>NC_139142.1:23329066-24794066 GCF_964270905.1 Leucopleurus acutus | reverse complement strand
GAAGCCAGCTTGGTCCTTCTGTCAAGACCAAGAGATCAATTCTCTAGCACGAATGTTTGTGGAATATCCTCTCCTTTGCTTTTGTCTGGAATATCCATTGTTAAAAAAGTAAGGATTTGGACTTCCCTGGTAGCGCTGTGGTTAAGAATCCGCCTGCCAATGCTGGGGACATGGGTTTGAGCCCTGGTTTGGAAAGATCCCACATGCTGCGGAGCAACTAAGCCTGTGAACCACAACTACTGAGACTGTGTGCCACAGCTACTGAAGCCCACATGCCTAGAGCCCGTGCTCTGCAGCAAGAGAAGCCACTGCAATGAGAAGCCCCCGCACCGCAACGAAGAGTAGCCCCTGCTCGCTGCAACTAGAGAAAGCCCGTGCGAAGCAACGAAAACCCAACGTAACCAAAAATAAATTAATTAAATAAATAAATAAAAAAGAAGAATTGCGCACCCCGGGACTTCCCTGGTAGTCCAGTGGTTAAGACTCCAAGTCCCCAATGCAGGGGGCCCAGGTTCGATCCCTGGTCAGGGAACTAGATACTGCATGTCACAACTAAGACCTGGCATGGCCAAATAAATAAATATTTTAAAAAAATAGTAAGGACTTGCTGCCCCCCAGATTTTAGCAAAAGGAGCAGGCTAGGTGGATGTCAAAACCCATCTGTCTCCTCTTCCTACAGAAATTCCAACCCACCCACCTGCCCCATGAGCAGGGTAGGGCCAGGGTGTCAGGAACTCCCAGGCAAAGCTGTAAGATCATCTCCTCTTTCAGGATTGAATTAGTCCTAGACATGAGTCATATTTCCAATTGCCTTTCTTTCTGATGAGAGGGTCCTCGCTGGCTCTGCTGTCCTCCTTTCTTGGCAACAGAAGGGTGGTGTGAGATTAAATTTCTCAAGAAAACTAAAAAAACCACAAAGACCCCCCGTCTCCATGTCATGTGAGCCAATATATTCTTTGGGTGAAGAGGGTCAGTGCAGACAAAGGCACTCTGATCACTTGCAATGCTTTCTCTCTCTAATTATAGAAAGTATTTAGCTATTGTTCCCTAATTGCTTGCTGCAGTTGGTTTTTTTTGACAAAAGCCTGGTTTCTGATGAGTTGTTCCTTTTTTTTTTTCTCCTTCCCCTGCCTTGGTCCATTGCCATATCAGGCCCTGGCTATCCCACTGGAGAACTGAAGGAGTTGGTATGGTATTTCTCAAGAAGCCACTTTAACCCATCTAATTGTTTTCATGGCTTCTCGTCTCTTCCTCCTAGTTACCTCATAGAGAAAGGGAGTTAACATTTACTGAGCATCTATTTAGAATGTGCCAGGCATTGTACAAAACCTTTGCATAGATTATCATATTCAATCCTTGCAGCAAGGCTGAGAGGCAAATGTTATTTTCCTCAATTTACAGATGAGGATTCTAAGGCACAGGAAGTTCTCACAGCCTGTAAGTAGCTGAGCCAGGGTTCAAACCCAGTGAGTCTGAGCCCGGATTCCAACGCAGGTCTGTCTGACTCCATGTCACCTCTCTCAAAAGAGCCCAAGAGTTTTTTATAGACTTTGGCGAATAGAACATTGGTACTGATGCTCCCACCACCATAGGAGAATTGGGGAATCCTGACCCCTCACCCTGAAAGTGCCTATTTCTAGGCCCTCTGACTTGGTGAGGATGCCTGTAGGACTCTGAAAGGAGGTCTGGGATTCCTGTGTTGATTTATGACACATGGAGAGATGGTGGCAATGACAGGGAAGAAAGCCACCCCACTCCCAGGGGCTGCAGCAGTCAGGGTTCTACGGGAAAGAGATGGCACATTCAAGGGTTTAAATCCAGAGCACTGAACGGATGGACTGCTTAGAGGAGGTGTGGGACGTTAAGGGGAAGCAGCTGGGCACCAGCAGAGCAGGAAGTTATTGTCATCCCTAAGTCTAAAGGGGTGTGGTGTGGGAGTGGTGCTCCTATAGCCCAGTGGGAGCTGGGGCTAGGGCAGAGGTGCTCCAACAGGAGCTGTGGCAGGAAAGGAACCCAGCCACTGCCAGAACACAGACAGGAAGGCTGGGAGCACATGCGGAAGGGGGCTCTGTGTGTGTGCAGACATCGGGGTCTCTCTCTTCTTTGGCCTTCCTGCCTCCTACTCACGCTTACCACTGGCCAAGCTCAACTAGAAGACAGAGGGCAGGGGAGTCTCAGGGATGCAGCCTGTACTGGTCAGCCTCCTGGGCATGGAGCAGGGCCGAGAAGGGTGGAGAGTTGACCTTGGGGAGGATACACAGGATATTCAGCAACAGGGCTTACTCAAGCCTGCCCTCCGTGTCAGTCTCTAGGGGTAGGACAGTGCTTACAGACCCAAAGAATCGTGGAATGTGAACGATGGAAGAGTCCTTAGAGTTCTGCCCATAGAATTCCTTTACTTTACAAAAGGGGATCCTGAATCCCAGGGATGTAAAATGACAGGTCCAAGGTCAGCTGCTAATTAGTAGCATAGGCAGAACTGGAACCCAGCTCCCTAGCTCCCAGTCCATCATGCCTCTCAATTTGAGAACTGTGGTCAATTAATCGTTGGTAATAAAGGATTACTGCTGAGCCAGCTTGCCTATTTCCTGTTAAAACTGCTCAAAGACCTCAGGGTGTATTTTACTTTGGCCCCAGACGTTTGCCTCAAATGATTCCCTCTCTAAATACATCTGTGATCATAGTGGGCTGCCCATTCCAGAGTGTGGGCTCTGGAGTTAGACTCATGGGTTGGAAGCCCAGCTCTGCCCTTCGGCATGACCTTGGACAAGTTGCTTAACTCTCTGTTCCTCAGTTTGTTCAACTATAAAATGGGGATAATAGTGATATGTATCTCATATAGCATGAGGATTATATGAGAAAACGTACATACTTCAAGCACTTAGACTAGCATCTGGCAATGAGTGCTTGATAAGTGATAGCATATATATGTATATATAATATTTATTCAGATATATAAATATATATGGGAAATATATATGTATATATATTCCAATAAATAGATTTGCAATTCTGGTTAAGAATTTTTATGGTTTTTTTACTGAGATATATCAGCTATTTTTCACAAGGAATTTTTCTTTTCCCTTATGACAGATAAGAAAATTGAAGGGTATGTCAATTAGATTTCAATAAATTTGGAAAACAAAAAAAGCCTGAAGGGCCTGGGTGATGTGCCTTTTGTGGGATTTCTCAGTCAGTCAGAGGCAGATAAGAAATCCTTGTTCTCAATACCACTCCAGCCCCCAGGTTGGAAATTAATTCCAGATTACTCATCTTGATTTACTTCCTCCCAGATACTAAAAAAAATCCCTTTAGGCTTCCATCAAGTCCAGGCCCGTCTGACCACCTCATGGGGCAGGCCAAGCAGGTTTCTGCCCTTCCACTCTACTACACAGATGTACATGGATTGGCACATGGATTGGGCCGCCAATCCTCTGGCAAACGCTAAACTGCCCTCTGGGGTAGCTGGATCCTGACCTTCTGGCCCTGGGTCTGAGTTGACTTCCTTTGTCCTACTGGAACATTCTGTCCTGGGCAGGTGCTAACACCAGCTTCGGGCCTCTAGCCCATGCTTCCTTCTGCTGCTGCTTCTGTGGATGGACACCTGTGGGGCATTGCTCCCCTTTGGGATGCTGCTGGGAGCCAATGCAGCTTTCCTGCTTCCTTTACCACAGGCCCTAAGCCTTCTCCCCCTGCCTAGAACACAGTTCCCTTATTACTTCCTCTGCCGTGCTTTTTTCTTGTTGCCTTAAGGAAGAATTTTGTACTTTGGTTTCTCTTGCTTTTCCTCTGGTTGGCTGTGTGATGCTTTCTCTCAGATGGCCCACCTCTGGGGTAAGCCACACAGCACCCTGAATGAAAACCTCTCTTGGACAGCATTCTAAATACTCAATGTACCAAACCCAGGCCTTGCTGTCCCAGAAATGTAACCGGGACCCTGGCAGGTTCTGGAATGAGTTAGTTGCTTTCCTTAATGGCTTTGGTTGCTCAGTGCATTTTCTGTTTAGCTTCACTGGTCATGTCCCCTCTCAATTTAAAACCCTTCAGTGGCTTCCTAGTGCACTTGGACTAAAATCCAAACTGATGAGCTCTCCAAAGGCCCCTGCCTGCTTCTCCGACTTCCTCCTACACTATCCTCTCTGCTCAGTCACACTGGGTTCCTTCCTGTTCCTCAAACCTACCGAGCTCTTTCCTACCCCTGGGCTTGCTGTTCCCCCTGCTTGGAACATGCTTCCTCATCTTCCCCGTGGCTGACGTCCTCATCCATTCGGGTGCACCTTCCTCAAACAGGCCTTGTGTGACTACTCTCTCCAAAGACGCAATCAATGGCCTCTGTCCAGTTACTCTTTACCATACCCCCCTGCTTCCTTCCTTCACAGAGTTTATTACATCGTGCAACTATCCTGTTATTTCTTTGCATGTCTATTGTCTGTCTCCTTTTTCTCCACCTCAGGCAAATGACACTCTGTGAGGGCAAGGACCTTGCCCGTTTTATTCACCATTATATCCTTAGCACCTACTGTGTGGCAGGCACTGTTCTAGGCACCATGGATCTAAATCCATGCTCTCGTGGAGCTTATATTCTAGTGGGGGAGACAGATAAAAGCCATCTTAGACAAATGAATGATATAATTTTTAGTATTGATGAGTACTTTAATAAATAAAGCAGTGTAAGGGGATAGAATGTGTCTCAGGGAATGTGGAGGGGGGGTGGTGGTTAGATGAGGGTGATCAGGGATGGCCTCTCTGGAGGGGTGATGATGAAAGAGAACAGATTGCTGTGACAGAGCAGACCTTTGGGGGAACAGCAGGTGTAAGGGCCTCAAGGGAGCAGGCAGATTGGCAGGTTGAGGAACAAAAAGGAAGCTGGTGTGACTAGAGTGGTGTGAGCTGGGGGAGATGGGTGGGAAACAAAGGCTGGAGACAGAGGGAGTGGTAACAGCCATGGGCAGAAGGGAGGGTTGGGTAAAGAGTTTGTATTTTCTTCTAAGTGTGATGGGACACATCTGTACAGCACTATTCAGTTTCCAAAGCACAAACACCATCTCACTTGATCCTCACAAGAACCTCTGAGGTAAGTAGGACAGATGATAGTTCATATCTTTTATCAAGAAGGAAACCACCATTTTATTAAGATGAAAATGAAAGCTCTGCTAAGTGAGAAAACTTGCTTTAAGTCACACAGTTCAAACAAGATTCTGTGAATCAGTGGTGTTTAACCTTGGCTGTGCATGGAAATCCTCTGGGGAGCTCTGCAAAATCCTTCTATCTGGGTTCAGTCCCTGGAAAATGGATTCAAGAGCTCCAGGGTGTGTCCCAGGAGGATTGTTAAAGCTTTCCAGGTGATTCTGCGGGGGCTAGAACTCTGCTCTCAATCTACCCACTTTTCACTATATGAACTGCCTTCTTGACAGAGCCTTTCCACTAAACTGCCCATTAAAATCACCAAGGCAACTTTCTAAGAATTACAGAGGCCCAGACTCCAAAATCAGAATTTCTGGGGCTGGGGCTCAGGCACTAGCTTGTTTAAAAGCGCCTCACTCGCCTATCTGCTTTGGAGTTTCCCACATATATTTTAAAATTTTTTCTATCTGCTGTTGTCTCCTTTCTTTTCCTTTTGGGGTTTATGCCTTTTTTATTCCTTTCCTGTCATTTTCATGGGATTTTAGGCAGGCATGGATTTAAATGGGTATACTAAACATAGCATGTTGAACTGGAAACCTGCTAAATTAAAAATTAAAAAAAATTTAAACAATTAAATTTTAATTATAAAAGTTATACATACATTCACTGTAAAAAATTCAAATATTACAAAAGGGTACAGTATAAACTGAAAGTACTCCAGACCCACCTCCCCCATTCCCATTCTTCAGGGTTAGCTGCTAGCCTGCTGGTAACAATTTCATAGTTAAAGTTAATGTCCAATTAGAGTAACCGTATTAAGTTTTTAATATATTTTCTCTCTCTGTGGTTTAAAATTTTCCATTTTAATTTAAATGTCTTATGTCTTTTACTGTATTCTTCATCTTTATGCTTTTTTATATGAACTTTCCTATGCCTGGTCTGCTCCCCAACACCCTTCTCCCAGGGAGCCCCTGTTCAACCTTTGATTCTCAGCCTATAAGTCATGTCTGAGTTTACAAAGCATTTCAAAATCTCCTGGGCAAAATTAATGCTCCCTTCTTTATGTTCCTATACCACTTTGTTCATACCTCTATTCTAACACTATTCACACCATTTGGAAATTATTCCTTTTTAAAAAAATATTAATTTAATTAATTAATTTATTTTTGGCTGCATTGGGTCTTCATTGCTGTGCACAGGCTTTCTCTAGTTGTGGCGAGCGGGGGCTACTCTTCCCTGCGGTGCTCGGGCTTCTCATTGCAGTGGCTTCTCTTGTTGTGGAGCATGGGCTCTAGGTGCATGGGCTTCAGTAGTTGTGGCACGTGGTCTCAGTAGTTGTGGTGCATGGGCTTTTAGTTGCTCCATGGCACGTGGGATCTTCCTGGAGCAGGGCTCAAACCTGTGTCCCCTGCATTGGCAGCTGGATTCTTAACCGCTGCACCACCAGGGAAGCCCAGAAATTATTCCTTTGTTTTTATCTTAACACTTATACATTGCAAACTCGAGGTGGTGGCAGCTGTATTATGCAACTCTATAATACTGCTAGCTCTGTACTGTAGCCCTGTACTGCAAGTGTCTTCTTCCAGTTAGTGGCTTGTATTTTTCTTCATGCCTTTTGATGAGGAAGTTCTTAACTTTAACGTAATCCAAATTTATCAAAGTTTTCCATACCGTTTTTCTGATGTCATTTAATAAACCCTTCCCGGAGATAGTAGGAAATATTCCTTCAAAAGTTCTGATTTTACTTTTTCCTTTAAAATTCTTTAATCTATTTGGAATTAATTTTTTGTGTTAGGGGCCCAACAGAGAACCAGTTGGTTCAGCTCATATGCCAGCTCTGTCATATATCAAGATTCCACATGTGCCTGGACTGTTTTTGGGCTCTCTAGGCTGTTTTATTTTCCCTCTCTGCCTATCCCTATACTAATATCCCATAGTCTTAATTTTTATAGCTTCATAATAAATGTTGATATATGTAAGGGTAAGTCCTTGAAACATGTTACTCTTCTTCAAGAGTGTTTAGGCTATGCTTTGTCCTTTGTTTTTCCATGTAAATTTTAGCTTAGCTTGTAAACGTCCAGAGAAAATCCTGTTGGAAAATTTATTAGAATTGCATTGAATTGATAGATCAATCTTCCACCCCATCTCTGTTCCCCCACGAAGTAGCTCAAGAGATGTTTGTAGAAGGAATGAAGGTCTGATGATTGTCTCCAAAGTACATCTTATAAACAAACATTCAGTAAATAGAGGTCAATGAATGAATGGGGGATAAAATGACTAAGATCGATCAGCACTTTCTTACTATTCAGCAACTGTCAGTAAAATACTTCTTTGCCTGTTGTAATGCACAAACCCACGACTCCATCCTCCTACTGAACATAAATCTATGACCAATTTGGATAGCTTCTTGAAAATAAGTTTTCAGGAAGGATCCTGGCCGCAGCGCAGGCAAAGAAACAGGCTATCTGACAGGTCAAGTGTCTGTGACCCCTCTGCCTCCCTAGGTGGAGCGGTCCAGGGCGACCGCGGCTGTTCTTTGGCCCTTGTCCCCGCGGCTTAGGGAACCAAGAACTACAACTCCCGGCAGGCCGCGCGGCGCCCCGGCTTCACTAAGAGCAATCCGGAGGTGGCGGCAAGCAAAGTTCCCCGCGAATTCCCGCCACCAGGCTGCCGCTGGAAGCCGGGCGCCGCGTCTCTGTTTCCCACGGGGTGAGTAGGGGCAGCTCCTCGGAGGCCCGCGCAAAGCCCGGGCTGCCAGGGCCGCGGGGCGCGGGTAAGCCAGTATGGACGCGCCCGGCGCCCGCCTCTGCTGGGGCCTCCAGCCGGGAGGGACCCCTGGGCCGGTGACCTTATCATCCGGGACCCGGCGCGCGCGGCCACGTGACTCGGGTGACTGGCAGTGCCCCATCTCCTCTGCCGCGACTCTCCAGCCTGGCTCACCATTGGGCGGAAGCCTGGCGCAGTCCTGCGTGTAGGTAGAGCTGGAGCTGGAGGGAGGCAGCAGGTGGCTCACCCAGACCTCCTCAGCCTTGGTGGTCTGTGGGCTCCTAGGCGCAGGTGTCCGGGGCTGGAAAGCAGGCTGGATCAGAGCAGGAGCGCGCAGGTATCCTTGCCCTCCGCAGGGGCCTGCGCGACCCCGGAGCGCGCCGTATCTATAGCGCTTGGTGGGGCCCTGAGCTTCCGGATCGCACAGTAAACGTGTGCTGATGACAGCGCTGTATGGAGAGCAGCCTATAGAAGACGCCTAGTACAGCTCTCTCCCCAGGTTAAGTGGCATTTCCTTTCTACTAACTATGAAGTCATTCGATTCAACAAGTACTTATTGATCACCTCCATGATCCTTAGCACTTAGTGGCTGCTCAGGAAATATTTGCGGAGTTGAAAGTGAATTAGACTTTATCTGTGCCTTCACACGTTTTCTTTAAGCAGTAGTTCTCAAACTTTAGCGTGCATCAGAATCACCTGGAGGGCTTGTTGCAACACAGAAACCTGGACCCCATCCCCCAAGTTTCTGATTCAGTAGGTCTGGGGTGGGGAGCGAGCATTTGCATTTCTAACATGCTCCTAGGATATACGGATGCTGCTGGTCTGGGAACATACTTTGGAGTATCACTGTTTTGTAGGAAAAATTCCTGTGAACTTAAAGCACCAACTCGTCACTCCTGGTCCTGGGCCTTTCTGTTCTGTCTTGCCAGTTTAACTTCGGTAGCGTTAGTAAGCATGTACATATTACTTTGTTCACTGTTTCTTCCCCCACATTATATGCAGATTTTCATGTAGTCTACACTTGTGTCAATTTTCCTGGGTTACATCATATTGTGTCTTTGGCCATTTCTCAGCAGCCCTCAGGATGTGAACTTTGACCTCTGCTGGGAGAGTTTACATTTTTTCCCTTTCTGATATACACTTATTTTCTTGTCACACAAGGGACCTATAAGACAAGAATAGTGCTTGGTTCATGCATCCCCCCCCCCCCCCCCCCCCCCGCCCAACTCACTGAATAAGCCATCTCAGTTTAGCTATCTACATCAGAGGCACTTCAGGGACCCACCTCAGGGCCCAGCAAGCCCTGTTCTCGTCCGCCTTGCGCTCTCTTGGCTGGAGCAGACACACCTGCATTCAAGTTCTGGTTGCATCACTTAGCTTCCCAGCCAAGTTTTTTATGTTTTCTAAAACTCAGCTTCCTGATCTGTAGAATGAAGCTGTAATAGGATGCACCCCAGGATGTAGTTGTGAGAGTTACATGAGATGTTTAAGCACTTGGCACCGTACATTTCTGCTTACAATCTCACTCACTCTTCTCCTCTTACCTGCTACTCACGCTTTGTGCTTGGTTTTCCACTGTTCTCCCTGAGTCCCCCTATCTCTGGATGAAGTAAGTGGAGAATTTTATTCCTTGCCTGGATGAGATTTATTTTTCCTGTCTACTCTGGGACTTCGGCATCAGTTGGGGATTCCTTTAATCAATATTGATTGAATCACCTTCTGGGCATCAAACACTAGGAAAGAGAGTGATTACATTTGGATTACATTCCTAACTACAGGGCAGGGCAGAGCAGGCTATAAACCTGCTCAGGTCAACGAGATGATCCCTCAGCATTGATATGAAACATGATGGTATCATCCAACTTGGTTGCTTTTTATCTACATCAGTAACCAATTTTCCCTGAAAACCAGATCACTGTCTCCAAATGTATTATTGGGTCTTTTCCAGTCTTGGGAGCAGACCAAAAGAAATACTGCTCGTTTGTCTAACGGTCTCTCTAGGAAATGGGAGGAGGAGCTGTGGTCACTTTACGGGATTAATGGGATTGGAGCCCTAAATTCTTTCCTCTGTGGCCATTCTCACCTGTGCAACAAACAGGGAGCGGTGATTCTAGGCTTACTGTCCTGTAATGTGGCATGGGGAGGAGGCAGCAGGTGGATAGTAGCTGAAAAGGCCTAGCCCTGTGAACAGTAAGTGCTTGGTTCCCTATTTAGTTCTGCACAGAGGGTGGAATTTCATTTGACCATCAACTTTTAATCTGTAGAACTTCCCAGACTCTCCTCTTGCCTTGTCTCAATGCTTGCTAGTATGTTTCCTGTGGTCCAGCGAGATGGATTCCATGCTCATCCTTGATTTGACAATAACACAGCTCTGCTAAATGTTTCATAGCCTGGAATTGGTGGTTTCTAGTGAGGTGCTTTGGTTGATGTGTGACATGCTGTTGACTTCCAGGGTGCCAAGCAGTGTCTTCCCTGTGCCTGGCACTGTTTGGGGGTGGTAGAGGGTCAGAAATCATAGTGACTGATGCAGTTACTTGAGAATGGGGTTAAGAATGTTGGGGATTGGAGGTCTGCGAGTCCCTGTCAGGAAGGTCACGTGCCATAAAGAGAAAGGGCTGAAGGTCTACTCTGCCATTTACCAGCTGAGCCACCTGGGGCAAATCACTCACCCTCTCTGCTCCTTGGTTTCCTCATTTATACCTGGGGATGGTAGTAATATCCGTCTCACCTCACTGGGTTGTGTGGAATAACTAATGAGATAATGAGTGCAAAGGGCTGTGTAAAGATCAGTTATTGCTAATATTATTATCTAATGGTTAGGTTTTAGGGTCCAGTGGCCCCAGGCACCTCCCCCTCCCACCCCCAACCAAAAAAAAAGGATGTGCTGTTATGAGAAACAACTCAGGTGAAAGTCAAAAAACGCAAGTAAACAGAACAGGGCAGGTGATTCATTAGCAAAAGATTTAATAATGAAAGGTGTTTTTCATTGACAGACATATTTCACGGCTGACAGGGTCTTTTAAAATTGCTACCCCGAGGAAAGCAACTCATTTACATGTTAAAGACTCACTGACACCTTATGGGAAACGCCAGCACCAGTCTATTTAGACACAGTTTGACTCCTATATCATCTACTTTATGTTTTTCAATTTCCACCTCTTTTATTACTGAGGACGTTTGCATGAAAACTGGGTCTTGGGAGTTGTGTCTGCTTTGCTGCTGCTTCCCCACTCAGAGGTGGGCTTAAGGCTGGGGTGGCCTCATTACCTAGAGGGACAGGCCTGGAGGATGGTGCAACCTGAGGAGGATGGGGTTCGGGGAGGGAAGTCTGGGAGGGATGTTGGGGGTGACTGGAGGAGGATGGCTGTCGAATTGGCAGCTCCAGTTTGTGATTCTCACCTGGGAATCTGTGTTGTTACTGACTCTGTACAGGTCTCATAGGGTATAGTTTACCCATTCATTAATTCATTCATTCAGTAAATACTTTTGGAGCACCTATTCCATGTGCTAAGCAAGGTTATGGCCAACCATAGCCTGCAGGCCAAATCTGACCACACCCATTACTTTACATAGTGTCTATGGCTGTCTTTTGCTTTGCACTACAATGCTAGAGTTGAGTAGTTCTAACAGAGATGTTATAGCCTGCAAAGCCAAAAATATTTCTATATGGTCCTTTACAGAAAAAGTTCGCTGACCCCTATTCTAGGCAGAGAGAATTGCAAGTGCAAAAGCACTGAGGCTGGAATGTGCCTGGCGTGTTGGAGGAATAGCAGGGAGGCTGGTGCCTTTGGGGTGAAGTGAGCAAGGGGGGACAGTGGAATGGCCTGAAACCCTGGAGGGAACTGGGGAGTCAGATCAAGAAGGCCCTCTCAGGTCACGCCAAGGCCTTGGCTCTTTTGAAACCACATACCTCAGATTGGGACTCGAACCCAATTGCACCTCAGATGGGATTCGAATCCAGCCAAAACTCCTATTGGGACTCGAACCCACTGTCTTTTAATTAAAGTCACTCACCTGGTGTCAGGACTTAACTGAAGCTCAGGTTCTTTATGTCTCAGTGCAGAAGGAATTCAGTGAGAGGCAAAGTGATAGGCAAGAAGTAGATTCATTAATATAGGACACTTGTGAGGAATATAAGCAGGCAGGCAAGGGGGCTCTGGCCTGAGAACTAAGTGGGAAAGCAGGTTTATTTAGTGAGATACACACTCCACAGACAGGTTGTGGGCCGTCTCAGAAGGCGAGAGACCCTGAAATATGGGGTGGTTAGTTTTTATGGGCTGAGTAATTTCATAGGCCAGTAAGTGGGAGGATTATTCCAGTCATTTCGGGGAAGGGGTGGGGATTTCCAGGAATTAGATCATCACCCACTTTTTGGCCGTTTATGATCAGCTTCTGAACTGTCATGGCGCCCTTGGGTGTATCATTTAGCTAATGTATCACAATGAGCATATGATGAGGCTCAAGGTCCACTGGAAGTCGAATCTTCTGCCATCTTGGGCCTAATTGGTTCTAACTAGTTTATGTCATATCCTCAATGGCTGTGTCACTCTTTTTTTTTTTTTTTTTTTTTTTTGCAATACGCGGGCCTGCCTCTGTTGTGGCCTCTCCCGTTGCGGAGCACAGGCTCCGGACGCGCAGCCTCAGCGGCCATGGCTCACGGGCCCAGCCGCTCTGCGGCATGTGGGATCTTCCCAGACCGGGGCACGAACCCGTGTCCCCTGCATCGGCAGGCGGACTCTCAACCACTGTGCCACCAGGGAAGCCCTGTGTCATTCTTTTAAAGGTTGTGCCCTGTCCCCTTCCCTCCTGTCTCACTTTGAGTGAGGTGGGAGCCAGTGGAGAGTTTAGAGCAGAGGAATGCAGAGTTTGACTTGTTTCCATGTTGAGAATAGACTGGGGAAAGTTTCACTCTCTCATTCATTCATTCAGTCTCTCTCTTTTTTTTTTTAGCAGACTTATTTACTCACTTATTATTTATTAGTGAATTCTGCCCTTTGCATTTCGTGGAAGAGGCAGATATAGGGCCAGATTATTAGAGGTAAAATCAGTGTACAATGAGACCAGAGAGGAAGGAGCAAGGAACTCTGAGTGATTGGCTGACAAAACTTCATAGAGGGATAATGCGGGATTGAGTGTGGGGGGATATTTTGGGAGATGAAGCTGGAAAGGTAGGTTGGGATGAGAATGGGGTGGGCCTTGAATGCCTTGCTAGAGAATTTGGACTTTTTGATAGAGAGTGGGTAGGTAAGAGTGTTAAGAATGCACTTGTGGGTTAGGATGATGATGACTTGTGTGGCAGAGTGAAGGTTGGCTGGGATGTGGGGAAGTGTTTGGAATGGGGAATGGTTGAATGGTTCAGGCAAGATGTGATGGGTTTCTCCCACCTCCTTTATTAATTGTACAAGGTTGCGCTGAATTCTGGTCCCTGAGTGCTAGGAGTTCTTCTATATAAGCTCTTCAGCTTTTCAGAGAAGAAGAAATGAAGTTTAAAATAACAATAAGGAGAAGAAGTCTCATTTACTGAGCATGGTAGGCATTCTGTTAAAGCAGCATCTCATTTAATTCCCACAATGACCCTATGAGGTAGGTACTATCAAGAGCCTCTTTTGTAAATGGAGGCTCTAAGAGGTTGTGGTTTGCTCACGGTCACACAGCTGGTGAGCAGTAGAGCCGAGGCTCTTCCCGGCTCCAGAGGCTGAGTTCCTGACCACCGGTTGCTCTGTACTGCCTTCTTAGTGTGGGCTTTTCTGCAGGCCCCACAAGGAAGGTCCCTGGATCACCCCTCATGGACCTTTTCGAACTGATGATCTTGAAGGAGGAAGGTGTGTGAGGAGTTGAGGGCACTCAGCCTAATTTAAGGCCTGCGTCCGGGTCCAACTGGCAACCTGTGTCTTGGCAGAAACAAGGTGGAGGGGACATTGAGCGTGCTGCCCCTTTCGATAGAAAATACTACAGGCTGAGGGTGTAGAGAGCAAGATGAAAAGGTAGGGCTAGGTGGGGGACTGCCAAGATGCTAGAAGTGGGGCGTGCAGAAGTTGATAGGGGAGTAATAAGATCCTTTACTAAGCCTGGCATTGGGTGAAGACAGAATAACAACAACCACAATGGCGGTGGTGGTAATACTGTTACTGGAGGGGGACCCCTTCTAGGGTCCGGGCGTGGGCTCTTGTCTAACTCGGAAATAAATTGTCCAAGGAGACTGACAAAACAAAGGGCTTTATTGAGAAGGGACACTCCAACGGAGAGCAGCAGGGAAAGGGAACCCAGGAGGACTGCTCTGCCACGTGGCTCGCGGTCTCAGGTTTTATGGCGCGGGGTGGGGGGGGGTGGGGGGGTGGGGGTGGGGGGGTGGGGGTGGGTTTTAGCCTTACGGATAGTCTCTGGCCAATCATCTTCTTTGTGCTCATATTTGGTCTGACTCAGAGTCCTTCCTGGTGGCACGTGCATCTCTCAGCCAAGATGGTTTCCCGCGTGAGGGTTTCTGGGAGGTTGGCAGGACATATTATGGGCGGGGGTCTCCTCCCTTCTCTTGGCCCCTCCCCAATTCTTCTTTGGTGGCAGCTTGTCAGTATGCTGCTCCTTATTGGGACCTCCTGTTGTGAGACAACTCATGCAAGTGGTTATTACCGTGCCTGGCCAGGGTGGGCGGTTTTGGTCCAAGGCTCCCTAACAATAGTAATTGCTACTGTGTTCTTAACTGTGTAGGTGACACCTTGCTAAACATTTTGCATGATTTCCTCATTCCTCACCAACTCATCAAGTAGGCACTGCTATGATCATCCCCATGTTACAGACAAGGTCATGGGATTGAGAGAGAGTTAGCAGTCTGCCCCTGCTTACCCAATGTGTAAGTGATGGTGTCGGGACTCAAACTCAGGCCCACTGGATTCTGGAGTGCTCATTCTCAACCACTGTGCTCTCTCTCATCTGAAAGGAATGAGGGATGGGGTAAGGAAGTTTTCATAAAACAAAGAAGATGTAAAGAAAGGGGACACTGCAAAGCAAGGTTTAATTTATTCTTTTTGTTTATAAACCCCTTTCTTGCAGAGTTAGGAACTGCTCCCAGGAGTTGGGCCAGAGCATTTGCTTTTAGTGAAAGAAATGAGTTTCTTAAATTATCCCCTTAAAAATAATTGCTTGCTGGGCTTCCCTGATGGCGCAGTGGTTGAGAATCCACCTGCCGATGCAGAGGACATGGGTTCGTGCCCCGGTCCGGGAAGATCCCACATGCCGCGGAGCGGCTGGGCCCGTGAGCCATGGCCGCTGAGCCTGTGCGTCCAGAGCCTGTGCTCCGCAACAGGAGAGGCCACAACAGTGAGAGGCCCGCGTACCATAAAAAAAAAAAAAAAAAAAAAAAAAAATTGCTTGCATGGGACTTTCTTGGTGGCGCAGTGGTTAAGAATCCATCTGCTGATGCAGGGGACACGGGTTCAAGCCCTGGTCCAGGAAGATCTCACATGTTGCAGAGCAGCTAAACCCATGCACCACAACTACTGAGCCTGAGATCTAGAGCCCGCGAGCCACAACTGCTGAGCCCACATGCCACAACTACTGAAACCCATGTGCCTGGAGCCCATGCTCTGCAACAAGAGAATCCACCACCACAATGAGAAGCCCCTGCTCACTGCAACTAGAGAAAGCCCGCGTGCAGCAACGAAGATCCAATGCAACCAAAAAACAAACAAACAAAAAATTGCTTGCAGTCATCCTTGTGGGGTGAATGCAGTCATCTGGGGTTGCGAGTGGGTAGGATAAACTTGGAAGGGGGCATGGTTTCACTGATGAATTTGAACATATGAAGCCTCTCTTTATTAAAAATGAAATATTTAGAAGAGTGGTTCTCAAACTTTGCATAAAAATAACCCATTATATTTCCTATTAAAATGAAGATTCCTGAGTCCTACCCCCAGCTTTGATGATTCAGTGGGCCAAGGGGTGGACTTCAGAAATCTGCATTTTTTTTTTTTTTTACTTTGCTACATCATTATCATTATTATTATTTTTTTGGAGTATAGTTGATTTACAGTGTTTCAGGTATATAGCAAAGTGATTCAGTTATACATATATATTGTTTTTCAGACTCTTTTCCATTATAGGTTATTATAAGATATTGAATATAGTTCCCTATGCTTTACAGTAGGTCCTTGTTGTTTATCTATTTTATATATAGTAGCGTGTATCTGTTAATCTCACATTCCCAATTTATCCCTTCCCCCACTTTCCCCTTTGGTAATCATAAGCTTGCTTTCTATGTCCGTGAGTCTAGCAGAAATCTACATTTTTGAAATGGCACCCAGATAGATATTTATTTTTTTTAAGAGTTCCTCTGACCACACTTTAGAAATGCTGGCTAGGAAAAGCACACTGCAAAGGGAAAAACAATGGGATTATAAAAAGAACTGGGTCCAGAAAAGTGAAGAAAGGAGAGAAAAAGAAACAGAACGGGTAGGAATATAGAAAGCACAGAAGATGGTAAAATTAAATCCAAATACATAAGTGATTCTGTTAAATGCAAACAAAATCAACAACATGCTATTTAGAGAAACAGTATAAAGTGTTAGTTGAAAGTAAAAGAATGGAAAAATATGTCCCTGTGGATACTTAAAAAAAATCTGTGACTATATTATGAGGCATGAGTCAAGATAGACTTTAAAGAAAATGCAGACAAGGCTGTTTGGAGCAATTGTTTCCATACAAAGGGGAAACAGAGGCACAGAGCAGGGAAGGGATGGTCACAGACTGAGTCCAGGGCAGAAGCAAACAGGGTGATGACCTAAATTTTCCTGCTGCATTTGTGCTGGGTTTGCAGCTGCAGGTGGCTTGATGGTGGCCCTTCTGGGTGGGACTTCTCCACTGGCAGCTGCAGCTGTGGTCAAGGACTTTATTCTGATATAGAATTCCTAGGAATTGAAGGGGAATCTGCCCACTGGCTACAGTGGCCCCAAAGACTGTCTGTGCAGCCACCTGGCACGCTGAGCAGTACAAGTAGGGTGGGGAAAGGGAGCCGGGAGCCCACTTGGTCCCACTGAATGGGAGTGTGAGTTTGGTGAAACGGAGCAAATCAGCAGGTGGACCTTGAGCCCCTAACCAGAAAGCAGCCTGGAGGGCTGTGAGTGGACAAGTAGTAACAGCCATGGTGTTTGCCCTCAAGGAGCTTACAGTCTAGAAAAGGGGCTGTCTATTCTAATTAAAATAAATATTTTGAAAATCAGTCAGATGTGGAGGGCTTACCTGGCTGCTCTGACCAGCTGCCATCTTGGCTGTTGTTACTTCTGACCTGGGCATAGGGGGCTAATGACGCCTTTGTGTGCTTAGTGGTCCAGTCATAGTTTCCGTAAGAGTCGTTAACACGCACTCGCTTCTCTTATCTGAAACAGCATCCTTCATCACATATTCGTCATCCTTCCTCTTACCCACTTTGATTTTCTTCTCAGCACTGAATACCTGCTGCTATTCTAATACATGTCTGTTTGCTTGTGATCTGTCATCCCCTCTAGACTGTAAGAACGTTGTCTGTTTTCTTGGCTCTCTCCCTAGTGCCTAGAACAGTGCCTGGTACTGTTGAAGGAAGAATGACTTTGACAGCTGACTTATGCTGGGTACTGTGCTAAGCATTTCACATACACCATCTCATCTTATCCCAACAGCTTTTGAGGTAGGTATCCTCCTGTTTTACAAATGAGGAAACACAGGTGCAGTGAGATTGAGGAAATGACTGAAGATCATGCAGTCTAAGTGGCAGAGCCTGGATTTGAATTTGACCACCTGGGAAACTCTTAACTGCTCCTCTTCCTCTGCTTTTCTTCTTCAGGGTCTGGGGACATGGCCCGGAGGGCTCTCAAGCTTGCTTCGTGGACCAGCATGGCTCTTGCCGCCTCTGGCGTCTACCTCTACAGCAACAAGTACTTGGACCTCAACGACTTTGGCGCTGTCAGGGTGGGCAGAGCAGTTGCCACGGTAGGTTCTTCACCTTTTGGGAGGGGCAGAGGAACTGCAGTATTACTTGCAGGTGTTCATACATGTAGCAGATGTACCTGCCAGTCACACATATGTGGAGATTCACATGTACCCTTACACGTGTGAAGCTCCCACTACACAGTTGCACAGGCATGGGTGTGCACCCCTGTGTGCCTGTATCCCTGTTCACACAGCCTCTGGCATCCTGAAGTTAAACAGAGTGGTATTGCATGGGGTCTCTGTTCTGAAGCCTTTACCTTTACAGAACCTCCTTACCTTATTTTAGTGACAGACTCAGGAGGCGGTCTTCTCAGGAAACACATGGAAAGAGAGGTTTGCAGCTTTGATTAAATTCTACCAGAAAACTTGGGCTGCCTCCAGTGAGCTCGTGAATGGTTCGTGATGCAGGGCTCATGCTCTGAGTATCTATGCCTCGAAGAACTTTGCCGGTCCCCTCCAAGCTCCAAACTAACAGAATCTGAATTGAATATTTGACTGTTAGAGGCTTTCTCCAGTGGTTCAGGAACATCGTTCTGGTGTGATCGCATCCTCTTTAACTCTGCTGAAAGTGGCTGTTCCAGGCACCCCAACATAATTGCTCCATTGGTGGGTAGAGTGCCACATGCGTCCTGCTTTCTTTCCTCCTTTGTCTGCTGCAGGATGAGCCCATGCTTTCTTCCCCTCGGTGTAGAGACACTCTGATGCACAGTCTGTCTGGGCTGTTGTCCAATCATTTCCTTAATACTCAGTGTTGTCCCGTCTTCTTCCCAGCCTGGCTCAGATGTACTGCCTGCTCCTTAACGTAAACTGGGTCATAGACTCAAGATTAGCAAATAGATAAACAGGTCATGGCATATGTAGTGATTCCTAAGTGTTTGCTGAATGCCTTTTTTGGGCCCAGCATTATCTTATATGTCTTAGGGGTAGAAACGAACTGTCCCATGCAGGTGCAGCTTTTTTTTTAATGTATATATTTTTAAATTTTATTTATTTATTTATTTATTTTTGCTGTATTGGGTCTTCGTTTCTGTGCAAGGGCTTTCTCCAGTTGTGGCGAGAGGGGGCCACTCTTCATCGCAGTGCGCGGGCCTCTCACTATCGTGGCCTCTCTTGTTGTGGAGCACAGGCTGCAGATGCGCAGGCTCAGTAGTTGTGGCTCACGGGGCTAGTTGCTCCGCGGCATGTGGTATCTTCCCAGACCAGGGCTCGAACCCATGTCCCCTGTATTAGCTGGCAGATTCCCAATCACTGAGCCACCAGGGAAGCTCCTACAGGTGCAGCTTTGAAGGACCTTCTGGTTGAGGAGTGTTCACATGAATGGGTCAAAAAAACAATCTAGGGCTTCCCTGGTGGCACAGTGGTTAAGAATCCGCCTACCAATGCAGGGGGACATGGGTTCAAGCCCTGGTCTGGGAAGATCCCACATGCCGTGAAGCAGCTAAGCCTGTGCGCCACGACTACTGAGCCTGCGCTCTAGAGCCTGCAAGCCACAACTACCAAGCCCGCGTGCCACAACTACTGAAGCCCATACGCCTAGAGCCCGTGCTCCACAACAAGAGAAGCCACCACGAGAAGCCCGTGCACCGCAATGAAGAGTAGCCTGGCACTGTGAAAGGTGCAGGGGATACGATGATGAACAGGAAGGACATGCCCCTGAGCTTATAGAGCTTAATTTCTAGTGAAGTGGAAACCATCCATATACAAGGAAACAAATGAGCAAGGTAATTTTGGATGGTAGTTTGCTATAATAAATAATTGGGAGTTCCTGGTGGATGGGGGTAACTTTAGATTGAGGGTCTCTGCAGGGGCAGCATTTGTACAGAGCCTTGAATGACAGGAAGAAGTCAGCCAGATCGGAATCTGGGAGCAGGGCCTCTTAGAGGTTGGACTGCTTCTCTAGACATACCACCTGTGTCAGGGGGCTGCAGCTGCAGGCCTTGGACAGAGGAGTAATATTTAATGTCTGGTGCTAAGCCTTCCTCTTCCTTGGTTCACAGACAGCTGCCATCAGTTACGACTATCTTACCTCCTTGAGGAGTGTCCCCTATGGTTCAGAGGAATACTTGCAGCTTCGATCCAAGGTAAGGGACCTGTGGGACCCATCTGAGCTAGGCCAGGCCCGGATAAGTCCTGAAGTGACTGCAAAGCCAGCAAGCTTCCTGAGTGCAGCTGGAGGTGGGCGGGGGCAGTGTAGGGATTGAGGCTGGGGGCTTGGGAGGAAGGAGGGGGCGTGTTTTAGTGCCCATGGGCTGGGCTGCCAAGCTGCCATCAAGCTGGACCCCCCAGTACTGAGGTTATAAATCTATAAGGTGCTGCTGGGGAGGCTGGTGTGTGTGTCTGGGGAGGGCACGCGTCTGGGATGACTCAGGAGGAATGAAGGCTCTGTCCCTGAGATAACTCAGCTGGCTTCTAAACTGCCTTGTCAGGCAAAACCCAGTTGAGAGAGGTTAATTGCCTTCCTGTCCTCTGAAGGCTACACCGGGGCCTATTGTAGGTCTCTGAGTGGAGCTGTCGACCACACACTCTGTTCTCATTCGGAACAGGATAGTTGATTTTGGTGCTATGTCTACATGTCCCGGAGAGTTGGGGGATTAAGCAAGAGGGCACTTGTGTGGGATGTAAGTTGAGTTTGAGGTCAAGTGTATATAACTTTGGTTCTCCCAGAGAGAGGTTTGTGATAGATCTGTGTATCTTTACTCAGCCTGGAAGGCCCTTTGCCCCTTAGAAAATTCCTAGTCATCCTTCAGGACTCAGCTCAAATACCTTTCCTCTGTGACACTTTCCTCCTCAGTCAACCTAGGTGGCTGGAATAATTAATTTTTAAATTTTTATTTAAACTTTTCATTATGGAAATTTCAACCATCCATAAGGGTAGAGTAGTATGAGCCCCTATGGAACTGTCATCCAGCTTCAGAAATGATCAACCTTTTGCCAATCTTGTTTCATCTACTCTTCCCTTTATTTATTCATTCCTTCATTTACTTCTTTATTCATTTATTTATTTATTATTATTTTTTGCTGAAATATTTAAAAACAAATCTCTGGCATCATATTATTTCATTTGTAAATACTTCAGAATGTATCTCTAGCAGATAAGGACCTTAAAAAAACCTTAACTACAGTACCATGATCATACCTAACAAAATTGATAATAATTCCTTAATAACCTCTAGTAGCTAGTCCATATTCAAATCTTCCTTTTTGGGACTTCCCTGGTGGCGCAGTGGTTAGGAATCCGCCTGCCAATGCAGGGGATGGGGGTTCGAGCCCTGGTGCAGGAAGATCCCACATGCCGCGGAGCAACTAAGCCCGTGTGCCACAATTACTGAGCCTGTGCTGTAGAGCCCATAAGCCACAACTACTGAGCCTGTGCGCTAGAGCCTGTGAGCCACAACTACTGAGCCTGTGCTCTAGAACCTGTGAGCCACAACTACTGAGCCTGTGCTCTAGAGCCCGTGTGCCACAACTACTGAGCCCGCATGCCACAACTGCTGAAGCCCGTGTGCCTAGAGCTCGTGCTCCGCAACAAGAGAAGCCACCGCAATGAGAAGCCCGTGCACTGCAAGGAAGAGTAGCCCCCGCTCGCCACAACTAGAGAAAGCCCGCGGGCAGCAACAAAGACCCAACACAGCCAAAAATAAATAAATAAATCAATTAATTTATTTTTAAAAAAACCTTCCACGTTGTCCCCAAAATTTCTTTTTTAAGTTGATTCAAATCTGGATCCAAACAAGGTTCATATATTATGTTTGGCTGATGTTTCCTAAATCTTTTTAAGTCTATAATATTTCCCCTCCCTGCTTTTTGGGGGAGCTATTTGCTTGTTGAAGAAACCAGATCATTTATCCTGTGGAATTTCCTACATTCAGCATTTGGCTGATTGCATCCTCACAGTGTCATTTAATGAGAAGTAAATTCAATGGTACACAATTCAAAATATATAATATTTGAACATAAAAAATGACCCTCCTATCCCTGTTTCTCAGGTACCCAGTTTTTCTGCCTGGAGGTGATCATTATTTCTTGTATATCTTTCCAGAGAGATCTTCCTATTTGGATTTAACCACTCTATGTTCTTCATTCCTGTCATAGATGATAGTTGGTTATGTGTCTTTCTCTCTCTTTAGACCATAACTTCTTTTAGATCAGGGATGGGTCTTTCTTTTTTACATCTCCTATCTCTAGCAGTGATGCCTGGGACTGAGTTGAGTTAATGTCTGTCTCAATGCCAGGCTGTACCCTGCTAGCTCCCTGCCTTGGGAGAGGCCCCAGAAAGAGAGTAAGGTTTGTAGTCAGAAGGCCTGAGTTTGTGCCTTGGCTTTGACAAGGTCATTCCAACTTTTGAGGTCTGTGGACTACAGATAGTTATACCACTTACTGAGGTATGGATAGTATCTGAGACAGTGTGTTGTGAATGTAAATGTAAATAAAGCAGGTATCAAAACTAAGTCAGATGTCTACTAGAAGGTATGCTCCATGAGGAAAGAGACTTGGTCTATGTTGTGTATCTTCACTTCTGCAGCACCTACTACAGTACCCAGGACACAGTAGCTCCTAAATAAAGGTTTGTTGAATGAATGAAATGTTAGTTTGTATTGGAAGATCTCAAAGTCCTTGTCTCTGAGACCTAATGCCCCCTGCTTTTCCCTACCCCCTTTTCTCCATCTAACCAATGCTATGGGCCTTGGAACCCACCAGAGCCACATTTTGCAGAGAGGTCCAGTCCAGGGCACAGGGGCAAGCCCTCTGCCTTGGGGAATCTGCAGAGCAGACAGGGGGATGGATGTCGTGAAGACAGTTGCCCTTCATGTGTAAGTCATCTGGAAAGCAGTGGTGCTGCAGGTCCTGGAGAAGCTTGGGGGAATGCAGTTAGGAAGGTACAGTCTGGCAGTTGACAAGAGAGCAGCAGCGCGTGGTGACTGGCACCAGATAACAGGGTGCAGGCTGGTCCCTGGGAGTTGTGCCTGGGAAGGGAGAGCCGGCCAGCACTAAAGAGCACAAGTAAATACCGCAGAAGTGTTTTCTTGCATCGGAGCACTTATCTGTTCTGGTCTGTGAGACTGATAAAGAAGTGAGTGACGGGTAAAACATAATTATCTCACCTGTTAAGCCAGTGTCCCCAGGTCCCGGAGTGCGCCAGAGCCAGGAGCTTGGCAGGCAGTGACTTCGAGAAGCACTTTCAAGGTTAGTGCTCAGCTGGCTGGGATCGCAGTGACTCAGCTCTGCTTCGAGAGGGGGTGGGAGCCAGCGTGAAGGTGTGTTTTCTAGGGGCACAGTGGCACTTTGCTAGGCAGTGAGGGCATGGGACGGGACCCAGGTGCTTTGGAGAATGAGACTCCTGGTGCCCAGAAAGGACGGGTGTGAACTTGCCTGTGCCTGAAGCAGAAAGAAGTCACTGCTGGTACAGATGTCCAGACGATGGGCTGGAGGAGGCAGGACTGAGTTGATTCTGACCAAGGAGTCGAGGTGTAGTGGACATGTGTTAATTTTGCAGCACAGGAGCCATTCTTGTTTTAGGGAGCAGCACCTAAACTTTCCTTTGGGGAACCACTCCTATCTCATATACATGCCTTGAAGTTTGAGTGTAGCTCCCCCCACCCTCAGGGTGGGCATGTGACTTTGGCTATCAGTGTAGTCCATTCCTCTGGCCCTAGTGATTGATTCAAGGATGAGTATCTAAGCCAGTGCTGGTCAGTGAACTTAAATCAGCTCCAGGACTTTTGGGGGTGTCCCCCCTGTGACACTGTCTTTTCTGCTGGATTAGCTGAGAGTATCAGATGTTGGCTTAGAGCTGCTGGCAGCCATTTTGCCACCACGAGGGGAGAGCCCATCTGTGAATGGAGCCAGTATTGTGGAGAGATATATTTGAGTCCTAAGCTAGACTCCCACTGGACTTTTCAGTTATTTATGCCAGGAAATTCTCTTTTTGTTTAAGATGTTTTGAGTTCAGTTTTCTGTTCCTTGCAGCCAAATGAGTTCTGATAAACTCTTGGGGAAGCGTAATTAGTGTTTTGATAGGTCACAGAAGGACCAGTAACTCAAGGAAAGAAATGAAATTCAGAAATTCCAAGGCCCATGGAGGATGAGGAGATAGAATGATGGTGCTGGGTAGAATGTGAGCCATTTTGGACCTAAAGCTCCTGGTCTGTCACCAAACACCTCTACTTCCCTAACTGTAAAGTGGGTCTTTGCCCCAGCTAAGTTTGTAAGAACAGAGATGAGAAGCTTTACTTAATTAAATACTGTGGGTTATTTAACCAGCCAGAGAGGAGATCTAGAAGCACAGTTTGCCTTGATGGCTCCTTACCATTTTAATGAACAAGTTAATTATTTTCTATTTTTCTTATTTTTACATGTATTAATTGGAATTATCCTACAAGAAATAGCTGTCCCTTCTCAATCAGTTATTTGTTTATTTTTATCAGTATCAACTCATGGATATTTATTTTATTCTATGGGTTAGAGTCCAAAATAATCATTATTTCTTTTTATCACTCAAATTGTTCTGACTTTGGCCATTGGGAGCTTCTTCAGGTTGTCTCCTGTGTTCTTTTGATTTGCCCCATCATTTTTTCAGCACTGTCTTAACTTTCTGGTACCACAAGTTGCCCCAGGCTCATCTCGTATTTTCATTACCCAATCCCTGGAATCAGTCACTTCTCCAAGGAGCCCTGATTCCTTTTATTGGAGAATGGTATTCAGAAACCAAGATGTGTATGCATGTTGCTACTGGGGTGCTGTTGTTTCTAGGCTCTTCCAGGAGACATAGCTAGGAAATATATGGACGTATACTTAACTCATACATAAACACATCTGTCTATTAAAAAAACATGAGTTCATGCTGATACCTCTAATTTCAATCTAAACTCACAGAGTTCATTATAGCCTTCTCCCTTTCCTTATATGTAACTTATTTCTCCAACAGTGAGAACGCCTATTATCTACAATATATTCACTTATTTGTTAAACCCTAGTATAGCCCAAATTAGTTAACACCCCTAAGGCATACAAGAGCAGAGAGAGTGGCTCAAGATGAATTAAGGGGGTATTTGAGCTGGGTTTGGATAGATGCATAAGATAGAAACATGTAGCATTGGGGACAAGGTGATCTGGGCTGAGGTTGATGGGTAAAATTTTGGCGATTGTCTATAAGAAGCAGAGAGTAGTTCAGTGTTACTGGAGACTAGGTTATGAGTAAGTGAAGGGTTATACTGGCAAACAGAATTAGAGGTAGGTTGCAGAGGGACTAAAGGCCAAGTTTTATACCATGGACAGTAGGGAGCCCTGGAAAGTTCTGAGTAAAGTTTTGTTAAGCCGTTAATGAATGAGAATGCTTCAAGTCATCAGTCACTGAATATTTTCTGAGCTTCTGCTTTGAGTTAGACAATGAATAAAAAAGTGGTATGTGTGTGTGTGTGTGTGTGTGTGTGTGTGTGTGTGTGGAGAGGATAAAGTGAGAGAGTGAGAGAAATCGCATGTGCCTTTTCCTTTCTTTTTTTTTTTTTTTTTTTTTTTTTGCGGTACGCGGGCCTCTCACTGTTGTGGCCTCTCCCGTTGTGGAGCACAGGCTCTGGACGCGCAAGCTCAGCGGCCGGGCCCAGCCGCTCTGCGGCATGTGGGATCTTCCCGGACGAGGGCACGAACCCATGTCCCCTGCATCTGCAGGCAGATTCTCAACCACTGCGCCACCAGGGAAGCCCACCTTTTCCTTTCTTAATCGGAGTCCTAATATAGGGAGGGGACCTTGATGGTTGCTGTGACTGGGAATCTTTAGCTGAATTCAGTTTCTTGTTTATGGAGCAGGTCACTGGGCTCCTGTGGTATGCTTCCTGGGATGCTTCAGGTGTGCAGTATGTGTGCGTCATATTAGTTACTACGGTACTTAATAAATATTTGGGCTTAGGAGGTAAAGATATAAATACTCTTTTCCTCTTTGCCCAAGAAGCAGAACCAAGGAGATGCAGGACTCTGCCAGGTAGAGATCAAAATGTCAGCTTTATTACTGGTAAATGTTCGGCTGGATCACATGTCTTGGGCTTGTGAACAAGTGGGCTTGTTGAACTTCACCCCTGAATTTGATAGACTTGCCTACCCAGGCACAGACGTGGCAGGACAAGCCTCTCAGATGGGGGCCTGCCTCTTAGGGCAGGGAGGGACTGAATACCAGTGTTCTGCAGGTTTGCAGATCCCAAAAGGGAGGAGAGAGGAAGAGGTGAGCTGTTTCTTCTCCCAAACTCACCAATCTGGTTGAGGATTCCTCCTCCCACAGGGAGGGAGGGAGAGGGAAGAGAGAGGTCAGGAGCCTTACACCTCTGATGGGGCTCCCTCCACGTGCTTGCCTGAAACTTAGTGAAAGGAGGCTTACCTGCAGCACTTACCCTCGGAAGGGGAGGTAGCTTTAAATTTGCTGTAAGAACCTTTTGTGCCCATTAAATCCTGCTAACCTTTACACCTGACCTTGGATAGGGACACAGGCTGCTTCGGGCTTGAATATGGGCTGACAATTTCAGCATTACTGAAATCTGCATTTAGAGGGAGGAGTCATGTGCTATCTACCTTTAGAATTATGGCATGTGGTAGGGTATTTTGGGGGAAAATGGACTCCACTTCTGACCAGTGGGTATTGGTCAGAGGAGCAGAATAAGGAGCTCAGGGAAGGTGATGGCTATTTATAATCATTCCATTGAACTTGGGAAAGACATCTTTGGCATCAGCTAACTCAAACCTCTAATGGTCACATGTGGAACTGGAGGCCCAGAGCAGGGTGTTACTTCTTCAGGCACCCCCCAGCCCCCTGCAGGTCTTGGCAGATCGCAGACTTGGTCTTGGACATCCAGATCTTGCCCAATCTCATGTTCTTTGCACTTTAGACTTGGTTGTCTCCCTTTTTATCCACTTGCAACCTGGGGGAAATCACTAAGTTGGATAGAAAGTGGAACCAAAGATGCCTGTGCAGCTTCTCCCCATGGTCCGCGCCCTCTGGTGCAAGCCCTGAGGCTGTGATGCTGCCTGGGGTGGGCTTGGGAAACAGAGAGGAAGAGAGAGAAGGGCAATAGAGCCTTCTCCCTGGGATTCCTTTACTTATTTAACCCATCAACCAAAGAGTTCTTAATTCAACAAATATTTGAACTTTGCACTCCCCACTGGAGGGGAGTGTAGACCCTCCAAAGGAATCAGTAGATTGCTTTGGGAGTTTCAACTCTTAAGCTATTGAGCAACCGCTGGTTTTGAGGATAACCACACTCGCAGCTTAGTGAGAGTATGATAACTCAGCAAGCATTTTAAAGCTCTTCTTGCTTTGCAAGGGGAACTGTAGCAGCGTCTGACTCTTTAGGAATATTCTCTGAAACCTGGGACTATTCTGGCCAAATCAGGACACGTGTTCACCATTCTTCCATCCACCTGTTATTTTAACCAACGTTAACTGAGCCTGCTGTGTGCCAGGTCCTGCGTCAGGCTCAGGCTCAGAGGATATAAAGGGAAATAAGACTCGATCTCTGCCCTCCAGTTGCTCACAGTCTAGTGGGGGGACCAGACGTGAAATCTCCAGTTGCAGAAGATCAATGTGGTTTCATTCTAGCTCTGGCCCCTGACAGCAGCTAACTCCTAGCCAGGAGGATCGGGGTGGGTGGGGCGTGCGTGGTGGGCAGGAGCCCTGCGTGGGAGGGGCTGCTAACCCCGCCTGGGGGGTGGGGGTACATGCCTAGAAGGCCTGGAGTTGCCTTTTCTAATTGTGTTGCTGTTCCTTTTGCACGTTTGGTGTCTGTCAAGCTGGCGTGGATGCTTTTCAGGGAGTTTTAATGCATTCTGTCCCTCAGATCCCCTTTTACTGCTTTTGTTTGTCATCATGGAATATTTGCCTGAGAGTATTCTGCACAGAGGAGGAGGGAAATTGAATCCTTGCTGTCTTGGTGACTGGCTTTCTCAGAGTTTGTGATAATTTCTGCAGGAGCATGAGCTGCATTTAATGTGCTCTGGTTGGGTCATCTAAGGACCAGGCCTGTGGAGTAGGGAGACCAGAGTCTGCTACTGAATCTAGCACCTCCTTTTCAGTTTTCTGCATACCCAGATCTTTCTGAGTACTGCATTGCAAACCTACACAACTTGCTGCAGTGGCCCTGACCCCAAAGTCTTTCTGATTCAGAGAGAGTTACACAGCAGGAGGCTCTTGGGCCTTGGTGTGGGCTGGGGAAAGCCTTGGTGGGGTCCACTCCCATTAGTGGGGACCCTGGGGGAAAATGTGGTGTGCCTTGAGCTTCCCCAGGAGATTGGGCCCACTGTGCGGTGGCTTCTCTGTAGTTCCCAGGCAGACCACGCAAATGCCAAGCTGTCTTCCTGGTTGCTCTGGACTTCTCAGTGACCTGTGGACCATGGCCCATGACAGTACCCACTTTGCCATGCCTGCATACCTTTTATATTTCTAAAAACATGTGAAATATATAAGACCTAAAAAAAAGTATAAAAAATAATTTAGTGATCACCCTTACACTCCCTGCTAAATTTCAGAAAAGATACCTTACCCATATAATTGTAGACCCCTAGGTATTTCTTCCCTGATTCCAGTCTTCCTCCTGCATAACCAGTTGTCATTCCCATACACTTCTTTTTTTTTTTTTTCGCGGTACGTGGGCCTCTCACCGCTGTGGTCTCTCCCGTTGCGGAGCACAGGCTCTGGACGCGCAGGCTCAGTGGCCATGGCTCACAGGCCCAGCCGCTCCACAGCGTGTGGGATCCTCCCGGACTGGGGCACGAACGCATGTCCCCTGCATCGGCAGGCGGACTCTCAACCACTGCGCCACCAGGGAAGCCCCTCCCATGCACTTCTTTATACCCAACTATTTATGTATTGGTATGATATTTTTCATTTTATTGACTCTTTTTCCTTTACTTGGTTTTGTTCTAAGCAAACATATCTGTGAAATTGCAGGTTTGATAGACTAGCTTGCTTTTTTGGGGTCTAATGCATATGCAAGTAAGACGTGTTCTGGGTACCACCCAAAATTGCTTCTTGTACCACTTTTTTTTTTTTTTTTTTAACACTGGTGCCAGGTCACACTTAGAGAAACACAGACTGCACTATCGGTAGCAGATGCTGGGCCAGACTCCGGCTTGCGCCGTCCATTGCCTCGGTCTTTCCCCTGCTGGGTTTGGCTCCTCTTTTTCGAGTTTTCCTCTTCCCCTAGCTCACCCTGTTTATCTCCTGGGACTGCTTCGGGCTTGAAGCTATGTGATGGGCTGATATTTGTTCCTGCTGCTCAGAAGTAGTGATCCCTTTCCAAAGGCCACAGCTGAAACAAAACAAAATCAGCAAAAACCAAAAAAACCCCCAAAACCCCCCAACAAAATTAGCCCCTGGGTTTCCGGTGATGGGAGGCCATTGCCTGTGCTGGGCGTCTCTCATCCTGATCAGCACTATTATCACCATTAGCCAGTTCCTCATTTGCAGTGTCTGCAGCTCCCTTGCCTACGTGGGCTGCCTTGACACTCAGAGCTGGCTTTCTGCTGCTGCAGATCTGCTCTCCAACTGCCCCTGCCACCTGGTTCTGTGGAGTGGCCAGAGGAAGGCAGAGGGCCCTGCTCCCCAGAGATGGTGCTGTGTTGAGGGTTTAGCCTGCACGTAATGGGGCAGGAGCTGGAGAAACCCCAACTGCAGTCTGTCTTTGCTCATCTCAGATCCCATCCCAGACTAACCATGGCTGGGCTTCTCACTGCTGATTGCTTTTTCCACTGAAAACCTCCCTGCAGTTTCCTTTCTTGTCCTGGACTGGGTGCTTTCACCATGACCAAGGTCTTTCTGCCTCTGCAGGGAAATGGAATGAAGCTGCCTGACGGGGGATTAGGAGTAGGCAAAAGCTAGGACACTCTTACCGCTAAGGTTCTTTAGTACTGGACCGGGTTAGCAAGGACAGATGTGAAATCTGTATGTGGAAGGGCAGCTTTCCAGAAACAGCAGAGACTCTGTTGTGGAGCTCACGGATGGTTTCTAACCTGTCAGATGGGGAGCCTTAAAAGTACAGATTCTTAGACTCTATGCTCTAAAATTTGTTTTCAGTGATTCTGGGGTAAGGCCTGGAGAACCCATTTTTGAAAATGGGCTCCCCAGGTGGGCTTCTTTTTTTTTTCCCCAGGTGGGCTTCTGATGCTAAGAGCAAGTGTTTACATTGACTGAACATCACGGGACAGGCACTGTGCTGAGAGCTCTCTCTGTATTATCTCCTTTAACTTCACAGTGACCTCGAGGTAGATGCTATCATTGTCATCCCTATTTTACAGATGGACAAACTGAAGCACAAACAGATTAAGTGACTCGTCCAAGGGCGTACAGCTAGTAAGCAGGTATATTAGTTTCCTGTGATTGTTGTGACAAATGGCCACAAGTTAGGTGGCCAATGACAACAGAAGTTTATTCTCTTACAGTTCTAGAGGCCAGAACAATGAAAACAGAGTGCGGACAGGGCCACGCTCCTTCTGGAGGTTCTAGGGAAGAATCCTTCCTTGCTGCTGCTGGCCGCTCCAGGCATTCCTTGTGGCTGCATCACTCCAGTATCTGCCTCTGTCTTCTCTTTTCTTCTGAGGACACTTGTCATTGGATTTAGGGCCTATCTGGGCAATCCAGGGTGTTCTTATCTCAAGATTCTTAACTTAATTAAGTCTATGAAGACCCTTTATTCCAATTAAGGTTACAATCATAGGTTCTGGGGGTAATAAGACATGGGCATATCTTTTGGGTGCCACCATTCAACCCACTATAGGGTCTTGGATTTAATCCCAGATAGGTGGCCCCTGAGCCTGTGCCTATAACCACTCAACTTCCTGGCTCTGTCTCCTGGACTGGATGAGCTTCTAGGCTTCCTATAGGCCAGCAGTCGAGGCATGGATTAACTTGCTGTATCAGAGAGTTGACAAACCAGTATTTTCCTCTACCGCTCTCCTATCGCCTCGACCCTCCACCATTTCTCCTGAAACCCTTCGGGCTGTTCATCTCAGATGCAGAAATTCTCGCACCTTGATGTGCTTGGGAGGTGAGGCTGTAGGGGCTATGAGGCCACACTCATACTGGCTTGGGCGAGATGCATTTTTCTTGCCTCAGTGGCCACGTCTCCAAAATGGGAATCGCTGGAATAGCAGGGGTAGATGGAAGGCCATAATACAACTAATAAAGTTGTTGGAAGGAATCTGCAGCTGTAAGGGTGATGGAGGCGGTTGTTAACAACACTAGTAATCTAATAGCCTATTTTGATTTCCTGCTTCTCACTGTCTTGGCCCCAAGCAGCTATTTTCTACCAAATTAAAATCCACTCAGCTCCTTTCCTGTTCCTGAATAAAACTACCCTCAAAGCTCTTCCCTGTTACAGCAAGACTTTTTAATAGACTTTTCCTTGTAGAACCGTGAGACATATGTCCAATTAGCAGAATAACTTCACTTAAATATACAAATAAACTGTTGACAGATAATGGCAGGACATATGTGAAGCTAATTTAAGGCAGCATGGTTTGGGAGCTGGGGCACTGCCCCCTCCCACCCCAGTCTGTCTCCAGGCCGCTCCTTCCCTCCAGTTTCTTGCTTTTGGGATGGCTCTTCATGCCCCACACTCTATAGGATGAAGAGGGATGTCTCCATGCTGTGCCCGGTCACAGCCCAGAGTACCTGGGCCACTTACCATTCATACAGTCAATTGTGCAGCAAATATTTTTGAGCACTTACTATGAGCCAGGTACTGTGTGAGGTGCTGGGTGTACAATGGTCTATTCTTGAGGGGATAGGAGATCATTAGCAATTGATGGCACTCACAAGAGTGTCTGGTCCAGGAGGGCAGAGACTCGACCTGTTTTTCTTGCTGCTGTATCCTTAGCACTTGGAACAGTGCTTGGCACACAACGAGCTCAGTGAATACTTTTTAGTGACTCAATGGGGTAAGTAAACAAGGTAATGTCAGCTCTTGCTGAGTTCCCTAAAAGAGATAAAACGTGGTCACGGGATAGTGACGGAAGCTGGGCTTTGGAAAAGCTCTCTTACATGGGGTTTTTTGGTTGAAACTGAAAAGTGATGAAAAAACCAGCAAGTGAAGAGCTGGGAGAATATTGTTAGAGGAAGAGGCAGGGCAGGCTATGTAATTTACAGGGCCCAGTGCAAAATGACAATGCAGGGCTGTGGCTGGGTGGGAAGTCAATTTCCCCTTCTTGTGGCCCTGCTGCCCCAACCTGCAGTGGATGGGAAGCTCCCAAGGGATTGCAGCCTCTGTGCTGGGATGTGCTCAGGCTCTGGACTGGGCATGAGTGAGAAGTCCTGCTGAGTCACCTGCTGAACTTGTCGTGGTGAGGCTAGACCCCGATCCTTCCTATGCTTGTACCCAGGCCCCCAGTAGGGACGAAGTGCAATGGAAGAATGTAGACATCTCCCACCAACATGACCTGTTTGCCATGCTGGGTGGAGAGCAGCTGTAATTGTGGGGAGGCTGGATGGGGCCAGGGTACTGGGCTTGGGTGAGGAATGGGCAGCTGAGAACCCACCGGGGAGGTGGGACTGTGTGTGTGCTGAGTCCCCCAGTGCATGCTCCATAGTCCCATTCGGCTTCACTTGAAAAACACAAATTCAAAGATAAAATTAAGAATTTCAAGACAGCTACTCTGTATTAGTTTCCTATTGCTGCTGTAACAAACTACTATAAACTTAGTGGCTGGACTTCCCTGGTGGTGCAGTGGTTAAGAATCCACCTGCTAATGCAGGGGACAAGGGTTCGATCCCTGGCCTGGGAAGATCCCACATGCTGCAGAGCAGCCAAGCCTGTGTGCTACAACTACTGAGCCCACGCACCACAACTACTGAAGCCCGTGCGCCCTAGAGCCTGTGCTCCACAACAGGAGAAGCCACCGCAATGAGAAGCCCGCGCACTGCAACAAAGAGTAGCCCCTGCTCGCCACAACTAGGGAAAGCCTGCGCACAGCAATGAGGACCCAACGCAGCCAAAAAAAACAACAACAACAGAACTTAGTGGCTTATAACAATATAAATTTATTCTTTTACAGCTCTGGAGGTCAGAAGTCTAAAATGGTTCTCACTGGACTAAAATGAATGTGTCAGCAGGGCTTTATTCCTTCTGGGGGCTCTAGGGGAGAATTCATTTCCTTGTCTTTTCTAGCTTTTATTGGCCACCTGCATTCCTTGGCTCAAAGCACCTTTTCTCCATCTTCAGAGCCAACAATGTCTGGCCAGGTCTCCTCATGCTGCTACCTCTCTGGTTCTCTTCTTGTCCCCCCCTATTGCACTTAAAAGAACCATTGTGATTACACTGGACCCACCTGGATCACCTGAGCTAATCTGTCTCAAGGTCAGCTCATCAGCAACCTCAATTTCTTCTGCAGCCTTAATTCTCCTTTGCCATGTAAGGTAACATATTCACAGGTTCCAGGGATTAGGGTCGTGGACATCTTTGTTAGGGAGGTATTATTCTGTCTTCCGCATTAAACCACAAGTGTGGAGCCTTTCTGAGTGCAGGGTGCAGTCTGACTGCACTGGTCACATGTCCGTGAAGCTGGCCCTGGGAAGAGGAGGCTACAAGCCTAAAAGTCCCGAGATGGGAACAAGCACAGCTTGTTCAAGGACCCGAAAGGAGGCTGGCGTGATAGACTAGAGTGGATGACAGGGCATGTGGTACAAAATGAATCAAGAGAGGCTGGCATGGGTTGAGCACACAGGGCCTCCTAGGCCACAGTGAAAGATTAGGAACAGCAGGTAGGGATCTGCCTTAAATCTGAAAAAAACAAGCAAACAAACAAAAAACAACCCCCCCTCGAAAAACCCAACTCCATATAAAAAATTTCAAATATAATTAAAAAGTAGAGAGAGTAATAAGGTGAACCCTATACCTGGCACCTAGATCTAAAATATGTTGCCATAATTCTTTCATTTATTTATTTATATTTTTTGCTGAAGAATTTTAAATTATAGAAATCATGGCATTTCAACTGTAATTTCAACATGCATCTCTAACAACTGACATTTTTATAAGTATTGACGTCATCATCACAATGAATGAAATTAACAAGAATTCTTTAACTTCATCAACTTCCCGTGTATATTCAGTTGTCCCTCAAATACCCTGCCTGTTGATCTTCACGTTGTACCTGAGCTTTGCACCTTTTCTTCTTCTGAGCTTAGAATGAGTCTTCCTTCTCTGTATCTTTTAGGATTTTTTTTTTTGTTCCTTCCCACTCCTGTCCCACACCCAGGCCTGTAGCCTGAACAGGGTTGAGGGGAACGGAAGGGAAACAGGCTGGATGGATATGTTATTCTGCTTGTGGCCTAACGTTTCTCTCTCTTTCTCTCTCTCTCTCTTTTTTTTTTTTGCTTGTAATTGCCATTCCAGAAATGCCCTCACTCTTCTAGCCACAGAGCAAACTGTTGAGAACAAATTAATTATGCATCTTCTCAGTGTGTGTGATTAAGGGGCAGATGGAGGGAAGGGTTCTCTTCAGTTTTTCTGGCAACTAGGTTCCCAAATGGATGCTTTCCAGACCAAAGAATGCGTGTCCTGGGCTCCCGTGGGCATCTGGGTTTGTCTCTGTAGTGGCAGCCTTGCTCACTGGCAGGCAGAGTCAGAAGTTGTCAGTAATAATATTATTAATCCCTTAAATTTGCAGCATATTTGCTGTTTGCTGAGGGCTTGTGCACTCACATCAGCTCATTTGATGGGATTTCAGGGATGCTGGAACAACTTTCTTTGCTTAATACCTCCCTAAATCATTGCTGATGCTTGTAATTCCACCATTAGAGATTAATTCTTTTGGCCCCAAACTGTTCCCTATTAAAATGCAAGTAGCCTTGGCAGCTGTGTAGCATGTTTTATTCATGAAGCTTTCTCAGCCACTAGTGGCTGCCCTCCCCGAATGCCCCCTCCCGCAACTTTCTTTTTAGGATGGGCTTCTCTGAAACAGAACCTATGTTTGGAGTCTTTCTCATTCCAAAGAGAGAACTCTGCTCTCAGCTAGCTGCTGAAGCTGGGAAAACAGACAGAAACTTATGCCAAGGTGTCAGTGACTGATAATAATTTCCTGTGTTACCATCTCTAGGGAGTATTTGTATTTTAAGTGGAAATTTCTGGGAGCACAGTGCTTAGTACAAAGGAACCTGTACCCCTTCATCCTATTATGTCAGTGGCTTTGACCTTAGATCTCCCTTTTATTGGGCTCCCTTAGAGAGACAGAGGAGAGAGAGGGCCAGTACATCCAGTTCATGTAACTACGATTAAGCATTGGCTTGGAGCGTCGTCCATTGTGGGTCGGGGAGAAAGTGGAGCTGACCACGTGTAACATAATGTCCATTTTGCAGAAGGAAAATGGAAGCGTAAGGACAAAATCTAGTTGGAGTGGGGCTAGAATTAAAATTTTGTCTTCAGAACCCCAGTAACACAGTTTTAGATTTTTAGAGTCAGAAGTCATCTTAGAAACAATCTAACTCTGGGAAAGCAAGTGCATTTTATTTGTCAATACCAGTTGATACATAGTGGTTGAGGGGAGGGTGGAGAATGAGTGAGTCTTCACCTGGGCTCCGTGTGTTGTGGTTGATTAGTGATGTCTGATGGGTGCCATGGTAATAGAGGGGTGGCATGTATGCCGCACTTGTATTCCTGATTCTCTGCAACCTCTCATTGTACACATGGGCCCGCTGAGGTCCTGAAAGCTGGGATGATTTGTTCAGGATTATATAAGTAGGGGTGACAAATTAGGGGCAGAATTGGCCCAGAATCCAGGTCCCTTGAATCCTGGTTCAAAACCCTTTCTTTTGAAGTATCCAGGTATTCTAAGAAGCATTTCACTGTGGTTGAAGAGCATGTGGTCTTGGAGTCAGACTGCCTGGGTTCAGGTCTTAGTTAGCTGTGTGCCCTGGGCCAAGTTATTTAACTTTTCGGAGTCATTGCTTCTTTATCTGTAAAACAGGGGATAATAATTGTGCCTACCTTATAGGGTGGTTATGGAATTAAATGAGATAATATGTGTATAAAGTGTTTGGATTAGGGCCTATACATAGTGAGTACTTAATAAATATTAGTAACTTAATTACAATTTTTATTGCCTTGTCCTTCTAGATTATTGCTGGATACGGACACAAAAACTCCCCATGGTCACCCCCTCTGCAGTATCTTGCAGAGGTACCCCTCAGACACCTGCTTCTCTTCCTTCCCTATTGAACGCTCTGGGATTTTCTGTGTTTGATGTGTTCCTGGAATTTGTAATTTGGTGATGAAAAGTCCCACAGTACTAACAGCCAAGTGTGCAATGGTGCTGGGCCTGTAAATGCCCACGTTTGGGGTGTCATACTTCACACTCCACAGGAGTTTGTTTTGGTTTGGGACATCGACAAAGCCCTGGAGGCCTGGTGGGGTTCCCTGAGGACCAGCTGCCAAAGAGTCCTCGGTGGCCGTTTTGCCTGGTCTCTCCTCTGATCGGAACATTGCTATAGCATCTCCCCAGACCATCCCTGCTCCCCTGAGCCAGTATGTGCCCCCATCCCCCAGCCTAGTTTGCAGACTGGACATCAGTGCCCAGCTGGTGCCAGCCCCCTCCCCTCACACCTGCCTCTCCAGTGGGCTTAGAAAGCAGGGCCCAGGCAGAGCCTGGACCCATAACTGGGCTGGGGTCCTCTTTACGTCTTAGTCCAGCCACGCAGGCCCTTGTCAGTGGTCCCTTTGGGTGACCTTGAGGGGGACCCAGGGAGGCCTTGAGAGCCGGGAGGAGTCCGTGATGGTCCCGGATGTCTGGCCTGGGGTGATGGGACTTGGGGCTGACTCCTGTAGGACCATGGCCTACCCCTGCATTATTCGACTTCGCCTCTTGGTAGCGTGCTCAGTTCCTCATGGAAGCAGTGCCCGGGGGCTCCCCTTGGAGTGTATGGGGGAGGGAGCTGCAGCGGTGGGGAGGGCTCCCTGGGTGCTGTGATGGGCGTGTGGCTTCCGTTAAGTGAATCATCTGTGATTCCAGTCCTGACTGTGGCTGTGGGGGAAAAGCCTCTGCTCTGGATCCTCAAATAGAGGCCTTCTTAGGGTCTGCCTGTCTGTTCCTGGCAGACAAAGTGGGGAAAGGGGGCTGTGGGAAGGAGGCCATCCCCACTGAAGGACAGTCACGTCATTGTCCCTAACATTTGGAAGCTCTGTTGCTTTGGGCCTTTCATCTTGGATCACAGCCAAGTTTGGTGGCAACCCGGCCATGTCTGCGGTGGCTTCCCTGCTTTTCGTTGTCTGGGCCCAGAGCAGAGCCGATGATTAGAGCCCCAGAGCTGCAGCGTGCTCAGAAGCCTAGCATTTTCTAACGGAGGTTCAGAAAAAGGGAGGATTGAGAGGCACACTGGCGATGGAGCTCTGGCTCTGCTGTTAGTTCTGGGATGGTGGGCAGCAGTCACATCATCTGGGAGAAGGTAGACGGGGAGGAGAGGAGAATGGGCCAGGCTGGGACTAGGGAAAGGTGAGGGGAGTGAGGCCTGGGTCCAGGCTGAAGAGGATTTTGACAGGTGAGAAGGAGAAAGATGGTGAGGTTATGGAACTGCCTGTGCAGAGGCCGGGGGGCAGGGGATGGCGCAGGACTGATCACTGTGGTTGGGGGATAGGGAGTGAGTGGGGAGGGTAAGCGCTGAGTTCAGAGGGCACCTGGGTTGCATCGTGATGGGCCTGGTAGGAGTTTGGATTTCATACCAAGGGCAGTGGGGACTTCTGGAGGGTTATCATGAAAGGCTATTTCCCTTTTCCCACTGTGGCCAGTATCCTGCCCCTTCGTGGCCTGCCTGCCTGGGCTGTACAGTCTTGTGGTCTTATCCTGTGTCTGTAGTGAGACACGTTATGCCTCCCGGGCCTCCCTCTTTTCCTTCTCCCAGTGGCTCCCTGATTGCAGTTTGTTTGTGTGACTGGTGTTTTCCAGGCCCCTCTGTGTGCTCATGAATTTGTCCTAATCTTGGTGTTAGCCGGCTTACTGGAATGGCTCCTGGGAGCCCAGACATGGCCAGGCGCCATGGCGGCCATGTGACCTAGTTGTGGGAAACAGCTGGGGGCGGGAGTGGGGAGGACAACACCGAGGGCCCATGGCCACCTGGACTTTTTCCTTCTAATTTATGAAGAATGTTTAACAGTGTTTTTGGAGGAGCAGTGGAGTCTAGCAGAAAGAGGTGGCTTTTGGAGTCAGAAGACAATGACTCAAACCTTGGATCTCCCATTTACTGGCTGAGTAACCCTAGCAAGGCCCCTAGCTTTTCTGTTAGGGGCCTTGGAGAGAATGGTAATATCCACCCGAGGGGCTCTTACCTGGATCAGGTGAGATAATGTGTGTGAAAGGTATAATGCACTTATAAAGAATTGTGCATTTACTGCTGAGGACCATTATTACAGAGTGTGTGATGAGCAAGATTTTGTTTCCCAGCGGCTTATATCATACGTTGGTATAGTGAATCAACAATTCAAATAGAAGCTAATGATTATGGAGAAGAGTATGTGAAAATTATAAATTAGGGACCTATTTGTACTTGCATTGTGCTGACAAGTCATTTGGCACCATCAAGTTTGATCCTCATTTTAATATGAAATTATTAACTGAACTTGAGTGTTAGTAAAGCCTAAGATAATAGGAAACTCATACATACTGGGCATTCACAACCTTTATCATCTATTAATGAGTACTGATAAATTGAATGAAGACAGTCTTATTTCAAAGGCTCAAGATGGATGTTTATATAAAGTGTGACTAAAATATTATAATGATTTTAAAAAGTAAAACAGTTTTTATGTCCTGGAATTAGATAGTGGTGATAGTTGCACAAGTTAGTGAATATAGTAAAAGCCACTAAATTGTATATTTTAAAATGGTGAATTTTAGGGACTTCCCTGGCGTCTAGTGGTTAAGACTCTGCGCTTCCACTGCAGGAGCTCGGGTTCTATCCCTGGTCAGAGAACTAAGATCCTGCATGCCGTTTGGTGCAGCCAAAAAAAAAAAAAAATGGTGAATTTTATGGTGTGTGAATTATATCTCAATTAAAAAATAGAAAATTTAATTTATTAAAGCAGTAATTATAAAAAACTTAGAGGTTCAAGAAAAAAATCTATAATTTCACCAATTCAAACTTATTATGATTTTGATATGTTCTCTTCTAACCCTTTCCTATTATATCCGTAGTTCTATCAATATAATTATCTGGTTTTCTGATTTACTATGTTATCTTTAGCATTTTCCATTTTGTTACAATAATCTTCATGGTCTTCACCTAAAATGGCTACTTAATACTGCACTGTGTGACTGTTCCGTAATTTACTTAACCCTTTTTCTACTTTTGGGATGCATCTATCTATATGTTTTTCTTTTATAATTAGCACTGTGCTGAACCTCTCTGTACATAGGGTTTTTCCCTATGTCCTGGATTATTTACTTAGGAGGGATTTTTAAAGTGATATATATGAATCAAAACATTGCTGAGAGAAATTAAAGAAGACCTGATAAATGGAGAAATATATCATGTTCATGGGTTGGAAGATTCAATATTGTTAAGGTGTCTATTTTCTCCAAATAAATCTATAGATTCATAACAGTCCCAATCAAAATCCCAGCAGGCTTTTTTGTAGAAATTGACAGTCCGATTCTAAAATTTATGTGACAATGCAGAGGGTTTTAGAGTCAATTCTAGAAGATAACACTGAAAAAGAACAAAGTTGAGGACTAATACTATCTGATTTCAAGACTTACTATAAAACTGTAGTAATAAGATAGTGTGATATTGGTATAAAGATAGACAGACTGATCTATGGAACAGATTAGAGGGTCCAGAAATAGACCCACACATAATATGAACAATGAATTTTATACAGTGGTGAAAAGGCAATTCAGTGTAGAAAGGTTTGTGGTATATTTATGCAGTAGAATACTACTCAGTTAAAAAAAAAGAATAAACTATTGATATATACAACAACATGATGGGTCTCAGAAAAATTATGTTGAATGAAAAAGACTGGATAAAGAGTATGGGCTATATGATTCCACTTATATAAAACTCTAGAAAATTCTAGTCTATACTGATAGAAAGCAGATCAGTGGTTTTCTGGAGGTGGGAGGTATGTGGAGGGATGGGGCTGGAATTACCAAGGGACATCAAAGCTTTTGAGAGATGCTGGATATGTTCACAAGCTTGATTATGGTGATGGATTCATAGGCGTATACATATGTCAAAAAGTATCAGATTTTACATTTTAAATGTGTGCAGTGTACTGTGTCAAAATATCAATACCTCAGTGAGGCTGTTAAAACAAAAAACGATGTTAATGGATTATGATCCTTTGAAAAAATTAGAAATCCATGGGTCCATACTGATATAAATAAACAAATGAATAAATTGAAATTTGGGTAAAGAACTGGCTATTTATAAAGTTTGGAAGGACTTCCCCATAAAACACTTAATTATCAAAAGAAAACAAGTAACTTAAGTGAGGAATTTAGGTGGATAACCATCTTAAGACATTATCAAAATTAACATTGTCTCTAGGGAGACAAATCAAAATTGTGCACCACCAGGTTGTAATGAGAAGAACAGAGCCTGTTTATAAATTGTTGGATTCAATTAGCTAACACTTTTTTAAAAAAAGAATTTTCGCATCTTTGTTCACTATGAATATTGGACTATAGCTTTTTTTGTCCCTTGTATTTTCTGTCTAGTTTTGATATTGGGGTTATGCTCCTCTCATAGAATGAGTTGGGAGGTATTCTGTCTTCAGTTTTCTGGAAGGGTTTATGTGGAATTGGCAATATTTCTTCCTTAAATGTTTGATAGAATTCAACTGTGACACCGTCTCAGGTCAGAGTTTCTTTGTCTGATATACACCATTCCAGCTTTATTTTAATTGGTGTTGGCATGATTTATCCTTTTCCATCCTTTTACATTTAACCTATTTTTGTTTTAATATTTAAAGGGCAATTTCTTATAGGTAGCATGTATTTGCGTCTTTCTTTTTTATCCAATTTGGCAATCTCTGGCTTTTAATTTGGGTGTTTAGACCATTTATATTTAAAGAGATTATTGATATGGTTAGATTTATGTCTTTCATCTTGTTATTTGTTTTCTACTTGTCCAATTTATGCTTTATTCCTTGTTTCCTCTCATGCCTTCTTTTGGATTGAATATTTTTTTCATGGTTCCATCGTGTCTCCTTTGTTGGCTCATGAGCTATAATTCTTTTTGTTATTTTAGTGATTGCATCAGTTCATAGCATAAATCTTTAAGTTGTCACAGTCTACATTCAAGTGACATTATACTACTTCCTTCAGAGTATAAGAATCTTATAATCGTGTACTTTCATTTCTTTCTTTCCAGCCTTTATGCTATTGTAGTACGTTTTGCTTTTCCATATGTTATAAACTCCACATTACATTGTTATTATTTTTGTTTAAGCAGTCACTTATCTTTTAAAGAGATATAGAATATAAAAAAAATTCTTATATGTTTTCCTGAAGTTTCTATTTCTGGTCTCTTTTTCCTTTATGTAGATCCATGTTTCTCTCCAATATCATTTTCCTTCTGCCTGAAAGATGTCCTTTAACATTTCTTATAGTGTAGGGAGATGAATTCTATCAGCTTTTATATGTCTGTAAGAGTTTTTTTTTTTTTTTTTTTACCTTTAGTGTTGAAAGATGGTCTTGCTGGGTATAGAATTCTGGGTTTTCTTTCAGTGCTCTTAGAGATGTTGCTCCACTAACTTCTGCTTGTATTGTTGCCAGTAGAGATCTGCTGTCATTCTTATCTTTGTTCCTTTCTCCATAATGTGTCTTTTTTCTCTGGATACTTTCAGGATTTTCTCTTTATCACTGATTTTGAACAACTTCATTATGTAGTTTTCTTCATGTTTTTTATGCTTGGGGCTTGTTGAGATTCTTGGACCTGTTGGTTTATAGATTTTGAAAATCAAATTTGAAAAAAATTCAGTTATTATTTCTTTAAGTATTTTTTTCTCCACCTCTCCCATTCCATCTCCTTTGGGGATTCCAACTACATGTTTACAAGTCTGCTTGAATTTGTCCCACAGATCGCTGATGCTCTTTTCATTAAAAAAATTTTTTTTTCCTCTGTGTGTTTCATTTTGAATAGTTTCTATTGGTAGGTCTTGAGGTTCACTAATCCTTTCTTCTACAATGTCTAATCTGCCAATTATCCCATCCAGCGAATTTTTCATATCAAACATTAGTGTTCACCTCTAGAAGTTTCATTTGGATCTTGCTCTCTTTTTTTATATTGCCCATGTTGCTGCTTAACTTTTTGAACATATGAAATGCAGTTATAACCGCTGTCCTCCTTTACTAATATAGGTTTCAGTTTTGGGTTGGTTTGATTGATTGATTTTTTTTCCTCATTATGTGTTGTATTTTTCTGTTTATTTGCATGCCTGGTAAATTTTTTATTAGGTGCCAGACATTACAGTTTTATTTTTTTGGGTACTAGATATATTTGTATTCTTATAAATATTCTTGAGCTTTGTTCTGGACACAGTTAAGTTACTTGGAAACAGTGATTTTTTTTTTTTTTTTTTTTTGCGGTACGCGGGCCTCTCACTGCTGCAGCCTCTCCCGTTGTGGAGCACAGGCTCCGGAAGCACAGGCTCAGCAGCCATGGCTCACAGGCCCAGCCGCTCCGCGGCATGTGGGATCCTCCCGGATCGGGGCACGAACCCGTGTCCCCTGCATCGGCAGGCGGACTCTCAACCACTGCGCCACCAGGGAAGCCCTGAAAACAGTGATTTTTTTTCAAGTCTTTCTTTTAATATTTATTAGTTGGGAATGCAACAGTGTTTAGTTTGGGATATTCCCCTTAACTGAGGCAAGCCCCTTCTGGGTATTATAACAAAAGCCTCAAGAATTACGAGATTTTCTGGTCTGGCTGGTGCAAATAGACCTTGTATGAACACTGGGTACTGTTAACTTTTGTGGTTGTTATTTCTCTGGCTCAGGTAGTTTTCTTGTGTGCATGTGCTGACTAGTACTTAGCCGAATATGTGAGATGGACCCTCAGCAGATCTTCAGAGTTCTTTCTTTGTACATCTGTCCACTCTCCAGTACTCTGTCCTGCGAACTCTAGCTACTTTGGTCTTTCTGGCCTCTCAGCTCTGTCTCTTCAGTTCAGAGAATCTCCTGTTCACTGCCTGGGTTCCCCTTCCCTGCACTGTGGCCTGGAAACCCTCAATGCTGTAAATTGGGGCAACCATAGTTTTCACCTTGTTTGCTTCCCATCTCTCAGGAACCACTTTCCTTCCTTTCCTGATGCCCAATGCCTTAGAAAACTTGTTTTTTCTTTTTTTTTGGTAAATCTTGTCCACTTTTTTGTTATTTCAGATGGGAAGGTAATTTTGGTCCTCATTTGGGAAGAGATGTTAAGGGTGACATCAATATTTATGGCTTCGACAACTCCAAGTTTAGAGTTGCAATTTCCTAAGATGGGGAAGACTGAGGGAGGAGTAGGTTTGGTGGTGGTAGAAGTGGTGGGAAAGTCATGCTGAGTTTGAGAAGCTCATTGGACATTGGGTGATGTCAGAGAAGAAGTTGGATATGTGAGTCTGGAGTCAGGGGAGAGGTCTGGGTAGGGGATACGCATTTGTGTATCATCAGTGTGTAGACGGTATTTACCACCATGATTCTGGGTGAGATTCCCCAAGGGAGTATAGCTAGAGTATTGTATTGATCATGTTTTTTATATTCTGATGCTTTGAAACTGGGGGTACTGCTGCTCTCAAAGTTAACTAGTTCCAAGAGATAGTAAGCAACTCACCCGTGAGCATGCCTTTCATAGGCAAACCAACCAACCTGGAGCCCATACCTGCCAACCACCTCTGGTACTGAGCTGTTACACTCTGGGTCACTATCCACCTGCCTTATTCACCCCAGGGCCAGGTACCAAACAACTAGGAACATCCCCTATGCCCCAAAGCCAAATGAAATACTTAAAACTAGCCACTCCTAAGTCTCACCCATTCTTTCCCATCGAATCCACAATAAAAGCTTTGCCCACATTTTCCCTCACGCCCTCTCTCTCCTGGCCAACCCTGGTGCTTTCCAGTGTGGCTCTGTGTGGCATGCCAACTCTCCTACTTGTAAGGAATCGTGAGTAAAAACTTCTTTCTTTATGACAGTCATTTCCATGTCTGTGTGTCTTACCTTAAAACAAATTCTACACCTTAAAACAAATTCTAGGTACCCTTGCAACAAGTACAGAAATGCCAGTTCTGGCTAAGTGGAGTGCATGCATTACCTCACCTCATTTAATCTTCACAGCAGCCCTATGAGGGAGGTACTATTATTGTCTTTCTTTTATAGATGAGCAGTCAGAAGTAAGCAGAGGTTACATAACTTGCCCAAGATCACCAAATTCTGAGTGGTGAAGTTGGGATATAGACTGTGGCAATCTGATGCTGGCCCTGTGCTCTTAACCAGGATCTACCTGACAGGTAGTCAGAGGAGAGACAGAGGACCCTCCCAAGGAGTGGGATTAAATTTGTGGTCAGCCTCCTTCAAAACTTTTATAAACTGCAACTTGTTTTTTTTCCCCCAAGACATGATGAGTTAGTTTTACTTTTTCGCTTAAATGAGAGCTTAAAGCAAAGGGTGACATCCAGAAAAGCATCCTTGGAGGCCGTCCTGGCCTGATTTCTTGGGGATGAAGGAGTTGCAGTTCCATTTTTTTTTTTTTTTTTTGCGGTACGCGGGCCTCTCACTGTTGTGGCCCCTCCCACTGCGGAGCACAGGCTCCGGACGCGCAGGCTCAGCGGCCATGGCTCACGGGCCCAGCCGCTCCGCGGCATGTGGGATCCTCCCGGACCGGGGCATGAACCCACGTCCCCTGCATCGGCAGGCGGACTCTCAACCACTGCGCCACCGGGGAAGCCCTGCAGTTCCATTTTCATGATGAAAAACACACACGTGGATCATAGCACCCTGGAAAATCGGGGAAGAGATGCTGGATTCTGCACCAAGCTGGTCCAGTCTGCATGGGAGAATCTTGTCAGCTGGACTTATCTATTTCCAGAAGATGTTGAAGACGGGATTATTTTTTAAAATTCTCCTCTATTATTGATATAATACATATTAGTTTTAAGAAATTTGAAAAATACACAAAAACCTAAAAAGAAAAGTATTCTTTTAATCTCACTGCCCAGAGGTAACACTGTTTACATGTCAGTGCATTTCCTTTGGGTCTTGAATCTTTGATTAGAAGAATCCGTCAAGGGGCTTGTCTGTTTTGGGGTCTGTCTGTGACCTTGTCTTTCACTGTCTCTTTCTTCCTGTGATGTGTGGGGTATGTATATGCGTCTGTCTCTTTCGTCTCTGTCTCACAGTCACACCCCGAAATCCCATTGGAGACACTGCTCAATTCTGATGGGAAGCCTCTTTGATTCGGTCTGGCTTTGGTGCCTTTCTGCCAAGTTTGGGGCTCGAGATCCCTACTCTTGGGGATTTAGACACGAGTAAAGGATTGCTCTCCTTGGGCCTTTGCTCCATCCCTCCCAATCAATAATTAATCAGTACTGAGTTGATCTTATTAGCTCTTCACTGCCTTCCCCCCAACCCCAACCCAAGCTGGCTGATGACAGTGCTTTTAATTAATATGAGGCAGATTAAAACTCATTACAACAAGGTTATTGGTAATGAGATAATCATAAGGCAAGTGCTGGGAGTGAAAACAAAGTTGGAGGAGGGGCAGAGAGACACTGCCAGCCGTTCCTGCCGTGTTTTGGCAGGAACAGAAGGGGGAGTGTGGGGACTCTGCAGTGAGGACACGCGGCAGTGAAACCAGGTGCTGGGTAAGGGCAGGACTCGGGTCCAGTGAGCAAATGGGTGGGGAGTGTTAGGGCAGTAACATGTGTTGAGAAGCAAGAGCTGGTATATTGAATTAAGAATATGTAGTTTATGACCTGATGAATGAGGAGCGCAAGCCTCCTACATGGGGTTGGCTGGTAGCTCCCTCGGCATCCAAGCTTCCACTGGGGAAGTGAAACGCAGTGGGTTGTTTTGATTGAAGGTACAGTTTAAATACACCCGCACAGAGGAAGTAGAGTTACAAGATTTATTATTACTTACAGATCCCAGAAGCAAGGATGCTCAGTGAGCTGGGGGAAGGGCAGTCCTCCATCCCAGGTACCAGCAAGCAGGAGGTGAATGCTAAAAGAGGGAGTTTGCACTAAGCGAGTAATTTCTTGAAGTTCTGAGTGGCACCTGCCTTCTGATCTCAAAGGATGGTGGAGCTGTAGGAGCTGGAGCTAGAAAGGGATGCCGGAGACCAGAGTGCCTGCTCTGTTATTCAGCATGTGTGTCTTTTGGCTTTAAAAGAACATTTACACTTTTTGGTTAGTGGCAATGTCCCTCACCCCCATGTGACTCTGTGTGTGTGTGTGTGTGTGTGTGTGTGTGTGTGTGTGTGTATTTAATTAGAAGCTGGTTGAAGGTGACTTTGGGGCTTCTTTTGTTGAAATGTGGGTGCCATTTGCAGTAGATGCTGATTCAGCTTCCTGGATGATGGTTTTGTGAGTGTATGACCCAAGGTTGTCATCAGTCTACATTTCTAGCTCATGCATGGCTTGCCCTGGGGTACACAACACATGGTCTCTGTCCCCAATGGCTGATGTGCCCAGTAACCAGTGAGTCAGCAGTAGACCAGCCTTCCTGGGCTTGTGTGACCAGAGAGGGCTCTCTGCATTGCCCAGACAGTGTCCTGAAGGTGACCATCACTTTGTGCCAAGAGACGCCCTACCCAGGACTGGCTCAGGCCACAGGTGAGGGGCAACAGAGCCCTGCCTCTGCTCCTTGGTAGGAGGGCTTGTTAGGGTGAGGCTAATGCTTTCTGAGGGCTGCCAGCAGCAGAGATAAATGCAGATGTGAATCCAGTCTAAAGAAAATGGTGGAGCAGGTCTTCAGCAGCATCTCACACACACACACACACACACACACACACACACACACACACACACGCATGCTTGTTGTTCTCTCGATCTGAAATGCCCTCCTTTTTTATTCTAATCTTTTCAGGTTCAATTTCAGGGGCTAATCCTATGTATCAGCCAGGGACTAGTCATACCTGTAATTTAAATATAAAGACTTATTCACTAGGAAAAGGTAGTTAACTCCTAAAAGGAGTAAAAGAAGATTCTAAAGGTGCAGAAGTAGTAAATGCGTAAAGCACCTGCTCCCTCTAGGGCTGAGGGGGTGGTGAACAAGAACAGAGCTAAAGACTCAGCTGGGGGCCTCCCACCTGCAAGGCTGGGATGCTGGGCTGCCCTGGTGATGAGACGTGATGGCAGGCATGGTCCATGGGAACAGCCTGCCAGGTGGCAGAGAAATTTGTAGGAGGGTGCGACCTGGAGCTAGTGTGTAGGAGCCACCTGCTGGGTGGTCAGAACACTTGCTGGAAGATATGGGGCCTGAGTTGGTCCACAGGAGGGGCCCATCATGTAGTGGAGAAATTTACAGAGGGTGGGCTGGTCCGTGAGGGCCACCAAAGTGGTCACCCCCAAGCCACTACCCACTGGCTGATGAGCTGAAAACAGTGCACGGGGACAATAAGGGAGCCTCCTTGTGCTGTGGCCTTGCAGTGTTCCCCAGAGCCCCCTGTTGACAAAGCCTAATAGTGACCCATCTGACAAAGGAGAAATGACACAGGGTCTAGTACCAGTATCACAGCGCACGGCAAAGAAGCGTGGATTTGCAGCTGAGAGGCCCTGTGTTCCTGGGCTGCACGCACCCCGCTTCTCCCGAGGAGCCAAGCCTTTCTAATTCCAACCCTCTTGTTTCTCCCATCTGTGAGCTCCGTGGTCCTCAGTGTGATCCTACTGCCACGTGTCATTCTCTGTGTGTGAGTGGCTCTGTCACATCTCCCCACGAGGTGGAGGGCGTGGGACTCAGCCCCCAGTGAATACACAGTGGTTGATGTCTTTCCTGGGAGGGGCAGAGACCATGGGGTGTGTCCTCACTCCGCCTTCTAGTCCTCTGCCTTGACCCTGCAGTGGCTTTGGCGTGAGGGCTGAGCATGCCTCCTCGGGGCAGTGGGCAGCTGGGTGCCAGGGCAGCCTCACCGGGAGCCTCTGGTGGGACCTGGCTTCTGGTCACACTGTGCCTTAGGACAAATGGATCGTGGATGACTTGCTGGCTGCCTCTTATTTGGCAGGGTGGGAATTGGCGTTGATTATTTGAGCTGTAAAGAGTCATTTGTTCATAACAGCCTGGACTCATGGAGGGTGGGGAAACGCCCAGTTCCATATTTGACCACGTTTGCCTTCTTTCTCACTTCCTCAGAACGTGAGTGTGGCCTTGGACAGTAGTGACCTTCTACCATCTGACACCGGCCAGCTCAATTCCCAGTCCACCCCCACTGCTGCCCCCATGGGCCATTTACTCATCTAGGGAAATGTGTTCTCTCCCCACACCCGCCCCGCCTTAATTCTTAGAGTCAATTCCCTTCTCTCTGCACCCTCCTCTCAGGGAAAAAAGACTCTTCTTGGCCTAGTTTGGACCAGGCGCCCGCACTCTGTTCAGGGGCATAGAGTCATGTGGACATAGGCTTCCCCAGTAGTGGGTTGGGGTGGGATGCAGAGGTGTCCAGCAGAGCCCTTGAGGGCCTAAGGACAGCTTGCGAGTGCCTGGAGTGTGGGGCATCCCTCTGCTCTAGAGGGAGTGGATAGATGGCTCCCTGGCTGCTGGGACCAGGGTGTTCAGGGCTGCAGTGTCCTCTTCTTAATTCCTAAGGTAACGGTTTTCTGTATGGTTCACTCAGCAACTAATTATGTAGGATCTTTGAACGTTTCTTCCGTGTTTGTTGCCAATGGTTATTTATCTCTTCATGTGGTTTATTGCCTCCGATACACACTTAATTGTGTCAGCATCCTTCATAGCAGTTAAGAGAGTGTAAGTCCATCCTAGATATTCACTCTCCCGGTTGACTTACAGGTGGAAGAGGGTACCAGCTTCCCACAGGTCACTGGGCTCCCTTGTCTTTTGTGTGTGCCCATGGCTTCATCCTGCCTCAGGAACTGTAGCTCCAAGAAGGCAGGACCCTCAAAATGCCAAGACCCTCAGCTGAGCTGGGGTGATGACTGGGGATGTGTAGCCTGGGGGCGGATGGAGGCCACCTCCCACTCTGGAAGGACAGGTGGGCATCAGGCTACAGGTTAAGGCCGGCTTGTCCTGCACAGCCTGCCCTGCTGCCTACCCCGTGTGCCTGATGCTCCCTGTAAGGTTCTCCTTCAGTTGACAGGAGACCCTGCTAAAGTTGGCTGTGTTAAAGCGCTGTAGGTTTGAAGCGTTTTCTAGACCTTCCTTTGACATTAGTTAGCTATTTCTTGATAAGCAAAACGTCTGAGTTTCTTATCCTTAAAGATACCAGCACTTGTCTCCCTAAATTGTTGTAAGGATTAAAAAAATAATGAATATGACCATGTTTAAAAATTGTAGACCTCCAAACAAACAGATGGTATTATTAGTATGACTTAGGGGTGGGTGACAAATGCGTGAACTCAATGTATCCTTGAATGAATCATAAGTGTAGATTAGAATTGGTTGAAAGCCTTGGACAAACGCTAGTTTCTGAGGGAGTGGGACTTGGACCAGGTAAGTTTTGAAGGAAAGGCGATCAGAAGCATCGGGTCATGTCAGGAGGCTGGTTCCAGTTTGAGATTGGAATTGACTGCTCTGGGTACCAGGAGACTGAAGGTGAATGACGGTGTGTGAGTGTGTGTGTGTGTGTGTGTGTGTGTGTGTGTGTGTGTGCGCGTGTACGTACACTGGGGGGGGGGTGGTGAATCAGGGTTTCTAAGCAGAGGGGGCCGAAGAGAAGAGCATGCAGCGGACAGTGAGCATTCACATCTCTCTGGCCCCGCCTGTCTTCCTGCAGGTGCACCTTCGCTCTGCCAGGCGCCTTTGCGAGCTCTGCTGTGCCAACCGGGGCACGTTCATCAAGGTGGGCCAGCACCTGGGGGCTCTGGACTACCTGCTGCCGGAGGAGTACACCAGCACGCTGAAGGTGCTACACAGCCAGGCCCCACAGAGCAGCATGCAGGAGGTCCGCCAGGTCATCCGAGAGGACCTGGGCAAAGAGGTACCCACCTCTGCCAGGGGGGATGGGCTTCCGAAAAGGCCCCCGCAGAGTTCTCGCTGCTTGGCCCCAGGCCCTGGGGCTCCACCAGTGGCGTGGAACTACGCTTCGCAGAAACTTTCAGTGTGAAAGCAGAGAGGTTAGAAGGAACCTGAGTGGCCCTCAGTATAAAATATTAGTTGGGCCATACGAAATCGTTGATATTTGATTGTTTTTGACCTGTAACTTAATATGATTCATATGGTTGAATTTAATAATACCTATCAGGCTTCGCTGGTGGTGTAGTGGTTGAGAGTCCGCCTGCCGATGCAGGGGACACGGGTTCGTGCCCCGGTCCGGGAAGATCCCACATGCCGCGGAGCGGCTGCGTCCGTGAGCCATGGCCACTGAGCCTGCGCGTCCGGAGCCTGTGCTCCGCAACGGGAGAGTCCATAGCAGTGAGAGGCCCGCGTACCGCAAAAAAAATAAAAAATAAATAATACCTATCAATTATTGAGGGTTTACTGCGCACTCACACCTGCGCTGTTTCCCACATGTTATCTCACTTAGTCCTCAGGGCAGACCTATGAGGTAGGTGCCATCATTAACCCCTTTTTGCAGATGAGGGATGGAGACTTAGAGTGATCAGGTAGAGCGTCCAAGGGGACTGTTAGGAAGTGATTCCAGTGCACTGCTCTGCCAGTGAGCTGTCCTAATCATTCAGTGCTATGACTTTCCCAGAACGTTTGTGGGCCACTGCTTGATTACCTCCAGTGATAGGAAGCTTATTCTCTTACCTGCTGCCTAAGGTGGTCCGTTCTATTATCACTCATCTCTAATTGTTATACATGCTTCCTCCTAAGGGCTAGGCCTGCCTCCTCAAACTTTCCTGATCTTCATCCACCCCATGGAGCAAAAGAGAAAGGGGCTGAGGGCCCTTCCATACACAGCCCTGGTCACACTCCTCTGGACTCATGCCAGTGACCTGCAGGATGTGTGGAACCCAGATCGCCACAGTGGTGTGGATCCTTGCTGACCTGTTCCGCTCATCTTGATTCTGGGGACGGGGAGGGATTGGAGCAGCCGTCTGCAGGGTGCCGACTGGCCGATCAGGTCCAGCCTTACAAATTATGTGCTATAATTTCATGGTACCCCAGAGAACGCTAATAAAAAAAAACTTATTTTCTTCCTTCACCTATTATTATATTTGAAATTCTCCTCTTAGAGGGAGAGCCCTTTGGATCTAGAACCTTTCTGAGCAAAATAATCTTAAAGTCAAGCCTAGATCAGCTGATGCCTTTCCTGAGATTATTTTATCACCTTTGGTGCCTCCCAATTTCCCCAAATCAAATCTTTAGCAGGACTTTCAAGGTCTACCCCATCCACTTTCAAGTTGCCATGGTCTCTGTCTGCCTGGAATCTCTTTACCCCATTCTCTCCCTGTCAAGTGATTCCTTGTGTTTCTAGGCCATTCGTCCATCTGTCTACCAAATGCTGGGCACTGTGCAAGGTGCTGTGTGTCCTGGCCAAATCCCAGCTCTCCTGTGAAATCTTCTCTGACCCTCTGCACACCTTTGCTCCTTCTGCTTGTGCCTCTTGTAGTTTGGTTAGTTGTGTCTAGTTGGTTTCACAGTAAGTTGTAAAGTCTGGGGATGAAGACCATGATGGTCCTTTTAATCCTATCTGCAGTTCCAGAGTAGGATGTGGTATGTCGTGGGCACCAGTGTTTGTTTAATGAACCAATGGCTGATAAGTGACAGTTTCCTTAGTCTACTGCGGACTAGGTGGAGAGTAGGGGCAGAGATTCATAAAGACCATGTTCCATGTTCTCTGGTCTGCGTGGAGCTGGCCCTGGCTGTCGGTGCCTTTCTGTAGAGCTGGCATCTTGTGCCCGGCATCCAGCCAAAGGGGAACCACTCCTCAGTGATAGCCTGGCCTGGGCTGGCCTCATTAACTGACTCTGGGGGGCCTGGGTCACGCAGGAGGTGAGCATAGAAACCTCTGTGGATTCCCTTCCTACTGAGGAGGAACATCTCCAACGGGACAGGGGGAAGATTGAGTGAAGATTTAGGGCTGGTGTCAGGAGCAGACCACAGGCTGGGAAGAGTGGGGTTAGGATGCAGGGGCCGCAGGCAGAGGGGACGGGATTGGCCTGGCACAGCCGTGTGCGCCCTTGCTTCTTGCCAAGACCGTTGGCCCCCTGCTTCCTACAGCATGAGGTGCACCCCCAAATTAAAACTAAATAAATCACTAAAACTAAATATAAAACTAAAATAATAGCAGTGTGAAGTGCATCATTGCTAGCATGTGGCAGCTCAGTGGGGGGCGGAGGCAAGGGAGGGAAGGCAGCAGATTAACCCTTGGAGGCCGACTTGTCTCTGGAGAGCTGGAGGGGGAGGCAAGAGCAGGGCAGTGGCTTCCTCCGAGCCAGGGTGGAGCGAGATGGGAAGCTGGGGGTGTCAGCAGTCATGGTGTGCCCGCCCAGCTGGCATGTCTGGGGTTAGAGGATGCTGCCTGCATTTTCAGGGTCTCTTCTCTAAGCCCCCCGGCCAAGTCCTCCTGAGCGTGGTGGCCTGTGGCTTCTGACCCACAGCTTGACTCGAGTCCTCTGAGAAAAGGAGGCTAATGTCAAGGTCATGGCTCAGAGGGGGCGTCCCTTACAGCTGGGAAGCTCAGAGACCTCTGGTTTCTTACCCGGCACTACAGGTGCACAGTCAAAGTCTTCCCTCACCCCTTTTGTTCCCAGTGACACACTTTCTCAGCCTGTGGGTGGAGGGAGGGGAAAGGAGACAGGTGGGAAGCAGGGTAGGTGGGTGTGGGGCTGTGAGGGCGGGGAAAGTCACTCACTCTGCACTTCCCTCCTCCTCCAGTGAAGTGTCCTGCGACACTTCTCGGGGAGCAGCCCTCCCCCCAGGAAGATGTTTCAGCCAGCCCCACTGATCCTGGGCTCCACGCCTGCCCTGGGGCCCTCCGTTCCATCCCTGGTTCCGGGAGTGTGGTGAAAGGAAGCCGAGTCTGCCATGCATCACTGTCTTGTTTCTAGGTGTGAGTCCTTGTGTGGGCTCTGAGGTTACCTCGAGCTCAGAGACTGCATAGCTGCCCCTAGGTCTCAGACTGAAGAGTGAGGAGAGGTGGCCAGAGGAGCTCGAGGCCGGTGCGTCCCAGCTTGCACTGACTGGTTCCCTCTATGCTCTTAGGGGCCCCTCCCATCAGCAGAGGCCTTGGGGGGCGGGTCACTAATATCCTCAGACCGATCCCTGTCCCAGGCAGATAGGGCTGGCCCTGAGGGGTGTCCCCAGCACGGGGGATGAGGGTTAGATGGCGGCTCTTCTGGATCCCATGATTTGCACTTGGTTCTGGATCAGTCCAAATCCCTGGACAGCAGCCAGTGCTGTCAGTGCAGAGGTGAGGGCAAGTGAAGGGGTACCATCCTGGCATAGGGCTTGGCCTGGGTAGGGAGTCTGGGGGACCGGGTAGCTAAGGGAGTGGCATGTGAGGGATGGGACAAGATGTCAGATCTCCTGATCTTCTGGCCAGTGCTTTATCTCTTATTAACAGAGCTTCTGTTTGGCAGAAATCCTCTGTAAATCACTTTTCTATGTGTCCGTGTATCTGTGCCTTGGAAGTTTCTACTATTATTACCACAAAGAAACTTACTTTTTTCTTTTTCTTTTGAATGTTAGGCTTAAGTCCCGAAGGACAGGTCCTGGGAATCAGTCAGGAGTCAGAACTCTAGAATGTGGGGTCATTTCTGCTGCTTCCAAAGTGACTTGGATCTGGAGTGGGTTGGAGATGGTCTCAACCTTGGTCTCCTGACTGCCCTTAGGGCTGTGGGTCCAGGTGCAGTGCTGATCTCGACCAGCAGATGGCGCCTGAGCTCGAGAGTCAGGGAGGGGTGTTGAAGACACGGCCCTTCCTTACAGAGGGGAGCCCCAGTAGCTGGCTGAGATTCAGATGATTTGTACTCCTGGGCATGGTCCATGCTGTGGAGGGAGCCTGGGCTGACACCTCTGACCCTGAATGGGGCAGACACAAGCCTCAGGTACGAGACTGTTGACCATCCTGGTCCCAAGGAGCTCTCGGCTGTGTGTTGGAGGACCTGGCAGGGTTCTTTACACTGACCACCAGCCTATCCTTACGGCTTCCTCGTTTGGAGTAGGAGTCCTCTAAGGGCCCCTGCAGGCTCTAAGAGCATGCAGTTCTATGGTTCAACACGTTTTCCTTCATTTTTCCATTTCTTCTTTCTCTTTGTTGTCTAAGCAGCTTGAATTTAGTGAGAGAGGCACAGAGCTGGAAGCTGTGGCTGCAGCCAAAATGGGTGAGACCTCATTCTGGCCCCTGTAGTCTGGGGTCATCAAGAGGTACACTCATCACTGTAATACCTGGCCATGTAAGTGCCTGCGAGAGAGAGAGACGGAGAGAGAGAGAGGGAGAGAGAGAGAGAGAGAGAGAGAGAGAGAGACAGAGATGGAGAGAGAGAGAGAGAGGCAGAGAGGCAGAGAGAGAGATGGAGAGAGGGAGAGAGAGTGGCAGAGAGAGAGACAGAGAGAGAGAGATGGAGAGAGAGAGAGAGATGGAGAGAGAGGGAGAGAGGCAGAGAGAGAGATGGAGAGAGAGAGAGGCAGAGAGAGAGAGAGAGAGAGAGGGAGAGAGAGAGAGGCAGAGAGAGAGGGAGAGAGACGGAGAGAGAGAGAGAGAGAGAGAGAGAGAGAGGCAGAGAGAGAGATGGAGAGAGGGAGATAGATAGATAGATATTATATTTGGGTGGATAGAAGCTTTCTGAAGCAGGTGGCATCTGACCCAGGATCTCAAAGATGGGTGGGGTTGGAGGAGGTGGAGGTTGGAGGAGGGGATTACTGATTAATGAGATGTGCCCCTGCACGTCTTATGCAAGCAGTGGAAAGCATAAAGTACAGAGAGTGCAGGGTGAATAGTCTTGTTGACTAGTATATGGGGTTCAAGCTGGTGGCCAGTGGAGCCGAGGTTGCAAAGTTGGGGCTGAGGTTACATTGAGAGGGGCCTTTGAATGTTCTTTTCATAATGGGAGCCTGGAGGAGAGGGGCCTGAGCAAAGAAGGACAGAGTGGAGCCGAATTTTCTTAGTAACATGGGAGATGAGGTCATCTTTTACAGGTGGGGAAGGTGGAGGCAGGAGGTTTGAGGTGGGCGGAGAGCTTGGGGGTAGGAGTTACAGTGGGACTTTGGAAGAGATGATGGAACCCTCAGCTGCAATGGGACAGTTATCTTTGGTCATAAACACACACACATATCTCTCCCACCTCCCCAGCACATACAGACAAGTCCAATCTCCTTACAATATATTTCAGTGAATGATCCAGTTTTGTTCATTGTCCCGGAACAGAGTCGTATCAGATAACATTCTTTCGAACCCTTAAATTCTATGAAAAACCAAAGGAAATGAAGTTAGGGGCTGGAGCAGAGCACAGAAATACCTTTGTTAGGGGCAATGCTTCTGCTGCTTCTGTGCTCTGAAAGATGTTTTATCTGTCTTTTACCCCTGAGCTCCCACAGGGTGGGGATCTAGATTTCACCTTGTTTTGTAACTCCCCATAGCTCCCAGGGACAAGGGCTCAGTGTTTTGATGGGCCATCTGACCAGAGTGGCTGTGAGAATGCAGAAGAGAACCACTGTGATTCAGATGGGAAAACGCACCCGTCATTGTTTCACACAAACCTACAGGTACGGGTGGAGGGCGATGTTTCAGTTGTAAGCAAAAGTTCAGAAAAAGAGATAAAGAAGCTCTGCTCCCAGGAACATCACTCATCTCTCAAGCTTGGTGGTGGTGGCAGAGAGAAGGCACTGTTGACGTGAGGACCAGCGGAGGCAAAAGCAGAAGGCGGGCAGGTGAGGCAGGAACTCCTGGCCTGTGCAAGGGGTTCCTGGTGTGGGACCACTGGGTGGGGGCCGTGCAGAGACTGGAACAGGGGCTTGGGTGGAGGCCTCAGGGCTGGGGGAGGGGACCGTAGGCTTGGAGAGTGAATGACCGGCTCTGGGCTGAACCATATCATTTCTGCATGCCTGCACACAGGACTTCTGCTGGCACGCAGAGAACTTTGTGAGAACTAGGAAAAGGTGCCTGAGCTGGGCATCCCTTCCCCCAGGTGGTGACCGCTCTACCAGGGCTGGATTTTTATTCTTCTGTTAGTCAGGATTGGCCAGAGAAACAGAGCCAGTAGGGTACATGTATGTTCTTTTATCTGATAAATAAATAGTGATTGATTGATTGATTTTAAAGAGTTGGCTTATGCAGTTATGGAGGCTGGCAAGTCAGAAGTCTTCAGGGTGGGCCATTGGGCTGGAGACCCAAGAAGAGCTGATGTGCATCTGCTGGCAGAATTTTCTTTTGCTTGGGGAGGTCAGTCTTGTTCGATTCAGGCCTTCAACTGATTGGATGAGGCCCACCAATATTAAGGAGGGCAGTCTGCTTTACTCAGAGTCTACTAATTTAAATATATATCTCATCCCCAAACACCCTTACAGAAACATCAGAATAATGTTTGACCAGATTTCTGGGCTCTGTGGCCCAGCCAAATTAACACGTAAAATTAACCCTCATGGTTCCCCACGCGGCCCTTCGCTTGGCTTGCACATTTGTACCCTGGGTCCTGCTTTCACACGGCCCTTGAGCTTCTTTTTGAGCCTTTGAGGTAGGCAGGAGCCAGACTGCCTGTTGGTTTACTGTCTTTGTGACCTTGGACATGTTACGTATCTTCTCTGTCCCTCAGTTTCCTCATCAGTAAAATGGGGATGATGACAGCACCTGCTTCACAGGCTTGCTGCAGGGATTAAATGAATGAATGAATGTGGAGCACTTAGAGCATGCCTGGCACAGAGCAGATGACCAGCAAAGGTTAGCTGTTGTTTCTGTGTTGCGCTGGATGCTTCATATGTGCGAGGAACCAAGGTTCTGGGAGACTTTAAATGGTGGAGTTGGGTCTTCAGCCAGGTTTTCTGATACAAGGTATGGTCCCAGATACTATTTTACTAGAAGAATCGGCCTTTCTCTTCCCCTTCCTGATTGGTACCCAGCATTCCATCTAGTGGCCAGCCCCTTCCCTCCCACTGTTGGAAACCTCGCACAGGCTGCCTTGGAGCCTGTCTCCTGGGCTTCTTGAGCACCACCCTCCCAACAGACCCCCACGTTGGGGGCTGCTGGCAGCTCAGCGGGCAGTTTCCTGAGGCCCGTCAGCAGCACCTCCCATGTACTGTTGGTCTGATTCCGTGGAGGAGGTGGAGCCACGGGTGCCCAGGGCCATGAGTCGGCGGCTGTGCTGTGTCCAGGACCCACCGTGCCTTCCTCACTTGCAGGAAGGCAGCTGGACTCAACTTCCCTTGTCCTGGAGGAGGTGGGTATGGGATGTGCGCAGGGCTGAACATGCCCTGGGTTGGACTAGGGCTAGAGAAGAGCTTAGGACAGAGGTAAGAGGAGCCCCTCCTGCCCCCGGGGCTGATTCCACCTGGGGGCCCGCAGCTGGCAGAACACTTTCCTCCCTGATGACACAAGCCTCCGTGCTGTCGTGTTCCTTGCTGCCTTCTTTCCAATGCTGACCCAACTCCTCCCTGCCCGTCTCGTATTTGTTCACACATATTTATGGAGCGCTCCTCTGTGCCAGGTACCACGCCAGCCCCTGGGGGTCCGTGCCCTCTGGGGCTCCTGCCCTGTTCTCGCACACACTGGCAGGGGCCGGGCCGAGGTCGGCTCACCCTTTACCACCCCTGGGCTGCTCTGCTGGCCTGCAGCTGAGGCCCACCCTGAGGGCTTCAGCTGTCTGTAGAATTGCTTCTTTCGGTCTTCTTCTGGCGTCTGATTTCTTTGTCTCCCCAGACAGCACCCCTCCTCCCCAAGGCTACCGTGTGAGCGTTCTGGGAACGGAACAGAAGGAGCTGGAATGCGGGGTGGGGAGGGAGAGGGGGAGGGGACGGGGGGAGCTGACCACCCTCCCTCCTGACCTGGGCTCATCCAGCCTTCCCAGCAGCTCTCAATAAAAAATACATTTATATTAAAAACATAATGAAGAATAGAAAAACATTTTGCCCCCAATAATGCTGAACATCAAAAGGAGATTTTTATCAATTATGAGAGAGATTTTGGCCATAAAATGGTAATTTAACGAGTGGGAGATGGATGGCGGGAAGCATTCCTGTCAGCCGGGACAGATGGCGTGCCATTAGTCACTGGGTGAGAGACTGAGGCATCCACACTGGCCCTTCCTCCCCAGGCCTCCTGGCCCGGCTCCACCTCAGGCCCACACCCCTCTGCAGGCCTCCTCCTCTGGGGTGGGCGGGCGCCCATGCTGGTCTCTGGGGCGCCTACCGTCTGATTCTTCTGTAGCTCCTGGGTGAACCTTACCCAGCCTGGGCCACGTCCCTCTCACGCCTGTGGAATGGAGGCCCCCGGAGAGCAACTCAAGTGCTGTCCCCCGCCCCCTGCTTTCTTTCTAGCCCCGTTGGCCTCTCCACTCTTCACACAGCTGCACCCTGGCTGCACAGGGTTTTCCCATCAACCTGCATTTGTACCTCAGGCCTGTCCTCTCATGGCCCTCCTTTATTTCTCAGGCTCTTTATCATCCTTTGATAAAGGATGATGAACAACACCGTGCGCGCGCGCGCGCGCACACACACACACACACACACACACACACACACACACACACGTGAATGCCGGCCAGGTATCAGGCATTGCTTTAAAGCTTTCACATGGATCAACTCACTTCTCACTAGAACCCTCTGAGATGGATACCATTATTCCTTATTTTACAGGTAGGAAACTGAGGTACAGTGTCTGGTGAAGTGGGCCCCCGGGCCTCCTCATGTACTCCCAGCCAGGAGTACTTTGCGCTTCCCCCGTTGCAGTTCTTTGTTGTGTTAGGATCGGTTGCTTTTCCATCTTGAGTCCCCTTCGAGGCCTCGTGTGGGCTCTGCGCAGAGTAGGTGTTAGTAATGTGGTTGGGTTGACTTGTAGAACTACTTCAGATGCCCCTGTCCCCTTGAACTGGGCGGTCCTCTCACTTCAGCCTGGTCGTCTGGTCATCTCAGAGCTTGGTTTATGTTCTCAGGATGGCAGGTCTCTTCCCACTCATCTAGGGGTTTCCTCAGAGCTCTGTCCAGTGCTTGGCACACAAAAGGTGCTTAATAATGGATTATAACACGCGCTGAGACACTCCATCCAGCGTAGGACATCGTGGTGTGGGGTTGTAGGGCCTGGGGTCCTTGGGGTAGCCAGCTCTGCGCCTGGCTCGGTACTGGCCCCCTTCTTCCCTGGGACGTTCCCCTATGAGCCTGTGGAGGGCTGGGCGAGGGTGCGTCTGGGGCTATCTAAACTACGGGCTGAGAGCCTTCCCTGGCGGTCCAGTGATTAAGACTTCGCCTTCCAATGCAGGGGGTGCAGGTTCCATCGCTGGTCAGAGAGCTAAGATCCCACATGCCTGTGGGCCAAAAAACCAAAACATATAACAGAAGCAATATTGTAACAAGCTCAATAAAGACTTTAAAAATGGTCCACATCAAAACCGCTCTGGACCTCCGAGGGAGCTAGACCTCACATTTCCTTTATCGGTCAGGCGCAGAGAGGCATACATCCTGAGTGAGTCTCAGCTGGGCTCAGAGAGGAGCGGGACTGGTATTTTCACCGTGGGCAGCAACACAGTGGAAGCCCCCACGTGCCTATCGCTAGGAGCCATGATGTAATGCTGGGGCAGCTACACGCTGGAATGACGCTTGTTGAGAGTGAGGCACGTCCCTGTCACGTGTCCAAGACACACAGCCACAGGGAAGGAACCTGGTCCCCCAGCACGAAGTGGAACTGGCTGAGAGGGAGGGCGCAGGGCCACACCCTCCAGTGGAGCTCCTCCCCCGCAGGCCTCCTCCTGCTGCCGCTGCTACTCACAGGGCAGAAGATCATGGCTTGAGCAATGGTGATGGCCCCGTAGATATTACACAAGGCCTGGAACTTCTCATCTCTGCTATTGCACAGGACATAATACTGCTTGATGGTGTCCAGTGTCTCCTCCTCGTGCTTCAGTTTGATGATGTTTGGGTCTGGGACCACTTTCTGGGCACATTTCCAGACAGAGTCTTCGAAGGTGGCAGAGAAAAGCAGCATCTGGCAGTTCCTGGGAAGCATCCTGTGAGGGAAGGCCCAGGTGTTCGACATGACCCCGACCCAGTGTTTCACTGCAAGGAACAGAAGCACAGCCTCCCCAGGCTTGGATGACCTGCGTCCCCAGGAAGGTGGCAAAGCAGGGAGGAGCACTGCAGGGAGGAGGGAGGAGCAGACGTGGGGCAGGGACGGGTGGTGGTAGAGTCCCTAAGTCTCCTTCCTCAACCCAGGCTGGGGGTATGGTCAGTGCGACATGGAAATGGCCCACCAAACAGATGCCTCTGAAAGCTGCAGCGTAGAGAACCTGGCAGGGCCGAGAAGAGGAGGGTGAAGTAGAAGGAGATGATGCTGTGGATCAGGAGGCCGAGAAGCTCCTCCTGGCTCAGGAGCTCCTACCTCTGGATGCGGATGCTCTGATCTTGGTGGCCCTGAGTAGCTTCATCACGTCAGCCTCATCCAGAACAAACACCTTGATCTTCTTGGGGTCAATGAACTTGAGCTTGGAGCACCAGTCCAGAACGGTCCCGGGGGTGCCAATGACAATGTGCTCACTGATCTTCTGACCTCTTTCCACTGTGGAGACAAGATGTGTTCTGTGGGTACTTCCGTGGCTAAACCCGCTTTCAAAACGAAAGCCTCCTTGCCCATCCTTCCAGGGCTAGAACAAGTTAATTCCAGATTTCCAACCACAGGGGTGTTACCCAAAAGTTTTGTGTTCTTCTACTATAAAATGGGCATGACACCTATCTCACTGCACTGTAGTCAGGATGAAATCCTACACAGTCAACCCTCCATGAGTGTTAGTTTCCCTTTTTCTACTTCCTCCTGTAATTCCCCATCACCCAATTCTTTCTCGTTAGCATAACACTTATTCTTTTTATACCATCCCTTCACTCATGGTTCATTGATTTCCTTATAAATTGGTAGTTTTGAGTCCTAGCATCCTGGCCCAGTGATTTTTTGCTTTGTTAGATATTCTAATTGTGTAGACAGTTTTCCTAAGTACAAATTCTCTTTGATTGAAAAAAACACATTACTCTCAAACTATAGCTGGTGGGAGTTGAAACTGATATAACCATCTATCAAAATTACTAATGCATGTAGCCTTTGACCAGTGCTTCCACTATTACGAATCCATCCTGTATGTACATGAATATGTGTGAAATAACATATATGCAAGGATATGCATTCATTAAAACATAACTAAGCAAAATATGATGCACCGAATGGATGACACCAACAAAAGTATAAAACTGTTTAGGAACTGATGTGGAACAATCTCCAAAATACATTATTAAATGTGAAGAAGAGGTTGCGGAGCAATCTGTATACCAATAGGGGCAAAAAAGAATACATGTAATATATGTAAAAAAAAATGGTCCACATCAAAAAAAGTCTTAAAAAAAATAAACTACAGGCCGAGGCTCAGTCAGGGTCTGGCTTCTAGAAGGAGCAAAAGGATCATTTCTGAGGCAGCGTGGCATGAAGGTTAATAAAATAGGCTCTGAATTCAGAGGGCCTTGCACACATCCCAAATGCTACCCTATTCTAATTGTATCATTAGTTCTTTCTGAGCCCCAGTTTCCTCATCTGTAAACAAGAGTGGTAATAAAACCTTTGTATTAATAGGGCTGTGATGAGGATTGAAAGATTAGCCCATGTAAAATGCAGTGCGCAGCGTGCGGTGAATCCCAGTGGCTGTTAGCTGTGGTTGTCATGTATGAGGTTGTGAGGAAGAACTGAAGCAATAAGACGGGACCCTCAGATTATATCCAGCACCTCACCTGGTACTTGGATCCTCCTGGGGTTTGACGAACACTGGATCTTCTCGTTCAGCCCTCATCTTCCAGCGGCAGCTGCTTTAGACACAGGTTATCCAAGAGCGTCACTAACTCATGCGTTGTAGGGTTTAGAAATCATCTTGTTCAACCCCAGTTTTTCACAGATGAGCAAACTGAGGCTCAGAGAGGAGAAGTAACTTGCCCAGGGTGGTACAGCTGCTTAGTGGTAGAAGCAGGCCTAGAACCTGGGTCTCATGACTCCTGATCCAGGGCTAGTGCTCTTGGACTGTTCTGTTCAGGGCTGGAAGCTTAGTGCCCAGAAGGAGAGGCCCCGCACAGGAAACGAGGCCGGTCTTGTTCTCAGCGAAACCCAGAGGGCCTCAGGTAGCTTCCATCCTACTTGGGACCTTGTAGTTTCCTGTGGACTTTCAGGAAGCTGTATTTTCCTAAGTTCATCCCTCAAAGGGATGGATTCTCTTCTTCGTATCCTTCTATCAGTCCTTTTCTGTGCTTTGGGGAGATTATACCCTTGCGCTTACCAGTTCACCTTTGGCCCACAGGCCATGCCTGGGGTGCTCCCCTTCTCTGGGATCTGTCCTGCAGGGTGGTGCCCAAACCCTCTGCTTAGCTGCTGTGTCTGGGCTGTTCCGTGGAGAAAGAAAGGGCCTCAGCTCATGGTGGTCCCACTCACTGACTCAGGAAGTTTGGGGCGACCACTTGCTGCTTTGCTCACTCAGAAAATACAGGTTTGTTGAGCAGCTGATAGGTTCTTACCTCTGTGCCAGTGCTGTGGTGGATACAGAAAATGTCAAAGCCACGTCACTCCCTCCCGCCCGCCCCCCCGCGCCCCCTCTCCCCCGCCAAAGCCAGGCAGACAGAACAATACACAGAGGGAGTAATCAGAGAACAATCAAGGCCTCACCTGTGGGGCTGATGAAGGAAGAGTTTGGGGGAAGTTCAGAAGGGGATTCTTGGAGGAGGTGGGCCTTGAGCTGGGCCTTAGAGGATGAGTAAGATTTAAGGAGGGAAAGTACGGCAGCACATGAGGCCGGGCAGTGTGGTGGCGAGGGCTGACCACAGCTTGTTTTGTGCCAAGAGCAGACCAGTGGGGTTGGAATGACAGGGAACTTCGTTGGGGTGTATTAGTTTGCTAGGGCTGTTGTAACAAAGTACCACAAACTGGATGACTTATACAAGAGAACTCTATTGTCTTGTAGTTCTGATGACTGGAAGTCCAAGGTCCAGGTGTCGGCAGGGGTGGTTCACCTGAGGGCTGTCGGGGAGAATCTGTTCCCTGCCTCTCCCCTCGCTTCTGGTGTTGGGAAGCCAATCTTTGGGGTTCCTTGGCTTGTAGAAGCCTCACCCTGATCTCTGCCTTCGCTCTCACCTGGCGTTCTCCCTGTGTGTGTGTGCACGTGTGTGTGTGCGCGCGCGTGTGTGTGTGTGTCTGTCTCTGTGTCTGAATTGCCCCTTTTCATAAATGCGGTCATGTTGGATTAGGGGTCCCACCCTATGCCAGCATGACCTCATCTTAACTAATTACACCTGCAAGGACACTGTTTCCAAATAAGTTCATGTTCTAACCCCCTAACTGGGGCTTAGGACTTTAACACCTGCGTATTCAGAGGACACAAACCAACCCATAACAGGTGGGTGCGTTGGGTCTTTTGTGGTTGTGAGGATCAGAACCCCAACTTGATCGAGCTGAAGCAAAAAGGCAGGTGTCCTGGCTAATGTAACCACATCTTAGGAAGGCTTGGGGTGGAGTTGAGCCTGTGAGCCTTTGGGGAGCTCTTCCCAGACTCTTCTCTCTGTCTCTCCACTTCTTCCTGCAGGTCAGCTTCATTCATGTTCCCTCCATGACCACCTGGCACTGGAAGCTCTCAGCCTCACCTCTTTCCATCTGTGGCCCCAGGAGGAATGCCCCCCACCACTCTAGTTTCATTTTATAAAATAAAGTGTCCTCCTTCTTCCCCCCAATTCATGTCTATCTGGAACCTGAGACTGGAATAAGGTTTTTGCAGATGTAATTAGGCAACTTAAGATGAGTTTACACTGGATTAGCGTGGTCCCCAATGACTGGTGTCCTTATTAGAACACCACGTGACAATGGAAGCAGAGATCTGAGTGATGTAACTATAAACCGAGGAACTCTGAAGATTGCTGGCAGACAGCAGAAACTAAGAAGATGCAAGGGAGCATTCTCCCTTAGAACCTTCAGAGGGAACGCAGGCCTGCCAACACCTTGACTGCAGACGAGCTGAGCTTTTAGAACTGTGAGACAATATTTCCGTTGTTTTAAGCCCCCCCCAGTTAGAGGTAATTTGGTGTGGTAGCCCTAATTAGCAAATACAGTTGTCTGTTCCATACGGACCAATCACTGTGGTTGGAGGAGGTGGGGTCTGTAAGATAATTACCCGCCTCATTTAAACCCCAAGGTTTAGAATTGGGGTAGGGTGGGAAGCAGCAAGGCAGAAGAAGGCATAAAGATGCGTAAGGCCAGCAGAACCGGAGATGTTCATGTCAGCGGATGATAATGTTAGTTTCTTTTTATTTGGTACTTGCTGTGTAGTACACATTGGCAGGATGTTTTACAGATATTGCTTCTAACCCTTAACAATAATTCTGCAAGTGTGATAGACTTTGCCGTTCCAATTTTCCATATGAGGAAGCAGAGACCCTGAGAGGTTAAGTAACAGCCACAGTCACGTAGCTAAAGGGAGCGGAGCCAGGCTTGGAACTCTGTTGCCTAAGGCCTTGCCCCTCCTGCATTCCAGCTGCCAGCCCTGAGGAGGGACTGGTTCTCGGAGGGCGTTAGAGTGGACATAAGTGTTGGGCCTTCATGTGTAGGCTTTAGGGGGTGGCCACAGGCCCCAGGAAGTAATGTTAAGTCAAATCAGCTAATAGCGTGTGTGTGTGCGTGCGTGCGTACGTGTGTGCAAGCTCCCGTGACTGATGGAAAAAGACATTTCGGGCAGAGTTAGCCAACATTGCAGGATGGATGGAGGGGCCCAAGGCAGGAGCTGTGGGAAGGGGCTCTTTCCATCATCCGCATATGGCAGAGGTGAACTCTCCCTACAGAGCCTTTTTTTAGCTGTCTCCTGGGGCTTGGGCAGGGCCAGTTTCTTCTCTCGCCATCCCCCTGGAGCTCCGAGCAAGTGTCCCGAGCTGGGCAGCGAGTCAGGAGGCTACAAGCCAGAGGATGAATGCCACGGTCACTGCTCTTGAAGGAGCTGGCCGGACAGCTGACCCCATGCCCTCTGGGACCACTGGAGGGACTGCAGGGTCCTCATCTTCTCCTTGAATGAAATTGTGGCCTTTCCTCCCCTTCCCAGGGAGAAGGGGTGGGTCTCCACTTGCATCCCTCAGGGCTGGGGTTGGTGGTGTGGGCCGGCTGGATGTGCTCGCAGTGGTTTCTGTCTCCATGTGAGCCAAGCATTTGTCTTTACTGGTGATGGCTGGTGGAGAAGCGATCTGGAGGAGTCCCAGGTTCTGCCCCATCCTACAGTGAACATAATTGCCAACCTTGGCCCAGTGCTCATGGCGTGAGAGGTGCTCATCCTAGTTGGGGGTTCCCAGAGTATGACTCCAAGAAAAGGGTTCCAGTGCAAGTGGTTTTGTGGGAAGCTCAGGGTCTTCCAGTAGGAAGTGGGAACGTGGTCCAGGGAAGAGAAGTCAGCCGGTGGCTGTGTGCTCTTAAACCAGCTGCGCCAGTGGGTGAATGAAGGTGAATGCTGTGGGGAGACTGGGAAACGGTGCTAAACAGTCACCTTAGAATCATCCCACTCAAAAGCCAAAGGAGAAGGTGGGGTGTTTATACACCAGCTTTCTAACTTCCTGAGTGATGGCTGCTCCAGAGGGCTGTTAATTCCTGCGGCTTTGGAGGAGGAGTCCTCAGGCACAGATGCAAATACAGAGAATTGCAAATCAGGCCAGAGAAGGAGGAAAGATCTGAGGGAATGGGGGGACACTGGCAAACTTTGCAGGCATCATCTCCTGTAATCCTCACAGCTGCCCTATGAGGGGAAGTACTGTTATTATTCCCGTTTTAAGAGGAGCAAACCAAGACCAGAGAGGTTGAGTCACATGCTTGAGGTCACACAGAGAGTACCAGGCAGAGTCAGGAGCAGAAGCCAGGGCTGACTGCAGAACCCAAGCTCCTAACCACTGCGTTCCCCTGTTCTCTGTAAGGACCCCTGTGCTTTTCACAAGGTTTCATGCTTCTGGCATTTGATGGATTCTCCCAGCATTCCTGAGTGGGAGGCGGGACAGGCAGATGGGGAACCTGGCAGGTCAAGGAACTGAATGTTTATTAAGTGTTTTCTCCTTCCCTAGCATGTGTTAGGTGTTTTCAAACACAAGGTCTCACTTAGTCCTCACAATAGCTCAGCGAGGTAGGTATCCCTTTCCCCATTTTTTCCAGATGTAGAAACTGAGACTCAGAGACGCTAAGTAACTTACTCAGTATCACACAGCAGGACAGTGGCTCAACTGGGAACTGAACCTTAGTGTTGTCTGACTCCAGAGACGCATACACTTCATGGAGGCGAGGGGCTGGTTCAAGGCTGTGCTGATGGGCCTGTGGGACCCAGTCTGCCTCTGAGGGCCATGCTCTTGCCTCTGACATCACCCCAGTCTTCCCCCTTGCCTTCAGCCCTGGGCTGGCCCTGGGCCTATGTTGCCTCGAGAGCCAATCAGATGGTAGCTGAGGAGGTGCGCTAAGGAGCCTGCTGGGAGGTCATCAGGCTCTCCTCTTCATCTCACCTCTGGACAAGGTGCTACCCCTATGTGTGTGCAGGCAGGGACTGGTGTTGGGGGAGTGGGCTGCTCCCCCATGGACTTCTCCAGCTAGGAGCCCCCCTCTCCTCCCACTGCCCCCGTTCGCTGTCTACCTGATGCTGCTCCTTGGCAGCAGAGGGAGGCAAGCCCTCCACATCCGCCTGATTTATGTTCATCGTTGAAACAATAATGTTTAATCTGGAAAGGGCTAATCAATTTTTTATGCTGATTATGAATAGGCCAGCTGTGCCTGCTTCTTTATTCATGGAGCTTTAGGAACAAGCCCATGTCCCGGGCCAGGCTCCCCTGGTGAGTTCTGCTGTAGGGGCCCAGCTTCAAGGAGTGGTGCCTTGGCTGCCTGGCCTGTGCCACTTTGGAGGTGACTCCGTGTGTGTGCGTGTGTGTGTGTGTGTGTGTGTGTGTGTGTGTGTGTGACCAGAGAGGAGAAGCTGACTCCAGGTGGAGAACTGGATGTAGTGTGCATGGGTGCATGTCTGCCTGTGTAGAGGGTGGGATGGGCTGGGGAACAATTAGGGGAGCATTGGATGGAAGGTCAGTGTCACAGGGTCATAGAAGTGGGAGGGCGATCAAAGATCAAGTACCCTGACACCTCCTTTTACAAGTGAGGAATTAAGACCCAGAAAAGGTGAAGCAACTTCCCTAAGGTCACGCTGCTGGTTGGTGGCAGAGGTGGGGTTAGACCTCCCTACTCGGAGGACAGAACACTTTCCACAGCAGTACAAGCAGGGCAGAGTCAGAGAAAGGTACTGTGTGGGCTGCTCTCCTTGAGTTATTGACATCATACAACTCTGACATCTCGGAGGAGCTTGTATTTTAGGTACAGAATGAGCTGTAGATGTAACTTAATGAGAGGTTAAGACAGGCTGAGAGAAAGTTCTCTGAAGTTTGGGCTACAGTTTTCAGGTGTTCTTGGAATCAGGGAATAGGGTCTTAGGGAGGGGTGAGTTAGGACGCTCTCTGAAAGAGGAGAAACCTGAGTGGGGCTTCAGTGCTGTAAAAGGAGAACGAGCAGAAAGGCCTGGAGAGGGCCTTTGGGCGGGTGGAGAGGCGTGAGCTGACGGGCAGAGGCAGGGCTGAGGATCTCAGGGAGGCGTCTGGATCTGAGCCAGACCAGGGAGCCTGTACCTCTGGGCCTGGGTGGTGTGGCTGCCCCACAGGCTGGGGTCCCGTGTGTGGACCCTCCGGCTCCCTTCCAGGACGTCACCAATCTTTTGCTGATTCGTTTATTGGCTCAGCAGATGTTTACTGAGCTCTGCTGTGCGGGAGCCGGGGGTTACGTGCATGAACAAGCTGCCGTCGTGGTGCTCGTGATCCAGTTGTGGGGACGGCAGATGCTAAACAAGCGACCAGGAAAGTGAAAATCTAAAGACACTTGTGATAAATGCCGCGACAGAGGAGGAGTGCTCTGAGTGTGGGGCTGGGTGGCCTTTCTGAGGACGTGAGGATTAAGCTGAGGCCAGAGGGTAATTAGGGGAAGGGGAGGCAGCACAGAGAACAGAGAATGCAGAGGCCTCAGGGTGGGGAAGACAGTGGACCTGCCTGGGGGCAGATAAGGGGTGGTAGTGGCTGGACAGAGAGACACCCTGGAAGATGAGGCTGGAGAGGTTGGCACTGACCGGCTCCCTGCAGAGGACGGCGCAGTCCAGCCTGCAGGCTTGCAGGGGATCAGGGTGGATCTGGGCGACCAGTTACAAGGCTCCTGTGGTTGTCCAGGCAAGAGGTGATGGTGACTTGGACGAGGCGTGGACAGACATGCTTTGGAGGCTGAATCAACAGGACTCAAGGATGAATCACGTCGTGGGGGGCCAGGGAGAGGGAGGTGCCACAGTGGACTCCTGGGGTTCTGACCACAGCACTGGAGGGGACGGTGAGGAGAGTGTGTTAGCAGGTCAGCCTGCAAGCAGTTTGGGGAAGGGTCTTTCTACAGGGCTGGGGTTTGCACAGTGGCTCCCTCTCTCCTTAGTGGTCAGAGAAGGCCAGAGAGTCCACATGGGTTTGAGTAATTTGGGGTTCAGCATTGAGAGGCTGGGATCCAGCATTGCGTTCCTGGTTTCCAGATATTAAAAACGTACCCTGATCTGACGTGAACTGTAGGACCGTGTGTGTGTGTGTGTGTGTGTGTGTGTGAGTGTGTGTGAGTGTGTGTGTGTGTGTAACGGATTTTGTAGAAAGAGAAGCTGTTACTTCAACAGCTGGAAAAGCTTCTGCAAATTAACTATGTCATCAGCATTGTGATGAGGGGTCTCTCATGGGCCCCCACTGCTCCTCCCATCTTTGGTGTGTGAGCCGATGACAGGTAGTTGTGCGTGAGGACTGAAGCTCCTTGGGAAGAGGGGAAGATGCTGTTTCAGCCAAGCAGGTTTTAGGGTTTGGCCTGGGGGCTGGGAAGGAATGACATGTAGGAGGCAGCTGGGGGAGCAGAGGACGCCTTGCCCTGGGAAGAGGGTGAGGACAGGACTGTGCCACCTGGCACAGCAGAACTGGAAGCAGTTATGTGCCCTTCCTGTTTCCACATCTCAGGGTTTGCACTTGACCTGTGTTCCCCCCACTGCCAGTGCAACCTCTTGTCACATTCCCCAGCTTTCTAGCCCTTTCTCTGTCCTGAGAAATGCAGCAAAACAATAAAACCCGACTTGTACTGAGTGTTACACTAATGCTCTATTTCAGGGCCTGTTTTAGGTTCCTATTGCTGCTGTAACGAATTACCACCGATTTAGTGGCTTAAAACGATACACGTTCATTATCTTGTTGTCCTGTGGGTCAGAAGCCCTGAAATTCAGGTGCTGGCTGCTGCGTTCCTTCTGGAGGCTCTGTGGGAGAATCTCTTTGCCTTTGCCAGCTTCTAGAGGCTGCCGGCATTCCTTTGCTTGTGGCCCCTTCGTCCATCTTCAAAGCCATCAGCATAGCTTCTTAAAATTGTTCTCTCTCTCTTGTCCTTTCACCTCTGTTTCTGTTGTCATATCTCTGCTCTGACGCTGACCCTCCTGCGTCCCTTTTATAAGGACCCTTGTGGTTCCATTGGGCCTACATGGGAATTCAGGATACTCTCCACATCTCAAGAGTCTTACCTTCATCACACCTTTGGGGATTGGGATATGGACATCTTTAGGGGGCCATTTTTCTGCCTACCACAGGGCCAGATGGTAAATATTTTAGGTTTTGCAGGCCACACACTCTCTGTTGCAACTACTTAATTCTGCCGTTGCAGGATGAGAGTGGCCATAGACAATAAGTAATGAATGGGCATGCTGTGTCCCAATAAAACTTTATTCATGGTCATGGAAATTGAATTGCACGTAATTTTCACATGTCACAAAATATTATTATTTTGATTTTTCTCTCTTAAAAATGTAAAAAAGTATTCTTTGCTTGTGGGCTACAGAAAAGCAGGCGGTGGCCTGGATTGGCCCATGGGCTATAGTTTCCTGGCCCCCTGCTCTAGATGCATAATATCCTTTAACCTTTAGAACTCCCCTACCAATGGGCATTATTATCACTCCCATTTGCAGAACGTTAGTGCAGCTAAGCAGTTTGCCCAAGGCCACTTGGCTATATGTTGGCAGATAGGGTTAGCCAGGCGTGTGCGTGGTTTCCCCCAAATGTGAGCTTTATCTTCCCCGTAGATCCAGCAAGTCTGGGTTTACCTCCCTCTAAAATTCCTGGACACTGCTTCTGTCACATGCAAAGTAAATCTGGGAAACTTCTTATTGGATGGAACACGCTCAGGTGTTATAGAAAGACCGCAAGGGCTTTGGTACGTGAACCCTCTTGTTTGGGGCTCTGAGGCATAGGAACACAGCTTGGGCTCATTTGCTGTGTGTTATTTCGCCACCTCCCAAAGGCTAAGGAAGTCTGTCCTGACAGCAAATGGTGCCGCTATAAGCAAAGAATGCTTAGGCTTTAGTTGTTTTTTTTTTTTTGCACTACGCGGGCCTCTCACTGTTGTGGCCTCTCCCGTTGCGGAGCACAGGCTCCGGACGCACAGGCCCAGCGTCCATGGCTCACGGGCCCAGCCGCTCCGCGGCATGCGGGATCCTCCCGGACCGGGGCACGAACCCGGACTCTCAACCACTGTGCCACCAGGGAAGCCCTTTAGTTTTTCCCTTCCTATATTTTTGGGTGTAGGAACACCTGAAGGGAGAAGGCCTTTGGGGTTTCGTGAGGGTGAGCCCATCTGGTTTTAGAAGTATGAATGCGAGTCACTATGGCCTGGCTTTCTCCTCCATGGGCATGAGCTGTGGATGAGGACCTCCTCAACCAGGGGGAGACCCGGGGAGCCCAAGTGGGCCTGGATTCCAGGTTGGGAGTTGGTGGTCATCTTCTCTCTGGCTCTCTGCTGTCTCCATACCTTATTCCCCTTATTCATGGTTCACACAGGCTGTCCCCTCTGCCTGGAAGGCTCCTCTTTCCTTTCTTCAGCTAGTTAACTAGTGAACTGGCTCCTCATCCTTCGGAGCTCAGTTCTTTGTCTCCTCCTCCAAGAAGTTCTCCCAGCCTGGGTTTAATCCTCTGGACACAGGCTCTTATGGTACCAGCTACCTCTCTCTTCATGCACTTATCAGAGCTGGCCGTTTATCTTTCTTTGTGATCTCGTGATTAATTCCTGTCTCCCTATTGGACTTCATGTTCCTGTAGTAACTCCGGAGGCTGGTGGCCGTACCCAATTTGGACTCACTCCCCATTGAGTCCCCACTGACCAGCACAGGGCCCTGCACATAGTAGTCACTCAATAAGCATTTGTTGGATGAATAAATGAATGACCTTTAGGGAATATATTCTACTCTGTACAATGGGGGTGATTGTATCTCCTCTACCTTAACCTTAAGAGAGGGTTGAGAATTACATAAGAGCAAGATATTATGCAAATACAAGGAATTACCCATGGTTGAGCATTCAGTGCCTGCAGAGCAAAGATATCCTGACATCCCTTATTCCAACCAAGCTCAAGTTCAACGAAGAGTCCTCACATGGGCAGGCATGCGGTAGAGGGTGTAGAGCTCAACCTGCCCGATTCTTGGGTCTGAGCTCCTGGCACCACCCGTCTCTGGACCCTGGGATGGGGTGTGAGCACTTGACTCACGGGCGCTCTGCAGCTGCACGGACAGCTCATCACCTCTGTACTCTGATCACCCAGGGGATGCCTGCCCTGGTGGGGCCCTGGCTGTGGGAGTCCTCAACTTCATACAGCACTGCCTAGGATCTCTGGTATCTTTACCCCAGAGATCTCTGTCACAGGCAGAGACATAGACCTGTCACCCTGTGCAGCTGGACAAGTTATTAAGATGGGAAATGTTGAAAGATTAGATTTATGACAGCCAATGGTGGGTTATGAACAATAATTTATCAAATGTCAGTGCCTGCAGCCTACGATTTACAGAAGGTTTGCTTAAACTGAGAAGATCTGATTGGACTGTGCCCTCCCCCACCTCTAATGAATGACAGATCTAATGGATGGCTTTCCGGGCTGGCTGGCCACACTGGGTGTTTATCTGCTTTTTATTAATCATTATTATCACAACATTTCCATAGAGTCCCTCTACCCACAGCTCTCGAAGTGCCCAGCCACCTTGAGGGAACTGTAGGCACTTCCGGGAGGTGTTTTAGCTATCCTGGATCAGCTGGAAGGCCTGGAGTCCCCTCACCAGGAAGAGGATGGGGAAATCAGACCTCACATCCATTCATTCACTAGGAAATACATACTGGGCACCAGTTGTGTGCCAGGTGCCTTGGATGCAATGCTGAGCAAAACAGAAGTCTATCATCTAGAAGGAAAGAGGGAGATGAAGCAAATATAAATTGAGGCAAAAGTGCAGTTGTGTAATTGCTCTGGAGGAAGGCAATGAACTCTGAGAATGCACACAGGGAGGCTTCCCTGAGGAGGTGACAGTTGAGCTGTGACTTGAAGCATGGGTAGGAATTCCCTCGATGAAGAATTCCTATTCATTCCTTCTAGGCAGAGCGGATGGCACGTGCAAAGGCCCTGGGCAGTGAGGGAGTATGCTGGTGGTCAAAAGAGGCCATCTCTTCAGGGCAGATGGAGCTTGGGGAGGGCAGAGGGAGGAGAAGGGGCAGGACATGTAGGCAGGGTCAGACCCTGTGGGTCGTGCTAAAGATTTTGGCCCTGGGAAGTTGGTGAAGTAGTTGAAGCAAGAAGTGACATGATCAGTTTATGTTTGGAAAACTCACCTTAGCTGTATGGGGAAGAGGGCTTGGCACAGAAAGGAACATGAGTGGGCAGACCAGTTAGGAGTCTTTGGGTGAAAGAGGATGGTGGCTTTTACTCACTGACAGAACAGACCTGAGAGCCTCCTTGTCCAGTGCTCTTTTCATTAGACCACTGTGTCCTCTTCATGGAGGCATCAGATGGGGCACCCACTACTCCTGCTACAATTATTGGGGGTCTTCTGTAGGCTCTATTCTAGACCCTTTATGTATGTTGTTTCATACAACTCTATGAGGTAGGTACCCAAATTCCCATTTTACAGATGAGGAAGCTGAGGTACAGAGGGATTATGTCACTGCCGAAGCTGATGCACCTTGGAGGCAGAACTTGAGTACGGGCGGTTTGACCCAGAGCTTGCATTGGAATCACTATGCCTTGCTGTGTCTCAGATCCGACTGTCCTGACCAGCAGGTGGGCATTCCCAGGGAGCGTGCCCATGGCCATCCTAGGGTGGGCTGCTCCTGGCTTCTTGCTTCTCCTTCTGTCAGCTACTTGTTACCATCCCGCAGGAGGAAAGAAGCTTGGTCTGACCTGTGACGCCCTCGGCAGAGCCAGGTAGATGATTATCCTGTACCTGGAGGCTCTTCAGCAGATTGGTAAGAGTTTAGCATCGTGCCAGCCTCCTTGCAAGAACTTAGACAGGAATGCTGTTTTGTAATTTCTGGGGAGGACCCTTGTTGAGAAGGGCCTCGGGTTCTGCTGTTGGCCTAGCTTGGCAGTAGCAATAGCTAATGGCTCTGCAGAACCAACACTTTGATCTTTTAGAACCCCAGAAATAACACAGATTCCATGGAAAACAGGTTCTAGGTGTCCTTGAGCTATTATTGTCATTACGATTTTTATTATAATAAATTGTTCTGAGTGGGAAGCTGGAGATGGGGCTGCACCCACCTTGAGGCAGGGCAGCTACTGAGTGGGGAGACGGAGAGACACCTGGGTGCCTTGTCCCCTCCCCTGACCCCCCAGGGTCTACATGGTGATATTGGGGGTCCCCTCTTCTTACCTTGCCTGAAGGTCCTTTCAGGGTTGGGTTAAGCAGTACTGGGCAGGGGGCACTGTCTCCAGCAGGTACTGCTAAAATGCAGGTGTGTTTTTCAGAGGCTGTTGCCTTTTTCTAGTAGGACATTCGGCTGCACCAAGGTCTCCTCATGGCTAGGGACTGCCTGTTTTGTTGGCCCATGTTCCTAGCATGGTGTTTGTCATTTGATGGGCCTGCAGTACATATTCATTGGCTTAGGCTAAGAAATGGCAAATTGGTTTCATTTCATATGTTAACTTTTGTCAGTTGGTAGTGGCTGCGTGGAACACTGGGTTGAGAGAGATTTTGAGGCATCATCTGGGCCCAGCAGGAATGAAGGCTGTGATGGATTCGTGATGTCTGGCAGGGTGTGCTTGGGGTACATTAATCAGCTATTGCTGCATAACACATTACCCCAAAACTTAGTGCCTTAAAACAACAGACATTTGATATCTTACAGTTTCTGCGGGTCAGGAATTTGGGAGTGGCTTTACTGGATAGCTTTGGCTCAGTCTCTTCGTGAGGTTCCAGTCAGAATGTTAGCTGGGGTAGAGTCATCTGAAGGCCTGAGTGGGGAGGGAGGAGCTGCTTCCAAGATGGCCCACTGTCGGCAGGAGGCCTGGCTTCCTTACCACGTGGACCTCTCCACAGGTTGCTTGAGTGTCCTCGTGACATGGCAGCTTGCTTCCTCCTGAGCAAGCATTCCAAGAGAGAAAGCAAGGAGGACATCTTGGTGACAGTCTTGGGAATTGGACACCGTCACTTCCTCCATGTGCTGTTTGCTAGGAGTGGGTCATTAAGTCCAGCCCCTACTTGAGGGGCAGGAATTGCAGCAAAATGGGGTGTCAGCTGATAGGGTGACTGTGAGGTGTCGGGGTTCCTGGTGCTGAGAGGAGGGATGGATTTTCTGCCCAAGGCAGACATCAGACATCGGTGTTTTGGCAGAGTCCTAGCGAGCTAGAGCTCTATTGTCTGCCTCAGGCTGGGGTGGGTATGGTTCACTCCAGCCACTTCATTAGCACGGGGACTTGTCCTTCCCCCCATCAGGCAGCAGTGGATGGCTGCTGGCACCCAGCCAGGCGTGGGCTGGGCCATCTCAAGACCTTGAGAGCCAGATGTTGTTTGCTGCTGATGCCATGGTAACCTGCTTAGGTGCCCTGGGCAGTCTTCCTGGCTCCTAAGTGGGAACTGCCTGGCCTTGGCATCAAGGCCTGGATTTGCTTCTGTCTACATCCGGAGCTGGCCAGTTCAGGGTGTGCTGGATTTCTTAGCATTATCTTTTGGTGATGTCGTTTCTGAATCCAGAATATGTCTGATGTGAATGAGTATGGGGACAACAGGATAGAGTATTTGAAATTGGACCATCTTGGAAAATCTGGGACATCCCCCATCTTGTGACTGATGGGCCAGTCCCCATGAGGCTGGGGCTGCCTGGGCTGCAGGCTCTGGTGGGGCTGGCTAAGAGACCCAAGTGAAACTCCCCCCAGGGGTCATGTTGAGGCTTCTCTAGAAGGTCCTGACTTCCGGCCTCCTTGTTTTGGGCTGAATGAGGACCTGGCCAGTGCTTGGCTGCTTAACGTGGCGTTTTGGAAACATTGCCCGGTAACCTGGCTTTATGGGAATCCTCCTGGTTGATCTTCTGGAGGGTCTCTCACTTTGCCCAGTACCAGGGCATCACGTCACGTGGTCTCTTGATTCTTGGACCCCAGCTGAAGGCAGTCTGCTGACATTTTTTTTCTTCCTGTTTTATTGAGATATAATTGACACCCATCACTGTATTAGTTTAAGGTGTACAGCGTGATGGTTTGACTTACATATACTGTGAAATGATTACTGCAATAAATTTAGTTAACATCCATCATGTCATATAGACATGCTGAAGTCTTAACCTGAGCCCCTGGTGAGCTAAGCCCCTAGGAGGTGACAAATTTCTTCTTGCCCTTCTCCCCCCCCCCCCCACACACACACACGCGCGCGCGCACACACACACACACACCCCAGACCATACAAAGCTAGAGAAACTTTTTCCCCTGATTATTTTTCCTTTTCCAGACAGGGACATGGATATATTTGAATCATGGGCTGACAGTAATTAAAAAGCACATAACGTCATTTTAAAATGTAGTTGTTTTAGTTAATTGATATTGCCGCCAGACCCAGAGGGAGAAAAAAAAGAACGGGAAAGAAAGCCTTAGAAGGGGAGAGAGGTTTCTGCGAGTGACTGGAGGCAGCTGAGGGCCCTGCTTGAATCTAATTGCTGCAAATGCTGCAGGTTGTTTCTGCTAATGGTTTTCTGCTAAAGGTCTGGGGGATGAGGCCTGATTGGAGGGGGGTGACGTTTGTTTCAGCTGCACGAGGGGTAAAATTCTGCTTTCGGGACAGGGTCTATTTTTCCTTACTCTCTATCAGCATAAAGTACTTCCAGCGAACACTTTGAATCAAGGTTCCATTTAGAGATACTTTATTCATATTTAATTACAGCCTGTAGCCCCAATCTTTAATTACGGTTTTTTATAAGCCGGCTAGGAACATTCACTAGCAATCAATAATTGTGTGTGTGTGTTGTGTGTGAGTGTGTGTGGGCACAGGAGGGTGTGGGTGTCTGACGTGCTTCCTGATAAAGGGGAAGAGGATGGCTGCAGGGGCCCCCCGGAGGTGATGGGAATGCATGGATGGGGTGGGGTGGGCGGGGTATCTGCCCAGCAGGTTCCCTGCGCCGAGTGGGTAGTGCATCCTCACTTGCCATGCCTCTTTGCTTCCACTGGTCAAATTGAGGATTTGGGCAAGTCCTCACAGCTGGGCCTCGTTCAGGGTGCTGAATGGGCACCTGGGCTTTGGTGGTATCTTGGGACCCCCCCGACCCCTGGTGGGAGCAGGAAACTGTGGGAGGCCCCCCTCCCCATTCCCTGGGGATATGGGGGACCAGTCTTCCTCTTACCCTGAAGATTGGGACATGCTTGCCTTGACGCGTTCCTCCCCCCGCCTCCCCACCCCCTGCAGCGCTCCTGGCAGCTGTTCCTGCCACACAGCCCCAGTGATGCCACGTCACTCTTCAGTTGCAGTGACTCTGCAGCGTCCCTGCAATGACTCTGATTTGAAGACTGGTTGTCCTTCTCAGAGGACGAGCAAGTGTTCCCAGGGAGCCAGGCGGAGGCTTGGGGTGGGAGTGGGGTCAGATGACCCCCAGGTCACCTTGCCCATCCTAGCTGCCGGAGCTGAGGGTCTGAGTTCACAGCTTTTCTCTAGCAAACATTCTCCTTGGTGCTCCTTCAGGAATTACCAGAGGCTTTCCAAGGAAGTGGTGTTGATCTCATTATGTTACGGACAGGAATGTTGCTGAAGTTCCATCTCCCTTCGGTTCCTGGATCCCAGTCCCAGCAAGAGGGTGGGGAGGAAATGGAACTCTCATGTACTGGCCTCTTGGGGGTACCGGGCACCATGCCCAGGTTTCTTTCATCTATCCCTGCTGGGGCCTGAGAACACACTGTGTCAGTCAGAGCCCCTTCAGTTGTGTGTGACAGAAAACAACTCAAACTACCTTCAGCAAAAAAAAGATATTCTAGGGTGGGCATCCAGGCATGGCTAGACCAGGGGCTCAGCCATTGTGACCAGGATTCACTCTCCCTCTTGACTCTGCTTTCCTCTTTGTTGCTACTGTGTGACCCCTGGTAGCTCCAGGCTTCAAGTTCAATTTTCAGCTTCAAGTTGAGCAGAAAGAAGGAGAAGCACTTCTACAGTTTAAGCAAAAGCAAAACAATTGAGTCTGATTGGACCACTTGGGTCAATCTCTGATGTCATCAGTGTGGCCTGAGGTACCTGGGGTTCTGAATGATCAGGCCAGGGTCTCACCCCACTCTGGAGTAACAGGTGGAGTCCACCTAGGTAAATCCCATTCGTGACATGTGCTTTTATGTGTGAGGCCTTTGGAATAGTAGCAGTGTGGGAGTAGGATGGTCCAGCCATTTCAAAAGGAGGAAAGAGTTGATACAATCCCCCTCCGATAGAAAGAATAGTGGGTTCAGTCCTTCAACAATATTTGTTTAGCACTGACTAGTTCCAGTCCTGTTCTAACTGTAGGGAAGTCAGCAGCAAACAAAACAGAAAAAAATTGCTGCCTATTTGGAGCTGATGTTCTAACGTGCTACAGGGCTGACGGCCCTTTCGTTCTTAGTCTAAGCCCAGGTCCAGGATAAAGCGATCTTGTGTGGAGAGACCCAGGGTGATTCAGGCGGATGGTGTGGGAAGAATCTGGCCCTTAGGGAGCCCAGAACTCACGAGGGAGGGAAAAAGGCAAGTTGGGGAAGGGGGCAATAGGAGGGGTACAAATAAATACCCAATAAGGAAGAAGGGGGATGGGAGGCCAATCTGTACCCATCTCCCGTGACGGAAAAGGGTAGGCCCCTCCCGTGTTGCCTGGACCTTTGGCCCCCGCAGGATGTTGATAAATGGCATGGAGTTAGTGAAAGCTACCAAAATGATGACAGGACTGGAGGGAGTGATTTATGAGATGAGATTAGCAAAGTGATGGTGCAGCCTAGCAAACAAAGGGATGGGGTGGTGGCCGTGGGTCGTGTGACCTCTGAAGTCCAAGGAGAGGAGAGGGGCTGAGGGGTAGGATGGGGTGGCTGCTGCCGAAGGGGGACGAAGAGAGGCAGCAGGGGCACGGACTGAGTGGACCTCAGCATGAGAGCCTGGGTGGTGTGAGAAGGAGCGGAGGCATGTGGCATACATATGCACATTTGCGTGCGTGCGTGCGTGCGTGCGTGTGTGTGTGTGTGTGTGTGTGTGTGTGTGTGAGTGAATGTCTGGCCTTGCCAGAATTGTGAGGCTATCCAGGGAATTCAAGAAATGGAGGGGATGAGAATTTCAGACCTGGACCATTTTGCAAAAGGCTTTTGGGGCCCTTCTTCCCATCTGGTAGAATATTCATATCTGGACCATCTATCTGACCACTCAAGTCAGACAGACCTTTCCTTCAGGAGAAATGGCATTTCTAAGAGGGAAGGAGGGGAGGAAGAAGGGAAGAGAAGATGGAAGAGTAAGGGGTATATGTTCCATTTCACAGAGAAAGTGAGGCGCAGAAGGGGCAGGGATCTGCCCAAGGTACTTGGGGTGGCATCACACCTGAAGACCAAAAGCAGGGCTCTGGTGTGCAGAGACCTCTGCCAGGTGGCTGGGTCAGGAGTGGACTTGGGGACCCATGTTGAGGCTCAGGCAGCAACAAGTGGTAGCTGTTGGGTTTGGAGCCTCTAGCCTGGGCTTCCTTGAGCTTTCCGGATTGGCGGGGTTGGAACATCTTCCATCTGACCCCGGGCTTGGGCTGCCCTGGGCCCAGGTTCTGTTAACTTTTGATCATATCCATATGTGAGAGCCTCGGAGACACAATGGTGAGTAATTAAATAGGTGGATGACGCACGGTTCTGAACACTCGAGATGGCACTCTTTTGGCTTTAAATGGAGGTGCTCAGGGTACCCCTGCACAGGTATGAGACCCACCCTCCACGTGTGTTCTCTGTCTCACTCCCTGCACTGGTGGCTGGTGTGAATTTACATGGCACTAAAGGGCCCAGGCAAAGCAATTGACAGAGGAGAAAATCTGTCTTGGGGGCACTGGGCAGTGCTGGCCCTGGCCCATCCTCCTGGCCCCTCTCACTGAATTGCGTCATCTTAATTGCTCTGTCCTCTCTCCACTCTTGACAGATTCATGATTTGTTCATGAGCTTTGATGACACCCCTCTGGGAGCTGCCTCCCTGGCCCAGGTCCACAAGGCGGTGCTGCATGATGGGCGGACGGTGGCCGTGAAGGTCCAGCACCCAAAGGTGCAGGCTCAGAGCTCAAAGGACATTCTTCTGATGGAGGTGAGAGCCTTCCACCTTCCCCTTCCTTCATACTCGTTCTACATTTCCCTGGGATCCAGGCAGTCCCAGTGAAACTGGTTCAAGGCCTATAGTTTGGAGTGTGGCCCTTTGAGCAGCAGAGTGAAAGAGGAGAGCTTGAGACCACAAAGGAGGTGTCATGACAGCGCTGTGACCAGGGGACCCATGGCAGGGTCGCTTGATTTTTGATTCATTCCTGGGAACTGTCTGTGGGTGGTCTCAGAACACGGTGGGCAGCTGCTGGGGCCAAGGAGACCTCAGGGGGATATTGTAGAAATGAGACGACCCACAGCTGACTTCCTTGGGGGTAGAAAAAGTTACTTCCTAATTTGTTAAATTATAACAAAAGGGAGCATGTGGTCAGTCAAGGGATATGGAAATGACAGGCAGATCACATAGAAATATTTATGCAGATTACACATTTGCTTCCCTGATACTTTGCTTTGAATGAACAAAACGTGTCTGCCCTAAAATGGCCCTGGGACAGCTGTAGTGGGGACTGTGCCTCTGGACTTTTCTAGCTCCATGCCTGGAGCAAGGAAAAAGGGTGAGCGACCAGGGTTGGGGCGGTAGCCAGCACCCCCAATGGAGGTCAGCAGTCTGCCTACCCTGCCAGCTTGTCCCTCTCCTTCCTTTTCTCTTTCCCTTTCCTTGGTTCCCTTTCCTCACTTTGGACACTTAGTTTATTCTTCCAGCTCACTTTGACTAAACTTAACACGTACATAGGACACAAGAGTGAGTGACCTGCATCTTCATCTTCAGGGGAGCTCCCCATTTAGTGGGGCAGACAGGCTTGTACACAAAACAGCCCTTGACTACGAGCTCCGTCAAAGGGGTGTTTGCAGAGTGCCGTGGAGCCCTGTGCCTGGAATGTTGGGGGCATCAGGGGGACTTCACCAAGGCACCCACGAGACAGCCGGGCAGGGGAAGGATGACCCAGCCTGTGCGAAGGCCCTGAGTCTTAGGGGAGCAGGGTGTGCTTGGAGAGCTTCAGCTGGTTCAGATGGAACGAGCTGGGCGTGGGTGCAGATGAGGCTGGGAAGGTAGGCAGGACAGAACATGAAGGGCCTCGTATTCCAGGCTCAGGCGCAGAATGGTATACATAGTAAGTACGTATTTACTGTGGAACCGAGCAGATCTGATTTTCTTCTGTAGTCAGTGGGGAACCATTTAAGGATTTTAATCAGGGGAATGTCGTGATCAGATGTGCCTTAGAAATAAAAGTCTGTTGACAGTCTGGAGGATGTATTGGAAGGCAGAAAGACTGTAGCCAGGGAGACTAATTGAGGGGCTGCAGCCTTGGTCTGAGAGAGAAAAGATGATGTGAACCCAGGCAGTGTAATGGGGGTGGAGGAGAGGCATGGATTCACAGGGTGGAATCATCACGACTTTGTGACCAGCTTTACATGGGATGGGGGGAAATACTGGTATGAATGAAAATGAAAACAAATTGTAAGTTTCTGGCTTAAATGATTAAATTTAGGTGCCTTTAACGATGTGTATCAGTCGGGATTCAGTTGGGGGAAAAAAGAACTTGCTCTAGGTATTTCAGAGGGAATTTAAAACAGAACATGGGGTTCACAGGGGATGGAATTGCTGAGAAGCCAAGTGGAATGGTGAGATAGTCACCATTAGCAGGAAGCCATTGCCACCCTCCAGGTGGAGGGACAAGGAGAAGAGGTGGTTCCCTGGAGCCCAGGTGCTGGGGCCACCTGAGGGGAGTGGATCACAGACCTCGGGCCTGTCACCTGGGGTTGGAGCCACAGATGCTGTTTGAGGCAGTGGGTGTTTCACCTCTTCCTGTTCCCCCCGCCCACTCCCCTGTATTCCACCAAACCTAGCTGGAAGCCGGTTGGCAAGGGAGCCTGGGGAATGTAGTTTCTTATGAGATTAAGGGGGTGGGATGGATGTCAGAGCAAGTGGAGTGGGTGACGGAGCAACTATGTTCTGTAAGACATTGCCGTCAGCAGTTTTAGATCAGGATCTCTGTCGGTCTGCACTTCAGGCTGGAAACACAGATTCTGGATTTATCAGCAAGGAGACTCATGGGAGCTGAATCTGGGGCAGTAGCTGAGATGACTTAGAAAAGCTGTATAGAGTAAAAATAAAAGGAGGGGGCAAAGAAAGAGCTGTGAGGAGCATCATGCCCAGGAGGATGAGTTCCAGAGGGAACTAAGAAGGCATGGTCAGAGGGATTAGAGGAGAGCCAGGACGGAGCAGCTACGTCCAATGAGAACAATGTAGAGAAGAGAGCACTGGCAGTTATCTAGCATCCCAACTGATACAACCACTAGTCTGTGTGATGAACCACCTGAAAACGCAGTGGCTTAAAACACCAGTCGTGTATTTTGCTCATGACTCTGCAACCTGGGCAGGGTGTGGCAGGGAGACTCATCTCTGTTTTATTTGGCGCCAGCTGGGGTGGCTTAACTGCAACAGGAGGACCCACTCACACGGCTGGCAAGTTGGTTCTAGCTGTTGGCTGGGAGCTCAGCCGGGGCTGTGGGTCAGGGCCTTAGACCCTCACCAAGGCCTCTCCAAGGCTGGTTGGGCTTCCTCACAGCATGGTGGCTGGGTTCTAAGAGGGAGTGTCCCAAGAGAATAAGGCTGAAAGCACATCATAGTTTTATGACCTAGCCGTGGCAGTCACGCAGCTTACTTCCTCCTTGCTTCATTGGTAAGAGCAAGAGTCACAAAGTCCCCCTTGGTTTAAGAGGCAGGGAAATAGACTCTACCTCCTGATGGGCGAGTGGCACGCACGGTTCCAGAAGAGCATTAGAGGGGGAGGTATTGTTGCAGCCATTTTGGAAAATATAATCTGTCAGAATTACTGCATGTTGTCAAATGCAATATAAATTTGTGAAGCTCTGGAAAGAGTATTTTGGGTTTGGCGACTTAGAGTTCTTGGGAAGAGCAGGGAGAGTGGGGTGAGTGGGGTGGAAGAGAATTGAGGCCTCAGGGAGCAGAGACGGTTAATGTAGACGACTCTTTTCATGTTTAGCCATGGATGGTGGGGGAGGGTGAGCATAGTGGTTAGAGCAGAGCACAGGATTAGCGGCGGGGACCTGGGGCAGGCTGTAGCTGATGGGGAAGGGGCAGCGGAGCCGGAGACTTGGAGATTTAGGAGAGAGAAGTAACTGATCTGGTTTAGGAGGGGCCTGGAGGGATTGGACTCCAAGGACACAGGTGGAAACGTTAGGCTTTGGCAGCCTTTGCTTGAGGCTAGAGGAAGGTAGTAAGGCTGGGTACAGATGCGTGAGTGGGGCAGAGGGGGAAGGTGGGGAAAGTGGGCCGCTGAGTCGTACCAGCCTGATAGCCTCTATTTTTTCTCTGAAGTAGGAGGTAAGACCATCTGCTGAGAAAGAGGGGGTAGGAGGTGGCATGGAGGCTCGAGCGGGGAAACGAAGGTTTGGAATATTGCTGGGTGCAGTGGAAAAGGGAGCTGCCCGGGACTCGGGAGCGGGGTTGCCGAGTGGCATTGGGCAGCCACCTGGAAACCTTAGTTTTCTGAAGCATCAGTCGGTAGCTATGGAACAGCCATAGATGCAAGTGCACTGTGAGTCTCGGAGGATCCCTGGGTGTCCTGGGACCCAGCAGCCATGCCTGCATTAGCTGGGAACCTGTCTCTGCCCGGTTGTGCCAGCAGACCCACTGGGGCTGGGAGGACAGCTGACATCTTTTCTTTGCTCAGAGCCTCACTGCTCCCTAAGTAATGGTGGCCGTAAGGTCGATATCAATAATAGTAGTAATAAAAATTTGGCATCTTCCGGCCTGAGATAAGCATCAGATGCTTTTCTTGGAAATTACCGGCCCTGTGACTATGTGCAGAGCACAGAGTGGCTCCTTCGCAGTGGCTGGGGCTGGGATCGCGAGGCAGATCGGAGACCCGCACTCACAGCCTTCAGGAGAGAAGCTGGAAATGAGGCCTGAGGTCACCACCTCCATGGACCGTCAGCATTAGCAGCAGCACAGAGTGATACTGCCTTGTCGCTGGGCTTGGCCTCTGGTGGAAAAAAGGCCTATCTGGTCACCCTTTCTGCTTTACAACTAAGAGGCGCCAACTGGAAAGCTCATTTGGTTTTATATTTGGAATGAGTATTACTATTTTCTTCTAAGTCCAGACCTAAATGGCGCCTTGATTTTAGGAATGACACATACTCCAGCGTGCTTGGTAGGAAAAAAATGACTTCTAGGAGGCATTAGGGCTATCGTACCCACCAGAAACTTAGAGACAGAGGGGACGCAAAGCCCGTGAAGAGCCTTCTGGTGTTTCTTTTCATGCCAATTCCAGGTATTGTGTGTCCTCATGCTTCTGTCCCACTGCCCGCTATTGTCTCTCTCTCATCTCCAACCCTGTGATTGACCACAGCCTGGTCTTGAGAGGAAGAAAACCTGATTAAAGTGGTTCATACTCAGGAGAGAGTGGCTAATAGGCTTAACCTCTGGATATTTGCAGTTTAAGAAGTGGACTTGTGAATCCAAACACATATCTGCTGCAAGGATAGAGGTTTGCAGAAATGAGACTGTTGAGAATAAGGAGGTGGGGGCTACTAGCCATATCAGTGAGTATGGTTTCAACTGCATGTATCAGGACATCCAACTAAAAGTGGTATAAATAATAGTAGCCTATATATATATATATATATATATATATTTTTTTTTTTTTTTTTTCCCCCTGCGGTACACGGGCCTCTCACCACTGTGGCCTCTCCCGCCACGGAGCACGGGCCCTGGACGCGCAGGCCCAGCGGCCACGGCCCACGGGCCCAGCCGCTCAGCGGCACATGGGATCCTCCCGGACCGGGGCACGAACCCGCGTCCCCCGCATCGGCAGGCAGACCCTCAACCACTGCGCCACCAGGGAAGCCCCAATAGTAACCTATATTATCTTATATTACAAGACATCTGGAAGTAGGGTCAGCTGTTTCAAGGTTGACTAATCCATCACTTCTTTCTGGTTTTTAAGGACCCAGGTTCTTTATGTCTTCCACTCTGCCAGCTCAGCTTCCTGGCTTGTCCTTCTAAGGTAGTGCCCCTCAGAGCTGCAAAACAGCTGCAGGGTTCCTGCTGTTACAAGTAGATGACATCCAGATGCCAGAGAGGGCCTGTTTCTTCCCTCGTATTAAAAAGTAGCCCCTTAATAGAATTCATTTCAGTTTTCATTGGCCAGAAGCAGGCCCACCTCCCCAAGACTGAATCAGTCTTGGCAGGAGGATTGGGACCACTTTGATTGGCTTAGACCAATCATGGTTTGCCTTCTCAGGCTAAGGCCTGCCTTCCTTGAAGGACAAGAAAGATGCAGAAAATTGAGGTTCTTTTAGCCAGGAAGTTGGCACCCAATAGCATGTGGCACCCTGGTGTTTTGTGTCTCCTCCTCTTGGGGACGGGGATGGTCTCGGCGATAGCTGTTGACCAGTGCTAGAGAAACAGAGACTGACTCTCAGTAAATGGTGATGAACTTGATGGTGTCGGTGACTTTGCACAAAAGAGAAAGGCACAGCCAAGGGTGTTTTCAGCTTTGTCATTATCACCTGATATTGTCCCTTTAATAGTTGGGGCAACTCTACTTCTAGATGCACGGCCAGTGACTCTTATTGATTTGAGTGGCTGTCCAGAGCCAGACTAATTGGGCCCAGAGATTGGAACAGTGATTCAGCAGCAAGGGGAGAACTGACAAGGCAGAGTCTGTCTGCTGGCGGGCTGGCTTTGCAGCAGTTCTTGCCTGCCCACGATAGCAGGGAGCTTAGCAGGCCGGGTCTCACTGCCACGCTCACCATTTGAGAACAGGGTAGGACTCAGTTGACCCATGAGGCAGTAGTAAGACCATCATTCCCAGGTCCCAATAGCACTATCCTGTATCACCCCCTGTTATCCCTTAAGCTTCTGAAATTGATGATGAACACCCCTGTGCTCTATCACCCCCTAAAGAATCTAACTCATGGCCAGGCTCCCTGCCCTTCATGTACCACCTGTCCCCAAGGTGCTCTGCAGCATTAGGGTAGAACTCTCTGATCTGAGCACCAGAATCCCATCCACCCACCATTTGATGTCATCCAGCCCATACCAAGGGACTCTAAAAGTAAAGACCTGGGACAGTTATGTTTTTGATTTTTTCTGAACAACATTTTCAGTGCATGCTGTCTGTCATCTTGTTTCTTTTCTGAATGTGTTGATTGAACAGTGGGTGGCTAGGTAATGTTTGTGTTGGCACAGAATCCAACAGCTGATTTTATTTTTTTTAAGTACATTTTTAAAAGCCCCAGAGATGTAGACCATCCCATGGAAACTTCTCTTCACCCTGTAATTCTGCTTTCTAAAAAGTATGCACTTTAATAACTTTTCAGAACAAAGATAAACCCCATGAATGGTAAGCTATTTGCAGCACTCTGAACTGATTTTCGATCCTTGTCGAACATCCATTTTTACCAGTTCACATCCGTGTAGGCGTTCTATTTAGTGTCCTGTTTTTCCATAGAACATTATTTCTTTTATAATATATAATAACTTGATAGCAGTAACTCGAATTTCAGTTGCATTTTACAGTTTACAAAGCTCTTTTTATGCCTTATCTCAAGCTTCCTATTGTATTGTCCTGTACTGTATTGCCTGAGACAGGGCTGCATAAAGAAAGAAGTGAAAAAAAAAAAAAAAAAAACCAACACGTGGGTCCAAGTCCCGCATTTGAAATTAAAAGCTATGTGACCTTGAGAAATGCTTTAACCTCTTGGATCTGATTCCCTTCTCTGTGAAATGGACAAGAAGAGGAAGAAATGAGAGCATGTATATAAAGTGCCTCATAGCGCAGTGCCTATGCCTGGATAATGATAATTCCCCCTTTTTTTTTTTTTTTGCTATTATAAATAGCAGTCACTAGTTTTCAAACTTTTATGTGACTCTCAATTTTTCTATTACATTTCTGTGTGGCTCATAATTTATTTTTCCTACTGTGAGGCAATAGCCCTATAGGAGAATGATTTCATTATTCTACCTTGAAGGAAGTATTAATTGTTGAATATACCTTGATTGATTAACAAGACTCCAAATCAAGTAGAATATTCTCAGGCATCTTAAAACTGTGGTTCCCCAAAGTTCAGAGGTAGTCCTTTCTCCACCAAAATCTTAGAGGTGTAAAAACTTGATGCATTTGGGTAATGCACATGTGAACATATAATTATTTCTGGGGAGAGGGCAAACCTTTTGGAATGTTCATTTATTCATTCACTCATTCATTCATGTGAATATTCAGTAAACATCTGCTGGTTATTGAGTACGTGCTAGGCACTGGTGGAAAATCGGCTGCTGGAAGAATTTTATGGAGAAGATAAATTTGGGAGAAAAATCAAAAAGTCAAATTGATAACAACACCTGTTTTATTTTCGTTGATTGCATCTGTTGTCAAAAAAGAAAAACTTGAAACTACTTAGGGCAGGCTGTTAAGAACGGAATTGAATAAAAACAGAAGGTGAGACTGAGGAGTTTTATTTTATTTTCCCAAGCCAAGAACAGTCTAAAGTGACAGCAGCCCAAACCATTTTAGACTTGGACCAGACAAATTTTAACCTGACCCCTCTCCCCACCCACTGTGAAGTTCAAGGGGTTGATAACCCCCCTGAATTATGTACAAAATTATGGGAGTATTTACATTTTCTGGGCTTCATAGCTGGCATCAAAATTTCAAATCGGTGACTTCCTGTAAAGGGGATGGTGTCCTATAAAGCTAAGAGCCCCTGACTTCCATTCAAACAGACCCTCTCATTTTAAAGGAACCAAGGAAGTGACATGCCAACCATCACAGAATGCTTTTGAGACCAGTTTTATGAGTAGTGCAAAGTTTTTTGGGTTATGAATTAGTTTACTAATTAGTTATTAGCAGTTAATATCAATCAGTAAAATCTTTGGCTGCTTTTATGATTCATGACATTAAGTATTAATAATAATCAATAGTACTAGTAATGACTAGTCACATAATTGATTAGTAACAGAAGAGTCTTTAAAGTGCCTTTCAGTGCTGTTTGGATATTAATGATAATTAATGATAATTAAAAATTTCACAGATAGCAGTGACCATACAAATGATGAGGAGTTATTGTGTGGCCAGAAGCCTCATCTCCTGGTATAGACTCCACCGGGCTACATGTGGGTCTCTGTGTATACCTTGGTCCAAAGTCATCACCAAGAAGGTAATCAGTACATTTTGATTGAACAAATGAGTGAGACTCATTGTGGCTCCTTCCTTGTCCCTCCTGGGTGAGAAACTCTGGAATCGAGGCTGGAGCAAAACACCCAAGAGGGTTCTTGCTTGAACTCAGAGCCCAGAGATTGGAATTCAGGTGCCTCGGATGACAGATGTGCCCTTAGCCTGGGCTGGGCAGGTGCTTCTGTTTCCTGTGCACCAGCTCTGCCTCCCCTTTGGTGACAGCTGAGGGCCATCTGAGGGCACGATGATGAGACAGGATGTCCGGCTCTGACACATGCGGCCTGGGCCTCACTGTTGCCACCTCTTCCTTCTTGTTTCGTGTGACGGAAACAGAAACAAAACATAAACTAAATCGATTATCATAAGGTCACAGGTCTAGCCCCTGAAAGACTAGACAAGACTTAAAGGAAATTAGACTGCAGCCGAATGTAATTAAAAAGGGTTTGAGAGAAATTGAGTATAATAACCCTGTGTGATGATTCTTTTAGAATGGCGTCTGGTACATTGCCTCGGACATAGGATTTAAAAACAAAGCTGTAGAATGCCTTGTAGTTAATGGCCCTACTTTAGATTTATTTCTTTGTGCTGCATGTGCCTAATACAGTGTTGGGCATCATATCATAGACCAGGGCAAACAGAAGCATGAGACAAGGCTCATAGCTGGGGCTCAGTAAGGCCTTCTGGATAGACTGGGTGGTGTCTTGGTCAGCTCAGGCTGCCATAACAAAATACCATAGACTGGGAGGCTTAAATGACAGACACTTATTTCTCACAGTTCTAGAGGCTGGGAAGTCTAAGATCAAGGTGCCAGCTGATTCGGTTCCTGGTAGGAGCCTCTTCCTGGCTTGTAGACAGATGGTTGCCTTCTCCCTGTGTCCTCACCTGGCGAAGAAGCGGAGAGCCCTGGTCTCTCTTTCTCTTCTTATAAGGACACTAATCTTGTCACAGGGGCCCTACTTTCATGAGCTCATCTAGACCCAATTACTTCCCAAAGGCCCCACCTCCAAACACCATCACCCTGAGGTTAGGGCTTAACATATGAATTTGGGGACTACATAAGCATTAAGTCCATAACAGATGGGGAAGGTCTCTTGGTACCAATAGGCCCATGGTTCTTTAGTTCTCGTTCCTTGTCTTTCTGCTCTAGCCAGGGCTAGAGATGGGGATTCTCAGAGGACTATACCAAGAATTACTGGGAGGATCTATCAGTGGTTCTCCCCAGGCCCGACTTTGAACACCAACAGGAGGGCTTATAGAAGAACAGGAGAGGTGCATTCTGTGTCCCTCCCTCTCTCCACCCCCCACCCCCGGCCCCCCAATGCTGGAACATCCCCCATGTCCCTGGCATCACCCTTGCTTACCCACTACAGTTCTATAGTCTGTGAAATTGTGAGACCATCTCAAATCCAGAGCTCCAGTGGTGGGGTAGCCTCAGAACTGAGTCCCTGCCCACGGAGGGGCCGTGGTGTGCTCTGCAGATGTCCCTGGGCTCTTGTTCTCTGCCAGTGATGTTTGTTTCACATAATTAAACTGACAACTGAAATGCCAGATAAGTCTTCTGAAACTCACTCTTTCATCATGTCCTGACTCAAGAGTCCACCGTGGGCCCAGATCTCCAAAAATCCAAGCTTTTTACCCGAGTGGTCAAATCCCTTATCTCTTACTCCTCTTGTCTTAGCCAACCTTGGTTTCTTATTCCAATTTGATTTTTTATCATGAAATATTTTAGATGTATTCAATACAAAAAGCATAGAAAATAATATAAATGCTCAGGTACCAACCGCTCAGCCTAAGAAATAAACAAAATGTAGCTGCTGCCCCCTCCCAGCCCTTTATAAACAGGACCACGAAGCACAAATCTGGGAGAAGCAAAGGCAGCAATTCAGCAACGTGCTTAAGAACAAGGGTTTTGGGGCCGGGTAGACCCAAGGGGAATTCTGGCTCTGCTTCCTTGCTGGGCAAATTCAGGAAAATCACATAACCTCTCAGAGCCTCAACTTTCTTAATCTGTAAAATGCAGATGATAAGACACTGTGAAGAAGAAATGGAGGAATAAGGCAGGTAATAGCGCTTACCCAGTGCTGGGCGAGTGGGGCGCGCTCAGTAAATGGTGGTGGCGGTTTCTGCTCGCGGCTGTTGGGCTTTCATAATCTTGGATTTGGACTACAGAGATGGGCCCCAGGGGAGCCGTTTGCCCACCCACCCTTACTCCAGGGGCGGCCTGGGGACTTGTCAACGCCCAGACCCAGGCAGGAGGACAGAGAATGTACCTCCCTCGGTGGGGGCCGTGGACAGACTGATGGGGTGCTTGATGGGTTTTAGGTGCTCGTCCTGGCCGTGAAGCAGCTATTTCCGGAGTTTGAGTTCATGTGGTTGGTGGATGAAGCCAAGAAGAACCTGCCTTTGGAGCTGGATTTCCTCAACGAGGGGAGGAACGCCGAGAAAGTGGCCCAAATGCTCAAGCACTTTGACTTCCTAAAGGTAGGAGGTCAGAGCCATGGGGCCCTGCTGGTCGGGCGGAAGAGGGCAGGGGAAAACTGGTCCCAGCCCTGAGCATCCCCCCCTTGCAAGACATGAGCGGGGACATCTCCTTCCTGAGTCTTCCTTCTGAGGGTGACTGATTTGTCCCTGGTGATGCACATTAAAGCCCTTGAAGGCAAAGTTATCGATACAAATTATCAAAGGGGATTGCTGACTTTTTGAACAAATATTTTTTTATTGAATGACCTGCAGTTGCAAGACCTTGAGCACTCCTGAGGGCCTGTAAGCCATGGTTTCCACCTCCATGAACCATGGGATGATAACATTGATGATGGTGATGGTGATAGCTAACGCTAGTATACTCTGGCACTGTTCCTAAAGCTTTACCTATATTACATCAGCTCATTGAGTACGCAGGTCTGTATCACACAACACACGTGTCCTAGAAATCTCCACAGTATGCAAAATCGCACAACAGAAGCCACAAGGTTTATGGGCAAAATAGGGTTAGGCTTACCACGTTCAAAAATGTCACCAGTGACCCAGAAGATAAAAGCGGATAGGAACCTAATGAGATGGTAGCATAGTTTTACACATGGTAAGTGGCTAAGAAATACATTAAGACCACAGTACCCACGCCACTTTACTTGACGCGGACTTGCGGAAGTGGGCATCGGAAGAGTGGCTGCTTAGGAGTTACTGTGAAGAGGTGGAGGGAGGGTCCTCTGAAATTGGACAGCTGTTGTGACGCCAGTTACGGGTGAGTGTAACCCATAACGCACGTGGCGATGTTTGAGGTGTGTCTGCTTTGTGTATTCCTGTGTGGGTCAGCTGGATACGGTTTTCTGCGTTTCCAAGTATTTCTCGCAGATGATACTGCACATAAGTGAATGTAAAATTTGTGTTATGATCAAATTGTTCCCTAATTTATCAGTCACATTGGAACAGATTTGTGTTTTCAAGTATTGACTAGAACTGCTGGTGTGATAGGAGACACTTACTGTGGGAAACAACATCAAATGACACAGAGTCCCAGCTCAGTGAGAGGTCCTGCTCTAAGGATTCAGAAGGGACTCCTGTGGGGAGCAGGGCAGGGAAGGCTCCAGTGAGGAGTTGGCCTTGGAGCTGGTCTTTGAGGACTGTCCTGATGTTCCCCACAGGGCCCGTGGAGGTCAGAGTGAGAGAGATGCATGCCCACACCACTGCTCTTCCAACACATTTTGTCCATGGTGGGGCTTGGATTCATTTTCCGGGGGTACGGCTTCATCACAGCAGTGCAGGGGTTGGGTCTCTCTGGCAGTCTACATGGAGAGATTGACTTTCAACTCTTGGAAGAGATCAACCCTTTGCTCTTAACTGGGGAGGCCTGGAGAATGTGGGAGGGTGAGGCACAGGGCTCCAGGTACTAGTTCTGGAGCAAACAGTCAAGTGGGGCTCTTCCTGGGCAGGGTGTCTCAGCATGTGGACTGGAAGGTCTCTTGCTCTGGACTAAAGTATCCACGTGGCTTCTGAAGACATCCTGAGAAACAGAGATCGTGTTTATACTGTACTTCTGCTATCCGGGTTGATGAATAGAGATGGGGAGACTGAGGGTGCATCCACCCTAGCTGCCTGAGAGCCCTAGAGCTTGGTTCACGGGAGGAAGACCTACAACTGTGATGAGCAGTGTGACGTCTTGATACGCTGGTTTGGTGGAAGGTGTAGCCACTGGCAAAGTTCAGCTTTTTGAGTGAGTCGGGGGTCAGGTCTGTCCAGATGCCCCCAGTGTGCTTGACTGGCTTTGCCTTAAACAGCCCTACGAGGCAAATGCCATTATTCGTACAGACCCTCTTGCTTGGGCAAATCCAGATGATCTGGTAACATTGCCCCAGCCTTGAGCTTCAAACCACCAATTCAATGAAAACTTGGCTTTCTAATGCAAGTAATAATATTAACTAATTAGAATAATGCTGTGGGGTCTGAATTATGCTTCCACTTACGTATTCCTTTTCTTTCAGTCCATTATTCCACATTTATGGAGCATTTCCTGAGCCTCTTGCTGTGCTAGGATCTGGAGGTACCTAGATGAGTAAGAGATGGTTGGCTCCTGCCTGGGAAGACGTCCCATCTAGTGGGGGACAAACACACAGCATGTTGTTATAGTACAGGTTGGTTAGCACTGTGCCAGAGACTCTTCTATGTTTCTGTGGATGCCCAAGAGGAAGTACTTAATTCCGCCTAGGTAAGGAGCTCAGAGGGGGCTTCCAAGACGTGTTGATTATACAAAGGGATAGGCAATGTTTACTGAATGTTTCTTCTGCGGCACTGAACACTATGACGATACTAGGACACTGAATCCTTCCAACAACCGTCATCCCATTTTACAGATGGTAGTCTTAGAGGAGAGGAGTTAGGGTACAAACGGGATTTTCTGACTTCAACTCTGAGGCTCGTCTAAGGACATTCTGTTGCCTCTTAGCCGGCAGGGGTGGTCCTCCGTGCCAAACAGAACCGTCTCCTCCACTGTTCCCATGGAAACAGCAAAATCGTCCCCTGGCTGGGGCCAGCTAGCATCTGTCAGACCAAGACATGTAATAATAATAATAATAACACAAATTTTTGAAACGAGGATGCCAAATGGGTAAATAATTAGTGTAATGATTTGACCTGCTGCTTCTAAAACCCGCACACCATTCCTAAGACAATGGTAGAATTAAGGCTCCTGAGTAATTAATTTTCTCTAAACACATAACAAGTGGGAAGCAAATTTTGCGTTGCGAACCCCGTTCAGCTCTTAAAACAGGAGATAGATTGCTTTTGCACACTGGCACCCCGTCACAACATCTGTGCGTAATTAAGCCTCAGCAAAGAGTTTACCTCTCAGTGTGTGAGGCCTCTTCCAGTGGGGTTTAATAACCTCAGCCCTATGCTATAAATCTCCGAGCCTCCGACAAGCACTGAATGCAAATGTGGTGTCGGGGAGACGGGGAGAAGGTGATGGGGCAGCCAGGCCGAACGGTCAGACCAGGGCATTTGTAGATCTGGCATCAGAGTGTGTGTATGCTGTGGGGAGGGGACAGGACAAGCAGTGAGGTTTGTGACTGACCTTGGGGACAACTGGGACAAGATAGAGGGAGAAGCCTTATAACCACAGGGTTTGGGACTGGAAGGGATGAGAGTGTGTCTCTGTATGTGGAGGTGGGGCTTGGTGGGGGGTTGTCTCTTGAGCAGGGCCCACTCCAGGGTTCTTTAGTGCTAGATAAGGGGCCTGGGACTCTCCAGAAACTGTGGGCAAACCCTGAGGAGATGAGCATGCTTTTGGTGAAACATCATAACTTCCTAAGACTCTCAAAGATCAGGAAGCACTGATGTGTAATAATTAGTTAATATTTTTTACATGCCTATGCTGTGTTAGACACTTTTAAAGTGCTTTATGTATATTTACTCTTCAATCGTTATACAACCCCACAAGGGAAATGCCATTATTAGCTCTATGTCAGCAGCAGGGAAGCTGAGGCCCAGAGAGATGAAGCCACTTGCCCAGGTTTACACAGTTTCCTGGTAAGGGACAGAGGCAGCCTGGCCCCAAGCCTGCGTGTTAAACCTTGAGCTCTTCTCCCTCTGTAATAACTATGGGCAGATCTGAGTTATGCTGAACTGTCTGTTGCATTAGCTCTCAGCCCTGGTTGTGTTTCAGAACCAGTGAAATTCTACGTGGCTGTCATATAGCAGCTGCCGTGTTGAGCACCAGGACCTCACACATGCTAGTAGGAAGTAAGGAGCGTCGCTTTCCTTGTAACTGTTGTCACCCTTTTACAGTGAGGGAACTGGCACTCAGAGAGGTTATAAAACTTACCCAAGTCACACAGCTCAGAGGTGGCAGAGCAGGGGCTCCAGCCTGACAGTCTGACTTCAGGTCTATGCTCTGCTCCACTGGGCTCGGCTAATGGGACGACTGTGGCCCTGGATGACGGGGGGCTGGCCCGGACAAGCCAGGTGTGCTGACCAAGCACAGGAACAAAGAGGAAGCACAGGGTCAAGGCCAGTTAATGAGGCTGAGGCCAGGGTTTGGGGCTGGAACTTTCCATAATCTGTGCCCTCCTTCCGGGGGTCAGGATTGGCTCTGGTATGGGGGCAGGCAGAGCCTACAGGAGTGGGGCCTCTGCTCTGTGGTTAGAAGTTTAGATGCCAGACCCAGAGGTCCTGATGGCCTATGAGGGGTGAGCAGGCACCCTGGCCAGGAGCCTCTTGGGGTTTATTTCTGTTTGGGCAGGGGACAGGGTGGTTCTTATTGCCTCTTTAAAAATTTTCTGTTTTGGGCTTCCCTGGTGGCGCAGTGGTTGAGAGTACACCTGCCGATGCAGGGGACGTGGGTTTCGTGCCCCGGTCCGGGAAGATCCCACATGCCGCGGAGCGGCTGGGCCCGTGAGCCATGGCCGCTGAGCCTGCACGTCCGGAGCCTGTGCTCCGCAACGGGAGAGGCCACAACAGTGAGAGGCCCGCGTACCGCAAAAAAAAAAAAATCTTCTCTTTCATTTTCCATTCCTTGATGGAAGAAGCTGAGGAAGGAATGGTGGTGAAACATTGCTGTTGGGGTGAAGTAAATTTCACCTTATAGCTCCGGAGCCTCCTGCTCACGTGATGATTTAGGGACGAGTCACTTGACCTTGTGTCCCCTGTCAAGCCGAGTTTCTCCTAATTGAGCAGGAGGCACGTTTGCATCTTGCAGGCATTTCCATGTTACATCCATCGAGGGGCAACTGCCGCGCTCCCTGAGCTCCCAGGACAAACCCTTCTGCCTCCCATTTTTTTGCCGTCTCTGCTGTTTCAGAGCTAAGCCGCTGAGGCAGGCGCACATTCCACTGGGAGACTGGGTTGGTTGCATTTGGAGGGAGACTGGGGGGAAAGGTGGAAGCGAGGGAACCCAGTACACCGGTGACCCTGACTGACGGGCCCAGGGAGTCTCCAGCTTTTGGGTTTTCTCTCTGGTCTGTGGCTCTTTCTTGGCTGTTTTGCCTGTTGCCCCAGGCGGGCACGGAGGGGAGGGGCCTGGCCTCCAGTTTCCAGAGCCCCAGGCACCCACGGCCAAGCTTGGGTCCCATACAATGCAGGGGAAGGACTTAACCCCCAAATATGTCCCTTTCCTTTGGAAGCCACCACCCACAGCAGCAAACTTGCCACTCATATTCTTAAAGAGATTTTTTTGAAGAATGCCAAGCGAGACTGAATTTTAAGTTCAAAGTAATGTAGGGTCACAGATTTCTCTAATGGCCTAGATGTCAAGAATTGCAGGAAAGGAGCAAACCAAAATGACACCTGATTTCAGTAGGAACTTTTGTTCCAGGGAGCCCAGGGTGTTCACTTGTACGTACGGCACTTTTTGTCCCCAGAGCTCCTTATTGAGATGGAGAAGGAACAATCTCCTTTTTAATGAGGGAAACTGAGGCATGGAGGAGTTAAGTGTCTGGACTCAGACACAACAGTTGTTAGCAGAACCAGGAACAAGAAAGGTTTCTTGGCTTGAGGGCTGCTATCTTACTGCTAGGTGAGCTTTGAGGGTTGGGACGAGGGAAGTCCTTATTCCCCAAAACACTTGAATTAGGTGCCCTTGCTTCGTCATTTGTAAGTGGAATAAACCCATTAAGTTGTTGGGGAATCACGGCATGCTGAAATCCTGGTCATGCCTCCCTCCTGGCCATGGTGGGACTCACAGGTGTCACTCACATGGCGGCCCAGCAGTCCTTGGTGCAGCCCAATCTCTTGGCTACTCCTGGGGAAATCTTCTCTTTTGGGCTGTTGGGTGTCCTTAGAGTCAGAGTGGGTCGGAGAGCATATCAGTTAGGAATGCATTTGTCTGTAGGTAACTGACAGCCCCATTCAGAGTGTCTTAAACAAAAAGGATGTATTTTCCTCACATAGCAAGAAGGCTTGTAGCAGTTGCCTGTTGATATTGTCTCAGTGGTTTGACAGTATCAGAGCTGGCATCTCTGTGATTTTCTTAGACTTTTCCTCATGGTTATAAGGTAGCTGCTGCAGCTCCAGGTATCACATTCACTCTCAAGGTAAGAAGAGAAGGGTAAGAAGAGTTGCAATATTTACAAACATCCCTTTTTATTAAGAAAATAAAAACCTTCCTACACCCCCTAACAGACCTCCACTTATGTCTCGTAAGCCAGAACTGTGTCACATGGCCATAATGATTGCAGGGCAGGCAGGGAAAGTATTTCGTTTCCCCTGTCTCGGGGAAAGAGGAGGATTGGGAATAGGTGTTGGGTTAGGCTTCAGCACTGCCTGCCACAGGAGGCTTTAGGAAACGGGCATGAGAAAACTCATGACTTCGTGACTGAAAAATTTATCACTTAGCAAAAATTCTTTCATTCAATCATCCATACATATAACACCCATTGCACAGGTGAAGAAACTGAGGCAGAGGGTTTATATTCACATGAGGAGCCTGAAATAAGCCTGGTGTGAGAGAGAAATTGCTTCTAACACCAACTCTGGCTCAGATATGAGAGGTTCCATGCATTTTCCCCTAAGTCCCAGTTTTAGTGTGGGCTCTTCATTGTGTCTGGAAGGCACTGAGGAGGCTGGGAAGCCCTTCTCTGGTCCCCAAGCAGGAGGGGTCACTAAAGGAGGACTTGCGCCTCGCTGGTGGAGGCGGAACAGCCTACCCTTCTCTCTTGGCCTGCCTCCCGCTTTCCCCACCAATCCCTGCTGGGGGGCCTTCCCTTCTGTTCCTGGGAGGAGCGTGTGCTGATGTCTGGCTCACGTGCCTGTCTGCAGCCCCCTTGCCCGCAGCTTCCAGCCTCCTGCCTCCTTCTGACCTGCCTTTCCTATTCCAGGTCCCCCAGATCTACTGGGAGCTGTCCACCAAGCGGGTCCTTCTGATGGAGTTTGTGGACGGCGGGCAGGTCAACGACAGAGACTACATGGAGAGGAACAAGATTGACGTCAATGAGGTAAGGTCAAGGGCGCTTGGCTGCTGGCGCGGGACGGGGCGGGGCTGCCTAGCAAGGGCAGGTGTGTCTGGGTGAGGTCTCAGGGTCTTGAAGTGGGGCCTGTTGTCTGAAGAATTATAACATCTCTGAGCACAAAGCAGCCTTACAGGTCCTCTATGGCAGCTCTCTGCCCATCTCCTAGAACTGGGGTTGGCAGCAGGCAGTGGGTGGGGCACGTGCTGAGCCCCACCTGCCCCCCCCCCCCCACAGCAGCTCCTGCCTGGACAGGGGATTACCATCTGTCTTCTTGTGCCATCTGATCCCCACAGTGCAGAGAAACTGAAGAACAATGGTGCAAATCCATGGGACTTAATCCTCTGCCCTTTGGGCCCTGGACGCACCTCCTCCCTCTTCCTGCCCTCCCCAGATCTCCAGGTATCAGGCCAAAAGGGCGCGGCAGTAGCCAGCTAGTGGCTTGGAGCGAAAAAAAGAGGGGCTTTTGTCTCCTGCCTGCCACCTGATTGGCCTCAGGGAAAGCTGACCGGTGGGCTGGGGCCTGTACCCCACTTTCTTCTTCTTGGTCACCATGGGGTCCCACAGGTAGGGATGAGGTTGTCTTTTTGCCACCAGCATTCATCATTTTTTAGTCCCTACTGTGTGCTAGGTGTGAGGGTTCAGAGAGGACCTAGACACAATTCCCTTTGTCAGGGAGTTCCCAGCCTAGCACTGGAGTCAGGCACACAACTCTATCCTTGTAGCCATCTCTCAGGCAACGCAGCGAGGGGTGAGCCAGTCCCCAGGGAGCCACAAAGAAGAAGTGCTCACCTCTGCCCCAGGCCGGCTTCCCCAGCAGGATGAGCGGGAATTTGCCAGGGGTGTGTGTGTGTGTGTGTGTGTGTGTGTGTGTGTGTGTGTGTGTGTGTCGGGGTGGAGGAGTTGGGGGCGCAGAGGTGGTACTGCAAGGAAGTGTTAAGGAGTGGTGAGGTTTTGCAGGGCTGCAGGCAGATGGTGAAGGCCTTGGTCATGACCCCGAGGTACTGGGGAGTCACTGAAGGGTGAGTAGTGCAGTGACATGACCCCTCTGGCTGGTGGGAGGAAGGAAGGAAAGGGACGAGACCCAGTAGAAGTGAATGCTCTTGGCTACTCCCTCTCAGGCAGCACACGACGATGAGCCTGTGGTCCCAGTGGTGGCCCAGAGGAAAAAGCCACACTTTGGCTCAGCAGACGAGCCAGTGGGAACTGCAGGAGTGTGCAGATTGTGAGCCCAGGCCTTGGGTGCCTGTGTGGCCTCTGTAATGTGGACGATGATAGCCTTACTTCTAAAAACGTTGGGAGGACCTCAAGAGTTAGTGCACAACAGTGCTTAGAACAGTGCCTGGTGTATGCTGAGCACTCCAAAATGGCAGCAGGACTGTTGTTTCCACTCTTTCCTTTGGGCTCTGGCCCTTCCTTCCTCCTCCTTTATCTCCTTTCACAGTGAATGTTTGCTGAATGCCTGACTCCCTGTGCCAGGCCGTTTTCTCCATGATAAACTCAGGAGGGAGGTCTTATTGTGTCCATTTTGCAGATGAGGAATCAGAGATTCAGAGAAGGAAGGTAACTTGCCCAAGGTCACACAGCTAGTAGAGCTAGGATTGAAACCCAAGTCTCTCTGACTCCAGTACTCCTCTTAGTTCATAAAAGGAGGGCCTGCATCGGAGGGTATGGAGCTGCTGCCAGGAGCCTGTTTAGCCACAGCTGGCCTTGGGTCCTGGGGACAGCTGTTGTCCCCTGACGTAGGGAACAGTGCTCCCAGAACCCTTCAGGGGCCTCTGGATGGGTGGGGAGGCTGGATGGGCCTCTCTACTCCCTACCCTGCTTCACCCAGGGCAGCTCTGCCATCACCTGAGTTGCCTATTGGGCTTTTTTGGAAGAGATCTGCTGCTTGGGGGCTGGGGGCAGGGGCAGGATGAGAAAACTACTGTTCCAATTCAGGGGAAGCTCAGAGAGATAGCAAATGTCTTTCCCGAGGTCACCTGGCAGTAGCACAACTTGGGGCTTCTGACTCTGCTTCCCTCACTGTTGGCTAGAGGGTGTCTGGGCAGAGCTTCCTGCGGAGAAGGGAGTGGTAAGACCTGCTTGCCCATCTCTTCCTCTGTTGGTTGGGGTGGGGGTATGTCCCCACATCTAACCAGGGATCCTTTGTCCTTTGTCCACCAGGACTCTTGAGTACAGAGTCTTTGGTGCCAGTGAGGAGGGGAAGGGAAGGGAGGGGAGGTCACTTCTTGTTTATCCCGAGCAGTCTTAAAGGGGAGCAGGGTCTCTCTGCCTGCTGATCAGGAAAGACTCCAGGGGCCTCAGGTTACTGGCGTTTAGTTACTGCCAGCTGCGGTGGGCTTTTCATGCCAGCAGCACCCCTAAATTCATTAATCTCTTCTGATCCAGTGAACCCAGGGCTGTAACGGCGTTTAACCAGGCAGCTTTGATTTTCAAAGACAAATGCAGACAGAGATGTGCTCTGGTGTAGTTGCTTGCTCTTGGCGAAGTGAGGTACCTGGGAGGAGGTTGGAGGTGGCTGGTGGGAGCTGGGGCTGGGTGATGCCCTCTGAGGGCCTGGGCTCATCTGCTTCTGCTTCCAACCCTCTTGAATCAGCTTTGCAGGTAAGGCCAGTGTTCTGTGCAGAGCAGACCCTTGGTGGACGTCCTATGAATTAGTGAACAAACCAAGCCAGTCTCATGCCCTGGATTGGCCTCTATGAGGCAGGGCTGGGGTAGAGTGTTGGTTTTTGTTTCTGTGGACATACAGAGTCGGGCAGGCTGATATCAGAGTAGTTTGGGAAAAACAATAGCAAAAATTATTATAAGCAACTTATATGTACCAAGCATGTGACAAATATAATCTCTACTCCTTACAGATGTCCTCCAAGGATATATTGTTAACCCCAATTATAGGTGAGAAAGGCGAAGCTCAGAGAGGTTAAACAATTTGCCCAACATCACACCGCTAGCAGGGGCAGAGTCAGGAGTCAAACCCAGGTCTGCATGACTTCAAAGTCCTTGCACCTCCACCTTCTCTGTCTCCCTCCCAGGAATATGCCTGGGGCTGCAGTGGATCCTGGGGCCACCTGGTTGACAGCCACACCAGTAACTCCTCGAAGAAGGAGTTGGAATACTGACAGAAGTTTTGCCCAGCTCCCAGGGCACCATCTAAATGCAGCCCTTCACTCTCTAGCTTACATCAAGTTCATGTTACAGACGTTCCATTTTCTAGAGATGCTGTGAGGGCTAGATGTGTCCTCCTAGCACAGCTCCTGGCATGTGGCTAGAACCCTGAACTGGTAGCTAGTTGATGGTTGTTGCTGTTTTCATTATTATTATCATCACTGGGCCCTGCCCTTTCCTCCGTTACCTCCTTTGACCATTAACGTTTACTGACTACCAGACTCTGGGTGCCAGGCCCGATCTGCATTACAAACTTAGGAGGGAGGTCTTGTCTCCATTTTGCAGATGAAAAATCAGAGACTCAGAGAGGGAAGGTAGCTTACTTGAGGTCCCAGATCTTCATGGTACACCTCAGTGAGTTTTCATATGGCTATACCGTGTACTCACCAGCCAGATAAAGGGACAAGCCGTTTCTAGCCCCCTGGCAGGCCCCCTCCTGCCCCCTCCCGGTTGATACCCTCACCCCCACCAGAGCTCCCACTATTCTGACTTCTTTCGCCATAGATCACCTTCTCCCTTACTGAATTTCATGTCAATGGCATCATACCATATAGTAATCTAGGCCTGGCATCTTTGTCCTCAATTGGCTGTGGGTCTTTTCTGGAAGCTCTGTTCTCTTCCATTGGTCTGTTGGTCTGTCCTTGCAATAATAACCATACTGTCTTAATTCCTTATTTCCTTAATCCCCTGCCCCTGGCTTCTAGGGTTTGCATGACCTGGGAGCCTCCTTGGTAGTGTTCTGAGATGATGTCATTAAATACTTCCACAGGAACCTCAGGCTGGGCAGTGGGTGCTGGGACACGTGCTCTACCGTGCCGTTGCTGACCATTGGTGATGTTGGGAGACTAGGGACAGGCCCTACTGTGCAGAAATTAACCTATTATGGCTCTTACCAACCAACCTCAAAGCCACAGGCCTCATGGAAGACTAGTGGTGTGTGTGTGTGTGTGTGTGTGTGTGTGTGTGTAGCATGAAAGACTCCATGTGACTGAAAGTTTCTAAAAAAATTCTGAGATTCTAAAACCTGTCTAGGACTGTGGGACTGAGTGGGCCTGTCCCTGGAGTGATTCTCCCTCCTGAGGACAGCCTGGCTGTGAGTGTTGCTTGGGGAGGGAAATACAGGGGACAGATAGGAGTGACAAGGGGCAAAGATCTCACCCCAGATCCTGGGGGAAAGGATAGTTAGTGGCATCTTGCCTGCTACAAGTTGTTGACTCAGCTGGAAGATGGGGCTCAGCAGGAAGTGGCTCTAGAAGGAATTGTTCTCAAGGGTGGGGAGGGCTCTAGACCCCTCCAAACACTTGTTAGTCATCCCCACACCACTCTGAAGAGGCCTCCTCACCCTGCAGTGTCCCAGCCCAGTTGGGCTAGTATGTGAGGACCTGAAGACCAGTCCAAGTGGCCAGTTCCCCAGAGACTCAGGTAGGGAAAGACCAGTTTAGGAGACAAGAGACCTGGGTTCGAGCTCCATCTCTGCCAGTGGCCTGCTGTGTGACCTTGGACACATCACTCCCCTCCTCTGGGCCTCAGTTTTCTTACTGAAGGCGTTGGGTTAGCAGGACTCTAAGGGTCTGTCCTGCTTGGATACTTTACAGAACAGCGACTCTTGGCCTGCTTGGAGATAAGACTTGAATGCAGATTCCTGGGCCCCACCCCAAACTTACTTATCAGAATCTGGGGTGGGAAGGCTTGCAAGAATCTGCATTTTAACAAACTCTCCAGGTGGTTCAGGCACTCACTGGAGTTCAGGAACCACCTGCCACAAGACCAGGGGGTCCCTGGCTGCCCCAGGTGAGCCCGCAAGCCTCACCTCCACTGTTTTGCACGTCCAGGCCCTGCCTAGGTGTGTTGTCTGGCCAGGGAGCGTGGAGCCTGGGGAGCCAGCAGCCTGCAGGGGCCCTCGTTTGTCTGTGCTCTGAGCCCAGAAGCAGCATATTATTGAGGGCCTGACCCGGTGATCATATTTGCCAGTCACTTTAAGAGCTGGTGACAGTGACTGTCATTGATTTCATTAAGAATAAAGGTTGTGCAGGAGCGCGCTTTCCTGGGCTGAACGGAGGCTCCTTAAGCCACAGGACGACTATTGATTGCAGGACCTTTATCGAAGGTTAATTGGATTTCAGTGAGCGTGTGTTTAAGACCCCACATGGGCTGAGGCCCAATTGAATTTGTGTGAAATTAGCTGGGAGAAAGGTGACAAAGTCAGGAGCTGGGGTTGGGTGAGACAGGGACTGGAGGCCTGGTGGGCAACGTCCGCAGTCTGTGAAGGACGGGTTGGGTGCAGGGATGGTGGGCTCGCGAGAGACGCCAGCCTGTCTATCCCGGGGGCCCGGGAGTCTGCTGGGGGAAGAAGGCCGGGTGCTCCGCAGTGGTCATTATGTGGACTTTGACCGGGTCCTCTGTCCCCATGATGGCCCTCTGGTCTGTGGTGTGGCTTGTAGAGCCTGTCTTCTTACCACTCCAGAGAGTAAATCTTGTCTTCCATCAGGATCTGAAGGGGATCTGGAGGTTTAGTTCTTCATTTGGACTCCCATCCCATGTATCAGAGGTGCCAGGGCCCGAGTTGTTGGCCTCTCTAGGCTCCGAGACAGCAGACTTCAAGTTCCCCCACTGTCAGCTTAGGGTGCCCTGTCGTCTAGCCTGCTGAGCCATTTGTCAGTAGCTGTCTGCTCCCCTCTGGCAAACACAGCCTGGCTAATCTCTTTGTGTGCTGTTTTTGGCCATTCTACTCTCTGTTGCAGTGGGGTCTCGGCCTTATCTGTTGCTTTTAGAGTCATTTTAGCGGGGCTGGTGAGGGAATGCAAGTCAGTGCCTGGGTTCCATCTGCTATGTGTAGCCAGCCGCCCTTGCCATGTTTCTTCTTTCCAGTCGTTTTTCTATTCTGTGTCACTGGAGAAGCAGTGAAAGCAGCTCAAACGTGTCTTTCAGCAGATGTTTCTTGAGCACCTACTAGGTGCAGGCCCCTCATGTCAGTGCCATAGGAGAGGTGTGGACAGAGTGTGGGACAAGCGGGCTGCGTGTATGATGGGAGGGGCAGAGGGTTCAAAGTCGGGCCACCTGGGGTTGTGTGTCGCTCTGCCATTTATTGGCCAGGTACCCTTGGGTAAGTTACTTAAACTCCGAGTCTGAGTTTCCTCATCTGTACAGTTGGAGTGATAACAATACTTCCTTCGCAGGGTCGTTGTGTGGCTTTGCAGGCTGTGAAGTTCTGTTAAAAGCAAAAAGTCATCTATAACTCATGAGGTTATTAGTCACAGAGGCGTGTCTTGCTCCACGGAATCTCCAAGAATCTTCTTGCTCCTCTCCTGTCCACCTCCCTCTGTTGTCCATGAGTGTGTAGACTCAGGGGTGATCAGTGGTCATGGACTGAGCAGATGGGGACCCCTTTCCTGTCTCTAAAAGCCGTGCTGCCCACGTGTTTCCTCTTGTCTCCCGACACCAGCCTGGATTGTGCAGGACATTTGCTTTGCGCTCAGATCATCCCCCACTTGGCGGGTCACTCTGGTTCGGTGGTGGGAGGTGCTCAGAAGACTAGGGAAGAGAAGTCAGAGAGGCACAGAGACCCCCGGTTACTGAAAACACTAGAATGAAAACACCTCCTCCCATCGTCCACCCTCTGTAACTTCTCACACCAGATCTTGAGAAGCTTGGGGATGTTGGAGGGGTCCAGGTGCACAGATGGGTTCCTGGAGACTGATTTCCCCAACAGCAGGTGTGTCAGGAGTGGGGAACAGCGTCACTTTGGAGTTGGCCTTCCTGGCTTCTGCTGCTGCTCTGCTGCTTGCGAGCTGGGCCGCCTTGGTGGAGCTCATCACCCTTGGGAAGGCCCAGGTTCCTGCTGTAAAGTGGATACAAGAGAGTATCAGGGACTTCCCTGGCGGTCCAGTGGTTAAGATTCCACGCTTCCACTGCAGGGGGCACGGGTTGGATCCCTGGTTGGGAAACTAAGATCCCGCATGCTGTGTGGTGTGGCCAAAAAAAAAAAAAAAGTATTGGATTGTTTGATGATTGAAACATGAAGCAGCTGGTGCAGTGCCCACAGGCCATGCTCTCAACACAGGCTGTTTTGCTGCAATACTAAGCCCCAACTCCCTCCGTGGTGCTGTCAGTAAAATATTGGCCAGAAGAAGGGGGAAATGTAGGGAAGAAACCCTTTGCTCATTTCCTTTATCCTGACCCAGGTAAGGTGGGCAGATGTGGACATATTTCTTTGGAGCGAGTTGCTGCCCGAGGCAGGGATGTCAGAGGTCATCATGTGTGTCTCCCAGTAGTCGTGGCCCCTGGGATCCACTCCCTGCCACTCTGGTAGCCGTGACCCTTTGAGCCTCACTGGCCAGGACACCTGAGGAGCCCTCATTGGCCTGTGGATACCCCAGGCCCTGGCTCTCAGGTGCTGTCCCGCTTCAAGCTGAGTCTAGAGAAGCTTTCAACAAGCTCCTAGAGGCCCCGAGATTAGAGAAACTCCCCCAGGTTCCTGTAATTAACCCGGCTCCTCTTCTTTCGTCCTCATTACTGCTCCCAACACCACGTGTGGCTGAAGAGGTTCCCACTGCCTTCACACTCAGGGACTTCATCTCAGTGCGCGCTGGTCCAAGATTGACCCGCTCTGTGAATGGGCAGCAGCGAGGGACCTGAGGCTATACATCCCAGGGGTGGTTCCTGGGGGTGGGGTGGGCTGGAGAGTAAAACGCTCTAGGCAGTGGTCTGGTCTGGTCCTTGGGGCTGTGGTTCTGCCTCTAGAAGCCTGGGTGCACACCAGGGGAGGGGCAAAGAGAGCTTGAATTATTAACCTCCTTATACTTAATATCGGGCTACTTGTGTGATTATTAATATCCTGCAACACCATCCTCCTGTTTCTTTCAGAGATCTTGACCTTGCTTCCTTGACACCCCCCAAGAACATAAATAGAGTTTCCCTTGGGGGTGGGAATAAATCCATCCATGCAATTATAGAATAATTAAAGTACTTTCAGCCAATTCAAGTTTTGAGAAAAATCCAAAAATAACTCTTTGGTTTAAACATTATTTACTAAATTAATTCATTACTCAGACTTTTGATAGATTCCTGGGTTTCCCCTGCCATTGCGTGATTATGGAAATCACTTACGTGAGCGGCACATTCATTTTACATGGGACAATTAAAGACTTGTCACTGATTTTTTTTTTTTTTTCTGAAAAGAGCTGTAGTATGGCTTTAGTTAACAGTGTATTTTTGGTTAGACAAACAGCTCTGGATTTCCCACTGCGACTCTTTTCTCCAAACAGAATGCTTTCTTGGTTGCCGTGGGGACCTGCAGAGGTTTTTGGTGCAGCTCCTGCCACCAGGAAGGAGCTTCCCAGTGAGTGGAGAGGCAGGAGGGGCTGGTGATTGAGAGCTTGTTCCCTGGAGCCAGGCCACCTGGATTTGGATCCCGGTTTCACTAACTGCTGGCCAGGTGACCAAGCTTCCTCCTCTTTTTGTATCTCGCTTCCCTCACCTATCTACTGCAGAGGTGGTTGTGAGTCCATGTACCGTACCTGGAATGGTGCATGGCACAGAGCGTTAGCTGTTACCATTCTGAAAAGGTGGGATTCCTTTCTTTATGCAGATGCTGCCGTTAACAGGGCAAGGGGCAGCCTTAGAGGAACTGAACCGACATTTCTCCAAAGAAGGTATACAGATGTCCAAGGGGCACATGAAAAGGTGCTCAACATCACTAATTGTCAGGGAAATACAAATAAAAACCACAATGAGAGATCACCTCACACCTGTTAGAATGGCTGTCATCAAGAGGACAAGAGATAACAGTGTTGGTGAGGGTGTGGAGAAAAGGAAGCCCCCGTGCACTGTTGGTGGGAATATAAATTGATACAGCCACCACGGAGAACAGTGTGGAGGTTCCTTAAAACACTGAAAATAGGGCTTCCCTGGTGGCGCGGTGGTTGAGAGTCCGCCTGCCGATGCAGGGGACATGGGTTCGTGCCCCAGTCCGGGAAGATCCCATGTGCCGCGGAGCGGCTGGGCCCGTGAGCCATGGCCACTGAGCCTGCGTGTCCGGAGCCTGTGCTCCGCAACGGGAGAGGCCACAACAGTGAGAGGCCCACGTACCGCCAAAAAAAAAAAGACAAAAAAACCCACTGAAAATAGACCTACCATATGATCCAGCATTTCCACTTCTGGGTATATGTCTGAAGGAAACGAAATCAATATTAAGAGGATACCTGAACTCCCATATTCATTGCAGCCTTATTTACAATTGTCTGTTCTTGAGGAGGAGCCATAGCTAAGTATATGGAAGGGGTGGAGAGAGGGCTTTGTGCCCAGTGATGGCCTTAGGTTTCTCCTGGGACTCTCAGGGCCTCTGTGAGTAGGAGGGGGCTGGCTGCCATTCTCTGGGCATATTGGTTCTCAGAGACTATGTACTGCAACTCTGATAGATGTTAAGAAAAATTACCTAAAATTCAGAAAAAGGAGTGTGCGGTTTGTCCTTTCAAAGTCACTCTTGGGCATTGTTCAAGCAGCCTACCTGAGGATTTTTTCATATCTAAGGGAATGTACTTTTGTTTGACTTTGCTATTGACAATTAATTAAGGGCTCAGACTGAAGTCGTATGTCAACCTGTGGATCTTATCCAGCAGAGATGCAAATAATTTCTCCCTACTAGAAAAGATAACCCGGAAGCTTATGATTTCCTTATTGCCCAGTAGGCCAATAACCAGTTTTGTATCTAATCCCGGAATCTTAGTCTCTTATTCCTGTTTAAATACCCATAAATACCCAGTCCCTCAAAATTCTCTTTGAACCAGACCTACTTTCTTATTTGCTCCTTTACTGATGAGTTACACAATGTTTGACACGTGTTCATTCTATATTTGTGTGAAAGTCAAGTTTTTAACTTTTCGAAAATTACTCTTTGATGGTGACAGTGGGTATATTTTTTTTCCAGGTTTAAAGTAAGCTGCCACATGACAGAAAACAAACAAGCACGTCTGTGTCATAGAGTGTAGCGGATAACGTGCCTTCCCACAAGCAGTCACATTTGACCTTGAATCTCGAGCACGTCTGTGTCGTAGAGTGTAGCGGATAACGTGCCTTCCCACAAGCAGTCACATTTGACCTTGAATCTCGAGGTAGCTCTGGGAGGAAATAGAGCAGATGGGGCTAGGCTCACCCAACAGCTCAGGGAACTTAGACTCAGATTGAGAAGGGAGGTGATTTGTCCCCCAGGTGACCCATGCCCACAGCGGCAGTGCCAACAGGGCCCCAGAGTGAAGCCAGTGACATAGGCTGGTCCTCCCTCCTGTTTCTGCCTTCCACACCTGCCTATCCCGGTGAGATCTGGTTAAAATGAACATCAGGAACAGCTCGTAAAAGGAAAGACACCCAGGTGGGGGCCGCTGGAAGGGGAGGACTGTTCTGGCGGCTTTGCCTGTGTGTATATGGGCCGCACTTGGCAGCCTCTTCTCCTCCTCCTATAGCAGCCACTCGCTCCTCATGGGCCAAGGCTCCCGCAGCCTGAGTCCCCAGAGCCCTAGGGGCCACCTTTCAGTGTAGTAACAGGGGGCCCGCAGCGACTAGCAATATTTCAGGAAGCTTAAGGGAGGTCATACATCTCCCCATGACAGGTCTGCCCAGACTAAATGAAATGTCATGTCTCTGCTTTTGGCTGGAATTCTGTCAGCTCTGTCTGGCTGCCCTGCTTAACTTGGGCTGATCAGGAGCCCTGATCAGACCTTACAGGCATCCTTGACAAATAAAAATGAATTATTACTTAATAAATGCAATTGGTTTGGCAAATATGGCCTTTTAGAGCTCGTCTCCGTAGAGCTCCAAAGAGCCTAACAGAAGGGGTTCTCAGTGGTCCCGAGGTGGGGACCTGCTGGCTCATCCGGGACCCCCTCTCCCAGGAAACAGAAAATGGTGACCCTGGGGCACCCAACATCTCAGCCTGAGTCTGGGAACTTGACATGGGGTAAAGTTCTGTTCCTGATGCCCACAGACACTGAGTACTGGGCATTGCTTTCCTCCAAGAAAAATGTCAGGAGCGTGTGGTAGCAGGGCACAGGGCGACAGTCTAAGTGTCAAGACTTTAGATGGCCTCTTTAACCCTGATTTCATCATTTCTTAGAAAGGTACAATGAAACCTAGTCTGCCGCCCTCCCAGGAGTGTTAGGAGGAATCAGGGGCACCTAGGAGAGGTTCCTAGGTCCCGAGCACCATGATACCCTCATTGACCTGACAGTAGCCCGTGAGAGGGGCACTATTATTATTTCCATTTTGCTGAAGTTGAGAGTATGACTAACTTCTTTAAGGTCACAAAGTTCAACTGAGAAGTGCAGAAGTCGGCGTGAGCCAGTATAGAATAGTGGTTACTGGAAGGCTGTGGGTCACACCTGGTTTGAATTCTGTCTCCACCTCTTTCCAGCCAGATAGCTCTGGGTACATTAAACCTCGACGAGTCTCAGTTCCTAATCTGCAAAATGGGGATCATGATTGTACTTACTTTTAGGGCTTTTAATAAGGATGACAACTACTGTTACTAAAGTAGACTTATTCTTGATGATTTAATTGGAGGCCAATTATCATTGATTGGGATTCAGAGGAGACTAATGGGGTTCGGGTAAGCATCAGAGGCCGGAACCTCAGCATCCCAGAAAAACATGGAGAGTCAAGGGTCTCATTCATGTTGAAGGCAGAGTCCTATACTCACATGTTTGGCCTGTTACAGGCAAGGGGATGAATAATAGAACCAGTCTATGATATGTAACTTAGACCTCAGTGAAGCTGTTTAACAAAATAGAGCCAGTTCTGCCATCATACAGGAGCTTATGATAGCGGGCTAGATGGTTGTTAATCAAATAATAATACAAAGAGTGTGCTAGCGGTAGAAGAGTGTGAGGGTGTATGGCAGGAGAACATCATTTAGTCTAGGAGGTCAGGGAAGGCTTCCCCAGGGAGGTGATGCTCAGTGGGGTGGGAAGGAAGAGAGGAGTGAAACAGCTGAAGGGGAGATGAAGCAATGTTCCTGGAATATCATGTGCAAAGGCCCTGAGGTAGGAAGGCACAGAGATTATTAGAGAAGAGGAAGAGAGCAAATATGGCTGGAATGTCAGTGTGGTACAAGATGAGACCAGGGAGGGAGGCTGGGCCTGGTTGTACAGGACTTTGTAAACCAAGGAAAGGAGTCTTTATCTTAAGACCCTAATCCTATGTTCCCCATCCCACAGGCCCCAGCTCCTCTCCTCTAGCTGGGATATGTTTGTTAGTGACCATGGGGTCCAGCCGAGGCTGAGGGATGCCAAGGGCAGTGTGTGTCCTAGGGCGTCAGCTTCCTGGGTTAAGCATCTCTTTGTCCTGTGGAAACCCATCAGCAGACCATCTGTGGGTCCGGGTCTGGCTCTGTTCAGCAGCTGTTCCCTAGCTGGGAAGAGGCTTTTAGCTTTAATGAAAAGGCAGTAGAGATAAGGAGGCTGCCTCGGCAGGGAGAGCAGCAGTGACAGGATGATTTAAATGGCCTCTCCAGTGTCATTTCTTCTGTGCAGACATCATAAATCAGATTAGCATTGGGCTGTGGCAGGGAGGGGAGTAGGGAAAGGGGGCTGAAGGGAGAGGGGAGAAGGGCTTGTGATTCTGGGTACTCCTGGGACTGGCCTGGAGCTGCTGAGGCAGCCCCAGAGGGTGATGGGGGTCATCTATCCCTGGTCCTCAGCCCCCTGACCTTGTTCTTTGGAGAAGGGGCAGGTGGAGTGATCCCCAGCCCCACCCAGCTTTCCAACCCATATTCAGCTTTGGGGGAAACAAGGAAGAGGGACTGAGAGAAGAGAAAAACCAGGGAAGGTTGGAGGGGCAGGTGTGGGAGGTGGGTGTTACAGTCTTCAGAAGACCTAGAAGCAGTGGTTCTCCTACCTTGCCATCCATTAAAATCACCTTGGGCACTTAAAGATAATACTGATGGCTGGGTACCACCCCTAACATTTCTGAGTTGCAGCTGAATCTCATGTGCAGCTGAAGTTAGGAAAAGCTGGATGAGCGTTGAGCTTCTATCAAGAGCGGTGCAATCTCAAGCCATCCCTTCCACCGTGACTGCTCAGGCCTTCCTCTTGAGAGTGGCCAGATTGAGGGGCCAGAGGAGAAATCTCTGAGGCACGTGATAATGAGGTGCAACTCCCACCCACCTCCCTTCTCTTTCAGATCTCGCGCCACCTGGGCAAGATGTACAGTGAGATGATCTTTGTCAACGGCTTCGTGCACTGTGACCCTCACCCAGGCAATGTGCTGGTGCGGAAGTGCCCGGGCACAGGAAAGGTGGAGATCGTCCTCTTGGACCATGGGCTTTACCAGGTAGGAGCGCCCTTTCCCCCCCAGGGTCTGGTCCTGCTTGGGCTCAGAGCCCGCTGAACTCCCCTACTGGCCACAGAAATGGGAAGCAGATAGCAAGGTAGCTGAAGAGGGCCCAGCCCTACCCCGAGAGCTGTTATCTTGTGGAAGTCAAGGTCATAGGAGCTCTCCAAGCTCTCCGAGCCTCAGCTTTCTCCTAATAGAGTGAGAGTGATAACACCCCCTTTAGAGGCAGCTGTGAGGGGTAGATGAGATTGTGCCTGGATGTGTGAATGGGCTTTCTCAGCTGCAAAAAAACCCTTTTTCCCAGGGAAGCCAGCCAGACCCTGGGAGGTGAGCTGCCCTTACATGAGCTGGACTTCAGGGGGAAGGGTAACTCAGCCCCAGTGAGGAGGTCATATGTCATGGGAAAGGGCGCAGGGAACTGATAGGGGTTGGATGGTCCTGACTGTCCTCTGGAACTTGGGACACAGAGCTGGTTCCAGTGAGCCACGTGTTCCTGCCTAGAAGCTGACAAGTTCAGTGTCAATCCCAGGACCCAGGTCCTGGCTTGATTCCATGAGGCAGGTGGTCCTGGGGAGGTTTCCCTGGTGGTCTCCTGCTTCTCGCCTCAGAGCCCTGATCCCACATCCCCAAATCTGGGCTTCCTTTGAAAGGCTCAGGGGTGTTGGGCATGTTAGTTTAAGTTAGACACAGCCCCCAAGTGAATGATGGCCCAGACACAACAGATGTCTAATTGCCTGCTCACACACGAGTCTGGGGTGCGTGGAGGAGCCTGCAAGCAGGGGCTGACCGAGGCTGTTGCTCCCAGGTCTCCTTGGGGGTCTCGCCGCCCACCAGCAGCAGGAGTGCTCAGAGGAGCATGCATGGGGAAGTTTTCATGGACCAGGCCTGCAAGTGGAGCTTCTGCCACATTCCATTGGTCAGAGCTCAGGCAGAGGGCTACATCTAACTAGGAGGAAGGCGGGGATCTTAGACTTGGGAAGAAGAGGGGAATACAGATTTTGGTGGGCTGTTGGTAGCCTCTGCCACTCAGGACCAAGGCTGGCCAAATAGTGGCTTTGTACCTGGACCTTCAAGGATGGCTGACTGTGGGAGAGGAGCAGACGTTGTGCAGGAACCATGGTTTCCCTCCACTCCCCTTTGCAGTGGTCACACCAGCCAGGGACTAGGTCTTTCATGGGGAGAGGGGGCCCAGGTCCTGCCATGCTGCCCCCGCTGTAGGTGCTCACGGAAGAGTTCCGCCTGGATTACTGCCACCTCTGGCAGTCGCTGATCTGGACTGACATGAAGAGTGTGAAGAAGTACAGCCAGCGCCTGGGAGCCGGGGACCTCTACCCCTTGTTCACCTGCATGCTGACAGCCCGGTCGTGGGACTCAGTCAACAGGGGCATTGGCCAAACTCCAGTCACCGCCACTGAGGTGGGTGCCCCCCCGTGCCCCGGTCCTGCCCTGTCCCGGATGCAAGGGGCAGGGCCAGGCGTGGCCTTTGGAGCCCTGCCAACCCAGGGTCTGGGGTTCTATACTGGTGGGCTGTGGGGATGGAGTAGAGGGCAGAATTAGAGAGGTACTGGTTGAGGAGGAGGGAGGGAGGGAGAAAGAGTGTGCCTGGATGGACGGAGGGAAAGGGGACGCTGTCCCACTGTGTCCCTCCTGGCCTTATCAACCTGGAATATAAGTAGGTCACGTTAACTGTATAATCCAGGCTCTGTGACTTTCACTACAACCTGCTGTCATAAGATTTCAGGCTTCCACCAAGTTCTCCCCCAGGACTTCTGGGAATCCCCAGGGACTGTCTGGTGAATAAGTCTGGCGCCACCCGCTGTCTCCTGCTGGGCACCATCTCCCATCGTGGGGTTGCTCTAGGACACCCTCCTGGGCAGGAGGCTTCACTCCTCATGCGGTACTCAAGGGCTGCTTGTCCCTTCATTCCTATGGAGTTTTTAGTGAAACAGCTCTTTCGGTCTTTTTGTTTGTAGCTCATTCCTCCATTGGATTGGGAGTCTGGGCTGAGACCGATCCTAGGAACACCTTCTCCCTGTACTTGTACTCACCTCTGCCCCCCCAGTAGGGGCTTAGCGGGTAGCTCGTTCTTCCTGGCTCAGGGTGAGCTCCCTCCCGGGCTCCTTAATCCCTCAAGGAATTGCCTTCTGTCTTCCCGGTCTGTCAGTTTGCAGACCTTTGCAGACTTGCCGGTGTCCATGTGGGGAGGGGCTTACGCTCGCCACAAGGGACAGGGTCCTGCTTGTGCAGTAGAAAGAACTGGGCTCTGGTTCCAGCACCTGCTTCTGGTGGCATGACCTTGGATGGTTCTGGTCACCTCTCTGAGCCTCAGAGTCCTCCCTTGCGAGCTGCCTTGTGATGGGGGCTTTAGGAATGGCTGGGTCCAAAGTCTGCAGCAATGTCAGCAAACCACCAACCGCCTCTTGCCATCTCTTGGCTCTGCTTTCCTCCAAGTTGACATCGTTCCCCAGCAAACTTGGTGGCAAAGGTGACCACCAGTTACCCCAGGCTTACACAGCTTTCAGCTCATCATCTCAGAAGAAGAAAAACAATCTCCTTCGTTTGTTGGATAGGGATGATAGTTTCTGCTTTATTGATAATGCATGTAAAATGCCTCCTCATAGTTTCTGAAATTTGTTCACTGAATAAACATTTGTTTTTGCTGGACCCTGGACTGGGTGCCTGTGGATCCAGTGACGAACAGACAGACAGGACTTCCATGTAATTTGCACTTGTAGAGGAAGACAGACAGTAAACAAGTGAATAAACAGGTAAATGGAATAAGTGCAGGTTAGAGGTGCTGGGGGGAGGGGCGGGCGGGCAATAAGCAGGGTGCCGTGATGATGGGTGATGGGGGGATGCTGTAGAGGAGATCTCGCTGGGGAGTTGACATGTAAGCTGAGGCCCGAAGGACAAGAAAGGCACCAGCCACGGGAAGAGCTTGGAGAAAGCGCTCCAGGCAGAGGGCACGCGATGCATTAAGGGGGCAGGGTCGGGTGGTCTGGAGTGTGTGAGGAGGATGGTGGACTGAGAAGCGTCTGGAGGCCTGAGCTGGGAGAGCATCGCACAGGGAGAATTTCAGATTCATTCTCAGGACAAAGCAGAGGCTTTGACAGGTTTTGAGCAGGAGAAGCATGTGCTCAGACTCGCTATGTTAAGTATTTCTCTGGAGCGGGGCAAGATGAACAGGTGGAAAGATGACGGGGCTCAGACTCCGCTAATGGAGGTGGAGAGAAGCAGGTGGGGCCAAGGTGTATTCTGGACATAAGAGTGAGAGGCCTTTCTGTCGGCTTGGACGTGAGGGGAGGAAAAGGGGAGAGTCAGAGTTGCATCGTAGCTTTTTGAGGTGAGTTATGGGGTGGAGGGGCACCACTTCCTGACCTAGGAAGACTTGGGGAAGGACATGTTTGGGGTGGGAGGGTCAGTAGTTCTCCTGAGCGTCCAGGTAGCGGTGTCGTGGGCAGTTCAGCCTGGTGCTCAGAGCTCCAGCCTCGAGACATATAAGTTTGGGCGTCTTCAGCGTATAGATGGTATCAAAGCCACAGGGACGGACAAGATTGCGTGGCACACAGTAGGTTCTCAGTGAATGATATCTGGTTTTATTAACTAAGTTAGAGTTTTGTTTTTGCAAGCGGGTAGACATCCAGCAGGTTCCAAGCTTGACGGCTGTGCTGCTCTGAGAAAGAGCCCCTCGGGGTAGCCTGGGTGGACACAGGGGCTTCCGTTTGGGCTGAGAGGGGGTCTGGTGAGCGGGGCCTTCTGCCCTTAGCCCCCGCAAGCAGGGCGACCTGCAGCTGTGCGGGGAGGTGGCGGGGAGGCAGACAGCCTCTTGGTGTCTGGCTCGTGTTGAGATGTTCCAGTCTGATAGCTCCTGCCTGGGGGACATTTCAGGTTTCACAGCGGCTCAGTTGTCAGCAGCGCACGCGTGCTGCTGAAAGAGCGGAGAGCTCTGCTCCTGCTGCAGAAAGCGGCTGGGCAGGGTGAAGCGCTTGGCAGCATTGCTGGGCCCCTTGGGGTGACCTTGACGAGCCCCACGCGCCTCCCCGTACCTTATCCCTGATGACCCTCTGGGTTCTGCTGGGAGGTGGGCACAGACGGTGTTAACATGCCCAGTTTTTTGGGGAGGACATTGGGTCACACAGTCCTCTGTGAGATGACAGGCAGTGTAGTGGTGAGGGTGTGGGCTTGGGAGCTGCACGGCCTGGGTTTGACTTCTGACTCATCTCTTACTAGCTGCGGACCTTGGGGAGGTTACTTAACTTCTCAGTGCCTCAGTTTCCTCCTCTCACATGGGGGTATACGCTTGCCTACTAGGGTTGCCGTGCGATTAGGTGAGTTAACACATGCAAGCATTGTCAGAGCGCCCGGCTTACTTAGTGATGCGCCGTACGAGTGGACTATTGGCATCGTTGTCACCATCACTGTTTCTCTTGAGACTGAGAAGGGATCAGAGCCTCACTCTATACTCAGGACTCTGGCTAGAGGCAGTTATCTGCCCAGAACCATGCAGAGCTCAGGGACGGGGAAGGCTGGGAAGCCAGACCCCGAACTTACCCACCAGGATGGGGCAAGGGCAGCCCTGAATACTGCTCTGGGGACAGGAGGACCTCGGGCAGTGGGCGGGCTGACGCTGGCTCCAGCGTGGAGGACAGTGATAAGCGGTGGCCAGGTGGGCAGGTCTGGTGGGGTGCGGGGCCAGGCAGGGTATGGGGCAGGACTTTGGGTTTGGGTTTGGGGTCAGCAGCTCAGACCTCTCAACTGCACCAGCCTGGGCTTGGCTGGAGAGATGGGGGACATGACTCAGAAGCACCGGCTTCCAAGGCTCCTTCCAGGCCTGGCCTGAAATTGGTGGCCAGCGAAGAAGCCTTAGAAAAGAACACAAGGGTGGACCCCGGGCTGAGAGGCTGGACTCATCAAATGGTTGGTGGGGAGGTAGACTTCCTGCCCCGTTCAGTATGGGCTTGGGGGCTTGGGGGCTGGGTATGGGTGACCTTGGCTGCCGGGAGCTAGGATGGCAGAGGCAGCAGAAATGCGGCCTGGTTCCTGCTGATGGGCTTCTGCTCCTGTACCGCGTTCGGTGCTTGGCTAGAAGTTGGGTGAGATGTCCCATCCAGGTTTGTCCGGATACAAAGCCCCTTGGGCTAGGCTTCCTTCTGGGGAGGATTCCCAGTGCTGCTGAGGCAGCTGTGCTAGACGCCCCCTCCCGGAGCTTCCTTGCAGCCCCTCAGGTCACAGGCTGCCCAGACAGCCCGCCACCCGGGGCCCCACTTCCCATGCCAGCCGTCTGTTTGTCCTCCTGTCTCTGCTTCAGGACTCAGAGATCCGCAACAATGCGGCCAACTACCTCCCCCAGATCAGCCACCTTCTCAACCTCGTGCCGCGTCAGATGCTGCTCATCTTCAAGACCAACGACCTGCTGCGGGGCATCGAGGCCGCCCTGGGCACCCGCGCCAGCGCCACCTCCTTCCTCAACATGTCACGTTGCTGCGTCAAGGCGCTGGCCGCGTGAGTGTGGGCTCCGGCCGCTCCTCCCCTCTAGCTCCCCGCCAGCCCCAGGGGTCTGCACACCTCCAGTTTTCCCACCAGTCCCCAGGGCCGTGCCCGAGCTCCCCAGTCTCCAGCTCTCCCTGCAGGAAGTTAGGGGCACAGCACAGCTCCAGTGACCTGGCTGATGCCTTGGGGCTATGTTTTGAGGTGGTCCAGAGAGCCACCTCTACTTGTTAAAATTGTGGATTCTAGGACCTCACCCTCCCGGGCAAGCTTTGCAGGTGATTCTTACCCTTAGTAAAGTTTACAGTGTCTTCGGAAAAATCTCAGTCCCATCCAAGCGTCCCCCGGACTTGGGATCGGGATGCCCCGGTTCGCATCCCATCTCCAGCTGGTCCCGGGACTGCGTCCCCAGCGTTGGCCAGGCAGTGAGGCCAGTGTTCCTTTCCCTGCAGGTGTGGCTGTGACTCAAGAGAGTGTCACCAGCAGGCCATCTCGAATCTCAGGTCTTTTTAGATGTCTCAGCACCCTTGAGGTGTTGATGAGGAAGGGAAGGGTGCTTCCTCAGGGGGGTCGTGACAGAGGAAAGAGGGTTCTAGGCTCTCCTAGCTGACAGTAGCAAATACACAGGAAGGCCTATGCTCTGACTGAATGTTCTCACCTGAGAGGGCAGGCCTGGACTGTGGTCAGCTCCGAGCCCATCCATTCTAGGCAGTGAATGGGTCATTCTGGTAAATGGGTGAAGGGAGTGTTGACCACATACATCATGTACCCACTATCAAATACTGAGTTAGATTACAGGAAAATAGACTGTATACAGAAAGGGCCGAACATGATTTATTCTTTCTCTGAGGTTCAGGAAACAAAGTCTCGGGAGTTCCCGGAGCAGTCCAGTGGCTAGGACTGGGTGCTTTCACTGCCAGGGCCCAGGTTCAATCCCTTGTCAGGGAACTAAGATCCCTCAAGCCACACGGCACAGCCAAAAAAAACAGGACCCAAGTCTGGAATAGGTGGTCATCATAAACACCAATTTTCATCATGTCCTTTCGTTGGTGCAGAAGAGATTGAGCTGGGCTGAATCCACAGTGGCCCCAGCCTCCCAGGACTACCTTGATTAGGTCTCCAAGTGATTCTTACCCTCAGAAAGTTTGGGAAAGCTTTTACCTTTGGGTTTGGGGGATTCTGATTTGATAAATATTAACTATACTTTTGGAAAAAGGGAAACATTGGAACGTGCTACCCACTGGGTTCACTAAACCTTTGATACGCTGTGAAACAACTGCTTTTGCTGACCCCACTTACCTGGAAGATGCCTTTGGAATAGCTGAGTTCCTCAGGTCCCTGACTGGGCGGTGGTCTGATCGTAACCGGGAGTTGTCCACTGGGGCAGGGGGCTGGTGAGTTGGCAGAGCCACCATCTTCCATTGTTCTAATGATACTGAGTACTTCTTACCTCTTTATCTCCTGTTCTCTCCTTCCTTCCTGCCCCTCCTGCAGGCACAAGAAGAAGAATACCCGTTCATTCTTCAGAAGGACCCAGATCTCTTTCAGTGAGGCCTTCAACTTATGGCAGATCAACCTTCATGAACTCGTTCTGCGTGTGAAGGGGCTGAGGCTGGCCAGCTGGGTGTTGGCCCTGCTCTGCTGGCTGTTGCCTGCTCCACACTGAGTGGACTTACTGTTCCCTTCCCGGTGTGACCTTGTGGTGGCCAAGGGGTCTTTTCACTCCTCACTCTTCCATCATGTCTCTGCGCGCTTGCCCTGTTTCTGCCAGCTGGTGGCCTGGAGCCCCACGGTCTCTGTCCACGGCACCGTTGTGCTCCACCTCTGAAATTCCTCTCCTTTGGAGCCCTTGTCTTGGGACCCCCAAGCTGTGCCGTGTGATAGGTTCCTTTCTCTCTGTATCCAGGGAGAAGGCAGGGCAGTCTGCTTTCCCGCTCCCCATGTGGACCATTGGGTTGGATGCCCCCCCGCTTCCGTTAACCCTTCCTGTTATCAGGATGGACCATGAATCCCACTGAGGGCACATTTAACTTGCAGGAAGTTTGATTTTGCTGGAAGGGAGCGTGGTCTCTGAACTGGAGAACAGTTTCCTCTCCTTGCGCTGTCACCCCCCCCAGAGGTGCCGACCGTAGCGAGATGGCTTGGCGCCCACGCCAGCCTCTGTGGCAGCTGTGAGTTCACTGCTGTCGTGGTGACCCCTTTGGTGTTTTATGTACTGTGATTCAATAAAAACCCCTTCAGGGTTGCGGAGCAGGGCTTGGTCAGTGGGATTTTTATTCCAGGTCGGGAGTGAATCCACTTTGGCCACTAGGTAGGAGTGGGTCTGGATGCCGTGCGACATTGTGATCTGCTCGGCTTCCTGGCCCTGAAATCCTTCCACCCTTCCACTGTGCGGCAGCTTTCTGATTCTTGTATGTTTCTCTCACTTTCTAAGACTGAGACCTTGGTTGGAGTGGTTAGGAAGCCCAAGGCCAGGAACTCAGAGGCTCAGCTGAAACCTCTGACTTTGGTTCCCCCGGTTTCTCACCTCATTCCCTGTGACCTGGCACCTGCCTTGTTCTACCAGTTGGCTTCTGACTTAGCCCTTGGATTCATCATTTGATACCCCCGGTCCTGGAGACTGTAGTCTAAAGTTCAGTCACCGTGGCTGGGCTTCCACTCTGAAACCTCTTTGTCGCCTGTCTGGACTCTACGTCTACCTTATTGCCTGTTGCTAGCCTGCCCCTCCCCCCCGACTCGATCATCTGGTCCTGTTTTGGGGACACCCGCAAACTCCTGTGTTTGTGTGGTCTCCAGATCCCCAAGACCCCAGATATGGCAGGTCCTAGCTCTCACCGAGCACCCAGGCTCACAGAGAGTAATTGTGTTTAAATCTCTCCAATCTTACTTCACTGCATTCATGAGGGCAGAAAAAACCCTAAATTTAAGTCTCATTTTCCGTCCTCTTTATTCATAACACAAGAAGCAGATTTTTCACTGACCAGAGATGATTCGCAATCCCTTTATTTCCTGAAAGAATTAATTGTTCTTAGTGACCAGTTGGTTGCACCCAGAGACCTGAGAGAATAATTTGCAAGATCTGTTATGAGTCACGAGGACGCACGCTGCATATTACATTTTATGGTGTCTTTTATAGCCACTGAAGTAAATATAAATGTCCTTTTTGTTCAAGGTAATGGTTACTCGCTTTTCACTTTGGGTTTAATGGTTGGCTTCCTGCTGCCTTGGGATCTAAGACATCAGCATGTTGCCAGAACAGTTATCCAGAGAGAGCTGAGAGGCTGGGAGAGCTTGGGGTACAGAGCAGTTTGAAAATAGGAGGGGTCAGTGTTTACTGAGTGCCTTCCACGTGTGAGAGAACATGCTAGGTTCTTTGTAAATAAGTTACATCATTGACTTGTCTCATCAGCTCTATGAGGGCGAGGGGTCGTTAGCCTCATCTCACAGAGATGGGAACTGAGGCTCAGAGAAGTTTAGTAATTTGCTTGAAGTCACACAGCTGCTGAATGAGGGTCCATGCTTTGCTTTTTATTCCACAGTGCTGGAGATATGGATTACGCCTGCTCCGTGAGCTGTCATATGTGCCTGAATTGTGACTCTAACAACCTGACTTCAGAGAAAGTTGGGTTTTCAGTGGAAGTGGGGGAGTGGATGGGTGAAGGAGACAAAAAGTTCTGGAAGTGCAGACTGAGTCCTGCATGTTCCTCAGGCCTAAGACAGGATGGACCTGGACCACTGTGATACTGCAGTGCAATTCTGATGCTGACCAGCTAGAGCTAGTACAGACTCTGTTCCCTTAAGCACATAGTTCCCATAAGACTGCCCTCACTTCAGACACAAGTTGCAGGTTTGGGGGTCCCTAGGCCATCTACACTTTTGACCAACTGACTACAAATTTGGGGGTTCCCACAACCCCCTTAGATTTGATAATTTGCTGAATGACTCACAGAACTCAGGAAAGCACTACACCTGTGACCAGGTGAATGAAGAGATGCACAGGGTGAGGGCTGGGAGGATCCCAAATGCAGAGCGTCTGGGTTCTTGCTGTGAAGGGAACCTCTTGGCACAGAAATGCGTTCACTGAGCTTCAGTGTCCAGAGTTTTTATCAGGGTTTCATTATATAAGCATGATTGATTGAATCATTGACCACATGACTGAACACAATCTCCAGGCCCCCTTCCCTCCCTGGAGAAGGTGGGGCTGCTATCAACCCCATCCTGAGTCATTTAGCATAAGCTCAGGTGTGATCCAGGGGGCACACCATGAATAACAAAGATTCTCCCATCACTAAGAAAGTCCAAGGATTGAGAGGTCGTCTCCCAGGAGCAGACAAAGCAACAAAGACCAGGCAGATTCTTCACTGTATAACAATCACTCTGGTGTCTCGTCATCCTGTGTACTTGGCCTGAGGTGCGTCTTTATCGACTGACCACTGGTCTGTGCCTTCTGCTCTGCCAGGTGGAGCCACCTCTGGTGGATCCGTCTCAGGATCTCTGTTCTGCAGCTCAGAGAGTGTGCACGTGCGTTTATACGTGGGACCTTTGCCCTGCTCCCTTCTGTCCTGTGGAACTTCCATACATTGATTTGGGTTTGGTGCTTCCAGTAAAATCCTGCGGCTTTCTTCTCCCAGCAGTTACAATGTGTCAGGAAGTCAGCACCAGCTTACTTTGAAGAGCACCTTCTCTTTTAACCCTTGGATCCTTATTCAATTTAGGTGTTGGCTTCTTTGATTTGGGCAACATGGCTATAGTTCCCCTTCCCTCTTCTCATCCACCTGAGGAGAATTCCAACTCGATGGCCCATTTGGCTTCTCAAGTATGCACCCAGCTCATAGGAAGTGCGGATGCCCTGGTTTGTAGTAAGTGCTCAATAAACACGCAAATATTTAGACTCTCAGAATGCTTCACTATTTTCAAGGGAGTTGAAACCTGTGTATTTAAAAAGAAGCTGCACACGCCAGCCTCCCTCTGCTAGGAACACTGCCTTGTTTGCTTGTCAGGTTAATTTCCGCCGTGTTCTGAGCCCACTCCCGGGATCAGGGGTGGTCACTCTCAGCATCGTGGGCTGCTAGGTGCTCCCGTCCTCCACCACTTCACGGCTGTAGGGACTTCTGATGACATCTCAGAAAATGAGTGTGGCTCCACGGGGCACAAATCCTCAGGGGCAGTGCTTTGGAGGTTTGGAATTACCCTCAGTGTAAGCAAATGTGAGAAGGATGGGATGGAGCCTTGCCGAGGGACACTGGGGCTTCAGCAGTCTCAGGGTGTGGCCAGGCGGAGCTAGGGTCTGAGCTGGGAACTGGTGACTGGGCAAGAACTGAACAGACAGGATGAACAGGGTCTCAGAGAGTTCCTGGCAGCCTGGCCTGCTGGGGGTGATGTTTGCTGGGCTGGATCGGGGGTGAGAGGCCTTGAATGCCCGGCGACCTGGTGCCGCTGCTGTTTGTAACTGGCCAAGGGGGACTGGGGAGGCCCCGTCTCCTAAGCCTTAAGTCTGCAAATATTTTGGTAAAAACCCATTTGTTCAGAAAGGCTCTGCTCTCACCTCCTTTCCTTCCTCCCTCCCTCCTTCCTTCCTGTGGAGTAAAGCTTATCACAAAGCTGCTCTCCCCTTTTCTGAAGGAAGGATGAGGGACCCTCAGCAGAGTAAATATTAAACCTTGGGCTGTGATGTCCGTGTTCCTACAGCCAGTGCCTCCTGGCCCGGTTTACTCGACTTCTCTGGAGGCTGCCTCAGCCCCCGTCATCGGCTAGCTCCTCTGCTAGCCAGGTCACCGTGCCCCTGGCCAGCACTGCAAGGGACAGGAAGCGCTCTTTCTGCCCAGTTCTGCCTTTGGCTTAGCAATAGCAAAGAGCCTCTGGTGTTTCTTCCTGTTTTTCTCTCTCCCGTGTGTAAAGGGAAGTCCAGGCTGGTGAAGCGGTGAAGCGATGGGTGTCCATAGCCCCCTGACCCCTGACATTTCAGCTCCCATTTCCTCATCCCTCCTTCCTGAGCAGTGCTTTCCAAACTTCCCTGTATACACAAGTAACCTAGGCTAATGTTAAAACAGGTTCTGCCTCAGTGGGTGTGCGTGGGGCCTGAGGTTCAGCATTTCTAACCAGCTCCCGGGGGATGCTGATGCTGCTTGTCTGAGGGTGATGCTTTGAGCTGCAAGGCTCTGGTCAGTGGTTCTCAAGGTGTGGCCCTGGGACAGGCAGCATCAGTGTAACCCAGGAGCTGGTGAGAAATGCAGATCTCAGACCCCACTCCAGATCTGCCGAAGCAGAAACTCTGGGAGTGGGACCCACCAGTCTGTTTTAATAAGCCCTTCAGGGAATTCTGATGTACACACTCACAGTTGAAATCTCTGGTCTATAGCTCTCAACTCTACCTGCACATCGGGATCACCGGGAGAGCTCTGAATGCCCAAGATTCTGATTAACTTGGTTTGAATGAGGGCCAGGCACTTAAAACAATTTTTTAAAACTTTTTATTTTGAAATAACTTTAGATTTACAGTAGGTTGTAAAGATAGTACCCAGAGGGTACCCACATAGCGTTCACCTAGCTCTCCCCAATGTTAACACCTTACATAACCAGGGTAACCTTTATTAACACTAAGAATTAACATTAGTACAATACCATCACCTAAACTATTCCAGTTTCATCAATTTCCTCATGAATGTCCTCGCCACGTCCCAGGATCCAGTCTAGGACGTACTTTACATTCGTCACGTCTCCTTAGTCCCTGCTCTAGGACAGCTCCTCAGACGTCCCTTGTTTTTCATGACCTTGACACTTTGGAAGGGCACTGGCCAGGTACTTGTAGATCGTCTTTCAAGTTTGGCTTGTCTGATGTTTTCTTGTGATGAGAATAGGATTAGGGGTTTGAGGAAGAATACCACGAAGGAGGAACACCCCCTCATCGTGCCACACCCCGGGAAACATCATATGGACAGCGGGGATGTACTGATTTTGTTCTTTCAAGCTCCCCAGCCAGGGTTGGGACCCAGCGTTAGGCTCATGCACCTTCCAGGTATCTTCTGGAGAAGGAAGAAATGCAGCGTATGAACTTCTCCACAGGTGGGCGTTAGGCAGAGCCTCTTTGAGATTAAGGGAGGCCTGGCTATTTCCAAATTAAAAGGCTCCCAGGAAACTAAAAAATGCAGCTATACCAACACAAGGTAATACAAATGGCTGTGTAATTTTGATGTTTACATTTACCACACGTTAACTCTTTAAGCAAACACACAAATGTAGTGACAAATGGATGTAACATCAGAAGCGTGAGCACCAAACCCCTCCCACCAAAAGATAGGCCTGGCACTAGCAATTTTGTTTTCCAGGTGTATTTGCAGCCCTAGACAGGGAAATCACTAGTGGGAGGTTGGCAGGGAGCCCTCTGGTCAGTCACTCCTGAGTGGTGGGCCTGGTGTCCTCTGCATCAGCCTGGACTGGCAACCACCTCCCAGTGCCCAGAGGGGAAGTCAGAGTCTCAGCTGGGCTGGTGGTCGACTGTTTCTAGCCCACGACTGACTGCCCAAGCCACGAATGACGGAAGTGCTTGGTGATCCTTCCTCTAGGTGAGTAATAGCAGAGGGAAGGCTGGAGGGTGGAGTGCCAGCAGCAGGACTTTCCTCCAGGGTGACACTGGGTGGGACATGAAGTCCTTCCAGGTCGATGAGTTGGGGACAGAGGTCAGGGGCTCTGGGTACCCCTTGCCCTCTTGGAGTTTCCAGGGCTGTGTGTAGGTGGGGGTCTTCTTCCCTGGCCCCCGGGTGCTTGCTCCTTTTGTGCCAAATGTAAGCATGTGCACATCAGAGTATCTGTAAACATCTGTTGACAGCGGCTGCTACCATCATGGAGGTGATGCCCTCCAGCCCAAGGGCCTGGGCTCTCTCTACAGTTGGCCTGAGTTCAACTCCTGTTGCCCTCAGTGTTCTGTGTGATCTTGGGCAAGCAACACAACTTCTCTGGGCTCCAATTCCTAGATGTGAATAGTGGGAATAATAGTACCTACCTCACGGGGTCATTGGGAGGAGGAAGTTAGATAATATATGCAGTGTGCTTGCAGAAATGCTTAGAGAAGAGAAACCATAGCAAGTGCTCAATAAATGTCACTTATTTTTGTGATTAGCCCCCATAGCAGACCGTATTCCCAACGCCTTTGCTTAACCCTGCCCTCTACTTGAGAGGCTGAAAAAGTGAGGTCTTGGTTTCCCAGCTTCCCTTGCAGCTGGTGGTGGCACACGACATGGCAGGTGAAGAGGAATCTTTTGGAGTGATTCTGGGAAGCTTTTTTTTTAGATATTGATAATAGGTATAGTTTGTGAGTATTGCCCCTTCTTCTTCATTCCAGCAGGGGAGACTGGTGTGTGGTTTTGGATGTCTGGAACTTTAGCAGCCATTTTGTGATCTTGAGGTGGTAGGTACAACTTGATGTTTTATTTGGGCATGTAGCAACCTCTGCTGGATGCTGGCCATCACTCCTCCCAGCCATATGACAACCCTATGAAGTCTAGGGACCACTGTTATCCTCTGTGTACAGGTGAGTAAACTGAGGCACGGAGGCTTAGGTTGCTTGCTAGAGGCACACAAGCAGTGAATGGTGGAGCCAGGCTTTGAGCCAAGGTAGTCTGCAGCCAGAGCTTCGGCTCTCAACTACTGACTTTCCATTTTCCTCTGCTGGAGTGGACTGCTTCCACTGAGGCTGCTAGAGGTTGGACCCATCCTGCCTTCCTGCAGCCTCCTCAGTCTGGAGCTAGTGGGTTCCTGAAGTGGTGGGCTTCCGTGCTTCCCGCAGTGAGCGCAGCTGGGCAGTGGCACCCTAGGAGTAGTCATTTCTCTGCAGAGGGTCGGCCTGTATGGCCCAGGGCTCACCCAGCCAGCGAGGCCTCACGTCAAGCCTCTTGGGCAGCCTTGGATGCTGGAATGCATCCCCTTCTAGGGAAATCCTTATAAGGGAAGTTGACATTGGCAGAGATTCAATTTTGCCCCATGGTAAGTAGGAATATAGAGGAGGTTCTGCCTTTTTCACTTCTTCCTCTCCCTCCTGCCTCCCCTCAGGTATGCAGGGAAAAATGATGACTGACATGGGATTTAGAAGAGAAACCAGGAACATTCAGGATGTTATAATGAGCTGATTAGAAGTGAGTTCCGACTTGTAACAGCTTATGTCCATAATAACCAGATGGCACAGTGTGTCCAGAGTAGGCTGTGATCTTTTTCCTACCTTTGTCCTGGACCGTATTCTCTGGACGGGGGCCAGTGTCGCCTACACTGAGCCGGGCAGCTGGAGGTCAGGCCCATCAGCCTAATTCTGCTATCACTGGGCAGCTTGTTTCGGTTTCTGAGCCTCTGCTTCCCCTGCTATGAAATGGAGTGGTTGTCCATAGGTTGCCCTTTCTTGGAGGACTGTGATGAATGTGAATAGATAGTGCCAGTGAAAGCGACAGGGAAGAGCAACGCTAAGAAACTAACAGAGACATAGCGTGCAAGTGAACAGTTTATCTACCCAGCATCCCTTGCAGCTTTAACAGAACTCCCTTCTCCTGTAGCGACACCCATTCCTGCAAGTATGCTGATCCAGTGTCTCCCACACGCCATGGGGGTAGACAGATGGCCATCTCTCTGGCCACAGACATTGGTTCCAGTATGGGCTCATGACTCCAAGGGCATTCCTGTGACTTTCAGCGAAGACTGTGGAGGATGACTGTCTTTCCACTGGTTCCTAAGTTCCAGTGGCTATCTTGCCTGCCTCTCTTTTGAACTCCTAGATCCAGCCATTCCTGCAGACCAGATCCACCTTGGTTTTTCAATTACATGAGCCAATAAATCTGCCTCTCCCTTTTCTGTGTGTTACTTTAAATTGGGTATTTGCATTTTAACCCAAAGTGCCCTTATCATTGCAGCTATTATCTTTAAGGGCCCTGGACCCACGTTTGGAAGATGTGGAGAACCCAGAGGAAGTCTAGAGGAGAATAATAGACATGTCTACAGGGATAGAAAATAAAGAGACGATTATAGACTGGACACTCTCCAGAGAGCTGAGCAAGAGAAAACAGAGTTAAATTACAGTAAGGTCTTATTGTTACTGCTGTTGTTGAGACGATGAGAGTGAGGGCTGCTGATTGGTTACCTTATATGTTATTTTCTGGTCAAAACCAACACAAAGGCCATGCCATTCTGGCTGGATACCAGTTGTATGGACACGCTTTCTATAATAGCCATGGCTATTTTCTGACGATCCATAGGGTATTTAGAAACTGGCTTTTTGGCTGAAATAGGGTTAATTTCTCTTATCGATTCTCGTAGTTGCTGTCCACCCAGGTTACCACCAGAGAGCTGGCAGGAGCTCTTTCTTTAATCACAGTGTTAGTTTGAAAGAGACATCCTGGGAGCATTTAAGGTAAAGACAGCCTCCCGTAGGTGCTCCCCATTGGCCTGAGAGCTGAGCTGGCCAGTTCACAGAGCCCATGTTTAACCAAGGATGAGTTTGGGAACTGGACTGTGTGTGTGGAAGCTTCTCTTTCTTCTGCTTTTCCTACTTCACACGTCCCGTTGAGTGAGATGAGAGCTCCTGTGAGGGTTGTCACCTCTCTCTGCCTGTCTGGGTTGTCAGATTCCTAAACAGGCTGATCTTGCTGTTTTATAGACATCTCCATGGTCACCCCATCTCCACGGTCTTGCTCTGGGTGTTCACTCTGCCTCTCTCTGCTTTTCCTTATATCCAAGCCCTCTGCTTTCTATGTTCATGACAGCTCTCAAGTCCTGCCTTCTGTAGGGAACTTCCCAAGATCACTGCCCTTGTTGAGCTCCTCTCCTCCCCCTCTCAGTTCTCCTGATACGTCTGTCTACCCCCACCATCCACACTCAGCTGTCTGCGTGCCCTGTGCAGTCCTTGGAGGGCAAGGGCCACCTCTTTGTCTCTTGCATGCTCTTTGACACCAGGACAGTGGAGGCCATAGTAAGCCTTTCATTGGTCATCACGTGGCCACTTACACATGCCTCGATTCATGTATGTCACATGCATCCCTTCAATGCCCTTTTATTGCGGAGGGGAGTGGAGAGACAAGATGAATCAGACATGACGCCTGCCTTTAAGGAACTGGGGTATATTTCACAAGAGCAGCCGGCTTTGGGTAAGGAGAGAGCCTCCTGCCGGTGGGGGCAGAGGTGAGCCAGGAGGTCTGGGGTCTGGGAGGAGAGAAAAGGATTTAAACAACTCTCGGGGACCAGTGATGCCAGTCAGCAGCTCTACCTGGAAGCAAGATTTGATGAGACCATCTCTGTCTCTCTTCGGGGCCAGTATTTCCCCAAATTTCATTTTTACCAAGGGACCTGCATTCACTGTCTTAGTGGTTGGTGCCACCAGCAGTCACCCAGGTGCAAAAGCCAGGAGTCAGCCTTTGAAGTGAGGGTCTTGACCTTCATAGAAATGCCCCATAAACTATATCACCTTGTATGTCCTGTATCCTCTCCTCTCCCACTCAACCACCAGCATCCTGGTTCAGATCTGATCCCCTCATTGGCCTCCTTGCCTCCCAACATGTCCCACCAAACTGGCTCTTGTTCAATTCACCTAAAGCCAACTTGCCTACGGTCATATGGCCAAAACCCTGTTTGCCCAACGATCCATTCTCCCAAAGCCTAGTTTACCTCAAGTTAAGTATTCTTGAACGTTTTCAGATCCATTTAACCTTCCTGTTATTTCTTGCCTTTTTTTCCTTTTCACTTTAAAGATTTTTAAAACCAATTCATGCAAGAGTATTTGACTTAATTTTGTATTTCTAATAAGTATTTATTAAACAGGCAGCTCTTTGAACGATTATTTTGTATTCCTATGGATGTCTTTCTAGATTACCTATTTTCATTAACTTTAAAGATAGCCAATATTTAGCCATTTTTTCTAAAGACACTTTCCTTAAAATATGGCTGTCCTAGCAAAAAAGAAAAAAATATTCAAGGCATTAATTATAATCAATTGCTATGCACTGTGTCATCTTTTTTTTTTTTTAACATCTTTATTGGAGTATAACTGCCTTACAGCGTTGTGTTAGTTTTTGCTGTATAACAAAGTGAATCAGCTATATGTATACATATATCCCCATATCCCCTCCCTCTTGTGTCTCCCTCCCACCCTCCTTATCCCACCCCTCTAGGTGGTCGCAAAGCACCGAGCTGATCTCACTGTGCCATGCAGCTGCTTCCCACTAGCTATCTGTTTTACATTTGGTAGTGTATATATGCCAATGTTACTTTCTTACTTTGTCCCAGCTTACCCTTCCCCCTCCCCGTGTCCTCATGTCCATTCTCTATGTCTGTGTCTTTATTCCTGTACTGCCCCTAGGTTCATGAGAACCTGTTTTTGGTTTTGTTTTTTTTTAGATTCCATATGTATGTGTTAGCATACAGTATTTGTTTTTCTCTTTCTGACTTACTTCACTCTCTGTATGACAGACTCTAGGTCCATCCACCTCACTACAAATAACTCAATTTCGTTTCTTTTTATGGCTGTGTAGTATTCCACTGTATATATGTGCCACATCTTCTTTATCCATTCATCTGTCTATGGACAATTAGGTTGCTTCCATGTCCTGGCTATTGTAAATAGTGCTGCAGTGAACATTGTGGTACATGGCTCTTTTTGAATTATGGTTTTCTCAGGGTATATTGTGCACTGTGTCATCTTGATCCCTTAACTAAGGGTATATCAATTTCAGATGAAAAATGGTGGGTATTAATGCTGAGTTTTGGTGTGGTTCATACTATTTTATGAATTAGAGACCTTGGAAAAGGATGATTCTTACATGCAATATGACAGGTTTGCTACATCTCCCCACTGCCAATGACTGATGCACAGTGTATGCTCAACTCACAGGTCCTGAGTGAATGAGTGAGATTCTGAGATGAGAGTCTAGTACTGCCATTTGTAGCAAAGCAATTTATCTCATGATTGAACTGTGTCAACCATCAGGAAGGAGACATTTGCCTCAAGTTTTAAACAGAGAAGCCAGTGGTATAAAATAGACTGTCACTGGCAAAGCTTTTGACCTAGGAAAATAGATTGGATTTGTCTGGGGTTCTAAGACAGACGTAACAAACACCTGGCCCCTACCATGGCCCATGCAAACTCCACAAGTTGGTCATTGTATCCTCTCAAGTTGAACTGGGATATGGCTCCAGAATCCTTCTTAACACAGCACACACGTCAACTGCTCCTAATTGAGCAGTGTTGGCATGTAATGCCTAAGTGCTGTTTTGGGCCTCAAAGTAGGATCCTTTCTTTACCTGGGAGAGTTTCAGATATAAATGAAGACACGAAGACGATCAAGTTAGCTCTCTGATGGTGGGGAGGAGATCATCTTGGGCTCACTTGGGCAGATTAATTGAAAGGTGTTGAGATGTCATTCCCTAGCTTAGAGGACTTTATTTGACACTGTATGGCTGTGTTTTCCTTTGGAGGGACTTTGGTCTTCTGGGGGTGTGGGGAGCAATAATGAATCTGAGCATGGGAACCAAAGGAGTTCCGGCCAAAAGCCTGATCTCCTCCCGCAGTGTTCAGCTTGGAAGCTGCAGTGTGGAGCTAGGAGGGATCCTGGAATGGGAGTCCGGAGATGGGTGGGTGCTGACCAGCTGGTCACTTAGCGCAAGCCTTCTCCTCCCTAATCCTCTGATTTCTTACCTGCAAATTAAGGAGACTGGGCTAAATGAGGGGTTCTCCATGGGGGTGCTACTACCCCCAGGCACTTTCTGGAAATGTGTGAGGACATTTTTGGTTATCATAATGACTAGGGATTGCTACTGGCACCGATGGGGTGGGGTCAGGGACGCTAGACATCTTCCTATGGACAGGGCAGCTTTACCCAGCGAAGAATTGTCCTGTGACCAGTGTGGTGTCCAGGATATTCATGTGGTAAAAATCCCGACTGAACTGAATCTACAGCCTAACTCTGTTTTACATATAAAGGCAAACCTTTTTTTTTTTTCATGGTATTAATACCTGTTGAATTTTACAGGAATGCAATTACCATGAGAGTTGAGGGGTGATTTGTTTCTTTAGAATTATTGGTCACTCTTCTGGGAAAACACATAACCAATGACAATGCAGAGCCTGCATTTGAATGGCCAGTGTACCTGCATCAGTCTGACTTTCAAAAATTATGCAAGTAGATTAATTTTATATATACATAGATGATAGTTTCTATGGATTTTGTTTCAGGATGGCCGGGGGCATTGCAAAATATTTGTTGTGAAAAGGGTGCATGAGGTCTGATTGGGCTAAAAAGCACTGGCCTAAAGACCCCCAAAGAGCCTTTTTAGCTCTGACATCCTCTGAGTGTGAGCAGAGAGGAGACTCGCTTGGCGTGAATAATGGAAAACATGCAGCAGTGGAAATGGATCAAGGCAAGGATTAATACCCCCAAATTGAGCAGAGTCTGCTGCTGACAGTGCCCACTGCCGCACAACCCTGGTACTGAGGTGAAGTCCTTGATTTCGGACTCTGTGTCCAAATGGGATTCAGGACCAGAATGTCCTAGTTACATACACAGCCGGCAGGAGGTCTGACTCCATGGGCAACTGTTGTACGTGGAAGCTTACCTCCCCTCCTTCTCTCTGTAATCCTTCCTCATGCCCCTTTCTCATGATGTAATTTTAGTAGAAGTAAACTTGAACAGCCCCAAATTATATAATTAATTACATTCAGCTTCAATTACAATCACTAATTGATCCAAGCCTGCTAGCACAACGCTTTCATTACTTGGCACACAATTATTGAGTGCCTACCTTGTGCTGGGAATAACGTAGGAAATGGTCAATTTTTCCTGAGGAGAGAGGTTAGAGGGGGGTTAGGGTTGTCAAGACAGGCCCGCTACGGACAAGGGGTAGTGGCCAAGGCTTTGTTGGGAACGTGGCAGGTGGGTACATCCCACTGGCCTTCTAGTTCAGTCGTGAATGTTCATAGGCTAAAAATCTCACAATGGCCATGCTGGGATCAGGCAGGCTGGTTTGGGCATCGGATGTCACACGTTGTGCTCTAGGTCTCTTTGGTTTTCTTTTGACTGTTGAATAGTAATTAGTTGCATCACCTCACTGGTCTCCCCACTCCTAACCGTTTCTCTGTAATCAAAGGCCTCACTACTCAAACCTGAATCCGTATTCTTGTTAAATGCAAACTCTGGTTCAGCAGGTCTGGGTGGGGTCTGAGGTCCTGCATTTCCAACAAGCCCCCAGGTGATGCTGATGCTGCCAGTCTAGGGACCACACTTTGAGTCGCAAGGTGCCAGGATCACCAGATTACCCTCCTTTCAGGTGCTGACATTCCTTGAGGGAGAAGCCAAAGCAAAGTTATGACACCTAACTGCAGTCAGGGGTCTCCCAGAGCGGGACAATTACTCTCCAGTTGCCCTGGGGTTACTTCCTCCTTGTCCGCTGTGTTTCTTTATGGGGCATGTGTTCTTACTTCTCCTGGTAGTGGCTGTATTAAGTAGCTCACTAGGTGAGTTCAGAGGTGGTAACAAAGGTGACACGTCCCAGAGGTTGTTAGGCATTTGTGAAGTGATTTATTCACCGAATACTTCCTGTCCACCTTGGAGGAGCTGGGTCCTATAGAAAAAGGAGAGACAGAGGTAAAAAGGAAGATATCCTTTGGGGTGGGAAAGGCCGGCAGGCAAACAAACACATGGTCTTAAAATGTGATCATTACCCCGTGTGGAGCAAGCTGTGTGGCGCTCTGTTCCAGGGGACGCTAAGGACCAGCTGTGCCCTGGCATCAGGGCGATGGTACGTCCCCTTTACCAGGGATGTGAGCAGCCCGGCCCACTTGGGAACCTGAGTCGGAGGGTCATCTGGGAACCAGCTGGTCAAATGGAAGGCCTCCACTCCCAGAGTTCTTTACCTCACCCTCCTTCCACTCGCCTCTGCATTTCTCCTTGTACTGCACCCCTCCTCCTCAGTTTCCAGTAACACCCCGTTACTGGGCAATCAAAAAGGGAAAGGGGTGTTGGCCACTGGCTGTTTCTCAAAGAGGAAGAGCTGTAATCATGTCTGTTGTCGTTGCAGCAGGTCTGATGATGTCTCATCAGCCTGAGAATCCCCGAGCTGTGGGACCACCTTCTCCTCCTGCCTCAGCTCCCCAGACAATGCTCCACAGCCATGTTCTACCTCTCTCACAAAGGAGGCGGGGGTCAGGAAGGCCTCTGGGTCTCTGCAATTCAGCCTGAAGCCCATTCATCCAGGAGGCAGAGGTTTCATTATAGTCAGTTCTCCCCCGTTTCTGAGTTCTGAGGGTTTCCATGGGACCAAAGCATCCGCAGGGGCCAACGTGCCCCTGATGCTGTCTGACCATGCAGGCACTCGCTGGGCTGGACCAGTCCTCGGCTACTGCTTACCTTTCCTGGAGACATTTCCCTTGTGAGCCTCTAACACCACGTTTGCCCGAATGACCCTCATTCCTCTCTTCTCCACCCTCTCAGGGCAACTTCGTCGTGACTTCTGGGTACAGCAGTCACCAGACAGACCGCTGTCCTGAGCCACACGGGGGCACAGGGAAGCGCTGAGACCGTAAGAGTAGAGACACTAGGTGACCACTCTCCAGTCCAGAGGCAGCTCTACCTAGGAAATGCTCACAGGTGTGCTCTGACCACACACCCCTCTGGACTTCTGAGACCTAAAATAGGAGCGAGGCAGAGGATGTAGGGCTCCTTCTCGGGGACCCAGTGATGCCTCAGCTCTCATCAAGTTCCTCTATCTCCCCTCTTACCACCTCTGGGGAAAAATTTTCTTTGTAGCTGAGGTCGGATTGGGGGAAGTGTTGGAGGGTGCAGGGGGAGGAGAGAATCTTGCTCTTTACTCCTAATGTTTTTCTCCCAAATCCTTTGCTTACATTTTGAGCCTATTCCATCTCCTAAAGAAAAATCCAGATACCTAGCTTTCTGAATCAAAAGCTAGTAAACGCCGCCCCCCCCCCCACTGCCATTTTGCAGTCTTACCTCTTCCCAGCCAATAAAAGGGAGAAGCCTGGTTGCTACTTAATGGTGGGGATGGGGAAAAGGGCAGTGAACAGGAAATGGGGAGGGGAGGATCCCAGCACTGAAGAGTGCAAAAATCCTAATCTGTCACAATATACCGAGTCTTCCATTTGGTAAGGGATGTATAATGAGATACTTGTGATCTTTTAGTTCTCTTTTGGCTTGCAGGACCAGCCCGCTGCCAAAGGACGCCTCTCCCTTCCTTTGGCCCTGTTTCTCCCCCAGAATACATGCCTGCAGGTTTCCCTGAGCTCACTGGAGCTCTGGTGGTGAAGCAGGAATGTGGAAGTTCACTCAGTGGGAATTTTTTTCTCTTTTTTCTTTTCTTTTATTTATTTTAAAAAATTTATTTTTGGCTGTGTTGGGTCTTCGTTGCTGCACGTGGGCTCTCTTTAGTTGCGGTGAGCAGGGGCTACTCTTCGTTGCGGGGTGTGGGCTTCTCATCGCGGTGGCTTCTCTTATTGTGGAGCACGGGCTCTAGGCGTGCGAGCTTCAGTAGTTGTGGCGCGTGGGCTCAGTAGTTGTGGCTCATGGGCTCTAGAGCGCAGGCTCAGTAGTTGTGGTGCACGGGCTTAGTTGTTCTGCGGCATGTGGGATCTTCCCAGACCAGGGCGCAAACCCGTGTCCCCTGCATTGGCAGGTGGATTCTTAACCACTGCGCCACTAGGGAAGTCCCTTCTTTTTTGACTTACAGTGATTTTGAAGTTTAGGCATTCTCTGTCTTTCAGCCATGCTGAGGGTGTGGTTTTTGTGTAGCTTTCATTTTTCTTCTTGTTCTCTATTGTTTCTGGAGGAAATCTGGGGAGACAGACATGGGTAGCCACCACTGTCTCAGTAAAATGGAAGGGAGAGGCATCCTCTGGAAGGTGGGTGGCAAAGGGGATAAGAAGCAAAAAGAACCATTTAAGATCCCACAAGATAGTAGGTGATCAACAAAAGTTTGTTTGCATGGAATTTGCCAGACAGAGCTGGGTTATTTCTGGCTTTGCTTTCTACCAGCTGTGTGAGTCCTTGGACAAGTCATTTACCTTTCTATTCTTCCGTATCTTCCTCTATGATACAAAAATAATAAAGATACCAACTTCCTACCTCTTAGTGTTATGAGGATTGAATGGGAAGAGGCTTGGGGCATACTAGGCACTTAATAACATTAGCTATTATTATCATTACTACTACTACTACTATTATTATTATTCATTCACTATCTCAAAGAAACTCATCCATGACAAGCATAAGCTCTGATAACAGTGGTTTAAGAAGACATGTTTCAACATTAAACATTTTCCCTTTAATTCTCTTAGGAAGCAGCAGTAACAAGTTTCCAGTTTTGGTTTCTGATCCTGTTTAAGTTCCTAGTCCATTGCCTTGCATATAGTAAGTATGTACTCAGTAAATGCTTGTTGAATGAATGATACTCCATATTTTCAACTATAACAAAAATAATGGGGCCATGTTTTTTGTTTTTGTTTGTTTTTTATTTTATTTATTTATTATTTTTGGCTGCGTTGGGTCTTTGTTGCTGCGCGCGGGCTTTCTCTAGTTGCGGTGAGCAGGGGCTACTCTTCGTTGCGGTGCGCGGGGGCTACTCTTCGTTGCGGTGTGTGGGTTTCTCATTGCAGTGGCTTCTTTTGTTGCGGAGCATGGGTTCTAGGCACACGGGCTTCAGTAGGTGTGGCACGCGGGCACAGTAGTTGTGACTCGCAGGCTCTAGAGCGCAGGCTCAGTAGTTGTGACGCATGGGCTGCAGCATGTGGGATCTTCCCGGACCAGGGCCCGAACCCGTGTTCCCTGCATTAGCAGGCGGATTCTTAACCACTGTGCCACCAGGGAAGTCCCTGGGGCCATGTTTTAAATCATTTCTCTCTCTCTTCCTCTCTCTCTCTCTCTCTCTCTCTCTCTCACACACACACACACACATACACACACACACACACACTCAGGCACACCCCGTTTTAAAAGAGTTCAACAAGGCTTTAAGCAGACATAGAATATATATTAGTTTTCTATTGCTGTGTAACAATATCACAGACTTAGTCACTTCCAACAGCACACATTTCTCTCACAGTTTCTGTAGGTCAGGAGTCCCACATCTTAGCTGGGTCCTCTGCCCAGGGTCTCACAAGGTTGTGATCAAGGCTGAACACAGAGTCAGCCTGGTTGTGTTCTTTTCTGAGGCTTGAGACCCTCTTTCAAGTTCAGTGAGGTTGTTGGCAGAATTCAGGTCCTTGTGGTTGTAGCATAGAGGCCCTCAGCTCTCAAAGGCTGCCCCTCTCCACAGGCAGTTCACAACATGGCTTTGCTTCTTCAAGGCCAGCAGGAGAGTGTGACTCTAACCTCAGGAAGGACCTAGTCCCTCTTTTAAGGGATCACCTGATTAAGCCAGGCCCACCCAGGATAAGCTCCATTTTGGTTATCTCCAACTCAAGGATGCTGCAAAATCCTTCCACCTTTGCCAAGTAACATGACCAAATCACGGAGTGGCATCCCATCATATTCAGTCTCACCCACATTTAAAGGGAGGGGATTATACAAGATGTATAGGGTTGTGTGTGGGAGTTGAGGGGGTGGGAGTCTCGGGAGCCCTCTTAGAATTCCGACTATCACAGAACATCTCTTTCAGCTCAGTAGATATCATTACAAGTAGAAACTCCAAACTGGGTTTCTACGTTCGAGTTGATATAAACTCAAAGAAGGTGGGGTAGTTTCTGTATGCCAGGTGCTCTTCAGTACTTTAACATCCTTTATTCTAATTCTCACAACTACTGCATTTTACAGAGGGGGCTGGGATATGAACCGGTGTGTTTTGACTCTGGGGCCTGCTCTAACTTCTGTCCTAAATTGAATTTGGAAAAATATGCAGTGACAAACAAATGCATGATAAGTGATTTAAAATGGTGATAGTGACGGCAAGTTATATGCATGTGCTGCACGTTCTCTCTCTCTCTGCTCTCTGACATTAAAGGCTTGGTTACTCAAGGCCACAGTTACAGGATGTTTAAGTAAACAGTCCCCCCTTCCCCACTCTTTTTTTTTCAAGACAAGAAAATGGAACAGAACATCAGGGAAGGAGGCTTCACGGCGTCTCAGAGCAGCTGACTGGCCTGTGCAGAGGCTGTGCGGCCACCTGGCCCGGCCCCCTCCCGCTGTCATGGCCGGGGGGCCCTCTGTGCTGCTGTAACCACGAGCGGCTCCTCCCTGGGCGCCAGGACGTCCCTGCCCGGTGCGTGTCTGGAATAGGCACTTAGATCAACGCTGACTCTGGAGCCCGTCCCTGGGTCCTGCAGAAGGGGCCAGAAGGTCAGCCAGACGGGGCTTGTCTGTCTCCCTCCCCTTCCCATGCCACCGTCTCCCCACAAACCAAAGCTCAGCTTTTGGTCTCCCACAGCCTCTCGTGGCCCCACCCGAATTGGCTTTCCTGCCTTCTGCTTTGCGGAGGGTAACTGTACCTGCTCACCGGGGTCGCAAAGTCCTGGCTCGCTTACCCCAGCTGGGCGGGGACCATTTCTGAGTCCAGGGGCCAAGGGAATTTACACACATACACCTGGTGTTTGTATATTTATCTAATAGGAATCTTTTTTTTTGCTTCTGTCAAGAAATAACTAGCTCTGCTATTTTTTTTTCCTAGACACATGCAGCTGTGTCTTTTATGTATTTCTTCCGAGTATATAGAAGAAATAGGCAACACTTTTCCACTCAGAAAGTCATTCCACAGCGTTTGGATAGGGCTAAACACCCTCCACCCCCTCCCTGCTCCCATAAGCTCAGGAGTGGGAACAACTCAGGCCTCGCCAATCAGATCATTTCATTATTCTGGCCACAGCCATTGGATAGGGATGGTTTCATGGGTGGTGCTGGACCAATCAGAGTGCTCCCTGAGACTTTCCTGTTCCTGATTTCTGGGAGGAGAGCTCTTCTTTCTGAGGCTAAGCTGGACTCTGGGTGCTGGCAGCTGTTCTTACCCTAGAAAAGCTCTAGAGAAAGTTTGTATGAGAAATGGAAATACAGGCAGAACCCTAGTGATATTGATTGAGCTCCTGGACCCCCCTATGCCAGAAGCCTTCATACTGCTTCACTTTAGGGTTATATATACACACCAACCACACACACACCCTTTTTTTTTTTTTTTTTTCTTAAGTTGGGATCATCTGGGATTCTGTCACATTTGACTGGAGAGTCCTTATACAAGAACCAACATTCTGGAAATTTCTGCCATGTGCCAGGCACTGTGCTATGCATTTTAAATACATTATCTGTTTTAATCTTCTGTTTAAGGGCCTTGCATGGTAGGCACGATTACCTCAGTCTTACAAACTGGAAAAGGGGTCTCAGAATAGGTAAGTAAATGTCTCATGAGCATACAGCAAGTGGCAGAGCAGAAATCTGTGCTTTCTGTCCTGAACTTCTACACTGCTTACCATCTTTGCTGTTCATTGGCATTTGGGCTCATATCACTTATAGCATTATTTCATTTCTCCATGGCCTTACATCTGACTAAACCATTTCGATTGTAAGATGTTGATGGCAGGGATTGTGATATGTTTGCTGGCTCCACTGTCATCACCACTACACAGGCCCACAGCACCCAGCATCGGGTGAGGCATGTCATAAACCTTGAACAAACCCTTGCTGAACTCATGACGTGCCCATAGCACTTCACAAAAGGCTAGTCAGAGCCCGAATCGTGGGAGACGAGACACGGGGCAGAGTGTGCAGTCACATCTGCTGAGCTAAACATGCTTTTTGCAATCAGTACAACCAGTTCTCCCCAGGAGCTGACCCTGATGAGTCTCCATCTTTCATTCATTCAATATCCATCCATTCCTACATTCGACAAACATTTTCTGAACATTTATCGTATACCAAACATGTTGTACATTTATCATGTACCAAACATGTTGTAAGACTCAGGATACTAAGTGAATAAGACATGGCTCTTGCCCTCAGAGATCTTATTTGTAACTGCCTTTTAATTACCCAGCAGCAAATTTTCCAAACCATTAGCAAGTTGCTGTTAGAATTGTTGACCAGCTCTCTGGATTGTTCATCACTGGGGCTCAAGCATTGTCCAGGAGGGGAACATCAGCCCCCATATTGGTCTTTGTCAACCAACTTAGCCCCACTTCCACCACCAAGGCTGCCACAATGTACAACTCCAGGGGGCACCATTCACATAAACTAATTCTCAGAAGTTGAGCAACGCACAGCCTGTACAGCTATACACGGCAGCCTTGATAACGCAAACAGGACCCATTAATGATAGCCCTTCCCATTCACAGTCACATTTGTGAAGCACTTTACAGTTTACAAGGAATTTCACCTCCATTGTGTCAGTTGAACCGAGAAATTCTGTTTTGGTTCCCATAATGCATTCTCTCTCCTCTGACCTTCACCCATGGGATTCTCTGTTTGTTCCATGAGCTCCCCATAGCCACGCCCTCTCAGATGGTGACAGTCCAACTGAACTGGTGACAATTACCAAGCACCAAGTCACATTACCGGCCCCAGGCTTTCTTCCACCCAACAGCACCTACCTGGAATTAGCAGTGGCCACAGCTTGGCAGAGGTGACTATGCTGGTGATTACGAATGCATTTCTTATTTGTCTTTTCAGCCCTGAAATCCTGTCAGTGAGGAGAAGCGATAATAACGTGTTATTAAGCTCTTTCTGGGTAATGTAATTCAGGAGTCAGGAGGCATTTTGGTCATTTATGTCTTTGAAAAGCTTAGAATAATTTTCAGTGTCATTATCCCCCATTTTAAGCCAGGCTCTAATATATAAATATAGATCTGGCCACTCCTGTGGGTATATATAGATACACATGTACTCTTAGATGTGCACATATGATGTGTATATACGCATGTACACAAAACACAGGATGAGGGCAGGTATGTGTAGGGTCAACAGAAACTTCCAGTTATTTATAGATCTATGTATATGCATAATAACTCCTCCTTTTAGGATCATGGCTGCTATAAGGTTCTATCCAGGTTTTCAGGAATTAAATTTTATTCCTAGCTTCTCCCTTGCCATGTTGCAGAGTTTCCATTTTTGCTCATCATTATAATAATGAAAGGAAGAACTCCGTTGACAAATACACCTCCAAGTTGTGCAGTGCCAACGTATAGGGACATTTCAGTTGCCCAGTCCTCTCCATCACACCGCCTTTCCAAGTTATGGTTCCCAGTAAGCTTCTTAGAGCTTTTGATTCCATCAGAAAATGTCTTTCTACTAACTGCCAATTATTTGCTGATTTTCCCCTAACACCTTGTACCTGGTGTTACAGGAAAGGTGCATCTATGGTATGTGCTAATCATACTTGCTAATGGAGTTGATGCTTGTTTATAGACTGGAATTTCCAAACTGGAAGGAATGTGAGATTGTATGAGTTGGCTCCCTCTTTGCACAATGAGGAAGGGGATGGTCAGAGCAGGCAGGAACTAGTCCCCGGTTCCTGAGAGTCAGTGGCAAAGCCAGGATGAGAACGCATGTCTCCTGGTCCTCCAGCCAAAGCCCTTTCTGGTAATGTGTTTCAGCCCTCATGGACCACTTAGCCCCACTCTAAGTGTGCTCTTCCTACATTTCTTGTTGAGCACAGTGATGGGGACTGTAGACGGGGTCCTCCACAGTCTCGGTGCAGTCCTAATAAGCTCTTATCAAGGCAGTCACAGTGCAGTGGGAAAAACACGAAGACTAAAAGCTCAGTTTCTAACTGCAGCTTTGCCAAATGGCCCTGGCCAAGTCTCAAATGCTCTGTGCTCATTTAGTTGCCAGTAAATTGGAAATAGTAATAGTATTGAACCCTTACAGTTGTTGTAAATTAATACACATATAAAGTGCCTGACATATCTTATGTGTTGGCTCTTACTGTTGACCCTCACCTGCCTACAGCATTTTCATCTTGTCCTCACTAAACTCTTCATCTCCAGTTTAGACACTGAACTTTTTTCAATTGAAATACAGTTGACTAAACTCTTACACTTAACTCTTAACAAGACTTGTGACCTAGTATTTCCCATCTACAGCTTTACCTCCTTTAAGGTAGTTTCATCCACTCCCATTGCTCCCCAAATTTACGTCTTCTGGTCCCGTTTACATGAAAGTCCCACAGGTCTTATATTAGCTTCATTCATTGATTTAGTCATATAGATATTTACCGAGTGCCTGTTATGTGCCAATAACTTTCAAGGTGCTAGGGATTTAGCAATAAATAAAATAGCTTCAAACCCTCATCCTCACGGAGCTTATAATCCTAGTGGGGGTGGTGGTGGACAGTATCTCAAGTCATGATACGTGCTGTGACAAGAGAGCAGGAAAAGGGGACAGGGAGTTCTGGAGAGAGGGTAGACATTACTATTTAAATAAGAAAGGCCTCCTTGATGAGATGGCGTTTGAACACCAAGGAGATAAGGGACTAGCAGCTTGGCTATCTAGGAGATTATTCCAGGCTGAGGGACCAGCAAGTACCAAAATCCCTGAGGCTGGAATGTGCTTGGTCTGTTTGAGGTACAGGAAGCCCGTACGGCTGGAGTAGAGTCTATGAAAGGGTAGTAGTAGAGATAAGATTGCAGAAGTACTTCCATCTAAAGGAAAGCATAGTTACATAAAATAACGCAAATGAGAAGATAGCCACCCCCTCCCCCAAGAGGAAAGACCCAAAGTCTCATCAGTCATTGTGTCCATCTCTGACTGATGTTTTTCTCCCTTCTACTTCTCTCGTCATCTCATTTGATATTCTAAAGACTAATTTAGAAGATTAGCTGCCACTAACACTCCTTGTATAAAATAATAGGGGAAAGAAAGAGGAAGAAAAGACCTAATAAAACAAGGAAGAATATATGCATATTTACTACATTTTTGCAACCGGCCTCTGTTGATTATTGTAACTTCCTTCTTCTGCCATCTATCCCTTGTTCCTTTTGTTCTCAGCCAGCATTCAGCTGTTCAGCGTTCTCTATCTGGTAGAATGACCCAAGCCTTCCTTCCTGAAGGCTGTGCTCTCTTGGTGGTTCTTCTCGTATTGCTGTAGTTTTCCATTAACTTTTACCAAAGGATATAGATATACAGAAAGCTATAGGAACCCAATGTTCAAAATTAGTACCATTAATTGTGGGACAACTAGACATCATTTGCCTGCAGATGTGATATATAAGTTCAATAGGAAATTCAAAGCATCCTGTTAAAGTATTTTGACTTTATGTGTTAAATCTGAATCAAACCAAGCTTTTAGATTACGACTATTTGCATTTGTCAAAACACATAGAACTGTAAAGTAAAAAAGATGATGTTTTACAGATATAAATTATACCTCAATAAATATGGTTTTAAGAAACCCAAGCCTTGGACTTGAGAAGAAGCAAAGATGGCGGAGTGAGGTGCCGAGGCTATCTGGCCTTTGGGCCAAGGGGAGGGCCGGCCCCCTGGCGCTCAAGTGCTTCTGCTGGCCCGTACGAGGAAGAACATTTTCCTTGACTTGTAGGTGCTTTTATATTCATCTCGGAAAGAAAACAAAATTCTGAACTCAGGATTTGGCAAGTTTTGAATCAGAGCTGTCTCGTCTTCAAGCAGAAGAGGTTATTCAAGCTCAGTTTGGAGTTGAGATATAACAAAAAATAAAAAATTACCCAGATAAAATGCAAAAGAAAGAAAATAAATTGTATTATCCTAACAAGCTATTTTATTTTCCTTTATCCTTTGAAAGATTACTGGATGAGGAATCAGGAAACGTGGATTTTAGTTCTAGTTACACCACGTGGGAATTAATTATATCAGACAAACCATAGTACCTATAGACAAATGTCTGTAGAAACTAATAAATGGCACAGAGCTGGGACTTCCCTGGTGGTGCAGTGGTTAAGAATCTGCCTGCAAATGCAGGGGACATGAGTTCGAGCCCTGGTCCGGGAAGATCCCATATGCTGTGGAGCAACTAAGTCTGTGTGCCACAACTACTGAGCCTGAGCTCTAGAGCCTGCGAGCCACAACTACTGAGCCCGTGTGCCACAACTACTGAAGCCTGTGCGCCTAGAGTCCATGCTCCACAACAAAGAGAAGCCACCACAATGAGAAGCCCGTGTGCCGCAACAAAAAGTAGCCCCTGCTCGCCACAGCTAGAGAAAGCCCGCGCGCAGCAGCGAAGACCCAATGCAGACAATAAATAATTTTTTTAAAAAGTGTCTTTAAAAAAATAAATAGAGGGCCAGAGCAAAATGTAAAGAGATCCCAAAATTATGCATAGCATGTAATATATAACAAATATTTCATTGAATATTAGTCTGCTAATGGCCCAGGAATGAAGGTTTGCATCACAACAGGTAAAGAACTATGATCATCTGAGTGCTTGCTGAAGGCAAAAGGAACACAGAATGGGTAGTGGAAGAGGGTAGTTATAAATACCAGCTATGACCATGTGACCAGTTACAGGAAAGTAATTGTCATGAATATCTCCTCCTTATTTTGTTATGCATGTTTACGTGTATATGCGTGTTTATGTTTTCTTCCCTTTCTTTTCCCATATCATGTAACATAAGCTGTAGTGACTTTTTATTATAGTATTTAAGTATTAATTTTACATCATAGTATTTAAGCTATGAGATATCAAGGAGAAAAGTATCACTTAAGGACTTTACCTCCTTTCCTGGAGGAGGGTTTAGTGCGTTTTTAGTTGTATGCAAGATAGCTATGACACGTTAGGAAGAATTACAACCTTGTTATTGTCTTTCTTCGGAGATTAAGTGTGGGTTTAGGAGATGCACGTGGATGCCAAGTTAACACGTAATGATTAAATTTATGCGTCAGCTTGACTGAGCCAAAAAAAAAAAGAAACCCAAGCCTTTAGATCTACCACATTTCGTGGGAAATTCTAGGGATTAAGTGACAGCATAAGGAGATAGACATATTTAGAATTTGGGACATTCTATATGACAGCTGGCCTGACCTCTTCAAAGGGTCAACGTCATGAGGGGGAATTGGCATAGATGAGACAACACTTAAGAGCCATAATAAATTTATTGTGTGAAACTTACTGGATCCTCGTTTCAAAGAAACAGGTATACATTTTTTTTAGGACAGTTATAGAAATTTGAATATGAAGTGAGTTTTAGGTGGTATTAAGGAATTACTGCTATCTTTGTTACATATAATATTGGTATTGTTAATTGGAGACGTATCCCTACTCTTTGGAGATACATGTTAAATATTTAAGAATTAAGTGTCATGATGTTTTTAATTTACTAAGAAATGATCCAGTTATGAGGCAGAAAAGGCAAAATATTAATAATGGTTAAAACTAGGTGGATGGTATATGGGCGTTTATTGTATTCTTTTCTTTCCTGCGTGTATGAAATTAGAATTAAAATTACATTGAAACAGACAAACAGAAAACAAGAGAAGGCTGTTGCCGGATCCATACAGCTGCCCTACACAGCCTGTGGACCCAAAGTGGCGATAGACCATAGGATCTAGAGCCTACTGGCCACAGCAAAAACTCATACCTGCTGAAACTGGCGCTTCAGCAACTGCCACTGGCAAAGGAAGAAGGGCTTCTGCCTCCCTTCCACGAATCATGTGTATGTGATTGACCAGATGACTCTAGAACCCTGCTGGCCAGGGGCATCCTACCATGCAGGTAGTGGAGCTTAAGCCTCAGAGCCCCTCAGTTGCACAGGCATCTTCCAAGACCCCAGAAGGGCCTTAGCAATGTGTTCATGGGGTCATATGCTTTTGCAACCATCTTTGCAGAAGTAAGATATGTCAACTGAAAATAGTTAAGACTGCTATTTCGACTCTGATTTTCCTTGTGTCATGGTATTGGATGACCATGTGTTGTGTTGGATGGTATTGGAACGGCCATGGGAATTTTGGGGATCCAGCTAAGAGGAAGCTGAACTGTAGGTACATGTAGTTGGTGTTTGACTGTATCTGCTTCTGTGGTTTGCGGTCAATTCCAAGTTGTCCTGTTGTAGGAATGGCTTCCATGAAGACACTTACTGCTCACTGTGCCAACTCCCTGGACTTTATGATATCAAGATGCAGGGCCAGAGGTCATATCATGATGTGAATGTGTCCTATGCCCATCATCAGAAGTATTTAGCAGTGGTGGAGGAGAAAAAAAGGCTGAAATGTACAAAGCCGGAAGCTAGTCTGTGTAATACTCTTCCACTTACCAGATGTATAAAATTGTAAGTGGAGAATTTGGTACTCACTGGTGCCTAGTAAAATGGAAGATTTCTCCTATCAGGACCATGCTCAGTAACTTAGCTTACATGTTTACAAACACCAAATAGTTTTTGATGGGCGTTATGAATCGTAGAGTTCATCAGAATTCCTATATTTGTAGGGCAGAACCTGCAGTAGTACTACAAATAGTATGTTTCATATGTTTTATGCGTATCAACTATCAACAGTAAAAATAAATTTTAATGAACCATGCTGAAAGAAAAATTCAGTTATCTTTTTATTTATTTTCCATTAGATATTACAAAATCTTATCTTATGGAAAAGTGATCAAGGATCATGTAGCACAAAAAAAGTAGAAAAAAAACCTGTTATAAAGGTATGTTGGGAAGGTGAATAATTATTTTTCCTGGGTGTAGTGATGTTTGTGTTATTTCAGCTTTTAAAAATTTATAATGCATTATGATTTTTTCCCTCATTCTAAATAATTATTTGTAATTTTGTGTTCTTTTACTTAAAGAAGGCCTGCACAATTGTATAAGCTTTAGACAGGAGATGTCAGAGCAAAAAGATAGAATTCTGGTCTCTATGACACTTAGAAGCCCACGGCAGCTCTGGATGGCCCATCTCCAGACTCCTTTTATTTAAGGGAGAAATAAATATCTTTCTTGTTTAAATGACTGTGTTTTTGGCTTTTCTGTTATGAGCAACCAAACAGAATCTTAACTGATATGCCCTTTGACTCAGCAGTTCCACTTCCAGGAATTTGTCCTGCAGATACACTGGCACATTTGCAAAATGTTGTATGGTCAAGGTCATTCATTGCAGCAAAAGATGAGAAACAATCTTTATGCTCATCAATGGAGACTGGTTGAATAAATTATGTACATCCATACAGTGAAATAGTAAGCACTGTATATTAGGAGGAAGCTTGTCATATTGACATGGAATTATCTCTAAGGTATATTGTTAAGAGAAAAAAGTAAGTGCAGAAGAGTGTGAATACCATGCTATTATTTGTGTTAAAGAAGAAAAATATGCCATTGGTTGCCTCTGGGAGCGACTGAATGGCTGAGGACAGAATGAGAGGGAGACTTTTTACTGTGTTCCTTCTGAATGATTGTGAACTTTTAATCTATTAAAAATAAAATTAAAATAAAAACTAGAAAACATTCTTATAATTAATACTTGTATAACAAAACATATTGTTTGCTAAAAAAAAAACTCTTTTCAGATAAAAAAATAAATAAAAATCCCCTAAGTCACCCATAAATAGAGATGCCATATGCCTGGCTTGCCCAGACAGTCCCAACTTATGCCTCTTTCTCTGGAATAATTGTCAATATCACCTCACTTCACTCTCAGCGGTGTCCTGGTTTGGATGATAAATTGTCTGGTCAACCCACCCACAAATTACGTCAGACCCCTTAAGAAGTCCAGCCCAGCCAGTGATGAAAGTGATCCCACCTCTTTGACTGATGACCAGATGAGGTAGTTGGCTTTAGTTTAGGGACCTTGAGTGAAGAAAAACGTGTTTTTAATGATAAATGGGTGTCAGTGAGGTGGGCAATGATCACACCGAGAAAGGCAATAAGGAGTGGAAAAAACTGAAGGTCTGATGGCTTCTCTTTATCATCTTGTGCTGATGCTGGGGCATTGCTTAGTGGGAGGAATGGTGGATGAACCACTGTTTTATTTCTCTGATTATTTTCTCTCTCTCTTTTTGCTGTATAATTACATGAACAAATGTTACATGCACATATGTCATGACTCAACTCTGTAGAACTTACCATGTTGTATTTGCAATCTGCCTGTACCTCCAGGATTGTGAGCCTTGTGAGGGCAGTGACTGTGATTTCTCCCTGTGTCCTGGCACACAGTCAAACTCACCAAATGTTTGTTGAATGAATGACTGAACTCTGCAGAGACCTGCGCTGACATCTGGTGCTCTCTTCCCCACAGCCTCTGGTTGTCATATCTTGAAGACTGTAATATTTATGAAGGCAGGAGCTAAATTTACTTGAATCAACACTGGAACCTCAGTGCAGAGTACTGGTACATAGTAAGTACTAATAAATGTCAGTTTAATGGATGAATGAATGATGCAGTTTTAAAAAAGTTTTATTGACATATAGTTGATTTACAATGTTATGTTAATTTCTGCTATACAGCAAACTGATTCAGTTATACATATATATATTCTTTTCCATGTTCTTTTCCATTATGGTTTATCACAGGATATTGAATATAGTTCCCTGTGCTATACAGTAGGACCTTGTTGTTTATCCATTCTATACATAATAGTCTGCATCTGCTGACCCAAACTCCGAGTCCTCCCCTCCCCCACCCCCACCGCCTCCCCCTTGGCAACCACAAGTCTGTTCTCTTATATCTGTGAGTCTGTTTGTTTTGTAGGTATGTTCATTTGTGTCATATTTTAGATTCCACACTTTAGATATAAGTGATATCATATGGTATTTGTCTCTCTTTTTGACTTACTTCACTTAGTCTGATAATCTCTAGGTCCATCCATGTTGCTGAAAATGGCTGAGTAATATTCCATTGTATATATTGTATATACCACATTTTCTTTTTCTGTTCATTTGTTGATGGACATCTATTGTAGGTTGTTTCCATGTCTTGGCTCTTGTAAATGGTGCTGCTATGAGCATAGGGGTGCATGTATCTTTTCAAATTTTGTTTTGTCCGGATATATGCCCAGGAGTGGGATTGCTGGATCATATGACAACTCTATTTTTAGTTTTTTGAGGAACCTCCATACTGTTTTCCACAGTGGCTGCACCAACTTACATTCCCACCAACAGAGTAGGAGGGTTCCCTTTTCTCCACACTCCCTCCGGCATTTGGCATTTGTAGACTTTTTTTTTTTAATTGGAGTATAGTTGATTAACAATGCTGTGTTAGTTTCATGTGTACAGCAAAGTGATTCAGTTATACATATACATGTATCTATTCTTTTTCAAATTCTTTTCCCATTTAGCTTATCACAGGATATTGAGCAGAGTTCCCTGTGCTATACAGTGGGTCTTTGTTGGTTATCTATTTTAAATATAGTAGTGTGTACATGTCAATCCCAAACTCCTAGTCTATCCCTACCCCCTACCCTTCCCCCCTGGTAACCATAAGTTCCTTCTCTAAGTCTATGAGTCTGTTTCTGTGTTGTAAATAAGTTCATTTGTATCATTTTTTTCAGATTCTGCATATAAGTGATATCATATGATATTTGTCTTTCTCTGTCTGACTTACTTCACTTAGTATGATAATCTCCAGGTCCATCCATGTTGCTGCAAATGGCATTATTTCATTCTTTTTAATGGCTGAGTAATATTCCATTGTGTATATGTACCACATCTTCTTTATCCATTTGTCTGTCGATGGACATTTAGGTTGCTTGCATGTCTTGGCTATTGTAAACAGCACTGCAATGAACATTGGGGTGCATATATCCTTTCAAACCATGTTTTTCTCTGGACATATGCCCAGGAGTGGGATTGCTGAATCATATGGCAGCTCTATTTTTAGTGTCTTAACTAACATCCATACTCTTCTCCATAGTGTCTGTACCAATTTACATTCCCACCAACAGTGTAGGAGGGTTCCTTTTTCTGCACACTCCCTCCAGCGTTTGTCATTTGTAGACATGTTTTTAATTGGAGTATAGTTGATTAGCAATGCTGTGTTAGTTTCTTGTGTACAGCAAAGTGATTCAGTTATACATTTACATGTATCTATTCTTTTTCAGATTCTTTTCCCATTTAGTTTATTACAAGATACTGAGCAGAGTTTCCTGTGCTATACAGTAGGTCCTTGTTGGTTATCTATTTTAAATATAGTAGTATTTTGAATGATGGCCATTCTGACTGGTGTGAGGTGATATCTCATTGTAGTTTTGATTTGCATTTCTCTAATAATTAGTGATGTTGAGAGTCTTTTCATGTGCCTCTTGGCCATCTGTATGTCTTCTTTGGAGAAATGTCTATTTAAGTCTTCTGCCCATCTTTCAGATTGTGTTGTTCATTTTTTTGTTATTGACTTGTATGAGCTGTTTGTATATTTTACAAATTAAGACCTTGTCAGTCACATCATTTGCAAATATTTTTCTCCCAGTCTGTAGGTTGTCTTTTAGTTTTGTTTATGGTTTCCTTTTGCTGTGCAAAAGCTTATAAGTTTGATTAGGTCCCATTTGTTTAATTTTGTTTTTATTTCTATTGCCTTGGGAGACTGAGCTAAGAAAACATTGGTACGATTTATGTCAGAGAATGTTTTGCTTACGTTCTTTTCTAGGAGTTTTATGGTATCATGTCTTATATTTCAGTCTTTAAGCCCAAATGATTCAGTTTTTGCCTCAGTCATCTGAGGACCAATCTCTTACCTGATCATTCTCATCACTGGTGTTATGGACTCAATATCTGTGTCCTCCTCAGATTCATATGTTGAAGCCTCTAGCTCACAATGGGATGGTATTTGAAGATGGGACCTTTGGGGGATAATTAGAGTCATGATGGGATTGGTGGCCTTATAAGAAGAAGAAGCTTGCACACACTGAGGAAAGACCATATGAGGACATAGAGGAAGTAAGCTCTCCCCAGGAAGCCAATCTGCTGGCACCTTGATCTTGGATTCCCCAAGCCTCTAGAACTGTGAGAGATAAACTTCTGTTGTTTAAGCCACACAGTCTATAGTATTTCATATGACAGCCAAGCAGACTAAGACAGGTGGTGCACCTGGCCCTGGAGTAGGGCAGGGGAGCTCTCTCACCCTGGTGGAGGAAGACTGCATGGAGAAGGCAGGGTTTGGAGACCTTCCTGAATGAACACAGGCCATGCTTTACAAGCTGAGACTTAAATGGTAAATAGGAGTGAGGCAAGAGAAGCAAGAATCTGGTGAGAAGGGACTTGGGGAGGCGTGGGAGGATTTTTGACTTTGCTTTGCCGTGTACCCCAATGTCTGAAGCAGTAGGCACTCAACAAAGAGTTGCTGAAGGAAATAGTAGACTGAGGCACACAGCGAAGTCCCTGTGGCCTGGAGGAGCCTGGAAGGCTGGTTCTCTGCAGCGCTGTCCTTAGAAGCTCAAAGCAGCAAGAGCGGAAGCCCAGGTCAGTCAGGAGGCTCACCCAGTTTGGATTCCCCCCAGAGCAGGTACTGAGACAAGGATTTAGGTGCTGCTAGGTTTTACTTGGGAAGCACAAGTGAGGGAATGGGGGGAACTGAGAAGAAGAGTTGGGGTAGTGATGGAGGGGCTGAATCCCGTTGGGGACCTCTGAGGAATCTTGTGGAATATGCCTCAGCATTGTCCTCCCGAGGAGTGGGGATGGGTGGTCATCTGTGGTTCTTGCGGAGGGTCCCTGGGGGGCCGTAAGATCCCTAGCACTCCGGGCTGCCCTGCTCTGGGCCGAGCAAGCTGCTGTGCTGTGTCAGAAAGCCCTGGGAGAAAGCAGGGGAGCTGCTTGAGGAGGGAAGCTGCCGGCCTCTTGGCAACCCTCCACCACGGCTGCAGCTGTGTTCAGGGGATGCTAGATAGAGGGTCTGGGGTGGGCCTCACAGCGTCCGTTCCAGAGGAGATACAGGGCTCCAAACAAGAGAGAGTGGTGGCTTTAATTTCGGTGGTGGCATTGGACGGGGAGAGAAATAGGCAGATTTGAGGTACTTTGGGGATATGGATGGTGAACAACAGTAGAAAGTCAAAGCTCTTTCCTTTTTCCTCTCTCTCTGCCCATTTTCATTCCAGAGATGTGTACTGCTGTGCTCTGGCTCCCTGGGAAGTGGGCACTGAGGCTGAGTTTATTGAGCACGATGGTGAGGAGTGTCCTTGCACCAACACCTGTGGAAAGGAGGGAACAGACACGGGAGTGGGCAAAGGGGAACCACACAGCCGCAGTCAACCCCAAAGGGCGCTCTGGAGCTAGACCTGACCTACAGAGTTGTCCTAGGTCGGGCCTAGATGCTGGACCTCCATCAGTCCAGGGATGTGGGCCAACCTGGGAAGGGCAGCTCTCTTCAGCTGAGGCTATTGCTGTCATGGCGTCCGTCACAATTATTGTCTTTTGCAGGCCAGGTACCGTTGTAGGTGCTGAGTATGTAGCAGTGAATGGGGTCAGGTGAGGGAGAGACAACAAACAAATATATAACATTGGGCAGTGAGAAGTGCAAAGCAGAAAACCACACAGGGTTAGCTGGATGATGGCTGGACAGGGTGGGTGAAGGTTGGGATGGAGGTGATGGAAACTTGAAGGTAAAATCAACCTGACTGTGACAGTTTAGGGGCTGGGCAGCCTCTCCCTGCACTGCACACCCCTGGAGCCCACTCCGGAGCTGAGAGCTGCCCCATCTCTTGGCCACAATTCCCAGCCTCTTTGTAGGAGGTAGGGGCAGCCCCACTCCCATAAGAAATTTGCCATGGGACCCTCTGCTTTCTTGTTGGCCAGCAGCCTGGGGTTTTCGGAGTTGGGGAGTGGCATGAGGGGCGGTAGCTGGAGGTTGGCAAGTCTTCCCGCTGCCTCCAACCTGGGGAGGGGGGTGGATTGGCAGGACGGGTGGCTGGGCCCAAGTCATGGCCGAGACTCTGTGTGTGTGTGTGTGTCCGTGTGTCCGTCCTTTCCCACATGCGATCCTGCTGCCCGCTTCCTTGGCCCGCCTCACCTGGGCAGATGCCTGCAGGGGGCAGCACTGCTGGGGTCCCTGCTGGGGGCCAGGGTTGGGGGAGGCTCCCCCAGCCAGGCCCAGGCTCCGCCTGCTTCCCTCCCCCTCTCTCCCCAGGCCCTTGTGTTTGCAAAGGAAGGTCGAGCGTCCCAGGAGTCTGGATGCAGTCACGGATCATTACGGCCGGGAGAGCTGGTGCAGCCTCGGCCAGGGCAAGGGCACGGCGGCTGGTAGACTGGCGGGCGAGGTCCCGTGGAGTGAGGCCGTCCTCGGATGCAGCAGCCCTGCCAGTGTCGCCACTCCCGCGGACGCTGGGGCCCGGAGAGTGGTGCTGTGGACTGGTTCCGGCCAGTGGCGCATTTAGCATCAAAACAAACCCAATACTGAGTTAGTTGGCGACCAGTCCCTCTGTTTCTGACAGCTTGGGTCAGTTTCCTGGTGACTGACAGAAATGAAAACCTGAATTTAGGTTGTGGCTCTGCCAGTCTTCGCCTGAGTGTTCTCAGACAAGTTACTCAGTTACTCTGAGCCTCAGTGTTCTCATCTGTAAAATGGAGGGATTCAACATGATCTCTGAACGTTTTTTCTATCTCTAAAGCACTGTCTGTTCTGTGGCCCTCTTCCTGTTCTGGTCCTGGAGGTCAGGAGAGATGTAGGAAGTTGGAGTTTTAAGGACTTCCTTGGCTTCTGTTCACCCAGTTGTGAGCATCTGACTGGAGAGACTCTATAAGGGACAGATTGCTGAGGAATAGGGAGGCCCTTCCCATTTGTGAAGAGCAGAGAAGAGTCATGGTGGGTGAGAGCCAACAGCAAGCGAAGGGGAGGTGGCAGAGAACATCCGAAGAGCTTCTGGCACGTGACTGTGGTGCTCATGGGGGACATCAGCTCCTTTGTGGTTTGCTCTCCATCCCTCCCTTGGGAAACTGTCATTCCCCAATACCTGTGTTTCAGGTGAGGCTATTAACTGTGGAGCTCTGCCCGTCCCTGTCCAGCAGTGGGGATTATGAGTCATATTCAGGGGCCAGTGGTGGATGGTGAAGGAGACAGTGGCACGCTCTTTTCTCTGGCTTTGCCAACTGTGTGTGTGAGGTAAGTCTGGAACTGTTTGGAACTTCTTTGATGCCGCATGGAGAGAGCCTGACTGAAAATGGAGCACACTAAAGGGAAAGCAAAAATATTTTACATTTTTAAAAATTTTTTATTTATTTATTTATTTTTGGCTGCACTGGGTCTTCGTTGCCGAGCGCAGGCTTTCTCTAGTTGCAGCGAGCGGGGGCTACTCTTCATTGCGGCGCGCGGGCTTCTCATGCGGTGGCTTCTCTTGTTGTGGAGCACGGGCTCTAGGCACACGGGCTTCAGTAGTTGTGGCTCGTGCGTTCTAGAGCGCAGGCTCAGTAGTTGTGGCACACGGGCTTAGTTGCTCCGCAGCATGTGGGATCTTCCCAGACCAGGGCTTGAACCCGTGTCCCGTGCGTTGGCAGGCAGACTCTTAACCACTGCACCACCAGGGAAACCTGGGAAAGCAAAAATAGAAACAGAAGGTCCTAGTGACATAATTTGAGCTCCTGGATATATCCATGCCTAAAGCCAGCCCCACCCTTGGATTTCCCCACTTATTTGTACCAATGAATTCCTCCTTTCAATTATTCCAGTTTGAGTTGGATTTCTACTGATTGTGGTTGACTGAGTTCTGTCAAATATAGTGTCTAATAAATATAATAGCACTTCAGGATGATATGCTAGATCGTTTCTAGTCAAAGTGGTCCAAGGACCAGCAGCATGGGAGCTTGCTGGAAATGTAGAATCTCAGGTCTATCCAAGACCTATTGAATCAGAACCTTCATTTTAACAAGAGCCCAAGCTATCCATATATACATTGAAGTTTGAGAAGCAGTACACTAGACCAGTAGCTCTCAGCTCTGGAAGCACACTTAAAAGTCCCAACACCCAAGCCATACTCCATACCAATTAAATCAACATCTCTGAGGGTGGACCCTGGCATCCTCATTTTTTTAAAACTCCCTGGGAGATAACAATGTACAACCAAGCTTGAGGACCACTGCTCTGGTGTGATTTGCTTAATGGTAGCTAAAACGTCAGATGCTTAATGGTAGCTAAAACAGCCAAAGCCTGCTTCTGTTGTGGGCACAGCAAAGGGACCTTGGTAGCGGTGGGGTCCCTTAGAAATGAAGTGGGAGCTGCCTTGCCCGGTAGAGGAGCCAGACTGGGCTGTATCCCACAAACAGAACTCACAGGCACCCCAGGGGGGATTTTACCAAATCCTGGAATACTTTCTTTTCTTACTACAGCAACATATCTTCTCTTCCTTTGAATTCATAATCCAGGACTACATAAATATCTCGTAAGCTTTAAAAATTCAAGTCCCTCTGACACAGGAAGTTGACCATAAGCACAACCTGAATCCCAAACTGAACCCAAATATTATTTTTTTATTGAACCATGAACTACCTCCAAAATATGTTGTGAGTTTTTATTTTCCTTCTAAAAATCACTATTGTGGTGAATCAATTCACTCTGGAGCTAATCCAGATGCTTTCTAAAATCAGTCAACTAGAAGAAAATGGGGATATCAGAATATTCTCTGAATTGAACGCAAGCAAAATTCTTTGCATTGGAGAATTGGCTCTGACTGGTTGCTGTGGGAATTTGGCCTGTGGCCTCATGTTTCCAGTGGCTAGTCAGATGCAGCATTCTCCTGCATTTCTATTTCTTTCTGAGTGAGGACCTTGCCAGGACCCATGGGGCACCTGTGACCAATTATGTATGGTCCAGGTGGCATCGTTAGGGTGTTAGCAGGTGGCAGCGGTCCGTATGCATGGAAAAATGAATAAGATGGAGGTATATCCTCCTAGGGAGAGGGAGAAGAGAGATGGAAAGGGAGTTTCTGGGGCTGCTTTGTGTTTGTTCTTTATGGTTTTAACTGCTGGCAAAGAACCCTTTCCTGCCTGGAGCGCTGCTTGGGAGCAGGGAGAGGTGTGGGAGGCGATGGGGAGAGAGCTAGAAGCTGGCCTTTCTCTGCTCACCTTGTCAGCCGCTCATTTGGGATTCTAATCAGGCAGAAATATTTTCCCGTTACCTCATTACCAACTCTAACAAAGTCCCAGCTCCAGGTCGCGGCTGCTTTTCTCCTGCTGGGGTTAACGATGAGCAGCTTGTTGGAGACTTCGGTAACTCATTTGTTATAACATGCGATTCACAGCAGCAAGAAGGCTCTGGGGTGGAGGAGGCAGAGCAGAGAGCAGGGGAAGAGGTGGAGGGAGAGCCCTCTTCACAAAGGACAGGAAGGCAGAAACGCCCAGTGCTTCGGGGAAACCAAGCTCAGACCCTAATGGGCACCTTGAATCTTCTGGGAATCCGGGCCCAGCTCTGAGTGAGGTGCAGACCAGCTCCAATTGTGTGTGGAAACAGGTGACATCATGACCAGTTGTTGGCTGGGGATTAAAGGGCGAGCTTTTAATCCTGTAGCGACAGTCTTCAGGACCTCTGCTTCGCGTGCTTTTATGGCCCTAGACGCCAATCCTTGAACTTAGTGATTTGAAAAATATTTGCATGCCATCATTTACCAGGTCAAAGCCTATCCACGGCTTCCTAATTCCCATCGTCTTACACCAAAACTTCTTTCCTTGCCTATCTAGGCTCTCCATAAAATACCTCTACTCAAACTAGTTGTGTTTCCAGTATTTCCCCCATACAAAATCCTCTATTTGAAACCCTTAAGGACTTGGTCTCTTCAGTATCCCATAAAGATTGTTAATTTACCTTCTTCTTGATTGTTCTTCCTTCACATTCAAGTCCTATCCATTCACCAAAGCTTAACCAAAGCATTATATCTTCCATAAATCCTTTCATGATTATGCTACTTGATGCCTACAGCATGGCTTAAAATGGGGATCTGCCAGATTTGGCCCATCTCTTTTTATAAATAAAGTTTCATTGGAACCCAGCCATGCTCACATGCTTTCTTAGCTGCTTTTGCACTACATCAGAAGAGTTAAGTAGTTGCAACAGAGACCATATGACCGGCAAAGCCTAAAATATTTACTGTTTGCCCCTTTGCAGAAAAAGTTTGTCTACCCCAGCTTAAACCATAAAGTTTATAACTTTAATTTATATTGTGCTTCCTTAAATTCTTTCAGCATGCCCTCCCAGCTTATTCTTTTTCTCCTCTTCTTCCTATCCACTCTGCACTCTTCCCATCTTCTTTTGCTCCGAACTTTCATCACATTTTATCTGTTTATTTCTTGTGATGCTTTTCTCTTTCTAAAAATTGTAACCGTCATTTATTTAAATGCCTGTTCTGTATAATCTCTAGTCTGTAAGCCCTTTGCGGGCAGAATCTCTTCAGATCCATCTCTGCAACCCCTCAACTATTAGCACAGGGTTCAGTAAGTGGGGAAAGAACCTCATTGGTTTCAGAGTCTGCCATGGCTCCTGAATGGCCTTTCTGGAATTGCCATGAGAGGTGTCAACAGTTTTCTGGCAGTTCTGTTCAGGGTTATGACATCCTGAAGAGCTGTGTTCCTTGTAGAATAAAGCTATCTAACCCTGCCCTTGAATTACTGCTTCCTCAGTAGTGAGATCACCATTTCATGGAGGGTAGGATGCCCTGCAACTTTGTGGATGAATTAGGGGATATTATTGATCCTGGTTCATTTCCATCTCTCCCTTCTTTTCTAACATGATCCCATTTTATAGAATTCCAGGTGTAGGCCCCTCAGTTCTATGGAGATGTCTGAGAAAAACAAAAGCTTCCTGTCTTTCCATCTTTATTATACAAAATCACAGTGAAATTGTGGGAGGCAGAATAATGGCCCCCAAAGATGTCTATGTCCTAATCCCTGGAAACTGTAACTACATTACTTTATAATGCAAACGGGAGTTTGAAGATATGATTAAGGGTAAGATTTTGAGATGGTGATATTATCTTGGATTATTGGATTGTCCAATTTAATAACCTGAGTCCTTAAAGGTAGAATAGTGAGGCAGGAGAGTAGGTCAGAGAGATGTGACATGAGAAGGACTCAATCCATTGTTGCTGACTTTGAAGATGGGGGAAAGGGCCATGAGCTAAGGAATGAGGGCAACCTCTAGAAGCTGGAAAGATAAGGTACAGATTCTCCCCTAGAACTTCCAGAAGGGAAGGCAGCCCTGACACCACACTGATTTTAGTTCATTGAGACCCATGTCCAACTTTGACCTCTAGAACAAGCAGATAATGTATTTATATTGTTGAAGACACTAAATTTGTGGTAATTTATTACAGGAGCAGTAGAAATTTTACCATTTTACAGAAAATATTTCACTGACTTAGGGAGGCTGTGTGGGGAGGTGGGGGCTAGCTGGTACTTGTCTATCCATTCCAGAAAAAAGAAGTGTTGTTCAGAGTCCTGGAGCTAGATCTGACCTGGTTGTCTTGGAGATCATTACATTTACCCCTAAGATTAAGTTAAATTGGGGAAATGTGTATGGCCTTTTGCTGTCAGTATTTTTGGGGGAAGGCATGGACTGGCTTTGTGGAGTTTTTGTTGCATGTACATAGTGTATACAGACTTCAGGTTTTTAGACCAGTTTGTAGAACTCTGGTCCTCAGAGAGTCAGGAACCCTGAAGTTCACGGCCTGGGGTGATTTCTCCTGGGCATTGCTTTGGTTACTAAAACAATTGGATGAACCATGTATCAATTATCTATTGACATAATAATGCTACATAAAAAAACATCCCCCACCAAAAAAACCCAAAAAAACAAAAAAAATCCCCCAAACCTCACTGACTTGAAACAATAACCATTTATCATTGCTCACAGGCTTATGGCTCTGCTGATCTGGGCTGGGCTCAGCTGGGCTCAGCATCTGTGGTCAGGTTGGCTGGAGGCTGATTGGTTCAGAATGACCTCAGCTGGGGAGACTTGGCTCTTCTCCACATGCTCTCTCCCCTCCAGAAGGCTAGCTGATGGTGTTCTCATGACAGGGGAGGGAGAAAGGGGGGTTGTGGAGAGTGGGAGAGGGAGAGGGAGAGGGAGAGGGGAGTAGGTGAGGCCTCTAGAGGCCTAGTTTGGAGCTGATATGTTGCTGCCCACATTCTGTTGGTCAGAGGAACTTACAAGGAAGCCTAGATTTAAAGAACAGGGAAATAGTTTCAACTTCTTGATGAGAAGAACTACCAGGTCACATTGCAAGTGGTGTGGGAAGGATGGAGAATTAGGGCCATTTTTGCAGTCAGTCTGCCACAGACTCTCCAGGAAGGGAAAAATGCCCTTAGACCCAAACAGCTCCTGAGAGCTGGCTCCTTTCCTAGCGTGGGAGTCATCAGAGCCTCCGGATCCCACCCCCTTTTCACTACATGTCCTCTCTCAAAGAAAGCCACAATTCTCCCTATGAACTGCCAGCCATCAGCGCCCGCCTTCCCTGTCTCTCGGCTCCAAGCCTGAGGGATGTCATGGACGACCAGCCAGCTTGATGAATGCCGCCTCTGTAAACCCTCCCCTGGCCTCTGTCACAGCATCAGTGTGAAATGAACTTGCTAATACTCTGAGAGCCACAAACCTTTTCCTCTTCCCCAGCACGACGCATCGAATCGATCTGGCTGGGTGAGCCGCGACAAACCAAACCCCACAGAAAAAGGCATCAGCAAATTTAAAGCCTCGTTCAAGATCTTGATTCACCATAAACTAAGTTGCCGGCAGCAGGTGTTGACACTTCTTCCACGGCGGTTGATACCGGGATTTATCAACTTGCCATAAGATGTTGATATTGACCAAGACTGAGTTCCAAATGAAAAGGCCTATGGCAGTATATCTTTATTGCTCAGATAATCTGCGGACTTGCTAATCCTTCCTTGTCCCACTCAATAATGTTGCAGAAATTCTTTTGGAACGGAGAGACCATTACTTAAACACAACAAGATTGCTCTTTCCCTACAAGACCTCCTGAAACAGGGATGGAGGTACCAGCAGTGTGTTGAGAACATAACCAGTGTTGGAAAATCTATTTGTGCCTGTGCCCGAAACCATGATGCCTTTAAGTTTTTAGAGACCCAGCTCTCTCCTCTTGGGAAACAGCCCAGAAAAAAACACAGTAGGATTTGACATGGAACCTGTTCATGAATAGTGTCCACTTCCCTTTCCCCACTGGTCCACTTCAGGGCCACAGGTGTGCCTACCTCCCACCCAGGCTAGTGAACAGTATGATGTCACCCTTAGTGCTGGTCCCTGACAGTGAAATTAATGTGACAGTTGGTTCTTGCTAATTGTGGGGCCCACTAGGAACACAGAAAAAGAGGGACAATTTATTACCTGCTTATTTGTTTTCTCATTGAAATAAATACAGTCTGCAGCCCTCATTTAAGGGAGGATATGTATGCATTAGAGTCACATATGGTGACTTTTGAGTTATTTTGGATATCAGGGTCCCTAGGAAAATCAGCAGGGAGAAGATGAGCTAACTGAACAGGGCCAAGGAAGCAGCCCAGAGTGGCTGGGTCAGGGAGCAAGCCAGAGGGGCAGAATTTCCAACCCAGCTCCCTTACCCAGCTCTGTTCCCCTGGATGGTTTCTAAGGGCCTCTTCAAAGAGGAAGATGGAGGCCAGTGGGGAGAGGCCAAGGAAGACAGAGCCATAGGAAGATGGAGGTTTCATAGACATGCTCTCCCCTGCCATCAGGTAAGCAGGTGCAGGATGACCCAGATGCTGACCCACAGTGGGACTCTTGCTCTGTTCTGTCTTCTAAGACTTGCATAGTCATTAGCAGTGCAATCTCTACTAGCCCTCCTGGCTTGCGGCCTCAGGGAGGGAAGGAATTGATCACAACATCAACTGCATTCCAAAGAGGTACTAACAGAGGTTGAGAGCACAGGCTTGGCAGCCAGACAGTTTGGGGTTTGCAGTCTGGCTCCTGCACTTATCAGCTGGGTGACCTTGGGCAAGTCTCTTATCTTTTCTAAGCCACAGTTTTCTCATCTGTAAAAAGGAGGAAATAGTAACTGTACCATGGCAGGCAATGTTTATTGCCTCCTTTTTTTCCTTGCCACCAGAATATCAATTTTGTTCAGGTGTCACTTCCCATGATTTCTGGGGAGGTGGGCCTAGGTCCTGATCCTAGAGTGAACATGTGATCAGTTCTGGCCAATGAGATGAAAAGGGAACATTTGGGGAGTAGTTCTGGCATTTTCCCTCCCTGATATGAGAAGGCAGACAAAGAGCATCTCTCTATTCTGTCTGCCACCTGCTTCCTTCTTGACGTGAAGTTGGTTGGTGGGAGGAACCCCCCCTGCTCATGCTGCCCCCTGCTTCCTACAGTAGAAATTTGTTGACTAATGCTATGGCTGTGGCAGCAATTTTGTTCCCAAGAGACCAGGAGAATGTGGAGACACCTATTCAGGGACCTCCATCATGGAGCAGCTAAAACAAAGCCTAACTGCCCAAGTTTCATGTGAGAAAAATGAACCCTTGTTTGTTAATGTTGCTGTGAATTGATTATTCTGTTCCTTGCAGCCAAAAGCATTCGTAAACAATATAAGTACCTATTTCATGGTTTGATGGGAGAATTAAATAAGATAGTCAGAGGGTCTTCTGGACAGAGGCCTGAAAGCTTCTCCAATTTCTCTGCAGAGTCTTGAGAGTAGGTTTGTGATATTTCCTCCTTGAGAATAATGATGAAAGAGAGAGGCTGGGAAAAGGAGCAGAGAAGTGAGATAACTCCACTTTTCTCTTTCTGTTTTGGGGAGAAGGCAATTCAGACTTTAGATGATGATTCTCCAACCACTGTGCCTGTAATTCATTGCATGCTGGGTCAAGTGACTATCGAATACATCTTGCAGACAATGGCTGGATTTAAAATTTTTTGTGTACCTCAAACATTGGTAAATTTCGTTCAATTTTCTCATTGCTTTACCTACTAAGTTTAGGATTGCGTAGGGCATCACTTCAGTTCAATAAGCAGTGGTTTCCATTGTTTTAGGTTTTTTATTTCTTTGCCATTAGGTCTGCAATCTATACAGACTGAAGGGGACTAGACAGTTCTCGTTGCAAAGGAACCTTTTGGTAAGTGAAGAATCATTATTTAATGCTAAGAATCATCTTCCAATTAATTTATTTGCTAAAATTCTTGAGAACCCAATAGTTGGGTGCTCAAATAGGGTAGCAATCTGCCCCAGGTTGGCTTCTGAACCCTGAAGCTCAACGTACTGTGGTAGCTCACAGCCTGAGAGAATCTTGCAAACTATTTGCAAGGATCAGGGAAGGGACTGCAAAACAATGTATTCTTAGCTTTGAGTTGGTATAGCTTGTCTGTCTCATAGGTTAGTATTTATTTTTAAAATTTTATTTAAAAATTATTATATAGTAAAATTAATGTTTTGTGTGTATACGATTCTATTAATTTTGACACATATATGGATTTATGTAACCACCACCATAATTAAAACAGTGGTCCCTCATGCTAGCTCTTTCTAGTCACATTGTTTTCTCACCTCCAACCTCTGCCACTGACTTGTCTGTTTGCCATCACTAGAGTTTTGTGTTTTCGAGAATGTCATATAAAGGGAATCATATAGTAGCTCACGCTTTGAAACTGGCTTTTTCATTCAGCATAACACCTTAGAGGTTCATTCAAGTTGTTGTGTGTATTAAAATCTGTTCATTTTTATTGCTGAGTGGTTGATATTCCACTGTATGGTTGTTCCACAGTTTGTTTATCCATTCACCTTTTGAAGGATAGTTAGGTTGCCTCCAGTTTGGGACAATAATGAATAAAGCCACTATAAACATTTGTGTTCAGGTTTTTGTGTGAACTTGGGTTTTCATTTCTTAGGGTAAATAATTAGAAGTTGGATTGCTGGGTCATGTGGTAAGTGTACGTTTAACTTTGTAAGAAGTTGCCAAGCTACTTTCTGGAGTGGCCACACCATTTTGCATTCCTATCAGCAAGGTGGGAGAGTTCTAGTTAGTCCATATTTTAATCAGTATTTGGCATTTTGGGTATTTAAAATTTTATTTTAGCCATTTAATGTGTGTAGCGGTAAGTCACTATGATTTTAATTTGCATTTTCCTAATGGTTAATAATGTTGAACATTTTTTTGACATCCATATATCCTCCTTGATGAAGTGTTTATTTCAGTCCTTTGTCCATTTTTAAATTGTGCTACTTGTTTTCCTGTTGTTGAGTTTTGAGAATTCTTTATATATTCTGGATACAAGCCCTTTGTTGAACACGTGATTTAAAAATATTTTCTTCCAGTCTGTAGCTTGTCTTTTCAGTCTCTTAACAGTGTCTTCTGCAGACCAAAGTTTCTAGTTTTGAAGAAATCTGAATTTCAGTTTTTTTCTTTTATGCTTTATACTTTGTGTCTTATCTAAGAATGTTTTGCCTAACTTTAGATCTCAAAGATTTTGCCCATGTCTTCCACAAGTTTTGTAGTTTTATATTTAGATATATGATCCAGTTGAGTTAATTTTTGTATATGGTGTGAAATTTAAGTTGAAGTTCAGTTTTTTTTATTTTAGCATATGGATGTCCAGTTGTTCCAGTACCATTTGCTGAAAAGACTGTCCTTTCCCCATTGAATGGCTTTTGCACTTTTGTAAAAAAAAAAAAAAAAAAAAAAATGAGTTGGTCATGTTTGTATGGGGCTATTTTTGGACTCTGTTCTGTTTCATTGATACGTGCATGTCTATTTCTTTGCTAATTCCATGTCTTGACTACTGTAGCTTTATAAAGAGTATTAAAATTCGGGTAGTGTGACTTCTCCAACCTTACTCTTCATTTTCCAAGATTGGTTTAGCTATTTGTCTTCATCAGTTTGGGCTGCTAAAACAGAATGACACAGAATGAGTGACTTAAACAACAAACATTTATGTTTCAGTTCTGGAGGTAGGAAGTTTGAGATCAGGGTGTCAGCATGGCTGGTGAGAGCCTCCTCTTAGTTCATAGCTGGCTGCCTTGCTGTATTCTTCACATGGAGGAAAGAGAGAGGAAGTAAACTCTCTCTTGCCTGTTCTTCTAAGGGCAGTAATTCCATTATGAGGGCTCCACTCTCATGACCTCCCCAAAGCTGCATCTCCAAATACCATCACACTGAGGATTGGGGTTTCAGCATATGAATTTTAGGGGTACACAAACACTCAGTCCGTAGCACTATTCTAGTTTCTTTGCTTTTCCATATAAATTTTAGAATTAGTTTGCCCAATTCTATAAAAAAAAATCCTGCTGGAACTTTGACTGAAATTGTATGAATCTATAGATCAATCTGGGAAAAATGAATATCTTTACTATACTGAGTTTTCCAGTCTGTGAGCAGAGTATGTTTTGTCATTTATTTAGGCCAAATTTGAATTCTTTCATCAGCATTTTGTAGTTTTTTCAACTCACAGGTCCCATGCATATTTTGTTAGGTTTATACATAAGTATTTTATTTTTCTTGAATATGAAATATGAAAATGGTATGTATTTTTACTAGTGTCTAAAACTATGATTGGGGCTTCCCTGGTGGCGCAGTGGTTAAGAATCTGCCTGCCAATGCAGGGGAAATGGGTTTGAGCCCTGGTTGGGAAAATCCCACATGCCGTGGAGCAACAAAGCCCATGCGCCACAACTACTGAGCCTGTGCTCTAGAGCCCATGAGCCACAACTACTGACCTTGCTAGCCACAACTACTGAAGCCCGCATGCCTAGGGCCTGTGCTCCGCAACAAGAGAAGCCACCACAATGAGAAGCCCTCACACCACAATGAAGAATAGCCCCTGCTCGCTACAACTGGAGGAAGCCCGCGCAAGCAATGAAGACCCAATGCAGCCAAAAAAAACCAAACAAACTGCGATTGATTTTTGTGTGTTGAACGTTGAACTGGTGGCCTGTGACCTTGTTAAACTCACTTACCGTTTCTATGAATTTTGCTGTTGTTGTTATTGTTGATTTCTATATTTAGAAAATTATGTTTGTGAATAAAGACATTTTTATTTCTTCCTTTCCAATCTGTAGGTATTTTATTTCTTTTTCTTGCCTAGTTACATTAACTACAATTTCCAGTATGATGTTGATTGGACTGGTGAGAGTATGTCTTCTTCCTTTTTTTTTTTTTAACATCTTTATTGGAGTATAATTGCTTTATAATGTTGTATTAGTTTCTGCTGTATAAAAAAGTGAATCAGTTATATGTATACCTATATCCCCATATCCCCTTCCTCTTGCACCTCCCTTCCACCCTCCCTATCCCACCTCTCTAGGTCGTCGCAAAGCACCGAGCTGATCTCCCTGTGCTATGCGGCTGCTTCCCACTAGCTATCTATTTTACATTAGGTAGTGTATATATGTCCGTGCCACTCTCTCACTTCGTCCCAGCTTACCCTTCCCCCTCCCCAAGTCCTCAAGTCCATTCTCTGCATCTGAATCTTTACTCCTGTCCTGCCCCAGGTTCTTCAGAACCATTTTTTTTAAATTCCATATATACGTGTTAGCATATGGTATTTGTTTTTCTCTTTCTGACTTACTTCACTCTGTATGACAGACTCTAGGTCCATCCACCTCACTACAAATAACTAATTTCACTTTTTTACGGCCGAGTAATATTCCATTGTATACATGTGCCACAACTTCTTTATCCATTCATCTGTTAATGGACACTTAGGTTGATTCCATGTCCTGGCTATTGTAAATAATGCTGCAGTGAACATTGTGGTACATGTCTCTTTTTGAATTATGGTCTTCTCAGGTTATATGCCCAGTAGTGGGATTACTGGGTCATATGGTACTTCTATTTTTAGTTCTTTTAAGGAACCTCCATACTGTTCTCCATAGTGGCTGTATCAATTTACATTTGCACCAACAGTGCAAGAAGGTTCCCTTTACTCCACACCCTCTCTAGCATTTATTGTTTGTAGAAATTTTGCTGATGGCTATTCTGACCCATGTGAGGTGATACCTCACTGTGGTTTTGATTTGCATTTCTCTAGTGATTAGTGATGTTGAGCATCCTTTCATGTGTTTGTTGGCAATCTGTATATCTTCTTTGGAGAAATGTCTATTTAGGTGTCCTGCCCATTTTTGGATTCGGTTTTTTTTTTTTTTTTTATATTGAGCTGCATGAGCTGCTTGTTTATTTTGGAGATTAAGCCTTTGTCAGTTGCTTCATTTGCAAATATTTTCTCCCATTCTGAGGGTTGTCTTTTAATCTTGTTTATGGCTTCCTTTGCTGTGTAAAAGCTTTTAAGTTTCATTTAGGTCCCATTTGTTTATTTTTGTTTTTATTTCCATTTCTCTAGGAGGTGCAAAAAGGATCTTGCTGTAATTTATGTCATAGAGTGTTCTGCCTATGTTTTCCTCTAAGAGTTTGATAGTGTCTGGCCTTAAATTTAGGTCTTTAATCCATTTTGAGCTTATTTTTGTGTATGGTGTTAGGGATTGTTCTAATTTCATTCTTTTACATGTAGCTGTCCGGTTTTCCCAGCACCACTTATTGAAGAGGCTGTCTTTTCTCCATTGTATATTCTTGCCTCCTTTATCAAAAATAAGGTGACTATATGTGCATAGGTTCATCTCTGGGCTTTCTATCCTGTTCCATTGATCTATATTTCTGTTTTTGTGCCAGTACCATACTGTCTTGATGACTGTAGCTTTGTAATATAGTCTGTAGTCAGGGAGCCTGATTCCTCCACCTCCATTTTTCTTTCTCAAGATTGCTTTGGGTGTTCAAGGTCTTTTGTGTTTCTATACAAATTTTAAAATTGTTTGTTCCAGTTCTGTGAAAAATGCCTTTGGTAGCTTGATAGGGATTGCATTGAATCTGTAGATTGCTTTGGGTAGTATAGTCACTTTCACAATGTTGATTCTTCCAATCCAAGAACATGGTACATCTCTCCATCTGTTTGTATCATCTTTAATTTCTTTAATCAGTGTCTTGTAGCTTTCTGCATAAAGGTCTTTTGTCTCCTTAGGTAGGTTTGTTCCTAGGTATGTTATTCTTTTTGTTGCAGTTGTAAATGGGATTGTTTCCTTAATTTTTCTTTCATATTTTTTGTCGTTAGTGTATAGGAATGCAAGAGATTTCTATGCATTAATTTTGTATCCTGCCACTTTACCAAATTCACTGATTAGCTCTAGTAGTTTTCTGGTAACATCTTTAGGATTCTCTATGTATAGTGTCATGTCATCTGCAAACAGTGACAGCTTTACTTCTTCTTTTCCCATTTGGATTCCTTTTATTTCCTTTTCTTCTCTGATTGCTGTGGCTAAAACTTCCAAAACTATGTTGAATAATAGCGGTGAGAGTGGGAAACCTTGTCTTGTTCCTGATCTTAGAGGAAATGGTTTCAGTTTTTCACCATTGAGAACAATATTGGCTGTGGGTTTGTCATATATGGCCTTTATTATATTGAGGTAGGTTCTTTCTATGCCCACTTTCTGAAGAGTTTTTATCATAAATGGGTGTTGAATTTTGTCAAAAGCTTTTTCTGCATCTATTGAGATGATCATATGATTTTATCGTTTGTTAATATGGTGTATCACATTGATTGATTTGCATATATTGAAGAATCCTTACAATCCTGGGATAAACCCCACTTGATCATGGTGTATGATCCTTTAACGTGCTGTTGGATTCTGTTTGCTAGTATTTTGTTGAGGATTTTTGCATCTACGTTCACCAGTGATATTGGTCTGTAATTTTTTTGTGACATCTCTGTCTGGTTTTGGTATCAGGGTGATGGTGGTTTCGTAGACTGAGTTTGGGAGCATTCCTCCCTCTGCTATGTTTTGGAAGAATTTGAGAAGGATAGGGGTTAGCTCTTCTCTAAATGATAGAATTCGTCTGTGAAGCCATCTGGTCCTGGGCTTTTGTTTGTTGGAAGATTTTTAATTAGTTTCAATTTCCATGCTTGTGATTGGTCGGCTTATATTTTCTATTTCTTCCTGGTTCAGTCTCAGAAGGTTGTGCTTTTCTAAGAATTTGTCCATTTCTTCCAGGTTGTCCATTTTATTGGCATAGAGTTGTTTGCAGTTGTCTCTTAGGATGCTTTGTATTTCTGCGATGTCTGTTGTAACTTCTTTTTCATTTCTAATTTTATTGATTTGAGTCCTCTCCCTCTTTTTCTCAATGAGTCTGGCTAATGGCTTATCAGTTTTGTTTATCTTCTCAAAGAACCAGCTTTCAGTTTTATTGATCTTTGTTATTGCTTTCTTAAATTCTTTTTCACTTATTTCTGATCTGATCTTTATGATTTATTTCTTTCTGCTAACTTTGGTTTTTTTTTCTTCTTTCTCTACTTGCTTTAGGCATAAGTTTAGGTTGTTTATTTGAGATGTTTCTTGTTTCTTGAGGTAAGATTGTATTGCTGTAAACTTCCTTCTTAGAACTGCTTTTGCTGCATCCCATAGGTTTTGGGTCATTGTGTTTTCATTGTCATTTGTTTCTAGGTATTTTTTGATTTCCTCTTTGCTTTCTTCAGTAATCTCTTGGTTATTAAGTAGTATATTGTTTAGCTTCCATGTGTTTGTATTTTTTCCAGGTTTTTTCCTGTAATTGATATCTAGTCTCATAGCATTGTGGTTGGAAATGATACTTGATACAATTTCAATTTTCTTAAATTTACCGAGGCTTGATTTGTGACCCAAGGTATGATCTATCCTGGAGAATGTTCCATGAGCACTTGAGAAGAAAGTGTATTCTGTTGTTTTTGGATAGAATGTCCTATAGTTATCAATTAAGTCTATCTGGTCTACTGTGTCTTCTAAGCTTGTGTTTCCTTATTTATTTTCATTTTGGATGATCTGTCCATTGGTGAAAGTGGGGTGTTAAAGTCCCCTACTATTATTGTGTCACTGTCGATTTTCCATTTTATGGCTGTTAGCATTTGCCTTATGTATTGTGGTACCCCTATGTTGGGTGCATAAATAGTTACAATTGTTATATCTTCTTCTTGTATTCATCCCTTGATCATTATGTAGTGTCTTTCTTTGTCTCTTATAATAATCTTTTTTTTAAAGTCTATTTTGTCTGATATGAGTATTGCTACTCCAGCTCTCTTCTGATTTCCATTTGCATGGAATATCTTTTTCCATACCCTCACTTTCAGTCTGTATGTGTACCTAGGTCTGAAGTGGGCCTTTTGTAGACAGCATATATATGGGACTTGTTTTTGTATCCATTCAGCCAGTCTGTGTATTTTGGTTGGAACATTTAATCTATTTACGTTTAAGGTAATTATTGATATTTATGCTCCTATTACCATTTCCTTAATGGTTTGGGGTTTGTTATTATAGGTCTTTTCCTTCTCTTGTGTTTCTTGCCTAGAGAAGTTCCTTTAGCATTTGTTGTAAAGCTGGTTTGGTGGTGCTGAGTTCTCTTAACTTTTGCTTGTCTGTAAAAGTTTTAAATTCTCCATCGAATCTGACTGAGATCCTTGCTGGGTAGAGTAATCTTGGTTGTAGGTTTTTCCCTTTCATCACTTTCAATATGTCCTGCCACTCCCTTCTGGCTTGCAGAGTTTCTGCTGAATGATCAGCTGTTAACCTTATGGGTTTTCCCTTGTATATTATTTGTTGCTTTTCCCTTGCTGCTTTTAATCATTTTTCTTTGAATTTAATTTTTGATAGTTTTATTAATATGTGTCAGTGTGTTTCTCCTTGGATTTATCCTGTTTGGGACTCTCTGTGCTTCCTAGACTTGATTGACTATTTCCTTTCCCATGTTAGGGAAGTTTTCAACTATAATCTCTTCAAATATTTTCTCAGACCCTTTCTTATTCTCTTCTTCTTCTGGGACCCCTATAATTCGAATGTTGGTGCGTTTAATGTTGTCCCAGAGCTCTTTGAGTCTGTCCTCAATTCTTTTCATTCTTTTTTCTTTATTCTGCTCTGTGGAAGTTATTTCCACTATTTTACCTTCCAGGTCACTTATCCATTTTTCTGCCTCAGTTATTCTGCTATTGATTCCTTCTAGAGAATTTTTAATTTCATTTATTGTGTTGTTCATCATTGTTTGTTTGTTCTTTAGTTCTTCTAGGTCCTTGTTAAACGTTTCTTGTATTTTCTCTATTCTATTTCCAAGATTTTGGATCATTTTTACTATCATTACTCTGAATTCTTTTTCAGGTAGACTGCCTATTTCCTCGTCATTTGTTTGGTCTGGTGGATTTTCATCTTGTTCCTTCATCTGCTGCATATTTCTCTGTCTTCTCCTTTTGTTTAACTTACTTTGTTTAGGGTCTCCTTTTTGCAGGCTGCAGGTTCGTAGTTCCCATTGTTTTTGCTGTCTGCCCCCAATGGGTGAGGTTGTTTCAGTGGCTTGTGTAGGCTTCCTGGTGGAGGGGACTGGTGCCTGTGTTCTGGTGGGTGGGGCTGTATCTTTTCCTTCTGGTGGGCATGGCTGCGTCCAGTGGTGTGTTTTGGAGTGTCTTGAACTTAGTATGACTTTAGGCAGCCTCTCTGCTAATGGGTGGGGTTGTACTCCTGTCTTGCTAGTTGTTTGGCATGGGGTGTCCAGCACTGGAGCTTGCTGGTCATTGGGTGGAGCTGGGTCTTAGTGTTGAGACGCAGATCTCTGGGAGAGCTCTTGCTGACTGATATTATCAGTGGGGCTGGGAGGTTTCTTGTGGTCCAATGTCCTGGACTCAGCCCTCCCACCTTGGAGGCTCAGGCCCGACATGCAGCCAGAGCACCAAGACCCTGACAGCCACACAGCTCAGAAGAAAAATAAGAAAGAAACAAAACAAACAAACAAAAAAATGAACAGCCAGAACCCTATGACAAAGGGTAAAAGCAAAGCTATGCAGACAAAATCACACAAAGAAGCATACACATACACACTCACAAAAAGAGAAAAAAAATTATATAAAAAGAAAAAAGGAAGAGAGCAACCAAACCCTAAACAAATCCACCAGTGATAATAAGCACTAAATACTAAACTAAGGTAAGCATAAAAGCATAAACAAATTAGACACAGAAAGCAAGCCCCAAGTCTACAGTTGCTCCCAAAGTCCACCACCTCAATTTTGGGAACATTCATTGTCTATTCAGCTATTCTTCAGATGCAGGGTTTATCAAGTTGATTGTGGGGATTTAATCCACTGCTCCTGAGGCTGCATGGAGAAATTCCCCTTCTCTTCTTTGTTTGCGCAGCTCCTGGGGTTCAGCTTTGGTTTTGGCCCTGCCTCTGCCTGTAGGCCACCCTCAGGAGTCTGTTCCCCACCCAGACAGGAGGGGGTTAAAGCAGCAGCTGATTCGGGCTCTCTTGCTCTCACGCCAGGGGGAGGGAGGGGTACAGTAATCATAACTGGAATGTGGGGCGGGCCTGAGGTGGCAGAGGCTGGCTTGACATTGCAACGGCCTGAGGCACACCCTGTGTTTTCCTGGGAAAGTTGTCCCTGGATCACGGGACCCTGGCAGTGGCAGGCTGCACAGGCTCCCGGGAGGGGAGGTGTGGATAGTGACCTGTGCTTGCACACAGGCTTCTTGGTGGCTGCAGCAGCAGCCTTAGCATTTCATGCCCATCTCTGGTGTCCGCGCTGATAGCCGCAGCTCACGCCCGTCTCTGGAGCTCATTTAGGCGGTGCTCTGCCTTCTGTGGGCACACAGGGAAGGAATCCCCTCTCTTCGCACACCCAGTAACAATGGTCTCTTGCCTCTCTGGCAGGCCCAGACTTTTTCCCGGACTCCCTCCCGGCTAGCTGAGGCTCACGAGCCCCCTTCAGGCTGTGTTCACGGAGCCAACCCCAGTCCTCTCCTTGGCGTCTGACTTCCGAAGCCCAAGCCTCAGCTCCCAGGCCCCACCCATCCCAGTGGGTAAGCAGAGAAGTCTCTCAGGCTGGTGAGCGCTGGTGGGCACCAATCCTCTGTGTTGGAATCTCTCCACTTTGCCCTCCGCACCCCTGTTGCTGCGCTCTCCTTCGTGGCTCCGAAGCTCCGCCCCTGCCCACACCCCATCCCCACCAATGAAGGGGCTCCCCAGTATGTGGAAACTTTTCCTCCTTCACAGGTCCTTCCCAGAGGTGCAGGTCCTGTCCCTATTCTTTTGTCTCTGTTTTTTCTTTTGCCCTACCCAGGTATGTGGGGAGTTTCTTGCCTTTTGGGAGGTCTGAGGTCTTCTGCCAGCGTTCAGGAGGTGTTCTGTAGGAGTTGTTTCACATGGAGACGTATTTTTGATGTATTTGTTGGGAGGAGGGTGATCTCCACATCTCACTCCTCCACCATCTTGAAATTAGTTCTCCTTCTTCCTAACCTTAGGGGAAAATAATTCAATCTTTCACCATTAAGTATGATGCTAGCTGTGGGGTTTTTATAGTTGTTTTTTGTTAGGTTGAGGAAGTTCCCTTGTATTCCAGTTTGGTGGGATTTTAAAAAGTGATTATATGTTGCACTTTGTCCAATGTTTTCCTGTATCAACTGATATGAGGTTTTTCTTTTTAGATTGTTGATATAGTGGTTTGCATAGATTGATTTTCCAATATCAATCCATCCTTGAATTTCCAGAATAAACTTCACTTGTTTGTAGTGTATTATTCTTTCTATGTTCTCCTGGACTTAATTTGCTAATATATTTTGAAGATTTTGCATCTATTTTCATTAGGGATATTGGTCTCCAGTTTTCTTTTCTTCTTTCTTCTCACTTCTTTCTTTCTTTTCTCTTTTTTTTGGGGGGGGGGGTAGGGAGTACTGTCTTTAATTTTTGGCATTAGGGTAATGCTAAGTTCATAAATTGAGACAAAGTGTTCCCTCCTATTTTCTGGAAGAGATTGTCTAGAATTGTATTATTTCTTCTTTAAATAGTAGAATTTGCCAGTAAAATCCTGGGGATTATTTTGGGGGGAAGATTTTTAAACTATAATTTAATAGTTATAGCACTATTTGGGTTACCTATTTCATCTTGGGAGAGTTTGAGTAGCTTGTGGTTTTTGAAGAAGTGGTCATTTTATCTAAGTTGTCAAATTTACGTGTGTAGAATTGTTTATAGTATTCTCTTACTGTCATTTTAATGTATGTGGGGTTTATAGTGATAGCTCCTCTTTCAATCCTGGTATTGAAACTTTGTATTTCTTCTTTTTCCTTCTAGAAAATTTTCAATTTTATTTATCTTTTCATAACTAGCTTTTGGTTGTACTGATTTCCTTTTTTTTTTTCTGCTTTCAATTTCATTGATTTCTTCAATATTTATTATTTCTTTCCTTTTGCTTGCTCTCTGTTTACTTTGTTCTTCTCTTCTGCTTTCTTACAGTGGAAACTTGGATTATTGACTTGAAACCTTCATTGTGTTCTAATATAATCACTTAATGCTATAGATTTCTCTAGAATTATGACCTTAGCTACATCTCACAAATTTTGATGTGTTGTGTTTTTATTTTTGTTTAGTTAAAAATATTTCCTAATTTCCCTTGAGACTCTTCTTTGGCCTGTGAATTATGTAGAAGTTTGTTGTTTAATTTCCAAGCATTTGGAGATTTTTCTATTATTCTTCTGTTACTGATCTAGTTTAATTCCATTATGGTCAGAGAACATTCTTTGCATGGTTTCAGTTCTTTAAAACTTGTTGGTTTAGTTTTTCACCCACTATTTGATCTATCTTTGTGAATGTTCCAAGAACATGTATTCTGCTATTCTTGAGTGGAGTGCAGTATTGAGAATGATGTGTATTCTTCTGTTGTTGGGTGAAGTGCTGTGTAAATGTCAATCAGATCCAGTTGTTTGATGATGTTGTTTAGTTCTTCTATATTCTTGCTGATTTTCTGTTTACTAGTTCTAATTATTAAGAGTGTCAAAGTCTCCAGCTATAATTATAGAGTTGCCTGCTTCTCCTTTCAGTTCTTATCAGTTTTTGCTTCATGTATTTTGAAGCTCTGTTGTTAGGTACACAGTTAGGATTGCTATTTCTTCTGGTGAATGACTCAGTAATTTTCTCATTTCTGAAATCTTTTTGGTCTGATATTAATATAGCCACTGTGACTTTATTTTTAGTGTTTGCATTGTATGCCTTCCCCCTCTTTTTATTTTTAATAAGTTTCTTGTAAACAGCACATAGTTGTGTCAGGGGTTTAAAAAAATGTATTCTGACAATATTTGTCTTTTAATTGGTGTGTTTAGATCCTTTTTACTTAATGTAATTATTAATAAGTTTTGATTTAGGTCTACCATTTTATTATTTGCTTTCTGGATTGTACTCTCTTTTTGTCCCTCTGATTCCCCTTTCCATTTTATTTAGTATTTTTTTGTAGTTTTATTTTGTATCTAGTTTACAGCAATTTGATTATGATGCATTTGGGCATGGGTTTCTTTGGGTTTATTCTTTTTTGGATTTGCTGAGCTTCTTCAATGTGTATGTTTATTTCTTTGTCTATTTAGACTATTTAAATCATTTTTAGTGTTTCACTCACGTTTCTTTATTTTTTGAGTCTGTTTCTTTGTACATTTTTATTTAGTGGTTGCTATAGGGATTACAATATACATCTTAACTTTTCACAAACTACTTAGAGTCAATATTTTCCCACTTCAGGTGGAATGGAGAAATCTCACCACATCAATCTCTCTATTCTCCCATTTGAGGTTGTAATTATCTTACATAGTGTACCTGCACACATTGAAAAGTTCACCAGGTGATGTTACAATTCTGCTTTTAATCATCAAACACATTTTAAATAACTTAAGAAATGAGAATAGTTTATTATACCTAACCAGATATTTACCCTTTCTGATGCTCTTCCTTCATTCTGATGTTACAGATTTTCTTCTGGTATTATTTCCCTTCTGTCTGAAGAATTTCCTTTAACAATTCTTTTAGAGCAGGTCTGCTGGCATCTTAGTTTTTCTTCATCTGAGGAGGTCTTTATTTTGTCTTAAATTCTGAAGGATATTTTTGACAAGTATGAAATCTTGGTTGATAGTGCTTTATTTTCAGCACCTTAAAAATGGTGTGCCACTTCCTCTGGTCTCCATGGTTTCTCATAACAAATCCACAGTCATCTGAATCACTGTTCTCCTATAGCTAATGTGTTGTTTTTCTCTGGTTGCTTTCATGACTTTTATTTTGTATTTAGTTTACAGCAATTTGATTATGATGCATTTGGGCATGGGTTTCTTTGGGTTTATCCTTTTTTTGGATTTGCTGAGCTTCTTGAATTCGTATGTTTATTTCTTTTTCCAGATTTGGAGGGTTTTCAGCTATTATTTCTTCAAAAAATTTTCAGCAAGGTACTATTTTTTCTCTCTGGGACTCTATTTTTTTTTTAAAAAATAAATTTATTTACTTATTTATGGCTGCATTGGGTGTTGGTTGCTGCATGCAGGCTTTCTCTAGTAGTGGCCAGCAGGGGCTACTCTTTGTTGGGGTGCTGGCTTCTTAATGCAGTGGCTTCTGTTGTTGTGGAGCATGGACTCTAGGTGCACGGGCTTCAGTGTTGTGGCACACAGGCTCGGTAGTTGTGGCTCGTGAGCTCTAGAGCTCAGGCTCAGTAGTTGTGGCCATGGGCTTAGTTGCACTGCAGCATGTGGGATATTCCCGGACCAGGGCTTGAACCCATGTCCCCTGCATTGACAGGCTGACTCTTAACCACTGTGCCAGGGAAGCCCCTCTCTGGGACTCTATTAACACAAATATTAGACCTTCAATTAGTGTCCCACAGGTAAGGCTCTGTTCTTTTTTTTTTTTCCCTCTCATTTTCTTTATCTTTGTTATTCATTTTGGATAATTTTATTCTCTACCAGTTGGTTGACTCCTTCCTATGTAATCCTATTCTGCCGTTGAACTCATACTGTATTCTTCAGTTCTAAACTTTCCTTTTGGTTCTTCTTGACGTTTTCCATTTCTTTGCTCAGAGTTTCTATATTTACATTAATTTCCAGAGTGTTAGGAATTATTTATTGGAGCATTTTAATAGTAGCTGCTTTAAATACTTTACCAGCTGATTCCAACTTTTGTGTTGTCTAGGTGTTGACATCTGTTGACTGTCTTTTCCCAAGTGAGCTGAAAATTTTCTGATTCTTCACATGTCAAGTAATTTTGAGTTGTACCCTGAATGTTTTTCATATTTTGTTATGAGATTCAGGGTCTTTTTAAAGGCTTATGGATAATGGTAATATTTTTATTTAAGTAGGCAGCTGATCTGGTCAGGTGTAGGCTGCAAGTTCTAATTCACTTTCTGTGGGCTGTTTCCATATCGATTTGGTTTCTAAATCCTTTATATATGCTACTTGAATCTCTCCCATGTGTGTGCCACCCAGTGGCTACTCTGGGACCTGGGGGGTGATCTGTATGTTAGTTCATGGTTCATAGTCTTTGGTTTGCTGTTTGGGATCAGATCCACGCAGGCACAGCTTGGAGGCAACCCCATAATCAGTTAGATGGGGTCACTTTCCTAAGCTGCTTCCTCTCCCTGATCTCCCTATTATTTTCTGGGTCCTTGGGTTTTTCTGTTCTTCAGTCAGAAATCTAAGATTTTATTTATACAATTTTGCCACCCACTTTCACAAGTGTGCCCATGTCAGGGTCCAAGGAGTAGAAAGACAAAGGGAGAAAAAGCAATGGAGGTTCACTCCATTCACTCCAGGTTGGAGGTTCAACCTCCAATGGAGGTTCACTCCATTCTTTTGGGACCATAGCTCCTCCAATCATAGAGGAAGTTTCCCCTCTTTCTGAGTTTTTGTTCCTGTGGGATTCATTGTTACCAGAGCATTGTTTGGGAGCTAGAGTGTGAGAGAATTGAGGAAAAGAAGAAAAAAAATCTAGGAGATTTTTGCACTCTCTCTGAGCTTTAGGAGTTCCCCAAGCCAGAGCTAGAGGCTTCTCCTGGAACTTACTCTCTGTGCCCCAGTGCCCCTTCTGGGTTTTGGGCTGCATTGAGTTCAGACTGGTGGATACCAGATGGAAAAAATGGTAAAAACACTATTTAATTTTGAGAGTTCTCAGATAGCTGCTCCATGCATTCTGCCCAAGATTTACAGCTGCCTTCAATGGGAGAAGCAGGGTTAAGGGCACTTACTCCATCTTACCTGGAACTGGAACCCCAGTATTCTCTTTCAGATTTAATAATAATTACCATTTCTACACACCATGCTAAATACCTCACAACACTTGTTTTGCATTTTAACAATCTGGCTAACAGATGGCCTCCTTTTAAAGGAAAAATACTCTTTCATGGGCTCCTAGAGTTAATAAACTATTTTTATCATTTTGCTCCATAAATATGTATTGACACACAACTAGGTCTCAGATTCTTATGCTTACAGTGTTTAAGCAACTATAAAACAAAATGAAATTTATAAATTAAAAGCAAACAAAAGTACAACACAATAATTTAAATCAACATCATTTATTTAACGTGACAGATGACGATGTTTGTTGAAACTAAATAGCTGTTCATACTGTAAATTGTAGTGGATGACTTTGGTGCAGGTTCTTTAGTCACATCACTGTGCCCTCGTGCTGAGTGATGACTCAATTCTCCCACGAATTTCTCTATTTAACCAATTCACCACCCTGAAGCTTCCACATGTGCAATGTGATGTGACATCATTTGGCCCATCTTTAACTCAAAGCAGCATTTACGTATTAAGTGTCTCTGCGTCTGTCTGTCTCTCTCTGTGTCTCTCTCTCTTTCTTTACCAGCCTAAACTCGTTACAATAGTTGTCACTGGTGCCAACACTTGTGCAAATGGCATCAAAAACTTGGACACTGAGCTTTCCCAGCAGGACTTAATTATGAGGTAGTCAACCAGATAATCTGGAATATGTTAACATTATAATTTTCTGCTTACTATCCAATTGAGAACTACAAAATATAGTTTTAGAAAACTCTTTAGACTCAGAAAATGTATTTGTGGATCCCCATTTGAGAAGCATTGCAATATGACTTAATTTAATCCTTATCTCCTCTTCACAATGAGGAAACTGAGGCTTAGAGAAAGAGGTTAAGTAACTTGGCCACAGTCTCATAGCTGATAAGTGGCAGGGTCTGGGTACACCGAGACCAGCTAAGTCTGTCTATCTCCAGAGCCTCCACTCGTAACTGTGACTAAGTTAAAGCTACTGTTTTCTCCATAAAAGCTCGTGCCTTGATCTGTTTTTTCAAAGTGGGCAGAGGCTACCATCTGTGAGACAGAGGAAACACCAAACTGCCTCACACCATCTCCCTTCACTCCTTGATCTAAGTCCTTTATGTTCCCCTAACTGGAAGAAAGACTTGTTGTATTATACCCTCAAGACAAGGAAGAATACAAGGAACATAGAAATGTATTCTTTTTATTACTTTGAATTCTTTTTATGTCCTTGTTCCTGCACAGAAATGCATTTTCCTATAGGTGTGATCAGGGCACATGTTGATGTCCCCTCTGAGGAGCCTCTCTGTCTTCTCAGACACAATTAATCACTCCCTTTCCTCTTCAACATATAGCTCTCTGCTCACAGGCCAAATGTATACACTGTATACATTGTATTGTGCTTGTCTTTCCTCCCCCAAGCTTTGAGCACCCTGGGGACGCTTGAGCACCTTTGAGCACTTTGACTCATCTTCCTCATGTTTGTAGTGTTGGAAGAGCACCAACACAGTTTAATATGTGCTTGCTGAGTGGAATTATGTCATGAGCTCATATATTAATTGGCCATATGTTAAAAGAAAACTGATCTCGTGATTTTCTCCTTGAACGTTTTCCTCCCTTAGTTTTCTCCATCACAGAAGAGGACACTGCATCCATGCTACTTTAAGCTACCATCATCTCTTGCCTGAACAACACCCATTGCCTCTAACTGGTCTCCCCACATCCACTCCAATCCATGGGGATCTCTGACTACCAAGTTTCCCTCTGTCATTTCTCCTTCTCTGTGTGTGTCTGCTTCATTCTCCTCTTTCTTCAGTCTGGCTTTCCTTTCTTCTCCTCACACCATGTATTACATTGCTGTGTAACAAATTACCCCAAAACTTAATGACCTAAAACATCCTTTAGTATATCACAGTTTCAGGTCAGGCATCCTGGTGCATCTTAGCTGGGCCTTCTTCTTCTCATAGGATACAATCAAAGATGTCAGCCAGAGCTGCAGTCACCTCAAGGCTCAACTGGGAAAGGATATTTTTCTAAACTCAGCACATGGTGGTTGGCAGGATTCAGTTCCTGGACAGGTGTTGGACCACAATTCCTTGCTGGCTCTTGGTGGGAAGCCATCCTTAGCTCCTGGCCATGTGTACTGCACCATAGGGCAGCTCACAATCTGTGGCAGTTTGCTTCATCCGAGCAAGCAAGTGTGAAGAGCTAGAGTGAAAGGGAGCAAAATGGAAACCACAGCTTTTTATAACCTAATCTCAGAAGTGACATCACGTTTTCCATATTCTATTTGTTAGAAGCAAGTCACTAGTTCCAGCCCACAGTCAAGGGAGGGGGTGGTGGATTATATATGGGCATGAATACCAGGAGGTGTAGACCACTGGGAACCATTTTAGGAGTAGCTGACCGCAGACCAGATCACAGGCCGGGAAACACCGCTGTCCCTCTGTTCTCACATTGATACATACGTGTGCAGCTTCGTGGAGTGATCCAGTTCTTTCTCATGGCCCCGGTTCTATATTTCTCACGGAAAGGTCTCTGATGGACTAGCTTAAGTCAAGTGCTCACTCTTGGTTCAATCAACTGTGGCCAGGGTAGTTTAAGTTGAACAAAGTTGGCGATTGGGAGTCCACTACTGTCATGTGGACTGAGGGTGGGGGAGAAAAAAGGAGGCTGGTGGTTCAACTGTGGACAAACAGCAAGTATCCACTGTAGATGTCCCGGCCTCTAGGGTCTGTAATCATTCTTCCCGCTTTTCCCAACTCCCTAGCTTAAATGGCATCTAAATAGGAGAAGACCTTGAATTATATTGGACTCTCGGGGACACAGTGTTACCAGCCCTCCCAAGTAGGTTCCCAACAAGGGTCCTTTTGCTTGGTGTCGTTCAAGCCGATAGAATGAGACAGAGTTCAGTTTGGAAGCAAAGGAAAGCTTTATTCTTTCTGTGCTCTAGAGCACAAGCTCTCCCCCTTCCCTACAGACCATGAGCGGGGCTGCTGCATAGGGATTTCTGCAGCGGGGAGTGGGGCGGAGTTCTCGCCGGTGGGCACAGCTGTGCTGCCCGTGGCTCCAGTTCACCACGCCGGGCTCAGCGTCTCTGCACACGGCCTGCAGCCACCATCTTCAATTGCAGTGTCCTGTGCAGCGCTTCTGCACACGGCCCTCCTGAGCTGAGGTTTGAATTGCAGTGTCGTGTGCAGCGCTTCTGCACATGGCCCTCCTGAGCTGACGTGTTGGGGCAGGTGTTTCTCACGGGGAACTCTGGTCTGAAACGCCGGATTGGAGGTCTCTGCACGCCGCACCTTATAAGTAAGTGAAACTAGACTAAGCACCAAGGGGAAAAAAAGGTTAGACTTTATTTTATTACCCAGATTCTATTTTTATTTCCTGTGAATTGTTAACAGGCTTTGCTGGTGAAAACAGATCATTCTGGAAGGTTCTCAGAAAGAGAAATCAAGACCACTGTCTTTAAGTTGCAATATAAGCTCCTGGCTTTGGAGAAGTTGGCATGTCCCCACTGGGCTGGGGTCTCTCGGGTCAGAGAAGTGAAGAAAGGAAGGCAGGACAGATTCAGAGAAGTGCATCTTTTTGAAATATCTTGGGTGGAATCCTTTCTCCTTTCTGGTGTGTTAGGCCCATAGGAATGTGTCTTGTCCCAGGAGCCTGATCCTTCACAAGCTAAGTGACAGCTGTATTGATTTTAAGATTCTTGAGCAAAGTCTGTATTAAGCTAGGGCACTTAGAATGCTTTGTCCCCTGGCCCCGTTCTTCCCACACATAATGTTTCTACTCAGCTGTGGTGATCATATCCCAGATGGGAGTCCTTGAAAATGCCTTTCGGAGGGTCTCTGAACCTCTCTTGGGCATAGGTAGATTGTGGGCTAGCAAACTGCAGACTTGCCCTGTCTCTCCTGTGCCAGTGTTGTGCTGTGTTGTCTCTTACCCCAGACACTGTGGCTGTGATGAGGCGCAGGGTGGGCTCTCTGCACTCAACAGCTGACCATCGTATGGACAACCTCCTCAGGGTGGGTCTAGAGATAATTTGTTTCTTTTTTTTTTTAAATGATGGTAGTGGCTCTTTTTTAAAAAAAATTAATTATTTTTGGCTGCATTGGGTCTTGGTTGCTGGGCACGGGCTTTCTCTAGTTGCGGTGAGTCGGGGCTACTCTTCATTGCAGTGCGCGGGCTTCTCATTGCGATGGCTTCTCTTGTTGCGGAGCACGGGCTCTAGGTGTGCGGGCTTCAGTAGTTGCAGAACGCGTGCTCAGTAGTTGCGACATGCAGGCCCTAGAGCGGGCAGGCTTCAGTAGTTGTGGCTCACGGGCTCTAGAGCACAGGCTCAGTAGCTGTGGCGCACGGGCTTAGTAGCTCCGCAGCACGTGGGATCTTCCCGGACCAGGGCGCGAACCCGTGTCCCCTGCATCAGCAGGCGGATTCTTAACCACTGTGCCACCAGGGAAGTCCCTATTTCTTTTATTTTTTAAAAATTGAGGTGAAATTCATATAGCATACAATTAACCACTTTAAAGTGTACGATTCAGAGGCATTTTGTGCATTCACCGTGTTCTTTCTCTGGTTTCAAAACTTTTTCGTACCCCTTAAGTAATCCTTCCTCATTCCCCACCCCCACCTCCAGCCTCGGGAATCCACTAACCTTCTTTGTGTCTCTATGGATTTGCTTATTCTGTATATTTCATGTAAAAGGAATCATACAGTGTCTGGCTCCTGTCACCTTTTTGGAGCATAGTTTTGAGGTTCACCCATGTTATAGCATGTAACGGTACTTCATTCCTTTTCATATCTGGTTTCTTTTAAAATGAAGTATCTGAACTCACATTTGACACATTGTAACATACCTCTCCCACATTTCTCCTCCTTTTCCTTTAACCTTTCTCTCTTCTTGAGGAGCTGGGGGGAGAGGTACACTTTTAATCTGGTGAGGAACACAGAGAGATTTGATGGTTGATCTCAATCAAGATTTGTTTATAAAATATTGGACTGGATGATACAGCAAAATTACCATCAACACAGTGTTTCTGAAGTCCCTTCACTAGGGACCCTGGAGGAAAAAGTTCTCATTTGATCATGCAACAACGTTTCTTGAGCACTTACTGTGTGCTGCTAGAGCAAGGAAAGCATGTTGGCTGGATCACTGGGTGAGGTAAGACACTGGCCCCATCCTCATGGAACATGCATCTCAGAGGGATGACAGAGACATCCTCCAAGCATGACAATGCTGTGCAATAAATGCTTCTGTTAGATATTTGTTCAGGGTGTTGGGAAAGCACAGAGTCAGGGTGTTTAATTGGGAAAGGCTTTCAGAAGAGACTGATGTTTGAGCTAAATCCTGAAGCCTTGAAGGAATTTCCCAGAAGGAGCAGGCCAGGAAGGGAACAGCTTATGGAAGGTCCAGACGTTATAGTGAGCCCTGCAGGCTCACACATCATAAAAGACAAGAAAAATGCCAACCAGTCCTGACTTCTCTGTAGCGAGACCATATGACCTGTCCATTGGCTGGTGAGCTTGTTTCCACCAAACGGTCCATGGGATAGGAGTACAGGGTGTATATCCACATGACTGTGAAAACACAGGTTGCTGGTATATTCTACTAGAGGTAGTGGTGTGGCAGTTCAGAGCTGGATTTTGGAGCCAGGTGACCTGAATTTGAATCCTGATTCCATTGCTTATTAGCTGTGTAACCTTGAGCAAAATATGTTAAAATCATGGTGCCTTGGTTTGGTCATCTATAAAATGGAAGGCATAATAGTTTTAAGATTATTATGAGGATTACATGAGTTAATACAGTGTACGTTTAGCATCTGAACAGTGCCTGGCACAGGTCAATCCTGTTGATGATGCAAGCTCTGGGCTCAGCTTTTATTGTTCCTCTGGACTGATCACAAAAACCATTCATTAGGGCAGGAGCCGTAATGGCTACTACAAAAGGCACTGGGTGATTTATATGTCATATCTACCACTCCTGGTGAGGGAGCTAAAAAGAGAGAGACCTGACAGATGAGTAATCAGGCTGGGAGAAATCCTCTCCCAAGACCCACAGCTATTAAGGGACGGAGTCAGCATTTGGACCTGGGTTTGCCTGATTCCAGAGAACTGCTCTTAACCACTCCTCTATACTGCCTCTCTTGGCTGGAGATTCCAGAACACCAGTGGTGCACATGCCTTGGGGCTGGGGATTGTGTGTTGGAGGTCATTTCAATGCAAATTTGGGTCATTTAAGCATTTATCCCCTTCTGTTACAACTCCAGCAAAAACCTTCCCGTTTGAACACACCCCACTAATATGCTCCCTACTCTCTGTGTGTATCAGATTAATTTCATGTTTGTCCCATAAACCAAAATGTAGCGGAGTTTCTTTCTTGGGACAAAATCTAGCTGAGCATAGGGGACATATTTTGATTCTAGAGAAGGAGGTGGGGCGTGCCAAGTAGATTCAAACACCCCCTTGGGTTCTAATTATAGTGTAAGTGGAAAACTGATCCTCAACCTGTGGTCCTGGAATTGGCCTGAGGAGGAGTGGCTTTAGAAGGGACGCCAGAGGTAGTGACCTAACTGAACGTGCACAGCTCTTCTGTGAGGGTTGTGGGAGCATCCTCTGGGGTGGGGATATCAGCACCTTTCAGGACCCTGGGGTTTTCCAGCTATTAGAGGTCTGGGTCAGAGTCTGTGGGCTCCCAAGAGTTAACTCTGCAGGCCATGTACAACAGAAGTGGCCTCCTCTTTCCGTCTTCATCATGATGGAGAGGTAATTCTTCTTAAGAGCTGTTAGAGTGCCCGAGCCAGGAATTGGCTGGAGAGAGTGGCCATAATCACGTTTCCTGCTTCTGTCAGGACCTTGGATCCTTCAAAACACCAAAGCATCCTGCTGGAGGCCTCCCCAAGTGGGAGCTATCAGGAAAAGCCCAGAAACACGGCTATGCCCATCCTCCATTGGTCTACAGGGTATGGGTTGAGAAGGCAAAGTTCTATAGCAATTTGGAGATTGAATTCTGTCCATTTTGTCATTGCTGATTTTGGAATTAGAGGAGGCAGAGGAGTAGGGGATCCATGAAGGAAATTTACTTATGCTTAGAGACTGTCCACATTGATGGAGCATGGGCTGGGTGGGCAGTGGGTTCTTTGAGATGCTTGATGTGAGCAGTGAGGGATAAAATGCTTCTGGGCTCTCTGGGGACACAGATATTGTCTTGGGACTCTCTCTGTAGTTAGAAGGGAGAGGATAAAAGCGTCCTTTCCTCCCTCTATCTCTCCTTCCCTTCCTCCCTCCTTCACTCCTTCCCTTCCTGTCTCATTTTTCCTTCAAGAATTTATTGAGCTGTGTGCTAAGTTGGCTGATATACCTGTGGAGAAAACACACCAAGGTGTTCTCAGTTTAGCAGTGGAGACAGCCAACAATTACAACATACAGTGATAATGAGGTCTGTGCAAGGAGCCAGGTGAGCAGAGGAGGGAGCAAACGACTGCTTAGAATGGGAGGTGGGGGACAAGGATGAGAGAATTCACTGAGGGCCCTGGAGAGGTTCATAAGGGAGCTAGCATTTGAGGTGAACACTGGAGGAGTCTGCCAAGTGGTGAAGTACAGAAGGGCCACCAGAAAGAGGAAACAATGCAAGAAAAGGCTTGGAGGCATTAAAGAAAATCAGATAGGTGTTCACGAAATTGGGGATATGTAGTGTTCCAATACAATGTATGCATTTGCAACACAAAATAAATGCTGTTCTGTTGGAGACCATTGTTAGCAATACATTGGTGTTGGTTGTAGACATTTTGGCTATTTGTGACTTTAAGGAAACCAAAATCAATATTAGTTAACGTCTGATAACATATGTGTTAATGAATTGTGAGTATATTTTATTAGATAACCAAGGGTTTTGGTGTATCTGGAACATAACGTGTCATGAGGGTGACAGAAAGAAGAAAGAAGTGAAGATACATAGGGCCAACTTAATGCTTAACTTGCTACATGTTTTAAGGTTTTCTCTTTTCTTCTTTTTACTTTTTATAATGGAAAAGTCTCACACATAAAAGTAGAGATGAGTATGAGGGAGTCTTACATATCCATAACCCAGCTTTAATAACCACTGACTTTTTCTATTGATTACTTCCCGATTCTTTTTAATTGCTGGAGTATCTGAAGCAAATACAGTACCCATGGAAACTTCAGTATAATTTCTTTAAAAGAGTATATAAGCTGGGATGAAGTGAGAGAGTGGCATGGACATATATACACTACCAAATGTAAAATAGATAGCTAGTGGGAAGCAGCCGCATAGCACAGGGAGATCAGCTCAGTGCTTTGTGACCACCTAGAGGGGTGGGATAGGGAGGGTCGGAGTGAGATGCAAGAGGGAGGGGATATGGGGATATATGTATATGTATAGCTGATTCACTTTGTTATAAAGCAGAAACTAACACACCATTGTAAAGCAATTATACTCCAATAAAGATGTTAAAAAAAAGAAAGAAATCTGCTTATTCATTGAAAAAATAAATAAATAAAGGAATATATAATCACAAAAGTATACCAGATAGTTTCTTTCAAAAATAAAACTACAATATAATTTTCATGCCCAACAAAATAAACAAACATTCCTTACTGTCATTTAAAATCTGGTCCATTTTCAATTTTCGCTTGTTTTCTCAAAAATGTCTTTTTACAGTTGGTCTGTTTGAGTCAGAATCCAAACAGAGTCCACCTGCGGCATACGGGTGATTTGTCTCTTAAGCCTTTCTCACTGTGTATTAGCTCTCTACCTATCCACCTCTTGATTAAAAAAACCTTTTTTAATTAAAAAACTGTTAGGAAACAGTTGTTTGTCCTGTGGGGCCCCCAAAGCTTGGATTGGCCGATTGTACCTCGTGGTGCCTTTTAGCAAGCTCCCCTAACCCCAGCATTGCCTATGAACTGGTAGTTGAAGCTAGAGACTTGACCAGATCCAGGTTCTCTTTCTTTTGGAGGAAGACTTCATGGGTAGTTTTGTGTTTCCCGTTGAGTCATTAGTTAGTGAGGTTAGTGAAGTAAACTTTGGTTACTGGGTTCAAGTGATGTCAGACTAATCCATTCATTATAGAGTTTGTATTCAGGCTTTAAAGCAGGAGTGGCAAAGCCAGATTTGTTTGACAAAGATCCCCCTGGTAACTATGTGAAGAATGACCTAATGAAGTGATCTTAGAGGTAGTTAAGACCAGTTGAGAGCAATTGCAGTGGTCTAGGTGAAACAGGAAGACTTTTGACTAAGAGGGTGGACAGGGGGGTCCACATTTGAGAGATATCAAACAGGAAGTGGGTGTCTACTGGGTGTGGAGGTAAGCGAGGAGAATACAGTCAATCAGTTAGCCTGTTGTCCTCTTTCCTCTAGATCCATCCTACCTTCGGAGACCTTGTCCATTTCCAAGGCTTTACTACCCTTATATGCAGTTGTAACTCTGGCCTTAAACTTTCATCCTGAACTTCACACTCATATCTAGTTGCCTGCTGAACGTTTCCACTGGGAGCTTATACTTCCATGTCCAAAACTGTACTCTTGTCTTGTCCCCAGCAACCTGCTTCTCCCCAAGTTTTCCCTGTCTTAGTAATGACACTCCTACTTGTTCAGACAAAAACCCTAAGAGGCTCTTTGTTTCTTACCTGTCCTTACACACTATCATCAAGTTCTGTCAGCTTACCGTCAAAACATATCTGAATCTGAACAATTCTCACCAGTTTTGGCCTAAGCCAAAATATAGTCATCTTTCAGCTCATCCTAAGTCTCACTCTATTTGTACACCCATGTTCATCACAGCATTTTTCACAATAGCCAAAAGGTATAAGAAATCCAAGTGTCCATCGATGGAGGAATGGATAAACAAAATGTATATCGTATACATACAATATAATGTTATTCAACTTTAAAAAGGAATGAAATTCTGACACATGCTGCAACATAGATGAACCCTGAAGACGTTATGCTAAGTGAAATAAGACAGTCACAAAAGGACAAATACTGTATGATCCCACTTCTGTGTGGAGTAGTTACATTTATAGAGATAAAAAGTAGAATGTTGGTTGACAGGGGCTGGGGGAGGGGAAAATGAGGAGTAAGTGTTTAATGGGTACAAAGTGTCAGTTTTGGAAGATGAATAAAGCTCTGGAGCTGGATGATGTAATGGTTGCAGAACAATGTCACTGTTCTTAGCGCCACTGAACTGTACACTTAAAAATGGTTAAAACGGTATATTTTACGTTACGTATAGTCAGTCTCAACTTTTAAAAATCGCATGGAAAAAATTTCCTCAGGCATTTAAGATACATTTTAATATATTTTTTGAGCAAATCAACAATATAGCAAAAAAAAAAAAATTCAGGCATAATAAATGATTGGGCTTTTTTTTTTTTTGGTTTATTGTAAGGAAGTATATCTATTTTCAGACTATTATTCTGTATCTAGACTCTATTTTATATTCAGGATACATTATAGCTCTGTAGCTCCCATCTTACATCTAAATCATTTTCCCTTCATATGATGACTGATGACAAAATGGGCTTCATGCCTAATTAGTTACCTCATTTTGTATATTTTGAGCACAATCAAACTTAGATTAACTTTAAAATTATTTAATATTTAACAAGTACAATAAAACATGCACTATACATATAACATATGAATATCTATAATATATGAATAATGTGTAAGTTATATAAAAATATCCATTCCATTTAAAAATATAAATGTCAGATCATTTCGCTTTCTCATCAAAAAGACTTCAAAGACTTCCCTTCTTAGTCCTTCCCATGGCCCTCAAGTGCTATAGAACCCTACCTGGTCTGTCTTTCCAACCTCATCTTTTAGTACCTTTGTCTTAGCTCATTTTGTCCTTGGCCTTCTTGTCTGGACTCCAATTCCAAGTTTGGACGTGCCTCAGGGCCTTTGTATTTGGCATTCCCTCTGCCTGGAAAACTTTCTTTCCAGATATCTGCATGTCTCATGCCCTCGCTTCAATCTGATCTGGGCTCTAATGTCAGTTTTTCAGAGAGGCCTATCCTGACCATTCTAAAACAGACCCTCCCCTTCATCACTCAGGATGCACTGCCTCCTGTCCTACTTAACTTTCTTGTTAGTACTAATTTCTGCATAAGGTTTCATCACATACTTATCCTTCATCTATCCTTGCCTTTCACCTATTTGTTTACTGTAGTATCCCCAGCTCCTGACACATTGATGATGCCCAGTCAATGTTTGTTCAATGCATGAGCTCTACAAATGTTCATTGAGTCCCTACTGTGTGCCAGACACCATGGATTTAGTTCTGTCATCTGTGTGGAAGATTATACTGTTGAGTGACACAAGGTTTTGAGATTGGGAGGACTGGGGACAGTTAGGTTACCTTAGGACTAACAGGTTGAAATGGAGAAAGGCAGCTGTAGCCCTGGTATGGAATTCAAGGCATCTGAGAGATTGGAATGCATAATAGAACATACAGAATCTACCCTGGGACTCACTACCAGTCCATTCAATCTGGCATTCTGTCTCTGATGGGGACAAAGGGGACACTGAGGGAAGAATAGTCATGATGGTCCATAATATCAACAGTAAGGTCCATCCTAGACAGAGCCTTCGATGATGTGGCTTCAGGAATTATGAAGACATGTCCACTCCCAGAACCACAGCTCCCTGTTGGAAATTCCCTTAGAGGGATGCTGTCACTTGGCCACTAGAGAGAAGCTAAAAAAGCAGGCACTCCCATGAGAAGGCCCCTCCACTTCAAGCCTGTCCACAGATACGTGTAGATGACTCATATTGGAACTTTCCAGAAGACAGGTTTTGGGAGTTGAGTAGAGAGAGAATCTGAGGTCTGAGGCAAAGAGCAAGGGAAGTAGGAAGATGAATATATACTGAATGTTCCTAACTTCTCACTTCTAAGTCATTGTCCGCAAATTTCCTAGATAAAAACTGCTCTTACATTTGTCTAGTGCTTCATAGTTTATAAAATATTGCATTGAAAAGTCAGGTGCTCCTAAATTTGAATTCCACCTACCACTTAAACCTGTGTGACCTTTGGAAAATTTAGGTAACCTCTACAAATGTCCTAATTTGTAAAGTGCAGGTAATAATATATTTATCATGGGGTTAAATGAGATAAGGTATGTAAGGTACTTAGCCCATTGCAGCACATGCACATACACATTAAACATTAGTTTCCTTCCCTATTGCTTTTACTTTACTGCATTGAGCCTTACATCATCTCTGGGAGGTAGGTTTGGCAAGAACTGTTATCATCCCATTTTACAAATGGAAAACTGAGACCAGGGAGATTTATTCTGACTTTCCTAAAGCCACAGAGCTTTCAAATAAGAGAGTTGGGATTTGGATTCATGTCTTGGTCCCCATATTGTCTCCACACACCATGTTGCCACTAACTCCTTTCTGGTCATGCTGTATTGATATTGTCACATGGTGCTGACACTGGGGAAAACAGGGTGTAAACATTTACCACATGGTCTGTTCCATAAGCCAGGAGGACACTGCTGCCTTTGCTTTTGTTATAATATACTTTTGCACACATGTAGAAGCAAAGTGTCTGAAAGCCAGAATAGATTTACATGTTATCAAAGATATTCTGATCAAATTATATAATCTCTAATGGCATCTTGCCTTTTAGACATAACCTTTGTTGCTCTATTTCAAGCCCGTCATAATGCCTTTCATTTCACTTTTTTTCCTCCATGATTAGACACAGACTTGGCTGGCTGGAGGATGCTGGGTGGCCAATCAAGGCTAATAATTCACCTTTGCCTCCATTGTCCAAAGTTTATGAGAATTTTACCTTCTTACTAGTATCAACTCGTTCCCCATTTCCTTTCCCAGTTATTAAAAAAAAATAATGGCAAATTCAAGATGACATTTAGATAGTTGCCAGCTAAACATGGCCATACAGACAAGGGTAGTGATCTTGCTGACCCTAATTGTTGAAGAGGCAGCATCCTTATGCTATAGCTCAACAGAGTCTGCTAATTTCCAAAGCCTAGAAGGGGCCATGGGTGACTGTTGTGTAAGGCACTGAAGACTGTGCTAATGTTGCCCTTCAGAAGGTATGACTTGGTTGTCAGCTGCCTCTATTGGTCCTAAACTTGTGTCTGACCAGGAGGTGGCGCCCTTTCCCTGCCCAGTTGGTGGCGCCCTTTCCCTGCCCAGTTGGTAGTAGTTGGTCATTACTGTGGGGAGGGAAAAACACAAGCTTTGTAGTTTGGACTGCCATTTTAGAGGCTCTGAGATGCAGTGGCCCGTTTCCCTCTTCTAAACGGACAGCAATCCCTTGAAGCAGGACACCGTATGGGGCTTCTCTTCTGCAGCTGCCAGAGTCACCTCTCTGCCCAGGGTATGGCCCCCTTCTCTCTTCCCTTTAGAGGTGCCACTATCACCTCATTTCTTTGGGTTTTCTTCTCTTAGAATGAGCATTGGTTTCCCCGAGAATGATGAGAACAGAGGATTGTAAAGAGGGTAGAATGGAAATGGAAAAGAGGACAGGGCGGCTGAGGGGCTGCTTTTTGCAGTGGTTTCTTCTCTCTCTCCCTGTTATGATGAGCCCTTCTGCTCTTATTTTTGGAGTAACAAATTTGTCCTGCATTCTGCACCCAGAACCTAGTCCCCAGTCAGGCTTGTTACCTGGGCTGCTGTTTGCCCTAAGTCCTTTCTTTGGTTTTGGATGGATTGTGGGGAATCTAAGATCTGAACTGGGAAGGAAGAAGAAAGGGATCGGAGAAATGAAAATCGGAGAAGAAATCAGGGAGAAAGAGACAGTCAGACATCAGAGAGAAAAAAACCAGAGAGACAGTGACACATATACAAGGGTGGGATTTGGAGGCAGAAAAATGGATTTGGAGGCATTGATTTGGAGGCAGAAAAATGGATTTGCATCCCAGCTTATCTACTTCAAGCTCTGTGAAGTTGGGAAAGTCACTTGACTGCTCTGAGCCTCAGTTTTCTCATCTGAAAATGGGAATAATTGCACTTCATCTGCACCACTGTGGTGAGGACTGTACAGAATGCACGGAGGAGGTCCATTTGTAAGTGATAAAGCTCTACTTAAAATGCATGATACCTGATGTCAACCAGACCTTGAGAGAGAGGATGTGGTCCTGGCCCACGCTGAACCAGTTGTGGGACATAGGTATTCATAGGAGCCCAGGGAGGAAACCTTAGCCCCCTGCCCCCGAATTTTATTTTCTCAGAGGACTTCGTAAGAGGGGAAGATTGCTTGCTTCCAGCTCCTGGGCAGAGAAGCCTCCTTGCCCAGGATGGCACTGGTCTCTCTATGTGTGTATAAACACTTCAAGGTTACTCGTGCCCAGAATTACTACTCATAGCTAATACTGAGTTTACAATATGCCAGGTGCTTTTCTAAGTACACTACGTGGATTAACATTTAATCCCCATAACTGCCTTATGAAGTAGGTACTATAGTTAGCCTCATTTTAGATGGGGAAACTGAAGCACAGATTAAAGAAAATTGCCAAAGTTGCACAGGAAGTTGCGGAGGGGATTAAAACCCAGGCCATCTGGTGCCAGGGCCTCATCCTAACCACTCTGCTACACTGCCTCTCCAGTTAGGTTCCTGCCCCTCATGCTCTCATCTGTCAGTGAGCGCGAGATTGCCTCAGAGGAGAATTTAGCTGGCATGTGCATGCCCTGTCATTCTAGGGGCACACTCTGGGGACTTGTCCCTGCACTCATGTTATTGGGGGGTTTCTTATCTTGCAATGTCTCTCTGTGGGGCCAAATGTGCTGTAATTCTTTTTCTTGCAGTGAGCTGTCAATTTCAGCACTTCAAGAGACAGATGGGGAAAAGAACATCACATGCCCTTTGTTCCTGATCAAAGGCAGCACCCAGACATTGTCTAGACACTGACAGCCACCCTGCTTCCAGCCTTGTTTCTAGAGTTGTCTGAAAGGTTCTGGACTTCAGAGCTGGGTTTGGTTATGCAGTGGCTGGGAACAGACAGCAGGGTTTGCAGTGAAGTTGTCCCCACGAAATGAAGGGTCATCCATGATTTTAGTTACTTTCCTTAGGGCAGAAAGTGTGGGCCCAGAGTGAAATCCAATGATAGCTTCATTTTGCCTTGTTTCATATCAGGAAGTGATATGGACGTGACCAGGTGAGCAAGATTCCAAACAAAGGCATCAATTACAGGCTTTGCAGATATTCCCATTTTGCTGCTGTGCAGATGCACTTGAAACCCAGGGCCTGAAAACAAAGGTCAGGTCTATTGGTCTCATTTTTTTCCCCCAGAGAAGGGAAAATCTCCACAGGGGCCCTGCGGCCCGAGATCTAAGTCTCCTTTTATAGGGTATTTTCCTGAGGGTTTCTTCTAACACATTCGCTGCCCTGGTTTTTTTAATTTCATTGAGTAGTTTTAAAAAGAAGGTGCTGGGTTGCTCTGCTGTCTTTGTTCTATCGAGTTTGGGCACATCTGACTGTAACTTTACGTTCATACAACAATCTGTTGTAATTTGCAGTTACGTCAAAGTTGCTTTCCCTCAGACCTTTGTGGACATCATCCTTCTGTCTTCTGGTATTGAGTGTTGCTGTGAGAAGTCTGAAACCAGTCTGATAGCTTCCTTCTTGCTTATTCTGTTTATTCTTTCTTATCTCTGAGGTCCAATAATTCAACTAGGATGTGTCTTCTTGGTATCTATCATGACTTGTTTATTTTCATTATTATTTTCTTTGATGTTCATTAACTTAAGCAGGCTATATCATGATGCCTATTGTTCTGGAATAATTATTCTTGATCTGTATGATGTATCATTTTGAATTGCTGATTCTTCCTTCATTTCAATGAAATTTTCCTGAATTATATTTCAGAATATTTCTTGATTTCTATTTTTTAAAACTTAGGGGTACCAATTATTCTTACATTTGACAAGCTTTGTCCTCTACACCTGTAATTCCTTATCTAATTGCTTTAATCTATTTTCTCCTCATTCACTGTGATTACATCAGCTCTTCCCCCAAACCTGTTTATTCTGTATTTCAGCTGTGTCTATTTCATTTCATTCAGCTATTTCTAATTTATTTATTAGATTTGTAATGCATTTATCTTGGTTCACAATTTGGTTCCTTAGCTCTGTGAAATCCCTTGTAGTTTCATTTTATTGTTCTATCATCTCCTGTTTATGGATTTTATATGTTTAAAGCTCTATAAAAGAAAACTCTCATGGAGAACCTAGTTCTGTTCCTTGGATTACTTTTTTTTCTTGACTGTTAGATTGGATCTATAATGTTTCTTTTCCCTGTTGTCTCTCTCCCTAGAAAGATGGTAAGCCCCAGGGATCCTGCCTGCCTCCGCAGAGACCCCATGGTGGGATGGAGGGGTTTCTATTCACTGGAATTTTCCCACGGCTTTTCCTAGATCTGCCTACTTACTCTCTCAGTTCACATCTCCTCAAATTGTACAGTATTGGTGAGAATTCTCAGGAATCTTTGGGCTCAATTACCTTCCTATGTTCTACTCTTGTCAAAAATGATGTAAACAGTCATTCTGATCACACCAGAATATTCTGTTTCTTTTCTTGGTTACCATTTGGAATTCTGTAGTACAAGGTTTTACTGCTTTTCTTCATTGGTTGCTGCTCATGACTTCTTGCTGGTTTGTTTCACTTTTTTTTGCTTTATTTCATTGAGTACTTAAAGAAAGAGATTCTGTGTGCCTGCTCTACTCAGATGGTTCTACCCGGAAGTCTGCACTATTTCTATAATCAGAAAAAATTCTAAAAAGACTATTAAAATAAAGCAAAGAGATCTCAGTTCTCTCTAGAGTTTTGACCAACTGTTCTAGAATGCTTTTGAGTGTATTAATATCTGCCTGTATGAATAAGTTCAATATGACCACCGTTTTAAGCTTGACTGCTTGTTTGAACACAGATTGGGACAAAAATATAGAGAGCAAAGTTGTACCACATTTTCTCTCATTACTTGAGCTTCACCTTTACAGACAATTCTGAACTTGACCTCACAGAGGGCTTCAAACAATGTTTAGATTTGCTTATTTGATTTTGCTTTTCATTGTATTGATCCTAGCTAACATTTCTCTTCTCGTGGTGTAGAAACTTTGGAGATTTTCTTTCCAAGTTTGCTTTTTGTTTTGAATGTTGCTGCAAGAGAGAGGGTTACATGCAATCATCGCCCAGGGGTTTCTCACACAAGGAATATCGAAGTTTAGATTCGTTTCGTATTGTGTTTCCACAGCAATAAAACCCACATGATGAACCTATATAATGAACCCATATGATGAACCTAAGTAAATCTTTTTTTTTAAAATAAATTTACTTATTTTATTTATTTTTTGGTGCATTGGGTCTTTGTTGCTACACGCGGGCTTTCTCTAGTTGCGCTGAGCGGGGGCTACTCTTTGTTGCGGTGCGCGGGCTTCTCATTGCGGTGGCTTCTCTTGTTGCGGAGCACGGGCTCTAGGTGCGTGGGCTTCAGTAGTTGCAGCATGCGGGCTCAGTAGTTGTGGCTCACGGGCTTTAGAGTGCAGGCTCAGTAGTTGTGGCGCACGGGCTTAGTTGCTTCGCGGCACATGGGATCTTCCCGGACCAGGGCTCAAACCCGTGTCCCCTGCATTGGCGGGTGGATTCTTAATCACTGAGCCACCAGGGGTAGCCCTGTACCTAAGTAAATCTTACACTCTTAAGACTGACTGCTGGTTATGATTTACTGTCATTGTCAAGGTCATTAATGGCAACCTAAAGGACAATAGCACGCCTGTCACCACCTTGGATGATTTTTGGAATGTTCTGAATGTTTGACTTTCAAGTTAATGTTTCAAACTTTTGGATTTTTGTCTATCTATCCAAGTTCTCAGTTCATAATATTACACTTGGAAGAGATACATACAAAATTCCAGAATTCTTGGAACTTTGTATTATTAAGAAATTTACCCCAACAGTATATGCGGGAGTTAGCTTTGGCTTACTCTGGTAAACAAAAGTAGCTGGCGTGGCTCAGATGGCTTATTTGATGGTAGGCAAGTCCAAAATTTACAGATTTATAAATGCTGAGCAGACCAGCAGGCTCAAAAGCTCTTGGGCAGGAGCTGCTGCTGCAGTCTATGGGCTGAGTTTCCTCTTCCTCAGGGAAACTTCAGTTTTGCTCTCAGGGCCTTTCTGCTGGTTGGATGAGGCCTAGCTACATTACCATGGATAATCTTTCCTTAAAGTCATCTGATTGTAGATGTTAACGACATCTACAGAATACCTTGAACATCGCACCGAGAGTTTGATTGGATACGTGGGTACTGTGGCCTAGCCATGCCGACAGATAGAACTAACCATCACAACTAGGGAGAGGGGAGTGGAAAGGGAAACGGCAAAGTATATAGCAGAAGTGTTGGTTTGGCACATGACTCTCTCCAGAATTTAATAGGCTAAAAGCATGTTCCTACTCCTTGGCTTTGGCAGACTTGACCAACAATGAGAGTCACATTTATACAACTCAGCAAGTGAGTTCCTTGGAGAGGCTCCACCATGAACTGTCCATGTGCAGGTGCACTATGGGCACCTCTGGACACCATATCCCCCTGTTGGAGATTCATAATATGAATCACCGTATTGAAAACCCTGAGGAATCCCATAGCAGAGACACTTGTTCATCTTTTTAGAAAATCTGGCTTTTCCTAAACTCATTTGACAATGAAACCTTTTCTTTCTTTTCCACATGTAGCATTCATCAACAGAGCATGTTTAGGGAAAGGCTGGCTTAACCTCCTCTCCCTGAAGTACTAGCCCCGTCCACTCGGATACTGCTGAGGTTTCCCTGGTAACACAAAAAGAACAACTTTTTCAATCACTCGCTGCTAAACGTAAACATTTCCTTCTATCCTGGTGTCCACAAAAAGTACAAGATTGGCTGACACGGGAAGGTGGAGTTTTGCTGCTTCTGTTTTGTGCATAGGACAAAACCTTTTAAGAGATAAACAATTCAAAAGTCTTTTTACCAAATCTTTGAGCAAAGTGCTGCTTTGTATATCACTTGGTATACCACAAGGTACCCTCAGGGGCATCAAAAGCCCGTGGGAAAACTTGCTCTTGCACTCTTGTGAGTTGGTGCCCCTGGCAGCAGGGAGCAGTGATGCCAGTAATGTAATACAGTTGATCTCATGCAACAACAAATTCCTCAACTAATTCTTGAGTATCTACTGGGGGCTGGGCCACAGTTATGTGTGTGTGTGTGTGTGTGTGTGTGTGTATGCACACAGAAATAAATAAAGAACTTAAGTTAATGGACTTCTGGGGTAGGATTTGATTTAGTAACAGAGACCCTTCAAATAATAGTGCCTTAAACAAGACTAGAGTTTATTTGCCAGGCTCTACCAGGCAGACCACAGCTGGACTGGGTTCCAAGGTGCAAGGGAGCTGGGTTCTGCAATTTCTAAGGCATTTCTCTCATCTTATCATCCAGAATGGCTCAATACCCCATCCTCATTCCAGCTAGGAAGGAGGCAGAAATAGTGCTAAGAAGGGCATACGCTCTCCTTTTAAGGATGCAACTCAGAAGTTTCATACCTCACCTACTGTACATCCCGTTGGTCACTTAGCCACATATAGCTTCAAGGAGGCAGAAGCTGAGAAACATAATCCTCATTCCAAGCAGCTATTAACCTGGAAATGCCATGGGTCTTATTATTCTGGAGAATGGGAGAATGGATTTTGGGGTACAAATAACATTTGCTTCCCCAGGGTTATATAAAGTATATAAAGACATTTATTAAGCCCTTGACTTTCCAAAGCAAGGGTGTACCATAGATCTTTTATTACAAGGATTGGACTGAGAGATTTCAATTCTAAGGGCTGAGAACCATAAGGTGAGTATCATTTATACCTATGAGTGGATAAGAACCATCCCAGAATATGAAACATTTAAGGCTGACGTTCTTATTTATTTTTAATAGCAACTTAACTTTGCATTATAATTACTTCTGAGTGTAGATGTGTCTGCCTCCCCAATTATACTGTGCTCCTATAGGGCGGGGACTCTGTTCTGTGTCTGACTCCTGGTAGGTACTTAGTAAACATTGTCTGAATCCATTGTGGGGAGTTGACACCCACTCCCATTCCCACTTCTGCCTCCATGCTTACCTGAACTCTGACCTTCTCTTGAGAATTAACTGGAAGTGCTGAGGGTAAATTCAGGTAGTAGCTGAGGGCTTGGATTCATGGCATCAACTCTATTCTTGGGATCCCTGGTTGTTGGTTGCTTGCTTAACTGAATCTAACTTGATATGGGGAATATCTGCTCCAGCTTCTGGATACCATCTGTTCTGGCTATCCATTGCCATGTAACAAACTACCCCAAAACCTAGTGGCATAAAATAATTGCTCACAGACTCTGTCAGGAATTTGAACAGGGCACAGTAAAGATGGTTTGTTTCTGTTCCACAGCGTTGGGAGACTCAGAAGCTGGGGGTGACTCAACATCTGGGTTTAGAATTATCTGAAGGTTTCCTCACTCTCATGTCTAACAGTTGATGCTGGCTGTTGGCTGGGACCTTTGCTGGGGCTGTTGCCAGAACACCTACACATGGTTTCTCCATGTAGCTTGGGCTTCCTCACAGCATGGTGGCTGGGTTCCAACAGTGAGCTTCCCAAATGAGAACGCCAGGTAGAAGTTGTATTGCCTTAGTTCTAACTCAACTTGGAAAGTCATGCAGCATCACTTTCACCATATCTTGTTCTCTGTGGCAATCACAAAGTCCCTTCCTGTATCAAGAGGAGAAAAAATAAATTCTAGTTCTTGATAGGGTGTTGTTGTTGGTGATGGCAAGGTTCTGGGAAGAGCACATGGGATTGGAGTTGCAGCCATTCCAGAAAATGCACTCTGCCTATTGCGCTCATCCAGAGGACTGAGGAGTGAGGAATCCTGGATTCACTGAGGGCTTCTGGCAGGATAATGCTATCAGCCACATTCCCCTCATTTCATAGGAGCCCAAGAAGAGTCAGGTGCTTTGGCAAGATCCCTGGCATCATTCCCCTTATATCCTGACAAGCAGCATGGGGTGGTGAAAATCTCCCTTGACCGTGAGTTAAAAGGCCTGTGATCTGATTGTCATGTGATTTGAATAGGCGACTTGGTCCATTTAAGTCACAGTTTACCCTACCTGACAGGTGAGAAGTTGTTCAGAAGTAGATCAGTTTTTTTAATCCTTTATAGTAGGAAATTCTTTTCTTCTTAAATTTGTATTATTTTCAAACAAAAGTTCAGGTGAAACCCAATATATGAACTGGATAAATGTCATTGAAAGGGGTGTGTTATACATGCCCACTTGCCCCCTTCCCCGTGGGGATTCTCCATGGAATCTCAGTGCTCCTCGGAGCACATTTGGAAAATCCTTGAGCTATGATTCTGGTCACGACGTGTGGGGTTTTTTCCCACACCAATTAATTCTTCAAAACCAGCTGGGTCTCTTACAATTTAACTCAGTTCTGACACTATCTACCTGGAGGTAGCATCAGACTCCGCAGGTTAAGGGCTCAGCCCCACAAGACTGCCCTGTACTTCAGATGCCGGTTGCAAGCCTGGGTTGTTACTTGTGCTTCTTCTGTCCAACTGGCTATAAATCAGAGGTTCTCATGAGCCCCTCCTTGCGTTCAATTAATTTGCTAGAGCTGCTCACAGAACTCAGGAAACTAGTTTACTCACTAGATCACCAGTTTATTACAGAGAATATTAAAGAATACGAATCAACATCCAGCTGAAGAGATACATAAGATGAGGTCCTGAACAAAGGACCCTCTGTCCTCAAGAGGATTTGGGTCCAGCTCAGTGGTGCATGGAAGGGTTCTGGCACCCCAACTTGGAAACACTCTGAACCCCATCCTTTTGGGTTTTTAGTACAGGTTTCATTACATAGGCATGATTGATTAAATCACTGGCCATCGACAACTGACAACCTCCAGCCCCTTTCCCTGCCCTAGAATCCAGTGGGTGGGACTGAAAGTTCCAACCCTCTCTTCACACGGCTGTTCTTCTGGCAGCCAACCCCCACCCTTAGGTGCTTTCCAAAAGTCACCTCACATTAACATATACTCAGGTGTGGTTGAAAGGGGTTTGTTATGAACACGGAGACACCTTTACAGCTCTTATCACTTAGGACGTTCCAAGGGTTTTAGGAGCTCTGTGCCAGAAACAGAATAAAGACCAAATATATACATATATATTTATTAGTACAAATCACAATATCACAGCCAGGATATTTCCCTAAGAGTCTCCAGGGTGTGATTGGGGTGAGAGAGAAAAACTCAGCACCCAGCTCCCAGATTTCTCTCCTGAGTACTTTCTGCTTCCTTCCTGCTTCCTACATGAGCCCTCACTCCCACCTCTCAGCCATCTGACGCTGAAAGACCGGGCAGGTGTTCTGGATGAGCCCAAATCCCACAAACACCTGGAAGAGCAATATTTACGGAGCAGGGATCTCTACTGGTGTTGTTGGAATTTGGGGCTCTTCCAGCTTCCTGTCACTTGTGCCAGACCAGCCTTGTCTGGAGAGAAACTGGGGACTCTGTGGAAAGGCCTGAGAGCTATGGAGATGGTGGTCTCGCAGTCCCACCTTCCGGGCCTGGGGGTGACTCTGGCATCAAGTGCCCGCCCCTGGAATCTGAGGGACAAGTGGGGCAGTCCTATCCAAACCACATGGGTTCTCAATGGGGAGGAGTGGTCCCTCAAAGGACAATAGAAGAACCTGGCAGAGATGCTGCACCGGTGGAAACAGCAGATGCCTCTGACTGGCTCAGAGCACCCAGGTGAGGGCCCGGTCCCTGGAAATGCCCCAAATCCTCCTACTTCTATGCTCGGCCCGTCCTCAATTCCCAACCCTTGTCCACAGCTCCATGAGCCTCCTCACCTGAGATAGGTGCTCGTAGCGTCCTTTCCTTTCTCTGATGCGCTTATCCGCTTTGCCCACCACTCTCCGTCCGTCTCCACTCCTCCCCCTCTTCTCAGCCCACTCCCACCCCCACTTTTTCCCTCCCACATTCTCTGCTCCCTATCTTTGTCTCTTTATCCCGTTCTTTCTTTCTTTTTTTTTTTTTCCTTTAAATCAATCCACAGAGTGATTAGATTTGCAAATGAGCCGGCAGGAAACTGGGAACAAAGGCAACCAGAGCCAAAGAGAGAGCAGGTATAATTACTGTAATTAACTCAAGCAGCAGGGACACATCCCCTCGTCAGCAGTGGCTGCTGAGAGGTGCTGCGAGGCGCCACAGGGGAGGCTGAGGGGAGCTGCACGCCCCCAGGAAACTCAGACCACTCCCCCTTCCTAGGGCTGGGTGCCTCGAGGGGCCCCTGGTTGGGAAGCTCCTCCTGGAGAAGGTGCCTGCATGAGGATCCACCTAATCTCCTGTCCTGGGCTCAGCGGGAGCAGGGAGGAGGAATCTGGGCCCGGAGGACACGATATGCTCTCCTGCCCACAGAGTGGGGCCGGAGAACAAAACCATCCCTTTCCTCTCTTACCTGGACACTTAGCTCTTTACTGCTTTATGACATCCTGAGAGCCTGCTCTGGTTTCTCTGGAATGCAAACATTTCTAGAGACCTTGGAGGAGGAACATGTCATGAAACTGTCATATCTGCATCCCTAAGCATCCCCCAAATACACTTCCAGATGCTTGGGGCCTTCCACTGCACCTTTGCAACCTGACCTTTCAGAGTTGCCCCTCACATCTTCGTCCTCTCGCCAAACCTGACCTTGCGATACACCCTGAATATGCCCTGCATTCTTCCTTCTCTGCTTTCACCTGTGAGACAATCCCTTTCCTCCCATGCTGCACTTGCCTAAATGTCAGTTGGTAGAATGTCATCCAGCTTTTGAGATACACTTGAAACTAAAGTCATTTCTGTGAAGTCTATACCGATCTCACCCTCTACAGAAGCCCATAGCCCTTGTGTCTTTTATGGACCTTACCTTACTACTATACCTCCTCTCCTATCGTCTGGGAAAGGCAGACAGACCCTAACTTTGGATTCCTGGAGTTCATCACCTTTGGGGGGTTGTGTCAATCAGACCCTTTTCACCTGCCAGTGACAGAAATCCCAATGCAAACTGGCATAAACAACAAAGGGAATTTATTAGTTGTAGTAACCGAAGAGTCCAGGGATGTTTGCAGTCAGCCGTGGCTGGATCCTAAACCTTATCATCAGATCGCTCTGTCTCCTGTCCCCTTTCCTCAGTGTGGGTTCATGCCCAGGCAGACCTCTACACAACGTGGCCCCCAGCATCTCCAAGCTAATATCATTCCTGCAGGCAGCTGTCTCAGGGAGAGTTTCTCCCTCCCAAAGTTCCAGCACACACATAAGATTATGTGTGAGATCAGCGGGCTGGATTGGGTTCAGAGCCAATCATTGTGTTCGGAGAAATGAAGCCCAGTGATTGACCAGACTGGCATCAAGTGCCCGCCCCTGGAATCTGAGGGAGGATTGGGGCCACCCCTATCCAAACCACATGGGTTCTCAATGGGGAGGAAAATTCAAAGGACAATAGAAGAACAGAGCAGAGATGTTGCACAGGTGGAAACAGCAGATGCCTATCACTGGCTCAGAGCATACAGGTGAGGGCCCAATTCCTGGAAATGCCCCATATCCTTTCATTTTTATACTCGGCCTGTCCTTCAATACCCAGCCCATGTCCACCAGCTCTCTGATGCCTCCTCACCTGCTCTAGGTGCCCAGAGTCTGTATCACTTAACCAGGCACACACCTATATGCTGCTTTCTTATGACTGTTATGTTTTCATTTGTCATAACCTCATCTGAGCAACAAGATTACAGACCCACTGGGAGCAGGGATGTGACCATCCTTGTATGCCCCTCCTCCCACCCTGGTACAGCCCTGGGCACCTGGACAGCAGCACTATGGTGAACCAAGCACAGAATGCCTGCGATGTCCAGGTCTGAGAAATGGCTGGGTCACGTACCAGCTGAGTGACCTCGTGAAGTCCCCTGACCTCTCTAAGCCTCGGTTTCCACATCTAGAAATTTGGGCTATGAAAACACCTATTTCACAGAACTGTGAAAAATAAAGGAGATCATATGTGTGGAAGTGCCTCCCATCTTTTCTCAGCTAAGCTCGGCCTGTCTTCCTCCAGTTACCTGATTGGGTATTTAATTACAACTGAAGTAAGAAACTGGCATTCATCTTCCTTATTTCTGTGACACTGAGCTCTCCAGCCTTCCCTCTGTTTTCCTAGTCATTTGTTTTTATTTTCTTGGCCAGCTGCTCTTAGTTTTTTATCTACCTTTTAAACAATGTGCGTGTTCATGGTCACTAACACAGGCTTGGGTCCTAGGTTGCCCCTTTTGGGGCTGCAGTTATACCACTTACTGGACTGTAACCCCAGGCAAGTTATTTTACGTCTCAGAGACCCAGTTCCTCATCTGTAAAATGAGAAATCTCAGTAGTCTCTACCTCATGGTGCTGGATTGAGTGAGTTAATTTGTGTAAAGCACTTGTAACAGGACTTGCTGGGGAGTAAGTGCTATAAAGTTGTTAACTAATATTCCTATTTTTTAAAATTTTTTTCGGTACACGGGCGTCTCACTGCTGTGGCCTCTCCCGCTGCGGAGCACAGGCTCCAAACACGCAGGCTCAGCGTCCATGGCTCACCGGCCCAGCCGCTCCGCGGCATGTGGGATCTTCCCGGACCGGGGCACGAACCCGTGTCCCCTGCATCGGCAGGCGGACTCTCAACCACTGTGCCCCCAGGGAAGCCCTAATATTCCTATTTTAATGTTCCAAACTGAAATACATTATCCTTCAGCATCAAATCCAGTCAATTCTTTCTCCTTAAAACTTCTCAAATTCTTTTTTTTTTAATTCATTCTTTCACTCTCTCCATCCCTGCTCCTAATTTCTTAACTTAGTCTCTCATCATGTCAAGCATGGATTACTCCCACATCCTTTTAATTGGTCTTCCTTACCTGTCTTTCCTTCTAGTCTATTTTCCACACAAAAATCTGATCATACGTCTCCCCTGTTTTAAGTCTTTGAATAGCATCCCACAATGATCAGGATACAAAGTCCAAGCTCTAGGGCATGACATACAAAGTGCTTCATGATTTTTTTCTTGCTTATTTCTTTAGCCTCATCTATCTCCACTGACCCCTCATGTCTGAACCCATCTGCCTTCCTTTACCTCTTTGTTTAGAATGTGCTTACTTCCTCTTTTCTCGTGGCCACTTCTTTGGCATCCGCTGAGCCTCAGTTTAGGCATCACTCCTCACAAAGTCTTTCTGGATGGCTAGCCCCCTCCTCCCAGGATGGTCTAGATGTCTCACCTACAGAACCCTGGGAATATCTCTGTCCTAGCAGTTGTCACTTTGTGTAAGTGTCTGTCTCCTCCACTAGACCATAAACTTGTTAAAGGCAGCGATCTCACGTTCGAACGCCTAGCTCTTGGCACACTTTCTGGCACCTAATCTGGGCTCAGAGCTTGTTGAATGGATTGAATAATGATGATTGCTACTGAATTTGTCAGGCCTCTTCTGGTTGCAAGTGACAGAAGCTGCCGTTAAGCATCACTCATCCCTGTTCTCAAATGACACCATCAAGACCATATCTCTTTCCAGTTCTTGGCTTCATTTTCTTCTGTCTTGGTTTCATTCTCAAGCTGGTGCCCTGAAAATGACCACCAGCAGCTTCAGTCTGTTCACTTTGCAGCCCTGAAAAATCCTGAAAAAAATGGCGTCTCTTTCCCAACATTTTTAGCAAAAGTCTGGACACTACTCTCGTTAGACCAATTTAATTAAGCTGCTGTCCAGGGGCATGAAATGTGGTGATTGGTCAGAAACAACAGAAATTTATTTCTTATAGTTCTGGAGGCTGGGAAGTTCAAGGTAAAGGTACTGGTAGATTCTGTATCTACCTGCTTCCTAGATGGTCATTTTTGCTATAACCACACTTGGCAGAAGGGATGATGAAACTCTCCAGGGTCTCTTATCTAAGGTACTCATCTCACTCCTGAGGCCTCCACCCTCATGACCTAATCACCCCCAAAGGCCCTGAGACCATAATAACATGCCCATCTCCGGAACTGGAGGGTAGTCATGGTCACCTGAAACAAATGGATGAGTGGGGCAGGGGTGTTTCCCCCAAAGGAAAAATGGGGTGCTTTTGCCAGAAACATGGGTTAGAGGGAAGCAAAACCAACATTTGTACAGGAGTGCCAGATACTGCTAGCTCTTATATAAACATTTCAATTGATCTTCACAACGATCCAAAGAAATCCATTCCACCCGTGAGAAACCCGAGGCTTGAAGTGTTTCAGTGACTTGCCTGAGTCAGCTTACAAGAGATGGAGCCAGATTCTCAGGCAGTCTGACTCCAAAGCCTTCCTTCTTTAAAAAATAAAGTTTAAAAAAAGGAATATATACACACAGTAAAAGTTCCAAACACTGCAAAAAGGTGTATAGTGAACAGGTAGTTATACTTCAAGCCCTGACCCTGATCCCCAAGTTCCCCTTTTCTGCCCCTCAATCATTCACCCAGGAGGCTTCACTTCTATGCTTTATTATGCAGATCCAGAATAGTCTTTTGTCTAAGTCTAGTTTGTTCCCACTTCTGAGGATTTTACCCCATGCCCAGCTTATTACGAGGTCTTTCCCTTTGGGCTGGCAGGCACGTGAACTGGTTCCAGCCCCGCGTACAGTCGGGAAATTGTTGGGCTGGCTTCCTTTGCGGTGGTTCTTTTCCAGCCTCTGGTAGCTTCTCGCACATGCACCGACCGGTACTCAGGCAATGACTAGAGGGAATCCTCTGCAAGTCCCAGGAGCTCTCTCTTCTCTGACCCTCTGCCCTGTCAGTCTAGCTGCTTTGGCCACCCTGAATGCAAGCTCTGCCTCCTTAACTCAGGGAGAGCACTGGGTTCCACCTGGAAAGGACCTCCTAGTAGTAAGCTGGGCAGTTATACGGCCACTTTCTTCCTTTTCCTTCCGTCAGCCGTCAGCGACCCTTCCAGCACTGTCTGCTGCACAGTGTCTTAAACCATTGTTTCCTCGTCTTTTTTTTTAAAGCTGTTGAAGGAAGGAGGGTAAATCTGGTTCCTGTTACTGCATCAAGACTAGAAGTAATGCTACTTTCGCCAGTATTTATGAATCCTTCCAGAGTTATAAAGTGCATAAACAAGCATACATATCCTCTCCTCTTTATACACACGGCAGGTTTTGCTGCACAGTTTTGCACCTTACTTTAGTCGCTTATTATCATACAGATTGTTCCGTATAGATTGACCTCACTCTTTTAAAGGCAGAGCCTGCACTCCTAACCCCTACTCTAGTCTGCCTCAGTGAATGATAGCTGAGTTATTATTGGCTGTAATTGATGCTTGGTAAATAGTTGACGTGTTGAATAAATTATGTTGAAACTGCACCCAGGTGGCTGGACTCTCATGTTCTGATGACTGGAGAAAACAGGATACACCATATTCAGTTTGGGGTCCTTTGTATTCCCGATTACTCTGTCCTCTCCTTTCACTTCTCTGAAGAGTTTCTTCTTGCTTTCTGGTCTCTGGGAAGCTGAGAAATAATAGTATTTAAACCTCAGCTCTTGTCTCATCTCCCATTTGATAAGAATCCAATTTACATGACAAAACCACATCCACTGTATAAAAAAAGGCACACGTGTACCCTTTCGGGGCAGCACTGTAAGGTGATATAGAAGTGTGCCTGGACAGTGCTTAGCTTCTAGAAGCTCAGCAAATACTTTTTGGATGAACTTGGGGTTCACTTGTGTCTTGTGCAATTATTATCTAGGCCCTTCCCCCCACAAAAGTTCTGGTTGTCTAGTATCTATTTAGGACCTGTTAAGCGATAGTGTCAAAGATGAGTATATATGAGATAATTCATTGACTCATTACTTATAAATGGAAATTGGAAATACCCTAAATATTCATAGCAACAGAATTCTGTTGTTAAATTTGTGAAACAAGGCTGTTAAATAATGGTGAACGATTAATATATAGCATTAGTACTATCTTAGTCTATTTGGGCTGTAACAAAAATACCACAGACTGGGTGGCTGGTAAACAAAATTGCTTTCTCACAGTTCTAGGGGCTGGGAAGGCCAAGACCAAAGCTCTGGAAGATTCGGTGTCTGGTGAGAATCTGCTTCCTGGTTCAGAGATGGCCATCTTCTTACTGCATTCTCACGTGCCAGCTGGGCTAGGAACCTCTCTGGGGCCTCTTTTATAAGGGTACTAACCCCATTCATGAGGTCTCCACCCTCATGACCCATCCCCTCCCAAAGACCCTGAGGCAGGAGATAGATGGGCCCCAGGCGGAGCAGCTGGAGTTTGTTTCCTGTGCAAAAATACTCCAAAATGAAGATAATAGCAGGTGCCCTGCCCAGGTAAGAGATAAAGACACCACATATTTCTCATTCTTGAGGTCAAGGAGACCTTCCCGACTACACATGCACAGAAAGGCTCCTTGGGAGTCAAAAAGGGAGAGGGCGCCGCCCCATAGTAGGTGATGTCAACCTACACATGGGCTTGTTCGCTAGAATCCATCTTGGCTAAGAGATGCGTGCGCACACAGGGGAGGACCCTGGGAGAAACCAAACACAGACTCAGAGTCAGGCAAAACCAGATGACTGGCAGAGGATACCTGGAAGAAATGCCCCATATAAGTGATTCAAACTACCACGAGGGCTCGACTCTCTCTCTGAGACTGCCATTTGAGTCTATTCACACGTACCCTTTTTCCTCCTGATAAACACTTTACTTGTTTCACTACTTTCCATCTCTTGTGGACATTCATTTCTACAAAGCCAGCGGGCCAGGCCCTTGTCACTGGCCACTGGCCTAGTGGTTAGGATTCAGCGCTCTCACTGCTGCGGCCTGACTTCAGTCTCTGGCCAGGGAACTGATATCCTGCTTCAAGCTGCTGAAGGCCAAGACCACCTGAGATCAGCCCCACCTCCTAAGAGCATCACACTGGGGCATAGGATTTAATATATGAATGGGAGGGGGGCACAAACGTTCAGTTTATAGCAAGTATATAGCTCTTAAAAATGTGTGCTAGTGTGTGTGTGATACAGGTTAACATGGCCCTCAAATGCAAGTCAACCACTTCATCTGGGCTTTAGCTGACTTTCTTTTACCACAACTTTGGAAGCTCACACTCAGCCCGAGGTACAAGTTTACTGTTTAACATCTCTTCTAGTTCTCCCAGCAGGCCGACAAAGTAGCTTTATTTGCCTCATCTCTACAGAGCTAGTCAAGGCCATATAGGTAATGTGTGGAGGAACTAGGATTTGAGTTCAGGTCCTTCTGACCCTACAGCCTGAGCTCCAGCTCCCCATGGGGGTTAAAGCCTTGTTCCCAGAGAGTGCTCTGCAGAAATCGGCTCTGACTGATGGTTACAAGCAAAAAGGGCTCCCTATTCTCAGGGATGTTTGCATTTGTTCTTGAGGTATATGCATTTCTGTTGTGATTTAAAGTGGGAGGCAGCTCACATAGTATAGGCACACCTCATTTTACTGGTATTTATTTGCAGATAATGCTTTTTTTTTTTTTTTTAACAAATTGAAGCTTTGTGGCAACCTTGCATCAAGCAAGTCTATTGATGCCATTTTTCCAATAGCATTTGCTCACTTTATGTCTCTGTGCCACATGTTGGTAATTCTCACAATATTTCAAACTTCATTATTGTTATGTTTGTTGTGGTGATCTGTGATTAGTGATATTTGGTGTTACTATCGCAAAAAGATGTCAACTTGCTGAAGGCTCAGATCATATTTAGCATAACTTTAATTAAGTTATGTACATTTTTTTACACATAATGCTATTGCACACTTCATAGACTACAGTAGTAGAGTGTAAGCATAACTTTTATATGCACTGGGAAATCAAAAATTTTGGTGTGTCTCACTTTATTGTGATATTAGCTATATTATGGTGTTCTGGACCCAAACCTGCAATATCTCTAAGGTGTGCCTGTATCTTCTAGCATCTGCCTGTGGTTGAGAGAGGAGTTTTTAACAGATGGTGGCTGGGTTGACACCTTGGTATATAAGGTAGCCATTTCTACAAACTGCCTGGGTCGTAGAAACTGGAATATCAGGGTGAGGAGGGCTCCAGAAAGAATGACTTAGGCCCACCTCTTCATTTTACAAATGAGGAAATTGAGGCAAAGGGAGACTACCTTATCCAAGGACACCACTTGTTTGGCTGAGAGAGAACTAGAACTTCCTGATCCCTAGTCCAGTTCTCTTTACTCCTTCTGTGAATAAGGAGTATTTTCTAACTTTTTCTAACTTTTCTAACTTGCCTGGCAATCAACGAATGGTTTCACATATAGTTTCCCTCTGTTTCCATTTCTCTGTATTTTAGCTTGTGTTCTTACTCTTTCTGTCTCAGGCCTCCTCCTGATTGTACTGATATTTAGTTCACAGTGAGATGACAGGTTGATCCATGGAAAAGAGGGCTAGAGAGTTGAGCAGAAGGGCCATAGGATGTAGGATTACAGCCTTGTATCAGCTCTGATAGGGATAGTTGCACATCAATACACCCCGGATTTGTGACTGAAAAGCTATGTGTACAGGTAAGATTTTACAGGTGAGTCATATTAGGGATGCCTCCTATTTAAAGACTACCATGGCCACCCCTTTGCCTTATCCATTCCATCTCTAGAGATTTAACTTACAAAGATATATGCAAAAGCATGTTTTGAAAAACATTGTATACAGTAGCAAGAGACTATAAACAACATGAATATCTACTGATGGGGGGATGGTTATAAAAACTGGTACATCCATACAGTGGAGTATATTTGAGATGCAATGCGGTAGATCGTATGGGCTAATATGGTGCAACCTACAAAATATATTGTTAAAAAAGTAAGGTGTGTATATGGCTTGGTTTGTGTTCCCTTAAAAGAGAGCCTCGGACAAGGACGTGGGTGCAAGTAGTTTATTTAGGAAGAGATCCCAGGAAAAAGAAATCAGGGAGTGAAGAGAGGGAGACAGAAAATGCAAATAAAGTATGTACTGAGTTGTTGCCATAGCCAAGAGAAGCCCGAATAAGCCCAGACCTTTGAAAAACACACAGAAGGTCTGTCTCCCAGAATTGTCTGTCTTGTTGGTAAGAAGGAAGGCTGGGATATTTATTAACGAAGCCATCCTTCATTGGTTAAGGTTGTTCCATGGTGTTAACTGCCTCCTACTTCTGGCTGCATTTGCCTGTGGACTGAGCAGGCTCCTGTGGCTTTGAAGAAAGTGCTGGTGTTCAAGGTGGGAATCTGTCAGAGCAGAAATCAGAGGTGGTATGAGAAAATGAGACGCCAGGCGCCGAAGCACCTGCTATAATACAAAAGATGTCTACTTGCCTGTAAACAAAGTATATGTGTGTGTCTGTGCATGTGTAGCTACGTAAATGTCTGTATACAAATACCAATATAGAGGTGTATTCACATATACACGTGGACAATTTTGACTAATGCATAAAATCACTGGGAATAGTGGTTACCTTTGGGTAGGGAGATGGGGTGTTTGGAGGTCTGGATATTTGGTGTGGGAGAGGACTAAGTTTTCAATGTCTAGCTTTTTGTACTAGTTGCTGTTTTCAACCACATGAATGTATTTATTTATTTATGTATTTATTTTTGGCTGCGTTGGGTCTTCATTGCTATGTGCAGGCTTTCTCTAGTTGCGGCGAGTGAGGGCTACTCTTTGTTGCGGTGCGTGGTCTTCTCATTGTGGTGGCTTCTCTTGTTGTGGAGCACGGGTTCTAGGTGCGCAGGCTTCAGTAATTGTGGCGTGCGGGCTCAGTATTTGTGGCTCACGGGCTCTAGAGTGCAAGCTCAGTAGTTGTGGCTCACAGGATTAGCTGCTCCACGGCATGTGGGATCTACCCGGACCAGGCTCGAACCCGTGTCCCCTGCGTTGGCAGGTGGATTCTTAACCACTGTGCCACCGGGGAAGTCCCATGAATGTATTTTTTGAACAATGTTTTAATTAATTTTGTTGAGGTATAACTTATAATATATATATTATATATAATATATAATTATATATATATTATATATAATTATATATATATAACTTATAATATATATATTATATAATAAAACACACCTATTTTAAGTGTACAGTTTAATGAGTTTCAATGAACGTATACAGCCATTTAACCACCACCATAAACAAGATATAGCACATTTCTGTTGAGTTCCCAATTGGCCTTTTGCAGTCAGTCCTCTACTCTCACTCTAGGTAACCACTGATCTATTCTGGATCACCTTAAATTAAATTTGTCTTTTCTAGGGTTTCTATAAATGAAATCATACACTATACACTTTTTTGTGTCTAGCTTATTTATGTCAATAGTTTGTTCCTTGTTACTGGTGAGTAGTATTCTATTATAACACAATTTGTTTACCATTCACTTTTTTTTCCCAATGTTTTATTTATTATTTATTTAGTTAGTTATTTTTGAGGTACACGGGCCTCTCACTGTTGTGGCCTCTCCTGTTGCGGAGCACAGGCTCCGGACGTGCAGGCTCAGCAGCCATGGCTCACAGGCCTAGCCGCTCCACGGCATGTGGGATCTTCCCGGACTGGGGCACGAACCCATGTCCCCTGCATTGGCAGGCAGACTCTCAACCACTGCGCCACCAGGGAAGCCCGAATGTTTTATTTATTTTTTTAACATCTGTATTGGAGTATAATTGCTTTACAATGGTGTGTTAGTTTCTGCTTTATAACAAAGTGAATCAGCCATACATATACATATATCCCCATATCTCCTCCCTCTTGCGTCTCCCTCCCACCCTCCCTATCCTAACCGTCTAGGTGGTCACAAAGCACTGAACTGTTGTCCCTGTGCTATGTGGCTGCTTCCCACTAGCTATCTGTTTTACATTTGGTAGTATATATAAGTCAACGCTAGTCTCTTACTTCGTCCCAGCTTACACTTCCCCCTTCCTGTGTCCTCAAGTCCATTCTCTACATCTGCGTCTTTATTCATGTCCTGCCCCTAGGTTCTTTATAACCATTTTTTTTTTAGATTCCATAAATATGTTAGCATACAGTATTTGTTTTTCTCTTTCTGACTTCACTCTGTATGACAGACTCTAAATCAATCCACCTTGCTACAAATAACTCAATTACATTTCTCTTTATGGCTGAGTAATATTCCATTGTATATATGTGCCACATCTTATTTATCAATTCATCTGTTGATGGACACTTAGGTTGCTTCCATGTCCTGGCTATTGTAAATAGAGCTGCAATGAACATTGTGGTACATGACTCTTTTTGAATTATGGTTTTCTCAGGGTATATGCCCAGTAGTGGGATTGCTGGGTCATACGGTAGTTCTATTTGTAGTTTTTTAAGGAACCTCCATACTGTTCTCCACAGTGGCTGTATCAATTTACATTCCCACCAACAGTGCAAGAGGGTTCCCTTTTCTCCACAGCCTCTCCAGCATTTATTGTTTCTAGATTTTTTGATGATGGCCATTCTGACTGGTGTGAGATGATATCTCATTGTAGTTTTGATTTGCATTTCTCTAATGATTAATGACGATGAGCATTCTTTCATGTGTTTGTTGGCAGTCTGTATATCTTCTTTGGAGAAATGTCTATTTAGGTCTCCTGGCCATTTTCGGATTGGGTTGTTTGTTTTTTTGTTATTGAGCTGCATGAGCTGCTTATAAATTTTGGAGATTAATCCTTTGTCAGTTGCTTCATTTGCAAATATTTTCTCCCATTCTGAGGGTTGTCTTTTGGTTTTGTTTATGGTTTCCTTTGCTGTGCAAAAGCTTTGAAGTTTCATTAGGTCCCATTTGTTTATTTTTGTTTTTATTTCCATTTCCCTAGGAGGTGGGTCAACAAGGATCTTGCTGTGATTTATGTCATAGAGTTTTCTGCCTATGTTTTCCTCTAAGAGTTTGATAGTTTCTGGCCTTACATTTAGATCTTTAATCCATTTTGAGCTTATTTTTGTGTATGGTGTTAGGGAGTGATCTAATCTCTTACTTTTACATGTACCTGTCCAGTTTTCCCAGCATCACGTATTGAAGAGGTTGTCCTTTCTCCACTGTACATTCCTGCCTCCTTTATCAAAGATAAGGTGACCATATGTGCGTGGGTTTGTCTCTGGGCTTTCTATCCTGTTCCATTGATCTTTCTGTTTTTGTGCCAGTACCATACTGTCTTGATTACTGTACCTTTGTAGTATAGTCTGAAGTCAGGGAGACTGATTCCTCCAGCTCCGTTTTTCGTTCTCAAGATTGCTTTGGCTATTCAGGGTGTTTTGTGTTTCCATACAAATTGTGAAATTTTTTTGTTCTAGTTCTGTAAAAAATACCATTGGTAGTTTGATAGGGATAGCATTGAATCTGTAGATTGCTTTGGGTAGTAGAGTCATTTTCACAATGTTGATTCTTCCAATCCAAGAACATGGTATATCTCTATCTATTTGTATCATCTTTAATTTCTTTCATCAGTGTCTTATAATTTTCTGCATACAGTCTTTTGTCTCCTTAGGTAGGTTTACTCCTAGATATTTTATTCTTTTTGTTACAATGGTAAATGGGAGTGTTTTCTTGATTTCACTTTCAGATTTTTCATCATTAGTGTATAGGAATGCCAGATATTTCTGGGCATTAATTTTGTATCCTGCTACTTTATCAAATTCATTGATTAGCTCTAGTAGTTTTCTGGTAGCATCCTTAGGATTCTCTATGTATAGTATCATGTCATCTGCAAACAGTGACAGCTGTACTTCTTCTTTTCCAATTTGGATTCCTTTTATTTCCTTTTCTTCTCTGATTGCTGTGCCTAAAACTTCCAAAACTATGTTGAATAAGAGTGGTGAGAGTGGGCAACCTTGTCTTGTTCCTGATCTTAGTGGAAATGCTTTCAGTTTTTCACCATTGAGGACAATGTTGTCTGTGGGTTTGTAATATATGGCCTTTATTATGTTGAGGAAAGTTCCCTCTGTGCCTACTTTCTGCAAGGTTTTTATCATAAATGGGTGTTGAATTTTGTTGAAAGCTTTCTCTGCATCTATTGAGATGATCATATGGTTTTTCTCCTTCAATTTGTTAATATGGTGTTTCACATTGATCGATTTGTGTATATTGAAGAATCCTTGCATTCCTGGAATAAACCCCACTTGATCATGATGTATGGTCCGTTTAATGTGCTATTGGATTCTGTTTGCTGGTATTTTGTTGAGGATTTTTGCATCTATGTTCATTAGTGATATTGGCCTATAGTTTTCTTTCTTTGTGACATCCTTGTCTGGTTTTGGTATCAAGGTGATAGTGGCCTCGTAGAATGAGTTTGGGAGTGTTCCTCCCTCTGCTATATGTTGGAAGAGTTTGAGAAGGATAAGTGCTAGCTCTTCTCTAAATGTTTGATAGAATTCGCCTGTGAAGCCACCTGGTCCTGGGCTTTTGTTTGTTGGAAGATTTTTAATCACAGTTTCAATTTCAGTGCTTGTGATTGGTCTGTTCATATTTTCTCTTTCTTCCTGATTCAGTCTTGGCAGGTTGTGCCTTTCTAAGAATTTGTCCATTTCTTCCAGGTTGTCCATTTTATTGGCATAGAGTTGCTTATAGTCATCTCTCATGATCTTTTGTATTTCTGCAGTGTCAGTTGTTACTTCTCCTTTTTCATTTCTAATTCTATTGATTTGAGTCTTCTCCCTTTGTTTCTTGATGAGTCTGGCTAATGGTTTATCAATTTTGTTTATCCTTTCAAAGAACCAGCTTTTAGTTTTATTGATCTTTGCTATCGTTTCCTTCATTTCTTTTTCATTTATTTCTGACCTGATTTTTAAGATTTCTTTCCTTCTGCTAACTTTGGGGTTTTTTTTGTTCTTCTTTCTCTAATTGCTTTAGGGGCAAGGTGAAGTTGTTTATTCGAGATGTTTCCTGTTTCTTAAGGTAGGATTGTATTGCTATAAACTTCCCTCTTAGAACTGCTTTTGCTGCATCCCATAGGTTTTGGGTCGTCGTGTCTCCATTGTCATTTGTTTCTAGGTATTTTTTTATTTCCTCTTTGATTTCTTCAGTGATCACTTCGTTATTAAGTAGTGTATTGTTTAGCCTCCATGTGTTTGTATTTTTTACAGATCTTTTCCTGTAATTGATATCTAGTCTCATAGTGTTGTGGTCGGAAGAGATACTTGATACAATTTCAGTTTTCTTAAATTTACCAAGCCTTGATTTGTGACCCATGGTATGATCTATCCTGTAAAATGTTCCATGAACACTTGAGAAAAATGTGTATTCTGTTGTTTTTGAATGGCATGTCCTATAAATATCAATTAAGTCCATCTTGTTTAATGTATCATTTAAAGCTTGTGTTTCCTTATTTATTTTCATTTTGGATGATCTGTCCATTGGTGAAAGTGGGGTGTTAAAGTCCCCTACTATGAATGTGTTACTGTCGATTTTCCCTTTTATGGCTGTTAGTATTTGCCTTATGTATTGAGGTGCTCCTATGTTGGGTGCATAAATATTTACAACTGTTATATCCTCTTCTTGGATCGATCCCTTGATCATTATGTAGTGTCCTTCTTTTTCTCTTCTAATAATCTTTATTTTAAAGTCTATTTTGTCTGATATGAGAATTGGTACTCCAGCTTTCTTTTGGTTTCCATTGCATGAGATATCTTTTTCCATCCCCTTACTTTCAGTCTGTATGTGTCTCTAGGTCTGAAGTGGGTCTCTTGTAGACAGCAAATATATGGGTCTTGTTTTTGTATCCATTCAGCCAATCTGTGTCTTTTGCTGGGAGCATTTAGTCCATTAACATTTAAGGTAGTTATTGATATGTATGTTCCTATTCCCATTTTCTTAATTGTTACGGGTTCGTTATTGTAGGTCTTTTCCTTCTCTGGTGTTTCTTGCCTAGAGAAGTTCCTTTAGCAATTGTTGTAAAGCTGGTTTGGTGGTGCTGAGCTCTCTCAGCTTTTGCTTGTCTGTAAAGGTTTTAATTTCTCCATCAAATCTGAATGAGATCCTTGCTGGGTAGCGTAATCCTGGTTGCAGGTTTTTCTCCTTCATCGCTTTAAATATGTCCTGCCAGTCCCTTCTGGCTTGCAGAGTTTCTGCTGAAAGATCAGCTGTTAATCTTACGGGGATTCCCTTGAGTGTTATTTGTTGTTTTTCCCTTGCTGCTTTTAATATGTTTTCTTTGTATTTAATTTTTGACAGTTTGATTAATATGTGTCTTGGCGTGTTTCTCCTTGGATTTATCCTGTATGGGACTCTGTGTGCTTCCTGGACTTGATTAACTATTTCCTTTCCTATATTAGGGAAGTTTTCAACTATAATCTCTTCAAATATTTTCTCAGTCCCTTTCTTTTTCTCTTCTTCTTCTGGAGCCCCTATAATTTGAATGTTGGTGCGTTTAATGTTGTCCCAGAGGTCTCTGAGACTGTCCTCAGTTCTTTTCATTCTTTTTTCTTTATTCTGCTCTGCAGTAGTTATTTCCACTATTTTATCTTCCAGGTCACTTATCTGTTCTTCTGCCTCAGTTATTCTGCTATTGATCCCATCTAGAGTATTTTTAATTTCATTTATTGTGTTGTTCATCGTTGTTTGTTTCATCTTTAGTTCTTCTAGGTCCTTGTTAAATGTTTCTTGCATTTTCTCTATTCTATTTCCAAGATTTTGGATCATCTTTACTATCATTATTCTGAATTCTTATTCAGGTAGACTGCCTACTTCCTCTTCATTTGTTAGGTCTGGTGGGTTTTTATCTTGCTCCTTCATCTGCTGTGCATTTTTCTGTCTTCTCATTTTGCTTATCTTACTGTGTTTGGGGTCTCCTTTTTGCAGGCTGCAGGTTCGTAGTTCCCATTGTTTTTGGTGTCTGTCCCCAGTGGCTAAGGTTGGTTCAGTGGGTTGTGTAGGCTTCCTAGTGGAGGGGGCTAGTGCCTGTGTTCTGGTGGATGAGGCTGGATCTTGTCTTTCTGTTGGGCAGGTCCACCTCTGGTGGTGTGTTTTGGGGTGTCTGTGGACTTATTATGATTTTAGGCAGCCTCTGTGCTAATGGGTGGGGTTGTGTTTCTGTCTTGCTAGTTGTTTGGCATAGGGTGTCCAGCACTGTAGCTTGCTGGTCGTTGAGTGAAGCTGGGTGCTGGTGTTGAGATGGAGATCTCTGGGAGATTTTTGCCGTTTGATATTATGTGGAGCTGGGAGGTCTCTTGTGGACCAGTGTCCTGAAGTTGGCTCTCCCACCTCAGAGGCACAGCACTGACTCCTGGCTGCAGCACCAAGAGCCTTTCATCCACACGGCTCAGAATAAAAGGGAGAACAAGTAGAAAGAAAGAATTAGTAGAAGTAGAAAGAAAGAAAGAAAGGAGGGAGGGAGGGAGGAAGGAAGGAAGGAAGGAGGGAAGGAAGGAGAAAAAGAAAGAAGATAAAGTAAAATAAAATATAGTAAGATAAAATATAATAAAGTTATTAAAATAAAAAAATAATTATTAAGAGAAAAAAAGAAAACAAAAACGGACGGATAGAACCCTAGTACCAATGGTGGAAGCAAAGCTATACAGACAAAGTCTCACACAGAAACATACACATACACACTCACAAAAAGAGGAAAAGGGGAAAAAATCATAAATCTTGCTCTCAAGTCCACCTCCTCAATTTGGGGTGATTCGTTGTCTCTTCATGTATTCCACAGCTGCAGGGTACATCAAGTTGATTGTGGAGCTTTAATCCGCTGCTTCTGAGGCTGCTGGGAGAGATTTCCCTTTCTCTTCTTTGTTCTCACAGCTCCCGGGGTTCAGCTTTGGATCTGGCCCCGCCTTTGCCTGTAGGTCGCCGGAGGGCACCTGTTCTTCGCTCAGACAAGACGGGGTTAAAGGAGCCGCTGATTCGGGGGCTCTGGCTCACTCAGGCCGGGGGGGTGGGGCACGGAGTGCGGGGCGGGCCTGCGGCGGCAGAGGCCGGCGTAACGTTGCACCAGCCTGAGGCGCGCCGTGCGTTCTTCCGGGGAAGTTGTCCCTGGATCCCGGGAACCTGGCACTGGCGGGCTGCACAGGCTCCCTGGAAGGGGGGTGTGGATAGTGACCTGTGCTCGCACACAGGCTTCTTGGTGGCGGCAGCAGCAGCCTTAGCGTCTCATGCCCGTCTCTGAGGTCCGCGCTTTTAGCCGTGGCTCGCACCCGTCTCTGGAGCTCCTTTAAGCAGCGCTGTTAATCCCCTCTCCTCGCGCACCAGGAAACAAAGAGGGAAGAAAAGTCTCTTGCCTCTTCGGCAGGTCCAGACTTTTCCCCGGACTCCCTCCCGGCTAGCCGTGGTGCACCAACCCCCTGCAGGCTGTGCTCACGCCGCCAACCCCAGTCCTCTCCCGGCGCTCCGACCGAAGCCCGAGCCTCAGCTCCAGGCCCGCCCGCCCCGGCGGGGGAGCAGACAAGCCTCTCGGCCTGGTGAGTGCCGGTCGGCCCTGACTGTGCGGGAATCTCTCCGCTTTTCCCTCCGCACCCCTGTTGCTGCGCTGTCCTCCGCGGCTCCGAAGCTTCCCCCCTCTGCCACCCGCAGTCTCCGCCCGCGAAGGGGCTTCTAGCGTGTGGAGACCTTTCCTCCTTCACAGCTCGCTCCCACTGGTGCGGGTCCCGTCCCTGTTCTTTTGTTTCTGTTTTTTCTTTTTTCTTTTGCCCTACCCAGGTACGTGGGGGGTTCCTCGCCTTTTGGGAGGTCTGAGGTCTTCTGCCAGCGTTCAGTAGGTGTCCTGTAGGAGTTGTTCCACGTGTAGATGTATTTCTGGTGTATCTGTGGGGAGGAAGGTGATCTCCGCGTCTTACTCTTCCGCCATCTTCCTGGAACTGATGATCAATTTTTTAAATTGAAGTATAGTTGCTCTGCAATATTATATAAGTTACAGTTGTGTAATATAGTGATTCACAATTTTTACAGGTTATGCTTCATTTAGAGTTATTATAAAATATTGGCTGTGTTCCCCATGTCTTGCAATATCACCTTGTAGCTTTTTTTTTTTTTTTTGCACGGTACGTGGGCCTCTCACTGTTGTGGCCTCTCCCGTTGTGGAGCACAGGCTCCGGATGCGCAGGTTCAGCGGCCATGGCTCACGAGCCTAGCCGCTCTGCGGCATGTGGGGTCTTCCTGGACCGGGGCACGAACCCGTGTCCCCTACATCGGCAGGCGGACTCTCAACCATTGTGCCACCAGGGAAGACCCATTGTAGCTTATTTTATATCTAATAGTTTGTACCTCTTACTCCCCTACCCCTATATTGCCCCCCCACCTGCCTTCTCCCTACTGGTAACCACTAGGTTGTTCTCTATATCTGTGAGTGGTCTGTGAACAAACTACTAGTTTGTTCTCTATATTCTCACTGATATAGAGAATACAAATACAAATGGTATTTGTCTTTCTCTGTCTGACTTATTTCACTTAGCATAATGTCCTCCAAGTCCATCAATGTTGCTGTAAATGGCAAAATTTTGTTCTTTTTTGTGGCTGAGTAGTATTCCATTGCGTGTGTGTGTGTGTGTGTGTGTGTGTGTGTGTGTGTATGTATCTTGCATCTTCTTTATCCATTCACCTGTTGATGGACACTTAGGTTGCTTCCATATCTTGGCCATTGTAAATAATGCTGCTATGAACATTGGGGTGCATGTATCCTTTTAAATTAGTGTTTTTGGTGGTTTTTTATTTTTGGATATATATCCAGGAGTGGAATTGCTGGGTCATATAGTAGTTCTATTTTTAGTTTCTTAAGAAACCTCCCTATTGTTTTCCCCAGTGGCTGCACCAATTTACATTCCTACCAACAATGTACAAGGGTTCCCTTTTCTCCACATCCTCACCAACATTTGTTATTTGTGTCCCTTTTTTTTAAATATTTACTTATTTATTTGGCTGTGCTGGGATCTTCGTTGCTGCATGTGGGATCCTTGTTGTGGCACATGGGATCTTTAGTTGCAGCATACAGGGTCTTTAGTTGCAGCATGCAAACTCTCAGTTGTGGCATGTGGGATCTAGTTCCCTGACCAGGGATCAAACCTGGGCCCTCTGCATTGGGAGCACGGAGACTTAGCCACTGGACCACCAGGAAAGTCCCTGTTTGTGTTCCTTTTGATGATAGCCATTCTGACAGGTGTGAGGTAATATCTCATGTGGTTCTGATTTGCATTTCCATGATGATTAGTGATGCTGAGCATCTCTTCTCAGCCATCTGCACTTCCTTTTTGGAAAAAAATGTCTATTCAGTTTTTTTGCCCATTTTTTAATTGGATTTTTTTTATGATGTTGAGTTGTATGAGCTGTTTGTATATATTGGATATTAATCCCGTATTGGTCATATAATTTGTAAATATTTTTTCCCATTTAGTAGGTAGTTTTTTTGTTTTGTCAATGGTTTTCAAAAGCTTTTAAGTTTAATTAGGTCCCATTTGTTTATTTTTGCTTTTATTTCCTTTACTTTAGGAGATGGATCCAAAAAATATTGCTGCGATTTATGTCAGAGTATTCTGCCTATATTTTCCGCTAGGAGTTTTATAGTATCTGGTCTTACATTTAGGTCTTTAATCCATTCGGAGTTTATTTTTGTATATGATGTTAGAGAATTTTGTAATTTCATTCTCGTACATGTAAGTGTCCAGTTTTCCCAGCACCACTTATTGAAGAGACTGTGTTTTCTTCATTATATATTCTTTAATGATCAATTTTAAGTTAACTTTTGTTTATATTGTAAGACAATGTTCAAAGTTTATTTTCTTTCTGGGATATTCAATTGTTCTAGCAACATTTGTTGAAAATCCTTTCCCCTTATATTACTTTGGCATTTTTGTCAAATATTAATTGACCATATGAGTGGGTCTATATCTGGACATTTTATTCTGTTCCACTGATCTGTATGTCTCTCCTATGTTAATAGCACACTGTCTGTATTATTATAGCTTTATTGGAGATCCTAAAATATTGTAGGTCTTACACTATTTGGGGATGTAGTGTAGGAGGTAGTCTAAGTCCTCCGTCTTTGTTCTTCTTTTTCAAAGTTGTTTTGGCTCTTTTAAATCCTTAACATTTACATACAGATTTTATTATCGGCTCATCAGTTTCTATTGAGAAAAACCTGTGGCATTGTGATTGAGATTACATTGAATCCAATACATTGGGAAATATTAATATCTTAATATTGTGTCTGACAATCCATAAACATTGTATATATCGTCCTTTATTTAGGTCTTTTAAATTTTTTTCAGTGATTATTTTATCATTTTCAGTGTGGAGGTTTAGCATGTATTTTGTTAAATTTATCCACAAGGGTTTTATATCTTTTGGTGCTGTCACAAAGTTATTTGTGGTAGCCAGCCTCCAGGTTGGCCCTCAATGCTCCTTCCCTCCTGGTATACATGCCCTTGTACAGTCCCCCCTGCAATGCACACATATCGTACCAGGTCTGCGTGACCAATAGGATATGGCAAAGTGATGGAATGCCACTTCTGAGAGTAGGCAGTAAAAGGCATCATGGCTTCTTCCTTGTTCTCTGTTGGATTGCTTGCTCTGGAAAACATGAGAACAGCTCTACTGGAAGGTCAAATGTGGTGAAGAACAGATACCCTCATAAACGAGGAACGGAGGCCTCCACTAACAAGATGTGAATGAGTGATCTTGAAAGTGCATCCTCCAGACCCAGTCAAGCCTTCAGATGACAGCAGCCCTGGCTGATATCTTGACTGCAACCTCCTGAGAGATGCTGAGCCAGACCACCTGGTGAAGCTTTTCCCAGATTCCAGACTTGTAGAAACTGTGTGAGATTATAGATGTTTGTTGTTTCAAGCTGCTAACTTGGTAATTCATTATGTAGCAGTTGAGAACTAATACAGTATTTTAAAAAATTAATGGTATCTATTTTATTTCAATTTCTAACTCTTTGTTTCTACCATTTAGAAATTCTTCTTTTTTTCCCCGGTAAGTGGGCCTCTCACTGTTGTGGCCTCTCCCGTTGCGGAGCACAGGCTCCGGATGCGCAGGCTCAACGGCCATGGCTCACGGGCCTAGCTGCTCTGCAGCATGTGGGATCTTCCCAGACCGGGGCACGAACCCGTGTCCCCCGCATCGGCAGGCGGACTCTCAACCACTGCGCCAGGGAAGTCCCTTCTTTTTATTTTAAATATACATAGACCTTGTACCTTTGTCCTTGGTAAAATCAGCTCTTTTGCAGGTATTTTAGGATTTTCTATGTAAACAATCACGTTATCTGTGACAAAGACAGTTTTGCTTCTTTTCAAAGCTGGATGCTTTTTATTTATTCTACTGCCTTATCAACCTGGTAGGACTTTTAGTATAATGTTAAAAAAATCGTGAGAGCAGATATTCTTGCCTTGTTCTTGATCTTAAGGGGAAAGCCATTCAGTCAGTGTGATGTTAGTTGTAGGTTTTTCCAAGATGCCCTTTATCAGGCTGAAGAAGTTTTCTTCTGTTCTTAATTTACTAAAAGATTTAAATTTTGGGGCTTCCCTGGTGGTGCAGTGGTTGAGAGTCTGCCTGCCGATGCAGGGGACATGGGTTCATGTCCCGTTCGGGGAAGATCCCACATGCCACGGAGCGGCTAGGCCCGTGAGCCATGGCCGCTGAGCCTGCGCGTCTGGAGCCTGTTGCTCTGCAATGGGAGAGGCTACAACAGTGAGGGGCCCACATACCGGAAAAAAAAAAAAAAAAAGGTTTAAATTTTTTTTCTCATTTTTTTGTCATCAATACTAGATTTATAGTTTTATTATAGTAAAAAAACAGTTGTTACAGTGAGATCTACACACATATACAGAATTACATTTAAATTCATATAGAACAGTATTTACATTTTAAGTTATACCTGAAATTAGAAGATGAAGTATGGCTTAAACTTTACAACAAAGAAAAGAAAAATACATGGGATAAAAATAGAGTTAACAGTAAAAATAGAACAGTCTGTTCTTGATACATGTGGAAACTTTTTGTCAGAATGCTACATCTTCTTAATATGATTGTCTAAACCATTAAAATATGGGTAGCTCAGTTTTATTTTGTCAGCAATTTCTTTGACAGGATTATAAACTAATGTTTTTGAAAGCAAATCCAAGCCATTTTCAACCAAGCTTTTGACATGGGATGCTAGCTTCCTGGTTTTCACTTGGGAAATGTATTCTTATAGTCCTGTAAAGATGCCACTTCTGGCCATGCTTCATTACTGGGGGGGCCCAAAGTTCTGAATATTTTAAAGAGTTGATCAACTTCTGAATTCCCATAGAAAAGTGGCTTCTTTGTTGTTAATTCTGCAAATATGGTGTCTATATGCCACATGTCAACTGGAGTCGAGTAGTGAGCTGACCCCAGCAGTACTTCTGGAGATCTCTACCAGAGTGTTACTAACTCATGTATGTATACTCTAATAGGTATTCCAGAAGCTCTGGCAAAGCCAAAGTCAACTAGTTTAATTGTTCCTTTGTTATCAATAGATTTTGAGGTTTTAAATCTCTGTGAAGAGATCTTCTAGGCTGACAAAACACAATCCCTTGTAGGGTTTATTACAAATAACTCTTAACAAGTGAAGAATCCATGAACAGACCTGGAGGGATAGAATCCAAGTACTTTTGAGATCCAAGGAATTCAAAGATGAGATGTAACCTGGATTCTTGCATAACCACATTTGAAGATTGACTATGTTTGGATGACAGAGTTCTAAAAGAGAAATTTCCTGAGTTGAGGCTCTAGGAACACTTCCTCTTTACTTTCTAGTCTGATTTTTTCATGGCTACCACTTGACCTGTAGTTTTGTGTCTACCCTTACACATAATTCCATAGATACTTCTCCAACTTTCTCTATTTTGGAATAATCATGCACAGTTACTAAATAGGAATGGTAGATCCTGGATTATCATTCTGTGATGGTAGAGGATGTGGTTGGAGGTGTCAGAGGGGTGGTGGAGGCAGTGATGCAGCCATCATATCTGTGTCGCTCTTCCTCAACTTCCAAGAGCCCTGAGAGGTTTTATTCTCAATAATTTTCTAATAATCTTTCTGAGTCTATTGAGATAATTGTTTTCTTCTTTTTTGTTCTGTTAGTATGTTGAATTACATTGATTGATATTTGAATGTTAAACCAGCCTTGCATTCCTGAGATAAAACCCACTGGATCATCATGTATGAATTGTTTTTGAAAACATTTGATGAATACTTTTCTATTATTTGAGGCACATTTGCATTTCATCTGAGAGAAGCCAGGAGACTCTGCTCCCATTGGCTGCTTTTGGGAGCACAGTGTTTCCTTGGTGCTTGAAACTTGGATAAGTGGGTTTTTGTACCCCTTTGAGATCCTTGGGGGAAGTGTCCAGACTGAGACATGTGGGAATCTTGGTAGAGTGTTGATAATTTCTTGCCCCCCCAAATCAATATATTTGTTCAATCAAAATGTTTGTTCAGGGCTTCCCTGGTGGCACAGTGGTTGAGGGTCCACCTGCCGATGCAGAGGACACGGGTTCGTGCCCCGGTCTGGGAAGATCCCACATGCTGCGGAGCGGCTGGGCCTGTGAGCCATGGCCGCTGAGCCTGCGTGTCTGGAGCCTGTGCTCCGCAACGGGAGAGGCCACAACAGTGAGAGGCCCGTGTCCCGCAAAAAAAAAAAAAAAAAAAGTTTGTTTAGCTTTAATTTGGAGGAGGAGTTGAAAACTGGGAAAGTGAAAAAAGAATGGAGAAGGAGGACTGCTGGTAGAAACCTCAAAATAGGGAGAATATTAAGATATTAGCTACCTTAAATGACAAATATTCACTATTGAAATCATGGCCCTTAGAGGTCTTAGCTACAACTTCAGGATCATCTTGCAGTATTCCTTTAACCACACATTCTACTTTCCTGAGAAGAGTTTCGAACTTGCATTTTTCCTCTATCTATCTCCTTAATTTCCAGCGACACACCGGCATCCAGTGATGTTTGAACGTATCTTTCCTTGTGTAGTTGTGCTCCATGCAGCTGCCCGGCAGACCCACTCCTTAATTTGACTCTGGCCTATTTCCTCTTAATGCTTTGATCAGTATTCGTCGAGAGCTCAGTGTCCCCTTCTTCGAGACTCCAGGGAGATGGGTATGAAATATTATAATAATTTATTTTCACTCAAGGGCATTAAGACCAGGAGAAACCTCTCTTGGCCTGCCTTGGGGGCTGGGGTTAGTGTCAGTGTGTTAGGAGTAGGGAGACTGAGACATGGGATTATGAAAAGGAAACTTTCAGTGGTTGAAATGATAGGAGAGAGTCTGGGTGGCTCCATCGAGTCCCAGATAGCTGCCACCTTCTCAAGGTTAGCACACTGAGAAGGGCTAGACCCTCTTGGCTTTCTCCTGTGTTCAGGCCGCTAGGGATCTATGAGTCTGTGAAAATAGCTGCTGCGCAGAGTAGAGCAATGCAGTCTCTCTTTCTCTATTCTCTGTCTCATTTTCCATTCTCTCCTCGATCCCCCTCTAACCTAGACTGGGACAATCAGATGACAAAAGAGATCTACTTTGAAACGAGTGCACTCAGGTATTTATAGTAAGGAAATGGACTGAATGAGCCAGCTGCTAAAAATAGATGGTATGACTTAATCCATTCAGGAAGATTGTGGCCCAATGCATTTAGGGATAAAATAAATCATTTCAGATCTAATATTTAGAAAACTTATCCCAGATTGGAATGGTTGGCCTCTTGTGAGAAATGCTATAGATTTTTCTAAACTGGTAGCAGGGGTCGGGATGGGCTTTGCAGGGAAAAGGCTTGACATCAGCCTAGACATCAGAAGATCTTCTCAAGTCTGTTTTGGTTTTCCTCCAGAGAAATTGGTCTAAGTCCTCTAAGCTCTGTACAAAACAAATGTCAGTAAACCTTGCTGAGTCCATAAGGTGGGTTTGGGGCTCTGACTTATGTTTGGGGGATACTGACTCTGTCAATTGTAGATACTCATTCAATTTTCCCACATGGGTAAGTTCTTTTAATAAATAAACACATGCATAGCATTTATTGAACACTTCCTGAGTGACATGCACCATGCAAGGCCCTTCTCATTCTATTTTATTTAGACCTCACCCTAACCTTGGCATATGCTCTCCTTTCTGCTGATACACAAACTGAGGCTCAGCTAGGATTTTCCAAAGCCAAGTTGGTTGAGAATAGCAGATTGAGATCTGAACTCATATCTAGCATGGGGGATAGATATGGGGTCTTGCAGTATTTTTGCAATCCTCTTGGCATTTTATTCTGGGCTGTGCACTTACAGGCCCTCAATCAGTGTTTATAATGAAGGCTTTCTTGATTCTCATTATCTCTTCCTCCTTTGAGTTCAATAGCCTACTTGTACTGTTCAACTTCGCATCCACTTTATGTTATGTTATATCATCCATTGTATCAGTTAGGAATGTGTTAATTTGCAAGGAAAAATACCTCAACCGATGCGGTGTTTTAAAGAAAAATGGTTGCAAGTTCTTTTTACGCCTCTAATTGAGAGCTGGCATCTGTGTCTCGTCTTCTTGAATCTGGTGACTGCTTCGACCAACTGAGTACTGTAGAAATGACACTGATTCCTGCGTGAGCCTGGATCATACAAATCCATGCAGCTTCCTTCTAGGTCTCTTGGAATGCTTGCTCTCAGAACCCAGCCATTGTGCTGGAAAAGCCTAAGCCACATGGAGAGGCCACATGTGTTGGCACTTGGTCAACAGTCCCATCTGAGCCCAGTCTTTTATCATTCTAGCCTGGGTACCAGACACGTGAGTGAAGAAGTTTTCATGGAAATGGATTCTCCAGGGCCAGCTATTCTAGTTCCTGGGTGTTTGAGTCACTCACCCGGTTGAGTCTTCTCAACAGAGGCTCCGGATATCATGCAGTAAAGACAAACCATTCCAGATGGACCCTGTCTGAATTCCTGACCTGCAAAATCTGTGAGCTTAATAAAATGACTTATTTTAATGGCACTGTTAGAGTAGCTTGTTACACAGTACAAGTAACTGGGATATCCAGCTAGCACTGGTTTACAGCAATTGAAATATGTGTATACATGTATTTACTGTAGTAGAAGATCTAGAGGTAAGCGCTTGCTGGCATTAGTTCACTGCTCAGCTATGCCATCAGGGACCCAGGATCTTTCCATGTGTCCATATTGCCATCCTTAGTATGTTGTCTTTGTTCTCATGCTCGTTGCCTCATAGTTTTGGCATAAATGCTGTAGCTCCAGGCATTGCATCCGCATTCAAGTTAGGAAGAAGAAAGGACAGGCAGAGCTAGTCTCATCTATATGGTTTTATTAGGAAAGCAAAAGCTTTCCCAGAAGCCCTCAGGTCTTTACTTATGTTTCACCAGCTAGAATTTTGTCACGTGTTCACCCCTCAGGGGAAGGGAGGCTGAAAAAATGAGTACCTGGCATATTGCTGCCCTAGTCTGGATTTGCTTAGCAAGGATACCGGAGTGCGTGAGCACCATGTGGGCAAGACCAGTGTCTGCCACATACCTCAGTTGCTTTGCATCACTTTTTTCTGGTTGGTTCAACTAGGTGGTGAGTTTTTGAAAACAGAGACAGCGATGGTTCCTCCTCTGGAGTGCTTCTTAGCATGCCATATAGCGCTGAGAATGTCACTTCTGTTTAATATATTCACCTACTAAAGAAAGAGAAGAACAATAAGGGGGAGATTTTCTAGAGCAGAGGTATTCGCATGTTTTCCTTGCATATCCCCTGAAAAAAATTTGAGAGGCAGTGTACCCCTTGTACATTTTTAACTTTGCATCTACAGTTACTATAACTTTACATAAAAATTACAAAGAATGTAATTTTGGGCAAATAATAAATACTGAAATTTAAAAAATTTTAAATAAACCTTTACATTGCCCTTTTTAAAGTTTCCAGTCTAAATACCATAATGATTTGATACTACTGTCTTCTGTTTAAAAATATACAAAAGAGCTTTTCTTTAGTAGTCAGAAAATTTTACATCATTGCTTTTTCTCCTTGAACTCACATTTTCATTCCACTTTCCCCACAGAATTTTATCCTCATGTAATATATTTTTATGCTTGAAAGTTTTTTATCGATTTCTGTATCACGCTTCTCTGCAACAAAAACATACATATAGATTGAAACAGCATTTTAAAACATTTCATGTGCCTAAAAGGCTTTAAGTATTAAAACATTCCTTCTGGATTGAATTATCATTAAAATTATTATACTATGTAATTGAGAAAAGCAACATAGATATATTATAATTTTGATATGGAATTATTAAACACAGAAGTGAAATTCATTGGAAATGCATCTGCTGTGAGATGGATGGCATTTTAAAAACTTGTATCATGTATCTGTGGGTGAATATTACTTATTGCTTGATTGAGACAGTTCGACATCAATTGCAAGCCAAGTTTTTGTTTATTAAGACGTAAGTGCTGACGGATGTTAACTAGACTTATTGTCATCATTTTGCAATCTGTACTAGTATTGAATCATTACATTGTACACCTGAAACTAGCGTAACATATTTCAATTAAAATAAAAGGTTAAAGTGCTGAAAACGTTCACATAAGTAAGTGGAAATGTAAGGAAAATTGTTACATTTGAATTATTTGAACTGCTTCCAAGTCATATATTAAAAATCACATAGTGGTCTATCATCAAAAATTTGTTTTAATGATCTATCAGCTGACAGCGCAAATTAGGTCCCCATTTGATTATGTGGAAAACGCCTGACTTGGAAAAGAAATTGTAACCCGTCATTTGAGTTGCTCATTTGCAAATGGATTTTCCCCTCTCATTAGAGACATTCACAACCTCAATATTTCTATTTATTCCCTGTTTGGAGCCCTGGAAGTTTGTCTCCCAGGACACATAGTAAGATTTGGGATGTGTGAGCACTATGTCTTGCTTTTGGTAAGTGGGAGGAGGGCTACTGTGAAAGAGAAGATAGGAAAGTTGTGGAAGGAGAACTTGCCTGGTGCCCCAGCTGCAGGCAGATCAATTTTAGGGGAGTCTGTAGGAAAAATGAAGATTTGGAAATTGATCTTTATCAGTCTATCCATGTCCCCAAACAAAGTCCTCTTATACCCCCAACAGCATGTGTACCCCAACTTGAAGGCTGCTGTTCCAAAAGCTGTTAGAACTCAGAGACATTATCACTCTTGGAGAGGATGAATTTGCTTGAGTTCCCCTTTAGGCATACTGGCTCGCACTTAATGAGCTGCTCTGTGCAGTGCCTTATAGGTACCATCTTACCAAGTCCTGAGAACAATCTTAAGAGGGAGGAATCATTATCTCTATTTTGCAGATGAGAATGCAGTGGTTAAGGGAAGTAGCAGGCATCAGGCACCAAAACTGGGGTTCAAACCCAGGTCGATGGGTTTACAGAGCCTGAGCTATTTAGCCACTGTGTAAATTGTGCCTGGCTCTGGTTACAGGGAGCATAGCTCTTCACAGGAGCTGTTGCCTGGACTGCTGTTGCTTTTATCTTTGTTTCCTTCTTGGCAAATTTCTCTAAACCCAGATGGCTGGGCCCTACCTCTAGAATTTCTGATTCAGTAGGTCTGGGGGAGGCCGAGAATCTGCATTTCTAACAAGTTCCTAGGTCTGGGAGCCCACTTCTCTAAAGCACGTCCAGCTTCATGGGAGAGATTCCCGTTTCTAATGTATTTAGGAACTGATGCTTTTTCCCTTAAGTTTCTTTTAGGGCTGAGGTTTTCATTTGCCTTGAAGTGAGTATATGTAAAATGCACATTGCATATATATTTCAATGCCTGAAACAACTTTGGAAAAACTTGTGCTGCAGGAATTTGCTGGAGATTTTTTTGGTGGTTTTGCACACGAAGGTCCTCTGTGTCTCTGCCAAGTTGTTCACTCTGTCTGTCTGGATGGAATGTCCTTTCCTTCATTCTTCACCTGTTGGTTCAGTCCTCAAGACTCATCTCAAAATAATATCTTCACTCTGAAATTTGCTGGTTAACTTAAGTACCTCTTCCCTGAACTCCTCTAGCCCGGCATAGAATGCTGTAGGCCCAATATTGCTTACACATTCTCTCTTGCATTGGTTGATAAATTTGATACTAGCAAAGTGCCCAATAAATAATAATAGCTAGCAAACATTTAATAAGCACTTACTAAATACCAGGCATTTGCTTACATTTCCTATTTCATTAAATTCTTACAACAATATTATGAGATAGATACTGTTATTATCCCTATCGCATAGTTGAGGAAACTGAGGCACAGAAAGGTAACTTAGACAAGGGCATACAGCTATTCAGGGGCATTTCCTTTGTTGAAGTCTCTGTGGCCTAGACTGACCCTTGGGCTTGCAGCCCCAAATACTGATCTGTCAGCTCATAAAGCTCATTGACATGAATGCACATAATTTGTGTCGAGAGAATGCCAGGCCATTGATTTGTGTGGCTAGAAATGCCCAGGGGAAAGGGTACTCTGGGCAGTGTATTCTGTCTCTTATGGCAGACTTCTCGGGAAGCCTAAGTATAAGCCTCCATTTGACTTGCTAGCACAACAGTTCAGACCAGGGGCGTTAGCGACACAGGTGCAACCTGTAGTGGCCTCGGGTTAATACAATTCATTGCTGCAACAGAGATATTGTTGGGAGCAATAGGGCAAGTCCTTGGGTACTATTGCTTGGTGGATAAGAGAAGAGATTCTGCAGCTAGACTGAACTGTTCAAATTCCAGCTCTGCCACTTACTAGCTATGAGGAGTTGAGCAAGTTACTCATCTGAACAAGATGTTGATAATCATGCAAACTATCTCATAGGCTTGTTTCGAGGGCTAATACATTTGCATATATAAGGAACTTAGAGGTGTGCCAAATATATAACAAGAGCTGTACTATTGTGACTATTAGTGTTGTATTCTCAGTGCCCTGTGGAGGCCTGGCACATAATAGGAGTGCTCTGCATGAATGAATAAATGAATGACTAGTTTGACTAAAACTTTGTTAGACTCTACCAATATTTACTTGAAAGCAGTCACTGTCAAAAAAAACTAACAGTAAAGAGATACATTTTAAATTGAGACCAGTACACATGTACACACACACACTTATTGAAAACAATAAACAATACTTACTCTTATTACATGTGATGCAATCATATTTTCTATTCTGTGTTATTTCATTTTTTAAAAAAATGCTGGTAACTCACTAGTTGATTTTACCACCTATAAAGGAGTCAGGACAATTTGCTAAACTACCGCCTTAAGAGATTTCCCCTTTAATGAACACATTCCATGTATAGATATGTTAATATCACCAGGCAGGCTTTGCATATCTTTGCTCAGTCTTTAGAAGACAGACTCATTACCCGCATTCCTCTCATTTTCAAGTTCTTGGACCCTGTATATAGGTCAGTAGAGATCATCTCCTCTATTCTGTGGCTGGCCTTGAGGTCTGTGCGTCTTTCCAGGGCCCGTGGATGGAACTCTTCCATGAAGCCGCAATTTCCTCAGGGCTGGGTGGACCAGAGCTGTGACCTAAAATGAACTACATCAAAGGCCTTGAGCCTCTTTGGCAAAGTTCAAACTTGGCTAAGGAAATGCTGTCTTTACAGACTCTAGTCTCAGTTTTAACGCTTTCGCCGAAGGTTGACCAGCACCAGCTGTGGAGATGGTCTTGGTCTTTCCCGGCTTCTTGGCTCACCAGATGTAAGTTGCTACCACTCTACCTCCCAAAATGGGCTGTTGGCTGCTGGGCCCCCTTCCACACTGGGGAAGCCTTCTGCTTGTATTTAGCCCAGATTCCTCAGGGGGTTTTTTTTGTTTTGTTTTTTTTTAAATAAATTTATTTAGTTATATATTTTTGGCTGAGTTGGGTCTTTGTTCCTGCACGCGGGCTTTCTCTAGTTGCGGCCAGCGGGGGCTACTCTTCATTGTGGTGCGCGGGCTTCTCATTGCGGTGGCGGGCGGGCTTCAGTAGTTGTGGCTCACGGGCTCTAGAGCACAGGCTCAGTAGTTGTGGTGCACAGGCTTTGTTGCTCCGCAGCATGTGGGATCTTCCTGGACCAGGGCTGGAAGCCGTGTCCCCTGCATTGGCAGATGGATTCTTAACCACTTCGCCACCAGGGAAGCCCTCCTCAGTTTTTTGGTGGCTGGCAAGGGTGAGTAGGAAAGTGTGCTGCTGGAGAATTATGTTCGATGGGGTGGGGTGGGCCGCAGGGTGCTGGAAGGAGAGGCTGGGGGGAGCGTGTCCTGATGTGGGTTTAGAACTGTATAGACTCTAGACCGAGGTGCCCTTTTGAAATGCACTGGCCTGACCTCCTTTTGCTGCCCTGGATTGTGCTCCCCCGTCTTTGGTCACTCTTCTCGTGTGAATGGTAAGGACAGAATCCTTGGGAAACTTTCCTAGCCATCAGCTTGGTTCTTTTCAAGGCTTGTGTATAAATGCCACATGTAACACTAGTTCAAGTCAAAGGAGAGGAAAGAAAAAGACTGTATGGTCAGGGGAGCTCGATGTGTCAGTAATGATACTAACAACCACTGCTACTATTTACTGAGCATTTCTGAGTGATGATACAGTGGATTCTGCCTCCTGATTCAAACTGGCAACTGCGTCTCTGCTCTGTTATCTTGTGGTCGAGGGGACCTCTATTCATCTTTGTTGTTTAAACATTTTAAACTCTCTTCCATTGTTTCTTCGAAATGCTAAAGCTAGCCTTCTTAAACCATGCCCATTTAGGGCTCTTGTTTTCTTCTGGCTTAGGAGGGTGTAAACCTCCACCTGTCTTCCCACACTCCTGTCCCTCTGTTCTTCATTACTTTTCAAGAATGTTAGAGCCTTAGTATATTCCCACCCAAAGACTCAGTAATGCAGACTTTTAAGATTTAGTGATTTTGTATGTATTACACATTTTCCAAGTATTCCCTAGCCTGTTTGTTGTTGATAATTATTTTTGCAAAGTCTTCGTTACTTCCTAATAGTTTAAATGTGTTTCTTGGACCCCTCCCTCTTTCCTTTTCTGTACTTTCACTATTCAAGCAGTGGGTTGTGGATTTTTGGATTTTATGGAGCAATAGTTAAAAAAAAAGGTAGGGTAACTTATGTAGGATTGCCATCTTTTAATGTTTTTCAAATAAAAACAAATACCATTTACTTTTTTTTTTTTTTTTTTTGCGGCACGCGGGCCTCTCACTGTTGTGGCCTCTCCCGTTGCGGAGCACAGGCTCCGGACGCGCAGGCTCAGCGGCCATGGCTCACGGGCCCAGCTGCTCCGCGGCATGTGGGATCTTCCCGGACCGGGGCACGAACCCGTGTCCCCTGCCTCAGCAGGCGGACTCTCAACCACTGCGCCACCAGGGAAGCCCCCACCATTTACTTTTAATTAATATAACCTTATTTTTTTAAAAATAGTTTTAGAATTACAGAAACATTGTGAAAACAGTACAGAGAATTCCCATAGACGTCACACCCAGTTTCTCCTGTTATTAACATCTTACATTCGTGTGGCACATTTATCTCAGTTAATGAGCTAACATTGGTACATTATTATTGAATGAAGTCCATATTTTATTCACGTTTTCTTAGTCGTCCCCTAATGCCCTTTTCCGTTTCAGGGGCCCCTCCTGGACACCACATTCCATGTAGACTCCTCTTGGCTGTGACAGTTTCTCAGACTTTCCTTGCTTTTGGTGACTTTGACACTTTTGGCGAATACTGGTCAGATGTTCTGTAAAAGGCCCCTTAATTGGCATTTGCCTGATGTTTTTCTCATGATTAGGCTGCGGTTGTATGTGTTTGGAGGAAGACCACAGAAGCCAAGTGTCATTCTCATCACATATCAAGGGTGCCTACGGTCAACATGACATCGCTGCTGTTGCTGACCTTGATCACCTGGCTGAGGTGGGGTCTGTCAGGTTTCTCCACTGTCAAGCTATTTATTTATTTACTTAAGGAATGATTATATTTATTCTTTAAACACTCTTTCAAAAAACCTTAAGGATGCCTCACTTTACAATGGCTGGACACTGTCAAATTATTCTTTTATCGCCCTTTCCATACCGTTCTTTTTGGAAGGAAGTCAGTATGTGCAGCCCATGCTTAAGGAGTGGGGATTTGTGTTGCTTCTTTTTGAGGATGGAGTATCTACATAACTTATTTGGAATTCTTCTGTATGGGAGATTTCTCTTCTCCCCCATATATGTATTCATCATTTATTTATACAAGTATGGGATAGAATCCAATGCTACTTTATTTATTTTGTTGCTCAGACTATTCCAGCTTTGAGCACTGCTGGGGGGCGGGGGTTGTCTTTCAGTTGGCTTCCACCATTGTGGTCACCTGGGCTCTTCAGTGACACGTGCTATCAATTTCTTTTTACTCTAAGTCTTTTTAGTCTTTTTATACTTTTTAAGTCAGTTTAAGTGAAGGTTTCTGTCACTTGTAACCATAAGATACTTTTTTTTCCCCACTCAGAACCTAGATATGTTTATTTTATTTTATTTATTTATTTTTTTATTGGAGTATCGTTGCTTTACACTCCTGTGTCAGTTTCTGCTGTACAGCAAAGTGAATCAGCCATACGTATACATGTATGCCCTCTTTTTTGGATTTCCTTCCCATTTAGGTCACCACAGAGCACCGAGTAGAGTTCCCTGTGCTCTACAGTAGGTTCTCATTAGTTATCTATAACAAATTCCATTTACTTTTACCATCACTTCATAAAAGAAGTTGCCCAGTGGAGTCCTAGAAGCATGGTAATTGCCTTTGTGGAGATGAGTTCTCAGAGAAGCTCTCCTTCCTTACTGATTCAAGTTCAGTGTAATCTCTTGGGCACCCACTGTGTGCTCAGCTCTGTGGTGGACATAAACGAAGGATTGGAGTTTTGCCTTTACCTTCAGGGATCCCACAGAGGAGACGAGACAAGCAGCTATGTAGGACTGTAACTCTGGGTCTGCCTTCTCCATGAGACTGTACTCTACTTAAAGGTAAAGATCATACCCTTATGTCTCCTACGTCCCACTGCACCAGCACATGTCTGACACTTCATACGTGCTATATCAGTGTTTGCTCACTCATAATGAATTACAGGACAGTACAAGATCAAATATGTGTAGACCTTCGATTGAAGTCAATCATGTACCACTACTGTATCATGGGTGGCAGAATAGAGCAGGAAGGGGTAGGTCACAGCTGACTCAAGTTGGCAGGAAGACTTCATAGCAGGAGATGGTGAGATTGAGATGGGCCCTCAGGAATGATTAGAAGTCAGACAACCTGGCAGTAAGCAGTGGGGCTCTGTTGGAAAGCAGCTTGAGGCCCAGGGAGTAATATTCAGAAGAGGTTATGTCTTTGTTTTGCAGGGTAATCGCTTATTTGGATTTTACGGTAGCATGTGTTGGTGATGGATACCAAAGAACCTTTAGGGCAGTGGTTCAAAACTGGGAGTGATTTTGCCCCCTAGGAGACATTTGGCAACATCTGGAGACATTTTTTTTCTTAAAACTGGGGGAAGGGTGCTACTGGCATGTAGTTCTGGCATATGGTAGAGGCTAGGGATGCTACTAAATACCTTACAATGCACAGGGCAGTCCTCTTCCCCCACCAAAGACTTGGCTGGCCCCAAATGTCAATAGCACTATAAGTTAGAAACTCTGGGGAATTCCCTGGCGGTCCCATGGTTAGGACTCTGAGCTTTCACTGCCGAGGGCCCGGGGTTCCATCCTTGGTCAGGGAACTAAGATATCACAAGCTGTGTAGCACAGACAAAAAAAAAAAAAAAAAAGAAAAAGGAAAAAAGAAACTCTGATGTAGGGGGATTAATATGAAAAAGGAAATAGATACGATGCTATCAATAGCATTTCATGATCATGAGAAGTGCCTGGAAGCCAAAGCTACTATTACAGGTTAGCATTTACTTCTCTCCTCCTCTCCAAGGAACTTCCTTTTCCCTCCCTTTATGGGTCTCTCTCCTGACTTGTGTTGCTGGTGTCTTTCTCTTCTCTCATTACCTCCCCTTTGGTTTCATATCTTCAGAGTTTCTATTGCCCTCCTGCAAGTCAAGAACCTCAGAGCTACCTGGGGAACTCTGGAAGGCTGTTTGGGCAATGAATAGAATTTGGAGATGAATGCAGTGGTCTTGGCCCAACATATATCTTTACTTTCATGTCATCTAGGCTAAAAGTCATTCTATTAAGCCTCATGGGTTATGTATTTATTCAAAGGGACTGTTTTGGCTTTGTCACATTTCTAATCTGTCAAGATTTCCCCCCGCCAGGGGTGTGATAGCTGCATTTGTTTACCTTAGGGATGACAGCAGGATATACTTTCCAAAGTATAGTCCCTGTAACATTAATTCTCTATATTAATAAGTATTCTCTGAAAAAAAAGAGTTAAGAAAAAAATATTTCAGTGGTCACACTACAGGGTTAAACAGATATTTTAGTGTAAGACTTCTTAGAGTCTTTATTATTCATATGGGTGTTTTGAGTTTCCAAGGGAAGGAAGTGGCATTCTATAGTCTCAAACCTAATTGACCATGGGACACATTTTGTACAACATGTATCAACAACTTAGTTTGGGAAAGTATGGACTTTGGAGCTTTGTACCCAGAATTCACATCTCTGCCTCCATCACTAACTCATTTCTTGGGATAAGTGTTTGACTTTTTGAAGCCTCAGCTTCCTCATCTGGAAAATATAGTTATATGTAGGCAAATAATCCTTCCTCACAAGGTATTGGGTGTTACCTCCTAATCTCATGCTTTCATGGTTGTCACATGTTTCTACATTTTGTTGTTGACATGAATGTCTTTCGTACTAAACTGAAATCATTGAGCGCCTAGATGGTATCTTATGATCTTTATATTCCTGGCCTATCATGGCCTCGGTAAATGCTAAATGAATCAATGGGTAATGTATGTAATAGGCACAGTGCACCTTGTGCAGTCTCAGTGAATGCTGGTTCTCACCTGGCTCCTTCCCTTAGCCCTCCTCAGTGTGTAACAGCTTTTTGGAAGAGAGAGGAAGGAAGGGGATTGGAGCTGTGTGGTGATGGTAACTTCGATATTTTGGTTGGCTAAAGGCTTCAGGAGGTTTCATGCTTTATCTGTATGACAGTTAGCTAGTGTATATCAGAGGCTTGCTTAAGGAAGGTGTGCTCATCTATTTATAATTTTGTGCCACAGTAACATTGGTTAGCTCTCATCTGGAGCATTCTGCTCAATTTGGGACATCAACTCTCAGGAGGGGGGGATATTGGTTTCTTTAACATCCTTAGCCACGACTGCTTCTGGAAAGGATTGTGGAGAGGGCAAGGGAAACATTCACAAGCTGATGAGGGTCTTCCTGGGAGGGTTCTGGTGCAGATGGACATCTCAGATTATGATGGACGGTGAAGGAAATGACAATGTGTACAGGGATACATGTTAATCTTCTTCGTAAGAGCAGCACACTATAAAGAAAAGGGCTTTGGACTTGTATGAGCAAACCTGGATTTCAGTGTGTGTGTGACTGGGTGGGGGGTTTCCTGCCTCCTGGGCCTGAGTTTGTCTTAAAAATGAAGTTCTGGGGCTTCCCTGGTGGTACAGTGGTTGAGAGTCCGCCTGCCGACGCAGGGGACATTGGTTCGTGCCCCGGTCCGGGAAGATCCCACATGCCGCGGAGCGGCTCGTCCCGTGAGCCATGGCCGCTGAGCCTGCGCGTCCGGAGCCTGTGCTCCGCAACGGGAGAGGCCACAACAGTGAGAGGCCCGCGTACCGCAAAAAAAAAAAAAAAAAAAAGAAGGTCTGGGGGACTTCCCTGGCGGTCCAGTGGTTAAGACTCAGCGCTTCTACTGCAGGGGGTGTGAGTTCATCCCTGGTTGGGGAACTAAGATGCCACATGCCATGTGGTGTGGCCAAAAATTAAAAAAAAAAAAAAAAAAGATTTGGGCCTGGAAGATGTTTGCAGGTCTCTTTTTGTTTGATAAAGCGTAACTCTGAGACATTTGAGGGCTGTGTTGGAGAGGAGAGTCTAGACTGCAGACTTTTTCTGTGGGTTTCAGAGGGCAGAACTCAGACCAGTAGGGTGGGAAGAGAAGAGGCCAGCTGGCTGCTCAATAAGAAAGAGTCATTTCAGAGGGAGGGAGAATGTGGATGAATCCTATTGCCAGAAGTGCTGCCAGAGCCACCTGCCTGGGCTCTTCTGAGATGACCCTTAAGACCCCTGCTGTCAATGAAGAAAAGTTTTATTTTAGAGTAATTTTACATGTATGGAAAATTGTGAAGATAATGCAGAGAATTCCCACATACCCTCCATCCAGTTTCCCCTAGTATTAACATTTTATATTAGTAGGGCACATTTATTATAATTGATGAACCAACATTGATACATTATTATTAACTGAAGTCCACACTTTATTCAGCTTTCCTGAGTTTTTGCCTTACGTCCTTTTTCTGTCCCAGGATCCCACCCAGAATATCCCATTACGTTTAGGCTCCTCTTGGCTGTGACAATTTCTCAGACTTTCCTTGCTTTTGATGACCCTGACAGTTTTGAGGTGCACTGGTCAGGCATTTTGTAGACTGTCTCTCAGTTGGGGTTTCTCATGACTAGACTGGGGTCGTGTGTTTTGGGGAGGAAGACCATAGAGGTGAAGTGCCCTTCTCATCACACTGTATCAATGTGACTTTTCACTGACGATGCCGACCTTGACCACCTGGCTAAGACAGCATTTGTCAGGTTTCTCCAGTATAAAGTTGTTATTATTGTTTTTGCCCCTTTTATATCATACTCTTTAGAAGGAAGTCTCAATGTACAGCCCACACTTATGGGGTGGGAAGTCAGGCTCCCCTTCCTTGGGAGGAGTCTTTAGTTTTAAAAGAAAAAAATTTATTTGGACTCTTGTTTGTCTCCCAAGGCTCGTGCAGAGCCCCAGGTGCAGTGAGTGAGCCCATTCTCATTTTTTCCTCAACATCAGACAGCTAATCAAGGCGTGGGGATTTACTTAAACTAACAAATGATTATCCTTCCCTGTAGAAGAGTTACCAGAATGCTGAATTCGCTAATTACTCTTCTCTCTGCTTCTTCCAGGCAGTGATCTTGAGAGAGATGAGACCAATCTATCTTAAGTGAGGGCTGCAACTCAGGAAACTGGGAGGCTGAGGAACAGGGAGGGGTGCCCACTTACCAAAAATGAAGTGGGGGGAGGTGGATGCAGAACTGAAGTGACCTAAAGGGAAATGATGTGGTTAAGAGGGAATTAACCACACTGGGCCTAATTGAAATTTCTCAGTCTGTTCTATCCATCAGCATTTCTTCTGGATTTCTGCTTGTATTGATACCTCTGCTAATGGGGGTTGAGCAGAAATGTTTATCTTGGGACAGGGGCTGCTTGGAGTCTCTCTGGCCTTCTGTTCCCAACTTGCTGCCATATCCTCCACATCAGGCCTTTGCTGCTCACATCCAAAGCGGAACGTTTGTGTTCAATTCTGCCGTTAACTGTCTGTGTGATCTTTGAGCTCCCATTTCCTCATCTGTAAAATGATGCGTTAGTTTGAACCAGAAAGGGTAAGATAGGCATTAGTGATGCTTGATCCCTTTTCATACTTTTGGTAGATATTGCTAACTGATCACACCATTCTCTCCTGCTGAGACAGATGTGGCCTCAGAATCTTTCTCAACACAGTGCTGTAGGTATTAACTATTTAAAAAAAAATTAATTTATTTATTTGGCTGCATTGGGTCTTAGCTGTTGCCCAAGGGATCTTCATTGTGGCAGGCGTGCTTCTCTCTAGTTGTGGAGTGCTGGCTCTAGAGCGCGGGCTCAGTAGTTGCAGCGCACAGGGTTTCTAGTTGGGGCGTGCAGGCTCTAGAATGCATAGGCTGAGTTGCCCTGCAGCATGTGGAATCTTAGTTCTCTGACCAGGGAATCGAACCTGCATCCCCTGCATTGGAAGGCGGAATCTTAACCACTGGACCACCAGGAAAGTCCCAAGTAGGTCTTAACTATTGATACATATCAGTTGGGGTGGGCAACAAGTAAATGATTTGCCATCCCTGGACTAGAGGCTTTTTTAGGGTCTTACGATATTAAGATTCAGGTTTATACAATTCATTCATTATTCAGTCAACAAATATTTCTGAGTGTCCACATGTGCTAGGCATTGTGCTAGAGGCTGGGTATATGTTAGTGAATAAAATAGACATTGTCCCTGCCTTTGTGGGGCATAAAGATTGTAAATTCTTTGATAAATGTCATGTGTTGTATCTCAGTAGCTCTTAGTATAGTTGAGGGCAATCAAAATCAGCTGATGGTGGGAGGGGTAGGAAGTAGATTTCATTAAGCACCTTGGGCAAGGTTCAAATATATTATCTCATTTAATCCTCACAGCCACCTTATAAGTTAGGAAGCAACAGTCACAGTTTACAAATGAGAAAAGCAAGGCATACAGAAGAAGTTGCCCAAGAGCCAGGAGTGGTAAGTGGTAGAGCAGAGACGGAACCTTTGTCAGTCTGATGCCAAGGGCAGTGGTTTTTATACCACACCTCACTCATCCAAACTTTCTGTTCTTTCATAAAGAGAGAACATCTTCAGTAAGGAAGGAGGGCAGATTAGAGTCCACGCCACGGAGAAGGGGAGAGGATGGGCCCGTGTGGATGCTGACCTGTGGCTGCTGGCGGCCCTGGCTGGGGCTGCTGTGTGTGGCTGGTGCAGCCAGTCAGCCCAGGGGAGCAGGGGTCTGGCTAGAATGGTGATATGAATGAGGGCAGCCGAGAGAACGCGCCTCCTCCTGCCCCTGGATCACTATCATATCACGTCAGCCTGATTTCCTCCTAGGCCTGCCTCGGACTTGCAACGTAACCAGTCCTCTACCAGTTTCTACCAGCTGCTTAAAGCTCTAAGATTTCTCCCTATGCTCCTGTGCTGCCTCAAGTTGGGTTGCACCCTGGAAAGATGTGTTGAAGGAAGAGGAGGAAGGAGGCAAATATTGGGCATAGTGGGTTGAACTTGCCCTCTTGCATGTGGCTCTACTCCAGGCCTAGACCTCTGTCAGGTCCTGGACACCCAGCCTGGCCTTGCTCTGTTCTCACATTTAATACAAAGCTCTCCACCAGACTTTGGCAGTTCAGCTCCTGAATGCCCAGCGTTTCATTCATGGAGACTGATGATGTTCAGAGTTCAGAGGCCCATTAGTCCTCCTTGAATAGTAGGTCCAATATGGGAGAAATAAAGGACTTTCCTGGAAAAGGAATAGGGAAGAACATCTCTGAGGCTTCACTTAAGTTTCTTCCAGAGACTAGGAAGACCCCTTTTCTCTTAGGCAAGCACTCCCTTTCTTCTTCTCCTAAATAACAGTTTAATGGGCTATGAGAATCTCTCCTTCCTTATAAGTGAACTAAACATCACAGTTGGTCCCTGTTGTTTTCATTCCAGTTTCCCTGAGAGCAAAGCCTGAGGCCAGGACTTGGATGCAGGTAGTTTATTTGGGAGGGGTGGTGGACACCGGATGCACCATCAGATCTTCCTTTAGGAGCGAAGGGCTGGTTGCTTATCTGCTGCGAGTGCTGTGGCTGAGAGCTCTCCGCTGTCAGCCCTCCCAGGGTGGCCTGTTACAAACAGCCACCCAGTTCAAGGTCACACCCACTTCCGGGGGTGCTTACATCCAATGGCTGCCGGAAGTCAGGGTAGAAAGCTCTTGTCGCCTCTCCCCCAACTCAGGATAACCTGGAGGTGTCATCTCAGCTTCAGAACGCCTCTGAGGGTCAGTGGAGGCTCACCTGGTGCTTCTTTCCCTTTCCCTCCACAGGTGTTGTTGATTCCTAGAACCCTCCATAATGAACCTGACCTGTGACTGTAGCTGCCTAATGTAGTCTGGGAAAGTGGATACTAGGATGGGGTTTGGGAGCTGGATCACCATTGCCTGGCTGGCAGCGAGCACCATGTTACTCACGGTAGGTGGGGTAGCACAAGCTATAATTTGTGGTGATCTGGGGTGTATACCAGTGGAAAAGAATGGATTAGCTGGTGTAGTGTATCAGCATTTGAGAAATATGGGATAAAGAGTAGCCATGAGGACAGTGAAATTGGGTAGATGTTGCTAAGCTCAAATAATGCTTTGAAAGAAGACATTGCAGAGTTGAGAGCGATCGGTCGCAACTATAAGGCTAAGAGTGAAGGCCAGAGGACTTCCTTGTGGCAGGTAAAGAGGTTCTCATCACCAGCGGAAGGAGAGCAGGGAAATCTGAGGCCCAGGCTCAGGACTTAATCACTAGAAAGAAGAGATGACTTCAAAGAAAGTTAAATTAGCAACATAAGCAAGTGCTTAGGTCGAATCTAACCAAGGTCGGGGCCCTGGTTAGGAAAGCACGGGATCGTAACACATGGAATGGGGACTTCTGGTTGATGTAGCTGAAAATGTTGAATGATCAGATTCTTCCATACTCTCTGAGCCTGCAGGAATGACCTTTTCCTCCCTATTAAGGGCTGGTGTTCCCCTTTCCTTGAAGACAATGCAAAGATCTCTGCAAGACAGCGTGTGCCTCCCTAAGCATGCTGCACCTCCCCTCCTGGCCACTGGGCCAAAAATTAGGGTACAGTCATGACACCTGGTTAGGGACAAACTGATAAGCTCTCTCCTTTGAGAGCTGCAGGACCCAAGCAACATATTCCAGCAGGAGCCAAGAGAGTATGCTTGGGGCTGGTTTTTGAGATGCTTGATCAAGGTGGGATGGAATGTAGAGTTGGTTGAGGGAGAGTTTTTCCATTTGGGAGGGAGTCCTCTGCTGGGGGCACACTGCTGCAATAGGTCCTAGAAGCTTGGGAAAAGTGTTGGCCCACACTAAAAGATGCCCAGATTTCTCTGGGGCTTGGTGGGAGGAGGGGACAAATGGTTGAGAGAAATGAGCGTGGTAGAGTGGATATACTATTAAAGCCAGAAAACCCACAAAGGATGATGTTCCACTGGAAGACCCTGAGGATTTATAGAAGCAGTAAGGAGTTTGTGGGTAAGAGGAACGCCCTCATCAGTGAGGTGGCTCTCCTCCAGAGACCAAGGGCCGGCGGCAGGAGGTGCCTGTACAGAATAGTGCTGCATGAGAGCAATGGGGAAGGTAGGAGCCTGAGGCAATAGCACCCTGCAGAAGCTAGGTGGATAAATTTGTTGTAGTGAGCAGAAAGGTCACGGGCAGTCAGAGGGGTCCTCAGCTGTGGAGTTAAGGGATGGTTAATTGAACATGGCATCTCTAGGGGCAGCCGAAGAGGATGGCACTCAATCTGCATAAAGGACCAGCAGGATGGTCACCCATGGCTATTTACTCATGTAACTGTTCGCGGGGCGGGGGAGAGGAGAGAATGACCTAAACTCGTGAAGGACGGTTGACACAGGGTCAGAATTGACACTGATACTTGGAGGCCTGAAGTGTCATTTTGGACGCTGGCTGGTTGGAACATGAACTCTTCCCAGACCTTTGGGGGTTACTTGGCCTACTCCTTTTCAGGGGATCTCTCCGCGTGCCTCGGGTAGTTCCCTCTCGCAAATGTGCACATCGTTGCTCAGCGAATCACTCGAGAAGAGCTTTCTGCAGTATCTCCTCTCTGCTACTCTGCCCCACAGATTATAGCGACCATGGGGTCCTTGAGCTTTGATTTCGGGCTCCGGAACTCAGAGAGACTGCCAGGCTCTGTTTGTACACCCCCTGCTTTTGTCGCAGTCAGAAACTATCTTTACGTAAGCTGGTGTAATAGGAGGGCTCATCTGATCACAGTCCTGTGTTGCCTGTTACCTAATCTCTGAGAATTTATGTCCCTTTCTTTTGTGGTTTTTCCAAGTTGTTTAAGGTGTGAGAGTAAATCTAGGCCCTGTTATTCCTTCCTGATCAGGAGTAAAATCCTCTGATTTTGTTCCTTTGTTTGTTTAAATGTACCACTCAACCCTAATGACACAAAGGACTGTAAATGACAAGTAAAGTACACGCTTGGTAGTTGTGGTGAATGATTCCTTGAACAATAAAGCAGTCAGAGTTCTATAGCTTAGCTACTAACTTGACCAAGACCTGCCAGGATTTTGCAGCTGAAATTGATGCTTTTTCTGCCTAGTGGAAGTACAGCTCCCTTTTGCTAACGGACCTTACTGGAGGCTGGTTGGTGTCTCCGTAATTGATGTGAGTATCCCATTGGTAGGCTTGAGTACCCACTACCCGCCTCCAACAGGGAGCAGCTGTTATGTGCTGACATCAGAGTGTTTCAAGGTTAGGGCTGTTTGGCCTGGGTAGTGTTTACCAAGGATGTCTGATGGAAGCAGGAGCAAGGGAGTGTATAAAATTGGGGAAGCCACAGAGGTGAGTGTGGGATGTATAAGGGGAAGCAAAATTCAGTGGCCGGGGAGCCAAGTAAGCACACAAGGGAAGGAAGGGGCCAAAGTGGAGGTGGGAAGAAGGGACTGAGGCCCCATGACTGTTGCCTTGCCCAGGCCTGGAACACCAGAGGTTCTTTCTAAATGTGAGGGTGAGTAAGCCCAGTTAAAGATGAAGAGTCAGGGGGGTGCTGGAAGGATGGGCTGAGGAGCTAGGTTTATTGAGGACATCCTTTATTCCTTTCCTTCTAAGTCTGACCCCTCCCAGAGAGCATCAGAGTTTGGTTCAGGAGCTCATGAGCAGCTTGGCCTTCTGCAGGAGGGCCAGGAAGGATGTAATACCAGTGTCTAGTGCAGCTCTTCCAGAAGTGATTTCCTTAGATCACAGTTCTGTGAGGGGCTTTTCCTCCCTTGTCAAATAAGTTTGGGAAACACTGCATCTATATCTCTATCTTGAAGAGCCATTAGCACGTTAAAAGTTCTTAGAAACCCTGCGATGAAGAAAGCTTTTAATTTTATCTACCTTTTCCTCAGTTTGCCCTGCCACAGGAAATGGGGAGCCCCACTGCGGTAACCAGCTGGGGAGCGGTGGAGGGCACAGACATTCAGTAGATAACAGGAATGGTGAGTAGGGGATTGTGGGTCATTCTTTATGTCGTGCTCACTACTGGTTCAGCCATTCTGGTCTTCCTGTTTCTGGAGTCCATCTAGCTGTTCTAGCTAGGTAGGTTCTAGCTAGGTTCCATCCAGCTAGGTAGTGCCTCTGCATGAGCAGCTTAGCCTGTTCCTTGTCCTAGAGCCCCCCACGCCCCATCCTCCCGTTCACCCACATCCCCACCTGGTTCTTCAATGACTGCATCATTCTTGCCTCCACTCTCCCCTCACCGGCTCACAGAGGCTTTCCTGACCACCCTGCTTAAAGCTGGCCTCTGCAGTCATTTTATTTATAGGGCTTTTCCTCTTCTGAAATTAATTTATTTACTTGTCCTTCTGCTAGAATGAGATTTCCAGGAGAGCTGGGATCTTTTCTCCTCTACCGTGGCATGCCCATAGCTGTCAGCTGCTTCATACAAGTTAATAGCTAATGGTTCTCAGGGCTGATTGAGCCCTCCCTTGGGACAGGCACTGCTCTTGGAGCTTTCCCTGTGTTTTTGTGTTTTTAAGACTTGTTGACTAAATTAATGAGGGGAGCCCTCTCCTCACCCCCCATACAACTCTGGCCCGCAGCTGGTCCTACCTTGACCATTCTGGTCGGCACTAGCCCTCTTCCTCCATCACACCATCTACTGCTTGGGAACCGCATTTCATGTGCAGATCGTAATTTACCTGTTGAGTTCCTTCTTTTTTTAAAAATTTTATTGGAGTATAGTTGATTTACAATGTCATATTAGTTTCAGGTGTTGATTCCCTTCTTACCAATGGTTAAAATTAATTGGGTGTTTTTTTTTTTAATAACAACTTTACAACTTGCTTTGTAATGATTATTGTAGCTTTGCTGCAAAAAAAGAAATTTCTGAACTGTGCTGCAGTATTGCTGAAAAGCCCTCCTCTGGGCTGGTAATACCTAAATAGAGGCTTCTTGGCAGCAGGAACTCTCACTCACTCACCTCCATTACCAGGTGTTCACTGAGCATGTAACATGGGCTAGGCAATGGGCAAGTGCTGAGGACAGTGTTGAACAGACAGGCACCACCCTGGACCCCCCCCCCCCCGCCCCGCCCCGTGCTTACATCCTAGAGGAGTTTTGTGGTGGTTCTGCACATCTCATGGTGTTAACCCATGACCGGACATTCGTTTATTCATTCATTCAATCACCTGTTCACTCATTCACCAGTGTTTGTACCAACCAGGTTCTAGGCACTGTGCTTGGTATAGGCATACAACAGTGAATATCAACAGATACATAACTCACCGGACAGGGTATAGGGGAAGGGACAGGTAGCTATAAGGCCTATCAAGCCGTATGAGGGCTTTGCTGTAGTTTGGGGCACCTGGGAGGGCTTCCTCGATCTGAAAGAGGAGGAGGTATTCACTGGACACTGTGGCCTGCTTTTGCTGACACTGGGAACAGAAGTGCCCTGAGGTAGGAGGCAGCTGTGTTGTTCTGGAAACCCAGAGAAGAGCAGTGAGCTGGGAGCCAGGGAGAAGGGGCATCTTGTGGATCCCTGTGGACAGATAGGAACTCTAACCGTGGCTTTTATTTAAACAAAGACTCTTTTTCAGTGTAACTCAATCCTAGGCCTGCACCAAGTTGTTCCCCTTCCTAGGGAGAGTGAGGCTGGAGACAGACATGCCCTTTGAAAGAGGCCTTTAGAGAGGCCCTGTGCTGGGTGTCTGCAAGGAGCAGAGGGTTGGTGTGAGGGTTGACACTGAGCGCTGCAGGCTTGTAGAATAAATACCACCAGGAACAGGTTGTTATCCACTGCCTCCTCTGAATCCCTTCCCGCTTGCAGTGAGGCGACTGTTTGTACAAGTCAAACGTTGATTCGGCAGCTGGTGGGAAAGTGTTCTGGGCTGGAGGGGGAGGGGCTGATCGCAGGGAGTGGGGAGGAAGGGGGAGGGGAAACTGACAGGGGGAGAGAGTTGGGGGAGGCCCGCACTCAGGGGTTAATTCCTCCTGCCTGTGTCTCTGTCCCTCTTTGCTGGCAGGCTGTATTTATAGACGGGATAATTGCAGAGGCTTTGAAAGCAGGGCACTGGAAGAGAGGGGCTGGTGGGTGCTGGTGGAGAGGCCCGGGCTCCACCTGCTTCTGGGAGCTGCCCCTCCCCCGTCCTCGGTTCCTTCTTCTCAGGCCTCCTTGGGAGACCTCGATCAGACAAAGGGGCGGGTGCTGACTAGCAGCGTCCTCGCAAGGTGTTAAGTGCCTCACTTTTAATTCCCCAAACTGCCCTAGGTGGTGAATGCAGTTATTTCCCTAGCTCTTTGGTAAGACCTTTCCTGACCACCTTAGCTAAAGGCGCGCCTACACCCGAACCCACCGGCCACTCTCTAGAACCTCACCATGTTTTTACTTCTTTCATAGCACTGATCATAATCGGACAGTTGTCTTATGTTTTACGTGTTTTTAGTGTCTGCTTTGTCTATCTTGTTTGCTGAATGCCTGGCCTGGAATAGGTGCTCGAGAAATATTTGTTGAATAAATGAATGCTTATTTAATAGAATAGGAAACTGAGGCTCAGAGTGGTGAAGTAATTCTCGGGGTCACACGGGGTATAAAGTAGCTGAGCTGAAATTAGTGTCCAGGTCTGATTGACATCAAGGCTTAAGGTCCTACCAGTGGACCGGGAGTCTCAAACACAGAGCCCAGGCCACTAAGGTGAGTGAGTGAACAGGTGTGTGTGTGTGTGTGTTTGTGTTTGTGTGTGTGTGTGTGTGTGTGTGTGTGTGTTCGAGGAGAGGTCTCTGTGTGTTTGGAGTGCTGCCTCTGGCGCATGGAGCTCCCTCCTGACCGTGGCTGAAGGGGCAGATGCTGTTCAGCTGTGGCTAATTGTTGCTAAATCTTCCGATTTTTAGGACAAGCCAGAAATCTGGATTTTTATGTGAAATGTCCTGGATTTTAAATGCTGGCAACAAATCCACATTTAAAAAACACACCACACAGAGCACAGCCAAACCCATCACAGCTGCGGGCTGGATGGGGCCATGGTTTGCAACCTCTGTTCTCAACTCGCCTGCCTTGTATTGAAAAGCAACACAAATAAGGCTCATCCCTTCCACGGACACTGCACATTGGGTATTTCATAGCCTTTCTTTACCTAGTGTCTCACTAAACATTCACAATGTTTCAGGAGGGAGGTAGGGGAGATTGCTGTACCCATTTTAGGGATTAGCAAACAGAGACTCAGAAGGACTCTTATGAAGCCACAGGGAAGTGGCAGTGAGCTCTCACTCTTGGGCCCTTTGCCTTCTAGCCCAGTGTTGTCTGTCCTGCCCAGGACCACCTCTCGCCATGGGTTTCATTTCTCCTTCTCTACTTGAGATATAGGAGAGAGGTTCTGTGTGATGATTCCCATGTTGTGCCACCCACAGGTTTGGGGTACCCCCAGCAGGGTTTATTCTTGCCAGCTCTGTGGAGAGCGGCCTGTGCTAGTTCTTGTTTGGAGATGCAGTTATCAAAATACTGTCACGCTGAGAAATGATATAGCTCCATCAACACACTTTGTGATTAGGTCTAAACAGTCGTCAGTCAGCCCAACAGGAGAAGGGAAGCCCTTGGCTAGTCTGCAAACTCTGGTACACTGCAGTGCCTCCCTTATTCAGCCCTGGGCCACCCCAAGAGTGGAAGGGCAGCAGTCGACTGTTGAATGAATGAATGAATTCCCAAGTGCCCATGGGATGAGGGGAAGAAGACCTCTAATTATACTGTCATAACCGTAGCTAGCATTTATTGTGCACCTACACATTCCAGATACTGCTTTAAGCCTTTTCCATGTCTGTTGGGGTAATCTGTAAATCTAGAACGGTGACTGGCCCTCTGTAAGTATTTGGAACACGTTACCCGTGAATGTTTCATGTGATCCTCACAGCAACCCTGGGAGGGAGGCATTATCATCCCAATTTGTAGATAAGGAAGCCAAGTCACGGGGAGGTCAAGCAGCTTGTCCAGGAAACCCAACCAGCAGTGGTGGGCTCAGGGCTTGAACCCCCAACTGTCAGACCCCAGAGCTCAGGCTCTTACCCACTTGGGAATCGCAGAGGGAGGTTGCCTAGAGAGACCAGAGAAGAGAAGTGAGGAAGAGCATTCAAAGAGTCAAGAAAGGAAGGGTGTGTGTGGGAACCAGGCTGATAAAGGGCAGCGAGTGGGGGGCCTCAGGCAGAGAAAGGGCAAGAGTGAATTGAATTGGAACCTGGTTCTAGGTGCCCCCCTCCCTGCTCCCATGTTTCCCACATGAACATGATAGAAGCTGACAGATCTGGGATTAATCTAAAGGCTTCGGTTCCCTGAGTACCAGATGGAAATTTGCCTCAAGCCTGGCCAGAGCGTGATTTGTAAGCGGGGCTTGACCTCGGCCGCCGGCCAGGCTTCGTACCCTCCACACTTCTCCATGGAGGCTGGAAGGGCCAGGGGCCATCTGCTGAGCCAAGTCAGAAGTGTTTAAAAACAGGCAAGAAACAAGAGAACTGATCAGCTTTTCTCAGTGAACTTAATGCTCTCTGAAGGAAGTGTGTAATTACATGAACTCACATGTGTGGGGAGAGACCCAGCGCTGTCTGTCTGTGTTTCTCTCTCACCGTGTACTACCCGTGGGTGGTCTGCAACCTTTTACAGTACATGTCTCCACAGCTCATGCATTTGGGTGAGGAAGGTGAAGAGGTACAGGTGCTTCAAGCTTTTTTTTTGCCCACGGCCCATAGTAAGAGAAACCTTTGATATCATCACACAGTACACAAATACAAAACAGTGGCACCAGGCTCTGTGGTCCCATCGCGGCCAGGCCTGGGAGCCAGGGCTGCTGGTGGGTGTGGTGAGGTCCACATCAAAGCTCAGCCCTCACCTTCAGGGAGGCTGAGCCGGTGTGGTCATGTCAGGAGGTGAGTTGAAGATAGTGGTGGTTAGAGCCTTTTCCTTGAGTAAGCCAGGCCAGGTAAATCTGGGAAGGTGCCTAAAATGGGATCAGGGTAGGTTAACTCCAGTTCTCCTTCTCTGTTTGACAGTCTATGGTGACTGAGTGTTGGCCAATGAGCTGCAACAATAAGACCTGTTGGGGGCTTCTGGAAAAGATGTTTCCTTCCTGGTAAGTAAGAAGTATAAAAGGAAAAAACCATTTTGCTGCTCTCTCTTTTTTAAAACTTTATTTTCTATACATTTTTAAAGATTACTGTCCATTTATAGTTATTTCAAAATATTTGCTCTATTCCCCATGTTATGCAATATATCCTTATAGTTTGTTTTATAGCTAATGGTTTGTACCTCTTAATCCTTTATCCCTATATTGCCCTTCCCCCTTTTCCTCTCCCCACTGGTTACCACTAGTTTGTTCTCTATATCTGTGAGTCTGCTTCTCTTTTGTAATATTCACAAGTTTGTTGTGTTTTTAAGAGTCCACGTATAAGTGATACCATACAGTATTTGTCTTTCTCTGACTTATTTCACTTAGCATAATGCCCTCCAAGTCCATCCATGTTGCTGCAAATGGCAAAATTTCATTCTTTTTTATGGCTGAGTAGTATTCCATTGTGTGTGTGTGTATAATGTGTATTACATATAATGTGTATTTTATATATAATGTGTATTTTATATACATATATATATATATATATATATATAATCACATCTTCTTTATCCATTCATCTGTTGATGGACACTTAGGTTGCTTCCATATTTTGGGAGCTGTAAATAATGCTACTATGAACATTGGGGTGTATGCATCTTTTCAAATCAGTGTTCTGTTTTTTTTAAAAATATATACCCAGGAGTGGAATTGCTGGGTCATATGGTAGTTCTATTTTCAGTTTTTTGAGAAACCTCCATAATGTTTTCCATAGTGACTGCACCAATTTACCTTCCCACCAACAATGTACAAGGGTTCCCTTTTTTCCTCATCCTTGCTAACATTTGTTATTTGTGTTCTTTTTGATGATAGCCATTCTGACAGGTGTGAGGTGATACCTCATTTTGGTTTTGATTGCATTTCCCTGATGATTAGTGATGTTGAGCATCTTTTCATGTGCCTGTTGGCCATCTGCATTTCCTCTTTGGAAAAATGTCTATTCAATTCTTCTGCCCATTTTTTAATTGGGCTGTTTCTTTTTTTGATGTTGAGTTGTGTGAGCTGTTTATTTATGCTGCTGCTCTCTTTTTTGAATAGTGTTTCGGATACTGTTGTGTGATTATATGATGGTTGGAATATTGCAGCCATGGTGATGGTTGGAATATTGCAGCCATGATGTGACTGTGAGGGGAATGTAATATAAGGAGGATGGCAGAGGATTGATGGAACTAGGCCAAGCTGGGGTACTTACCCTGGGACCACCTACCTCTACTTGTCTAGTAAGTAATAACTGTCTCTATAGTTGAAGCCACTGTTGGTCATATTTCTACTCCTTGCAACTGAAATAATCCTAACTGATTTAGAAGCATAAACTTGGAGGCTGTATTCTGGGCTTTAGGAGGTCCAGACTTTTTTTTTTTTGGTACGTGGGCCTCTCACTGTTGTGGCCTCTCCCGTTGCAGAGCACAGGCTCCCGACGCACAGGCTCAGCGGCCATGGCTCTCGGGCCCAGCCGCTCCGCGGCACGTGGGATCTTCCCGGACTGGGGCACGAACCTGTGTCCCCTGCATCGGCAGGCGGACTCTCAACCACTGAGCCACCAGGGAAGCCCCAAGACTTTTTTTTTTTTTTTTGCGGTACGCGGGCCTCTCACTGTTGTGGCCTCTCCCGTTGCGGAGCACAGGCTCCGGACGTGCAGGCTCAGCGGCCATGGCTCTCGGGCCCAGCCGCTCCGCGGCACGTGGGATCTTCCCAGACCGGGGCACGAACCCGCGTCCCCTGCATCGGCAGGCAGACTCTCAACCACTGCGCCACCAGGGAAGCCCCAAGACTTTTTGAACTGAGTCCTAGAAACAACGTTGGATGATTCAGACCAATGGGTTGGCTTGCACCTTACTTTTTTGTGTGAGTGAAGTTAGTGTGGCACCTCACAGCATTGGCTCAGGATGCCTATTCCTTGTGTGTTTTGCTCTATTTGATTTCCTTGCTACTTTTCTCTTTTATAAGAAGAAAAAAAATCACTTTGAATTGACGGGGGAGTTTCAGTTTCATTTTCAATCAAAAAAATGTCCTGGCCAAGTACATTGGAATAGTCACACATAAGGAGCTAAGTACCCAAGGGTGATGGTGAGAAGAGAATGGGGAAGAGGACCTCTAAATAGCTAACATTAATTGCACACCTATATATATGAGACATAAAAAATTGAATTCTGGGGGCTTCCCTGGTGGCGCAGTGGTTGAGAGTCCGCCTGCTGGTGCAGGGGACATGGGTTCGTGCCCTGGTCCGGTAAGATCCCATGTGCCGCGGGGCGGCTGGGCCCGTGAGCCGTGACCGCTGAGCCTGCGCGTCGGGAGCCTGTGCTCTGCAACGGGAGAGGCCACAACAGTGAGAGGCCTGTGTACCGCAAAAAAAAAAAAAAAAAAAAAATTGAATTCTGGGACTCTTAAGTTTTATTTCATTGATCTATATATTTATCCTTAGGCCAGTGCCACCCTGTGTTGATTACAGTAGCTTTGAAGTAACTTTTGAAATTGGGAAGTGTAAGTCCTGCAAATTTGTTCTTTTTCAAGATTATTTTGACTATTCTGGATCTCTTGAATTTCCGTATGAATTTTAGGATCAGCATGTCAATTTCTGCACAAAGGCAGTAGGGATTTTGATATATTGAATCTGTACGTACATTTGGGGTGTACTGCCATCTTAACAATATTAAGTCTTCTGATCAATGAACATGGGATGGCTTTCTATTTTTTAAGTCTTAATTGATATCAGCAATGTTTTGTAGTTTTCAGAGTACAAGCTTACACTTCTTAAGTTTATTCCTAAGTATTTAATTATCTTTGCTATTGTAAATGGAGTTGTTTCTTAATTTCATTTTTAGATTGTTCATTGCAAGTGTATAGAAATACAATTGATTTTTTTTTTTTTTTTTTTTTTTGCGGTATGCGGGCCTCTCACTGTCGTGGCCTCTCCCGTTGCGGAGCACAGGCTCCGGACGCGCAGGCTCAGCGGCCATAGCTCACGGGCCCAGCCGCTCCGCGGCATGTGGGATCCTCCTGGACCGGGGCACAAACCCGTGTCCCCTGCATCGGCAGGTGGACTCTCAACCACTGCGCCACCAGGGAAGCCCTACAATTGATTTTTGTATATTGATTTTGTATCCTGCAGTCTTGCTGAACTCATTTCTTCTGGGTAATTCTTCATGGGATAAGTATTTTTTTTCTCTCTGTAATTCTACTTGTTGCTGATCTCCAAGCTTGGCTCCATAAGTGTTTTTAACATTTTTAATATAAGTAGACAGAACATTTGAAAAGCATGTACCTGGTGAGGCTAGACATTTCCCCCCTACCCCCAACCTTTTTTTTTTTTTTTTTTTTTTTGCGGTACGTGGGCCTCTCACTTTTGTGGCCTCTCCCGTTGCAGAGCACAGGCTCTGGACGCGCAGGCTCAGCGGCCATGGCTCACGGGCCTAGCCGCTCCACGGCATGTGGGATCTTCCCGGACCAGGGCACGAACCAGTGTCCCCTGTATCGGCAGGTGGACTCTCAACCACTCTGCCACCAGGGAAGCCCTCCCACCTTCCCTTTTTTTAAATTAGTTTCACTTTTGCTTTGAGTCTGAGATATGGAGCAAGATGGGGAATAATTTCAGATATCTGGGGAAGAAAGGAAAAGGAGATCCATTTACTTAGGGAATTAGAAGAGCCGGTTTGAACAGAAACAGGAGTAAAGGAGAGAGAGCAAGAAAGGGGAAATACCCAGCACCATGAAGTAAGTTCCCTGAGGGAGTGTAAACAAAAGCCCAAGGAGGTGAGAGAAGGAGAATAAGGGGGAGAACATGAAGGCAGTGTTCAGAAAAAGGCACGTAGGGTATCTGTCACTGAGCCTGGTTGCCTGGGTGAGGGGGTGCCAGTGACGTGCCCAGGAAAGGCTCTTTAGTGTTGGTGTGGCTGGGAGTAAACAACACTGTTGCCACCCAGTTCTCAATATTTGCATCAACTACTATTGCATGTCTGCTATGCGTTTGGCACTTTCATTCATGACTCCTTAAAATGACTCTGGATGGTAGATGATGTTATCTCTATTTTACAGGCAAGGGAATTGAGCCTCAGGGAAGTTCAGGAACTTTCCCAATTAGTGAAGGACAAAGTCAAAAGCCGAGAACTATGTATTTGTTGGCAATCTGTATATCTTCTTTGGAGGAATGTCTATTTAGGTCTTCTGCCTAAAGAGAAGGCAGAAGATTGGGCTGTTTGTTTTTTTGTTATTGAGCTGCATGAGCTGCTTGTAAATTTTGGAGATTAATCCTTCGTCAGTTGCTTCATTTGCAAATATTTTCTCCCATTCTGAGGGTTGTCTTTTGGTCTTGTTTATGGTTTCCTTTGCTGTGCAAAAGCTTTGAAATTTCATTAGATCCCATTTGTTTATTTTTATTTCCATTTCTCTAGGAGGTGGGTCAAAAAGGATCTTGCTGTGATTTATGTCATAGAGTGTTCTGCCTGTGTTTTCCTCTAAGAGTTTGATAGTGTCTGGCCTTACATTTAGATCTTTAATCCATTTTGAATTTATTTTTGTGTATGGTGTTAGGGAGTGTTCTAATTTCATACTTTTACATGTACCTGTCCAGTTTTCCCAGCACCACTTATTGAAGAGGCTGTCTTTTCTCCACTGTATATTCTTGCTTCCTTTATCAAAGATAAGGTGACCATATGTGTGTGGGTTTATCTCTGGGCTTTCTATCCTGTTCCATTGATCTATCTTTCTGTTTTTGTGCCAGTACCATACTGTCTTGATTACTGTAGCTTTGTAGTATAGTCTGAAGTCAGGGAGACTGATTCCTCCAGCTCTGTTTTTCGTTCTCAAGATTGCTTTGGCTATTCGGGGTCTTTTGTGTTTCCATACAAATTGTGAAAATTTTTGTTCTAGTTCTGTGAAAAATGCCAGTGGTAGTTTGATAGGGATTACATTGAATCTGTAGATTGCTTTGGGTAGTAGAGTCATTTTCACAATGTTGATTCTTCCAATCCAAGAACATGGTATATCTCTCCATCTATTTGTATCATCTTTAATTTCTTTCATCAGTGTCTTATAATTTTCTGCATACAGGTCTTTCATCTCCTTAGGTAGGTTTATTCCTAGATATTTTATTCTTTTTGTTGCAGTGGTAAATGTGAGTGTTTTCTTAATTTCACTTTCAGATTTTTCATCATTAGTGTATAAGAATGCCAGATATTTCTGGGCATTAATTTTGTATCCTGCTACTTTACCAAATTCATTGATTAGCTCTAGTAGTTTTCTGGTAGCATCCTTAGGATTCTCTATGTATAGTAAGTATCATGTCATCTGTAAACAGTGACAGCTTTACTTCTTCTTTTCCGATTTGGATTCCTTTTATTTCTTTTTCTTCTCTGACTGCTGTGGCTAGAACTTCCTAAACTATGTTGAATAAAAGTGGTGAGAGTGGAAAACCTTGTCTTGTTCCTGATCTTAGTGGAAATGCTTTCAGTTTTTCACCATTGAGGACGATGTTGGCTGTGGGTTTGTCATATATGGCCTTTATTATGTTGAGGAAAGTTCCCTCTGTGCCTACTTTCTGCAGGGTTTTTATCATAAATGGGTGTTGAATTTTGTCAAAACAAACACGTGAAAGAATGCTCAAGATCATTAATCATTAGAGAAATGCAAATCAAAACTACAATGAGATATCATCTCACACCAGTCAGAATGGCCTTCATCAAAAAATCTAGAAACAATAAATGCTGGAGAGGCTGTGGAGAAAAGGAACACTCTTGCACTGTTGGTAGGAATGTAAATTGATACAGCCACTATGGAGAACAGTATGGAGGTTCCTTAAAAAACTACAAATAGAACTACCATACGACCCAGCAATCCCACTACTGGGCATATACCCTGAGAAAACCATAATTCAAAAAGAGTCATGTACCAAAATGTTCATTGCAGCTCTATGTACAATAGCCAGGACACAGAAGCAACCTAAGTGCCCATCAACAGATGAATGGATAAAGATGTGGCACATATATACAATGGAATATTCCTCAGCCATAAAAAGAAATGAAATTGAGTTATTTGTAGTGAGGTGGTTAGACCTAGAGTCTGTCATACAGAGTGAAGTAAGTCAGAAAGAGAAAAACAAATACCATATGCTAACACATATATATGGAATTCAAGAAAAAAAATGTCATGAAGAACCTAGGGGTAAGATGGGAATAAAGACACAGACCTACTAGAGCATGGACTTGAGGATATGGGGACAGGTAAGGGCAAGCTGTGACAAAGTGAGAGAGTGGCATGGACATATATACACTACCAAATGTAAAATAGATAGCTAGTGGGAAGTAGCCGCATAGCATAGGGAGATCAGCTAGGTGGTTTGTGACCCTCTAGAAGGGTGGGATAGGGAGGGTGGGAGGGAGGGAGACGCAAGAGGGAAGAGATATGGGAACATATGTATATGTGTAAGTGATTCACTTTGTTATACAGCAGAAACTAACGCACCATTGTAAAGCAATTATACTCCAATAAAGATGTTAAAAAAAAAAAAAAAAGCCCAGAACTAGCTTCTTTGACTTCCATGTCTGCCTTCTTCCTGCCGAGCTGCATAGCTTCCTGAGCCCTGGGTTGGGGAGGTGTGCTCTGCAGGCCTGCTCTGTTCTCCCTCCTGCAGCTGGTGCCTCCCAAGTCTCCTCTGAAAATTCTCTTAGGGCAGGGTGTGTTGTGTGCATGGTGCTCCTAGATCTGCCTTGTATCACCTTTTTGCAAAGTATCTTCAACTCAGCTCTAGCCCTGATAGCCAGCGTTTTCTGCCTTATTCAGCATTTTCCTTGGTACAGCTGGGAGAACTGGGAATGGATAAGGTGAAACACATACTCTCCCTTGCCCTGAAAGTTCTACAACCAATTCTTTAAGTAGGTTGGGAGATGAGCATTCTCCTTTGTGTTTGGGCAAACTGACCTGTTGGATTCAGTTTTGTGAATATAGGAGAAGCCCTTGGTCATCTTGCCAAGACCTGGGCTTAGCTAGTAATACTTGGCCACCTAGAAACGCAACTGGGACATAGTTGGGTCTCAGAAATATTTTTTGAATGAATGGATTCTAGTCCTTGCCCAGTACCAGTGTTATTGGGGGCTGAAATCTGTTAGTGATTTTCAAAATGGGAGGCAGTCCAGTTTAGAATATGTGGTAGGATTTTTTTTTAAAAATTTATTTACTTATTTATTTGGCCGCGCTGGGCTTAGTTGCGGCATGCGGGATCTTCTTTGCTATGTGCAAGATCTTCATTGCTGCATGTGGGAATTTTTTGTTTTTGTTTTTTTTTAGTTGCAGCATGCGGATCTTTTAGCTGTGGCATGCGGGATCTAGTTCCCTGATCAGGGATCGAACCCGGACCCGCTGCCTTGGGAGCACAGAGTCTTAACCACTGGACCACCAGGGAAGTCCCAGAATATGTGGTAGGACTCGCTGTTATAATAGATCTCACCTTCCTAAACTCATCTATGTGTTGAGTGAACAAATATTTATTGCTTTCTGAAGAGGTGACCGGGACAGACCAGCCAGTGAGTCTGGTACTCATGGAATTCAGAATTTAGAGGGGAAAACAGACATAAAGCAAGCATTTCGTTGCAAGTACCTATATCCTGGGCACTGCTGTCTGTCTTCTGTTACCATGTAGCTTTTCTCGACTAAACAACACTGTCATCTTTCCTGCTTCTTTATCCTCTCCTCAGCTTTCTATGTTACTTCCCCACATCTGGCTACACTCTCCAGCCTCTTTCCCCAGCGCTGGGTGTGAGTTTACCCTTCTTCCTGCAACAGAGGCTTCCTATTCCTCTTTCTGAGAAGCTCCAGGCAAGCATTCCACACACTGCTCTTGTTAATCTCCTGTGAGTCACTCCCCTGCCCGTCTCCACCCATAAATTCTGGGGGAACTTCCCTTGGTCAGGATGGACTCTGCAGAGCACTTTTACCACCTGAAGGACAGTTCCGGGAAGAGATGCCATAGAAAAGTATCATTTTAGGCTTAATTTTTCCTGGGTGAATTGCCTGTGCCGAGTTCCTACCCTTGGAGGGAAACGTTTTTAATGCTCATTTCCCTAACTGTCCCCTTCACTGAATGTATCTTTAAGGACATTCGGTGGGTCAGATAGTGGGCCAGGGGCTGGAGATATCTGTGGTGATCAGTCCCCACCCCCGTTCTTGTCCTTTTGGGACAAGGAAGTACCTATCAAATGGTAGTTAATAAGGTATGGAGTCATAGAATCTCAACGTTAGGAGGGACCTTATCATTTATTGCAATACTTTTCAAACTTCTTTGATCATGACTAACAATAAAAAATTTTACATGTTTTTTTACATGACACAGTATGCATGCATATACATTATTTGTACATATGCACATTAAATAAACAAATGTATAACAAATGTTTCACAAAGCCAAATTTACCCATAATATGCCTATGTTTTCTATTTTATTTCATTTAAAAATGCTGACCCTACAACTCACTAAATTGATTTTTGTGACTTAGTATCTCAATATGAAGTTTCAAACTACAGTTTGGAAAGTACTAATCTAACAGTAACCTGGAGCTTACACTCTGTCCTGTTGTCAAGTAGTTGTCTAGTCTTTGCTGGGATTTCTCTGGTGATTGGGAACTCAGTGTCTACCTAGGAAGTCAAATCTATCTTTGGACAGTTTTGTCTGTTAAAAAGTTTCCTTATAATGACCTTAAATCTGGTCTTCCACAAATGACTCATTCTTATTCCATGTAAGATCCCCTCAGAGTAGCAATTGTGCCATCCTCCATTCCTCAGTCTTGTGTAATGTTGTAACTCTGGATCAGTAGTGTGCTTGAGCCAGTGTGCACCAGCTTGTGAGAGCCAATTTCCCAAATTTAGGAGTTTTGTGAATCAATTATTAAAAGTCATTATTAAAAATTAAATTCTGTGACTTACAAATTAAAACCAAAGGTAATAAGTACTCAATACTCATCACTTTATTTTACTACATTTGACTATTTTCTACGCTCTTGAAGTTACGTCTATTGAACTTGTATGGTAGAAATACCATACGATGGTGCGCTACTGTCCATCTCTTCCCAGCTCTGTGCTCAATGGCATCACATTAGTAGCTCGAAATTGGCCATGGTGGGGGTATTTACACCATGAAAATCAGCAAATACAACAGGGCTCCACCCCCAGGAAAGCCAGCTGTTAAGTACTTACCAGCACACCACTGCTCTGCAGTTGCACCACTTGGGTTTAGTCTCAACTGCAGCACTTGGCTAGCTGTGTGACTTGGGCAAGTCAGTTACCATCTCTGTGGTTCAGTGTCTTTGCACAATGCCCATCTTTCTACAGTTGCTTTGAGGATTAAATGAATTAACCCATATGAAGTGCTTAAAACAATGCCTGGCACATGGCATCTTTGTAGGTGTTAGCTGTCGTCTAGGCTAACTGTTACTAAATTATTCCATTCTCCCTGGAAAGGTATGGTTTTCAGGAGTCACTCAGCCTGGTCATGCTCTTTTATCTTGCCTTCATCTTCAGCATATGGGTTTGTCTTCTCTTCCCAGCCGGATCACAGGGCCCCTGAGAATAGGGGTGGTTGGCTTTTTCTTTGCAACCTCTAGGTTCTGGCACTGAGCTGGGTGCAGCCTGGATGCTCAATCTCACTGACAAATGGGAACCTCGAGGGGGCCCTTGCTGTTCCGATGTGGTGCTCTTCTCCTGGTGGAGGGCTCTGGGCTTGGCTGGATGATTTGAGGATGAATAAGTATTCGGGTTGAGGCAGTCCTGAGCTGGCTAGCTCTCAGACAGCCCAGCTGCCACCAGGCGGTTGGCCTATAAACTGCTAGGCCTTACCCTCCCTGCAACTCGATAAAGCTGAAGCATAAACAGCGTCTTGTGTCAGTGATGAAGCAGCTGGCTTCTCCCTCAGCTCTGGACAAGGCTTCATGGAACTTATTTAGGTCCTGATTATTTCTTGCATACAGCTGCTGTGCTATTTGAAGAAGTCGAGAGACTCTCCTGCCTCAAAACAGCTCCCCTGGTGTCTGTATTTTACCATTAGGGATTTATTTTTTGAGGGTAAACAGTGCTTTCGCTGTAAGGTTTTATTTTACAATGGTGGTACCTTGGGAGAGTGGCATCTTATTAAGCCTCTAAAATCTTAGTGTGAATGTACCTGTCAGCTACCTTGCCCCCTGCTCCACTGCCATGTCTTATCAAAGTGGGCAGCAATTCCAAAGAAATGCTGGAGGCGGCACTGTGTGGTGTCAATTCCCAAAGCTGGCTGCACTTTCAGAATCACCAGGAGATGCTTTTGCTTAATTAGAAAAATTTTAATTTAATAACTATTGACCCCCCAAAGTAAATGTCACTCAGACAATCTCAGTATTTAGATATATGTTTCTGTATATTAATAAGAAACAAAAATTTCCCCCGCAACTTATCCACTTCCAACCTGGGGAGTCTTTAAAAAGCAATGATTTCCTGGGTCCCTCCCTAAACCTACAGAAATGGAATTTTCTGGAATGGGGGCCAGGAGTCCTTGTTTTAAAATATTCTTGGGACTTCCATGGTGGCGCAGTGGTTAAGAATCCTCCTGTCAATGCAGGGGACACGGGTTTGAGCTCTGGTCCAGGAAGATCCCACGTGCCGCGGAGCAACTAAGCCCGTGCGCCACAACTACTGAGCCCACGTGCCACAACTGCTGAAGCCCGCACACCTAGAGCCCGTGCTCTGCAACAAGAGAAGCCACTGCAATGAGAAGCCCACGCACCGCAACGAAGAGTAGCACCCGCGCGTGGCAACGAAGACCCAACACAGCCAAAAATAAAAATAAATAAAATAAAATAAATAAAAATTTTAAAAAGTCTGCCCTGTTTAAAGAAAAAAAAATCTCTCCCAGTGATTCCTATTGTGCAGACAGGCGTGGGAACTAGTGGAGTAGTGGATTGATGTTTCTTAGTGATAGGTACCATATTTGATCCGTTTCTGTGTTCCCGCGTCTCCTCACCCAGGGCTTGGTGCATAGCAGCGCAAAGTCGGTGCTTAATAAGTGATATTTAAACTAAACTGGAAGAGGCTAGGTGTTGGGCAGACCTGGATTTGAGTCCAAGCTCTGCCGCCTCCTGTGTACCCTGAGCGGGTGACTGCCTCCTTATCTGGGAAATCAGGACAATAATGTGCACAAAAATAGGGTCAAGGGCCAGAGGGATTGCCCCACCCCTTGTCATGCCTCCCTTCCTGGAGCCGTCAGGGGAAAGGAGGCAGTCAATTAGAAGTCAGGGTAAGTTTCCATTACTCAGGGGGCAACTATAAGCCTCCTTGGGGCACTGGCCTTACCCTGCTGCCACAGGTCTTATGGCACTGCCTGAGGGCTGCAGAAAGAAAAAGCTAGTGATGTTGGCCGGGCTGGAATTGATTCCGTCTCTGCCTGCCTGTGGCTGGATTGATCCGATTCCTGCTTGATATCTGCAATTAGGAGACCAACTGAAGCTAATTTCCAGCTCGACCTGCCCTAGCTCCTGAGGATTGTCGGGGTGGTGTCCTTAGAGGAAGGCAGGCATCTAGAGGGAGCTTGCAGAGAAGGGGGAGTGCACTCCTCTGGGGGTGGGATTGTGTGTGTGTGTGTGTATGTCCCCTCCATCTTCACACGTAGGGAAGGAGCTGTGACCCCCTTCCCCACCGTCTTACTGTGACTTTTTGACACCTGCGTCTCCCAATCCTTTTCCATTCTAGTTTCAATAATCATCGTACGAGTGCATTTTTGAAAATGTTTTCTTGAACTGGGGACTTTGGAGTACTTAGGGGGAGGGACAGCAGAGGCATCAGCAAGTATCCGTAGCTGGGCTCTGTGGCCTCTTTTGGAGGAAGGGAGTGGGCTTGTGTCACTTCAGGGATTTGGTTTCTGGCTGAGGTCTCTGGTGGAACCCTGGAGCCAATTCTTGGAGTGGGGAGAGGTAAAAAAGTGTGCTGCTCCGGATATGGTTATTTAGGGGCTCAGCTGTTCTAGGAATTGAGGCTCCATAAGTTTGTTTCTTTTTCTGTAAAATAGGATAACAATACCTATTTTACAAAGGGGTAGGGACTCGATGAGAAAACCCAGGAAAAGAACCTGGCATGGTCCTTGGAACATAGTAGCTGCTCAATAATTGGTAACTGTTGTGGCTATTGTAATTCTTCTTAGTTTCTCCTCTAAGACCCCTTCCCCATTTAAATATATCTGAAGTCATGTCGTGTCTTGCAGTCTTGTACACTCTATAGTGTTTTGCTCCTCTCCTCCACCAAGAGCTATTGTTAAATCAGTGATGACTTTTATAACTAAGAGTTTCTCAGACCTGAAAAAATGTGCTATCAGAGTTCTGTTTCCCAACCCTCAGCTGGGACTGCAATGATACGCAGATTTGTTTGGCCAATAACCCCTTTTTAAAAAGGTAATTGAGCAGGAGTTAAAGGTGTATTAGCAGCTAAGTGAACAAAATTAAGGTGGCATTGAAGAAAGGGGAAAGTTTGCAGAAAAGTAGATAACTGTGTAAAGCTTCACATGGAAAAAAATATTTAGGGACTTCTCTGATCTGGGCATCCCCAGAACCTGATCACCTGCCTGCCTCTAGAAAAACCCCTCTCCTCCTGTGGGGTTATCTGCCTTAGGGGGCCTAGTAGAGTCTTCAGGATGAGGCGTTTGCTCATTTGTGACAGGGTATCTTGGCTCCCCACACACAGACCAGTCTACAGATGCACTCAATTAAAATTAAAAAATCAATTTAGAGCCTAATTCCTAAGACATTAGGAAATAGCAAAATGTGGTATAATTCTGGCCCCTCCATTCATAACTGCCACATAAAGAATTTGAAGATGTCCTAAGCCTTTCTTGTTTTGTATGCCTGTGTGCACGTGTGTGTGCTGTGCAATTAGGGGACCTGATGTTCCTGAGAGAACCTCCTATTGGAATCGTTCCAGAGAATTTACACCTTTCTGCAGGCACCAGCAGCCAAAGGAAACTTCCAAGCCCTCTGTGGGTTCCAGGTGCTGGGCCGTGAGCAAAATCCTTCTGGGGTCTTGCCTTTCATTCCCACATTTTTGGCAGGGTAGGAAGTGGACAGTGCTTTCACTAGAGTGAAACTGTGTAGGCTGATGATAAAACTATTACTGATTCTACCACCACTGCCTTAGGTAAGAGCTGACCCTTGTTGAAGGCTTGCTATGTGGAAGGTACTATGCTAAACATGTAACTTGCAATTCCTAATTTGATTCTCACAATGTTCCTATTAGAGAAATTCTGTGAACACCATTTTGCAGATGAGGAAATATAATCCCAGAAGACTGGCTTTATGATTCCCAAGTCAGCCTGACTCCACACTCCCGAGTTTTAAGTTCTCTGCCAAGGTCACTGCCTTCTGGTAGCCCTGGATAAGGGTGCTGAGCATGTGGGTAGATGTGCTGGGAGGGGTTTTGGGGGTCCTGAGCTGTGTGTGCTCCATCTGAGCCCTGCTCTGTCCTGGGTGGCCCCTGCCTAGATCTCCCTTAGGGTTGCTCATCACATGACTCCAGGAAGCGTCATCCACATCTTGGTCGATGGCAAAGGATGACAAACTTGTAAAAGGCCCGAGACTATTTTTGGCTTTGCAGGCATTACAATCTCTGTTGCAAATACCCACCTCTGCTGCTGTAGTGTGAAATCTGCCACTCATAAATGGATGGACGTGGCTGTGTTCCAGTAACAAAACCAGGTGGCACATTGTAGATTGCTGACCTCAGGTCTGTGGCAGTCAAAGGGGTGACATTCACAGACATCCAGGTAGAGGGTGCCCCCCGGAGGGGTGCAATGAGTGAACTCTGCTTTTTGATGACTGACGAGTACTTCTGAGGGGGAGAGAATCGTCATCTGTGTTGAACGAAGCCCATGTGTGTGTGCGTGTGTGGGTTTGGGGGTAGGGGTGGGGTAGGAGTATGTACATGTGTACTTGTATAAATGAATCACATTCCTTATTAAAACCATCCTAGTTTCATAATCCTTATTTAAACAAAAGCAAAAATGCCAGCATTGTCAGGAGAGCCTTGCAGGTAGGGAAGGATGGTGTGACTCAAGGGCTCCCTGAGTTTCAGTTGTCTTTGGTGGGGGCAGGGTTCCCTATGGTCACTGAAACAGTGATTCCAGGGATGTGCTATTCCCCCCTTTAAAGGTCAGGCCCCAGCGCAGGCAAACATCTTCCTAAGTCCTTTTTAATGGAGCCAAAAGATGCAGAGATTCGAGATTTTTCAGAGCGTTCAGAGGAAACCAAAGGGATAAATGCATACGACACAAAAATACATCCAGTTTACCACATACAGATTTCTGACCCTACCCCAGCCAGCTTGTCTCCGTGGGTCTCAGAGTCTCTCCTATTTTATACTCTCTTCTGGTACCTTCTAATTAAGTCTTGCTTCAGGCCCAAGGATACCCCCATCCCTAGGTAATCAGTGGCACGTGGGGTTTGTCATTACCAGTGACCTACCTGGAGGACCTCATTCTCAACATACAAAGGAGGGCCCACGGCCATGACATGCCAATTAGCTTTTTTATTATTATTATTATTATTTTTGGCTGCGTTGGGTCTTCGTTGCTGCGCGCAGGCTTTCTCTAGTTGCTTTGAGCGGGGGCTACTCTTCGTCGCGGTGTGCGGGCTTCTCATTGTGGTGGCTTCTCTTGTTGTGGAGCACGGGCTCTAGGTGCGCGGGCTCAGTAGTTGTGGTTCGCGGGCTCTAGAGCGCAGGCTCAGTAGTTGTGGCGCACGGGCTTAGTTGCTCTGCGAAATGTGGGATCTTCCCGGTCCAGGGCTCGAAGCTGTGTCCCCTGCGTTGGCAGGCGGATTCTTAACCACTGCGCCGCTAGGGAAGTCCCGCCAATTAGCGTTAAATGAATAAAAAAACATATAAGTGGTAGAAGGAAAATAAGGTACATTTAGAAAGAAAGAAAATAAAAATCAGGTGTAGTCCTTCCATTCAGGGAAGACCACCGCACATTCTGTTACGTCGTTCTCCATGCCCTTTTGGTAACACACTCGGTGTCTTTCTTGAACCACAAGTATAAATCCACACAACAGTAATGACAGTGCAGTAATAGAAGGGTCATTCCGTCACAGCAGAATAAGCACTGAGAGATGTTTGATGAGGGGGAAGCGAGGGGAGAGAGACAACAGCACTATGCAAGGTGCTGGGCGGGCAGCTGTGCCTCTGTTGCCTTCTGGGTGCTCAGAATGGGAACAGTGGCAGGGAGGGAGCAGGGTGGGTGTGCACAGCTGTCTGAGATGTCCTTGCCCTCTCTTGCCTTGGAAGGGAGGTGGCAACTGTTCTGCAAATGGAGATGGGATAGGGGTGGGAGCTGGTGCCTCCTTCTCATTCTCTCCAGCTGCCCATCCATCCTGGTCAATGATGCTTGTCCATCACTGCTGAGATCCAAGTCCAGCCATGGCCGAGGGGAACGTCTGTTCCCATGGTTGCAGGGCCCTGCAGTCCTGAAGCTAGAGTGAATGCAGAAGCCAAACTTGGGGTCACTGGTAGTGTGTGTGCTGTGGGTGTGGAGAGGGGGTGCAGAATGGAGTGCAGGGTGTCTGGTGTCATTGGGGGCACTGCCTGTTACTCTCTGGGCAGTTGGCACAACCAACCCACTGGTCGTTGGGGCTCTGAGTCCCCTGGGGCAGCGTCTGGCAGAAGGATGTAGGCGGTGGTTCTTTGGGAGCTCAATAGGCTGTGGGTAGAAAGCGGAGCACAGAATGTGCTCGTCTCCTGGTCTCTGTGCCACTCAGCATCAGCAGTGTAATAGAGGGTGGGTTTCTCCTGTTACCGTATTATGAGGGCTTTATGGACACTGTTCCTTATAGCCTCAGAGACCAGGTGTTCACAGCAGGACCTGCTTCCATCTTTTCATTAGTTCTGCCACCAGCTCTGCACAGATAGCACAGGGGTTAAGAACCTGTGCTCTGGAGTTTAACAAAAGTGTGTTCAAATACAAGCTCCTGTGTGTGCTGGCTATGTGACCTTGAGCAAGAGATAAAATTTCTCGGTGCCTGTTTCCATCCCTGAGAATGAGGATAACAATGCCTGTTTTCGGAGGTCAGGGAAGGATTAGTTCAATTAATCACCCAGCTACAGCACTGTAGCTGCCAGTAGGGTAAGTGTTGGTTGCTTCCTTTCTCTCTTGGTTTTGTTCACATCTATAGACTCTGTGACTGCACTCTTCGAGGTACCCAGGGCATCTGCCATTCAGGAAAGGATCAAGGTCAGTGCCTTTAAGCTCCCCGTTTGATCCTGTGATGGCCATCTGGTCACTACCACTCACTGTTAACCCCGGCGGCCTATTTCCCAGGCCTTACGGGTATGAGAGGGCTAGCAGGTCACATGGATGGCCATGACCCATTTCCCTTCCTGCTTCTGGAATTTACCTGCTTACCCAGGACCTCAGCCCTCCAAAGTTGTTCCATCCCTGACACATGTGGGAGGGCCTGGGGGCAGGGGTCTTGAACTATCATGTCAGAGCTGGTCTGCAGCCTCAGGGCTCTGCAGCTGTTGCTCTGGCTCCCCTGAGTCCACAGGCTCTTTCCCCCGCCAGGGTCCCCAACTGTTTGCCAGTGGAGACCACACCCTTCCCAAGATCTCTCTGCAGGGCTGTCCATCCTTTCTCTGAAGCTTTTGAGATGCCAAGGCTGTCCCTGATTCTGCACTGAAGAATGCCTTGGTGGGGGTAGGGTGAGGACAGAGAATGTCTTTGAATGTACTCTTGGGGTCACACTGAGCTGGCAGGTAGTGTCCTAAAGCCATTCTGCATCTGCTCTGATCTCAGCCCTTCTCTTGAGATGTCTCTCTTCACTTTTTATTTCCAGCATCCACCATCGCTGGACTTGAGACCTGGTCCCGTTGAGGACTGGCTGGGACTAGGTCTGAGAGCCTGTCTAGATTCATCCCTCCTTCCTGACCCTGGGCTTCTATGGATTACAAGATCTCCCAGAAAGATCCTCAGACCTCACAAAGAGGCTCTGGCAGGCCTGCCCCTCTGGGCTCCATGCCAAGCCCAGATGCTCGGGCTCAGGGAGGGAGGCCTCATGCCCACATGATCGTTCACCATTTGCTTGGAGACTATCGTGGATCATCTGGTCTTTTCTTTTCCAACTAAATAATCCTGTTTCCCAGAACTGTCCACTTATACACTTTGTTATACTCTTCTGATCCTTTCAAGTTCAGCTGGATTTTCTTGTTGTAGGGGCTTAGCTATGGTCCTGGGGACAGTCTGAGCAATGCTGAATAGCATGGGTGGTTGCAGCGTTTCCTGTATGCCATGTGCTTTGTATTCGGTGATCTGTATGGGGATATGCCCTGGTCGGGGGGCTTCTCTGGAGTCATGGGGTGTTCCCGCTGGTCCGCAGAACTCTCGCCATCCCTCCTCCATGCCAGCCCAGGTGGCTTTTCCTTCCCAGCTAGTTGTAATGCAGGTTCGCCTTGGAGATGTCCCTCATTCCTCTGAAGGCCAGTGGTCAAGGTGTGGTCTGAGGACACCTCTAGGGTCACCTTGGGGTTCTTGTTAAAATGCGGAGTCCTGAGCCCTTCCCAAACACACCATCATTGTATCCATTCAGTGCTTCAGGCACAGTACATGGTGGAAAAGCTTAGAAGCTCTTCAGCGGCCTTTGTAAACATTTGAACCCTGAGGAGGAAAAAATACTGGCCATAATATATAAAAAGAAAATTGAAAAATCAAAATTAATAAATGTTTAATTAAATGTCTAGAAAATGTAGCTATGTCAACTCATCAACCACAAGTCAGTCCACTCTCTCATAGTTACATATCATTTACATTTATAGTGGGAAGAAAATGGCTTTTAATATGTCCCTTATGAGGCAGGCTGGAGCCGCCATGGTAACAGTACCTGGGACCTCCTACAGTCTTATGATGGCTCTGTCCAGACTCTTTGAAATCTGAATCTCTGGGGTGGGACTGGAAATCTGCATGTTGGTCAGGTTTGCCAGGTGATTCCCAAGAATGTTGGTCTCCTGGCCTTCCTGCTGATTGAGAGGATGGTTATTGAGGGACCAGAGCTGTATCCTGGAGGGTGGCAGTTCCCAAACCTAGGTGATCATGAAAACCTCCAAGGAAATTAAAACTAAAAAACACAGTGACCTGGGCCCACTCCAGGCCTGTTCGATAGGCTCATCTGGGGTGGAGCCTGGGAATCTACATTTTAAAAAGTTCTGGTGGGGGGTGCCTCATGATTAGCCAGATTTGGGAACCACCGGAATTAAGGAAAGGGACCAGACCAGTGCATCTCAAACTTTGATGTGCACAGAGATTGGCCAGGGGATCCCGTTAAGCCTTGGATTTTGAATCAGCCACTCTTGGTTGACGTCCAGATTCTGCATTTCTAACAAGCTTAGCAGTGCTTCCCCTGCCTGTTCACAAACCACATGAGGGTTTGAGCATCGAGGACCTGGACCCTGGCCTGCAATCCTGGTTTAGCTACTTAACAGATAGGAAAGCTTGAACATTTTAGTAACATGGAAAGCCCTGGAAAAGAGATTGCAATCAGCTGACCCTGAGGGCCTGGAGTTTTAATACAGGCCCCCAGGGTGGTGAGGTGTGGATGGTTCATTTCCCTCTTCTTGGCTCACCTCTGGATTAGAGTGATCTCCCCAAGGCCAAGGCCACCCTGTGGATTTCCCAGATTTTCCAGAATACAGCCAGGGACTGGTTTGCTCAGCCAGCAGAATCTGATTTGCGGCTGTTATTTTTCTCGTGGCTTTTTATTCCCCAGAGAAACACTTATGATATGATTAATACTGTTCTTCAGAGAGTGGTCCTCTTGGAAATTCTATGAGCTCTCTAGTGTCCTTTACCAAAGCTCTCTTCTTAAATTAATCAGAGTGGATTCTGTTGTTTGCAATTAAGAACCCTGACTAATATGTGTGTGGAGGTGCCAGAGATCAAAGCCATAGAAAATGTTAGAAATGGCTGCTCTACCCACCACCTGGGCTCAGTCAGGCAGCTGGGAATTTCAAGTTCTTCTTTGTCCTCCCAGTGCCTCTAAAATTTATTTTTTCATATATTGTGTGTGTGTGTGTGTGTGTGTGTGTGTGTGTTTTGTTTTGATAATTTAATTGAAAGCCTCTTGAGGACAGGATTGGGTGTTCATTTATATCTTCATTCATTTATTCAGTCAGTCAATACACATTTATTGAATGTCAACCATGTGCCTGCCAGGTACTAGCTGTCTTAACCTGGGTTTCCCAGAAAGCAGAACTTGAGACAAATAGCGTATGTAGGAGTCCTTTATTGAAGGGTGATCCCAGGGGGCAGGAGTGAGCAACAGGAAAGGCAAAAAAAGGAAGGAGGGAGAGCCCCAACAAGGGTGTACTACTGGGGTGGCCACGCTATGGGTGTTTGGGTGACAGACACCATGGGACATCTGAGAGGCCATATGAAACATATCCCAGGGCCACCTGTCCAGGGCGGGTAAGGAAGAAGCATCTACCCATTCACTTCTATACCCCATGTGTATTCGTTTTCCTGGGCTGCCGTGACAAATACCACAAAAACAGAAATTTATTCTCTCACAGTTTTGAAGCTGAAAGTCTGAAATCAAGTTGTTGGCAAGGGCAATTCTCCATCTGAAGGCTCTAGGGAAGCATCTTTTCTTGTTTCTTCTTAGCTTCCAGCGGTTGCTGGCATCCTTAGCTTTCCTGGGTTTGTAGCTGCATCATTCTAACTTCTGCTTCTATTTCACATGGCCTTCTTCCGTCTCTCTATGTCTGTGTATCTCCAGATCCTTCTTTCCTTATAAGGAAACTAGCCATTGAATATGGGAACCACTCTATTTAAGTATGTCCTTAACCTAACTTGATTACATCTGCAAAGACCCTATTTCAAATCAGATCACATTTATAGGTACTGGGGTGAAAGGGAAACATTTGTTTCTCCCTGGACTCACAGTACTACTCTCAGTACTTCACTTCTGACACCAAATGTGTGGGTGTTTTTTCTCACACCAAGCAATTCTACAAAACTAGCTGGGTGTCCTATAATTTAACTCAACTCTCATACTATCTACCTGGAGATAGCATTGGATCCCACATAAGAGTTCAGTCCCACAAGACTGCTCCCTCTTCAGATGCCAATCACAAGTCCACTATACTTCTGATTGGCCAGCTATAAATTGGAGGTTCCTACAACTCCTTCCTTGGGCTCAGTAATGAGCTAGAATGGCTCAAAGAACTCAGGAAAACAGATTACTTACTAGATTACCAGTTTACTATAAAAGGATACTACTCAGGAACAGCCAGATGGAAGAGATGCACAAGGCAAGGTATGGGGAAGGGGGTGCAGTGTTTCCATGCCCTCTCCAGGCACGCCACCCTCCAGGAAACTCCAGGAGTTCACCAGTACTTTTGGGATTTTTATGGAGGCTTCATTATTTAGGCATGATTGATTAAATCATTGGCCATCAGTGATTAACTCAACCGTTAGCCCCTCTCCCTCCCTGGAGGTCTGGGGGTGAGTGGGTGGGGTTGAAAGTTCCAACCCTGTAATCACACAGTTGGTTCCCCTGACAACCAGCCCCCATCCTGAGGCTATCCAGGAGACCCCAACCACCAGTCATCTCATTAGCATATAAGAAGACACTTAGGACTTCGAAGGTTCCAAGGGTTTTAGGAGCTGTGTGCCAGGAAACCAGGGCATATGTATTTCTTAGGTCACAGGGGTTAGGACCTCAATATAGCTTTTTGTGGTATGCAGTTCAACCCACAACACCCTGGCTAGAGGTTCTCCCCAACGTGCTAACTCCACTGTAGTTCCAGGTTGCATTTACATGGGGGCCAAGGCTTGACATGAGCAGAGGAGCCTTAGGATGGGAGGTGAGAAGTCTTAGACATGGGCCTAAGGTGAATGGACTGTCAGGCTGTACCTGTAGGAGCCTATCAGCGGCCACTGAGCTGTTGGCTGCAATAGGGGCTAGAATAAGAAGAAAGGCCCAAAGAATTTAAAATGCTGCATACGAGGTGTCCTTACTGACAATGAATATGCTGGGAGCTGACATTCAGCCCTTACTGTATGCCAGACCCTGTGCCAAATACATCAGAGGAATTTTCTTATTTAAATTTCACAACAACACCGTGAAGCAGGTGCTATTATCCCCATCTTACTGATGAAGAATCTGAAGTTCAAGAAATGTTTCTTACTTAGAGTTAAACCTTCCCTGCTCTAGAATATAAGCTTCATAGGAACAGAGACTTTGCTCAGTGCTGTAGCCTCAGCACCTAGAAAAAGTTCTGGTATACAGTTGGTGCTCCATAAATGTTTGCTTACTGTTTAAATGATGGAGCTGGGATTTGAATCCAGGTAGTCTGATGCCCAGGCCCATGCCTTTAACCTGACTTAGAGAATTCGTGATGATTAAAACAGAGAGATGCCCTTCCTTTCATGAGCTGCTACCCCATTCAGGAGACGAGCCTAAATACGTAATTCTAAATATTCAGTCCTAGGTTGGCCCTTGCTCAGGTGACAGGCATGCAGTAGGTACTGCGTACACATTTGATGGGTTGCTGCTGGGCTCACATGCCACAGGATTTGCACTTTCTGCCCAGTCTGGCCCATCTTCAGCAATTGCACTTTGGTCTCTTCTGCAAAGGCCAGGCTTTGCCTGCCAGATGCATTTCATGACACTAGTAAACATTCACACCTACCTGGAGCATTTAGACAGAAAATGGAGCCTAAAAGCTCCATGCAGTAATGTGCTTCCCCTCCTGCAAGCTGGGGGAACATTAACTGAAACGCATATGCTACGGAAACTGGCTGCATCGTTATTGGAACTGATGCACACTCACTCCGACCAATCTATTTTTATTTGAAGCACTTACGTTGCATGAAACCGAGCATAATAACTACAGTCAATAGAGATGTATTTGTTTTTATTTAAACTCATGAATGTGCTAACGCCAATAAAGATTTTTTTCCCTCTGAAATGTGAGACATGCATGGAGGAGATGGAAATTTACACATCCATCAAGACACGAAGGCCCGTTTTCTCAGAAACCATTTTTTGAATTGCCAGTGATTTATGGTGGCAGACTGAAGACCGAGTTGGTGAGGCTGGGAGAAGGAGAGGGAAAAAACCCATCAATGTAGTTAATTTATTTCGCTCCATTTAAAGAGCAGAGGACTTAAGACTGGAGAGTGGAGGGCAGAGATAGGGTACAGGAGTGAGAGTTGGATTCTAGGAATAAGAAAGCAGTTGGATCCTCATTGTCCTATTTTTGTTCAAATATACTTTGGGAATTTGGTGATCAGATGGGATGGTGAGAATAGCCTGGCTCTAGAAGACCTAGATTTGCTACTGTCTAGTCATGTCACTGTGACATGGGTCTTGGGCTGCCTCATCCGTAAATGGGACATTAATGTCGGCCTAGCTTGATGCTTAAGAGCACAGATTCTCCAGAGCCAGACTTTCGGACTTAAATCCTGGCTCTGGCTCTCCTACTTATAACTGTGTGACCTGGGCAAGTTACTTTACCTCTCTAGGTTCTGGTTTCCTCCTTGATCTGTGAGAAGATGCTAATACTACAGACCTGTGCTATTGTGATTTAAAGCAAGAAGTATGTATTTGATCTTTGTCCCATTTCTGACAGAGAACTCCTAAAACCCTTGGAAATTCCTGTGTGACAAGAGCTAGGGAGGTGTCTTTTATTATGTTAATGGATGACTTTTGGAAAGCCCCTAGGTAACCTAAGGATGGGGGCTGTTGCCAGGAGACCCAGCCACGTGATTGGAGGTGTGAACTTTCAGTCTTACCTCCTGACCTCTGGGAGGGGAGAGGGGCTAGAGGTCGAGTTAATCATCGATGGCCAATGATTTAATTAACCATGCCTATGTAATGAAGCCTCCGTAAAAACTCTGAAGTATGGAGTTTGGAGAGTTTCTGGGTTGGTGAACACGTGGAGGTGGTGGGAGCATGGCGTGCCTGGAGACGCATGGGAGCTCTGTGCCCTTTCCCCGTACCTTGTCCTAAGCATCTCTTCTGTCTGACTGTTCCTGAGTTGTATCCTTTCATAATAAACTGATAACCTAATGAGTAAAATGTTTCTCTGAGTTCTGTGAGCCACTCTAGAAAGTTAATCAAAATGAAGGAGGAGGCAGTGGGAACTTCCAATCCATAACAGGTTGGTCAGAAACGCAGGTGACACCTGGGCTTGCAACTGGTGTCTGAAATTGGGGGAGGAGGGAGCAGTTTAGTAGGATGGAGCACTTAACCTGTGGGACCTGACACTACCTCCTGGTAGATAGCCCCTACTGGAAGGTGTGCCCTCTGAGAGCTCCCTTGCAGGTTGGTCTCAGAAGCAATTCGGGGTTAAGTGGAGAAAGGGGCAACACAAGCAGAAGGTACAGAGCATCCTCAGGTGGCCCGGGTCCCAGCTGCAGTTCACACTCCAGGTCTGCACCTTCCTTGGCTTCAGCTCGTGGCTCTGCGCATCAGCAGATAGTCTCAGCCTGGGGCTTTCTCTTCCTCTAACTTTGACCTCTCCTTTCTCTCTTCCACCACCTCCTCTGAAACCTTCTTTCACCTTCTTCCCCTGGCTGGTCACTGTGGGAAGACAACTTGACTGTATTGGCTGCTGGAATCCAAGGTTCAGCCGGAGTGGGTTCTGAATGGGCAGTTGGGTAAGTAGCTTTGGAAGATTGAACAGCATTTGCTCCCCCTGGGTTCCTGAAGCTGCCCTAGCCTGTGCCTCTGACTGCTGAACCAGATGTTGGTTTTAGCAAGCTGGGATGGAAGGGGGGGCATGGGAGGGGACTGGTGATAGTGAGAGCCCCTCACCTGTATAAAGGATCAAGAAATAGGGCTTCCCTGGTGGCGCAGTGGTTGAGAGTCCGCCTGCCGATGCAGGGGACACGGGTTTGTGCCCCGGTCCAGGAGGATCCCACATGCCGTGGAGCGGCTGGGCCCGTGAGCTATGGCCGCTGAGCCTGCGCGTCCGGAGCCTGTGCTCCGCAACGGGAGAGGCCGCAACAGTGAGAGGCCCGCGTACCGCAAAAAAAATAAAAAGAAAAATAAAAGAAAAACTGTCACTAGGCTGTATACAGAAAGGTTTCCATGAGTGATAGACATAATATTATAGGAAATGATAGATAAGAACCATGGCCACATCCTAGAGGGCTTTGAAAAGGAGTCAGGGACTAAAAATGGGCCATGAGGGGTAGGGGGATATATTATCTTTTGGTTGTGAGGGAAAAAAAAGTTCAAGCTAAAAGAAACAAACAAACAAAAAGATGTTTTAGCCAAAACCTCCACACGTAGATACAGCTTGAGGCCGATCTTGGTTCTCAAGTGATGTCATCAGGAATCTTTCTCTCCATCTCTCGGTCCTGCTTTCTCTGTGTTGGCTTCTTTCCCCACACATGTTGGCAACATGGCTTCTAGAAGCTCCAGGCTTGCAGGCATCTGCCAGCAGTGAGGCGGTGGGCAGGCTGCTAGTGTGAGAGTAGAGGTTTCATGCAGGGGTTACATTTGGAAGATTCAAGATAAAATTTAAAAAATAGATTGGATCCAGGTTCTGGGTGTTTTTGAATACAAAGCTAAAGGTTTCGGCTTTATTGAAGGTTTTGAGTAGAAAAGTAACATGGTTAAGCTGAGTTGGCATCTTGAGAATCTAGTCTGGGTGTAGTGAAGTTGGACTAGAGAAGGAAGAGTTTGGGACCTGAGAGATTATTTAGAAGGGTGTTTGAGAAGTCTAGGGGTCAGTGGAGGGCCTGGAGTGAACTTAGAGGGTTGTCCTACTCACCATGTTGCTCATACTGGCACAGTCACCTAGATGTAGGGTCCAAGGCCCAGCCAGGGGCTCAGTGAATATCACAGCGTGAGTTGTTGGGTGAGTGGGTGGATGGATATGGGTGGAACGACGTCTAGGTGAATATCCCAAGTCCTAGACCAGGCCATGCAAATGGATGGAAGTTGCGTGGGGAGAATGTACAAATGTGAGGAGCCCCAGTAAGGATACACATGCATAAAGGTTCACCTGGGGTGAACAGATCCCAGCAAGACAGAGAAATGTCTGTTGCCTTCAGCCTGCCCTTGGCAGCACTGAGAATTCCACAAGAGATGTTAGGAACCAGTACTTCCCTCCTCTGACCTCCTGGGCATCTGGCACCAGGTAATTGTTTCAACTAGAAAATTTAAGCCTGTCTTCCCCTTTCAGGGAAAATCAGAAGCAGAGTGTTTTTATAATTTGTTGTGTCAGGAAAAGTTGGCACCAAAGAATCTTTTCCTGTCCACCACAGGACATTCTGTCATTCTTCTTAATCTTATCTCATGTAGAGTGGCAGGGGGAAATTGGGCTTTCATAAATTTAAAACAAAGTTATTGAATATCTACCATATGTTAAATCTTATGGTAGGTACTGGGACTAAAAGATGAATACAAATAAATTTTATCATTTGTGATTCTTTTGATTGCAACGAACAGAAACCAACCCTGGCGAATGTAAGCCAAATGGACAATTAATTTGAAGGATATTGGGATGGTGTCAGAATCTGTAGAAGACACTAGCCAGGCCTCAGGAAGAGCAGGAACCAGGCCTGCCTAGAGTCCCCAGTTGCTACCTTACCAGAAGTCTGAGGAATAGCAAAGATCTCCAACCTCAAAACTCCTGAAGTCTCAAATTCCTATGCGAGAGAATCTGATTGTCTCAGGCTTGGATCAGGTGTCTTTCCTGGAACTGATAAGCTGTGACAGGAGCTTCAGACTCACATAGCAAAGACACAGCTACCTTTGGGAAATGGACCAGAGAAAAGGAGATAAACTACTGTTGTGAGTCAAGCAGCTACCCCGATATGTCCTTACTACAAAAACCTGTTTCAAAGGCCACTAGAATAATCCCACTCATTCTTGGTTCGAGGTGGATGGGAAAGGCTGATCCAGTATCCATCTTGATTCCCTAATTTTCACACTTGTGTAATGGGTTGTCCCATCCCTTGGCAGGAAATAATTTCCTCCAGACACTTAGAGATGCTCATCCCATCTTTGAGCCAAACAAGGTAAACAGACCTATTTCATTGATTTCCAGGCCACTTATAAGGCTGGAAAACCCACAGAGTGCTTTGATGCCAAAGGGGCTACCTGGATGTTGCCCGAATTTCCTTAATAGCTCACCTTCAGGACATCTGCAGTAGCATCAGCAGTAGGTAAATCAGTGAAGGCTTCTTCTCCATCATTTCCTCTTATTTATAATCAGTTAGATTTGTGGTCATCTTTTTTTTTTTTTTCCTTCTGGATAGTTTTGTGATTGGTATTTCTGTTGTAAGTGGGTCAGAACCTAAATAGGTCATGTAGGCTCTCTGAATGTGGTAATCCTGAAATGAACAGGGCAGGGGAGAGGGAGGGAGGTGTGCTTAACTGGTATGTGAAGGGAGAGGGAAGGTCAGCTTGGGGCTCAGGGTCCTACTCATAGGGTCCCACCACGTGTATGGAAACCTCTGGTAATAGGGGCTAGGTAGGGATCCCTAGGTGAATTGAGGGAGAAATGGCTTTTTGGGCTTTGGACAGAGTGGAAGATGGTGTGTATGAGAGCACCTCTGCTTCCCTCTGACCTGATCTGTGAGGGTGATAAGAACTGGCTGGGATTCTGGATCTTTCAGCAGCTGGAAATTTATGGGAGAGGGTGAAAGGAGGAGGGGAAAAATGAATTGTTCTGGGCTGAACTGTGTTCCCCCTAAATTCATGTTGAAGTCCTAACCCTCAATACCTCAGAATATGACTGTATTTGGGGTTAGGGTTTTTACAGAGGGAATTTAATTAAAATTAGGTCATATGAGTGAGCCACAAGCCAATATGACCGGTGTCCTTATTAGGACACAGACATCCCAAGGGAAGACCACATGAAGACACAGGGAGAAGATGGTCATCTGCAAGTCAAGGAGAGAGGCTAGAAGAAACCAACTCTACTAACACCTTGATCTTAGACATCCAGCCTCCAGAATTGTGAGGAAATAAATGTTTAAGTCACCATGTCTATAGTACTTTGATTCCAGACTGATATAGGGGCCTTCTGGGAGGTGATAGGGTTGCATTCCTCTCTGCCTCCTCTCCCATGAACAGGCTTGGCTTTTTGGATTCTCTGAGTTTTTTGGGGCGGTGTCTGCTCTTGAAACTTATGGGCCCAGGACCTCTGGGACAGATTGTGTCTTTATCCTCAGTCCCCTTTCTCCATGGCTTAAGGAACTTTCCTATTTGCCAATGAGACAGCTGAGAGAGACTGTGCAGAGCTGACCTTGAGCCTGACCCTGGGACTTGTCTTCATTTTCTCTCTCTGCATTCCTAGCATACTTTCACACTGAATGGCCATTTCAGTGCAACTATGAGAGGGAGGGCAGAGGTCACATCGTTCTTGTAGATAGAGCCATAAATAAAGGCCCCTTGGTGATGACCCCAGAGAGCTTGATCCGTCTCAGCATCTGTTCCTCCTCCCCGTCCTCCTGCCCTACCCTGCTGCCCGGGCTCTGCCCCGCCCCAGCGGAGCCAGGTAGGCATTTACTAAATGAAGAGTTTATGCAGTTCATTGCATTTATTAATTTGTAATTTCACTGAGCTACATGTAGTGAAAGTTTTAATAGGACAATCAATTCCATTAGTGTTATTTTCTGCTTGAACATTTACAAAAATTATTTAAAAAATGAAATGATTCTATTGGGTCTTGCCCACTGGTCTCTCTTTCCCCTGCCCCACTTTGTGTTCCAGAGGTTAGTACAGCTGATGCTATAGCTTCAAGTTACAAAGTGTTTTTCAGAACAGAGGGCTGTATAACTATTTTATTGGTACATTCGCTCTTGAGTCCCTGGGAAGCCATGAGGACAGAGAGTTTCTGCAGCTCTCTTTGACTAGAGAGCTCAGCCTTAGAGGCTGTGAGGGCCAGTTCTCAGTACTAGCTGTGGGCTCTTTGACCATCTGACTTGTACAGGAGAGGTGGAGAGCTAAAGTTGGGTTTTGCCTGCTCTCTCTCAAGTCTTGTTGGTATAGAAAGCTTCCAAGTTTAGGATTAGGAAGAGATTTCTGAAAGAGAAAGGATTTCCTCAACTTAGCTGATCAGAATTCCTGGTTCTGCTGCCTAAATCCACAGACTATTCAGCCAACCTTACAGATCTTCTGTTTGCAGAGCAAGGATTAGGTCCCATGGGAGACAGCGCTTTTCGAGTTTCTGTGGAGCCAGGATTCTTTTCCTGGAAATATGCCTCCTTGAGACCTCACTCTAGAACGGAGGCCCTGCTGTTGGGGGTGCCTCCAGATCTTGGATCTGAGGGGAGAATACCCTGGCAGCCTCTCCCTTGCTTACTTGGAAAGGAGGGAGGAGGAGAGGTACTTAAGAAGGAAGACTTATGCCTAAGTGATAACAGGTCCCAAGGAAAAGTCCCTTCCTGGATAGAAACAGAATTATTGTCACAAGGATGGCCTATGGCTGGCATTTTAGTGGCTGAAAACTTACAAATCATGTTGGGAACAGGAGAGAATATTAACTCCCAGCAGTCTGGTGTATAGTCTCTGTGACAAGCATCCGCATGGATATGCCCGGCAGACAGGGTTTCTTGTTGCTGGGTTTATAACTGCTCCCTGGATCTTCTTCAGATATTTGGTGAAGGCTGGTCTTGGTGGGGGATGCCAGCCTATGAATTTTGGGGGTGCTTCTGGTGATATTCTGGGTGCAAAGGAGTAGAGGCTATGGGAGGGCTAAGGTGTTGGGTTTCTTCCCCTGGAGGACAAGTTGGTTAAATTATCCAAGGGTCTTTGTGTTGAGGACCTTTAACGTGAGTGTTTAGAAGTTGAAGGTTTCCCTGACACCTGTCAGTAGGTAACCTCAGAAACCTTGGCGCTCTCCCTTCAATGGATCTGTGCTTAGGGCCAGCCCGGGGTTAACTGTCTCCTGACCTTGAAGGTACATCCCACTAGGGTAAGCAGATTGAACAATATTGCAACAGGACTTTACAGGGACTTTGACAGCTGGTGTGGTGTACCTATAAAGTATGTAGTATTTCCCAAACCTACTTGAGATTGACCATAATTTTTTTTTTCTTAACAGCATCATAAGGGGTTTATATTCTGCAAACCACATTCTGGAGAGATAAATCTTGTCCACTTGCAAGACTGATGAATTAATAGTAGAGCCATGGTTTCCTAACCCATGGACTTTCTACTTTGTCCTTGCTACTCAAAGAGTGATCCGTGGACCAGCAGCATGGACATCACCTGGGAGCTCCTTAGAGATGCAGAATCTCGGGCCCACTGTAGACCTACCAAATCAGAATCTGTGTGTTAAGAAGATCCAGGTGACAGGTGTGCAGCCTGAGAACTGAGATGCCCTGCCCTGCTCCTTGCTGCTGTCTCTCCTTCAGAGCCTTCCTAGGCAGTGACAGCAATTGTGCTAAGTTTGGATTTGGATAGGGAGGATTTCTGGGCCTCTTGATCCTATTGGGATGTCCTGTTTTTCGCTTCCAGGTGGCAGTAGTAACCTACAGCAGGGCGCTCTATAAAAGAATTCAGAGGTAACAGAGAGAAAATATAGTGAGACCATGGGGAAAATATAAAGAGATTTTTTTAATTAAACCCGGAAGGAAAAGGTGCTTGGGTGGGTAAGCATGGACAAAATTAGAAGGAATTTAAGCAGATTTATGCCGAGGGCTGTGATGTGTTAGGGGTGGTGGTGGGATGATGCTCTAAGCCCTGCCAACCCCATCCTGTTTGATGGGAGGTTGGGAGAGGAGCTCGAAAGACATCTTTTTTCAGCTGAATGTGAGAAGTCCCTGCCAGATCAGATGTTCAACTTTAAAACAAATGGAGGAAAAATGATCAAATGCAGTCAACTAGAAAAATCCACTTTTCCTATTTCATAAAAAGCAAGAGCCCATGTGATAATCCCTCCCTTGGCACATGTTAGAGATTTCTTTATTGTTTCTGTGCTTGCAGCCAATTCTGCCACACCCAGCGGGGGTCTGGGCAACAGTGACTTCATTTGCACCGGGTCAGCATGCCAGTTCCAAGCCAGTGGCTCTAGAGCTGAATTCTAGTAGTTTTCCAGGGAGAAGGAAAACTCCTTAGAGTTTTCCTTCATGCCTGCTTATGAATGAGAGGAAGTGAGGAGGGAGAAGGGGGAAGAACAGAGGATGCTTCGCCCCTTCTCTCCCCAAGCACAGAGAATGCACTTCCCAGCGTGGACAGCGGAGGGGGGCTGGGTCTGTCCCCCTCCTGAGCCAGGACTGAGAGCTCTTTCAGTGCTAGGATCATGACTTTCCTGCTACATACCAAAGATAAACACAGTGCCTGGTATTTACCCTAGAGTTGCTCAATAAATATTTGTTGAATGAACTTTGACAAAATGAAAAACATTGAGGTAATAGAAAGCTCATGAAATATGCAGTCAGGAGATCTGGGCTCTGAGACTAAATGCTGTGTGACCCTGGACAAGCTCTTCATCTCTCTGAACCTTAGTATATGAAGTGGTGATTGTGGTGTTTACCTCCCTGAGGTGTGGGGAGGATTAAGTGAGATCTGTGAACAGTGCGTAATTAATGTGAAGGATTTAAATGTGAAGGGATTCATTTTCCCCTGTACATCGTAATCCCTACAACTACCCCAATTCATACTTACCATAAGGAAATGAAACAAAATGAAGAATAAAATGTCTTCACATTGTATTCAAGGGGGCTGAGACTTGAGAGCTTTGTAGGAATTGAGCTTAGAGCTCAGAGTTGGGTGTGAATAACCTTGAAGTTGACCTCGACTCCTCTTGCCCTCACCCTCCACATCCAGTCCTTTGGCCGATGGTGATTTAGCCACTCAATACCTCCGCTGCCACCCCACCCTGACCTGGGTCCCCATTGTATTTCACCTGGATTTCAACTGAATTTCTGGCTGGTCTCCCTGCTTCCTCCATGACACCACTCAAGTCTATTCTCAGCTTAACATCCAGAACGATGCTGGTCAGACAGACATAAGCTTCTTCCTGTCACCCCTCTGCTCAGAAGCCTTCAGTGGTTCCCCATGTGACTCATATAAAAGCTGAAGTTCCCTAATGGGGTCAGACCTCCCCACTCCTTGACCTCTCTGACCTCATCTCTTTTCTCCTTGCGCATTAGGACCCAGAAATGCTGGCCTCGGTGCTCTTTGACTATGCCAGGCACGTTTATGCCTCAGGGCTTTTGCACTTGTTGTTCTCAGTGCTTGAAAACCTTTTCCCCCGTTGTTCCCTTACCTTCTCTGTATCTCAGCTCATTTTCACCTTTATGTGAGACCTTCTCTGACTTTCTGTGGAAAGTCACACCCTGTTCCCATCTCCCACCTGATACTCCCTAAGTCATACTTTATTTCTCTCCATGGAACCCATGGCCCTATAGCGTACTTTATATTTTACCTATCTGTTTGTCTCCTCTCCTAGGTGTTAAGGCCTGGGAGTGTTTTGTTCATTACTATATCATCAGCTCTCAGCACACTGCCTGGCACTATGGTATAAATATTTGTTGAGTGAATGAATTTCATATAACCTTGTTATATGATCTTATGTAATCTTATTATAAGGCTTGGGTCAGAGGTATCGAGCACGGAGGGCTCAGGCTTATTTTGGCGCCACTACAGATTGTATCCTGAATTAGACAGCTCCTTTAAGATGTCATAAAGTAGGAATTAGTATTGTGTTTGCTCAGCTTGTCTCAAGGACCCCTGAGTGAGGAATATGTCATTGGGCAGAATTTATTACATTGCCCTAGCAACTGCTTCCTGAGTTTCTATTTTCTGAAAACTTGCTAATTTGCCTTATTTTCCTCTTACTCTCAATTATGACAGTCTCCTCCTTTCACCCTCCCTTTCCCTTTTCTTCCTCCACATCTCCATTTATCATCTACTGAGCACTTCCCAGCTGTCCCTCCACCCCATCCACTACCCAGCCTCTTGGACTGGGAACTGGAACAGGTGCCTGTTTTACCTGGTTTTCAAACTACTGACCCTGCAAGCTCCTAGTTTGCGCTCTTCCAGCCCCAGTGGCAGTGTGCATGATGGGCTCCACCCTAAGTCTGGGGAACCCACATATTGATTCCCTAGAAGTCTGCTTGAGATTGTGTTGGTCCTTGTGGGAAAAGCAAAGAACAGACCTGATGGACATAGCACTCAGTGGGGACCCTGACTCTTGTCCCGAGGGTCTCTTGACAGCTTATAGGTATGGACATGCACCTGCTATCCGTGGCTTCGGGTTTGAGTTCTTACTTTGCTTACTAGCTCTGTGTCTTGAGTTCTGACTTTGCTTACTAGCTCTGTATCTTAAGCAAGTTACTTTACTTCTTTGAGCTGCTCTAAGCCTCAGTCTGCCTCCTTATTGAAAATTAGGGCAATAGAACCTACCTCACAGGGTTGCTCTGAGGACTGAGGGAGATCATGTAGCTTTGGCACTTGGTGTAGAGCCTCACATGCAGGAAGTGCTCACTGAATTGTTCTCTCGTTATTGCCATTATTATGTTGTTGTCACTCCCTGGCTGACCTTCCCTACCAGGCAGTGTGTGTTTGTTTGTATGTCTGTATGTATGTGTGTGTGTGTGTGTGTGTGTGTATAGGTAGACATGTGTGGGGGAATTTACAAGTTGTCATTGTAAACTCATCAAGAAATAAATAGGAGATTTATAGCTTCAGGGCAATTAATTCTGCAGCTTTGCCCAGCATTAGCTCAGTTCTGGGAACAAATACGCCCCTATAATGGATTATAATCCTTAGGTATTCGGAATATAAAACAGCCCCTTGGGTTCCCTGTTGTGTTATGAGCAAACAATAACAGTTTAAAATGCAACCCACAGGCAATGCTCTGGATGGGGTCAGCTCTCTTGCTATTGGCCTGTGATGTCCTTCAAAGAAAGTTAGTGAAACAGATATTCTTAACCTCCCTATAGTGTCGCAGGAAGAGAAGATGGAATCTAAATGCTGCGTTGACCTTGACAACGGTGGCAGTAAAAGGTTTTCAAGTTAGATGGAAATATTCACTCTTTTCTCTCACCTGGCTAACTCCCATTTAACCAACAAATCCAGGTCCAAGGGCCTGATCCTCCCGGGCAGAAGAAATCACTCTCTCCTCTGTCCTAGCACTAGGCTCATGCCTCTCTCACTGTACGCATCACTTTATGTTATTATCCTGTTTCCCTATCTCCACCCCACTGTGCAAGGGAGGGAGATACTTGAGGACAGGGATGATATTTAGGCAACTTTGCATCTCCAGGGCCAATACAGGGCCTGGCACCATGATGGTGGGAGGAGGTGAAACATGCTGGTTGACTTCCTACCAGGTTCTTGGACACTTGGCACTTGGTAAGTTACTTTATCCCCCTCAGAGTCCTGCTGGGGGGCTGTCTCTTCTACACAGGAGCAAACTGAGGCTCAGAGATTTTGCACAACCTGCTAGTTACTTTACTAATGAGTGGTAGAACCAGAATTTGAACTCAGTTCTGTGTGTCTCCAAAGCCTGAGCTCGCTTGCTTGCTTTCACTGTTTTTTTTTTTTCCCCTTCCAGTGGAGTGTAATGGTCAAGGGCATAGACTTGGGCCAGACTGCTTGGCTTCGAATCTTAACCTCCTCATTATCAGCTGCATGGCTTTGGGCACGTTACTTAGCTTCTGTCTCAGTTTCCCATTTATAAAGTTGAATAACAATCCTTCCCTCTAGGATTGTGGTGTGAATTAAATGAGATAATATACATAAAGACCTTAGAACAGTATCTGGTAGTATGTAAACACTTGCTATTACTATTAAAATTTTCCTTCCTTCCCTCCCAAGTCATACTGCATGTGCTCTTCATAGCTGCCCATCCTATTCTTCCCATACCCTGCTGGCTCTGGTGTTGAATGGATGGATTAGGATGTTGGCTCAATGTGTCTGGCAAACACCTGGGCTCTCTTCCCAGGTGGATCTAGCAGGTAGCTTTGGGTACACACTTGTGTGATTTTTTTCACCTGGCACCTTGTCTCTCCTGGCTTCAGAGGGCTATTGAAAATCATTACTTAACCTCCAGGAGGTCATGGCTGAATATGAGAACATGCTTGACATATAGCCATAATGTGGCTCTCTAAAACATGCCCCCTGAATTGAAGTTACCCCTCAAATTGACACCTCCCCCTTGTAGTATAATAAGAGACAGTATAACAGAGTGGGCCCAGCAAGGACACTGGAATTAGACTGCCTGAGTCTGAATCTCAACTCTGCCATTTGGTAGCTCTGTGACCTTAGGCAAGTTACTTAATCTCTCTGAACCTTGGTTATTTAATCTGTAAAATGGAGATAATAATATGGCTTATAGGGTATTGTTGTGAGGATTAGATGAATTAATGCCTATAAAATACTGAATCAGTGCGTGGCATATTGTAAGTGCTTACTGGGCATTGGTTGTTGTTATTATTGTTGTTGTTATTACTGGAGCTGAACCTGGTAAACTTACTGTATGAACAAGCAGAGATGAAACTATCTAGGGGTCAGGGCTCCCTGCGAATGAGGGAGAGAGGGGTGGAATGAAGAATATTCAATTCCTTCTCCTACCTTCACTGGTCTGATAAGTCGCTCCTTTTGAAGAGAGGAGCAGGGAGGTGGGGGCAGAGAGAGAGAGGTGGTGGGCATTGCTCTGCTGTATGGAAATGTGATACCGGGCCTGGCTCTCCCTGCACTTACCCCAGACCTGGTGCTCTGCTCAGTCACAACGGAGAATGCGGCAGGGCTGCTCCTGCTCTCAGAGGTTATGTGAAATGCAAAGTTGCTCTTGTTTCAAGTTATTCTTTTTTTTTTTTAAATTGAGGCATAATTGACATTTTAGTTTCAGGTGTACAACATAATGATTCAATATTTGTCTATGTTTCAAAATGATCACCTCAATCGGTCTAGTTAACAACCATCACCATACAGAGTTACAAAATTTTTTTGCAAGTTATTCTTGCACAAAGTATAAAGTTACTCTGACTTTTAAATGACTTAAGACTAATGAGTGCCATGACCCAGGCAGAAGACCTGAGCTATGGAAAATCTGGTTTATTGTCACATGCTTATCCAGGGTGGCTTGTGTTTCATTATTTACCCAGGTCTGTCTGTGAGGATGGGGAAGCCCAGGGGCCGTGGAGGGGCCTACAACAGATGCCGATTTCATAAGCCTCAAGTGCAAGCAGAGGCAGGACTGCGGGGCGGCCTGGCTCCTTCTTCCTAGCCTCATATGAATCACCAGGGAGGGAGAGAAGGACTATGATTTACTATATCCATGTCAACTGGGAATGTATTTCCACGTCACAGATGAGGAAACTGAGTTTCCAGGTGGGGGTTAAGCAACTGAGATCCAGAACTCTTATTCAAGGTCACTCAGCTAGTGAGCACTAGCTGGATTAAACCTGGATCTGTCTGATGCCAAAGCCACACTCTTTCCACAATGTCCCCTTCTGCTTTCCTACACTGAGATGCTCCCCAGTGCCCCTGTGCTATAGACAGGAATGAGAGTTATTAGAGCTAACTCTCCATTATAGCAATCAATTAAGCAAAACTGATTTTGTTGTTCTTACTGGCCCAAATGGAAACATATTTGGGCAGAATCAAGCTGATTTTACCATGAGAAAAGTAATAATAATGACTCTAAAATGCACCGTGCTTTAAGTGAGGAGGATATCGGCATCCTGCTCTCCACTGTGTTCCACGGCTGGTTGTGACAGAGGTGGTTTGCAGGATCTAGTGTCCAAGGGACCAGCTAAGTTTCAGGGAGCTGCTTGTGTTGGCAGAAAAGATGTGTAGCTAGCATGAGAATCTAGGTTGCCACCTGACTTTATGTCCTGGAATGATGGCTCTCACCCACGTAGAATGATACACAGAAGCAAGCATGCTTAGAGTGGCCCTGGCAGGCTACTAGCCTAGATTCAGTTCATTTACAATGATTTGGAACATATTTGTAAAGTATCAACCATGTTCAAGCCACTCTTCTCAGGGCTGTGTTGTGAGTTGCATGGTCTGGATTCCCCAGTATCCTGGGTGTGTTTGGCAGAAAGACCAGTGTGAGCCAAGATTGGCTTAGGGAAGAGGGGTGCAAACAGAATTTAATTGTCAAGATTCCAAGGTTTAGAAAGTTGGCTCTCAAACTTTGATGTCAGAAAACATTATCTGGGACATTTGTTAAAAATGCAGGTGTCTTCCTCAATGCATAAGGCAAATACTAACAGCCATAAAAGGGGAAATTGACAGTAACACATTCATAGTAGGGGACTTTAACACCCCACTTTCACCAATGGACAGATCATCCAAAATGAAAATAAATAAGGAAACACAAGCTTTAAATGATACATTAAACAAGATGGACTTAATTGATATTTATAGGACATTCCATCCAAAAACAACAGAATACACATTTTTCTCAAGTGCTCATGGAACCTTCTCCAGGATAGATCATACCTTGGGTCACAAATCAAGCCTTGGTAAATTTAAGGAAATTGAAATTTTATCAAGTATCTTTTCTGACCACAACACTATGAGACTAGATATCAATTACAGGAAAAGATCTGTAAAAAATACAAACACATGGAGGCTAAATAATACACTACTTAATAACGAAGTGATCACTGAAATAATCAAAGAAGAAATAAAAAATGGATACACAACGACCCAAAACCTATGGGATGCAGCAAAAGCAGTTCTAAGAGGGAAGTTTATAGCAATACAGTCCTACCTTAAGAAACAGGAAACATCTCGAATAAACAACCTAACCTTGCACCTAAAGCAATTAGAGAAAGAAGAACAAAAAAACCCCGAAGTTAGCAGAAGGAAAGAAATCTTAAAAAATCAGATCAGAAATAAATGAAAAAGAAATGAAGGAAACGATAGCAAAGATCAATAAAACTAAAAGCTGGTTCTTTGAGAAGATAAACAAAATTGATAAACCATTAGCCAGACTCATCAAGAAACAAAGGGAGAAGACTCAAATCAACAGAATTAGAAATGAAAAGGGAGAAGTAACAACTGACACTGCAGAAATACAAAAGATCATGAGAGATGACTACAAGCAACTCTATGCCAATAAAATGGACAACCTGGAAGAAATGGACAAGTTCTTAGAAATGCACAACCTGCCAAGACTGAATCAGGAAGAAAGAGAAAATATGAACAGACCAATCACAAGCACTGAAATTGAAACTGTGATTAAAAATCGTCCAACAAACAAAAGCCCAGGACCAGATGGCTTCACAGGTGAATTCTATCAAACATTCAGAGAAGAGCTAACACCTATCCTTCTCAAACTCTTCCAAAATATAGAAGAGGGAGGAACACTCCCAAACTCATTCTACGAGGCCACCATCACCTTGATACGAAAACCAGACAAGGATGTCACAAAGAAAGAAAACTACAAACCAATATCACTGATGAACATAGACGCAAAAATCCTCAACAAAATAGTAGCAAACAGAATCCAACAGCACATTAAAAGGATCATACACCATGATCAAGTGGGGTTTATTCCAGGAATGCAAGGATTCTTCAATATACGCAAATGAATCAACGTGATACACCATATTAACAAATTGAAGGAGAAAAACCATATGATCATCTCAATAGATGCAGAGAAAGCTTTCAACAAAATTCAACACCCATTTATGATAAAAACCCTGCAGAAAGTAGGCATAGAGGGAAATTTCCTCGACATAATAAAGGCCATATATGACAAACCCACAGCCAACATCGTCCTCAATGGTGAAAACTGAAAGCATTTCCACTAAGATCAGGAACAAGACAAGGTTGCCCACTCTCACCACTCTTATTCAACATAGTTTTGGAAGTTTTAGGCACAGCAATCAGAGAAGAAAAGGAAATAAAAGGAATCCAAATCGGAAAAGAAGAAGTAAAGCTGTCACTGTTTGCAGATGACATGATACTCTACATAGAGAATCCTAAAGATGCTGCCAGAAAACTACTAGAGCTAATCAATGAATTTGGTAAAGTAGCAGGATACAAAATTAATGCACAGAAATCTCTGGCATTCCTACACACTAATGATGAAAAATCTGAAAGTGAGTGACACAAAAACAGAAAGATAGATCAATGGAACAGGATATAAAGCCCAGAGATAAACCCACACACGTATGGTCACCTTATCTTTGATAAAGGAGGCAGGAATGTACGGTGGAGAAAGGACAGCCACTTCAATAAGTGATACTGGGAAAACTGGACAGGTACATGTAATAGTACAAGGTTAGATCACTCCCTAACACCATACACAAAAATAAGCTCAAAATGTATTAAAGACCTACATGTAAGGCCAGAAACTATCAAACTCTTAGAGGAAAACATAGGCAGAACACTCTATGACATAAATCACAGCAAGATCCTTTTTGACCCACCTCCTAGGGAAATGGAAATAAAAACAAAAATAAACAAATGGGAACTAGTGAAACTTCAAAGCTTTTGCACAGCAAAGGAAACCATAAACAAGACCAAAAGACAACCCTCAGAATGGGAGAAAATATTTGCAAATGAAGCAACTGACAAAGGATTAATCTCCAAAATTTATAAGCAGCTCATGCAGCTCAATAACAAAAAAACAAACAACCCAATCCAAAAATGGGCAGAAGACCTAAATAGACATTTCTCCAAAGAAGATATACAGACTGCCAACAAACACATGAAAGAATGCTCAACATCATTAATTATTAGAGAAATGCAAATCAAAACTACAATGAGATATCATCTCACACCAGTCAGAATGGCCTTCATCAAAAAATCTAGAAACAATAAATGCTGGAGAGGGTGTGGAGAAAAGGGAACACTGTTGCACTGCTGGTGGGAATGTGAATTGGTACAGCCAGTATGGAGAACGGTATGGTGGTTCCTTAAAAAACTACAAATAGAACTCCCGTATGACCCAGCAATCCCACTACTGGGCATATACCCTGAGAAAACCATAATTCAAAAAGAGTCATGTACCAAAATGTTCATTGCGGCTCTATTTACAATAGCCAGGACACAGAAGCAACCTAAGTGCCCATCAACAGATGAATGGATAAAGAAGATGTAGCACATATATACAATGGAATATTACTCAGCCATAAAAAGAAACAAAATTGAGCTATTTGTAATGAGGTGGATGGACCTAGAGTCTGTCATATAGAGTGAAATAAGTCAGAAAGACAAATACCGTATGCTAACACATATATATGGAATTTAAGAAAAAGAAATGTCATGAAGAACCTAGGGGTAAGACAGGAATAAAGACACAGACCTACTAGAGAATGGACTTGAGGATATGGGGAGGGGGAAGGGGAAGCTGTGACAAAGCGAGAGAGTGGCATGGACATATATACACTACCAAATGTAAAATAGATAGCTAGTGGGAAGCAGCCATATAGCACAGGGAGATCAGCTCGGTGCTTTGTGCCCACCTAGAGGGGTGGGATAGGGAGGGTGGGAGGGAGGGAGACGCAAGAGGGAAGAGATATGGGAACATATGTATATGTATAACTGATTCACTTTGTTATAAAGCAAAAACTAACACACCGTTATACTCCAATAAAGTTGTAAAAATAAATAAATGAAAAAAAATGCAGGTGTCTAGATGCCACCTTGTAAGGGTCTGGGGGTGAGACTAGCCTGGGGATCTGCATGTAACAAGCATATCTGGTGATTCTGATGTGGATGTTTCATGGAACAATTTGAGAACCTGTGGCTCAATCTCTGATGATGGAAGCATCAGAACATTAGGGGGCTGAACTTCTTAGGTGGGACAGGGATATTCTAGCAAGGTTCATTCTTGGTATTGGGAGCAGTCAGCGCTAATGGTCACAGGAAAACAGTCAGTTGTCACTGGACTTCAGGACCGGGCTTCAGTCCCAATGGATGAACTAGAGTAGAAAGGAAGAGCCAGGGCAGAAAGCAAGGCAAGCTGACTGGTCACATGGTGGAGTTAGATTAGGAGGTTTCCACCTAAAAAGTTCATGGGGTCTCTAGGGGCCAAATTCAACTCTGGCATGTTGAACATGAGTGTGAGATCAGTGGACACCAATGGAGAAGACCTCACCATGCAGCTCATGGCAAGATGCTGAAAGAACAGGGTTTGGGGTAAATTGTGTGGAAGGTACCCAGTTTGGGGTAAATTGTGTGGAAGGTCCCAGAGGGTACTATGTCTGACTTAAATCCATCATTGGCTTTCCCTCACACTTAGAATGGTCTGAGTTACCTGGCCCCTGCCAGCATCCACAATCCCCCTTGAGCCTTTGTTTCTCTCACTCATTTTGTTCTAGCCAAACTTTGAAGAACATGGCTATTTAGAGATGCCAAGGCCTTTCCTCCTAAGGGGCTTCCCAAGTCTGTTCCTTTGCCTGGAGACCTCTTTCCACCCCTTTTCCCATAAGATATGTTTTATGAAAAAGCTGATGACCTTGAGTTCCCTCTACCTCTTCTCATTCCCAGCCCCTTCAAAAGTAACCAAAGGCACAATGACATGGGTCCTCCAGCCCTTGCAAGGATGTGTCCCAGGGGATTCTTGTGGCTTTCACTTCTGTTCCTGGGCATAGAATTTGGGGGTGGTGATGGAGAAGGAGGGCATTGAGTCCACTTAAAACTGGCACAGTCTTGGGAAGGGTGGGGAAGTAGAGGCCAACTGAGCTCTCCCTAAGGAATCAGAGGTGTCTCAAGGGTTGGTCAGATTCAGGTGCCATTTGGCCTCACTTACACGGTGGCCAGTAAGTCTAGGAATAGTCTGCCCTTAAGAGGCAGGGGCAGAGAATGAAGAATGGTTGGTGATTAAAAGAGGCTAATCAGGGGCTTTCCTGGTGGCGCAGTGGTTGAGAGTCCGCCTGCCAATGCAGGGGATACGGGTTCGTGCCCCGGTCTGGGAGGATCCCACGTGCTGCGAAGCAGCTGGGCCTGTGAGCCATGGCCGCTGGGCCTGCGCGTCCGGAGCCTGTGCTCTGCAACGGAAGAGGCCACAACAGTGAGAGGCCCGCGTACCGCAAAAAAAAAAAAAAAAAAAAAAAAAAAAAGAGGCTAATCAGAGCATCTTTGTATCCCCTAGTACCCACTAGCACACACATCTCTATCTCCTTACATCTATACTCATACAAATACCCATTTGTGCGTGTGTGTGTGTGTATGTATGTGTATATACATGTGAGCATATATAACATACAGATGGTTGGGACAGCATAGGAAACATGCTCAGGAACTTTGGGGATGTCTCAGGTTGTGTTCCCAGCAGGTCTGGGAGAATCAACAGGCAGGGCTGCCAAGCATCCTTGCTAATTGGCTCTAGGTATTTATCCAATGGCTGCACCATCCATTGACTCAGTCACATCTGTGATGGACAGGTAGTCCATTTTCACATAAAAGGTCTTCTTATCCTTGCAGAAGGGACAGGTCAATGAGGACTCAAAGTGTGTGACATCTTCATTTTCGGGGGTGGCTGCTGCTTTGTCTTTCTATACATTAATCTCTCAGGAGGGTGCACCTATCTCAGCTTTCCTCACCACTCCTCTCATCTCCTTGGAGCCTTCATGATTTTGTCTCGACAAGCCAACTCATTCTTCAGCTCTCAGCTCCGATTTCACTGCTCCAGAGATGGATTCCCTGACCTCCCACTCCCCTTATTTCAAAGAACCCTACTGGCTATATCACATTTGTGGATATTACTGTAGTTATTTATATGTTTATTTATCTCTCTTCCCCACTAGCCTGTAAATGCCATAAAGGAATGATTGTGTCTGTCTTGTTCACTCATTGCCTCTTTAACACCTTGGGAGAGGCACTGTGCTTGTCAGTAATTCCTTGTTGAATGAGGGAAGAATGAAGGAATGAAGAGCTGGTTTTTAGAGAATCAGTAGGGCTTTGGTGGAAGACAGTCAGGAAGTCATAAACGACAAGGGCAACAACAGGAGGGAACTGATGCATGACATCTTTGGGATACTTTGGGTGAACCTGTTGGTTAGAGCACAGGGCTCATTTGGGGGCAGGGTGGGAGACCTAGTTAAGAAGGTAGACTGGGGCCAGCACACAGGGTTTGAATTCTGAGCTTAGGTTGGACTTTATTCCTTAGGCAATGGGGAGCCCCTAGAGGTTTTTGAGCAGGGGAGTGATAAAAATAGTGAGAAGACTGGTGGTACTTGGGGTGAATGAAGAGGAAGAAGCCAGAGGTAGGAAAAGCAGGAGGAGGGTGTCGCAGCAGCAGCCCAGGCAGGAGGCAATTGTGTCCTGAACCAGAGTAGTGACAGTGGGAGTAGAGAGGGAGAAGCAGATGTGAGAGACATTGGGAAGGAAGAAATGACAGACTTTGGTGGCTGATTAGATGTGGGGGCGAGGGAGTTTCTCAGCCATTCAAAGGAAAAATGCCACCTCCCTTCTCCTGCTAACTTCAGCTCAATGGCAGGAGTGTATCAGTGACAAAGAGCTGGCATGATCTGAGTCTGGAAGCATCTGTAGAAAGTAATGAAGTACATGCAGCTGAATGTGAATGGGAAAAAAAAATTGTGTCATCAAGTGGTCCTATTGCAAAATGTGGAAGGAAACGAGCATTTATTTGAAAAAAAAAAAATCTGCTGCGAGTACAGTGCCCCATCCCTTCCAGTGGATGAGTTGCTCCCACCCATCTGGCTGTGGTTTTAGCTGCGTGTACTTGAAAAGAGGATTAAAATAATGGCAAGAAGCAGCCACAGGAGACTTTCTTCGAGCTCTTTTGGTCATTAGATCAGTCTGAACTTCAGCCATGTCTGAGATGGGGCATACTTTTCTGCTAAAATATATAGGCTTTCAGGGAGATTAAAAAAATGGATCCGTTAGAGCTACAGTTGGCCAATTCCACAGCAGGGTCCCACTAACTGTATGAAACTCCAACTTACCTGGCCATTTTGGGCCTCAGTCTCCTTACTTGTAAACATAAGGGTCTGGAAAAGATAGAAACTCCATTGTTTTTCTGTGGGCTAACCTGAGATTCTGTGACCCAATTGCATGCGTTGAGGGGAGGGATTCAATCAGTGGGGAGGGATTTTATGCATTTTTAATTTAGGTGCCAGGTGTCTGGAGTCAAAACATTGGGGGCACATCTTCTTTTTTCCCACTGAACTCCAGTATTAAACAATGTTCTCTTCCCACCCACCCATTACATATCTATTAAACAGAACCACTCACTGACAGATTGCCTTCTTTGTAGGCCAAGGATTTTTTATCTTCATTTTCCACTGGGGGATATGTAGGGTTTATGTAATTTTGATGTAAATTTACATTCATTGGCGTCATTGCTGTTTCTCTGGTGGGCAGTAAAGCATAATGGTTAAGAAGCCAAGGAGACAGGTAAGTTAGTGTGAAGCCAGGATTTGAACCCAGGAAGCATAGCTCTGAGGCCACACTACCTTATGCTAGTGCCTTTGTATTAGTCTGCTCAGTTTGTCATAACAAAATACCACAGATGGGGTGGCTTTAAAAGCATAAATTTATTTCTCTCGGGTTGGGAGGCTGGAAGTCCAAGATCAAGGTGTTGGCAGCTTTGGTTTCTCCTTGGCTTGCAGATGGCCGTTTTCTCACTGTGTCTTCACGTGGTCTTTCCTTTGTGTGTGAGCATCCCTGGTTCTCTCTCTTCTTATAAGGACACTAGTTTTATTGGGTTAGGGCCCCACCCTTGTGACCTCATTTAACCTTAATTAAAGGCCCTATTTTCAAATGCAACACATTGGGGGTTAGGGCTTCAACATGTGAATTTTGCAGAGCACAATTTAGCCCAGAACAGTCTTCCTCATGAGTTTGTTGAAAGGATGAAATGAGCTTGCATATGAAAAGTACATACTTAGAACAACAGTGCCCAGGGTACAGTTAATTCTCAGAGCTATTGTAATTTTAAAAAATTAATTAATTATTTTTATTTTTGGCTGTGTTGGGTCTTCGTTGCTGCATGCGGGCTTTCTATAGTTGGAGCGAGCGGGGGCTACTCTTTGTTGCAGTGCGCAGGCTTCTCATTGTGGTGGCTTCTGTTGTTGTGGAGCAAGGGTTCTAGGTGCGCAGGCTTCATTAGTTGTAGCACACTGCAGGCTTCAGTAGTTGTGGCTCACGGGCTCTAGAGCGCAGGCTCAGTAGCTGTGGCGCACGGGCTTAGTTGCTCCGCGGCATGTGGGATCTTCCCAGACCAGGGCTTGAACCCATGTACCCTGCATCGGCAGGCGGATTCTTAACCACTGCACCACCAGGGAAGTCCCTATTGTTATTTTTTGATGTGGATATAAGGAAGGGACTAAAACTATTACAAGGTGCTAAGGGGTCCCAAGGAGAATTTTTCCTCTTCTCTCATGTCCACTGCCACCCTTACCACCTAAGCCACCAGTATCTCGTGCCCAGAGTCCTGCAACAGCCTCCTGACTGTTCTCCCAGGTTCCACACTTGTCCCCTGTCGTCTGTTAGCCACACAGGCATGATCTTTTAAAATAAGTCAGATAATTCCACTCATTTACTTAAAATCCCCAGGCTCTTCATTAAACCTTAATTAATGTCCTAATTCCTAAGTCTGACTTCCAATCCAGGCACAATCCAGCACCTTCTCTGCTACCTCACCTCCTTCCTTCCTTGCTATGGTCCAGCCACACTGGTCCTCTTTCCATTTCTTCCTTGGGGCCTTTGCACTTGCTTGTCGTTAATTCCCAAACCCTCTTTCCTCAAATATCTGCTGGGCTTGCTGCCTTCTCTCAACCTGGTTTAGGCTCAAAATGCACCTCCCTGCCACTCTACCTAACGCATCTCCCTCTCCCACAGATACTCTCTACCCCATTACCCTGTTTTATTTTCTTTAAAGTGCTTATCACTGTCTAAATGACCTCATCTTCTTTATTTATTTATTTACTTATTATCTTTCTTTCTCGTTACACTCTATAAATGAAGGGATGTGTTATCTTTGATTCACTATTGTAACTCCAATGGATAAGCTCAAAGTGCATCATTTTTTTTTTTTTTTTTTTTTTGCGGTACGTGGGCCTCTGACTGTTGTGGTCTCTCCCGTTGCGGAGCACAGGCTCCGGACGCGCAGGCTCAGCGGCCATGGCTCACGGGCCCAGCCGCTCCACGGCATGTGGGATCTTCCCGGACCGGGGCACGAACCCGTGTCCCCTGCATCAGCAGGCAGACTCTCAACCACTGCGCCACCAGGGAAGCCCAAAGCGCATCATTTGAATGAATGGATGAATAAGTGAATGATCTTGAATATGCAGATTCAAGTAGGAGGGGACTATCCAGGATAAACATCCACAAAGTAAGAATGGAGAGCTCAGTGGCGAAGTGGAGGAAGGGTTTTTTTGGTCATATACTTCTTCTTCAGAATGTCTATTTTGGGGGCAGGTGCAAGCATGCATATCTTGATCTCCATGGTGCAAAGGGAACTATATGACATAAATAAAATTTCCAAAAGATTCAGACTACTCTTGGCCTTTACTGGATTTAATCCCAGGACCCCAAAGCATTACGGATACTGAAAAAGTATCCTGGCATCAGCTACAGAACCTGGCTCCTGCCTTATCAGCCTTTGCCATCTTGATTCATCCCTTGGCCCTGATGGATTTCGTCTGCATGCCTAGCCCTGCCCAGGCCCAGGAGCCATGCTGTCCAGACCAGGGAGTAGTTTCCAAAGTACAGTACCCATTCTCCCTCGGGTGATATTCTAAATATTTAACTAGTGTAGCAATGGCACTGACGATTCAGCCGTAAACAACCAGTATAGCTGAATTAATGTGCATTGGCCAAATGTCAGCTCTGACTTTCCCGTCAATCCCCTCCCCAGAGAATGGGGTATAGCGTTTACTCTATTGCAAATGATGAAGTGGCTGTACCTACATGCCCATTAACCTTTCCCTTTCCACATGCAGTAGCCCAGTCTTTCCTGTGGGATGCTTCACTTTTCCCATTGCAGCTGAAGCCCCTTTTTGTATCCTGGAACCTGATAGCCTGCCAAGTACCCCATTCATTGGACAAGTGTTTATTGAACAACTTTTATGTGTCAGACACCGTGCTGGATGCTGGGGATAGAGCAGTAAACAAAAAGATGCAAATTACCTCCTTTATGGAACTTAGAAGATTCAAGAGTATTCCAGTATTTCTGCCTAGTTCTTTATAAAATACAATATTGAATTACAAAGTTATTGAAGTGTCAGGGATGGGAGTAAATAAGGAGAAACCACACTTGAGATGAAAGGGGAGCATCTCCTGCTTAGTTCTTGCCAATCTCAACTTCTGCCCCAGGAGGTGGGACCTTTTCTCCCGTACCTCTCACCTTGCCTGGGTCCTGTCCCAGGGGTACTTACCTGGAACCACATCAAATCACTTGTCTGACTGCACGTATTGCTGTGGCCTAGAGGCACTTCCCCTGTTGTGCTGGACACTGTAGATACTGATGCTGCCTTAAGTCATATTGTGCTTTCCCAGGCCTTTTGGGCAATGGTTTATGATTTTCATCTCCTAAGTCCTGCCTTCCTTTTTACCTTTTCTGATTTTCTCTCAGCAGAACACTGAGTCTCAACGTGACCCTCAGTGGAGTTGCTGCACATTTTGACAGATGTAGAGTCTCAGAAGCCTCCTGCTTTTATTTCTCCCACATAAGACATCCTATGACACCAGTAGGATGGTGTGTGCCTGATCTTTTAAATGTAGACGCGAACCAGCTACTTCTAGTGGAATTATGTCGGATCCCTTTCTACGAGGCCTGCTCTGCTAGTTCTTTTCTGCTAACTTATTTGCTTTGGGTACTTTTGTCTCCTGAATCATGTGTGGTTCTGGCATGCACCCTCATTTGACTCAATATCCCCATCCCAACAGTCAGCAAAGTGCTTTAGTTAGGACGTTTTAGGTTTCAAAGAATGGAAAACTCAACCTAAGTTGGCTAAAACGGAAAGGGGGAATCTATTTGCCTTGTAACTAAATGGTTTGGTTAAGGCCTGAATTAGGACTCAAGTGAAGTGACCAGAACGTGGCTTCTCTCCCCATTTCTTAGCTCTTACTCCTTGACATTGGTCCTGTTATCAAGCAGGCTGTCCCTTGTTTCTGAAGATGATTGTGAACATCTCCCTGGCAGTGTCCTCATTCATATCCATGAGAAAGAGAAACTTTGCTTCTTTGGTGGTTTTAACCACAGGTTGAGTCTTACTGGCCCTTGATTGGCCTGATTTTGATCATGTGCTATTTTGGTCAGTTGAGACTGCTATAAGAAAGTACATAGATTGGGTAGCTTATAAGCCACAGAAGTTTATTTATCACAGTTCTGGGGGCCGGAGGTCTGAAATCAGGCATGATCAGGTTTTGGTGAACGCTCTCTACCAGGTTGTATCCTCACATGGCAGAAAGAGCTAGCTAGATCTCTGCTCTCTTCTTATAAAAAAGGCTAATCCTGTTCATGAGGACTCCACTCTCATGACCCAATTAACTCCCAAAGGCCCTACCTCCAAATACTATTACATTGGGATGAGATTTCAACGTATGAATTTTGGAGGGGCACATTCATTCCATGATATGTGCCTTTTCCTCAACCAATCACTGTGGCCAGGATAGAGGGGCAACACAGGATGGCTGAGGCCAGTCAGGACCCAACTCCTCTTGCTGGGAGTGGGGTCAGTTTCAGCCAAATTGCTTGGCTGGAAGATTCAGGGTGATGTTAGGAAAGGCAAAATGGGAACAGGTGTCCCCTATAGCAAGCAACTTGACCTTTGCCTCAAAATTCTGCCTTTGCCTCCAGAATTGTTATGGCATTCAATATAATTTCTCGGATAGAAGTTGTGTGCATGTTTTTATTTCCCATCTTGCAAGTCCTTCTAGTCACCCCTCCTCCACTCCCCTTTTCCTTCTTGGGAGTATGGCCTTAGAGATGTTGTGCGATAGCAGGTCATTGGAATAGCTTAGATATTGTAAATGCAAAAGGTACTCCTTCTGCAATAGTAAGGTGGTAATAATCATGGTAGAAACTATACAGGTTAATAGTGATAGGTACATTGAAAGTAAGCAAAACAGTCCAAGTTTGTCTTGGAGATATTCTTAATGATTGTCCTTGGATTGATATCTGTGACAGTTGTCACAATTTATATCCTTTAACTTTTAGTTTTACCCCTATAGAAGATTTCTTAGAATTATTGGACTTGAAACTTGGTAATGATCTAATCCAAGACTCTCATTTTTCTTGTTAGAAAACAGACCCAAATAGGTTATGGGACCTGCCCAAAGTCACACAGAAATATCCATAGTTTGGGGTCCTAGTTCTTAGTCTACTGCTCTCATTGTCCTTGTGGACAGAGAGGCGGTGGGGAGTGCCCACCAAGCGGCAGTAGATGCCCCGACTAAGTGTTCTGAGCCCCCCAGGCTAGGTATGCCCTGGCATTCTCACTGCAGTTGCTAAGGCTCCCGTTATAGATTTAGAGCTATTCTGTCTCCTTTAAAAGAAAATATATAGTTTTATTATTAAAACTGATGAAGTTAAACACCGTATTTTTCTAGCAGATTATAAAAGAAATGCAAGCCAAAAGTACAATTACACATTTTCTTGCTATTCATTAATTTATGGCTAAATGAATTCTAGCCATATTTCCAAATTTTCACTAAAATTTTTAGTTTCTGCATTACCCTTAGATATCCTTTCTGAGATCTATAAGATTCTTTGGGACTTTAAGACTTTGGGACTTTCTTCGACTGTTGGCATTCATTCATTCATTCAACAAATATTTGGTTAGGTTTAAACTAGGCAGTCATTCATATAAGTACTTCTGTTATTCGTTTGCCAAAAAATTCCTGGGGACTTGGATTTTCTTTTTCTTTGAACCCCCAGTCTTCTGTTTTATGTGATCATGGCTATCACAGTAATGATAAAATACATATGCAACAGGCTTCCTAGTAAGTATTATCATGATACACATTTTACAGATGGGAAAACAGAAATCCAGGGAGGCTATACCACTTACCCAAGGTCACACATCTGGTGAGTGGTGCAGGTGGAGTTTGAACTCAGGCAGTCTGGCTCCAAGGTCCATGATCTAAATGTCTAGAGATAGAGAAGGCTCTGTACAGAGACAATATGGACTGCATATACAATGAGCTGCCTTTTGAAAGATTTTTCTCTAATAAGAAGAGGGCAATTTTCCACTTTCTTTTAAAGGAGAATGAGACCAACACTGCTATTTCCAGCTTACTGTGGGGAGATTGCTAAAATAACTTAATAAACTGTTGTTTCCAACTTTTGGGTATAGAAGCCCATGAGCTTTTCTTCTCTTTCTTTCTTTCTTTCTTTCTTTCTTTCTTTCTTTCTTTTCTTTCTTTCCTTCTTTCTTTCTTTCTTTCTTTCCTTCTTTCTTTCTTTCTTTCTTTCTTTCTTTCTTTCTTTCTTTCTTTCTTTCTTTCTTTCTTTCTTTCCTTCCTTCCTTCCTTCTTTCTTTCCTTCTTTCTTTCCTTCTTTCTTTCTTTCTTTCTTTCTTTTTCTTTCTTTCTTTCTTTCTTTTTCTTCCTTCCTTCCTCCCTTCCTCCCTTCCTCCCTCCCTCTCTCCCTCTCTCCCTCTCTCCCTCTCTCTCTCTCTCTCCCTCTCTCTCTCTCTCTCTCTCTTGCTTTCTCTCTCTCTCTTTCTTTCTTTTTCTTCCTTCCTTCCTCCCTTCCTCCCTTCCTCCCTCCCTCTCTCCCTCTCTCCCTCTCTCCCTCTCTCTCTCTCTCTCTCTCGCTTTCTCTCTCTCTCTCTTTCTTTCTTTCTTTCTTTCTCTCTTTCTTTTCTTTCTTTCCTTTCTTGCTTTCTTGCTTTCTCTTTCATGCTTGTTTGCCTTGTAAGGACTATGTTAACAGTTTTGGAATACATCTCTGTCCAGATACAGAGTCCAGCTTATTCTCTCACAGAGTTGCTTTTATCTGGCCATCTGAGAAATACTTCTCTCTCTAGTTCATTCTAATCATTTACTCTTCAGGGCAGACCACATGGAATCACAGAAAGAGCACTGTACTGAGAACTGAAGCACCAGCTTTGTGACCCAAGGCACATCTCCTCTCTTGTCTGCTCTTTGGTTTTCTTATTTGTTTAAAAAAGGGTTGCAATTAGATGATCTCTACACGTCCATTCAACTCCAAATGCCCTAAGTCTTGGTTAGGGTATCAAAAAAATATACTGGATCTTTAAAAAAATCTCTTTGGTGGAGGTTGGAAATCCTGATTACAGTGAATTAAATAAAAGATTTCTTCACACAAGGGCAGGTCACAGGTGGGGCAGGGTATCCACAGCCAGCATAGATGCTCATGGGTCTCACTGAATACCATGCTTTATCATTCACAGTATGTGACTTTCTTTCTCACAATTGAAAGATGGTTTCTGTATCTCCAGGAGTTGTGATCATGCTCCTGACAGAAAGAAAGAAGGAGGAGGAAAGAAGAGGAGGAAGTATTGGTATCAGGAAGACAGGTGCTTTCCCCAGAAGTCCCCATGGACTTCTGCATATGCCTCATTGTCCAGAACTGGATCACGTGACTATTAGCTATGAAGAAGTCTGGGAAGGTTAATGTTTTCAGCTGAGTATATTGTCGCCCTGAACAAAATTGAGGTTTTGAGGTAAGGAGGAAGTAGAGAGTAGAATGGGGGAACGACTTGCAGTTCTGTCATGTGTCATGTCTAATTCTTTGTTTCTTCTAAACTTAAAAACAGGTGAATAAACAAACAAATCCTTCTTTCATTCCCTGTTTTCTTCCTTTCTGTCTGGGTACTAGATAGAGTTCCTCCTTGATTGACTTTTATTGGTATAAAAATAATGACATCATTATTATTATACTTTTATTGACTTCTATTATTATAAAATAATGACATCATTATTAATAATATGTAATTATTCATAACATTATTAACCACTAATTTATACACAAAGACTTCAGCAATTAGACTAAGGAGTTCCTGACTTCGATTGTCAAGGATGAGGGAAAGACATGATTTACCCAGTGGGAGGAAGAATCTGGAGAGCAAACGTGGGCTGGACCAGAAGTTCTGATGGACAGAGCAGGGTTTGGATTCTATTTGCAGTTCAGTGTGTGACTTGGGAGATATAACTTCATCTGTGGGTCACAGGTTAGCCTACCTTGTTATATAAAAGTAAATGAGATGATGGACTAACACCATTTGCATTCCTTGGAAAAGAGCTATTTAAAAGAGTCAGTGTGGGCTTCCCTGGTGGTGCAGTGGTTGAGAGTCCGCCTGCTGATGCAGGGGACATGGGTTCGTGCCCCGGTCCGGGAAGATCCCACAGAGTGGCTGGGCCCGTGAGCCATGGCTGCTGAGCCTGCACGTCCAGAGCCTGTGCTCCGCAACGGGAGAGGCCACAACAGGGAGAGGCCCGCATACCGCAAAACAAACAAACAAAAAACAAAATAAAAGAGTCAATGCAAGATAAAAATGTATATTAATTAACATAGACCTTACTGGGGACCACTAATTTGGAATTTGTCATAACTCAGGCAGAAGCTAGATTTCAGGGGGACTCTTTCATCTTCTTCAGAGAATAAGCTATTTGCAGGCACTGTAGAAGCACTTTAATTTGCAGAAAGTAAAAGCAATAATGAATAAAATTTTTCTTGACTATTCAGGATTTTTACTTGGCAATAATACATTGTTACCTGAGGTCTAGTTATATTTGTTCTTAAAAGTGAAAGAGATAGTATTTCTTTAAAAATATTTCATAATTCAGACTTTTTAATGAAATCAGGTGGCCCTCTTTATTTACATATTTCAGTGGGTTCTTGCTACATTATTGTCCCGATAGGAAAACCCATCCTGATGCTGTCTCAGGATCCACTTCTGGGTCAACTGGAAGAATGATGACCTTCTTCAGGGCAGTGGTCTTTGTTTCCTTCCCACTTAGGAAACTTCTTGGCTTGGTGTATGAAGTTAGTCCTCAGTAGACTAAAGAGTTGCTGAATTACTCACCTTAGCTGCCTATGTTATGAGATGACATATGTAATCAGCCCATCATTAAGCATAACATGTATTGAAGTGTTCAATAAATGGTAGCTATAATTGTTAGAAGGCAGATAGTAGGGTGATTAAGGGCACAAGACTTAAAGAGTCTGACAGTCTAAGACTGGAATTCCAATGCTAACACTTACCAGCTAGGCAACTCGCTTCTCTCCATTTCTCATCTCTGTGATGGCGATAACAATACCTACCCCATGGGGCTGCTGTGAGGATTAAATTAGATACTGTAGGTCAGGTGTCTGACTGACTCAGGGTCTGGCACATACTAAATCCTCAGTAAATGATAGCTATCATCATTTTAGTTTTTGTTGCCAATGTGGATGTGTGTCTCACGCAGACCTCAGAAGAGTCAAATTTGTCTGCACAGTCCAAATCCAGCACAGGATGTGGTCCTCAGTGTTCCCAGATCTGACTTGGGAATGCTTGGAGTGAAGAAGCTTAACGCCGAATCCCCCTTCACTGTAGAGGATGTTGGCTAACACTGTCCTAAGTTCATTTGGGAAAAGCATTATTTGCCCTGCATGGAAGACAGAGAGAAAGGAGCTTTAGCTGTTAACTTTCTAACACCAGGTGGCTCAGTTGTCTTGAGAAACCATGACATACATTTTGCAAAAGGCTGTGACAGAGCCTTCTGCTTATTCTTGGCCTCTGTATCCCTTCTAGATTTTGTGTCCCATCTCCTTATTGTAAAGGACACCCATTAACTTATAGGAAGATAAAGTCCTCTTCTGATTACTAACACGGTTTTGAGCAAAGAGACTGTGAGTCTGCGCATGTTGCTGAGGGTGAACGCACTTTAGTACCAGCCTGGGAAAGAGTTACAGATCTGCTATTGATTGCCCACATTTTCCTTTCCATGTTAGGCAGTCAGCTAGGTGAGTGCCACTCCCAATATGATTGGTGTTTAACATTGGTATCTCACTTCGTGTTTATAAAAAGCTTCAAAAATCAATTCCTCATTAACCTGATTGAAAGAGAAGTTATGCCTCATCTGCCGTGTTCTGAAAAGGACATAGATCACTGCAGGTGCTCAATAAATATTAAGCATTTAATCCTCACCATTCCTCCCACCCAAAAAGGTCACTAGAACTCATTTTCTTAGGGATGAGAGTCTTCACTTCTAGACCAATGTTACTTTCTGTAAATCTCAAGCTTTCCGAGATATGAGGACTCTCATGTAGATGATGTAAAACATGCCTAGTGGTCACCTGGTTCACAAGGTAGTGAGGTTCATGCTCTCTGCATGCTCACTAATAATTTCTGGAAAGAAGGCTGAGCGATTGAGTTACTTGGAGTCATGTGGCGTGCATTACTTGTACTGGAGCAGCATCTCACCTAGAAGGAAGAAGCTTATATTAAGGTGAACAGGATCATAGAAAGTTAGAGGCTGTCCATCATAGTGCTGCCATTCTTTTAAGACTATTCACGCACACACACGATGGCACAGACATGTCCTATCTTGTCTTCCAGAATGAATAGCATTATTATTATTTTATTTATTTATTTATTTTTGGCTGCGTTAGGTCTTCATTGCGGTGTGCGGGTTTCTCATTATGGTGGCTTCTCGTTGAGGAGCACGGGCTCTAGACGCGTGGGCTTCAGTAGTTGTGGCACATGTGCTCAGTAGTTGTGGTTCGCGGGCTCTAGAGCGCAGGCTCAGCAGTTGTGGCGCACGGGCTTAGTTGCTCCGCGGCATGTGGAATCTTCCTGGACCAGGGCTCGAACCCGTGTCCCCTGCATTAGCAGGTGGATTCTTAACCACTGCACCACCAGGGAAGCCCTGAATAGCATTTTGAACTTTGGAATATTGTCCTACATAAGGAACCATGATGTTCATTTTATTTCTTTGAAGTTTCCATAATGGGATCTCTCAGTTTGGAACCTCTCGGAAAATTTAACTGCAGAATAAACATGTGCTTGCACAGGAGTCTTAGAGGGTGCTGCTCAATCATAATTTCTGGCCCCCAATCCTCATTTCTCAGGAGTAGGTTAAGACGGTGACTGAGCTGGTGATAAGACCCAATCTGGAGGGGGAAGATACATCTGGATAAGATGACTGCTTGAGGCTTAATTTCTCCAGGGAAATGCAAAAAGCTGTGCTGCTAAGGCATTTTCAGGCTGCCTCTGTGGTGCAGCCTAAGCAACATGTAATACAGAACAAGTGCTGTTTGGTTACAGGAAAAACACTGATAAATGTCTGGCCGTTAAGGTCAGACCATGGAGAAGGAAGCAGCACACAGCTCTGAAGCAACTGGCTTAGAATTTAGCATCAGACAGGGACACTCTCTTACATTCTGGGGAATGTAGTTTGGATAAAGCTTGAATTCAGCCAATGATATGTTGCAGTAAAATATTACAGTTTATTTTAAGCCACTTTTTTTCTTCGCCTGCTAACTGGGTCTACCCACCTGTTTGAAAAGAGTCAGAAGAGGCTATAAATTCTTTACTGTTGGAGCCCAAGAATATTCTAGATTTTGATAATGACATCATTTCACACTGTAATGTTTTGCGTGAGAGGTTTTTGGAGGACTATCTGAATGATAATTAAACCACACAACATCCATGTGAGCTTAGAATTTCTTTTTTTTAAAGCAGTTGGAAGAAGAAAGGGATAGGTAAGACTGATTAGACTAGTCAGTGGTTCTGAATGTGTAGAGATGACTTAGCACCATGACAACTAGACATCTCTCTCTAAACATCACAGCATAACTCCTTTTGATATCTACTTGCCATGGACTGAATGTTTGTGTCCCCCCCACCCAATTCATATGTTGAAGTCCTAACCCCCAGTGTGATGGTGATAGTAGGTAGGGACTTTGGGAGGTGATTGATGAGGATAGAGCCCACATGAATAGGATTAGGGCCCTCATAAAAAGACGTTAGAGCTTTTTCTCTCTTTTTCTCTCTCTCTCAGCCATGTGAGGACACAATGAGAAGACAGCCACCTGCAAACCAGGAAGCGGGCTCTCATCAGACACTGGATCCCAGCACCTTCATCTGGGACTTCCCAGCCTCCAGAACTGTGAGAAAGAAACATTTGTGTGTAAGCCACCCAGGTTATTGTATTCTGTTATAGCAGCTCATCCTTCTGCAGCTCATCCTTCTGCAGTTCTTTCTGATCAGCATTTTTCTCTACTCTCTCACATGGGACTGTCATATATTTCTAGATAAGGCTGGAGAGTATTTTTTGCCAAGGGACTCATATCTAGAGCCCTTCTTCCACCCACATCGGACAGGCGTGGGTGGAAGACCTGTCCAGGGCCAGGTCTTCTGGAGCTTAGTAATTGACCCTCTGGCCGTCATTATGCAGTCACGCCTTTGCTCACACCACAACACCTACCTTAAGTGCTATCATTTCTCTTTTCTTCTACTGAAATATTTTACATTCATAAAGCTTTAGTCTCACATCTCCTTTTCTTTGTGAAGCCAGGCCCATGGCCTATGTCACCCATACTATACATTTGTCAATCATCACATCCCATGTTATGACCCTTCATGTGTGTTTTATATTCCCTAATTATAAGACAGGGTGATAAACACAGACTTCATAGCTATATAGGAAGGACTGAATTATTTTCTGTGCAAGTGATGATTGTAAACTGTTAAACTCTTAAAATCTATACAAAGTAAAGTATAAAATTTTTTGAAGTATTCAGTTTTTAACGCGTAGGGCATCTCCCCAGTGATGATCAGAAATTACCAAAGGCAGAAATTCTCTTTTATACTTGGTCTCCTCCAGGGTCTAGTACTGTGTCTCAGAAGAACATAGGCTCAAAAGCTGTTGGTTGGTTAGTTGACTGTTTTCCATATTTAAAGTTCTGCCATCTGCTGAACTATTACCAGGCATATCCCAGGATGCTTTCCTGGTTTTTAGATAGACAGGGAGCCCAGTGAAGTGTGGATGAATTCTTTCTAAAAGGTTAGATGTTGATTGACTGATTAGCTCCTTGGCAAAGAAGGTATTTCTCCCTTACATCATTATAGATGCACAGTTGTACCTCTTAGGAGTCTGTTTTTGAGAGGTATAGAACAGTTTAAAGTTGTTTCACAGTAGGAAGGCTTTTATCACCATAGAAGACATTTAGTGGCTTCAAGGCCCCCTCAGATTATCTTGATGCCCAGGCCAGCTGGAAATGGAGTGCTCATAGATTACCCTATGATACTCATCACCTGTGTGAAGCCCAAGCAGCCCAGAGTGGGATACCTTCCTCTTCATTACCAGGAGTTAGTAACATGGGGAGAGGGGGAAATTCTGTAGGAGAATTTCTTAACTCTCTGCATTTGTGTCTCTCTCTTTTTTTTTTTAAGTCAGGTTATTGAGGTATAGTTTACATACAGCAACACTGCACAACCCCTTTTAAGGCTTACCTTATCAGCTAAAGTATAAGAGATATGGTGAGGCTAGGTGGTTCCTATGTTCCCTTCTTCCTAGTGAATTCTCTCTGCCCATATAGTTTTCCATGGAATCTCAGGCTTTTGTGAAGTTTTTATAGATGAAAAACAATTGACAGATATGTCAATCACTCATTTTCTGACTCCACCGCTGATCTGAGCTGTTTTTAGGCCACATCAGACAGGACAGAGGCACCCCTAAGTTCAGATTTGCCAAAAACGTGTAGGGCATTCTGCAACTCTGGGTAACAGTCCCTTTCTTTCCTCTGTTTCCTTTTTTCTCGGGAGTATTTAAGACTATTTTTTGTTGTTATTGAGTATTCTTGGTGATTCCACATCGGAGAGATTGGAGGAGATGATGTAATGAATTGAGCAAATGCGAGGTAACAAGAGAGGGAAATTTTGGTTCCTTTAAGAAAATGTGATGTGCTGGAAATTTGAAGAACTCATCTCAGGAATTGAAGTGCTCCAATTTCTTTATTGCAAGAACCTTACCTCTTTCTTGCCAGCGTGGTCAAATCAGACCTTACCTCACTGCATTTTCTCTGCCATCCCATTTGGTGGTCAGCATCAATGGTAACATCATAAAGCATTTTGGACCTGGGACCAACTGGTCCCTAAGAAGATGCAGAAGTTCCCATTTGCTTACAGTACCTGAAACACCTGGGACCACCCTGTCCTTATAGCCGCTGTTACTGTTATTGTTGCTTCTTGCCAATACCCTTGGATATCTTGTGCTACAAAACACAAGAAATTACATTTCGGTTGGGGTCATGCCTTTTCTTCTTCTTTAGAAAGGTTTCTTGAGTGTGGTGCAGGGGTTTTCAAAGGAAATCACTGGGGCCTCGCTCTGGACCGTGACCCTATGTAGCAGAATGACATTTGGCACAATGCAGGCCTGTCATGGGCCCTGTCCATGGGGGTTAGTGACTGCACATATTGCAAAGTCTGCATTACAATGCTTAGTTGCCAGTGGCACAGAGGGAATGACATACAGTGTGGCCTTAAGTTAATGGAGAGTGATTTAAAACAACAACAACAACAAACATAATAGAAATTGTACATCTAAATAAGGGTTGTGTCCTTCAAAAGTTGTAGCATGGAAGGCAATGCATTAATCCATCACCGCTTTCCTGAGCCAAGCATTGTTGTAACTTCTGATTTGAAGTTGCCTTCAGGGTCTGTGGCACATTAAAAATATATTTATGAAATATTTATTGTGCTTTTATCCTGATTACAAAAGTTATATAGATTTGTTGCAGAAAGTTTGGAAAGTACAGGAAAACACAATTAAAAAATAAATCATCCATAATCTTAGCACCCTGAGAAGACCCTTGTCAAAACTAATGTATATCTTCTTGGTAATTGTTTATGCATCTGCACACATGGTTGTAAACACACACACTGACATATGCATGTTTATTCACTGAATTGAGGCAATAACCTTTAGACTGTCATTTAGGCTGCTTAAAAATATGTTGTGGCACATTGCTTTGAACATTCTCAGTGGTCCAAATATTTTTCTTTTTGCAAATATTTTTCTTAAAGGGGGTGGATTTTATTTTTGGAAACAGCCAGACGTTATTTAGAGCCAAGCCTAGGTATCTCCATTATCAAACTGGCTAATATGGTTTGGGAAAACCAACAAACTCATGTGTCTATAAAGTAATAAATTTGGTTTCCTTGGATGGATCACTCTGACTTAATGTTATATCCAGAAGCAGAGTTCTGCAGATGTGTTAAGCCATGGCAAATCATTGGGTTAAGTGTATAGATTTCAAAGGTGAATGATTTGAAGGAGAGGGGCACACTCTTTCAGACATAAAACTTCTGGTTTTATATATAAGGAACACGAACCACTTACAAGGCAGGGAATTTTCTCCGATAATCTTGGAGCTTATGGTGGGCATGTAGCATCCTCACTGTTTTGAAAGCCATCTTTTGCAGAATCCTGGACCTGTCTTAGCCTGGCCAGGATGTCTGAGAGTTAAGACTGCTTTTTACTTCATGGATGTTAGCTGGGGTCAGCTCTCCTCTACTTTATGTAAATGTCTGGTTTTCCCTTGCCCTGAGGCAGCCAAAAAGAGGGGCTGAGGGTGATGTCAGTTTTCATAATATTACCAGTTAAATACATTAGCATTTATCCATTCTGAAATAATGAATAGTTTCCAATAGATTAAAAAATATGCATTAATAATTCAATGCAATTGTGAAAGGAGACAGAGTCCATCAATAATTAGGACCTTGGAGTTTGCTTTTCCATCACCATCCACCACCGTGATCTATTCTACTGATGATGGTCTCCTTGCTGGCCTCCCGGACAATTATCGAGATCCTAGCAGGCCAGATAGGGCTTTATTAATGCAAACACATTAATGGCAGCCTCTCGTGTATCATGACTGGTGATTTAGCACCAGAAATTAATATCTTGGTCCCCAACCTTGCCAATCTCTATTTTGTCTCCAACGGATGTAGATAATAACTTGGAAAAAATGGGAGTCGGGAGCTGGCTGGGTTCTGGAATCCTTCTAGACTAAGAAGGTAAATTACCCCTTCCTAATTGAGCAATCAGATTCTCAATAGACTCCTTCAACCAGTTCTCCAGTTCTAAAGCTCCCTGGGCTCCTTCATGGGGCTGATACTTTGGGGGATGCAGATTCAGCTAACATTTATTGAGCCCCTATTATGTGGCGGATGGTGTAAAAGGGCGTTTTATCAGTATTCTTACTTTATTCCCACATCAGTCCTTTTCTGCACGTGATTATGTACTGAGGTTCAGAGACAGTGAGTAATTGGCCCAAGGTCACACCATCGATTAATGGGGAGGTGAGAGTGAAATCTAAACATTGGGATCATAAGGTTGTATGCATTTGTTACTTATTTATTATCTGTCTCCTCCCGTTAAAATGTAAGTTCTGCAAAGGCAGGAACTTTGTCTTGGTCACACTGTATTTCCAGCACCTACAACCATGCCTTGCATATAGTAGGTGTTCAACAATGGTTTTGTATTGTGTAGTGGAGGGAGACCACCTGCGTTAAAATCCTGGCTTAGCACTCTAGCTGTGTGACCCTGGGCCAGTGACTCAACGTCTCTGTGCCTGTGTCCTCACCTGTAAAATGGCGATAATGAAGTGCCCACTTCATTGGCAGTTGTGAGGATTACGGTGTTTAGAACTTGGTTCGTGGAAAGTGCTTAATAAATGTTAACTGTTCTTCTTATCTGTTGAAGAAATAAAATGTTTGAGTGCCTATTATATGCTAGACTTGGGATAGAACAGTAAACAATATGTTCTTTGTCGCAGTCCTCATGGAACTTACAGCCTAGTGAAGGACAGGGTGGAACAGCGAGATAAGTGCTGTGAGAAGGGAAGTGTAGGATGCTGGGGGCGCCAGTGAGAGAGGGTCAGTGACATCTATACTGAAACCTGAAGGATGAATAAGCATCCAGCTGGAGGAGGGTCAGGGAGGAAAAAGGACCCAGGTGGAAGGAGAAGAGCATGTGCAAAGGCCCCAGAGGTGAAAGCAGTATGGTGTGCCTATCTGTTCGAATGCTTTCAGTAGCAAGTAATATAAAACCCAAAGAGAAGTGGTTTTTTTTTTTTTTTTTTTTTTTTTGCTGCACGGGCCTCTCACTGTTGTGGCCTCTCCCATTGCGGAGCACAGGCTCCGGACGGACAGGCTCAGCGGCCATGGCTCACGGGCCCAGCTGCTCCGCGGCATGTGGGATCTTCCCGGACCGGGGCACGAACCCGTGTCCCCTGCATCGGCAGGCGGACTCTCAACCACTGCACCACCAGGGAAGCCCAGAGAAGTGGTTTTAAAAATAAGAAAAATATTATGTCATTTCCAAGAATAAGAAGTCTAGATGTAAGCATTCCAGGGTTGGTTAATTCTGTGGCTCAAATATGTCTCCAAATCCTTTCTCTCATTCCACTCTACCATCCTTTGTGTCTTGGCTTATCCCGTTGGGTTGGCTTCTCCTCATGGTCTCAAGGTGATCCCAAGATGGTGTCACATGCAGACAGCCACATGCTTATTTTCGAGAGAGAGAAAGCTTCGCAGAAGTGCAGGTTTTCCCCATGGGTTTTACTGGTCAGAATGGCATCACATGCCATTACTAGCAAGGGGAGTGGAATTACCTTGTTGGCTTGAACTGATCAAGGTTCATTCCCTAGGCCCGGGGCCAGCCTTCCATAAAGCTGTGGTTGCCTGATACTGAAACAAAATTGGGCTTTCCTTAAGAAAGAAGGTGTAATGTGGGGTGTGAATGCTACTGAACAAGCAACTAACAGGAACCCTGCAGTCCCCTTTGTGCTCTGAGCTGCACTGCTCATGTATCACATAGGGGTAGCACCTTGAATCAAGGGAGACTCTGCTGACCTGGAAGAATATCTTATCCCCCAGTGAGGGCGTAAGAACACTCAGATGGTTATAACTGAGGGAAAGAAGACAGTCTCTGCATTTCCCTTTGGACTGTGGAAGATTAACAGGGCTTTTATTTGAGAGGATACATCCTTGCATTTTAGCAGACTTCTGTATACTTGCATTTTCCCTCTATTATCCGACCAATTTCTCTTACTAACTTGATGACATGGGTAGTTGAGGGTAACTATGTGTATGGGGAGGAGGGTAGGGGATAGGGTGGGTAGAAGAGAAATGGAATGGAATCATGAGATCTTGTAGGATTGCTGCTCCCTTGATGTAGAAATCTCTGCCACTCAGATGCTACTTGAATACTGCTATAGACAAGGAGCTCAGTATCTCACAAAGCCTCCTTTCTATTAGAAGTTTAATCTTCTATCCCTTTGTTCTCTAAGTTTCTAGAAAGAAAATCTCCTTCATGTCCCATGATGCTCATCCTTCCTCTAGACCTCTGTAGTCCCACCTGCAAGTACAGTTCACAAGTCCATTAAATCACTGGATCCGCCGCCTAAACCCGAGAGTCGACACGTGCTCCGTTCAGTCTCCAAGGCCGGCTGAGTCCACTGTGGAAGGCATTCGACAGCCTTACCATCTGCTTATTTTAACCTACTTGGTCTAGATCTTCCCTGGTTTCAGGCTTGGAGCCCCACATGCCTCTTCAGATCCGCATTTCTGACCCTCAGCTTGTTTTGACCAGGCCACTATGACTCTAAGGTTTCTACTCTGTTCTGCTACCTCCCCACTCTCAGGCCAGGGGAGTTCGTGTGCCTCCACTTCTCATTTAATCCCCTCTATTTAATGGAAGAGGATGGTGAGGGTACAGTGTGCATTTCCCTCTATTTCTCCTTTATCAGCCACGGTCCTGAATTGTGTTTCTTGCCTTCCCTGTCCTCAGAGCTCCCTGAAGATTTCACTTTGAGCCATGCCTGGCCCATGGAGCAGAGCTATTGTGGCTGGCCCACCCTGGTTTTCTGGTTTCACTCCATCCTCCACCTTTCTGTCTTGTCCCCTCAGTGACCAGTGATGTGCATTTCAGAGGAAGTGGGCCAGGGTGACAAGTACGGTCTGGTCCACAAAACAGAGCCAAGCTCCCACACACAGGCTCTGTGACCTGGGCCTGCTGCCTTGACTCACCAGACCCCAGAGATGAGATAAGGTGCATCCTCTTACCCCACGCTCTTTCCTGGAAACGTCTGGCTTGTGGCATGTTGGTGTGGCACGGCAGTGTCACCTGCTAGGCCAGAGAGGAAGAGCCCTCCTGTCACAGGCCAGCTTTGTGCCTTGTTTACAGCATATTTTAATCTCACTTTCACTTTTTTCTTTTTTCCTCCATTTCTGAAATTTAAATATTTAATGTCAGTTCAGTTATTTTTATGACAATCCTCTTTCCCTTCCAGAAACAGAAAGTAAAAGAGATGCAAAACCCATTGGGGCATCTGTCTCCCACTTTTAAATTTGTCCCTTCTCCTCTTGCGTGACACTAGAAGTAGTAACGGCAGGGTATTCTGTCCTAATACCTGTGCCAACCCCTCGCCATTATTTTCTCCCCCACCTGGGGTTCTCTGGTGCTCCCAGCTACCCCTCTGTGGTCCTGCTGAGCTACAACTGGGGACAAGATTTCAGGGAGGATCCTGAGTCCTTTGAACTGGATGGATGAAAGCCCAGTCCTGTAGCGTGAATTTTCTTTTCTGTCCGTTAATTCATTGTAGGCAACCCCATCTGATTACACAGTTTCCCTTAAATGAGAACTACCTCTAAATACCCTCTTCAAGACCTAGGTTCTAAGAGAGGGAGACTGGATTAGAGGCCAGGATCTGGGTGTTCTGTCCCTGGTTTTCTCTCCTGATTCAATAAGCTCTCTGTGCCTCATCTGGTCTACAGAGGGAAGGCTGTCTCTGACCCCCCTTCCAGGGAGATTAGAGATTGTAAGGAAAGAACTCCATGCTGTCTAGTGGAAGGGAAGATGATGACTTTCAGTAAGATCATTTTGATTGCTATTGCTCTCCGGGAGCACATCTCCTCTTCCTCTTTGCTCTTGTTTATTTATTTATGTATTTATTTGGCTGCGTTGGGTCTTCATTGCTGTGCTCAGACTTTCTCTAGTTGCAGCGAGCGGGGCTACCCCTCGTTGTGGTGCACAGGCTCTAGAGCATGGCCTTCAGTAGTCGTGCATGGCCTTAGCTGCTCCACAGCATGTGGGATCTTCCCGGACCAGGGCTCGAACCCGTGTCCCCTGCAATGGCAGATGGATTCTTAACCACTGCACCACCAGGGAAGTCCCTTTGCTCTTGTTTAGTAGAAGGTCATCTGTTTTCTTTTTCATTCATCCACTTCTACTGTACTGCCTGTGTCTCCTGGGCCTATGTAAAAAAAAAAGCCAGAGTGTCCAAGCCCTGGCTGCCCCCCAGTCCCCAGCTGGGCCGAGCCAAGAGGAAGGTGTTGTATCTGCCGGTGGTGGGCCTTACTTGCTTTCCTATGGCTCAGTGGCCAGAGAAGCTGAGGCCCTTTCCCCGGACCACACCCTGCAGAAGGGCATACAGGCATACCTTGGAATTATCGTGGGTTAGATTCTAGACCACTGAAATACAGCAAATATTGAAAAAAACGTGAAATTTTCAGTCTCCCAGTGCATATAAAAGTTATGTTTACACTATATTGTAGTCTATGAAGTGTGCAATGACCTTATGTCTAAAAAACAATGTACATGCCTGAGTTAAAAAACACTGCATCGCAGAAATGCTAACCATCATCTGAACCTTCAACGAGTTGTAATATTTTTGCAAGAGTAGCATCAAAGATCACTGGCCACAGATCATCGTAACAAACATAATAATAATGAGAAAGTTTGAAATACTGTGAGAATTACCAAAATGTGACACAGAATGAGACATGAAGTGAGCGAAGGCTGTTGGAAAAACGGCGCCGATAGACTTGCTCCACACAGGGTTGCCTCAAACCTTCAATTTGTGAAGAACATAATATCTGTGAAGCACAATAAAACGTAGATGTATCTTATGTTGAGATGGTATGTTCTGGTTTTAATGACATTTCATACAACCGGCCTTACCTTGTTTCATCCCCACCATAACCCTGTGAATCAGGAATAATAAGGAAGGACATTTAGTTTTCTTTTATAGAAAACATAATTGAGGTTCTGAGGGGTTAAATGATGTGCTCGGGTTAATGCCTCTCCTTAGCGGCTGAATCTGGCGAGGTGCAGGACTTTCCACTCCAGTCCGGGCCTTTGTACACTGCATCCCACTGGCTCACAGGCCTGGAATCTCAAGAGTGGTCTCTCTGCTGCTTGCCCTTGTGCCTGGCGTGGCTTGGCCTTCCTACGTCCTTGTCTCCTGAGGCTCACCCAAGTTCCATGTCTCCTATCATAGCAAGCCCTGAACTGCAGGCTGGGCAGGTGGTCTGGTGAGTGGACTACCAGGTGTTTGTGCAGGGGAGCAAGGCATGGGTTGTAGGGTGTGTGGGTGGGAGGAGGCTGAGGAACACATGTTCCATATTAATCTTTATTTCAATGAAGTTGTTTGAGTTCATGCTTTATTGTGGTGCTTTAAAATAATGTGTTTCTAATGGTGCCCCCGGGGGTAGCACTTGCACTTTTGAGATCCTATTGCTGGAGTGGCTCATGAGACCAACCACAATAATAGAAAGCGAGGCACCCCCTGGTGCGCCATCTGAATTCATAATGGCAATTTCTATGATGCCCCGAGGCCAGCTCTGTTTGTACTTGAGAACATGTTAGAGCTCGGCACTGAGGAGGGCTCCTCGCTTCCTGCCCCGGTTTGATCAGAGCCCCTCTGTAAGGAAAGGTGCTCCTTCAGCCTCCTGTATCTGGCTGTCATCACCGGTCTCCAAGGAAAGGACCAGCCCTCCCCCCACTTTGGTTTTGGTGTGGGCAGAGAGGGTGATGGAGGGGGCGTGGTCTCCTGTCAGTCATGTACCCCCTTCCTTCTCCTGCCTCTCCACCCTGTGTGCAAAGCAGAAAGGCCCTCTGGGGTCTCCTGTGCCTTCACCGTCAAAGCGGTGAAATATGAAATGACAACATAATGAAATGAACTTGGTCTCATTAAGATTCCAAATGGCCGTCTTTTTTTTTTTTTTTTCCCGTTTCGGCCAAAGACCCACACCATGGCGCAGATGGCAGAAGTGGGTCAGTGCTGCATGGGGTGAGGGGAGCGGCAGGAGAAGCCCGGACGAGGGGCCATCATGGTTCAGGCTGGGACAGCAGGCCCAGGGGCAGACCAGGGGACTTAGGAAGAGCTGAATCAGCCCTCCAAATTCCTGCAGACAAGATCACAGGCTTTGGCTGCTGAGGCTGGAAACACACCCGCACAGCAAGCTCCCCTCGACCCAGGAGAATGATGGGGTGGGGTGGCTGGATGAAGACAGGGGCCCCACTTTCTCCTAAGCGCTTAGTGATGCCCTGCAGGCGCTTGATGTGAGAGATGAGCGACAGCGCTCCCTCCCTTCAGCCAGTGGAAGTACAGCCTGAATTACAGGGTGCATGAGCAGTATTTGCACTCTGGTCATGCATCCTCCGTGGGGCTGTGTAGATCATATAGCCTTATGACAGAAGCCCACGGAGGGTCAGTGCTATTCATTCATCATCAGATGTTACTGACCCCCTACTGCCTGCCAGGTGCTGTGAGAGGCACTGGAGGGTCGAAGACAGAGAGGTAACATTGTCCCTGCCCTCAAAGACCATGGAATCCTCTGTGTGTGTCCTGTGATCACAACCTCATCTCCTTGCTTGCTTTTCTAGTGCAGAGAGCGTCTTTTAGGTCAATTTGTCTGTGAGCCGTTCTCATTCATGGAGGAGTCTTCGGTCACTGGATATTTACTCAGAGGCAAAGTCTAGCCCAATGGTTCTCCCCTCTGGCTGCATGTTAGAATCACCTGGGCTGCTTTTTAAACATATTGATAACGGGGCCCAGGGATAGGGTTGACGTTTAGTGTGTACATGCAGGTATGACGTCCTGCCAGTAACCATCTGACTGGCTGGGCTCATGCCCTACTGGTCAGTAGATACTTTGATCATTATTCCTACCCTACCCCAGACTAATAAAATAAAAATTTCTGGTGATGGAATCTTGGTCATAGATAGGTTTTTGAAAAGCTTCCCAGGTGGTACTAATGTGCAGCTAGGGGTGGTTTTGGCAAGACGCATATGTGGTAGGTACACCTTTAAGGCCTGAATGGCACCAAAGCCCCAGGAGTCAATGCTGGGGACAGTTGAACTCCAGCTCTAATACTCCACCTGGGGTCCCTGGCTGTAAGGTGATGTCATCACCAAAGGGGGTCGCACAAAGTGGAGCTCCCACTTAGTACACGGTGAATGAAGGAAAAGCTTTCAGCTTTAGACTCTGAGAGGCTTTAGAAGAAGAAAAAGGCCCTATCCAGTCCCCTCTTTTTACATATGATGAAACAGTTTCAGGTGCCTTCATGATTTCGGAGGGTGGACATTTGACACCTGGCCCAGGGTCCTGAGGCAGCCTCTTTGAGAATTATTTTTGCAGCTTGGGAATAAGAGACAAGGAAGCTGCAAGGATGAGCTTTTTAGCAAGTGCCTCAAGACAGGGACATTATCAGGCCAGAAGAAACTCTTAAATCTTTATAGTTTGGCTAAGGGTGTGAATTATTATATATATATAAAAAAATTTCCCCCAACAAAATAGTTTTGCTGATGTGGGCTGCCTTTGCTGAGGCCAAGGAAAACCTGTTTCCAGTGGTGTGGCAGCTCTGAGAGGCCACTTAATCTCTGTAGCTGCAGGTTGCTGGCCTCTCTGTCTGGCACCCCAGGCTCTCCAGCTGGCACGGCTGGCTCCGTGGTGCCAATCCTCTCATGAATTATTGACATCTTGACCTCATGACCCTCTCTTATCTCAGGTAGGCCTCTGCGTACCTACCTGCTCTCTCTCCCGTATTTCTTTGGCAGAGGACCTGACCTGTCTTGAGATGCCTGCTCTTGGAACCTGTCTCCCAGAACCAAGGATTCGGAAGACCTGGGCCTCCTACCTTTTCTTCCACTCCCCCAGTGGCCCTCTGCTGCCCCCACCTGCCACAAGTCCACACTAACCATAGAATCCTTGAGGGCAGCTCCGCAGGGCTCAGGAACAAATTGTTTCTCTTACGTGCCAGGCATTGTCCTGGACATTGTCACTTATGCTGCCTGGTTCAGTCATCAGAGTCCTGGGTTAATTAAATATGTTGCAGATGGGGAAAGTGAGGCTCAAGATAGGTATGTCCCAGAACTCAAAGAAGTAGAGATAAGTTCAAACTCAGAGTTATACTTCTTGCATTACATGTTGGTTGCTTCTTTAACTCCTCTGGTTCTGGCAGAAATGGTGGCTACTGGGGGAAAAAATGAGAGATGATCATGGAGCAGTGGAAATTAACCACTAAGTTTTTAGAAAGTGAGACAAAATGATCATTCAGGATGCAGGACTGTTGCATCTATTAGAGCATGGTGTTACTTTTCCCTTCTCTTCTCATCTCAAGTGCCCTGCATGTTCCTCAGCTTGTCAGGGGCAGGAAAGGTAGTATTCTTGGACGAACCCAGAAGACAGAGCCCACTTACAGCTCAAGACTCAGGGAGCGGATAAATGAAAATCAAAGGACACAGAGTTCAGTGGGCTGAGCCAGATGGAAAGGTCATAATCCACCCATCAAGATTCAGCCGAGAAATCTGAAAGGAATTGAGCAAGATATGGGGGTGGTACCTGAAGAAGCCAGTCATGGGAGGTACATGGAGTGGGGAAACTGGAAAACAAAGCTCAGCACCGGCATCTTCCAGAGGACACCAGGGATGAGGTAACTCCACGTGAGACTCGGCAACCTCCACTCTCTCCTCCCATGGTCAGACTCAATTCTAAGAGTGCCAGATGTGGATGATGTAGGTCCTGGGAACTGACAATTGCTCCTAGGTAGAAAGTTTATGAGAGAGGCAGTGGAGGCATTTCTCTGGCATCAAATTTATCAACATTCTTCCCATGAGGATTTGAGGAGTGCCCTGTTCCTAATGGGAGTATACTCCTACCTTTGTATAATGACACACAGAGTGAGGCTGTGTGTCAACAACTATACACACATGCTGCTGTGTCTAGTCATGTTCACATCCACACTCACACATACAGTCACTCCGGGCTGATACATTGGCACTTGGCACAGAGGTGCTTTGAAGGATCCAGGACCTGGGGTTCAGAGGATAGTAGAGAGCTGGTAGGAAAGAGTATGAATTTTGGGGGGAAAGCTAGGACTTGTAAAATCAGAGAGACCATAACTCTTAAAAGTCCAGAAGTTAAGTTCAGAGAAGTCTGCTAGGGTAGGAAATATCAAGTAAGCACCTTGGGGTCAAAAGTAGTGTCCAGAATCTGACCATCAGTTGGAGAGATGTCACCAGTGGCACAAGTAAGAGTGGCACAAGTAAGAGCACTCTGATCTTAAGGCAAAGGCTCCATCCTGTTTATTGTTGGGGATTGTGGATGCAGCCCTAGCCAGGCACACTAGAGACTTATGGTCAATTCTTCTTCCTCCCTCTCCTGATTGCTAAGCTGGTGGAAGAAAATCAGCACCTGGAAGGATTCGACCATTTCCAAGTTATTGTACAAACGTCCAGCAAAAAGTGACTGAGGAAGGTATTCTGGTTTTTGCTTTATATTGTTACATTAGAAAAAATCATTCATTTACTTAAAAATGTATTATGATATACCCATGATCAAGAAACTCCAGTGTGCTGCCATGAATACAAAAATTTATAAAAAAAACGCTGCTGCTCTCAAGGAGTTTACAATCTAGAGGGGGAGAGAAACATGCAAGCAAATAGCTCTAATGTGAGTTAAAAATAGCCTGTTGTGAGGACAGAGGTGAAGGAGTGAATAATAATTATGGGGGAGAGTTAGGGGTTAGTGTTGTGGAGGAGGTGGCCTTTGATCTGGGCCTTGAAGCGTGAATATGATTTTAACTGAATGGGGAGATGGAGAGGAGGAAGTAGGAGGGAGTTTTGGGAGGAGGGAACAGCATGAATAAAAACATGCAGGTGTAAAATTATGTAGCAAGTCTGAAGAAAGGCAATTAATACAGTGAGGCTGGAATTTAGGGGGCTGCTGAGGAGACGAGACTGGAAAGACTTAGTACATCCAATTAAGGAGGATCCAGGTAATTATATAATCCTCTCACTTTAACTGGCTAGTGGGTAAGGGACCTAGCGGGTCCGGGTCTAGATATAATACATTATTTAAAGCACACACGGTTGCTTCAACACATTTTGCCTTCCCTCTACTCCTTGCAGCCATACAATCCTATTCTTTGTGAGAGTCTGTATACCTTTTTCGTGCTTGTAAGCTCACACCGTATCTCCTTACCTACATACCCTCAGGCCTTCCTAACAACTGCATTCTCCCACCTGACCTCCAGTGTGTATACCTCCTCACACCAGGGGAGTGGAGCATGCAGGGGGCCAGGTGACCATTAAGCAAACATCATTGCGCTTGGTAGGAGGAAGCAGAAATGCATTGCAAATCAGGTGTAAAGTGGTGCATTCTGCGAGTTGGCTAGAATAATTTCAGACCCCAGGCCTCCTGCTGAAGTGAAAAACGACATTTATAGGAGGGAAGCTTAGAATTAATCCTCCAAAATGATAGTAAAGTGAATTCTTTCCTGGCTCTGCTGTGACTGTTCTTCCTCCTATTTCTGTCTCTCCTTATTATTGTCATGAGTTCTGCTCTCCAAAGTGGATAAAGTCACCATTCAGATAAGATCAGTTTCGTCTGGTGCAGCCACGTTGATCTGATCACAGTTTGGACTGCAGGTTTTGAATTCACCTTGGGCATTTAACTTTGGGGGGTGGGGGAAAGGGAAATAAAAATGCCGATCTGGCACAAAGTAGCTGCAATCATTAGTTTGCTGTCTTCAGGCCTTCTCTGAGTCATACCGCAGGAAAGCAGATTCTCTGGCTATTTCTCGGACTTTGGGACACTTTTTACCCCAGTCACCTTTTACCCCATTCCAATATTTGAATCGCAGTGGAGGCGGTTTCACTAGGAGTCATCAGTCTGCAATTCCTGGTGGAGTTCTCAGTGATTGTGAAAGATGGCAAGTCCCGCACACCCGCTGAGCAGCATGGGAGCTCTCCGTGGTCCTGAGAAAACTGAGGCTGCTCTGCCGAACGGGAAGCTGTTGGGAGCTCTCCATGATTCTGCAAGCAATACACTTCTGTAGGGAATTTGAGGGGAAATTGTCCACAAACTACTCTGATAATGATTGCCCCACAGGAGAGTTGAGATAAAACCAGAGTAGCAAGCTGTTGAGGACTTGCTGAATGAATGTCCACCCTAAAAACTAACGACCACTTTCACATTTGCTCTTATTCTGTGATGCCAACTGATTGTTTTAGAATGCCTCGTTTATTTAGTTTTCCTCCTAGTGGTGAGCGAAAGAAAGCAGATGCTTATATTAATTATAGGGTGTATATTATTGTCCACCTGAAGCACAAACATAATGAAAGAGCCACAATTCATTTATTCCACAAATATTTTGGGTGCACTTTTGATATGCTAGACAATATGCTAGATCTTAAGCCTTGGACAAGCTTATAACTCACACAGGAATTAGATGAGCTGTGACTCTGGGAAGGCTGCCCTTTTCCCCTATCAAGTACTGTTATCTGGTGACTGACCACTCTGGACTTCAGTTAATGGTTATAGCCAAGAAGAGACCTGGGGAAAAGTCATGGGAATACTGGGGCTCCATTTGTGACTCCTGTGAACCACTGTGTGACTTGAGTGGGTTCTAAAGGAATCAGAGGCCTCTACAACTCTATATGAACTAAATCTCCATCTCTGACTTTGTAAAGAGAAAAAGTCTCTTTAGGCTTGAATCAGCTTCCTGCTGGGATCAGGATCCCTCAATGTGCACAGGGCTCTCTGCACTGATTGCCCTGAGGAGTGTGCTGTGAGAATGCCTGATGCTGATGCGTGCACGGGTGCTCATAAAAGGATGCACCTGGCAATATGATGGTAATACTTATACAGCACATACTATATTCTGTGATTTGTTATGACTGCTTTACGAATATTAAATGATTTAATTATCATAACAACCTTTTGAGGTAGGTACCATTATTATAACTATTTTATAAATCAGCAAAATGAAGCACAGAGAGGTTACATAGCTTGCCAAAGATCACACAGCTGGTAGATTGCAGAGCCAGGATTCAATAGCAGGCAGTCTGCTTCTAGAGTCGATTCTCTTAACCACTGTGCTATAAAAACCTGAAGCTTACAAATTCCTGGGAAGTGGTTACATGTTCCCTGAGGTAAGAAAAATGTTTGGATGGCTTGATTCTCCCCTGCTCTCACGTCCTTTCTGTAACAAACGTCTCTCACCTCATTTTATAGACTGACTTCTAAGAGTGATGCACCTTAATGCTATTTCTGAAATTTTACTTATCTTTTAGCTGGAATTTTACCAAGTAATATTTGTCCTATCATCCTGAAAGAAAGTATTCATTCATGATGGGATACTTCTTATTAGTCAAGTTTTAAGTCAAAAAAACCTTTTGTTTCCAGAAAAGCCTTTTAGACCATGCAGTCTAAAGCTGTTCTTCTTTCCCCTAGCTACTTTTATAAAATTCTATGCTTTTGTTTTCTTCATAGTAGTTATCACTCTTTGAAAGTATCTCATGTGTTCATGGGCTCTATTATTTTCTATTCCTTATCCCTACTAGAATCTAAGGTACATGAGGACAGAGGATTTGTTTGTCTTGTTTACTACTGTGTTCTCCCTACTTGGAATATGATATGGTTAGTAAGTGAATCTAGGCCCAAGCATAATTTGGTAGACTCTTGGAGGAAAATCCAGAGAGAGGGAGAGAGTTAATAAAGTCCTCTGGACTAGGAGAGATTTGCAAATTTAAAAAGGGAAAAAAGTCAACATACAGCTTAAAAAAGAGACCTAGTGGAAGAGACCATTTCCAATCAGCAAGGGTCACCAGCTCTTGGGAGCCAAAGCAAAGAGGTTTAGGTAGCTGTATTTGTAAGCCTGGTATGTCTCACCTTCCAGCAGAGCTGTTCTGCATGTCAATTCACCCTAGAGATTGACGTGAAGGAAGATGGCGTGTGATTTAGGAGAGTGAGGAAGTTAGCTTGAACCATGGGCATGTCATCATTTTCCCTTGACTTTTCCAGGAAGTAAAAGGGGCATCTTGTCTTTTTTCCCCCCTGGTGTCTAGAGATCTTGCCCATCCTCAGCAACATGGTCTACATGTGCTTCAGGCCTAAGCAATAAAACTAAGAGGGGGTGGAGATCATCAGCTTTTGAAGTGACTCACACTTGTTACAGGAATTAGAAGACAAACTGGAGATAAGGTGATGGGGCATGGAAGAGCAAGACGGAGAGTTAATCTTCGAAAACTGAAAAATGTGAGGCTATTGATATATTTGGGTGCTTCAGAGGTGATTTATCCATGTTTGGTTGATTTTCTAGACTTTTAATTTTCTTTCCAGTGTTTGGCATTGATAGTGCCAACTTATTACCAGAGGCTGCAAAGAAGAGAGAAGACTTGAACCAGTTAATTCAGAGTTTAGAAGCAGATGCATCAGAGCATTTGGTGGGGGAAGAGGATGATTCCCTGTTCCCCATAGTTACATGCCAGATTTTCACACTTTGAGATTTTCTTAGTCAACAATTGCCTAAAATCTGTTTTCACCTCCAGTGTGAATAGGGCATTAATCACTGAAATCTGTTTCTCACAGTTACGCTTCACATAGGGCTCCGGTTTGCTTCCAGAGTGACCTTTGGTATAAAACTTTTGTTTGCTGATGCCTGTATTTGCCACACGTCCAATGGGCGGTGAAGAATGGGAAGGGTGGGAAGGGTTTCTCAAGGAGTTGTAGACAGGGAAAGGGAACGTCAGAGAACAGGAGAACTACTGATTAGAAAGGAGAGAAAGAAAGTAGGGAACTGAAACTAATCTCCATTTAAATGAGGGATCCGGCGTTGGACCCTTTTGGTGGATACCTTTGTGGGTGCAGAGAGGAAGAGGGAAGTGCACAGGTATGGAAGCCAGAATGCCATAGATCTGAATTGCTTCCCCGAACCTCTTGCCCCAGCCTTATAGCTCTTCCAAGTATTAAACGAGATAATATATGTGAAATGTCCAGCACAGAATAGATGTTAAACAAGTGGAAATCATTATGGGCTTCATAAGTGCCCAAACTTTAAAAAAAAATTCATTTATCACGTATTTATTGAGAACTTTTAAATGCTATGTATGGTTACATATATGTGATCACTGCCCTCCTGTCTAGGGAGTAAAGGAGCAGTAGTCATCTTTAGGAATATTTCTTAGTGACCTAGTACTATCGCTTTGCATTTACCTAACCCCTAGTGTGTACCCAGCCCTTAACTGCTTTGTAGGAAGGGAGTATACTAGTAGGAAGAGGGGCAAGTGGGCTTATGTGATGATGTTAAAGAATATGCGAGGCCAGGTTGGCATAGAAGAACAGCAGAAAGAAAGAACCTCATTTATTTATTCAGCAGACATATATAGCCTAGCAGCAAAATCTTAGCCCAAGCAATGGGCTCTGATGGAATTTCTAGGTTAGTGGGGGCTTGGCATGAGAGAGAGTGAGGAAATAGGAGATTGTACGCATGCAAGCTCATGAAGTTGTGGGCTGAGGAGGTGAAAGAATGAGTGGATGAAGACTGTGGAAAGGGAAGAAAAAAGGGAAGTCACAAGTTACAAGGAGAGTGGCCCAAGGAGTGGGTTAGGGAACCAAGCAAAGTGCTGGGGGTGGCTGAGTGGTATCAGGAAAGCAGATGGTGATCCTTGAGAAGGAGGGTGCAGATGGCGTTGATGGTGAGGAGGCAGCGTGGGGTGAAGAAGAGTCCCAGCTTGGCCACCCCAGGAGGGGAGAGGCTGGAACACAGCTCCCCACGCTGGGTGAGCTCTGTGAGTCATCTGGCCCCCAGTGTGGCATCTGCAAGGGGTACCAGGAGGAAGGATGCAGGAGGCTGTGTGATTCTTTATCATGGGCCTTGGAGGTTAAACATGAGCCTCAAACACCCAGGAGCTCCTCGTGAGGAAAGAAAGTTCTCCTTCTAAGGAAAGAACACAAGCACCCTATTATATTCAAATCCAGTCTCCCAGGTTAAGTTTCTACCGTCTGTTTGATCTCGGGCAAGTAACGTGATTGCTCTTGGACATGGCTTTCTCATCTGTAAAATAAAAAGGTTGGGTTAGGTAATACTTAAAATACTTTTAAGCTCCAAATTCTATGATTCTGAGAAATATTTGAAGGTCTAGACTGCAGAGGACAGAGCAGACTTATTAGTCTATTACTGCTAGAGTTGCGTGTGAAGGGTAACTGTTAGAAACAATGATCAAATCCCTATGCACACTGGTGCTGAAGATAAATATTAAGCAATTGTTGCTCAAGAAGGAGGATTCTGGCTTAATGTAATAACATTTTTAAATATTGGAGTCATCCAGTGATGGGTTGCTCTGTGTGGTAGTGAGCTCCCTGCTGCAGGAAGTGATCAATATCAGGTTGAATGATGATGTTTTGGGGGCTGCTGTAAAAGGAACTCCTCCCCCTGCACCCACCTTTACAAAACATCATGAAACATTCTGCTTTCCGGCAGACTGGTTGAGCGTGTGATTGAACGGTTGAGCATGTGACTGGTTGGTGAATCCCAGCTAGTATTTCTCAGAACATGATGTCATTCATAGTAACAGGTCTCCTGTGTGGAAAAAAGGGTTTTGTGGTAAAGTAACTTTGGAGAACATTATATTAAACGATGTTAAGCAAGTTTCTCTTCTGCGAGACTTCTCAGAGACTTAAATATATTCGTGTGATTATGGATTTTCGGATCATATTTGACAATGGAGTCTTTCAGAGTATCTGATAGGGATAGTGACCTACTGAATCTACTTGGAGAAACGTTGCTTTAAGCTGTTGTTTTATGTTCTAGGTCCTTTGCCGCTAGAAAGAAAGCATCAGAAATTCCCTGCTGTCCTTGGCTAGGTCTCATGATGAAGCCTAATTTGGGACTTAAAGCCCTCGGGGAGGGGATGGAACTGTGGATGATACTGTTAGCCTGACTCAGCTGGTGACCTTAGATGAGTCCTTCCTTGTACCTCAGTTTCCTCATAAGTAAATGGGGAGAAATATGTTGAATCCAATCCTTTTTAGGGTTGAGGTGTCATGACAGAGTTCAAGGTAACACCCATGACATTGGAGTTTGAGTTTGAATCACCTGGGCATCTTGTTGAAGTGCAGATTCTGATTCAGCAGGTCTGCTGGGCTTGGAGTGGGGGTAGGAGCTGAGATTCTGCATTGCTGACCCGCTCAGAGACAATGCTGGTGCAGCTGTGGTCACGCTGAGCGTCATGAAGGTCCAGGAAGCCACATAGTCTGGCCCATATCAGGAGTATCGCCTCGTAGGCAGCAGCTCAAGCGTTCTGGTGTCACCACATTTCCTGGAGATCTGGTCTGTGTTTTCAAAGGTATTATTCCCATGGAGAAATAAGCCAGGCACCTCTCTTGTGTCCCTGTGGAGGGTTTGCCTTGGGCCCCTCTGAAGGGAATCCCTCTTCCTCGTCAGTTTCCCCACCCCCTACTGCCTACAGCTCCACAGTCGGTTAAGCTATTTTTTGAGTTTGAGTTAAAACCATTTCAGACATATTTTTAACTGCGGCCTGTTTGAAAAGCTGTTAGCATTTGGCAATCATTCCATCTTCAGCTTGAATCCCGAGGAGGGTGTTTCTTTCTTTCTTTTCTTTTTTTTCCTCCACAACCAGGCAAAAGTATATCATTTAAGAATAGTCCTGGTGCGTGGGTCCGAGAGAATGGCTGCTGCTGGGGATGGGAATGGAGATGGGGCGCGCTTCAGTCTCCACAAGATCATCACTGTTGGTGCTGCCTTTCCTGCCTGCACCCGGGCTGAGCTGGCTTTACAGTGTGAAGGGGCAGGGATGATATGAGGGCCGTCCAGCAGAGGGAGAGGGAGAGACGATGGGAAGCAGGGGCTGGGGAGGGACACAGGGCAAATGGCACCAGAACTGGGGCTGATTGAACCTCCAGGAATGATAGCAGAATGGATATCTTTCCTGCCCGTGATCCTGAGATTTTCTAGAACCAGCACATCACCATTGCCATTGTTAGAAAGCTTTTATTAAGGGCCTCCTGGGAAGTAGTGCCCATGGGAAGTTGTTTTATTTTTTATTTAAGTAACACACATAGCCTCTACACTGTGAATACCACTGTTTGAATACTTTAAAAATATTAGCTCACTTAATCCTCCTAACAACTCTATTGAGGTAGGAACTATTGTGATCCCCATTACATAGAAGGGGAAACTGAGGTGCAGAATGGTCAAGCAACTCACCCAAGGTCCTGTGGCCTGTGGGCTGTAGAGCTGGATTCCAGCCTGTGCGGTCTGGAGCTGGAGTTCACGCCCTTTGCCACTACACTATGCGGAGATGCAAGTCCTGCCCTCTAAGCACTCGATCTGAAAGTGGCCTGTGCCAGCTGTCCGCTCTTACCTAGCTGGTGGGAGGAATCAAGTTTAAAACAGACAAGAACTTCTGTCATAAATGGAGCAAATGATGATTTTTTTTTTAAAGCAACCATCAAGCATTAATAGGTAACTCCCTGCCACTCAAACATTCAAACCCATTAAACACTCCAAATATATCTGGACCGTATTAAAATGTGATCCCCAAGCAGGAAATTCTAGAATTGCTCTGAAAATTATCAGCGTGGGAGGAAATAGTTTCCTTCTAGCATTTTTCTTGTAAAGTTTCTGGTGAGATATTCTTGCATCATCAGTCTAGTCAAGTTGCTTGCTCCTGGGTGCTCAGGGGAAGAAGGATGCAGCGCAGGGATGCCATTGCACGTCCTAGCCAGGATCTCCCCGAGGCTGGAATCGGCAGTCCTGTCCCAAAGGCTGGTTCCTCTCAGTGACAATGGCTGCTGAACTCAGGGAGGTGGCTGAGAGGCTTCTACTGCTGCAAGCGCCTGAGAATATTTTATTTCCATGGAGGAAGCAGGGAAAGAAAATGAGGGTAGAGGGTTCCCCACTGGAGTTGGAAGTTAAAGACTTTTTGCCTTCCTGGGAGCTAGCCTTTCCTGCAGCCTCTTTGGGGGTGGGTGGGTAGGGGGTGCTGATACCCTGATGGAAGGGATGCCTGGAGTTAGAAACATTCCCTGGGAACTAACCCCCTCAAGGCCTGAATGCTTAGGCTCGCCTTTGGGCTTATGTCCTCACACGCCTGTAAATCCCACATCCACGTGTTCTCCTTCCATCCTGTGACGAACAGTTCTCTGGATTAGGTGCCGCTTGCAGAATTTGGGGAGTGTTGCTCTTGACTCCCCCTGACTCACTGCTGGCCGTGTCCTCTTGCTGGACTGCAGGTTTAACTCTTTCTGTGTAAGTTCTCTCCTTGGAGATACCAGGCCCCTCTGTATTACTGTCTACACTGCACAGTGCATGTCTAATAATGCTAATTAATAAGCAGTCACTTATGAATACCACTGGAAACACTGTCACGTGGGTGACGGAATGTCAAACTCCAGGAGGCAGCAATGCAGCCCAGCTCTTGTGGGAGGAGAGGAGAGAACAGGGTAAGGGATATTCGAAAGTGGCATTGGATGAACCGCTTTGAGCCAATAGCATTTGAGGCTGAATTCGAAATCTGCTCAGGAGCAAGGCAAGCGGGGATCTGAGACCTTGACTCAACTGCAGTGCTGGCTGGGGATTAGCAGAACTGTCTAATGCGCAATTTTTGTGACTTGGTCTTGGCTTGACAAGCCTTTGATATTCCTAGGGTGTGTTAGGGTAGAGCAGTGGGAACTCAGAAAGAGAGGACGGTACGTATACCTATTTAATGGATGAAGAAACTGAGGCCATTGACCACTATCATTGTTTCCCAAAGATTATTGAGAGAATCAGTAAGTAAAAGAAAGAACCTGTTTAATGAAGGCAAAAGACTCCCAAAGCAACCTGAAATTCACATACCAAGAGTCATTAGGGCAACAGAAAGGTATATGTTAAGTCTTTTATCTATAACCCTGATTTTATAGGCATAGTCTTATTTATAAATATGCAATTGCATATATTTCGATAAATAACATAAAGCCAACTTGCTGTGAAGATTAAACGAGATAACGCATGCCAAGTGCTTACCTTAGTACCAGGCAGGTGAAAATAATGCTAACGATCAGGGCTGATAGCTGGTATGTCCTGTTAGGATCAAACCATTTGCTTAGGGCCAGCCTCCAGTCTGATTGGCTGCTGCCATGCCACCTCAGATATTAAATAGTTTAAATCTCACTCTGATAATGATAACTGATACTCCATTGTGGACCTTCCAAGTGCCATTTACTATTACAGGTGCTTTTGATATAATTGTCACAGGAAATGTTTGAGGATGGTATCATTATCATTCCCACTTCACAGATGAGAAAGCTGAGAGTTGAAATGTTAATAACTTGGCCAAGGTCTCATGGCCAGCAAATGGTGCAGCTGGGATTTGAACTTAGATGTGCTCTTTGCAGAGCCTTGGGATCTTAACTAGGATGCTACCAAGTGGAGGCCCAGACTGGTGGTGGTGTTTATTATTATTACTGTCATTCTCATCATTGTATCAACTTGACTTTTTTCCCCAGAATGTCATGGACAACTTATTCTTTTGATTGGCAATAAAATTGTTCCTTGTTCCGTTCTGAAAGCACTGGTCTGGCACATTTGAGAAAAATTGGAAGAGTCCCTGTCCCATTTTGTTTTCCTCCTGACCTGAGTGAAGGCAGCAGCCTCAGAGTCAAGTGAAGAAGGTAGGTCCGCCAGGGAACCTTTAACCTCATGGCCTCTGACTGTGGTCCTTGCCGCTCAGGACAGAGGTGAGAGCCGTGAAAGGCCAGGGTCTCTGAAGCCTTCAGTTGCTTCCATTGAGTCTTTCTGTAAAAAAATCGGTACCATTGCTGGTGTGGCGCCATCATTTGGGCAGACACCTGACATTGCTTTATGCTTATGGTTGCATTACGTGTCTTATTGTCTTTATTGTTGTCCATCTCTGCTCTTCTGTACGTATCCAGCCTCATAAATCCAGAACTCTCTGAGGGAATGCTGGATCACTGAGAATGAGCGGAGTGGTAGTTAGCTAAAATGCTGTAGAGGAACGGGATCAAATGAGCCCAAAGATTTCAGAATAGAAGGCAGACTAAAAGGATACACCAGAGTAATTGAAAGGTAAATAACACTTGAGAAGCCCAAGAAACTACTAAATGGAATAAAGTGATAATGACAAGTATACTCAAAGTATACAAGGTGAAGTAGGTAAAAAGCAAAAGGACTAAAAACAAGTAAATGATAGTACCTCAGATGTCAGAGTAAGCTAAAATATTAAAAATTAAATGATGAAATAAAGGAATGCTAACTATAGGGGCAGTCCAAAGTTAATAACCCCGTGCAGGGGCAGAGGCAGACCCTTGGGCCAAGGTAGTGGACATTTGTTAAAACATTTCCGTGGGACAGGTGTTCTGCATGTATTTTATCATTTAATTCTCGAAACAATCCTATGAAGTAAGTATAGGCATTATCTCCGTTTTGTAGGTGAAGACACTGAGACTTGGAGAGGGAAAAAAATTATTCACATCACACGAAATTTAGGTGGTCAAGTTGGGATTGGAATCCAGGTACGTGTTTTAACCCTAGGTCGTCCTGTAGACATGCAGTGGACTTCTTGAGGGAATGTCCTTCCACAGCTGGTGTTTGCTGGAGGAGTCCCATGGGAGGTGACATCTGCAGGGCAGTGAGTCCTCAGACTCTCCCTTTGGGCTTATACCCTCATATTCCCTGGGGGGCCCCTTAGGTCTCTTCCTGCTGTTCCCAAAGGTGAGTCTATAGCTGCCCTTGCTAGTTCCAGTGTCCTGCTGGATCATGGTGATCCTTTACATTGTTCTTCCCACAGGAGCTCTAGACAGCTTGACCAATCCCATGCACTGTGTCCTCTGAAATTCCCTTCCACATTCTGAAAACAAATAAGGTACATGGACTTCAAGGAAGGCCAGGTAAGGAAGATATAGATCAGGAGACACGGCATTTCAGGTCTAGCATAAACTGGTGAAAGGTGAGGTGTCATACATGAAATTAATCGATTATGTGCTGGGTACCATTGAGGTATTGAAGACTGGGGACCCAAAGAAATATAAGGAAGTGAGATTATTATCTGAAAGGTAAAACAGACGGAAATGTAGACTGGTAATGCTGGAATTGCATGTGTCCATTTAAGCCCAGCCCAAATGCCACTTTAGTCTACCAAGCTTGCCTTTATACCCCCAAATCTCAAAAAAAAATGTTATCATCTGCTTCTTGACAATCCCATAGAGCTTCCTTTACGTTGCTTTCATGACTGTTACTTTTCCCTTGCTTTATAGGAACACATCTCTGTCTTCCACCAAAGCATAGAAGACTCCTTGGGGCAGGAAAGTTGACCTATTTGTTTGGTTTTCTGTGAGAATAAGGCTGAGTACACATGCCCTCAAGTTTGCTAGGATGGTTGGAAGAATGTCCGGTAAAGGGCAGAAATATAAGGACTACTACCCTCCCTGAAAAGGAGGCAGTATAACGTGAGGCTGAGCAGGCAGGCTCTGGAGTTGGATACACATGAGTTCAACTTCATTTTGGTTATTTCCTGCTGTGTGACCTTAGGGGACCCTCCATAAAGCTTTGATTTCCTCAACTGTAAAATGAACCTCAGTGGTCAACAGGCAGCAAGCTCACTGGACTGAATGACCTGACCCATGTGCTGGCATGTGGTGAGTGTTCAACAGCTGTTAGCGGCTTTTCCCGCCGCTGGCGCTGGCCGGAGGAAGGACCATGTGCCATGCAGCCCTTAGAAAGGGGAGGCAGGAGAAGAAAGGGGCAGGGCTGGTTAGCCCACTGTGAGGCACCAGGGCCTGATGATGAACAGAACCTTGTGTTTGGTGCCACTGACAGCCATCCCTTGTTTAGGCTTGACTGGGGAAATGTTTTCACAAACGTGGACTACTTTGGCAAAACTGGTGATGGACTTTGAAGGGTTTGGGTGTGCAGTGGCAATGCCCTGAGCTCAGGGTGCGAGCCACAGAAGGGAACCATCTGCCTGATCCAACACAGAGCCTGATTCCTGCCTCTGTCTCTTTTAGCTCTCAGCCCCCAAAGATAGGGTGGGCTGTGCCTCTGTCTGCCTTCCGTGCCAGGAGCCCTTGGAGGGGAAGCCCCATTTGTCACCTTCATGTGTGTCCCCAGTCCCCCGCACTATGTCTTGTCTTAAGCAGGCATTCAGAGGGCTTGCAGAGGAATGGCTTTGTGTCCTAGTTACAGCCTCCACCAGATGCACAGGGCTTGCCCTAATTTTGTAAGGAGGAGTGACTGCTCAGGGAAACTGAGGCACACTGGTAGGTCAGGGTCCTCTCTACTCCCTCATTCTGCAGTGAGACACATGCATCTTCCCCAGTGAGGAAGTGGCTTAGTCTACTGAAGCTGTAAATGAGGATTTTGTCTTTAATTCCTGCTCCAGATCCAGCGAAGACCCTTCCTAGGCTGGGATGAAGGGAGAAATGAGCTCCTGACACTGCCTCTTAGTCGCAGGGGGCTGCACAGTGCCCCTCCCAGTTGATATCTTCTCAGCTGTTTGAAAAACAGTCAGGGAGGAGGTGAAGCCCTGAGCCAGGCAGCCTGGCTGTCTCTTTAAATGCCGGGGTCTGTGTGGGAGAGGGAGGGGCCGGCTCTGGAGTGCGTGAAATTCCTGGGCTCCTCCGGCAGTCTCAGGCTTAGAGCGCAGCCCTACACATCTCCTCTCGCATGCAACTCACTGAGAGCGAGAGGGAGTGTGTCCTCCCCTCTCGAAGCCGCCAGCATCTCGAGCCACCAAGGACCTGCTTTTCGCACCTCCAACACCTCCTCCCTTCTTCCCCGCCACTCCCTACCAGAGAGAAAGAAAAAGAAAAGGAGACCGAAAGATTCCGGGATCTGAACCTCCCCAAAGAGGAAACATACCCAGCAAACTCAGTTGATTAAACATCAAACAAACAAACAGACCCCAAATCTTCTGCTCAACTGGAAAGGTAAGATGTGGGGGGAAAGGAAGGCAGGCGGCATGTGAAACAACTCGGGCTTCTTGTTGGTTCTGGGAAGAGGTCGCTCCTGAGAGGGCAGAAGTTTTCAGCTGGGAGCGACCAACCTAGATTTTTTTTTTTGAAGGCTGGATCGGAGAGCCTTGGCTGACCATGGGAAGGGCTTTCCAACTGCCTTTCTTTTCCTTCAGTTTCTCCTGGAAGTTGGGTCCTTTTGCTCCAGATGTTGAAAAAGTCAGAGAATGTTTTAGATTTTAAATCTTTTTTAAAGTCTTTCTCCTATTTGCTTGGATTGTTAGTCTGCAGTGACGTGTACCTGTCACTTCATTTTGGGCAGATACTTTTTTTGCATTTTGTGATCACTTTTCCCCTCATTTTTTTTTTTTCCCCCCTGGGGAAGGGGCTAGTTCAAATGAGAAAGAGAAGAAGGAAAGCTCTGAGGATCACAAGAAGAGAAAATTGAACTGAGATAGGGATTTCCCTAGCTGTTGAGGAATTGAAGGGTGTGTGTGTGTGTGTGTGTTTGAGTGTGATTTTTTTTTTTTTTTTTTGGAAGATGTGTGAGGAGGTGGATCTTGAGTCTGAAGATTCAGGCTGGAGTCCTGCTATCTTGCTGTGGAGGTGGGCATACTCAGAGAAGGTGAAAAGGGAGTGTGTGTGTGTGCGCGTGTGTGCGAGCACTCCTGTTTGGATCCGCTAGAAGGGAATCTTCCTTCTCTGCCTTCCATTTGTTTATATTAATGATTTAGTAGCAGGCTTGCCTGAAAACTTCCCCTCTGTGTAAGCACTGTGGGCTTTGTAAGCTCTCAGTGACCTTAAAGCCTGGTTCGATGTATTTTTTTCTAGGCATTGTGTTGTACCCAGAGTTTTAGCTCTTTCCCTCTCTCTTTTTTTAACCACAAAACTTAACTGCTTTAGAAACATCATCTTGATGACAAGGGAAAAATATCTGTCCCCCCCCCATCCCTTCCTAGGCCAGTGACGTCATACCAACCTATGGGCTCGGCTGCTTTGCAGGTGACTTACCCTGTGATTACTTGTTAAAAGAAATAAATTTCTCCCTTCTTCCATTAAATGCATTCTTCTTTGGATTTGGATGTAGAAATATCATCATGCTGTGAGAAAATTTTATTTTTGAGAACCATTATTGGGGTTTAGGTAAAGTAGGATTTCTCTTCCCTGATCATTATTAAAAATGTTTTGTTTAAATACAAAGGTCAGAGATCATCCAGAGCTAGGCTAGGATGGAGCTAGACAGAGTCGGACAAGATAGGAGAGCTGGGAAAAGGGGAGCTGTCATTTCCCCGCTTCCTCCGGTCATTCCCGCTTGGGGAGATAGTTTTCTTTTACCTCCACAATCCACCCCAACATTCTTAATTCCTCCTCTGCTCTGGGTCCTGTGGATGGCCCTGGAGGGTGAGAGATGCTCCTTGTCACACCTGGAGGACCGTGTAGTTTCGGGGGGTCAGATGACCGTTTGCCTTTGTGATGAAGGTTCCAATGGAAATTTGAACTCCCAGTGCGCTGGGTGACTTAGTACCTGGGATAGTCTATCTGGGGGCACCTGGAGGTTATGTTTGGGGAGCCCGAAGAACTAGCCTTTGTGAATTTGCCATTCTGGGTAGAGCCTCCCATCATCATTCAAGGGCTTGCTTCTGCATCGCCTTTCAAGTTAAAATGGTCCCGCTGGTTATGATGGGCAAGTTTACCTAAGGGCTACTGGGTACGTGGCTGAAGGATGGAGGGAAGAGAGAGACACAGCAAGGCTGGTATTTTTTTTTTTTTTTAACCTTCTGGCTTAATCTGCCTCAGTCATATTGGGGCGAACGATATTTCAGACGGGTGCTGGTTGTGCAGAGACATTCCTATTGTTTGAATTTTTTTTTTTTTTTTTTTTTTTTGGTTGGGGAGTGGAGAGTAAGGGCTCTTGGCCCATTTTCTGCAGCCTGGGGTTCATCTGGCGAGCCAGTCTTCCTTCTGGAAGAGGGGAAAAAGGCTGGACGCTGGAAGTTCGCTATTAAAGTGAGCAACAGGGCTGGGTTAATTTTTTAAAAACAATCGGACTGTGCGAATGGCCTTTTCTGGAGCTTTCCGGTCCTTTCTAGTGAAATAATAATTTAAAAAAATTGCTTCTTAACATGCGGGGGCCAGAAATCAAAGGGATTCTAGATTTTGAGAGACAACTGCATCTTTGCTGCTCTGGTAGCTCCCTATTATTAATTATTAGGGGTCTGATGGAGGTCTGGCCTCCTTTTTTGTTGATTTTAATGCTGCGTTTCTACTGAACGTGTTGATGATTTGCTGCTTATATAAGGGAAAGGATGTATCGAGGTGGTTTGATGCTTGGGGTTTTGAGATCGGCTACTGAGATTGGGTGGCGGTTGATGTATTTGTCGATGTGCATGGTAGGAAGGTCTTTTCTTTTGGGTGGTGGGGGGTAAGGGGATGGTTGGAAAATGGTAGATGAGATGCTACAGCAAATGGGGACATGAGGAGAGACGGAGGTGAGGTCGGAAGTCACCGGCTTGCAGAATTTCTGTCCTGCATCCCCCTTTCTCTCGTTCCTTGGGAAAAAAAAATCCATTATCTCTAAAAACACATTATTCTTCAATTGGCCTTTTAGAGAAAGAAGGAGAAGGAGGGGAGGGGTTAATTTGGTGAGGGGGCTTGGTTGTAATTAGCCCACTGCTGCAAAACTGAGATACAGAAATCCATCGGCACCAGCTTTGGGGGCACAGAGAGGCAGCAGAGAGATGGGGGACGACGGGTTGTCAGTCTTGGATGCACAGTGGAGCGGTGGGGTTGGCGTTTGGGTATTGTGTGTGTTTGTGTCTCTGTGTGTGTGCAGTTTTTTCCGCCCTACCACCAATTTCCCCCTCTATCCTCCCCTAATTCTGCTGTTCTCTTGCTTCCATTGGCACACACCGCTCTCCCCTACCCCCATATACCCCCTCCCCCTTTCCTTTAGTCCTTTCTGTCTGGATGAGAAAATTCTGATTCTGATGGCTCTGCGGCTCTTTTTTTTTTTTTCCAACACAACAGTGGTGCGATGGCCTTTCCTACATGCCACACGGATGCAGCCTTCTGATAGGAGGGCTAAGTCGGCACATCTACACACGCACGCACTTTGCACACGCTCTTGCACACACACTCTCTCACACAGACACAGGCGATCAAGGGCTTGATTTCGTTTGGTTTCGTTCCCCTTTACGGCTGTCCCCACCCCTACCTCCACCATGGCTCCTCTCCACCCGTCTTCATACGGGAAATGCAGTAACGATACCCACGTCTTCTCCCCACACCGCTCTCTTCTCTCTCCTCGCCATTATTCTTTACCAAAAGCTGTGGTGTGTCGCAGTTCATGGGATTAGCATGTTGGAGAGTCTTTGGGGAGGGGACCTCATAAGAAGGGGGTTGGAATGGGGGTAGATGACATTAATGATTTTTTTTTTTTTTGGCCAAATAAGCACCCGGTGATAATGATCCAATTTAACCATCCGTGTAATATATGTTTGCGGCACATCAGAGGAAGGTTCCACGGGGAAAGCAGAGTCTGGACTGGGTTACCTCTGGGGAGATTTGATGCCTGGACAATAGACAGACAGATGCCCCCTCCACACACACACATATGTATGCTCTCACACACACCAACACCCAGCTCTGCTCAGTGGGCTGTGGCAAGCCAGAGGGCACTGCAGAATCTCCCAGAGTTGTCGTGGCTCGTGGGGAGTCTGGAGTGATGTCTTTGTCCTACCCAGCCCTCACTCTCCGGCTGATGTCTGGTCTTAAAATTCTTGGTGGCCTTTGTGTTGCCTTTTGGGTGAGGGCTGGAGGGGTGTTTGTGTTTTGTCAAACGCCGGTGTGCTCCCAGTCGGACAACACGGATTGTCCACATGGTGCGTGCGGTTCAAGCAGGGGGTGCCTGCCTGTTCGTGCTGCGTGAGTGTGCTTGGTGGGCACGGACGCGCGCACGGCTCTGGGGAGGTGTGGGGGCGACAGGGAAGGGAGGCTCCCCTTCCCTCTCTTGTGGGGGAGGAAGGCAAAGAGCGGCGGTGTTTGGTGGGGGTGAGAAGGCGACGGAGTTTTCAGGGTAGCTGAGAAGACGGTGGGGGGAGAAGGCGCCTGTCTCCGGCGGCAAGCCTCATGGGAGAGCCGCGCTCGCCAGAGCAGGCCCGTGGGTGGCTGTGCTCATGGAGGACGAGCGGGCGGCTGCGGACGGAAAGGGGAGAAGGGATGAGGTGGGCCAGACTGAGGGCTTCCCTGGCCACCTCGGGAGCCCTGGGCAGAGCGGGGGAGGACGGCCCTGCTCGCCCCGGCCTCAGCCACCCGCGTGGGAGGGTGGCCCGGCCTTGTGGGAGGCTCTGCAGCCCCTGAGGAGCTGCGCTCGCCCTCGGCCAGGATAGCGGCTGAGCCCCTGCGCCCTCCTGGGCTCCAGCCGTCGTAACTATCGGACGCCATTTTCCCTTCTCCTTTGGTTAAAGGTGTGTCCCTCTTTATGAGCAATTACATGTGAAATTGGAAAACATTTTTCCTAAGAGAAAAAAAAAATCCTTGGGGCAAAATGCTGGTTGTTGTACGTAGCTTATGTCCCTCTCCCTTCCTGGCGCTGACCTTGAGGGGTCAGGGAGAAAGGGTTACGTCATTGCCAGAGAAAGGGGACAAATGGGGGGTAGGATGCCCCAGGGGCAAATCATTGTGCCAAACGCGGAGAGGAGAAGGCTCTTGGGATCCCCCTGCTGTGTTCTCCTTACGTGACCCTCGTGTGTGGATGGGAGACTTGGAAAAGTAGAAACGTCCCTTCCAAAGCTCGCCCCCTAGAAATGTGCAGGCCTTGGTTCCTGCTGCCACCAGGCCCTGCTTCCCTCAAGCACGTACCTGCTGGGGGAGGAACCACCAGCCTCTCCGCAGCTCTGACCCTTGAGGGCCAGCCCTGGCTGCTCTGCAGATGATGAGGCGTGACTGGACCAGCCACAGGTGGCAGCACTGGGCTCGAGCAGGGCTCTGCAGGTCTGTGCTCAAGTGAGGCCTCCCCAGAGAGGCCTCTGCTGAGTGGCCTTCTAAAATAGCGCCCCTCACCCTGACGCCCCGCTACTTTCGGCCCGCGTCTCTGCCTTTCATTCCAGTCAGCTGCTCACTGCCTAACACTACATTACATACCGAAGTGTTAAGGTGATCTTGTCTGTCTCTCCCTCTGGAATTCAGGTTCCGTGAGGTCAGGGTCTTTGCCTGTTTTTGTTCATTGCAGTGTTCTCAGTGCCTAGGACATTTGCTGGCATGTAGTAGGTGCTCAACAAATATCTGTTGGTTGGAAGAAAGAACCATATGGATTTGGTGTTGGATTTGGTGTCGTTTCTAACCTTGGAGCCTGTCTTCTGCGAACGCTGAACTTTGCCTCTGCCTGTCCCTGCCTGCAAGTCCAGATATGCTAGAGGAATTGCAAAGTGCGACTTTGGAGTTCAATAGAAAGGTCTCCTCCATGCCTGGCTCAGACTGACTCTGCCTCCTTCGTGGTCCCACTAATACTAGTTAATCATCATCATCAAGTAGTAGTAATGGTAGTGATATAGCTACCGTTTCTGAGGTACTTAATATATACCAAGTTCTATACCAAGCTTCTTTTTTTTTTTTTTTTTTTACATTCAGTATCTCTTTTAATTTTCCAGACAACTCAGTGTAGTATACAGCTGGCCCTCTGTATCCGTGGGTTCTGCATCCTCGGATATGGAGGGCCAACTGTGCCACATCATTTTATATAAGAAACTTGAGCACCCGAGGATTTTTGAATCTGCGAGGGATCCTAGAACCAATACCCCATGGCTACCGAGGGATGACTCTGCTATTATTCCCTGCCTTTGACAGAGGAGGAGACTGAGACTTAGATAAAATAAGATAGTAAGATGGCAGATCAGGGATTGGAGCTCAGATCTTTTTTATTCCAGAGCCCAAGTCCGTGACCCTTATGTTACCCTGTTAGAGGTAAAAGGGAGATGAGCCATTATCTCATTCAGTGCTCTCAGATACAGATGAGAAAACTGAGGCGAAGAGAGATTAAATGGCTGGTCCAAAGTCATATGCCAAGTTTGATGCAGAGACAAAGCTGGAATCCAGGTTTTCTGGCTATCCGGGCAGTGTTCTTTCTATACCATCTTGCTGCCTGTGGGACGTGGGCCCTCTCTCAAATGGGATTGTACTGGAGGCTGCCTGAGGTGCCCTCTTAGCTTTCCTTCTTCCTTGGTCGGTGGGGGAGTGGGGTCTTGGTGAGGTGGGAGGGAGTAGATGTGCCTTTAATGAGGGCAGACTCTTCCTGCCGAGCTGGAAGGAGACTGGGGGCTATTCTCCAGGGTCATCAGAATCACTGGGTGCCGGTCAAGGTCATCCCCTGAGTGTGCTGGAGGAAGAGACCCCAGTGGAGTGCTCCAGATTCTTAGTCCCATGTAGCCCTGCCCATCATGGTTACTCTCAGATACAGCAGGGGCTCCATTCAGAGGTCCAAGCAGCTGGTGTCTGGATCCTGATGACCTGGGAGCTTGTGTGCTTCTCCCAGACTGGCTTAGCCCTTGCTTCTCAAGAAGGCAAGGCGTGGAGCCAGACACTAGCCTCAGTGTGTTTCATTTCCGTTTCCAGAGGCTGGCTGGAGAGCTTGAATTCATGGACTATGTGGAAGGGTCCTTACTAGTCCCTCTGCTCCAGCCCTAGGGGTGGCCTTGACCTCGACTCAGGGAGGGGATAGACATTCTAGCGTGCATGCGTGCGTGTGTGCGTGCATGCATGTGTGGGTGTATGTTATGCTGGGGCCAGGAAGGTAGGGGAAGTGGGGGACCAGAGTAAAGTGGATTCTGAGAAGCAGGGAAGCCTTACCTTCTTCCAGGACCTTGAGACAGCGTGAGAAGCCTTTTCTGTGTGACTTTGAGGTGGGGTGACCAGATGCCCTGGTTTGTAGAAACAGGCCCATTTAGGCCTTTGTCCTAATGTAATTATTAGCTCTCAGAAATGTCCTGGTTTGGATGATAAAACATATGGTCATCCTTCTTTGAGGTGACATTACCCACTTTCTGTTCATGGGACAGAGAGAGGAAAGGCGTGTCAGATAGGGAAATCAAATTTTAGGCCAAGAAGATGGCTAGGAGAAGAGACTTTCCCCAGAGGTGCTTCCATTTGTCCCCTATTTCTAAAGGATTAAGACCTTAATCTTCTGACTACTCCTGCTACCAACATGACGACTACTAACCTAACTACCTTACCACAACTACTTCTGCTAGCCAGCATTTGAGTCCTACGTGTCAGATACTATGCTAAGCACTTGACACGCATTATCCCACTTAACCTTCCTACCGCCCTACGAGGTGGGTACTATTAACATCTCAGTATGACAAATAAAGAAACTGAGCCCTAAAGAAGTTGAATAACATGTGCAAGGTCACGCAGGTAGGAAGTGACGAGGTCATGTTCAAACCCAGTGGCCTGGCTCCAACACTCTGATAGCCACACTGTGTCGCAGCACCTCCGTGGGCCTGTCCTCTGGTCCCCACGTCTGGGAACTTGACCCTGAGAGCCGACCCGTTTGCTGGGCTGGCTGCTCACAACCCTGGGACCTGCGGAAGATGCTGCTGCCAGTCAGTGGCCCGTTAGGCTTAGGGAGAGGAAGCCGCTGGCCCAGCAGTGGCGCTGCTGCTGGTCTTTCTGATGGTACTTTAGAGACTCTGGTTCCCATGGTGACTCAGTTACCTTCTTGCGGCTTCAGGCACCTTGTCAGGGGAGGGAGCTTAGGTTGTTTGGGGTGGTGGTGGCTGGGCAGAAGGCAGAGAACCTGCAACCCGCCTCTGCTTTGCTCTGTGGCCCTGATCCCTGATGGGCCCACACTCCCGTTGGCTGTTGCAACAGGGGGTGGCCCTCAGTGGAGATGCTGGCGAATGGACAGCCACCTAGCACCTGCTCTTTGCAGAGCGTGGTGTTCTGGTGTATTTCCTGTAATGGGCAGTGTCCTCATTTGTCTGATGAGGAAACCGTTGGTCAGAAGGGTTAACTAACTTGTCTAGGATCACACAGTGAGAAGTAGCAGACTTTGGACCCAAGCTTGGGTCTGACTCCAGAATTCATGCTGTTTCTGAGTCCTTGCACTGCCCGCTGTGCTGAACCCTGGAGAAGAGGGGGTGGGAGCCAGAGGAGGAGACTCCCCAGGAGGAGGTCTTCAGATCAGCTCCCGAGTGTGAGGGCTGCAGAGGGCGTCGGGGGCTCATCATCTTGCTGAGCCACCCCTGGGCCTCCTTCCCTCCTCCAGCCAGGGGAAGACAGCTGCTGACCTCTCAGCTGGATGAGTGCTCGTTCTGGTCTGGAGGGAAAGGGGAGATGGGCTCACCCACGCCTTGCAGGTACCTCTTTCCCCCATGGAGCAGCGATATATGCACTGACACCTAATCCCTCTTCCTTCCTCCTGTGTCTGTGTCTATGTCATAGGGTCAGGGGTAAGAAGGGGTGGGTGACCTCCCCGCCTAGAGACTGGAGGGAGGATACACAGTGGGAGAAGCTGGGATTCCCCTGCTGGAGGACTCCAGGGAGAAAGGGGAATTTTTTCTTGCTTGAGAAGCAGAGAACATGAGAAGAGCATTTTTCTCACTGAGGGGATGGTCTGTGGCCCCCAAGCTGAGCTGCATTAGCTTCATTGCAGTCCCATTGAAGACTGTGTTTATTTTTTCAATAATGTGTTAATTAAACATCGATTTCCAGGTAGAAGAAAGGGAATTGGATTGCCAGAGCTAATGGGGTGTGAGGAGGGTGGGGAGCTGGTGAGAAGGGCCCAAGCTGGAGTCAGCGCTCTTCAGCGTCCCCCCGGGACGGGTGGAGGGGAGGCAAGGCTGCCTCCTCCCCTGGCTCGAAATTTGGAATTTTCAGCTCCCCGTGAGCCTTCAGGAGGCATCTTTTCTACCCTTTGGCTGCCAGAGCAGATGGAGATGGCTCTTTGCTGAACCTCAATTCAAGGGGGGAGAAACAGGACTATTCTTCACCTTCTGCAGCATCTTTGGGTTTTTTTTGTTTGTTTGTTTGTTTTTTGAGTGACCCTGTGCCAGGCCTTTTGCTTGGCACCCTACATAGGTTAGCTCATTGGTTTTTAAAATAAACACAGGGGTAGTACTTTTTCTATACCCCCACTTTGGAGATGAGGAAACTGAGGCTCAGAGAAGTAGCAAACTCAAGAGCAAAGAGCTGGGCAAGCTTGGCAAGAAAAGGGGGCCCTAGAAGAGTAGAAAGTATCTGAGGTCAGCAGAATAGCCGCCAAGGGTCCACGCCCCTCTAAAGGCAAAAAAGAAAAGAATGAAGCAACAGAGAATGATTTGTTATTTTATCACTGGCTGAGATGGATTGAGCTTTTGCTACGTGCCAACACCTGTGTTAAGTGCTTTGCATATACAGTTGTGAGGATGCAGTGAGTACGTGTTAAGTAATGTTATTCCCATTTTAAAGATGAGGAAAGTGGGGCTTGAAGAGGTTAACTAACCTGCTGAGGTTGCAGAGTTGGTAAACGGCGGAGCTGGAATAAAACTTTGGTGAACAGGACTTTGGGACCTCTTTACAGTCGTGTTCTGTTGTCTCATCCACTCTGAGGACACGGATGCCTGCTCAGCAAGTCACCTATAACTTCTGGGAGATAAAGACTTGGGGCCTTTAGGGTGGATTCTCCGACCAGATCCTGAGCCCCAGAAATCCCAGAGCCTTGCAATGTGAACGTCACTGTCCCTTCCTTTCTCAGCCCATGACAGCTCAGGCCGAGCCTCTGGTTGGGTGAAGGCTGTTCTGGCTGCTTGTGGTGTCTGGAGCCTGCATTAGTGAGCTGGGTGGGAAGGGTAAGTTAGAGTAGTAGTTCTTAGACTTTGCTGCCTATTAGAATCACCATGTTAAAATCCCAAACCTGTGCTGCAACTCATCCCAATCAAATCAATCTTTAGGGGTAAGACTCCAGGAGCAGTATAGTTAAAGCTTCCCAGGTGATCCATCAGACTTATAAACTGGTGGTTCAGAATAGCCTCTGCTGCAAAGCAGGTGTTCGCAGGCTAGGCTAGTTTCTGTTTCCAGAGTTAGAAGTGCAGAATTAATTGGTTACACAGACCCAGTATCCAGTGGGGCAATGCTTATATTGGTCAATTTTCTTCTCATTAGAATAGCAGCTTTCAGACTTTGGTATGCATCAAGACATCTGGGGAACTTTTACAAAATGCATATACTTAGGCCCCACTGCAGATCTGATTTAGAAGTTCTAGGATGGCCCAGGAATCTGCATTAAAAGCAAGCACTTTCTGTGACTGGGTGAGGTCATGATATCCAGGGCCAGCCCCAGAGCCCCCTTTGTTTCATGCACATACGTGTGAAGTCTTCTCTCTTTGGAGGTGTGAAAAGGTGAGGACAGAGACTGCTGTGGTCACCTGTTGATCCGTGAGGTTTGGTCGTCTTTGCTCAGGGCTGACTGTCCATTGCTAACACGAGAAGGCCTGCCCCCCCATCCTGGATCCCTGCTACTCACCACAGAGCCTTGTTTCGTGTCCTGTGTGCAGGCAGCCCTGAGGGAGGAGAAGATGATCCCAATCTGGAAACTTGGCAGCCTTCCTTCTCAGGTTTTAAAAAAATCAGAGTAAATCTCTGCACAACTTGAGTGTTCGGGAGTCTGTCAGCGGCAACCATCCCGAGTCTTCCCCCGGGATCGGTGAACAGCTTCTCTGGGGCTCATTTTAAACTTTTCTTCCAAAGCTGTCAAAAAATAGAGAATAGTCAGAGACTCTCAGAGCTGGAAGGGACCTTGGTGATCTTCCATGCCAGCGTTAATATTCTGTTCATTTATTCATCCAACAGATATTTATTAAACACCTACTATATCCAGGCACTGTACCAGGTGCTGGGAATACACAAGCCACAATCAAGAGAGATACTTGGTTTATCCCTCATGGAATTTAAACTTGGGTGGAGGGGCAGATATTATATAACACAAAGAAATACGTAATTATAAATTATGATGAATGCTCTGAGAATTATGGAGACCTAATTTAGAATGATGGGATCAAGGGGGAAGATGATAGCTAGAGTTCTCACTATATGTAGACCCTACTGTAAGGGTTTCATATGTATCACTAGACTTAATCCTCACAGTGAGTCTTGGAGGGAGGGAGGTACGTTATTATTGTTCCCTTGTTACAGATGAGGAAACTAAGCCACGGAGAGGTGTCCAGGCTGGACCTAACACTGAGGTCTGTCTGACTCTCCTCCCCTCTCTAACATCCCATCTCAGAGTGGGGAGGTGGGTTGGAAAAACCGATGTTTGTGCAGAGAGAGAGCTGAAGGATGAGGTGGGGGTGAAGCAAAACCAGAGAAGTTAAGAAAATGCTGCCAATCCTGGCCACGTATGGAACGCTTAGATGCTAAGCGCTGTGCAAAATGCGTTATTAAAATTATCTCACTGAATTCTGCAACAGCTAGGAAAAGTAGGAATTCTTATTCCCTTTTTTGCAGGCAAGGAAACTGAGGCTTTGAGAGGTAAAGTTCACAGACGGTGGACACTCTGAATCTTGCCCTGTCTGGGCTTCTTGGATCTCACCTGTTGGGTTTGCTAATCATGAACAGTGGGTGACAAGGGGGATTACTTCAGAGCCCTCAGGCCTGCTTGTCCTGGCTGGGGAGAACCCAGAGGAAGGAGGAACAAAGGACTTCTTTGGGGCATGGCTGCCCCTCTGTGCTGTGAGCCATCTCCATTTTTCTTTCGTCTGGCAAGAGCCCCCAGGCCAGCCTTCTTCTAGGTCTGATGGCCCAGGACCTCTGACTTGTTGCTAATTAGTTAGATGCTTGTCACCTGCAGTTCCGTCCTTCCTTTTCTGTCTGGTGCCTCCCCGAATACCCTCCCTGCGTGTTCACCTGAGGTCGCCTCTGCCCTCGAGGCATGTGGTCCCACTGGCCCACCTTGAGCTGATCTGCACTGGGCCGATGTGAGTTGAGGTGGGAAGAAGGACAGGGACTCAGGTCACAAAATTGGTCTAGAGCCATGAGAGAGAGGCAAGAATATGTGAGAAGCGGAAGGAGATGTGTTAATGGGTCATTGATAAAATACTAACTTCCTGAAAAGCTTGCCAGGACACGGGAGTTCATTTCCTCAGCATCCTTTCCCTGACCTGCAGGTGAGTGAATGTGCACCTGTAGACAAGTGCCCCACGAGACGGCGGCTTCTCCATGCCCTGCCTGGAATCGCCTCCAGGGTTGACGGGATGGTCTGGCAAAGCGGGGGGAGCACCCTAAGGGAGCAGAGTAGCTTTTTGCCTGCTTTTCTCCTGGCCCTGGAGTAATGGGGATTGCCTCAATATTGGGCTCTGCTTCTGATGAGGATAACACTTGAAGGCAATTGCTTGACTCCCCAGATGCCTGGAATCAAGACACAAAAGGGAAGGCGGGGAAGCTTTCTCCGAGAAGGGGTGAGATGTGTGGGAGGGAGGAAGGGTGGCTTGTGTGTGGGTTGCGCGTTTGGATGACAGTCACTCTTTCTTTTTTTGTATATGTGTGGTTCTTTTTTTCTTTTCTTTTCTTCTTCTTTTTTTTTTTTACAACAATTAACTCCTTATAAAAGTGACTTAATGATTTTCTTATTGCAAAATATTATTTGTTCATTACAGAACATTTAGAAAATACTGGGAAAAAAAACTCACCTGTAAGTCCCCAACTCCAAAAATAACCAATGGGGAAATTTTGATTTCTATTTTCCAGCTTAATATCTAAGCATCCACAATCCAGGGTGTGCTATTCTGTTTCTAAAGACATTCCTTCACCCATTTAACAAGTACTAATTGAGTGCCTGCTCTGTGCCATGCACTGAAATCACATTTTGGAGGCTGTCACACTAGCTCGATTTTCACTTAAAGATACATCATGAGCACTTTTCCACAACAGCCACTCGTGCTGTTGAGCTTCCAGATTTAGATTTTGGGTGTAACGAGGCAGTTGGCAAATCTTGGCATCTGAAGTCTCATGTCTTAAGAAGGAAGGAAAGATTGCTGAGCCTCTCTCCTCAGCACATAAGGCAGGTGCTGTGTTAGTCTCCTTGGGGGGAAATGTGTTCCTTTACCTTGGAAATAAGGAAGGGACAGGTTTGGAGGGTGGGAAAAACTCTAACCCTTTATTAGTGTTAGAGTCTGGGATTTCTCCAGATGAGGGGTTTGGAAAGGAGAGATTCCATTCTCCTGTATAGAATCCCAGCATCTTAGATAGTGGGTGGCATGTTAGAGCATGGCTAGCTCGCCTTCTTCAATGTATAGATGAGGGCCATCAGCAGTCAGATGATCTGCCCGAGGACACACACATGGTTGACGGCACAGCTGGGACTGGAGCCTGGGGAGTGGTGCTAGGGAGGGTTGCACGGCGGTTGGAGATGGATTTGGTAGAAGTGGTTCAGAGAGACCCCTTGCTGGGCAGATGGAGGGACTCCACTGGCCTTGCTTGGTTTGGTTACTGTGTTTAAAAGAGGTTTGCAAGACGGGTTTGATTTGCTGATCTCCTACCCCATTCCTTATCTACAGTATACTCCATGCCACCATCTCTCAAATGCACATCTGTGGTTCCACAGAGGCCTGGGGTGGGGTGGGGGTGGGATGGAGAGAGGAATGCCCTCTGGAAAGTCAGTACTGCTCATAGACCCATCTGGTCCGGTGCAGGCTTCCATGAACTCAACTCAGCAAATAGCTCCTGGACCCTTCCTTTGCCTGGGGCATTGTGTTTAGTGCTAGGGATACAGAGAAAAGTGATAGTTGACATTCTCTAGTAAAGGACATTATGAATGTATACATCGTAGCGGGAGGCCTGGATCCAGGATAGAAGGGGGTTTCCATGGAGGGGATGCTTATTTTTTGCCAGAGAAGGGAGTGTGAAGAAGGCTTCACTGAGGTGGTGGAATTCATAAACAGTGACATCAGCAGATGGGGAAGAAGGACCAAGGATGATAGGCCAAGGAAATGACATGAGGAAAAGAAAGAAAATGAGGAATTCCCTCCGATAAACAGGAGATTGACCTTTATAGCAATGGGTGGAGGACTGAGTGAGCGTGGGGCTGGAAGGTATGTTCAGGCAAGTTTTTGAATAACCTGAAATGGTAGGTGTTTCAGTTAGCATGATCCCTAGCAGGGGGACTCCCAACTCAATCAGGCTTAACCATGGAGGGAATTTTGGGGGATAGGTTCACATAACTAAAATTTTAGAGAATGGATCTCAGCTTTGGTTCGGTCTAAGGCTGTCCAATATTATCAGAGGCTCAGGCTGGTTCGCCCATGGTAGTAAAATGCTCTGCAGCTCTAGACCTCAGGTCAGCAGCCTGACCCATAAGAGCTAGAGGAAACTTCTCCCTTAGCCATTGAGGAAAAATCTTGGGCTTCACTTGGGTTGGACCAGCTTAGGTCACATGCCCCTCTCTGAACCAATTGCCATTTGATTCCCTCCCCTGGAGCTGGGGGTGGAGCCAACACACCCCAGCCACATGGCTGCTTTGCCATGGGTGGGGTCTGGTGTGGGTGCTGGGAGATGCAGATCGTAGGCAAAGGCATTTAGACTTTAGTCTGTTTGTCCCTGGGAACATGGGATGAATTAGAGCAGTGGTGGCTTATTCACATGTGGTGTAGGAGCAGAACTCTGGAGGCAGGATGGAGAAGTCACTGGATTTGGCAGAATCGGAGGCAAGGAGGGCACTACCTGGCTGACACTGGCTCTACTGGCCACTGAGCCAAGTCCAGACTATGGTCCATGTGGGTGCATCTGATTCATCCTGGCACAGGGCAGGAAGGAGGAAAGGCGGAACAAGGGAGTAACTACAAAGGACCAAGCCAGTCTTCATCTGTCAACATTGTTCTCCTGCAGATTTTGTCATTTTTCAGAGAGAAAAGGCTAAGAATCTTTTAGGGAAGCCTGAGGGTTGGTGCTTCTTGCAAAATACTTCAGATGGGCCTGTGGTTTCCTAGGTAGAGCCTGAGGTGCAGGAACCTGAGTTTATACTTTGTGGATCTGAGTTTTTTATTCCTCTTGCAGCATGGACATGCATGGCTCCTCCAGCATCAGCTTTGACTGATAGGTGCCTTCGCAGCATCACCATTTCCTCAGGGACCTGATGACTTCAGAGCTGCTGTGCTGGTTTCCGTTTATGTTTAGTTGGACCTTGCTGGACTGTTTGTGCTCTGAACTGTGCTTGGAGAATTAATTGCTTTATGCCGCAAAGTCAATAGGATGCTTTTTGTTTCTGTTCCTTGAAATGGAGATAGAAGCCTTTTTACTAGGAGATCCCTTGTGAACTGGCAAGAGGGGGTCTTTCTGACTTGGTGATTTTCCTCCGGTGTGTGCATCTGTATAGGTAGCTGAAAATTGAACTAGAGTAGAGGGGATAAAAGGAGCAGGCTGGTAGTGAGACCATGATGCTCTCAGGTTTCAGGACGGTCATATTGCTCTGAGTTGGCTTTTGGGGGAGCCCTAGACTTGGGACAAAAGAGCTGTGTTTGAATGTTAGCTTTGTCATTCATAGCCACATGGCCTTGGACACTTGGCTTTGAAGTTTCAGAGGACGGCTGTGGAGGACCTACTGTATCGCAGGGCTGCCTTGAACGTGTGATTGCTTCTTATTTTGAAGTGGCCCTGAAGTAGCAGTGAGAACGGAGCCCTAGGTCCTGAGGAGCTTCTTTGTGCAATGCACTGTGCCTAAACTGTTCGCATGCTCTCTAGATCCTCATGACGGCCCATGAGACAGGTAGCGGTGTCTTCATTTCAAAGATGAGATAAATGGAATCTCAGAGAGGTTAAGTAATTTACCCAAGGCTTCTCAGCAAGTGAATGAGATGTAAAGCCACTGGTTTCTGACTTCAAAGTCTGTAGTGCTCTGAGTGTCAAGATATGACAAGGGAAGCATCATGAGCTTTGGTTTAGGGTAACTCCCTGCTTGTTATTTACTAGCTAAGTAGATACTTCACCTCCTGAGCCACTTGGATTTACAGCTCTGTTGTGACTCCTACCTCAGGGCTACTTCAAAATGAGAAAATTCACAGGTCCAAGGCAGCCCTGGAACATAGTAGGTCCTGCATAGCTGTTCTCTGAAACTTCAAAGCCAAGCGTCCAAGGCCATATGAGTATTAATAATGAAGCTAATATTCAAGTGTCGTTATCTATAAATCAGAGGTAATGACATCATATTGGTAGTTGGGGATGGCTTAGAATCAAGTGACTTGTCTGAGGTCATCTAGTTGGTAAGGTGATTCAGACGAGATTAGAACCCTTTGTGGTCTAATCCACATGCCACTCCCCTTTCTCTACTACTTTGTGGTTCTGCCTGGTATATAAGAGCCATTACCACAGTAATACTGGTGGTGATAATCCTTATTTTCTGTTGGTCAGATTCTGCTAATAGAAAGCTTCTGCTTCCGGTGACCGATAGGACAGGCAAGGAGGTTTTCTTTTCATCTTTCCCTTTCCCTCCAAATACATCTCTCAGGGTTTTCTTGGGAGTAGGAGTTGAAGAAATGAGACTAGGGCCAAGTGGAAAGGTGAGCTGTTAGGATGTAAGGTTTTGGGGGATGTGGCATAGATCAAGGCAGGAGGTGAGAGAGATCATCAGATAGCTGCGTGGAACATGCTGGAATCTTTTATGTGTGCTACAGAGGAAGAGAAGTCCCTAGGAGGTGGTGTTGGGGAGCTTGGGCTCACTGTGTGTTCTTGGACTTTTCTAAAGTATGTATTCAGTAAACTAGCATGTAGGGAGCACCCGTGTGTCATATGATTGTGTTCCTCACACCCCGTAAGGTTGATATTATCACCCTCGTTTAGGGAAGGAGGGATTAAATTGCTCATGACTCCCTAGCCAGTGAGCCTCAGAACCAGGATGCAAAACAGGACTACAGGATGCAAGGCTTTTCCACTATAGAATATCTGTATTTAGAAAAACTTGCCCTTTCGACATGTTTCACAGACTCCTAAAAGATTCCATTTTAACTTCCACCTTCTGCTGGTTGAGGAAACAGAGGCTTAGTGGCCAAATGATTTGACCAAAGTCCCACAGTGGGAGGAGCCATCTGAGGTCAAGGTCATGAGATCTCCAGGTAATGGTTACTTCAAAATGTATAGCAGATACCTGGGGTGCCTGCCCACGCAGGGAACTGACAAGAAGTGAGGGGGCATTAGGGCTACAGTGCTGTAGGCTTGTGTTTAGAGCCTGATTTCGGGTCCCTTGGAGGATCTGGGACAAATCAGGAAACCAAGGCAGAAGCCCACGCGTAAGAGCTAGACGTTACTTTGGGCCCATAGATGCTGAGGCAACAAGAACAATGCTGAGGCAACAAGAACAATTGAAGATCTCGTAAGGAGGTAAGGCTCAGCTTACTGAATGGGGAAGGTACAGGCTGCCATGTTCCTGGATTCACTGGCCATGTGGTTATTATAATCTGGATTTCTTAAGGCCTGATGCATGGGTTCTCAATCAGACTGACCCAGATGTGAATGTGAGTGAGTCTGTTCTATGAGTACAAACTTTGGGCAAGTGACTTCCCCTCTCCGAGTCTCAGATTTGTCATTTACAAAACAGGAATAAAGTCACACCCACCCCACAGGTCAATTGGGAATATTAAGTGAGGAATTATAAGTAGACTGCCTAGTTTAGGGCTCTCAGAATTAATTATATGTCTGGCCTGGACCTTGCACTTGAACTCAAACTTGTACATCCACCTGCTTGATCGTCAGCTCTACCTGTTTGTGTAATACTAATTCAACTCAAATTTTACGCGCTTTAGCATCTTTTGATTATACGTTCTGCTCCCACCTACTCTTCCCAGACGGGGAGCTCCATCCTCTTAGTTGCTCACCGGGACACACTTAGAATTGTTTTTGACTCGTTTCTTGCTCTCACATCCCACGTTCAATCTATCAACCAAGCCAGTAGCCTCTCATTTAAAAGCTAAATCCAGAATATATCCAGACTTCTTACCCCTGTGGTCCAAGCCACCGCTACCACCTCTCACCTGCACTATTGCAATGAACTCCCTACTGGACTCCTGCTTCCACTCTTTTTTTCTGAACATCTTTATTGGAGTATAAATGCTTTACAATGGCGTGTTAGTTTCTGCCTTATAATAAAGTGAATCAGCTATACATATACATATGTTCCCATATCTCTTGCATCTCCCTCCCTTCCACCCTCCCTATCCCACCCCTCTAGGTGGTCACAAAGCATGGAGCTGATCTCCCTGTGCTATGCGGCTGCTTCCTACTGGCCATCTGTTTTACATTTGGTAGTATATATATGTCCATGCCACTCTCTCCCTTTGTCCCAGCTTCCCCTTCCCCCTCCCCGTGTCCTCAAGTCCATTCTCTACGTCTGTGTCTTTATTCCTGTCCTGCCCCTAGGTTCTTCAGAACATTTTTTTTTTCTTAGATTCCATATGTATGCGTTAGCATACAGTATTTGTTTTCCTCTTTCTGACTTACTTCACTCTGTATGACAGGCTCTGGGTCCATCCACCTCACTACAAATAACTCAATTTCGTTTCTTTTTATGGCTGAGTAATATTCCATTGTATATATGTGCCACATCTTTATCCATTCATCTGTCGATGGACACTTAGGTTGCTGCTTCCACTCTTGACTCTATACTTTTTTTTTTCTTCACACAGCAAGCTGGAATGAGCCTTTAAAGTGAAAGTCTGATTATGTCATTGCATTCAAAAGGCTCCTATAGCTTCCGATACCACCCCGAGTGAGCCCCAGAGTCCTGAGTCTGACTGGCAAGCCCCACCAGATCTAGTCTCAGCAACTTTCTACCTTCCTCTCCTTCCACTTTCCTTCTCACTCGTGCTGTTCCAGTCACACGAGTCTCCTTGCTGCTCCTTGGACTCGACAAGTCCAGTACAACCTCCAAGCCTTTGTCCTGGCTGTTTCCTCAGCTGCTTCCCTTCCCCAGGCCTCTGCAGAAGTGAACCTCATTGGACAAACCTTCCCCCTGACCCTTTCCAGAACAGCACTTCCCTCCCCAGCACTCTTATCCCTCTTATGTTACTTAATTTTCATAGCACCTACCACCATGTGACAGGTTACATACCTGTTTGTTTTGCTCATTGTCTGTCTGCCCCAGTAGGACATCCTCACCCCAAGGGCTGGCTGGGACTTTGTTTTGTTCACAAACAGCACCTTGCATGGGGATGAATGAGTACCGTCCTTCCTGCTTCCACAGTTCAGGTCCCTTGTTACGTCAGGCCACTTCTTGCCTAGTCCTTGAGGGTCAAATGAGAATGATTCATCATCCTTAGTTCTCTATCATGAACTACCTTTGGAGACAAGGCCTGGAACTTCTTGAAGTAACTTTATATTTTTTCTCATTTTAAAAAGGAATACATGTGCCATGTACATTGTGGGGGGAAAAAAAGAGAATCAAAACAAAATTCTGTAGACAGAGAAATGCATGAAGAAGAAATTGAAGATCACCTGGAATCCCTCCCGCCAGAAGGAACCACTGTCACTGTCGAGAGGCGCACCCCTCAGGCTTTCCTCCAACCCACAGGTTTTCTTTCTTGGGGAGAGGGATGAATTGGGAGGAGTAGTCTACAAATGAAGGATATTATTAAGGAAATGTGTAACGAAATGACAGTGACACTAACAGTGTTGTCTGGTGGAAAGTGGTGTGACTAGGAATTGGAAGAATTTGGCCTCTATCAGTGACTCTCTTTCATATATTGACAACTCAGTTTGTTTCTAATCAGATAAAAGTCTCTACACAGGGAAGAGGAAGAGACACCGCAGGAAAGGTAAAAGAGAAATTCATTTCCCTTTATTTTGCTTATATTTCAAAGCATCTACTTGCATGGAGCTTTCTTTAAGGCCATGAGAACTGTGTGTTTCAGTGCAATCAAAGTCATAATTGGCGGGATTCGTGGAGCTGGGTCGGGGGCATGGGAGCTGACAGCAGTGGAGGGACCCCTCACGTGGTGTCAGGAACTCTACGGTAGTTAACTCACTTAGTCCTCACGGCAGTCTTGTGTGGTAGGCATTGTGAGTCACCTTATGCGCTCTTGTTATGGGTGAGAGCACAGAGGCTTGGAGAGGCTGGGTGACTTCTCCAGGTACACCCCTCGGGAGGGATACATGATCCAAACCCAGGCTGTTGGACTCCAGAGCCTGTGTTGGTAACCAGAGTGAAACATGCTCCCAGGGCAGTCAGAACGGACAGGCAGGAGGGCCAGCATGGATATGCACTTGATGAAACTGAGGGAGGAGGCTGGGGCTTTCTGGGGATCTGCCGGTCCCCAGAGTTGCTCTGCCATGTGGCCAGATGGGCTGCGAGAGCCCGGCTCTGTGTCTTTGGCTGGGAGGTTGGCTCCCAGGCAGGTGCAGTGCCGGTGTGCTGGCGTGAGAAGGTTGGAGGCGGGGCCACCAGGTGAAATAAGGAGGACAGTCTTGAAATGGGCGTGGCAGGGGAGCCGCACGGCCACCCACATCGCTCTGCAGCTCAGGGCTTTTGTGGCAAGTGGCTCCCTACAGATGAATGTGGGACTCTAGAAACTTGGAGTAAACAGGATCTTAAATCATCCCTTCTCCTCTTCGAGCTGTGAGCAAACTTTGAGTATCTGGCCCTGATGATAGGGGCTGCGGGTAGGGGTCGGAGGGCTGCTTTTTGTGTTCATGAAGACCACGCCAGTGCCAGTGAACCGAGGTGCAGATTCTTAAAATTTCTGTGGGGACGGGGCCATGAGGCCCCAGCATTGGATCCGAGTTGTAGCCGTGCTCTCTTCTGCCGCCGGAGTGTTGTGTGTGTTTGCGTGTGTGTGTGCGTGAGCGTGTGTGTGTGCGTGCGCGTGCGTGCGTGCGTGCGTGCGCACAGGCTGTGTGTTGTTTGGATATTGTTAAACCGCCTAAGGGTAGGAGATGGCTCCTGGGAATTAATGCTGCTCAGATGTTAAACTGATACTTACGCTCAGATCTTATCCACAGAGTGAGGAGATGCCTGTGGTTTCATTGTCACTCCTGAGCCTTGAGACCGGAGCGAGAAGGAAGGCGACAGGGATTCTTCACTCAGGTGGTGGTGCAGGGTTTGGTGTGGCTGCTTATTTATGCTTTAGCTGGGTTGGACATGTTGAACTCAGTGTTGCCCTGCAAAATACCCTGTTTCTCAGGGAAAAAGAAGTCCTCTGGGATTCCATTCATTCAGCAGGAGCACCTGCTGGGTCCAGACACTGTGCCGGGTGCTGGAGATGGAGTGGGGTCAGCGGTGTGGGTGACAGCTGGCAGAGCTGAGGCATGTTTTGGTGGTACCATTGGCTGGAGTTGATGATGAATTGGATATGGGGATGAGGGAGAGATCCGTGTGGAGAACAACTCCCAGGGTGTCGATGTGGGTCGCCATCAGAAGCTTGGCACCAGAACTCCTCTCCCAGGGAGGGTGGCATGGCTCCAGATTGCTAGGGCAGATTTCAAGTATTTCAAAAAGGGGAGGGGTAGGAGAGGCCCCGAGAGGTGTCAGCCACTGAGCCTGAACATGTGCATTTTTCTCTTCCTTACAAGAAGTGGGCACTCAGCAGTACTTCCCAGTTCCTCCTCAGTGTGCCCAGTGCCTTCTGCCTTCCTGATCCCCCACCTCTATATGGAATAAGAATATGAGGAGGGGAAATTGACTGACCGAACATTTACCAGGCTAAGGGAAACTTCAGAAAGCCCGTTCAGCTTAGGACCCAGGCAGGTCCCAAATAGTTTCAAGTCCAATTCTGATCAAGTAGATACCATTATCACAGATGACTCAGCTGATAATCTTTCAAACAGTTATGAAATAGTGGAATATTAGTGCTAAAATGAAACTTTGGAACTTGTCTAATTTAACCCCCTATTCTAGGGATACACAGACTGAGGCTCAGAGAGGTTAAGGATAGCATAAAGTCACACAGTAGCTTGGTATGGCTGGACATTGGGACACAATATCGCTTAAGTCATTGTAAAGCTGGCGAGAGGAGGCCCGAAAAACACCAAATGAAGCGATCTGAGAGTCAGCACAGTGTTATTTAGGAGTTTCAGGCTACCCCAGGAGTCTGCTGGAGTGGAGGGTAAGGACTCCTGTCCTGTAAAAGAACTGGCTCTCTCTTTTACTAAGAAACTTGGTGTCAAGTGGAAATGGGACTGAAGGGGTCAAGGATACAGCTGAACTGGTTTGAAGACAGAGTTCAAGGTCATCTGTCAGCCCGTGCCCTTGGGAAGTCCTCTCCCCAGGTACTGTGGCCATTGATGTGTGGTGGCTTGAGGGCCACCTTCTTTGTCTCTCTCCCTGCCTCACCCACCTGTTCTGCTAGACTTGGTATCATAGTGCCTATTTTCTGTAGCTGGCTCTCAGGCTAATTCTAGCCCCCTGCCTTTGGAATATGCCCCATAGCAATGGAGAGGAGACTCAGCCTATGCTCTAGTCCAGTGGAGATGATGCAAGCTGGGTTTGGGGCAGAGGCGTGATGCCCATGTCAGTCCATCTCCTCCACGTGGTAAGGGTTTTCTGGGTGAAATGCACTGAGTGCGATGGTTGGAAACCACAGATTATCCCCATTGTGGCCTTGCTTTGGCCTTTTGATAGGCAATGTGGTATTGAGTATAGAGAACTGCAGAGCTGTTCTTTGACACTTGAAATGGAGGTTCACATCTGACACTTCTCACATCTTGTCCCGCAGAGGTGGGAGAGGGTCAGGGCTGTGAGTTCTGGCTGGTATCTAGGTTCAGCCCATTGGGAGAGAGCCCACTGGGGAGACAGCCCTGACAGCCACCGGTGTGAGCCTCTTGACCTCTGATGTGTTGCTTCTCTGACCTCTGGGGCAGCTGTGGCTCAGTCGCTCAGAATGTAGATGCCTAGAATGTGTGGACAAGGTGAAGTCATTGCCACCTTTGCCCCCTCGTGGTCAGAGCCTGGCCTGGGATAGTCTGGCAGCATGTGGCAGGAGGAGGGAGGACAGACATCTACCATGTTGGCCTGGGACCTTGGACAGAGTAGGGGAGCCACCCCAGCTGGTGGGCTAAGAGGAGGATAGTGTGAGATGTGCCAGAATGAGCAGAGGGGCTCCAGAGATGGATGGCAAGGGGAGGGGACAATAGTCACAGAGCAGGGCAGAATGCTGCAGTGTCCTGGGGTGACCATCTTGGGCCCCATCCTGGTCAATACCTGCCTGGGCCTGAATTTCAGCCCCCAGCCCTCTCGGGGGCCCAGACTGCGATCTGCACCCTGGCTGATGCTGCCCCCGTGGCACTGGTTTGAGCGCCATTTGTCTTTGTGTCTGATCTGCAATGTGTGCAGACGCACTTATGGCTCAATTGATGACCTGTCTTCTGGAGCGCTCAGGGGATCCTGGGAGGCTCAGTCGCTCTGACGTTTCAGAGGTGTTAAGAAGTTCTTGGTGGAGATTTGCGTGGGGAGGTTAATTATGGCTGCTCCCCCTCCCGTCTTTTTATCCCCCATCTGGTAACCTTGGCTCAATTTAAGTAAGTACTCAAGCTGAGATAATGTTTAAGGACTGTAGTTCTTAAAAAATAAGTTCACAGGAAAAGCAGGGAAAATGAACATGAAGAGGCTACTATGAACCAGGCACTGTGCTTGGCACTTTCATATGCATTATCCACTTGTATCTTCATAGTGATCCTGGAGGGTGTTCATTGGTTCATTCATTCAGTGTTTGTTGAGCACGTAATACGTGCAAGGTAGCATTCTAGGCTCTGGTGATACAGCAGAGCATAGCGCAGACCAGGTTTTCTGCTCTCATAGAGCTCAGATTCTAGTGAGAAGGGTAATAGACAATCAACACATAAAAATTAGACAATTTCAGACAGAAGCAACTGTCAGGAAGGAAATAAAATCAGATAAAGGGCAGGTGGGTGACTTGGAAGGGCTGCAGGGAATGCCGTTTGTGAAGATGACATCTAAGCTAAGAGCTGAATTATGAAAGAGCCGTGGAAATGCTGGGGAGGGGCCTTCCCACAGGGAGCAGCAAGTACGGGTGTCCCGGATGGGTGGGAACTCGGCCAGTGTGAGGAGAGACAGATTTGTTTCCTCCATTCTCCAGACAAGGATACTGAAGCTTAGAACCCAGCTTGTCCACTATCAGCCAGCTAACTGGAGTAGATTTTGTGAGTTCAAACCCGTGATCTTTCCACTGTAAGCTGCTGCCGTCAGTAAATGCCTAGCTGTGCTCATTTGTAACAAAGGCCTTTTCACTCATCATCTTAGTCCATACCTGTAAACTATCGTTAGCCCTATTTTACAGATGAGCAAACTGAGACTCAAGTCTCAGTCAAGTACCTTATCCAACGTCCCAGCTGAAAATCCGAGAAGGTGGGACTCCAACTTGGGTCTGTATGACTGGCAGCTGTACTTAGTCACCACAACATGGGATGGTAGATTGGATACCTGTGGGCCAGGGGAGGTTTCTTCCACTTTAGAGATGAGAAGACTGCACACCAGGAAGTCTGATGCTTCCTCTGTGTCACCAGCCAGAAAGTACAGGGGTGGGGGCTGATACTCAGCTCTCCCACCCACTGGGTGGGCTCCTGCTTCTCTAAATACTGCCTTTGTCCATGTCGGGTGGCCATGAGGGGCTGCTTGGCAGTGTCACCACCACTCGGGGCCTACTTGCCACTGTTTGCCGTAGAGGATTGATTCCCAGTCTTAGGTGTGGGCTCCGTGAGAGGTAAATCATCTGAAAATAGCTGAGCACCTGTTGCGGGTTAGGAATTATGCTAAGCGCTGTGACAGAACATGAGGTGAGCTGTTTGGTTCATCCCGGTGATGGAAAATAATCGCCCGAGGGTGCCAGAAACGCTTGACTCCAGCCCCTTCTTGTGGTGCTGGGGAGAAAAGACCAGTTAGACACTGTCCTTGCCCCAAAGAATCTCGCAGTCTAGTTGGGAGGAAAGAACAATAAACACAACCGTAATATGTTGTAGTAGGACTCACTTATCTATTTATTAGGTGATTGTTGAGTTTCTACGCTGGCCAAGTACTGCGGCAGGTCTGGGGGTACAGTGGCAAAAAGAGCCGACAAGTCCTCTCCTTCATGGAGCTTATATTTGCAGGGAGGGAAAGTGAGCAAAGAGGTACTGAAAATCCAAGTACAAACTGGGATAAAGCTATGAAGGAGGGCTTTAGGGAGCTGTTTGAACCTAATGGGAGGTTCGTCAGGTGCATTGGAGAAGGCTTCCCTATGGAAGAAATGCTTTGAATTGATGGGTGAGTGAGTTAGAAGGTTCTGATGGAGGCAGCCATAGGTTATCAGAGGGACACCAAGGAGGTCACCTAGCCTGACTTCACAGTAATGGTCAGGTGGTGACACCCCCCTGGGCTTGAAGGAGTCTGACTAGGAGATTCAGGACCGGAGGGTATGTCATGGGCGGTGGGAGGTGCGTATCCTACACACACACACATTTTGGCATCACTCTGCGTGATCTCCTTAGGAGACCTTTCTGCTCCACCCACAGGAAGCTGAAGAAGTGTGGCAGTTTGCTTAGGTCTTGAATGTCTGTTCTCTGGCTCTTTCCTTGGAACTTCTCCCGCGGCTCTGTGGATGCTAATGCCAGGATATCAATTATCCAATAGGCTTCGGCCCTTGCCCAGCCGGTCTGTTCGCTCAGCGGCCCCCATGCATAATCGATACGGGAGGCTGCCACTGCTTTTAGCTGGGGTGCTGGAGACCTTCCACTCTCACGGAGCTCAGCCGTGCACTGGCTTTCTCCTCCATGCCGTGCCCCTCCTCCTCTCTCCCTCTGGCTCCCACCTAACTCTGTAAGGCTGCACTGCAGGATTTTGCAGGTGGGCCACAGTTCCTGTAACTGTACCGAACCCTCATATACAGCAGCTGGGGAGATGCTTGGTTGTACCTCAGCTCAAGCGCTCCTAGGCTGCTGGCATGCGGGCCTTTCACTTGGCTTTTCCTCTTGCCGTTCTTGGTCCTTCCACGGGCTTCTGACCACTTCTGAAGTGTCCAAGTCTTGGCAGACAGGCTGGCAAGAGAGAGTGTGAGTTCCCTCGTATCCTTCCTGGCTGGGTATTTACTAGGTGGGGCAGTCTTACCTCCCCCTCTCTTGGTGAGAAGAGCTGGGTTGGCCCTGACATGTCCCTTCTTGGGGTATCCATGACCCAACATTATCCCTCTGAGACATTGCTGTGGTCATTTCCTTCCCATTGCTTCCTCCCCTCCTGCCCAGATCAGGGAGGAGAGGGGATGACTTCTAAAATACCTCCAAACGGTGGGAGATGTTGTTGTCTCCTCTGACACCGTCCCCCTCCATCCCATCCTATTGTCCCTCCCACAATGTCAATGGAGTGCTGACTGTATAGTTAGAGAAACATGACCCACCTTATAGCTTTTCCAACCTAGAGCAAGGGACATTTGACAGTGTTTCCAGTTGAGGAAAGAATATGACTCAGATTCATCTCTGCCCTTTGTAAAACCCTGGACCCAGGTCCACCCTTCACACTTGTTCTTTGGCTGCTGTTCTGCTGGTCACAAATCTAAGGCTTTGGTACAGCCCTGGGCTGGGAAGTGCTCTGCTGGGCTGGATTCTGCCTGGAACATGACTTTGATTTTCTTCTTTCGTTCCCCTCCCAGCTTAGCTACACCTTGTTCTGAGAGAAGCTGCCCTTCCCATCACCCCTGCTGAGTGGACAGCAGCCCTGCTTTGTATCCTGTGACCTTGCCCACCCTACCCCATCGCCATGGCTTTCTGTGCCAGAGGGGAGCCCCCATGGCTGCCCAGCCACATCCTGGCCTGCAAGCTAGAGCTTAAAAAAGATGAGTCAGGCTGACGGCTCTGCTCCCTCAGGAGTTTGGAATTGGGAAACTGAGCTGGTAGTGGGGGTTTCTGAGCTAAAACATCATGATTTAGTCCTAACTGACCTTAGGAGATGGTGACCAGCAGAGAGTGAAGATGGAGCACGATGCCGAAAGCAGAGCAGTAGCGCCCTGAAGGAAAGGAAAAGGGAAAAGAGGGTGTAGCTCCTCCTGTGCTGACGGCTTTGTGGTCCCAGCCTGCCCTGCTCCTCATATCTTCCCAACAAACCCTTATCCTAACCATACTTGGAGGGAGACTTTGTTTCTTACAAATCTAAGGTTTATTAAAACGTCCAAGTCCTCTGAGTTGTCCAGCACTTAGGTGAGGGCAACAGAACAGACTTTTGTCAAATGATTGGCTGGGAGTAGAGTTTAGAGTTGTGTCTCATTTCAGGTAGCGTCTAGCAACATTTAGATGCCAGCTCATTTCCTGTAGTTTGGGGAAAATTCCTGGAAGATTCTTTTTTTTTAAATTTATTTTTAATTTATTTATTTTTGACTGTGTTGGGTCTTCATTGCTGTGCGTGGGCTCTCTCTAGTTGCGGCGAGCGGGGGCTACTCTTCGTTGTGGTACGCGGGCTTCTCATTGCAGTGGCTTATCTTGTTGTGGAGCATGGGCTCTAGGCGCATGGGCTTCAGTAGTTGTGGCACATGGGCTCAGTAGTTGTGGCTCGTGGGTTTTAGAGTGCAGACTCAGTAGTTGTGGCGCACGGGCTTAGTTGCTCCGTGGCATGTGGGATCTTCCCGGACTGGGGCTCGAACCCGTGTCCCCTGCATTGGCAGGCGGATTCTTAACCACTGCACCACCAGGGAAGCCCCTGGAAGATTCTTTAACTTGGATTATAGCTGGCAGATTCCTGTCAGGGCCAGGTGATGGGCGTGTGTTGGTCAAATGGTGACTGAGGAAAAAAACCTCTGGCTGATCCCCGGTTGCAGGATGGGGTTCCTGGCTCCAGGGAAAGTTCTAGTGATGCCCAGCAATGGGAGAAGCATTGAAGTCCGCAGAAGTATTTTGTTGGAGCCTGCACTGTGGCTTAAAATGGACGTTGATGAGAGGCCAAGATGAACTATCCAGAAAACTGCCAAAGAGGCCTCATGTGAGAGGAGCAAGTGCGCCACCGGCCAGCTCCCGGCCAGACCTGCTGGGGGTCGGATGAGCGATTGGGTGCCCGGGGCCCACAGAGGTGTCCAGCCAGTTTGTCTACCGGGGCCTGGTTGAATCTGAGGTCACACTCCCAAAGGCCTTTGAAATGTGGCAGTTGAAGCCAGGTGTCATGCCTTCTGGTTTTCCTTAATCGTAAACAATAATAAGAGCAGCTAACATTTATTGTGCCAGGTGCTCTGTTAACTATTTCACAGGCTTTTGAAAAAAGATTCCTGTGAACAGAGCTATAAGGTAGTTATCATTATTTCCCTGTTTGACGGATGAGAAAACTAGGGTGTAGAAAACGGAACTGACTTTCCTAAGGCACCATATGACTAGCCCGAGGTGAGCGGACCATGGATCCTGGCGTCTGACCACACGGTCATGCTCTTAAGCCTACTCTGGAACTTTATTGGTTAATATGCACCCCGGAACCTCAGCTGGGGTCCCATTTTCTTTCTTTGGCTATGTCCCACTGAGCACCCCGGTGTTCCAGGAGGTTTGCCAAGCCCCAGAGGCTGGAAGACACCTGTTGATGTGAGCAGCTGCCTCGCCCTTTCGGAAGCAGGGCCAACCCAACCTGCTCTGAGCCAGGGAGGGACTGAACACATTATGTAGGAGTAGCTGTCCCCCCAGAATGATGTCATAGACTTTTGTACCTGTAGCTTCTGGTACCAGCTGCTTCTGGAAATGAAGCAAAGCCCTGCAAGGTGGAGATGGATGGAGGAGACCTAGGGTGTGTGCTGACTTGAAGATTCCCCCCTTTGGATTGTGATAACTCCTGGGGTTCAACAGTTCCGGGCAAAGCTGGTGTAATGGGGGCATTTCAGGAATGGTTTGCTGTCAGGACAGTGGCTGGAAACCCCTCGCTGGTTCATCTGCTCTGTCTAGGTTGGGGGAACTTGTATAGCACAGCGGCAGGCGATCTTGGGAAGGAGGCCAGCCTGAATCTTCAGCCATCTGTTAATGGAGCAATAGATTATGTTGTAGCACGAGCACGTCACCATAATTGGGCAAAACCATCAGATAAAGTGGCAGAGGAGACTGAGAAAGTGTATATTAGCTGTGGACGTGTAGCTTGGGAGATGGAGTGGGGACTTTGGAAATGGAAATGTCCATCTTAGCGACGCTTAAGTACATGGTTCTCAAAGTGGGTCCCACTGTCATCTGGGAACGTATGTGAACTACACATTCTCTGGTCCTGCCCTAGACTTCCTGAGTCTGAAACTCAGGTAAGGGGTGCAGCGAGCTGCAGTCTAAAACACTTTCCAGGTGATTCTGATACATGCTAATGATTGACAACCACAGCGGTACAGTAAACTAGCGCAATTAAACTGTAGTATCCTGGACACAGCCTACAGCTCTCAGGCGGAGAAAACCTTGAATTTATATTTATAAAGTGCTGGATTTATATTGTCTAATGAAAAATATACTTAATAAATCCTCTTTGGATTTAATCGGATTAACAACAGTGGTTCCAGTGATTCAGGCAAAGTTCCCCATGGTCCACCCACCCTTGTCACACAAGATCCTTCACTGGACTTGGGTGGGAGATCTATGGTTGACAATGGGTGTTTCCTTAGGGTGGCTTGGTGTAGTTGAAAGAACCTGCATTGGGGTTCTGGCATTAGTCTCAGGGGCTGTGGCATGGCTCTTCCTGCCTCCTGGACTCAGGCTCTTCATCTGTGAAGTGAGGATAGATTTGGAACTCTCTAAGGTCCCTTGTGGTGACAGTCCACGGTTCTTAGAGATGTCCCAAGAAAAGGCCATGGTTACGTCATGCTGGCAGCAGAAGTGTTCATGCTGTCATATTTTAAGCCTTAATATTGGAAGTGACAGCCTGCTGACCATCTGGAGGAATCTCCCAGGGCACCAAAGGCCCTGGACCCTGATTTGAGAACTGCATTTTAGGACAGGTGCCTCATTAATAGAAATGACTTCCCGAGAATGTAGCCAAATAGCCTCCCTGACTTTGTACCGGGCTAAATTCTTTACACTGTAGCCTTTTGAGCACAGAGGTCAATCTGCTCAGAAGGGTCCGTCCCCAGCCCCAGGTCTCTCTCCATCTGACCCCCGATGGCTTCTGCTGTGACTTGAACAGACGTGTGTGCCGAGCTTTGGAGCTCAAGCTTTTCTTTGCGAGGAAGGTGGTGGGAACGCTCGGCCTGCAAGCGTCTGTCCTTCCTCGGCTGAAGACACCATTCAGGCGTGGGGGTGGGGGTGGAGGAGCGAGAAGCTGGGGGTGGGAGCAAGGGGGAGCCTGCCTTGAGGACGGCTTGTTCTCCCGTTGCTTTCACGGGACTTTGGCGTCAGAGGGAGAGAACACGTACAAATCTGCTGCAATTGACCTTTTAAGCCAAACCCACTTGTATGTTTGCTACATGAAGGGGCTGCCGACAAGTTGGGCTGGAAGCAGAAGGTGGAGGAGAGAGGAGAAATATCACCGCTTCGGGAGGGGAGCTCATGGGCTGGTGAGAGATGGAGCAGCGGGCAGAGCCAGAACGGCCATGACATGGTTAGACACTCCGACATGCTGCCTTCCATCTTCTTAGAGGCTGCACGTCTGAAGTGTGACTCCAGGGCTGCAAGAAGAAAGTGCGATTGAACACGCACCATTGAAACCTCTCTCTGGGCGAGGTCACCAGGGCAGAAGTGGGTTACAGGGACCAAGACCATTTAATCTAAGGTCCATTTCAGGCTAGGTCCCCGACCTAGGGGAAGGATGGGTAGCTGATTCAGATACAGCTCTGAATGGCAGCCGTGGGGATGGGAGAAACACCCATAGCAACACCCTTTTATCCCTCCTGGACTTTTTTCTCCACCATTAACATGGAAGGTGTGTCGCTGCCATGGGTGAGCCTCATCACAGCTTCTAGGATCTGGGAGCAGAGTGCCATCCTGGGTAAAGCGGGAGGGGAAACAAAAGGCTGTGTGATTCGAGACTAGCATGACTCCATTTCCCTGCCTGAAAATGCAGGGAACACCTGTTCTTGTCTACAGCCAGAAAGGATTTGACAGAATTTTTAAAATAAAAAGTGAAATGAGGGAAATTTAAATCAGCCTCTGTGAAAGGACTTTGCGGATTCCCTGTCATTTAAAGATGTTGCAGCATTATGGTTTCTGTTTCTGGGAATGTCAAGAGTAAAATGATGTGACATTTGTCAAGTGCTTGGGCTAATCGTAGCCAGAACGTTCCACTGGAGGATTCCTCTGGGAGGTCACCTGTCAGGGCTGGAAGGTTGGAGGACAAAGGGAGCAGTGAGGGGGGGAGGTTCAACTAGGTAACCTTAAAGTCCCTCCCAACTCTTAGCTCTAGGATTCTTGGGAAAAATAAATGACGGTGATGGACCTTCTTGTTCAATATGTGTTGATCAAGTGGGCCTTATATCAAGCCCAGTCCCCCTACTAACACCCAGAGAGGGAAGTCTTGGTTGCTAAGGGTGGGGAACATGTCCCTCTCAGCCGGTAAGAATCCTGGCTTTTTCCAGGGACAAAGGCAAGTGAAGGAAATGGAACCAATTTCCAAGTACCATGTGTATTATTCAATTTAATCATCACAATAATCCATTGGATAGATAGGATTACTCTTCACCATGTTCCAGAAGAGGTGCAGAAACATCAAAACACTTGCTTATTGTTGCACAGACAGCGAGTGGAGACATCCAGTGTACAGCCCTGGTCTGGGCCATGACTGCCAAACTCTACCTGTCTGGCTGGGTTGAGGGCTTGTCTCTTTGAAGATATACATGAAGAAGATATGAGCATGCAAAGCTTCATAACTGAGTCCCTGGTGCCTTTCTCTTTACACATGATAATGTTTCCTCTTACGTCTGTGTCCCAAGAGAGAGGGTGCTCTGAGCAGTGCTAAAATGGCTTCCGGAGTGGAGCTTGCCCGGAGTGGGACCTGGGGTTGTGAGTTACTGGGCAGGTGTGGGGCGCCAACCAGGTGCACTGTGGAAGGCCCTTTTTGTGAGGGAGACCCCTCCTCTTTGCTTCAGCCTTTCCCTGCATGAAATGAGGCTTCCTGGGGCCTGGGGAGTATTAATTACTCATTGTTGGTGTCTTGGAGCTGGATAAAGTGTTCTCCCAGTGTTACTGTTTCAGGGTTAGACACCGGCAACTTGTAGCATGGTGTTTGGCTCCAGCTCCCAAGTCTGATTGTTTCTTTGATCCCAGTTTTTCTCAGTGACTTGGCTCAGTTTCAGAACTGGCTGGGCAATGTCTCCGGCTCACTTTCTAGTAGTTGTTTTTCTTCTTTTCCCTCTTGAGTATGGCCAAAGGTGGAGGTTGAGAAAGGAGACGTGGTGAACTGAGCTGACCGCCTCGGAGTTTGGAAACCCGAGTTAATTTTGTTTTATTTTCTTCACTGATTTGATAATTTTTAAGTTACCACCTTAACACACAGCATTTATGTAATGCAAATAGTACATAATTAATACTGAAAACTTTAAAAACTCAGAAAAGCACGAAGGCCAAAGCAAAAATCACTATTTTCCTACCATGTACCATGATTTACATTTTGGTGTAGAGTCTCCCAGGTATGTGTGTGTGTGTGTGTGTGTGTGTGTGTGTGTGAGTGAGATACACTTACTTTTAATTTTTTACAGTAATGAAACACTGTATGTGGTCTTTTTTTTCCTGCTTTTAGTGTTATAATATGAGTGTATTACTGTGTCAGAAATATTCTTAAACATTTTATTTAAAAGGTTGTAAGGATATAAAATATTCTATTATATAGATGTCACAATTTACTTTATCTCCTATTGTTGGATATTTAGACCCTACATTTTCTTTTTTCTTTTTTAAAAATGAATTAATTTATTTATTTTTGGCTGTGTTGGGTCTTCCTTGCTGTGTGCGGGCTTTCTCTAGTTGCGGCGAGCGGGGGCTACTCTTCATTGCAGTGTGCAGGCTTCTCATTACGGTGGCTTCTCTTGTTGCGAAGCACGGGCTCTAGGCACACAGGCTTCAGTAGTTGTGGCACGTGGGCTCAGTAGTTGTGGCTCACGGGCTCTAGAGTGCAGGCTCAGTAGTTGTGGAGCACGGGCTTAGTTGTTCCATGGCATGTGGGATCTTCCCGGGCCAGGGCTCGAACCCATCCATGTCCCCTGCATTGGCAGGCAGATTCTTAACCACTGCGCCACCAGGGAAGCCCAGACCCTACATTTTCTATGATTAGAAATATTACTATTTATCCCTCTAAAGGTTAGGCCATATTACATTTCTACCTGTAGTATATAAGAACAAACATTTTCCAATACCTTTATGATATATTTTGCTAATCTTAGCCGCTTTGATAGGACCAAAAAAAAAAAAAGCTCTTTCATTGTTTCAACCTTAAGCAGTTCTTACGAAAGAATGTGAGTATGTGTAGATGGGTTTGTTGGGACTATAAGGGAAAAAAAAGATGTCAGCCATCTCAGTTTGATTTTCTGTATTTGTCTCCTTTGATTTTTCTTTTACCAATGTAACACAAGCACACTAGATCTCTACCCTAAGGAAAGAGGCATATATAAATATCTTTTAAAGGGTATCTGTCACAGTTTTATTTATAAGAGCAAAAGTTGAAAAAGCCTAGGTGTTTAAAATGAGAAATTAGTTAAATTAATAATGATAATGGAATACTATGCAATCATTAAAATAATTTAATGGCATAGGGAAGAATCAGGCTGTAAAATAATATGTACATTATGATCTCAATTAAATAATGTGTGCATAAGAGAAAGGCTATAAAGGTGAATGTTAGTCATTTCTGTATGTTATAATTATACTTTTCCCCCTATGTTTTCAAAAGCTTTTAACAGATGCATGTAATACTATTGAAATCATACACAAAACAGATGTTAGCAAGTAAACTCTAAAATGTTATACATGGAAATAAAGAGCTCTGAGTAACTGGATGCTGGGTCATTTAGATTCCCTCCCAAACTTTGTGGCTTATTGAGTCTTTTTACGTTCTTTGAGGGTCGTGGGGCTCCTTGGAGTTTGCAGGACCGTTTTATAGCAGGGGCTTCTAATGAGGCTAGAGCCAAAGTAGGGAGACCCAGAATAGCTTCCATCTGCTCTTCTGCCCTTTGTGTGGACTTGGGAGCACAAGGTGGCGGAGGGGGGAAAGAACCTATCTGTGATGCCCACTGCCCTGGACCACAGGGTGTGTAGGACATGTCATCCAAGACATCAGTGGCTCTCAGGACCGCTGGGGTTGGTGTTTGGAAACTGAAAGGCAAGGAATGCCAGAAGATTGATATCTAAATGTCATCTGGAGGGACTGATTTGTTTGTGTTTTTCTGATAATGACACGTATACTGGGGACTGAGTGCTATGCTAGTCCCCTTACTCACTGATAAAGAAGTGGAGACCTAGAGGGATTAAGTCACTGGCCCAAGGCAGTGTCTCTTTTCCCCCATCACAGTGTTCCACTGGGATGCTGCAATATATCCTGTGTTGGGTATGTCTGATTGGCTGAGATAATTCACAGCATACTTGGATGGCTCTTAAGTACTTGAACTTGCTTGGTTAGAGTTTGGATGAAAGAGGATATTTTAACTCTCTGAGTAGTAGGATTGGGCATGGGGGGAGGTCAGTGTCGGTCTTTCCTCATTATAAAATGATAATTATTAAATGATATTCAAAGGAAGAAGAAATATTGAACTTTGTAATAAGGGGAGATATACTAGGAGAGCTGGCAGAGAGATGAGTCAACGATAAAATGGATTTATTTTCCCCAGACTCAGGTTTCCATGTGGAGATGCCCTAATTTTTTGAGTTTCAGGCACTCAGTGGCATGGGTTTTTCTCCTATTATGTCTTTCATCCTGGATGTTTGAGGAGAACGCTGAGAACTGGAGATTTCACTCACCTTTATGACTTAAAGCCCCATGCTCTGTTACCTTGTTTGTCTTTGGCTATCAGTGCCCTGAATATGAAGACACTCAGTTCACTTTGGGCATCACTCTTTAAGTCTGAGGTTCTGTCCAGAGCAGGGAGTGGTTAGGGTGGGAGAGGACTGGAATTCCTGGCCAGGGAAGAGCTCTTAAAACAAGTAAAGAGTATAGTAGAAGAAAAGGTAATTGAGGGAATGAGCAGAGCATGACAGCTGCCTTCAAATATATGTGGAGCTGTCATAAGGAACAAAGAGTAAACTTGGTCTGTGTGACTCCTGAGAGCAGAGCTGTGATTGATGAAGTCTGAGATGTTCTGGGGAGACCCATTTCAGCTCAGTATAAGGAAGACCCTTCTAGAAAGTAGAGCCTCCCAGCAGTGGTCAGTGGAGCAATGGAAGGGTTCAGCAGAGCCTCCAAACGTTGGTCAGACGAGATTCCTGCACTGGGTGGGAGGTTGTTCTACATGACCACTAAGAGTCATTCCAAGTCTGCTCTTCTCAAACTCTGTGTTTTTATGTGTACGTCTTGGGTATATAATCTATTCATTGCTCACTATTTATTAAGCACTTATTATACTTGTCATGTGTTCTGCTCGGTGTTGGAGATATAACAAGGAACAAACTGTTAGATCCTTGAGCTTACAGTCAATTGAAAGAGTAAATGGTAAATAGATTATTGCAAATATGTGACCAACCTAGTAAAGTATAGGGTGCTATGAGCTCACACAAGAAGGGCACCCGGCTTAGCTCGGGGTGAACCATGGAGTCTGCCTGGAAAAATTTAGATGGAAGATCTAAAAAGTGACTATGCCTAGGCCGAAAGGGTAAAGAAGAGTATTCAGGGAGAGGGAACAGCCTGTACAAAGGTGGAGGGACAATGCAGAGACATTGATTGCTGGGGGAGAGGCAAGTGATAAGAGTGGTGACAACGACGAGGCAGACAGGCAGATGATGAAGGCCCTGTCCTGCCAGGTCGGAGTTTGGATTTCAGACTGGAAACAACAGGGAGTCATTGAAGAGCTGTGAGGAGAGGAGTTGTGTGATCTGCCTCAACTGTTGGAAAGACCCCTCTGGTTCCAGTATGGAGAGTGGGTTGGAGGGGACCAAGACTGGCTGCGGGGAGACCAGAGTCTATTTCAGTAATTCCAGCAAGAGGTGATGGTGGAATTAACCCACTGTAGTGGCAGTGAGGCTAGAGAGGGGCAGGCAGGTGGGAGGGAAGCATTCGTATTGAGGAGCTGGGAGGTTGGGGGTGCATTCATTGAGACAGAGAAACTAGGGTAGACAGCAGATTTGGGGGCTGGTGGGATGCTGATGAGTCCAGTTTGGTACATGTTGTGTTTAAAAGGCCCGTGGGACACAGAAGTGCAGACACCTTTTGTTTCCAGTTTGTAAACTACCCCAAAGAGGCTCATTTTTTGCCTCCTGATACCATGGAGGGGTTTCTTTATGTACAGTGGGACTTTTCTTCCAAAACACCTTCATGACTACTTCTCAGGGATCCCCCCACCATTAGTGTCCCATGAAATGGTGTCCGCGTGTTCTTAGAATATAGTCACTCAGGTGGTTTTTACTCTCTGGTTAGAGGGGCAAGGCCGGGCGAGGTTGCTTCCATTCCCTGATGGTAGCCTCTTTGGTTGGTTGGCCTGCACTCCCTCCATGGAGCCACCTTCCTGAATGTTCCCAGTTTGGTTAAATAGACCCCATTCGGGGGGCACCTTATGGGCCTGCTGCTGACCTGTTCCATAGATTCATAACTGGCAAAGACTGTGCCTCAAAAGGATGTAAAGAGGTTTCTCCAAGGTCAGACAATGAGTTGGTCTCCTGGCTTCTTTTCCTACTTCACCACATTGAACTTTAAAGAAATCTTACTGAGCTATAAACACCCCTTCTTTTTGATTCATTTCTTCTATGTAACCCTTAAATGTCTGAATTCTCTAGAGCCCTGCCACTCACCCTCTTCCGTTATACTCTACTTCCTCTTTCTGTGTGGTCCTATCTACTCCTGTGGTTTTCACTGCTATCCAAGAGTGGATGACTCCCCAGTTGGTACTGGCAGCCTTGAACCCCCTCCTACACCTTAGATCACCAATCCTGGTCCTCTCCTCCCACGGGTACATCAAAATCAGCAGCTTATAAACAAAAGGTGTTGGCTTCAGACCTACATAGGTGACTGCCTACTGGTTCTTGCAATTGAGAATCAATAGTAAGTTAAGACTTAAACTTTACACACCCAAGTCTGCTTTTCATCTTTTCCTGCATATCTTGAGTGGGCAGCAACCCTGTCTACCCAGGAATGAGAGCTGGAGAGGTGGGAGCCAGCTACAATATCCCTTTCTCTCCACCTCATTAGCCATTGAATCCTTTGGTTCTACCTTTTCAACATCTGTGGACTCCGTCTGCTCCTCTGCGTCTTTCTTGCCAACAGACCATCACCAGCTTCCAACTAGAATACTTTGGTACATTCTCAGGTGGTCTCCCTACTCTCCATTCTTTTCTTCCTCCATCTTCTCTTCCTCTCCTACATACTGTTGGAAGGATGTAAGGGAAATATAATACAAACCTGGTCAACCCATTCCTTGCATAAAATACTGCCTCCCCTGTAAAATCTCTTTAGTATACCATAGATAGTGGCTGAGAGCCTGGACTCTGGAGTCAGGCTGCCTGGGTTTGAATTCCATTGACTAGCTGAGTTATCTTGGGTAGATTACATAACGTTTCTGTTTCTCAGTGCCCTCCCCTATAAAATGGGGGATAATAATAATATACCTGCTTCGCAGTGTTGTTATAAGAATTAAATGAGTTAATATTTATGAAGTGCTTAAAACAGTGCTTAGCACACAGTAAACCCTGCATAAGAGTTTGTTAAATAAAATAACTATATAACTCCTTAGCTTGGCATGGAGGCCTTTCCAAATTCAGTCCCTGATGGCCTCTCCAAGCTCAGGTTCTTAACCCTCCTGTCCTTGGCACTGTGCCTCCAGCAGTGTTCAACAATTTGCCACTTTTCGTACCATTATGCTTTTCCTCGTGTTTCCTTTTATCCCGGGATTATTCTTCTTCCCTCTTCTTTCCAATGTCTCCTCCCCCTTATGGACCTTCAAATAAATTATTCATCTTTTAAAATTCAGAGTAAATGCTTCCTATCTGAAGCCATCCCCATAGTACTGGAGAGAGATAACATATCTTCCCCTGAGCTACTTTCATTGTGGGGTATATTTCATTATAGTGGTTAGTCCGGAGGCTCTGGGGCAGAACAGACATTGTTCCAATTCTGATTCAACCACTTATCAGCTGTCTGACCTTGGGCAAGTTACTTAACCTCTCTGAGCCTCATCTGTAACATGGGAGTAATAAGTTACCTACCTCATGGGGCTATTGTAAGAATTACATGGTACTATGCATACTAAGGGCTGGGTCCAACTCCCAGCACATGGTAAGCTGACATCAAGTACTTTACTATGATGATGTGTTTCCATTAATACAGGCATCACATACTACTTAATTTATAGTTTACATACGTGTCTCCATGAAGGTTGGGGCCCTGTATACTCAGCTTTATAATCCCAGCATCTCCTTTAGTAGATGATCACGTACTGGTGGTTATCTGAACCCCTGGGCCATCTTGCTTGGGATGAAGTCAGTGTCCTGGCCACCATACAGTTGGTTTTGCTTTCTTGGTGGATCCTGTCTGAAGGAGACAGTCTACACCTGAGAGGTGGCAAGATGTCCTAAACTGAGCAGGTGGTATGAAGTAAGGTGTGAAGGCTTGCCTGGGAGGTATGTATGTGGGGGGGGTCATAAGCAGAGGGAGGGAGAGGGGGACCTGAAGACCTTAGTGGGCAGGACTGTGCCGGCTGGGGGAAGAAGAAGAGGGAGACAAGGCAAGGGGAGTCTGGAGAGCGTGAGGTAAATGAGGTAGCAGCCTGGATACATGTGTTCTTGGGAGGCAGCTTTGGGGTAGAAGACTGTGGAGAAAGGCTGAGGGAGAACACAGAGGCCCGATGGGCTGGCTTTCATGGTAGGCATGATTATCTCACCTACTTTCCTATCTCTGCTCACATGCCTTGCTGGGAAGGGGACCTTGCCTGAGCCCCTTGTCTTAAATTGCAACCCCTCCCTCCAGCACTCCCAATTCCTCCTTCTCTGCTTAATTTTCTTCCAGAGTACTTATCACCATAGGGCACACTATTTGTTATACTTACGTATTTGCTTATTATCTATCTCTCCCCAATAGAACTTATGATCCACAAAGGAAAGTTTTTTATTCTGTTCACTGATATGTCACCAGCACCTGTAACATTTCCTGACACCTAGTAAGTGCTTAATATTATTTGTGCAATGAATGAATCCCACCACACATGGATAACTACCCTTCATATTTTTGAATTCAGTCATTCAGTATGTAAGTTAAAAAAATTTTTGTTAGCGTTTTAAGTTACATACAATAAACTGCACCCATTTGAAGTGTACAGTTCAATGAGTATTGGCAGATATATTCACCTGTGTAACTGATACCACAATCAAGATATAGAACGTTCCCATCACCTCAAGAAGTTTTCTTGTACCTCTTTGTGGTCAATCCCTGGCCCCAGGCAATCACTGATGTAGCTTCTGTCATTATTTACTGGCTTCGCTTTTTCTATAATTTCATATAAATAGACTCATACTCATGTCTTGTTTTGCTCAGGGTAAAGTTTTTAAGATTTATCTGTGTTGCATGTAGCAGTGGTTCATTTGATTTTATTGCTGATTGGTGGGGAATAGTTTCTTATTTTGCTCTGTGGTTTCTGTGACGATGAGTGAGCGTGGACTCTGGATCCAGGCTGACTGTTTGGAATTCTGGCTCTTCCACTTACCAGCTGTGTGGCTTTGGGCAAGTTTATCTTCCCTGTGCTTCAGGCCTCTCATCTGTTAAATGGGGTAATAATCATACCTACCTCATAGGATTGCTGGGAGAAGAATTAAATGAGGTAAACTAAACTCATAAAGTGGTTAGAATGGTGCCTGGCACAAGTGTGTATTCAGTAATTGTTAGCTGTTATTGCTTCCATTTTGCAAATGAAGGAAAAAGCCCTGAGGCACAGAAAAGTAAGGTAGTTTGACCAGTGTTGTTTGGAATGCAGGAAGGATCAGAACTGAGTCTGTCTGATTTAACCTCTTTCTACCACCTCCCCCATTCTGGTCCTTCCCCTTCAAGCCAGAATCCTGTGCGGTGCACATACAAGAAGGAGAAGAGCTAGCGTTCAGCTCTGGGATGTCTGGCTTCCCTACCTCAGTGTTCCCTTAAGCTACCCCAGTCTATTTCACCATCCCTGCCCCTGTGAGTAGAGTTTCACCCCCGATCTGGCCTGCAGAGGGGGTGGGATTGGGCCTTCTCGCCCTTTGCTTCTCTCCCGGGCCCTCTCAGGCAGCTGAGCTGTGCATCAGGAACACCTCTTACAATCATACAGCATCAGCCCTGCAAGAAGCTAATTTGATAAACCCCACTCCAAAGCTCATTGAACCTGTCTATAATGGTGCTTAATTAAAGTGCAGAAACTTTGAAGAGGTAGCAAGTTACTGCTTAATCCAATACCAGAGTGCCACGATTCTACCATCTGCCTCCTCTTTGCAGTAATTGCTTCCTGACATTTGTTTATTTTAATTAGGAGAGCGGTCTTGACCAAGAGGGAGAGCAGGCAGGGTCAGAACTATTGGAGAGAAGAAAGTGGAAAAGTGGGGCAGTGATGTGATGGTCATGGGCTGAAGGGAAGGCACTGTTGTCTTTATGGTGTAAGTGATTCCACCTTCCCACAGGACAGAACTGTGAAACTTTCTCCCTGTGGTGAAAGCCTAAGGCTGACTCTGGGATCATATGTTCACGTTTTCAGCGTGTCCTTTAGGGAGTATGGGAGCTGAGCTTCTTGATTAGAGAATGGAGGTTCCCACATTGTTAGAAAGGAGATTATAGATTGGGCTGGTCAGATCCCAGGGAGTAGTCCTAGAAGAACTCAGTTACTCTGACCCAGTGGAGATCTAGTACCAACAGGGTCTCAGAGCTGAGGGAAAGCAAAGCTCATTCATATGTATTAGCGCTTTGGTTTCTCAGTCATGGTTTTATAGTCTGCCTGGTTATCTTTGATTGTGTGTTGGTCATTGTACATGAAATCCATTTATAACTCTAAAGAGCTGAGATGAAAACGATGCTTTCCTCTAGAGAGAAATTTTGCTTTTTTCTGGCAGGAATCTGAAGGTACTCTAAATCTAGGACTCCCCTTCCCCCCAGCCCTACCTCCCAAATCGAATTAAAAGCTTAAGGTGCCCTCAACAACAGGCAAATTCAAACCTTCTCTACAGATCCTTTTCAGGGCTAGTCAGTTTCTTGTTCCTTCTCACTCAAGGGTCACAGCTTATTGTGAGAAAGGTCACCTTCTGGTCCCCCCATCTTATGCAGTTTCTGGGCGTTGATTTCTATCTCTCTAACACTGCCAGGCTTTCAAAACAAAGTTCATATTTGCTAAACTCAGAAAATACCTTCATGGCAAAAGTGATGTCCATACCTCTCTGGGAGAATCTACTCTGATTCCCTTCAGTGTTAAACTAGTATTTCCTTACTATGTAATCTTCATTCTGATGATTTAAAAAAGATATATTGCATATTTTATCCAGATTTTTAGTTGTTTTCAATGGTAATAGCCTGCAATTACCAGAAAGTCCTCAATAGTGGTTTTTAAATTACATATATTTCTACTTAGGGCAGCAGAACCTTGTTGTTTTTTTTTTTCCAAATGAAATCTTAAATAGGATCTCAATATCAAAAACAAAAGTAAACAACAACAAAAAGAAAAAAGTGGAGCAGTTCTGGATAAAGTGGGGCTAGAGGCCCCCAAGATCAGCCAACCAGGCCTCCCCTTTTTTAGATCCACATAGAGTATTTGTAAGTACCTGAGTATCATAGGTATGGTTTGAAAAGTTCTTCTGTAAGGAACCCTTTGGTTTGACTGCTTGAGAAACCATAGCTTTGGCAAAGCTCATCTAGTGCTTTCCCTGAAGGCAAATGATTCTTGACATTTTAGGAGGGCTGGAAGCCTGGATATTGGGCAAGATGCTGTAAGAAATTACAGGGTATGCTATCTGAGTCCCAGAAAAACCCTGTGAAAGCAAGACCAGGACAGAGGATCTTTTCAGTTCTCTTAGGATTACTCATCTGAGGTGGGGGGAGGAGAACGAAAACAGGGTGAGGATGGTAGGTGTGTCAGTTTCGGTCCTCCAAGAGGCTGACATCAAGACAGGATTAGATATGCAAGAATATTATTGGGGGAAATGCTTGTGAAGGATAAAGGGGGAGGGGACAGGTGTAGGCATGGAGAGTGTTCATACCTTGTTGCAGATCTGACACCTGTGTAAGGAGCAAGGAAGGAAGGACTGGGGAGGAAGAGCCTCGCTGCAGCACAGCTCTGAGAAAACCTCAGTCAGGCTGATGGGAAGTTTCCAGACAAAAGCTGCCTATTAGAGGAATTCTGCATTGCACAGGAATGGCCACCACCAGTGCTCCTATGAGCTTGGTCACTGACTGGGAGCAGCCCTGGGGAAGTGTGAGCTCAGTATGAGGGCCACGATGGATCCAAAGGGGTGGCCACTGGGGCTGTCTATCAGCTCTGCTCCCTGTAGCAAGTCCTCCTGCAGGAGATCTGAGAGGTGCCCCTCCATGGCCACCCCTATAGAGGAGGGCCATCCAGAGAGCAATGAGGTGTTTGCTGAAACAAGGGAATGAAGGAAAGTAAGGCATATTTTCCTGACCAGGGGGACAGCCATAGTGGGATTCTGTGCAGCTTGTGTGAGGGTATTATCTGAGCTTGTTGGGAGCAGGCCTGCAGTAACAGATCCCTCTTCCTTACCTGAAGCTACCCTGATGTGACTGGTCATGTCATCCTTGCACCGTAGCTTCCTAAACCCTCCCAATGGTTTTCAGCTGCACTTAGGATAGAGACCACTCCCTTGATCCTGGGCTTTTTGGCCTGGCCCCAGGCCCTGCCTACCCCTGCATCCTTATTACACACCACACACACACCCCGTCCCTGTCCCTGTTCCAGCCCCACTGACCTTGCAGTCCCTTGTCCTTGCCTTGCTCATTTCCACCACAGGGCCTTTGTCCATGATTTCCCTCTGCCCAGGATGCTCTTTCCTTCCTCTTCTCTCTTCTTTCTATCTTGGTTCAGGCTCACTTCCTCAGGGAGGGTGCAAGTCCCCTATAGTGGCTCTCACATACCATGTTCCTTCTCTGGGTGGCATTTGTCATAGGCACAGTTTTGCATCTTTTCTGGCTGACTGTTTATTCAATCCCTGGCTCTCCCACTAGACTAGAATAGAAGCTCTACAAGGGCAGGGCTGCCTCTGTCTTTGCTGATCATTGTACCTCTGTGCCTGGCACACTGCAGATGCTCAATCACACACTTTGTTCTAGTGACTAATTCACAAAGGAGGAGGTGGAAAGAATACTAGGATGTCCAGTAAGTGAAAGTAAAATAGGCACAGCAACAAAATAAAAGGCAGGCAAGACAGACTCCTCCAGAGCTGGAAGTGACTTCTAAGGTCCTTGTTTGCTCAACCTCCTTGTCTCACTTCAGAACAGACCGAGCCTGGCTGGTGGGACAGCTTCTACACGTTCACACGGCTAGTGGGTTCGGGGGCTGGGACTCACACCTTAGTCTCTCAAGTCCGAGTCCCCTGCTCACTTTGCTAAGGGAGGTTGTGTGTGGGCACTTGGCATACGATTTGAAGATGGATGCCCGGCTTCTGTATAGGCTCGATCCACTCTCACCTTTGACCTGACCTTGACTAAGTCATTAAGCTGTTTGGCTTAAAGTGGGGATGATAAGGTGTATTTTAAATAAGTGGAAACGTGAAGATTAAATGAGATAATATGGGAAAGACTGCTTTTTGTAAACTCTGTAGTGTTTTACAGGTGTTATTCCTGTATCATGTTTTATTTCTGTTTGGTAAAAGAAAACCAAAGTCACCAGTGATGGGGGCGGGTGAGGATGCCATCCAGGCCCTGTCACCGATCATGTGCCCTGAGCCCACTCCAACCCCCTCTTCTTCAAAGGAGCTGAAAAAGTTAAATTTTTGGAGCATCAGCTCTATGAATATAGTAGAGTAAGTTTGAGGGATGATTTGGGTCAGTTGCTCAGCCTCCCTGGGCCTGGGTCCCTTCATCAGTGACAGGAGGGACTGTGGAACTGACGTCTAAAGGTTCCTTTCAATAGGAAGCCCCATAGACCCTCATGAATAGGAATGGCTCAAATAGGGAAGGAGGAAGCTATTACTGGACAGACTCCCAACCACAGGGCACAGAGCAAGAGTGGACTGTCATGGCCTCTAGCTTGAGAGATTTGCTGAATCCCAGAAAGAACTTTCTGGCATTGAGGGTAGTTAAATGCTGGAAATGGAGAAGGCAACCAGGTTTGTGGGAATTGCTTTCTGGAGGTCTTTGCAAAGGAAAGAAAAACCCAATTATAGTCCTGTTGGAACGGGGGAAATAGACTGGGAAGCGTTTAAAGTGATACCCACCCTACGGATAACTGACACTGCAAGAGATGCTGTGAAGTTTCGGGGTTGAGATGCCCTTTCCACACACTCTTTCCTGTCGTGCACACCTGTTTCTCGCTGCTGCTATGTTTGTGCTCTAGGGTTTATGTACCTGGTGAAAGCTCTACCGGGCCTTGCACCGCTGTCCTGCACTCTGAATTTGTGGCCCTTCCTCTCTGTTTACCTTCCTCCTCCTCAGTTACAAACTTCCAAGAAATGGCGCTGGTGTCAGCAGCCACTCCAGATCGGAAAAGCTCAGCACGGTGACTTGTAACCACTCTGGGTTTAAGGATAATGTGCGGAATTTTTGGCCAAGATGACCAACTAAAGAGAAAACAGAGGAGCAAGTATGATTAAAAATTTTTAGGGAACATGAAGTAAAACCTTCAACCGGTTTTATTTTTGATTCTGTTTTCAGCATGTATCTGTTTCCCTTCCTCATTTTTAACCCTCTTGAGACTGGATAGAGATTTCCCAAGCAAGTGTAAAAGTAATTATAGTCAAAGACAGATTTTTTTTTTTTCCTACAGGGATCAAGTTAATTGTCTTTTCTGGGGCTAATTGTCTTTTTTTTTTTGGTCTAGATGTGAAATGACTGCTTGGGGCTAATAACTGTGAATTTGTGTTTTTCATGTACATGATCTCATTGTGTCTTCCTGGTGTCCCTGTGCCTGGTAGTTGTTTTTGTTCCTGTTTCGCAGATGGGCACACTGAGGCCCAGCATGGCAAAGTCCACGGAACTAGTGGCAGCTCCGGTATCAGCTCTGCCCCTTCCCACCTTGTCCCACCACCTCCCACAGCCCTGACTGGAGGTGGCAGAGCCATAGGGCCCCTTGAACTCTAGCCAACCAGACCCTGAAACTTCTGAGTGGGTGGCAAAGGCAAACCTGCTGGAGACAGAGTTTTCTCTGGGTGGTGGGAGAATGAAGACCCTGCCAGGAATGCAGTGAGTTTGAAAAGGTGAATAGCCTTCCTTTTATGGATTAGTTTCCTACGGCTTCTCTAACAAAGTATCACAAACTGGGTGGCATAAGACAAGAGAAATTTATTCTCTCATAGTTCTTGAGGCTAGAAGAGTAACATCAAGGTGTTGGCAGGGCCGTGCTCTTTCTGCAGACTCTAGGGAAGAGTCTTCCTTGCCTCTTCTTAGCTTCTGGTGGCTACTGTCAGTTCTTGGTGTTCCTTGACTTGTAGCTGCATCACTTCAGCCTTTGCTCCCATCATCCCATGGCCCTCTTCCTGTATATCTCAGTGTCCAAATCTCTCTCTCCCTCTAAGGATACCAGTCATTGGATTTAGGGCCCACTCTACTCCGGTATAACCTCATTTTGACTTGGTGACATCTGCAAAGACCCTATTTCCAAAGAAGGGCACACACTCACAGGTACCTGGGTTAGGATTTCAACTTATCTTTTTGAGGGACACGATTTAACCCACAACACCGTATTTTAGCCCGCCCTTCCTGCTTGTTTGATTTTTAAAATGCCATTCTTTTTTATGAAATTATGGTTTTATCATAGATGGTAGCTTTTTACTTTATAAATTTATAATATTCAGAAAAGTAACCCCCTCATATTCTTATCACTCAAATGAACAACAAAAGGCACGTATTTGACTCAAGCACTTTTTTAAGAATAAAAATATTACAGGCATAGATTTTTAAAATTATTTTTAACCATCTTCTCTTCAGTTACATTGTCCTCTCCTTTCTCTTGGGGAAGTGGTTCTCAACCAGGGCAATTTTGGGCCTGCTCCTGTCTAGTCGGTAGGGGCCAGGGATGTTGCTAAACATCCTGCAATGTATAGGACAGCCCTCACCACACGTAACACACAACAAAGGATTATCTGGTTCAAGATGTTAATAGTCTGTAGATTGAGAAGTTCTGTTTTAGAGAGAAGCACTACCGTGATATTGATAGGTATCCTTCTAGAAATGTTTTTCATACTTTTGCATACATTTACAAGCCTGAATAAACAATACATGGTATTGTTTTGTTGTGCATAAGTATTCCTCTAATTTATATAAACAGTATCATAACATATTCTGCATCTTGCTTTGTTTCTCCCTTCAACATTTTTTAGATCTAGCCATATCGATATAAATACATATATAATACACATATGTGTTTGTGTGTGTATAATTTTTTAAACTGATCTATAGTTTGTTGTTTTAAAAAATGTCTTTAGGGGCTTCCCTGGTGGCGCAGTGGTTGAGAGTCCACCTGCTGATGCAGGGGACACGGGTTCGTGCCCCGGTCTGGGAAGATCCCACATGCCGCAGAGCGGTTGGGCCCGTGAGCCATGGCCGCTGAGCTTGCACGTCCAGAGCCTGTGCTCTGCAACGGGAGAGGCCACAACAGTGAGGGGCCCGCGTACCGCAAAAAAAAAAAAAAAAAAAAAGTCTTTACATGATGAAATAAAATATTGATAACTCTATGTTCCATATTAGGCTAGCTCTCTTTTTTGGGGAGGATCAGGTTTTATTCCTCCACAATATCTGTAAGTCTGAAAACCCAAGACTAGATTCCCCCAGTCCTGGTTGGAAAGCAGGCCCATTATCTGGGATGTTAATTCTCTCCAAGAACTTAGTCTTCCTAGAATATAACAATAATCAAAGGTCACAGGAGTCCTTGACCAGCTGGTGGGAAAATGAAATTGTGTCACAGCTCTAGTTTAAGGTTGGTAGGACCAGAAAACCCAGGATTAAAGTGAGGTCCACTCAAATTTTGGTTTCCAGAGGAAATTGAATAGGGTGACAAATTTGGAAGAGGGAGGCCACTTTCGAGGAGCTCCATCAGCTATACATAGACTATCATGCAGCCAAAGTCCAAGTTATTAATCTCAAAGGCTAATCACTAAAGGACTCAATGGAAAGCACCTCGATTTGAGTAAGAAGGCTTGTGTTTGATCTTAGCTAATTCCTAGCTGTGTGACCTTGAGCAAGTTACTTAGCCTTGTAATCTCAATTTTCCCGATCCTTAAAATTGAAGTAATGACATATCAGTGGGTTTCTGTAGGAATAAAATGAGAACAGTGCTTGGTATCTGGTAAGATTTCAAAAATGTTAGTTGATCCTGGAGTCTGATTCTACGGAGATTGGACTCTTTCCTTTTGGCAACAACGGAGGCTTTGGAATTTCTTTAGAAGCATGGGAGTGCTATGTATAAATGTGAGTTTTAGAAAGTTAATTCTGGCTTGGAAGCAGTGTATAAGGAGAGTTGGGAGTAGGAAGAAGCTGGAAATACAAAGGTCAGTTATTAGGATTATGAAATAATCCAAATGAGAGAGATGTGCCTGAACTGAGTGAGTGGGGTGGGTGGGGAGGAAGGGAAGGAGGAGAGAGGGATATGGAAAGATGACAGGAGAGAGAGAAGGAAATGAGGGATATTTGAGAGACGGCATCAGAACATGTGAAGGCTGATGGGATGTGGAGTTGTGAGATGAGGCTAATGGGATAACGCCCAGGTTGCTAGCTGGGTTTAGTGAATGGATGATGATATTAAGAAAGATAAAAAGTCAGGAGAAACTGTTAAGGGAGGATGCGAAGGAGGGAAATAATGAGTTTGGTTTTAGTTATGTCTGAGTTGCCTGCGTGACATCCTGGATCAGAAGTGGGTAGTTTATGAGACCTTGGGACACTGACATCCAAAGGAGGAGGGGAGAAGAGCAGCAACTGCACTGAGAGTGACTTTCAAAGGTGAAGTGGCTTTGAAAGAGTGGTTTTCAGAGAAGGAAGTGGAGGATAGAGGCAGGAGATTCATGAAAGGGGGTCCAACAGGCTCAAAAGCAGCCAGAAGTCCTCAGAGGGTGGGAGTGGAGAAGAAGCTCTGGTTTGGGTATTCCCAGAGCCACTGGTAACCTTGGGAAGAGCTTTGTGAGTCGGGGACACATGGGAGACAGAAGTCAGAATGCAGAGGATTAGGACAGAATGGGAGGAATGGAGATTTTGAGTTTTAATGGAGAAAAGAATTACAGAGATTATCTCAAAGGTGGGGGAAGAGGGAAGGTTTTTGTTTCGTTTTCAGATTACTAGAATGCTGCTGAGCAGTGGGTAGGTGGGAAAGGAGTGGAGAGGGTACAGAAGAGAGGGAAGTATTGATAGAAGAAGCTCCTGGGAGGTGGGATGGCTGGGAGAAAGCACTGACGAGGAGGCAGTCTTGACAGGACCAGATTTCATCGAGACGGGAAGGAGCAAAGTGTAGCTGAAGGGGAGGGGATTACAGGCCTTCATGACTAAAGGCCTCCATTTTTCTCAGTAACACAGGAGCCCCTGTAGCACCTGCTTAGTGAAGAAGGTGGAAAGGGTTTAGAAGAGCTGTAGAAGGGAGCAGATTGGGAAAAAGTTTAAGGCTTGCTGAGTCACTGAGGGTGACAAGGGACAGAATTGTAGTTGAGCTCAATGACACGGATGGGCTGTTGGTTTCTGGTACTGATCAGTTGCTCAAGGGCAAGGGAAGTGTGTGCTTAGATTTCCTCAAGTGGGAGGACTGTTGGTGTGGATGTGTTGGGAGTCCAAGGGGTGAGGGAATGACTGGCCATGAACTTCTAGGGAAGATGTTAAGCGAAGGCGGTGGTGGGGAAGGGGCGATATACTGTGAGAGTGGCTCTGTAAGTTTAAAGAAGAGGATTAGGACAGGATGCGAGATAGAAATAAGATTTTCTAAGATAGGTGTTTGGTGGAGAAGTAGTTCTGGATGAGGTCAAAGTCCAGGTGGGTATGAAGGGGGTAAGGATGAAGGTGAAAGTTATGGAGCAGAAGAGAACAAGGGCTATGAATCTAGGGCACTGTGCACGTGGGAATTGTACACAGTGGTAGGAGTCAGGGTGTAGGAGGGAACTGTTGGCCAGTTAAATGTCTCAGCAAATGTGACAGAGTAATCTTGGGATGATGTATTGGTCAGTTTTTACTGCATAACAAATAACTATAAAAATCTTGCTGGCATTTAACATATAGCACACATTGATTTAGCTCCACATCTGGAGATAGTAGATTTGGGCCAGACTCATCTGGCTAATTCTGTTGATTTTGCATCTGCAGGCTGTATGGGATCTGGTTGATCTGGGTTGGTCATGGTTGAGGGGGCTGGCTGAAATGGCTCTGGTCATTCACCTCTTGAGACTGGCAGGCTAGCTCAGGCTGCTCTTCTCATCATGATGGCAGAGGTGTAAAAGAACAAGCGTTTTCAAACCTTTGGTCATGTCATGCCTGCTAACATTTCTTTGGCTAAAGTCACGGGGTGGGGAAGTACACTCTACCCATGGAGGTAGTTGGGTTGGTAAGTGAATATTTTTAAACAATAACCTAATTGACCACAGGTAGTAGATAAGCGCTATGAGGATAGAGGATGGGGTTGCAGATGGCATAGGACCCTTGAACGACAATGGAGGAACAAGGGTGGGAAGAAAGGACATTGTCTACTCAGCTCCCACCCTGAGATAGAAGTGGCCCCAACTAAGAGTGTTTGGCAAAGAAATCATTCGATTAGAGAAGATACAGTCTTTTGTGTTGTGAGAAGTCAAGTATGAACAACAAGAATTCCAGAGGCCACAGAGGGAAGAGTTCAAAAGAGGCACAGCTGGCTACCCAGGGTCGGAGAGCAACTGCCTGAGTGGGGAAGTCCAAGCCTCAGGAATAAAATGGGAAGAACACACACACACACACACACACACACACACACACACACACAGCTGCTAGAGGAGCTTGGGCTGACCCAAGGTAAACTCTCTGGGAGCCTTATTATTTGGGGAAGGTGTTGTAGAGACCAGCCCCCACGTTGCCTTGAATGGGGCTCTGTGTGCTGGCTCTTTCTGACTAACTGAGAAGGGCAGATGCTTCCTGGGGAGGAGATGTTTCCATGGAGAGGCAGTCACAGCTCCATATATACTTGGGATTTCACAATTACTTTTACTCTGACAGTGTGTTGGGAAATTTTCTTTTTTCCTTTTTCTTTTTCCTTTTTTTTTTTTTTTGTACTACAAATAAGGAAGCAAGAGGGTGAGTGTGGGAAGGAAACTATTTTAATGGTGATACAGTAATAGAAATAACAGCCATCCTTGGAAAGAGAGACTCTAGGAGAAAGATGGAGGGGGCTGGAGCACCTCAAACCTATACTTTATCTTTGCAGAGCCTGTCACTACCTTTCAAGCGTTCTTGATCTTCCCTCCCTGATGAGGCTGTAAGCTCACTGAGGGTAAAGGCTGGGCCTGTCTTATTCATAGCTCTTTTCCCAGGGCTAGCAGCACACACAGAACATAATAGGTGCTCAATAAATATTTTTGAGTGGATGAATGAGAGAATGATAAAATATCTAAGGCTTGCGTACTGATCTCCACTCAAAAGAACTCCAGATTTTCTTTTGTCCACATCAGTCAACAAATATTCAGGGACCTCTTGAATATCAAGCAGGTGACCAGGCTCTGGGCATTCATAGAGAGTAAGGCATGGTCCTTGCCAGATGGTCGCTTATCTTCACTTGCAGCTTAGGGAACAGTAACTAACAATGAAGAGCTATGAAGAAATGTTTCAAGCCTCAGTTTGCCCATCTTCAAAAGAGGAAGCTCAACCAGATTCATTCACATTTCTTTCCTACAAGGCTCCTTGGAGCCTTTAATATTCTACTGTTCATTGCAAATCTCTAAAAAGGGGAAACAGTTTGATGTCTGTCTAAGTCAGCTCAGGCTGCTATAATAAATATACTGTAGAGTGGGTGGCTTCAACAGCAAACATTTATTTCTCACAGTTCTGGAGGCTGGGAAGTCTCGGATCAAGGTACAGGCAGATCTGGTTTCTGGGAAGGAACCACTTCCTGATTTGCAGATGGCTGTCTTCTTGTATCCTCACATGACAGAGAGCAGAGAGAGGGGGGAAGCAAGCTCTCTCGTGTCTCTCCTTATAAGGGCCCTAATCCCATTTGTGAGGGCTCCACCTTTATGTCCAATCACCTCCTAAAGGCCCTACCTCCTAATACCATCACATTGGGTATCAGGCTTCTATATATGAATGTTTGTCAACATTCTGTCAATAGCAATGTTTCTGAAACGTATTTGACCATGAAGACTTTTCTTTCTTTTTCTTTTTGTTTTTAGAGCATCTCATAGGATTGGTTTTCTAAGGAGCACACTTTAGGAAATGTGGGTTTAGGCTAATTCTGGTGGACTAATCCTTGTAGAATTTCTTCTGAAGGCCATCCCTATCCCACCTTCATAGGCACACTTGCACCAGACTTAATGTGTTCTTTTTTTCTTTTTCTGTGCTCAGGATGGGGTTGGCTTCCTTTTAGAGCACCCAGTGGGTTCAGACATGTGGTCATCCTTTGTCCTGATGACGTTGGTGGTGGGTATTCAGGTTTCAGAATTGGGTCATACCTGCTAAGCTTCTATTTTGGTCCACTATTCCTAGAGCAGCCCTGGCTCACCCCTGAGCACCCTGCACCCCAGGGAGGATTTGAGGCATCAAATAACTATCTATCTGGAGGCTTGAGGACAAAAGCACTTGGTTGTGTAGGCATGTGACCAGAGGTTGAGAGGTCTGGACATGTCAAGATAGAGTCAGGAATTCTGAAAATCAGGTAGTTCCAAGGGAAAGCACGGAGTCTAGAACAGGGACTATTAGCTACCTTCTCCCTCTTTTGGATTATCTACATGGATAGGATGTGGTCTCGGGTATTGGATCAACCTGGCTGTTCAGGTATGTGGGGTATGGCCATGGATGGTTAAGAACTAGGTATAGGGATCAAGTTCAGGATCTTTCCCTATCTTCTGGATAAGAGCAATGACCTCTTAATTGGTTTCTCTGTGTCCTCATGTATTCCTTTTAAAACTAGTTCCCACACCATCTAAAATGCAGACTTTATCCCATCGTTCCCTCTGTTTAAAGTCTCTCAGTGGGTCCCCAAGGTCTCTTGAGCTTGGCATCCAAGCCCTTTGGAACTCTGCCTCCAGCACGGCTCTCGAGCTTTACATTTTTCCCCACTCTTACCTCCCACCCACCCTACATTCCAGCCAAATAGAACTTCTGATTACTTCCTGAGTATCCCACGATCTTTAACTTTTCCCTGGCTTCATTCATGCCTTTCCCTCTGCTGGCATGCCACCCCCATGGCTTGGTCTAGCAAAAACCCTCATTCTTTGAAGTGCAGCTCAAAAGTCTTCTCCTCCCTCTTGGCTAGTCATTGGCTCCATCTTTTGTGCTCGTGTAACAGTTGTACGTTTTTATTAAAGTACCATCACCTCCCATTATGACTGTTGCTTGCTCGTTTATCTCCCCTCACTCCCTAAGTGGCTGGGATCTTTGGGAGTCAGGGCCTTACGTGGTGCCTGGTAAGCAGCAGGTATTTATTGGGGGTTTGTTGAATGAATGAATAAGTGTGAGTTGTGTTGAATGAAGTGAAGATTGTGACTTCTTAGCTCCCTCTGGTCACCGTCTCTTAGGCACTCACCTTTCTGTTTATAAAAAGACTTCCTTAGTTGAGAATAACAAAAGCCCATTCTGGCTTAGAGAGATGGAGTTATAGGATATTTTACAGAAGAGGTGTAATTTTGTTACCTTTCAAACATAGCACATTTTTTAAAGCTAAGATATAAATGGGTACTAATAAGTAAATTGGGAAAATTAATGCAAAATTACAGGTAGTCCTGGTTATATAATAATGTATCATAAACAAAAGACCTTAAATATTACAGAATTATTCAATGAGCCCTAAAGTTGAAGTCATGTTGATAGACTAGTTAATTTTTTGAGCCATGAGTTTGAAAGTGACACTGATTTTTTATTTTGGAAACTTCAAGATATTTTTACTATTAAGTTAAACCTAGAACTTTGTAGAGAAAGATGTCATGGGAACTCTCTACCTTTTGAGGATAATGAAAACTGCGTTTGAATGATTGCAGATTTTGGATTGGTAACCTAGATGAGAAGTTTGTCATTAGGTAATAAGTCACTATCTGTTATAAGACAGTCTGGCATAGGTGAGTCCATTGAGTGCCATCCAATGTGTTTAATTACTGCAGGGTAAGCCCAGAGGTTTCACTTCAAATGTTATGGTGTGATTGACGTATGGGTAGTATATGCTTTGACCGTTGGTTTGAGAGGGAGTCGGAGGCTCCATCTGGCTTAATAGAAAGTTTCTATGATTGATTAGTGAAGTGTACTGCGGACATGTGAAGGGAGGATTCATGTATTCTCCTTCCTTATCTAACAGATCCCAGAAATAATGATCTAATGCTAATCAGTGTGACATAATGATAGAAACATAGGACTTACTGTTCAAGGGCCTGAATTTAAGATTCAGTTACATCACTTACTGGTTCTGTGAACCTGAACAAACCACGTTCTCTCTCTGAGCTTCACTTGCTTCATATGTAAAAGAGAGTTGAAAAAATTGACATCTTGTCACTATGAAGGTAAGACGAGAGTGTTTTGTAAACTCTGAGGTACTCTACACACGTTAGTGCATACTACTTTTAATGAACCTTATGAGGTCATTGCTATAGGGACTTAGTACCTATTTGTTTGCTCCATGCGTGTTATGTATGGCGGTTTCCATGTGTATTGCTGGTTGAACATTCTCTGCTCCCAGCGTACAGAAGCTGCCCTGATCCACTGACTTTCCACACCACCTAGCTTCTGCTCTCACAAGGCTCCCACCTTTTGCTTCTCTGTGGTGTTGTCCTTCGGAAAAGGCAGTGACACTGAAGCTGTTGAGGTTGGACCATATCATGGGGTTCATAGGCTTGGAGGTTCCATGTTAAGGGCTCACAGTAAATCTGGAGCTAAGAACTTGGGCGTTGTTTCCTTAGCTGCCTCAGGATTGGGGCTCTCTGCGATGACTCACTTCCCTTTTACATGTCTCATCCTCTAGGAGGTGAGCTTAGGCATGGTCTCATGGCAGGGGAGCAAGGTAAAATTACTTTCCAAGCCTCTGCTCATGTCATTTTTGCTAACATCCCATTCCGCCAAAGCAAGTCACATGTCTGAGCTTGGTGTCAAGGGTTGGGTGCAGTAATGTTAGATGGTAAAGTGCCTAGAGATAGAGAGAGGTGAAGAATTTTGGTCATTAACACCAGAATTATTATGTGCATAAGGCAAGCAGAGAAATAGCAATGATGGTGATGGTAACGGCTAACAGTCATTGAATGCTTACTGCGGGCCAGTTTCTGCTAGGGCCTTTATGTGCACACCCCCACTGCCCCTGAATCCTCACAGCAAACCTTTAGCTACTAGTATTACCTCTCCTGTTTTACAGATGAGAACCCTGAGGTTCAGAGGAATTAAGTACCTGCCAAAGTTTACATAGCTCCTAAGTGGTGAGCTGGGATCAGAATCTGGTTCTGTCTGACTTCAGAGTCTAGCTCTTAACCAAACCTCAGAATACCAGGGCAGAGGGCAGGGACACTGCTTGAAATTTACTGGGGAGAAACTCAGGACAAATAATAGGCAGACCCATTTCATGCAGAGGGTGGTAAACTCAAGGAATGTGTCCCTCTCCTGAGTATTCACTGATACTGTAGCAACTGTTGCTAGCAACTGTAAGGGATGCAAAGTTGTAAGACTCAGTCCCAAGCTAGTACGAATGAAAAGGCAAATCTGTTCAAGAGAGATTTGTGTAAATGACAGTCTCTTTGTAGCTTTTGGAGAGGAAAGTAGGAGATCTGAGGGATAGCCCTGTCTATGTTGAGGCTGGTATGGTACAGTGGTTTTGAAACTGCCCTTTAGGACTCTAGAGGTTTTGATGATACAGTCTTGAGAACCACTCTGGAAGTCAAGGTGGGGGAAAGGGAGCTTTCACCTCCCACTTCTACAGAGCAACTCTGCTTTTCACTGTCATATTTTGGGTTTTGATGCATTACTTCTTCTTTTGGAAGAAATAAGTGTCTCAGTGACCTAAGAAAGGAAAGCCACTGGTCTCATGGAAAGATCCCTGGACAAAGGGTCCAGATCCCTGGGGTCTAGTGTCACTTCGGCACTGCCCAGTTGTGAGATCTTGGACACTAGCTTGACCATCCCCAGGGTCCTTCCTCCCTCCCCCGCCTAGAATGAAGGGTTTGAATCAGGTGATCTTCACTGTCTTCTCGAGCTCTGACGTTCTTCATCTTCGGGGGTGCGGGGCGGCAGCAGTACCTATTATATTGTCGGGAATGAGATACTAGACCTGGTCTGCCAGTGGTCTGACCCAGAAGTCTCTCCCTTGAATTCTTCTAACTTCCATTTGCTTCCTCACCTTAGTTGAGTCAGCAAACATTTATCTCAGCAAACATTTATCTATGACTCACTGTGTGCCAGGCACCATACCCACATTCCTGCAAAGCTTGTAAGCTGCTAATAACTTGCCCTGATCTGGGAGAGTCCCAAGAGTGCCCCCTAGCCGTGTCTTTTCCTTGCCACTGTCTTCCTTTCTTCTCTTTCTCCCTCACATGTTTATGCCTCTCTGCAGGACAGACTATGAGGGTTGGCAACAATTCATAGTCTGTGGGAATTGGCAGTGGGGACAGTGGCCAGTGGGATCTGGGGGTGTTGCAACAGATGTGGTCATTGGGTCATTGTGCCCTGCCCAGGTCTCCTCAGCCACTGACAGGGATGCTCATCTGACAAAAACACTTTTCTGATTTAGATCCCTTTCCTCTGGCCACCTCCCTCTCTCAGGCTATGACTTCCTGGGAAGGGTCGGCGCTAAGGTCTGGTTGTTTCTTGGCAGTACCTGCATCTCCTTTTCAATTCCTAGGCAACAGATAGGATGGGAAGATAAGGAGGCACACAGTTTCCCCACAAAGATGGAAGGTGAGAAGACTGGAGAGTGCTAACTGGTACCCCAAAGCTATTTTAGAAAGAGGAGATGCTGGAGTGGAGATCTGGAGGAGAGGGAGTGGAACGTGAGAAGGTTTGGGGAAGGGCAGTCCAGGCAGTGGGAACAGCCCACGCAAAGGCTCTGAGGTTAAACTGTACTCGGTGAATTCTGCAAACTCCAAAGAGGCAGCATGTCTGAGGCCCAGTAAGTAAGGAGATGAGAAGTAGTAGATGAGATTGGAGAGGTGGCCTGGGGGCCAGACCATGTAGGGTCTTGTAGGCCACAGGGAGGTTGTTGGATTTCATTCTGAGTATGTAGAGAAATTATTGGAGGATTTTGAATAAAGAAATAATGACTTCCACTTTACAAGGTCACTCTGACTACTGTGTAGAAGATATCCCATAAGGGGCAAGGATGGAAGCAGGGAGACCTGTTAGGAGGCTGGTACATGGTCTGGGGAGAGGGAATCATTGGTATAGTTAAATTGATCAGAGTGTAGCCAGAGCACTCCCCTTTGAGATCTTGGCTCTCTGGGCCAGGACTGGAATGTCCTGACACAGAGTCAGGGACCCCTGGGCAGCCTGAGTGTGGAGAAGAGGAGATGGCAGAGCCGCGGCATGGATTTTGGAGCCAGACCTGGTTTTGCCCCTTATTAGCTGTGTGACTCTGCGAAAATTATTTGATCTCTTGGGGGGTCTCAGTTTACTCATCTATAAAATAGGAATAATAATAGTTACTACTTCTTAGAGTGTAAGATACTTGGTGTATGCCTTGCACAGAGTGAGTGTGATAGGAGTGCTTGCTGTGGGTGCCGCTTCTCTTTTATAAGATGTGTGTGCTGGGAGAACAGTGCGGCTTTCCAAAATCATGGGAGGACCAAGTTGCCATTGCCTTGGTCCTGAACACACTGTTCAGCTCTGCCTCCTTCTTAGAGGCTGTCCTTAGCCTGCCCCAGACCCCCAGGCTCAGTCCACACTCCCGCTGTAATCCTTCCTAGAGATGGCATTCCCTGTCCCTGCCCGCACGTGCTCCTCTACCCTCAGCCATCGCATCACACTGCAGGAAGCGTAGCCTGCACCTCACGCCTCCAAGGTGCACCCCACAGATGGGCTGTGTCAGGCCCTGCGTTTGCCCCGTAATGAAGCTGGGGACTCACGGGTCTGGGTCTGCGCATCTCGAGTCTGTGCAGAGCCCCGGTGAGTCCTTCTGCTTTGCCCCCGTCAGCTCTGGCACCGCTTGCTTGTTAATGGAGAATTTGTCAAGTAATGGGAATAGTTAGCACAGTGGGGGCCTTACTGTGCCCTGGAACGAGAACAGAGAGAGCCATCCCAGCAGCCCCAGACACGACTGCTGGGCAGGCTTGTTTCCTCTTGTCTGCATCTCTCTCTGCATCTCTTGCATGTTTGATTTTTTTCTCTTTGTGTAGAGAGAGTTGGCTAGGAGAAAAGACCGTAAATTGCACTCTTTCTGGGCTGGTGCTGCGCAAGCTGGATAAGATTGTCTTCCTGAACTGAATACCTTCCCTCTCCCCCTACCTCAGTTAGGTGGAAGGTCAGCTGAGCACCTAGTTGATTTTCCCTCCCTTTCTCTTCCCCGTTTCCTCCCCGCATCCAGCCCTCCCCTCTCCCCTTCTCCCTGTCCCCTCATGTAAAGAACTCACTGACTCTCAATGGAATCCTTTTTAATGGTCCCAAGAGGCGAGGATCTTGAAGGGTGATTATCTTCACTATAAATTATTAACTCTCCCAGCAGCCAGATGGCTTCCCAGCCCATGGCTTGGAACTCCGGACTGGGAGGCCCGCTGTCTGGGAGAGGAGGGGACGGGGGAGGGAGGAGGATGAATGAGGGAATGACCCCAGCCTCTTGAGTTCCTAGCTGCACCTAGGATGCTGGAGAGCCTGTCGGCACCTTGCAAGGCCCGAGTTCTGTCGTCTGCGGGGAAGCGTTTGTCGTGGTTGCGTTTTGCACACTAGAAAACTCAGGACACCCTTAGGATGGAGTAAAAGTGATAGGAGGGGCAGAGACTAATGCCATGAGTTGCTTTTAGTATGAACCTTAAAGGATTGTCAGGCATGACGATAAGAAGGCATGATTATCACCTTACGTTGTGTAGTCTGTTACCTCCCTAGGTGTTCACGACATCCTGGAAGGTGGATTCATTGTTTTCCCTAATTTGCAAGAGAAGAAATAAAAATTGGATAGATCATAGAGTTTCCCATAAGGTCACTTGACCCATAGTTGGAAAGACAGAGCCTCATTCTGACTCCGGTCTAGCGGTCTTTTCCCCACAGCAGACTTTTCCTCAGTTGCCTATGCCTCGTATCCTTCAAGTTTCCATTAAGTTCCCCCTCCACTGAGAATTCTTCCCTGACCACACTGGGCCAGAGTTATCTTTTGTTCTTCTGGACTCTACTGCACTTCATGCAAAGACCTATTTAGTACTGGACATGCAACGCCAAAGGGTTTCCAGTCTCTTCCGGGATATCTCCAGTGACGGGGTAGCCCACTTCATCTGAAGGTGGTCTGTGTGTAAGATAAAGACACAAATACTCTTTCTAGAACTTCCATTCACTAGACAGAAACTCTGTCCTTGAGAGAGCCTGTGGGATCTCCCTTCCAATTTAAGACTGCCTCAGGCCCCTGAAGATACTGCTCTTGCTACTGTCGAGTTGCCTCTGTATGTCCAAACACCCCTGTACCTCCAAAGGTTCCTCACACGAAGACTCAGATGTGACTCTTACCATTGTCTGTGTCATTGGGATGAAGTTTAAAAGATGTCCATCTGTCCATGTTACTCTCCCCGAGCAGGCCAGTTGAGGCACCAACGTCAGCCATGCTGCTAGGAGGAAATAGAGGCATCAAGGGCAAGTAGCGGCAGCGGCAGCAGCGGCAGCAGCGGTAGCAGCGGCAGCAGCGGTAGCAGCGGTAGCAGCGGCAGCAGCGGTAGCAGCGGTAGCAGCGGCAGCAGCGGTAGCAGCGGCAGCAGCGGTAGCAGCGGTAGCAGCGGCAGCAGCGGTAGCTAGCATTCACTCGGTACTTACCTGTGCCGAGCACTGCTCTCTAAGGGCTTTACCCTTATCAAGTGCCCTTCCATGGTAACTCACTATTAACTCCATTTTACAGATGAGGCAGCTGAGGCTCAGAGAAGATAAGTGACTTGCTCCAGGTTACACAGGTAGCTAGTGGTACATCTGGGATTTGCACTCAGGAGATCTGGCTCCAGAGCCCATGGGTTTAACCTCCCTGAAATGGGCACTTACTCTAATGCCTGTGTTCTGTTTGGACCTTAGAGACTGACACAGGGAGGGGGAAGGGTAAGCTGGGACTAAGTGAGAGAGTGGCATGGACGTATATACACCACCAAATGTAAGATAGATAGCTAGTGGGAAGCAGCCACATAGCACAGGGAGATCAGCTCCGTGCTTTGTGACCACCTAGAGGGGTGGGATAGGGAGGGTGGGAGGGAGACGCAAGAGGGAGGAGATATGGAGATATATGTATATGTATAGCTGATTCAGTTTGTTATAAAGCAGAAACTGACACACCATTGTACAGCAATTACACTCCAATAAAGATGTTAAAAAAAAAAAAAAAGAAGGGCTTCCCTGGTGGCACAGTGGTTGAGAGTCCACCTGCCGATGCAGGGGACATGGGTTCGTGCCCCGGTCTGGGAAGATCCCACATGCCGCAGAGCGGCTGGGCCCGTGAGCCATGGCCACTGAGCCTGCACGTCCGGAGCCTGTGCTCTGCAACGGGAGAGGCCACAACAGTGAGAGGCCCGCGTACCGCAAAAAAAAAAAGAAAGAATATGTGCTCTTCTGTGAGATGCATCCATGTGGCTCTCTGAAGACCAATCTTTCTCAGTGCTGTATGGCATTTTGCATGAATAGATGACAATTTTCTATTCCATTCTACCGCAGATGGACATTGGGTTATTTTCTAGGTTTTGGCTATTAGGACTAATGTTGTTATGAAGATTTTTGTGCATGTCTTGGGTTGGACATAGGTAAGCATTTCTGCTGGTGTATACCTAGGAGGGGAATTACGGAGTCATGGGACAAAAATATTCAGCTTTAGTAGCTATTGCCATGCAGTTTTCCAAAAGTAGTTGTACCTCTCTGTGCATTTTAAAAGTTAATAAAGTCCAAAACTACCCTATGAGGTAGGTATTATCATTCTCTCTCTCTCTTTCTCTCTGTCTCTCAGATGAATCAAAGATTCAGAGAGTTGCCCAAGGCTAAATAGCTATAGTAATGACGGTCTGGGTTTAAATACAGCCCTGCCTGACGCCGAAGCCCATGCTCTGCATCCCTACCCTGAACTACTTTCATATTTCGGAGAGAATTCATGCCTTCACCCTCCCACCCCACCGCCCCCACCCCCCCCCCCCCCCCGCCTGCAGTACAGCCTTTGCTGTTGAGTTAAGATAGAGAGTAATGAGTGTGAGGGGCTGCCCTAGTGGTGTAGTGTCAAGAGGGGCATAGTTTAGTTGACAGAGTGAATCTCTGAGGCTGCTGTGCAAGGATGAGCCTGCATCCCCTCCAAAGCACCTGGGGATAGAGCATGCCCAGGGACATGGGCAAGAGGGGTGTAGAGCATTGGTGGTGGGGGTGAGACATCTGACATGTCTCTCAAGTCACGGGGAGTCCTGCCAGGCATGAGTGGCCATATGAAATGAAAGCTTCTGTTGATGTGTCAATGACAGTATTTTTTTAAGGTCTAGTATTAGGAGTGTATCAGTCAGGACGCTTGGTCACAACCCAACTAAAACTTACTTAAACAAGGAGAGAAAAGAAAGTTTTGGTTCATGTAATGAAAGTCCCAGGATCCATTGGGCTTCAGGTCTGGCTACATTTAGGTGCTAAAACATCACTAGAAATCCATCTCTATCCATCTCTCGGCTCTACTTCTTTGTTGTCTTCATTATTAGACAAGATTATCTGGAATAGTAACAATGGTATCTCTCATCAATTCTGGATTTCACTATAGTTGTTTGACAATGAGGTAAAAAAAGAGGGCCCTTCTCCCAATAATTCCAGAAAAAGTTCCAGAGTGAACTCCAGTTTGACTCAGTTTGGGTGACAGACCCATCCTTAAACTAATCACTATGGCAGGAGATTGGAATGTCCTAACTGGCTAAATTGGCTCACAAGATCTGGGATTGGGATGAAGCCCACCTAAATGAGCTGGACTCAGATTGGTGGTGAAAATCATTTTACCTTCAAAGGGGGGCAAAAGGTATGGTGAAAGGGAGGCCAGTAGAACCAACAGAGAGCCATTATAGGGACTTTCTGGTCCTGATGAGGGACATAAGAAGGATGCTGATGAGAAGTTCCAGAGCAGGGGGTCCCCAAACCCTGGGCCACAGACCAGTACCGGTCCGTGGCCTGTTAGGAACCAGGCCACACAGCAGGAGGTGAGCAGCGGGCCAGCAAGCGAAGCTTCATCTGTATTTACAGCCGCTCCCCTTCGCTCGCATTACCGCCTGAGCTCCGCCTCCTGTCAGATCGGGGGCAGCATTAGATTCTCATAGGAACTGGAGCCCTACTGTGAACTGCGCACGCGAGGGATCTAGGTTGCGTGCTCCTTGTGAGAATCTAACGCTTGATGATCTGAGGTGGAGCTGAGGCGGTGAGGCCAGTGCTGGGGAGCGGCTGCAACTACAGATGATTGTTAGCAGAGAGATCTGACTGCACAGAGACCATGATAAATCAGTCGCTTGCAGACTCATATCAAAACCCTATCAGTGGGTGGCAAGTGACAACGAGCTCAGGGCTCCCACTGATTCTGCATTACGGTGAGTTGTATAATTATTTCATTACATATTACAATGTAATAATAACAGAAATAAAATGCACAATAAATGTAATGTGCTTGAATCATCCCAAAACCATCCCCCCTGCCCCGGTCTGTGGAAAAATTGTCTTCCATGAAACCAGTCCCTGGTGCCAAAAGGTTAGGGACCGCTGTTCTAGAGGAAGAACTGGCAAGCCCAGTCTGAGACACTGAGGACAGTAATCATCGTTCCCACTGACCGTGGTTCTAGACACAGGCCCCACTTTCCTCTGAGTCTGTCAAGGGAACAGAGGAGCTGTAGGGAGGGAGGTGGAAAGGCACATGGCAGCCAGATCTCCTGAGCTGTGCCGATGGCAAATAGCCCATGTGTCGGAGTTGTGTGAGGGCCCCGCTGCCTCCTAAGCAGCTGGATCGTGAGACGTTTGCAAAGATGTGAATCCCCCATAAGGAGTATGCCATTTAATAATTATGTAAATTAGCTGGCAATTAGATAATGTCACTCACTTTCCCTCTCCTGCTGGATTCTCACACAGTAGACAAGCATTTTGAGCTTCTGCACCAGTCTGGGCCCTCCATGTGGGCACTGGAGCAAACCACCTGCATGTGTGGCTGCCTGCGTCCTCCTGTGGCTCAGGAGAGGGTAGCAGTTGGCCTACCCGGTAGAGAGCACTCCCTGGCTCCCATTTTCCCATTTCTTGAGCCAGAGGGTTAGAGAAGGCCAAAGGGTAAATGCCTGGGGCAGCTGGCTCGAGGCCTGTGATATTAAATGTAAGGTCGTCTCTAGCTTTTGGCTGGGCCACTGTGGCAATTTTCTAGAGGCCATGGAAATGTCCACAGTCCAAGAAAGAAATGGAAGGGCTTTAGGAGAGAATGTGGGCAGACCATAGGGTGTCAAGTGTAGATTAACCCAATTCTGATGTTACCAGTCCTGAAATCAGATTCTACCTGGCGCCTGTGGGAGAGAAAGCTTGGTTTTCCTTGGTTAGCCTTTTTGACTCCCCAAGATGCAGGCAGGGGAACGTCAGTATCTCCAGTGCTGGTCCGGGCTGGAGGGGAGGACTGCCAATCTGATGGAGGAGGCTCAGCAGGCGGGATAGAGTGGTCACCCCTAAGCAGGCTGGGTAAATTCCCATGATCCTCCTCACAGCAAGTGGTCCTGGGCAGCTTAGTTCTTAACTCGTGGGTTACCCCAGATCACCAGACATGTGCTGCTTTGTCCTGAGGAGTCATCTGAGGTGGGCATCCAGGGAAGTGTGGAGGCGCAGGATTGCCGTCATTGTACAAAGCGGGGTGGTGTGGAGGCCGCCGCGTGGGACAGAAGTCAGATGATCCTCAGCACTGCTCTTCAGCTTCTGTTTTTACTGTTCATTCTTCCTGTACATGTTTGCTGAGCTCCCACTCCATGCCAAGGCCCTGTGGCAGCACCATGGTGAAGCAGTCCGTGCCCCCAGGTTGCGTCCCACGGAGCTTCCAGTGCCTGGACTCTTTATCGCTCTGCTTTATGTCTCTAAAGTACACTTTCTCCCACTACTTTGTGATGCCCCTGAAGGCGAGAACCGTGTCTTACTCTGCTTAGATCCAGGAGTGGCTGGAAAAGATCGGAGCTCAATAAGTAGTTAGATTGAATTGAGCAAGTCATTTAATTTCTGCAGACACATAAGAGACTTGCAGGGGCCCAGAGGTGAGCTGACATCTAGACCAGTCTGAAAGCTTCTGGAGCTATCTATCCACTTAGAGGGATTCCCATCTCCCTGCTCATCCAGATCACTGAGCCCTCCATCTGAATGTCCTTGCCTCCCACTGAGGGTCCCACTGGCTTTAGCCATCTGATCCTGGGCCTTGCTTGAGCTGCACGCCTTGGTCTAAATGGGCAGGACAGGGAGTGGAGAGGGAGGTGCAGCAGCCAGGGTGGCGTCACTGAGAAAACACTTGCCCAGGCCTCTGGGGCTCACACGCCTTGGGCTCCATCACATACCACATGATTTTTACATCCCCAGCTCATTAATATTTCCTGGCTTGGGAAACTCCTCTGGAGAGGCTTCGTGCTCATGCCTGCCTTGCTCCCCGCTCTTCTAAATCAGATGCACGATAGGGGGAGGGGGCAGGGGAGCTGCTGTCCTCTGAGCACATTCCCTGAAAGTGGCCCCTTTTCAAAAATTTGATGAAAAAAATATGTAGACATGGCAGATGTTAGTACCAGAAGAAGCCCTCTTTGGGGACAAGCATCTCCTCTCTCCCCTGGGATGTTGCCTTTTGCCTTGGTTGGCATAACTCACCTCGTACGACGATCACGTTCTTAGAGACTAGGTCATCACTCATTCTCTAGCTACCTGATAACCCGCCTCACCTCTGGCTTCATGTCTTCCACTCACTCCACTCCAATAGCACCAGCCTCCTTGCTGTTCTTCAAACATATCAGCCTGCTCCAGGCTTAAGGCCTTTGCACTGACTATTACTTCTGGAACATTCTCCCCAGATATTTATGTGGCTAATTCTCTCACCCTCTCTGAAGACTTTCCTTAAATCTCATCTTCTCAGACTCTGATTTGTGATGTTTGCCTATTTCTGTGGTGTAAATATTCCTAGCATAGTTGATTTCATGCTACCAAAGTGTCATCAACCAGCTCAAAAATTTCTGAAATGTTAATAGTTGGTTCTCACATTCCGCATGAGTTGGCACCTCCACACTGCTGTGCCCATGTTCTAGTAAGCATCCCTTGCACCCCTGGAGGTGCCCATGCCACACTTGGGAAACACTGCATGGACAAGACCTTTTATACAACAGAGGCTTTCCTCATGATGGATTTAATCAGCCTCTTTTTGGTTGGGCTTGCTTATTCAGGGGAAACAGGTGTTTGTTCCTGCTTAAGGAACAGTGTTGGCCTCTTCAAAGCAGGGCTCATTATAAAAATAGTGGACAGTGGTCTGACAGAGACCATGGTGAATTATCAAACATGCCTATTAATAGGCAGCAACTTGCATAGCTCTTGGAAATTGCACTCATTGCTTTCATGTGAACACAGAAGTCTCCACTCCGCTATGTGACCAGATCACCCCCTTGACTGGGTGCTGGTGCATTTCCAATCAGTATAAAACATGCGTAATATGCGCTAGGTCTGTGACATTCCTTAACTGTTCATTTGTTGTCCATTCTGCAGTTTTTTTAATTAAAAAATGTGTCTTAATATGCTAGCCCCACTTCACAGACATGTGCACACTCACACGTACAGACACTTCTTCTCGTCCCTTCCTACCTAGAAATAAGGAAGGAAAGAAGGTAGTGTTTATTGTTCACCTACTATGTATGTAGCCTCATGCTAGAATCTTCCAGTACATGATCTCATTGAATCTTCTCTCCAACCTTGGAAAAAGTCTTTTATTTTCTCTACTTTATAAATGAGAAAATAGAAACTCAAATAGATTAAGACATTTTCTCAAAGTTCCACATACAAGAGCTAGCATTCACTCAGCCTCTTTTTTTTTAAGGCTCAAAGCACGTATTTTTTTCAAGAAGACCTTTCCCCCAACATTTAGTTAAGAGACGAGTGGTTTTTGTTCATTACTCACCTTCTGATTTATTTTCACTGATTCCTATAAATATTTCTCTCAAAAATTTAAAGGTGAGGCTCTGTCTTAGGGTGCCTACACCAAACACTGGATTGTCAAACTGAAAAAGAAAAATCTAAAAAAAAAAGAATGTCATGTTCATGTTCATGTCTTTTAATAGGTAAACGAGTTAAAATTGTATGTGTGTATTTGAGTGTATAAAATGCTAGCACTTATGTTAAAAATAAATTTTGTCTAAGTGACCCTGTGATATGAATATTGTAAAGGTGTACTGATATGGCTTTGGGGGTTTTATACTATTTTTGCACACGGAAAAACTGAGTGCACCATCAGGAACTGAGCTTGGGGTCCTGATGTGGCTCTGGAAGACCCCGGGCCCTCCCTTCTGTTTGGAGCACCAAGCACTGTGGGAATCATTAGACTAGCCTGGCTCGCAGTCAGCACTCCATCAATATTTGTGAAATGGGATGCAGTCTTTTCCTGACACGTGGCCCTAATCTTTGTTTCCTTCTCCCCCACCCTCCCCTTCATCCTGCAGGTCTTTTCTCTGGAGTCCTGGGAGGCAGGTCATGGGCAGGACTGCCTCTGGCCTGCACCATGAAGTCTGAGCCTGCTTCCACTCTGCCCCCGGCCCTGCTCTGCCTGAACACTCAGCTTCCAGCTGCTCCCTTCCCCGCAGCCCCCTGCTGCTAGGAGGCAGACCTTCAGGACTGTTCCTTGTCCTGTTTCTACCTTTCACCTGACTCACCTCACTGCTCGCTTCTCCTCCATCACGGCCCCCCTGACCCCAGCCCTCTCCCCGGCCTCCCTGGCTGGGGTGTTTGGGGGTCCACCGGGAGGACGGCATTGTTGAAGGCTTCCACCCGCCGTGCACTTTCTCCTCCTTGAATCAAGGCCTCCGGATCCACATGGATAGCTGAGATCTTTTCTTGGAGAAAGACACTTTGCACCCTCACTTTCTCAACCTGACTGTCCTCCTCTACTGCTGCCCTGTCTTTCCCCTCTTCATTGAGTTTCTTGCTCGTGTGCCCGCAGCACGTCTGCGGCTGTCTTGTTCACTTTCCTCCTTCCTCCCCCTCTTGATCTTTGTGCGTGTGCCTCCTTCCCCTTGTGTGTTCTCTGTCCCCCACCCGTCTCCTCTTCCTCCCTCCCTTCTACTGCAAAGGGGGATTTTCCCCCGAGGGCTGTTCTCTGCCTGTCTGCCCCTCCGGGGCTTGATCCCGGCAGCCACGATGAGCTTCACCATGCACTCGGTTTTCTTCACCCTGAAGGTGAGCGTCCTGCTGGGGTCCCTGCTGGGGCTCTGCCTGGGCCTTGAGTTCATGGGCCTTCCTAACCAGTGGGCACGCTACCTCCGCTGGGATGCCAGCACGCGCAGTGACCTGAGCTTCCAGTTCAAGACCAATGTTTCCACGGGGCTGCTCCTCTACCTGGACGACGGCGGCGTTTGTGACTTCCTCTGCCTCTCCCTGGTGGATGGCCACGTGCAGCTCCGCTTCAGCATGGACTGTGCCGAGACCGCCGTGCTGTCCAACAAACAGGTGAACGACAGCAGTTGGCACTTCCTCATGGTGAGCCGTGACCGCCTGCGTACTGTGCTGGTGCTTGATGGTGAGGGCCAGTCTGGGGAGCTGCAGCCCCAGCGGCCCTACATGGATGTGGTCAGTGACTTGTTCCTCGGCGGAGTCCCCGCAGACATACGCCCTTCTGCCCTGACCCTTGATGGAGTACAGGCCATGGCCGGCTTCAAGGGATTAATCCTGGATCTCAAGTATGGCAACTCAGAGCCTCAGCTTCTGGGGAGCCAGGGTGTCCAGTTGGATGCCGAGGGACCCTGTGGTGAGCGTCCCTGTGAAAATGGTGGGATCTGCTTTCTCCTGGATGGCCACCCCACCTGTGACTGTTCTACCACCGGCTATGGTGGCAAGCTCTGCTCAGAAGGTAAGGCCCTCTTCCCTATTCGTCTATCGCTAGAGGCCCACCCAGTGTGTTGGGTAAGGACCAAGACCCCTGACGGAAACCAGCTCTGTCATTGAAGTGCATCTTTAGCTGCATGTCAGATTATTGCGTCCCTTTCCCTGAGGAGGTGGTAGAAATCCTTTGCTTTTGCTCTCAATGGAAAATCCATCAGAACTCAGCAGCAGAGAATCCTGACTACTCAACCATGGGCTCCTTACGCAAATATTTGGCTGTACTCAAAAAGCTAGATAGAGTAGACTACAGGATGTGTGTCCCAGCTGAGTTCCTTCCACCGCAGTGCAGCTTAGCAGGATGAGCCCAAGGTGAGAAGTCAGACATAAATGGGCAAAGTGGTTATCTCCGTCCCTCCTGATCCCTATCCTTGGGGATAGATGGGAAACTCCCCATCACTTCTTCCTTATCGTCCCTAACATAAGGAATGCCTGTGCAGAGAAAAATGCGGGAGATGGACTGCAGGTCCACACTTGGCCCTGCTGTAAATCCAACCCTTCAGCTGTGCCCCTCCTCCTGCAATTTTAGGGAAGGTGTCTACCAGGTGGACAGGGCATCTGGGGATGGGACTTCTCGCCTCCTTGTTCCAGCACTAGGATTTTCCACGTGTGCTTCCTCTTTCCTGTCCTCTCCTCTCCTGGTACGAGAAGGCACAGACAGGAGCACTGTCCAGCCAAGCCCCCAGGGGAGCTGACAATACTCAGCATGGCCTTGGAGAACCTCCCAAGTTCAACTACAACTTCCCAGGGGGAGAGAAGGAGGGATTTATGCCCAGGGACTTAGGCTGCCCTCACCTTTTTCACCAAATTCTGACTATTTGGGATTAGGAGAAAAGTGGTCTAGACTTTACTTTGACAAATACTTAGATTCCAGATTCCTGGACTCACTGAAGGCCTAGATTTCAATACCTGTTGAAGTGACAAAGTGACCATATGGGTGTGTGTGTTGGGAGGTTGGGATGAAGAAGACGCAAGGAAGTTACATCCCCTCCTATCCTTTTAGAGTTAAGCCCTCTGTTTGTTTAGAGATGTTTGTGTCACCGTCCCCTGCTGGTCTCTTCATGGAGGTGGTGGAATGTGGCTCTCAGCCTTGGTAGCCCGTTAGGATCAACTGGGGGAATTAAAAGACTCTTAGGGGCTTCCCTGGTGGCGCAGTGGTTGAGGGTCCGCCTGCCGATGCAGGGGACACGGGTTCGTGCCCCGGTCCGGGAAGATCCCACATGCCGCAGAGCGGCTGGGCCCGTGAGCCATGGCCGCTGAGCCTGCATGTCTGGAGCCTGTGCTCTGCAACGGGAGAGGCCACAACAGTGAGGGGCCCGCGTACCGCAAAAAAAAAAAAAAAGACTCTCAGGCCACACCCCAGACCAATTCAATCAGAATCTCTAGGGGGCGGGGTTCAAGCATTTGTATATTTTTAAAGCTCCCCAGGTGATTCCATTTTGCAGCTAAAGTTGGAAACCAACAGGTCAAAGGAAGTCAGGTAGGTGCGGCCAGGTGAGTGTCTTAGTACTGACTCCCATGATCTCTTCATTCAGGTGATGCCCCACTGCCTTGGGATTTGTAATTAAAAACAGTGTCTGCAGGTGTTCCTCAAACTTTCCCAGAACTTCCCAATCCCTGAAGCAGGTTGTGGTTGATACGAATTTTAGCAACTAGTAGGTATTACAAATTTTTTAAAAAAATAAAAACAAAGTTTATTTCACAGGTGATACATGCTAGATACTAGGACACTTTGGGGATCTTGTTGGGAGCCTCCTTGTAGGTCAAGTATGGGCTACCTCGAGTGCTTCTTTCCTTTTTTGGGCTGGACATCATACCTCCCTTCCTGTGGGTGGGCTGCAGGAGAGGGAGATGCAAGACATGCATCTCATCCTTTTTTGGCTTCTGTTTTTCCCCATTGAACCCACTGGAAGAAGGGTTGGGGAAGAGGGGTAGAGGCAACACCAACCCACAAAGCCACTTTGCGACTGTGGTTACTGAAGCACTTATCACAAACAGGTCCCTCCTGGAGCTGACTGCAGTTCCAAAGCTTCTTGGCTTTGGAGAAAGTTCTGCCTGAAGATGCTGACATGATCACTTGTTTTCTCCTTCACCCAAAGGATCTGTTCTGTTCTCAGAATTTGCCTTGGAAGCCGGCATTCTTCCTTTCTAGGGACCAGGGTGTTTGCAAGTGTGTTGTTAACTTGCTGATTATCCCTGATTGCATTTTTTGTGTTTAAAAAGAACTCATTTCCTCTGGGCAGGTTTGGATCAGCACTTTTCTGCAGGAAGAATCTCTATGCTGTATATGTATACAATTTCTTCTCTCTCTCTCTCTCTTTTTTTTTTCCCTTTGGTTCGGGGGGGTGTGTGTGTGTGTGTGTGAGGTCTCCAGAGGAATCTCTTCAGAGCAGATGATAGGCAGTCAATTTCTTAATAGCTAAATACAATATGTATATTTTAATAATAGTTCTTCCTATAGGGTTCAGATCATCTCGTGGCTATGGACTGACACCTCTGTCTGTAGAAGGCAGACACACAGCATATTTCCTTATTCTCTTGATGCGTAATACAGTAAATAAACTCTGTAGTAACTAACACTTGGTTGGTTTGGAGCAGTGCAAAGTTTGAGGTGAGGATGGATGCTGGGACAGGTACCAGAATTTATTGTTGGTGACTTGAAGCCTGTTGATCCTGGTAATTGTCATTATGTCTAATCAATCACAAAAATGCATTTCAGGCTTTTAGAAAATACCCGTTCTCTCCACACACAGTTGAGTTTTAGAGTAAGCAGGGAAAACTCACCTGTAAAATATGAAGGAAAAAAATCACAGCTGCTAAGGGTCAAGCAGATCTGCATAAAACAAGATCAATAGCCTAAATAAACACCTTCCCGTTTTCCTAAAGATAGTGTAAGGTGGGTAGTGAGGATGCGTCTGTTCCCTCCTCTCTCCCCCATTTTAAATTGCAAATGTCACAGAACTGAAACCAGGGGACTTAGTCCCAGCAGCGGGTCCTGTGTACCAGGCATCTGATCGTCCCACTTTGCAGGATGGGCCGTGCCCTTGATTGTGTGAGGGCTTCATGCTTTAGCAGTTCAAGAGTAGGAAGGGCTGGGAAGGCTCCTGCAGCTTCCGATGGATGTGGTCGGGGCCTGTTGGAGGCGCTCTCTGCGGTCCATTAGCTTCTAGCATGCTGGCAGTATTGATGTTTGCTCGGCCCGTCTGGCTTTCCATGCCTCAGTGGCTCCAGAATGTCTCCACGCTGCACCCCAGGAAGAACGCACAGATGGGCCCATCTCTTCTATTCGCTTTTGGGCTATTTTGATCCCTCGTTGGGTATCTTTTCTCGGTAAGACCCGCAAGACACCGGAGATAGTTGCTGTGGGAGAGTTGGGTTTAGGGGGAAGAGCTATGGACACAGTATCTTCTGTTTCCTGGGGCGAAAGTCTATTAGCTCTGGCTGCAGACTGAACTCCACACAGCCTACTTGGGAAAACTTCATTCCAAGACTCCCAAACCAATTAATAGTCACATTGAACATTCTGGCACATGATGGAGGGAGAAGGGGGTCCCAGATTTTTACTTCTAGGTGTGATATTTATCAATAAAACGTTTGGGTTCTCAACTTCAGATTTGTTCGAGTTGACTTTTAATCTTTTTAGACGACTTTAAAATTATGCATATCTGGTTTGGAATATAGTCCAGCTGTGGTGGATCATATTCACCTGGCTTTTTCTGTTTAGTCCAGTCTGTCCTGTTTTGGGCATCCCTGAAGCTCCCTGGGCAATAAAGAGGTATCCCTAGTGCCCTCCAGAGAGCAGCCCCCTCATGGGTCACTGGGAGTTTGTCATTACCTTGAAATGAGTTTAAGCTTGATTGTTTATTTTTAAAACATCCTTAGTTATGAATGTGCAATTTCTCAACAGTCTTACAGCCATGAAGAATTGATTCACTGCCAAGGTGTATACATTTCAGTCCCAGATTCTCTAAAGAGTTCACTTAGCATGAAGTCAGCCTGTTGCAGGTGGGGTGGAGCCAAGGAAGGATGGGAAAGCTTTCCCAGGTTGATCTCTACTCTCACATCTTAATACACGGGTCTACCTATGTCACATATCATTTGTATGTCCATGTTTTTAGGTTAATTCAGTGAAGAGACATGAGGTCCTCTTCAGCTGGCAAGAAAAGAAAAAGTTGGTTCATTGTCTGCTATCTTTTCCTGCTGACTTGGGCAGGTGCCCAGACCAAAAAGCTGCTTGCTTTGAGTCTCAGCTGTTAAGTTTTCAGGTGTTGGGATCCTACAGTGAAGTACGGTTGTGGGTGTGGGTGATAGTGGCCAGTCTTATTACAAGCACGCGGTTGTGTGGTACCCACCAGCCTCCCATCCCCCATCCCTCCTGCTGTCTGAAGCTGACATCCTACTCAGGTTGGTTTGACTGATGGCTCAACACACGACTGCATAGCCTTGGTATGCCTTCCTGAAAGTGAATTTCAATTCGTTTTCTTTTTACTGAGAATCTTGCCTCTCTTCCCCCATTTCTCAAAGCCAGAACTAGGACAGAAAGGTGTTCCAAGAGAAGGGGCTTGCCCCGGAGGCTTTACCAAGAGCCAGAGACATTGATGCTGTAGTTGAGGTATGGATGATTGCCCCAGCTGGATCCTCCTGTTTGGGGCACTTGCGTAAAAAATACAGTCATTTCCCCACCGCCTCCCCCTTGCACCTCCTGCCGAATACGAACGTGGCTTTGTTCCTAATCTAAGTCAACCCTGAATGGCCTAGGAGGGGGCAGGCAGTAGTAAGTAATCAGGAGTAAAGGCTAGCTCCTTTCAGAATCCTTCCCCTGGTGTGGAGAGACAGAAGCACAGAAGCAGGGAGGACTGCTGCTCCTGAGACTTGATTTCCCACCTGGTATTCGGGCTTTAGGACCAGCCCAGCTCTCCACCGGCCCAGCCAGCCAGCCAGCCAGCAGGGGCTGTCGCTAAACGAGCCTGAATAGGGGTCTGATTGCTCCTTTCTCCTCCTCTCTTTCTGATTACCCAGTGAGATTTCCTGGGTATGCTGTATGCTAAATGGCAGAGCAGCCGCCTGCCACTTGCTCCAATTATCCCTCTTTTAACTGCGAGGGAAGAGCAATTTTTTTACTGCCCCCCCTCCCCCTCCACAATAGCATCTCTGCCTCCTTTAAAGAAATAAGACCCTTCTTCCTAGTCCCCCCTTCAGTGGGGTGAGAGCAGCCTTCTCCCTTCGCATAGCCTGCACACCAGCTGCTGGCTGCAAAGTAGGTGGGCCTTGTGTAATGCTTTGGTCCATATTCAGCCGCTGAGGGTCGGGCAGGCATTCTGCCAGAACCCTTCCAGTAGCAGTGAACTTGCATTTGCATTTGGTAATGAGACACCACAGGCCCAGCGCTGGGGGGCTAATCATCGAGTCCCCTATCTCTCTTTGCAGGCTGTCCGGGAGAGGTTTCCAGTTCCTGGAGCAGCTGCCCTCAGCTAGGTATTCTTCCTCCATCACAGGGCAGAAGAGGTGGGGTGTGGGCTGTGCTTGGGGGATGGAACTAACGTGCCCTCCCCCATGATGACTCCTATTGCCCTGGAGTCACTGGCTCTGCTGTGCGTCCAGAACAGTGAGGCCCCAGAGGTGGAACTGGAGTGAGAGAGGCTTAGGGGCAGGGCTCTGAAGGTCAGGTACCCTTCTTAGACAAAAATAATAATGATGTTATTATTGCTATGATTGAGTACCACCATGTGCCTGACATCCGAGGTGCATTGTCTCATCTAATCCTCACAGCGCTTCTATGCAGTTGATATCATTAACTAGCCCTGTTTTACAGATGAGGAAACTGAGGAGCAGAGAAATTGAAAACTTGAACAAGGTTTGGTGGTTAAGAACATGGCTTCTGGAGTGAAAAAGATCTGGACTTAAATCTAGGCTTGTCCACTTACACGTTGTCTGTCTTTGGAGAAGGTTCTGGAAGCTTCAGCATCCTTATCAGTAATAATAACAACAACGATAATAATAATAATAGCATCTAACAGTAATAATAACAACAATAATAATAATAGCAGCTAACAGTCACGGGGCACTCACTCCATGACTGCTCTGTATTAGCCCTTGTAACACTCAGAACCACTCTTGACACGCTGTCATTATTCTAATTTTGTAGATAAGGAAGCTGAGGGACAAAGGGTAAGTAATTCCCCCAAGGTCACACAGCTCAGAAGAGGCAGGGCTGGAGTTTGTATCTAAACAGTCTGGCTTTAGAGTCCACACTCTTAACCACTGTGCTATCCTGCCTTGCAGCAAAGCAGGGATAACAAGAAGTCATACGTTAGGGAGTTGTTGAGAGCATGAAATGAGATCAGACATATAAAATTATCAGTATAGTCTCTGGGAGAGAATGAATCCTGACTCTGGGCTGTTAGCCGCCTGGTGGGTGTAAGAACGAATTATGTGTCGATTCGGTTTCATAGAAACCCGTTGAGCTACCCCCACCTCTGCCATTTTCCCTCATCCCAGTTTGAGAAGTGGCAGAGAGAAAAGGAGGGGAATTTCAGGAAAGTATAGAATCCAGTCCCATCACCATTTTGCCCCTGCCTAAGAGCATGGGTCGCTGACAATGGTTGTGCCCTTTGGACTGTATTCAGAACTCTTTGCCTGCAAATGGGATGTTCTGGTCCCCACAGCATCCCGATGAGGTAGGTAGGACAGGCCTTACCATCCCACTGAACAAGTGAGGAGCCCCAGACGCAAGGTGCCGTGGGACTTGTGGGTAGACAGCATGAGGGCAAGCTTGGATGCTGCCTATTTGGCAGGTGTCTCTGGGACCTGAGAGCCCAGATCCTCAACACAGCATTTTATTTCTGCTTCTAGGCTCCCTTCATGAACATAAATGGCCTGTGTCTCCACCGTGAAATGGAGCAGTCATTGCCTTCCTGGTTGTTGATGATAAGCAAAATGTCAGACTCCTGGTGCAGGAGGTTATCAGCTTGGTCAGTCCCAGGAGAGAGAAAGAGAGGATGTGAGAGAATGAGAGAGAATGAATGAATGAGTATTCAACTCCCACCCTCAAGACCCTGGTTTGAAATGAAGTGCCTGAGAATGGACCTGTGGGTCCCGAGGGAGTTGGAGCACGGCTTCCCTACGCTGGAGCATCGCTGGACAGCACGACCTCTTCAGACTTACCTTTAGTTTCCCAGGTACCGGGAAGTGTCCAGCAGCCCACCCAGGGTTGGTGGTAAAAGGTGGAGCTCCTGGATTAACCTTTCACACTTCTTGCTCTCCTGCTGACTCTCTTCCCAGATAACAAAACCAAACTCCCTTTCTCTCTGTTTATTCTTCTCTTCTCTTTTGTGTGTGTGGGAGGGAGATTATTACAGAGGTGGATTTGCCACAAAACTAAACCTTTCATATATCTTCACTTGCATGGGTCCCTTCAAGGCCCCATGCCTAACACTGTATTGGTGATTTTTTTCTTAAGGAATGCCCAGTGTCATAAGCTTTTGGTCCCCACCTCTGTGGATCTGCCTCTGTTAAGAAGGCTTGTTGCTGCCCAGTGACAGCAATGTTGCTCTGGGTGTATGAGTGATTCCCCAGTGACCGATGACCCTTCATCACAGACGCATTTCCCCTCACTTCATAACCAACAGGGCAGGAAGAGCCATGGCGGGGGAGTGTGGGAGGATGAAGGCATGTAGGAATGTTGTTTGGGGAGCTGTGGTGGGAGCGGGGGACATCTAGGGTATACAGTGGGTAACGAGGGTGTGTTTAGAAATGTTTGCTGTAGATTTAGAGGAACCAGTTGGTGTTTAAACAGAGGGAGCATTCTGGTCCCTCCTGAGGTTTCCCAGCTGAAGTCGGGATGCTCGGTTTGCCGTGGCTCACTGAGGGGCTGTGTTACAGGTGACAGGCTGTGGATGACAGACGAGAGGGACAAAGCGTGGCTCTGCAGGCCTGTCTCCGTGATCTGTGTGGGAACTGACAGTGCCAGTGGGTTGTCATTACAGCTCTTGTTCTCCAAAAACTGATGTCTTTGGGTGACCTATTTAAAAGCAATATGGGGGCTTCCCTGGTGGCGCAGTGGTTAAGAATCCGCCTGCCAATGCAGGGGACACGGGTTCGAGCCCTAGTCTGGGAAGATCCCACATGCCACAGAGCAGCTAAGCCCATGCACCACAACTACTGAGCCTGCACTCTAGAGCCTGTGTGCCACAGCTACTGAGCCCGCGCACCTAGAGCCCGTGCTCCACAACAAGAGAAGCCACCGCAATGAGAAGCCTGCGCGCCGCAACGAAGAGGAGCCCCCGCTCGTCTCAACTAGAGAAAGCCCGCGCGCAGCAACAAAGACCTAACGCGGCCAAAAATAATTAATTAATTGAAAATAAAATGAAAGCAATATGGGGCCCCTTTAAATGTGTCATCATCTATATCTGCTCTCAAACCTCCACTGCTCTCCACAATATTCCTACATAATGTATTTTAGAAAGTTAAAAAAAATTTTTTTTTAATATCCAGGAACCAGTACCAGTAGCTTTTCAAAACAAATTGATCTCATAGTCATCCAGCCAAACTACCCAGCTCCACTCTGTGATAAAAGTTACTTTGCATGTGGGCCTAAAAATTGTGAAAGCTCTCAGCTTTTCAAGGAGGAAATGCAGCTCTCTGGAAGGGTGTGCAAGGTCCCAAAGAGGGTGGGGATGAAAGAAAGGCGGGGACACAAGCTGTAGGCAACAGGAACTCCCGGTTTAAGCTGTGAAATGCATTTAAGGTCCTTTCGGTTTTACCAAGGCTCTTATTTAATTTCGGTATCTTTGCACCTAAGAAGACGGCTCTGGGGAGCTTTTCCTTCAAGTTTCTCCATGAGACTCTATGCATCTCCAACCCTTTTCTGACATTTTGGCCTCTCGCCTGTGGATTTGGTTCTCCTGAAGTGGTCCTGTTTGCTGGTGCAAAGCCTTTGGGGGCCAGGGTCTGGATAGTCCCATGGTTGTTGGCAGTGTTAGGGCTGGTGTCTCCACTCTGGCAGGCAGGGCGTTCCAGGCAATTCTATAACCTCTCCTCCAGGTATGACTGGAATAGAAAAAGTGCAGCGAGAGACTGTACAGCTTGTATACTCAATACGTTGCTTTCAAATAAAAACGAGTACCCCATTGCAAGGAGGGATGAGCAAGGCTGAAATCACTTCTCTGTGATTCAAGCAGTGGGAAAGGGCTCACCAAACACTCACGGTCTCTTCCTTCCTCCTCATTCTCTCAGCCTTCTTTCCTCTCCAGAAGGGGTCCTGTCTCACATGGTTAGCCTTGGAGGGCTGAGGGAATGAGGAAGAGTGGGCCTGAGGGTGTTAAGCCTCTCACCCTTCGGCTTCTGAAAGACTAATGATCACTCCCTAGCATATTTGTTTGATCTAGGTCAGGAAAGACAAGGCTAGAGTTTAGGCTGAGGCAATGTGCTGAGTCCTTCTTTTAAGGAGACACACTGAAATGCGGGGGGACTCTGATGCTGTGGGAGAAATCCTCTGTGAGGGATGAAGCACAGATCCTGTGACCCATGTAGAGGACAGTAAGACATTTATATCACCTTCTAGCCATGGCTTTGCTTGTGTAATGCACTGAAAACCAAGGTACATGTTAAGAATCATGGGATAGGGCTTCCCTGGTGGCGCAGTGGTTGAGAGTCCGCCTGCCGATGCAGGGGACACGGGTTCGTGCCCCGGTCCGGGAGGATCCCACATGCCGCGGAGTGGCTGGGCCCGTGAGCTGTGGCCGCTGAGCCTGCACGTCCGGAGCCTGTGCTCCACAGTGGGAGAGGCCACAACAGTGAGAGGCCCATGTACCACAAAAAAAAAAAAAAAAAAAAAAAATCATGGGATAATATGTTTGGAGGGGTCTTTTTTAAAAAATTGAGGCATAATTGACATATTAGTTTCAGGTGTATAGCATAATATACAAATTCGATATTTGTGTATATTGCAAAATGGTCACCACATAAGGCTAGTTAATACCCACCACCATACATGGTTACACAATTTTTTTTCTTGTGATGAGAACTTTTAAGATCAGTTCTCTTAGCAACTTTTAAACATGCAATACAGTATTATCAGTAATATAGTCACCATGCTGTACATTACCAGAGGGGACTTAAAAGGTCATTGGGTCTATTCTAACTATTCATTTCCTATCCTCTTCTCCACTGTATGACATCTCTGCCCCACCCCCCACCCCCCCAAAATCCCCTAGTCAACTGCAATGGCAGGGGCTTGGTACTTTTCAAGGCATCCTGATGTATCTCTGATTATACTGAGCATCAGGGAGCCCTTCCTACATGAGGCCAAGGTCTGCTTCTCAGACACTTCCTCACTGGTCCTCATTCTAATTAAAGCAATCTGACCTTTGCCATGGGCCATGTGGGTGAGGGGGATGGGTAGGTCATAACATTTCTGGATGATGCTTTGTAGGAATGAACCCTTGTGCAAAGTAAAATTCATAAGGGAGTCTCTAATATAGCACTAACAGTATACACACCACTGAGTTATTTAGAATTGACTGCTTCTGATTAATCTTAAACAACATGGGAGGGATTGATGTGGGAAGAGATTCTGTTGTAAGCAGGTGATTCATGCTCCAGTCGTTTTGTTCCTAGGGAGGTTCACTCTGAAAGATTCATGGTTAGCCCCATCTCTCTGGTTCTATTATCTGTGCCTCATTTCATCCCCCTAAGATGTCCCATCTTCCTCCATATTCAGCCAGCTTTTCAGCATCTCTGAATTTCCAAGGTGCCCCCTGGAAACCTCTAATGGCAATAAGCAATAAGATGAGAAGTCCTAGAATGCTGTGGAGTAGAGGAAAATGGAATTGAATTGGACTTGCTTTACAAATCCATCGTGGCAGCCAGGGTCAGACACCCCAACAGACATCAAGATTTTGCTAAAAAGCCTAGTATGATGCTTTAAAAAAAAGATAAGGGTATGAAATGAAGAAGTATTGAGTAGCTATTCCTGGCAACTGGCCTTGGAAGCATATGCCCTATTCAAAAATGCTTCCTACTCTGCCAGGTTGCCTTGGGTATCCTATGTTTTTGGCACTGTTGGGAAGAAGTCTCCCAGGGAGAGGATTAGGCAGAGCTAGAAGATGTTGCTCCCACATTGGCATGGACTGGAAACCTGCCAAGCAAATGCCCTCCTGCACCCTAAAAGGGATGAAGCTATTCTTGGCTCTCAGCCACCTCCCCATTGACAGTCATTTTACTGACACTGCAGCAAAGAAAGGAGAATTTGTCTCATAATTCATGGTTTAAAATAGTTTACTTTTAAGAGCAAAGCCCACAGCCATCCTTTTGAGTCCAAGCATTAAAATATACTCAGAGTCACCGACTTCTGTGCAGTCCCGTTGTCCAGCCAGGTTCTATGTACTGCGTTCCTGTGCAGGGAAATGGGCATGACCATCTCACATAGTCATGTGGTAATTGCCACGTGGGAAGATGATTGGGTTTTAGTTGCCGTGGGAACTTTGTTGTTTGCTCATCCTGATGTTGTTTTCAGCCTTGTGTTAATTCGGATTGGAGCTATTTTTTCCTTGTGTAGAATATATAACCAGTGGGCTACGTTTTGATGTGTCTCATGGCTCCCTTTGGCTTTCACAACCTTAATGCAAGTTGCAGTAGCTCAGCTGGGCTTCCTGATTCCTTCTGCAGGAGTGTATGCGAGGAGGAACTCTCTTTGAGACCTGTAAGACATGAAACCATGGGAAGACTCTGTTTCCCTTTGTTAATGAATGTTCCAGGCTTGTATGCTAAATGGCATGTCTCTGGTATCTGACAGAAAGCAGGTGCTCAATAAATGTTTGTTGCCTTAATAAAGCACACTCCGTGTGGATGTGTGTGCATGCATTTCACGTTTTGTATGCGTGTCTGTGTGTGTGGTCTCTAACGTGTGATGGATGGATGCAGGTTCCCATCAAGAATGTGAGCTCAATAATGTCTGTTTAATACATTGATTACAGCTATGACTTGGACCACAGTGGCATGGGCCACCACTGGAAATACCTTCTTTTAATAGGAAAAGTGGCGTGTTTGCTGTGGGGCAGTTTTCACAGAATCTGTGTCAAACACATGTACATTCCACTTGGCTTGATCTAGTTGAAGATGAACTAGCAAGACTTTTTTGTGTTTGTTTATGAGCCAGTGGTTTCCTGTAACAATCATAGACCGCAGCCAGCCTGGGACCATGTAAATGCTTGTGGAATGGCTGTTTGAGGCAAGCACGTTGTTGTCACTGGAGATGGAGAGGCCCCATTAGCTTGTGTGGATTCCCTGGAGAAGAGGAGGCTCACTGGGGACAAGATAATTGTCCTCGGATATCGGAAGAGCTGCCCTGTAGAGGAGGGAGTGGATATCAGACTCGAGGGTTGAAGGGATCAGAGCTACAGAGGAGGATTTCTGATGCTTAGAGCTGTTGGGCCATTGAATGCACAGCTTTGCCAAGTCCTATTGCTGGGAGGGGTGCAGTAGGTGCTGGAGTGACACCTGTCAGAAATGTGTGCTGGTGTGTACGTGCCTTCAAACCAGGGACTCCATGGTTCTGGGGGTCTCAGCAGCCAGGCCTACCCTTATGTTTGATCACGTACGTCCTCTGCAGTTCAGGGATGTGGAAAGATTATTCTCCAGATCAGTGGCCTTCAAAAAGGGGCACATGCAAAGACCACTTGGGGGGATATAGGAAGGAAACAATTAAAATGTATAGTTAACTTATATGCAAATTATTTATAAATAAATATACATCTCTCAGGAGAACATGGTAACATTATTTTTCCTAATGGGGAGTTGGTTCAGAAAGCTTTGGAGGTCACAGATCAACACTCAAATCTACATTTATCTCTAATTGGTTATAGTCACTCGACCCCCAGGCTCGCAGGTTTCAGGTGGAGGCTGATGCCCAAAGTGTTCTGGATGCCAGTGGGATGTGTGTTGGGCTCCTCTGCTCTGTCTTCAGCTCTGTGTGTGGTGGTCTTGGTTGACCTGGCCAGGGGGCTTTGGAGGGTCCCACGGGAAGTTACTCCAGTCACACCTTCCTCTTTCAGAGGCCTCACTGTTTGGAATTATTGATAATATCTACTATCTCAGAGCTTTTCTCAGCATAAAAAAATCATAGTGTTTGCTGAGGCAACTTTGGACTGTGTAAGAGAACAAAGTCTTTGAAGTATGTTCAAGCATTTGCAAAGCAGTCCTTGATGTATAATCATCTATTTGTTGAAATAGACCATCTGTTTACTGGAATAAGTGCATTTTCTGACATTCACTGAGTGAGTGCCTGTCGTCTACCCTTGAGGATCTTATGGACTAGTTGGGAAGGCTGTCAGGCAAAGAGGTGTTGTACATATTAGAGTTGCTAAAATACCAGGTAGAATGTTTGTGGAGTAGCTCAAAAGGGGATGTTCCACCTGCTTGGGATATGAGGGTGTGTGCTTAGGCTGGGAGCCAGGGGTTGGAGGACATCTTACAGTGGAAAATCTTAGGCTGGACTTGGAAGCTTTAACTAGCAGACTGGGAGGAAAGGGCCCTCAGGGAAGCCCTATGAAGCAGCGGGCTACTCTTGCCAGTAGTTTGCAATAGTTAATGTGGCTGGATTAAAGGACTGAGGCCCATGGAAGAGGAATATGAAGAGTGCTTAGGTAGCGCCGGTCTTAAATGTTTGTAAGGACTTGACCGTAGGATTTGAATTTTAGAAAGATGGCTCTGGGGCGGTTTGCATGAGGGATTGATTGGCAACTGGAAGGCAGAAAGCAGGGGGGCCAGGTAGAGGCTACTGTGTGGTTTTGGTGAGAGAAGAGGCAGTACTGGGGGAGTAGTGATGGAAGAAGGGCCAACTGCAGAGATGTTAAGAAGAGGCACTTAATAATTGGAAAGCAATGACCTTTAGTGGGTTTGGACTCAGGCTACCTGGCTCTGACACATACTAGTTGTGTAAACTTGGGCAAAGGACTTCACTTCTCTGTGTTTCAACTTAAATATTTGTGAAATAGCTGTAATAATAGTGCCCACCATTTCAGATTGCTTTCAGGCTTCAGTGAGATATCAGACATAGAATACTTAGAACAATGCTTGGCACACAGTAAGCATTCCGTGAATGTTAGCCATTATTACTAATTATTATTAACGATGATGCTGATGATTGAAAAGGGGAAAGAGGAACTTTGATCATATGCTCTTTTGGTTGTGGGTATAGCTAGGAAAGTCAGTGGGAGGAGCAGATTTGGGGTGAAGGTGGGAGAGGGGTAATAATACATTTTGGTTTGTCCATATCCCTCCCACCTTCTCTTCAGAACCTGTAGGATACCTGCAGGGAGATGTTCAGAGGCAGGTGGGGGCAATGGTTGTGCGAGGGAGAATGGGGCTGGGCAGATGTCAGGGTTGTTGTTGTAGGGGTGAGGGAAGGCTGGCACGGGAATGAGGTTGTCCAGGCAAGGAATCTAACTGAGAGGAGAAGGAAGCTAAACTCAGAACCTTCCAGAACCTTAATATTTAGGATAGTAGAGGAAAAGGAATCCACAAGATAGATTAAAACAGATTACCAGAAATATAGAAGGAAACTAGGAACAAAAAAAAGTTCCTTAAAATTCTTTACCGGGCAATGAATGAAAAAATATACCTTCTCAACCTGGTTGAAGTTGGGGCATGCATTTGAATATAATAAAACAGCATCGAAAGATTACGTAATTTAGTTTTAAAAACTACTCACGTTGGTCTTTCTTCTGCCTTCAATTTAGTGAGATCTGTCCATTTGAGAAAATTTCTACAAATGGAAATTTAAGTCTCATATAGAGATGATGAACCTGAGGGTTTTGGATGTTCTGCTCATGGACATGATAGAATTTCTGGCTCCTAGAATGTTAGAAGCTCATGGGAATCAAGAGCTCAAAGATCTGAAAGAAACACACCCGAAAGAGTGCAGTGATTTGCCCAAGATCAGCCAGCTGGTGTTCTGATTTGTACTTCGTGTTTCTTTGGGACCATGTGAGCTCAGCATAAAATGCTTTAGTTACATTTTTCTTGGAATTGGGCATATTGAACTCTCAGGATACCAGCGGTGACACACAGCTCAAAGCCACACACCTTCTCCTGGGCTTGGGGAAGAGATTCCTCTCACTCTGGCTCCTGTGAGCTGAAAGAGCAAGATCCCCTAAACTGGAGGTGCTGGAAGCCCCTGGCTCAACAGCCAGGGATCTAAGTACTGGTAATTAACTCACTGTGGTTTCTCTACCTCTGCCCAGGGTGGGGCGCTTGGAAAGGAAGCAAAATACTTTCTTAAGGAAATCAAGGCTCGGTTCTGGTTGCCTGCTTGCTGCCTTCCTCCCGTCTCCGACTCTCTGGGCCCCGGGGTGGGGATCGTGTGTGTGTCCATGCTCCAAATGCTCGCTGTGCATCATGGTTTTCCAGGAATTTCAGGACACAGGAATTTTCGCCCAGCTGTGTTGTGTATTGCTGTTCAGCAATCTGAAGTTGCTTATCCAGCGTAAGTCAGGATGGGGAGCCTAGGGAGGAGGGGAACGCCTCCTAACATTTTTCAGAGCAGAAGAAATTGAGGTGTTAGGGGCCCAGCTGGCGTGTGATGAGAACCAAGAAATGGAGCATACGTGAGCATGCATGCTCACATGAAATCTCTTACAGAAACCCAGGGATGTTATTCGAAAGTACCTCTCCCACCCCCTACAACGTGACACACTGACTGAGGGCCCACTGTGTGTCAGGAGAAGCATTGGGGGTAGAGTGATGAACAAGACAGTCATGCCTTCATGCTGCTTAATTAGCCAAAAGCAATAATCAAGTGATGGATGCTTTGAAAGGAGAAGGATAACATAACCGTGGTCTCTGTGCTTTCAGGAGTCCCTCTTCACGCCTGGCAGAGCAAAGACTCTGTGAAGGTCAGGGGTGTGATTAAGACGCTCCAAGGAATTGCAGGAGGTCCAGGGCTTTTTCTGGACCCAGTGCTCAGGCCGGCTCTCCTAGCCTGAGTCTCCCGGCCAAGGATCACAGGTGAAGTCCGTGGATTTAGGGCTGAGTTTAGCTTTATGCCCAGTTCTAGTCATTCTCACTGAGTATGGCCTCAGTGATGCCATTGTAGTATCATGGAGATCCTATGATTTATCAGCTGTCTATCTGATTGACTAAATTTAATAACAATGGTGATGATGAACTAATTCTCATGAAGTGCTTTCTGTGTGCCAGGCACTGAGCTAAGTGCTTTCAAATGTGACTTCCTTTGATGTTCCCAGTCACTCTCACCAGGGAGGTTCTATTGTTTTTCTGGTTTTCTAAAACAGGGAACAAGGTTGAAAAGAGAAAGCAATCTATCTGCCTAAGACATGAGTCTGGGCAGTTGGATGACCTGGAGTTTGAGTTCTTATCGCCTCACTCTGTCCGCTCTTCAATCTGGCACTGAACGGTGGCTTCTGTGGCCATTGAAGACCCAATTCCATGCTCTGCTGGCGCAACTGGGGTGCCTCTAGCATGCAGGGGCACTGCCTTGCTTCTCTTCACTAACCTGTCTTCTGACTTCTCCCTCTCCTGCACATGACTGACTTTGATCCCAGATCAGGCACATGTTGCAAAGAGGGACATAAAAACTGTCCTGGAATTCCCCCTCCCACCTCTCCCTGAGCCTTTATCCTTGGTGTCTTATTTCATCCCATGGGCTGTAAATGAACCATGAAGTACTTGAACTGGAATCCCATATTTTCTCAGTCTTTTATAACCCACGGTCTCCAAGTCATTTTGTTGTTGTTGTTAGCATAGTCCCACTACCCAAGAGGCCTTGGTCAAGCTTTGGTGGAAATCTTTTGCTTGTATTAAGTTGTAAAATGAATATTGTTACGATTTGCATATCCAACCCCAGCACGTACATTTTTATCACCCTCCCCCATCTTGAACATCACAATCCAACCTTCTTCTTTCATGAAACTGTGACTTAAAGAAGCAAGGTAACTTACAATAGGCCACTCAGCTAGCAAGTGGCCAGGGGACTGGGGCTAGAGCCCAGGAGTCCTCACTCTCATTCTGACATCCATTCCCCTACATCACGCTGAGAAAAGAGACTCAATTGATTCAGAAGAACACTGATTGCCAAGCACAATCCATGGTGATCAAAACAGCTGTGCCGCCTGTCTTCATGGAGCTTACAAATAGAGCTATGGAAAACGTAAACCAATAAATGTGTAATTGCAGTGGTGATGCGTGCTGCAGATGGAAAGAGCAGGGTGAGGGGAGATCTAATGAGAAAAGGAGTGTCACTCCTCTGAGGAGCGATATCTAAAGATGAGGAACAGAGAGAAAGCAACAGAGAGGGGCTGCATACGTGCATTGTCACCTGTTCACTTTAAGGACAAGGTTGATCAGTCTAATATTCGCGGCAGGAACTATGTCTTTTACTTTTATGTATTTATTTGGGATATGGTTGATGGGTAATACAGATGGACGGGTGGATGGATAAAGAACTGTCTTGGGGGGGCTTCCCTGGCGGCTCAGTGGTGGGGAGTCCGCCTGCTGATGCAGCGGACACACGGGTTCGTGCCCTGGTCTGGCAGGATCCCGCATGCCGTGGAGCGGCTGGGCCCGTGAGCCGTGGCCGCTGAGCCTGCGCGTCCGGAGCCTGTGCTCCGCAACGGGAGAGGCCACAACAGTGAGAGGCCCGCGTACAGCAAAAAAAAAAAAAAAAAAAAAAAAAAAAAAGAACTGTCTGGGGCTGGGGAGGGAAGCCTTCAGTGTGACAGCAGCAGGAGAGCAAATCTTGTCTGCTAAGTGAGCATAAACCTGGACATCTCCACCCAGAGTGCAGAATCCTACCGGGGAGGATTTGGGAATAGAATCTCTCTCTAAAGGAAGCTCTGCGTGGAGAAGGTGAAGATGAAAGGCTGCTGGAACAAGAAAGACACAGTCAGTGTCATTTGCCGCCAACCTAGAGAGACTTGTTCCTCTAAGAGCCATATAGCGTGAGTCCCACCCACAGCCCAGAGATCAGCTCATGCATTTCCAATAGCTGCCCTTTCCTCCTGGCACTTACATTCTTGCTCCCTGCCCTCCCAGGTCCTCCCTCTTGCCACATGTGTTTTCTTGGTAGGTGAAGAGGTAGAGGGGGTTGCCCTGATCAATCCACACTTTTTAGCTCTTGTTACCAGGGGCATTTATTTATTATTTATTTTTAACATCTTTATTGGAGTATAATTGCTTTACAATGGTGTGTTAGTTTCTGCTCTATAACAAAGTGAATCAGCTATACATAGACATACATCCCCATATCTCCTCCCTCCTGCATCCCCCTCCCACCCTCCCTGTCCCACCCCTCTAGGTGGTCACAAAGCACCGAGCTGATCTCCCCGTGCCATGCAGCTGCTTCCCGTTAGCCATCCATTTTACATTTGGTGGTGTATATACGTCCATGCCACTCTCTCACTTTGTCCGTTTACCCTTCCCCCTCCCCGTGTCCTCAAGTCCATTCTCTACGTCTGCATCTTTATACCTGTCCTGCCCCTAGGCTTTTCAGAGCCATTTTTTTTTTTTTTTTTTTTTGCGGTACGAGGGCCTCTCACTGTTGTGGCCTCTCCCGTTGCGGAGCACAGGCTCCGGACGCGCAGGCTCAGCGGTCATGGCTCACGGGCCCAGCCGCTCCGCGGCATGTGGGATCCTCCCGGACCGAGGAACGAACCCGCGTCCCCTGCATTGGCAGGCGGACTCTCAACCACTGCGCCACCAGGGAACCCCCGTGACTCTTTTTGAATTATGGTGTTCTCAGGGTATATGCCCAGTAGTGGGATTGCTGGGTCATACGGGAGTTCTATTTTTAGTCTTTTAAGGAACATCCATCCTGTTCTCCATAGTGGCTGTATCAATTTACATTCCCACCAGCAGTGCAAGAGGGTTCCCTTTTCACCACACCCTCTCCAGCATTTATTGTTTCTACATTTTTTGATGATGGCCATTCTGACTGGTGTGAAATGATATCTCATTGCAGTTTTGATTTTCATTTCTCTAATGATTAGTGGTGTTGAGCATCCTTTCATGTGTTTGTTGGCAATCTGTATATCTTCTTTGGAGAAATGTCTATTTAGGTCTTCTGCCCATTTTTGGATTGGGTTGTTTGTTTTTTTGTTATTGAGCTGCATGAGCTGCTTGTAAATTTTGGAGATTAATCCTTTGTCAGTTGCTTCATTTGCAAATATTTTCTCCCATTCTGAGGGTTGTCTATTCGTCTTGTTTATGGTTTCCTTTGCTGTGCAAAAGCTTTTAAGTTTCATTAGGTCCCATTTGTTTATTTTTGTTTTTATTTCCATTTCTCTAGGAGGTGGGTCAAAAAGGATCTTGCTGTGATTTATGTCATAAAGTGTTCTGCCTATGTTTTCCTCTAAGAGTTTTATAGTGTACCAGGGGCATTTATATTCCAGAACATCTAAAGAATTTTCAGCTTGGAGTAGTAGGGGTATAATCTGAGGCTGGGAATCAGCTTGATCCTAAATGGCTTCTGCTTCCTGGGTTTTAGGCTAACGTTTATTGAACACTTACTAGTGTTTTAGGCTCTGTGTGAGTAGCTTTATCTTTTGTTACCATTTTACAAATGAGAAGGCTGAACTGCAGAGAGACTACCCATCTGCCCTCTGCCCAGTGGTACAAAAGACACTCAAAAGAACTAGAATGAAATTTTATAATTCTTCAGGAGAACGAGAAAAATAAACATAATGTAGAAGTTTATTGTAAAGACACATTCAGTTTTTTTAAAATTCTGAAATTATGCCCTTTTATTTTTGGGGTGTTAAAATGCCTTTTTAAGAAACTATAGTAATACAAAGTGTCCTTTTCAGGTTTTTGTTCTTTCTTGGAAAAATTATAATATAATTATCCATTGTTAGTTTCTAAAATTGCTTTAAATTGCTTGAAGTATGAATATATAAAATGTATTAGTGTGAGAACCATCCTTGCAGGGAATCGCTGGGTCCCATGCTCTTTTCTTCCGAGGAGTAAACTATTTGTATAATTTTCTTCACTTTCTATTCTGATTTTTTATCAGAAAAAATTGCACCTGGACAGGACCACTGAGATTATATAACTTATTTTTCTTCAGCACTTATCAAGATGTTTTGATTGCACGATTTGACCCTGAGAACTTTTAACTCTATGTCAATATAATCAGGATTATACAAACACTAAAACAGTTTTATTAAGGGGGTGTTTTTTAGAAGCAAATGATGTAGGGCTCATGTAATTCCTCAATCCATTTTTTTTCAGCATAGGTAAACCATTTTCTAATTTTCCAATTCAGTTTTATTTCACTGAATAATTTTGAACAAGATCAGTTCTGCTCCACGTGCCCTCTGTAGTGAAGATTTGATTCATCTATCAGTTATTCTTTTGTGTGCCTATGTAATTTTACCCACATAGCTTCTACCATTGTGACCACTCTTTTGTGGCCGTTATTTCTACTCTATCCGATTTTCTCACGTCAGGTTCGCTAGTCTAAATTTTGTCAAGAATGTTTGATTCTTCCTTCAGTTTTTCAGTCAATGACGTTTTACCATGTGCATTTTTAGCCACTGTCAGTTCCATTTTGTGTTGATTTTTTTCTGACAGGTCTAATTCTTTTCCAGGTCAATTTTTGCAGTTCATAGAACCATATCTTCTTCCTACAACTAAAATCAGTCTCTTTCCTGACAGTTTTTTAATTTTTTTTGAAGCAGTTCCAAAACATACTTGAGGGGTCATAACATCAGGGTCAAAATATCCTGTGTCATTTATAGAGACCAGTGACCTAGATGAATTAAGAAACCTACCCAAAGTCATACATAAGGCTCGTGGCAGAGTTCTGTTGGGTCATTTTAGAATATAAAGCACCTCTAGTTCAGTAAAGGCCAGAGTAAGATTGTAAAATTGGGATGATGTTGACGGTGGGCCTTCCTTCTTCTACCCTCCACCTCCCGACCCCTGTTCTGAGCTTAACAGAATTCCCAGTGGTCCACCTCCCTAAGAAATAGCAGCCGGGGCCACTGTTCGAAGCGTCTTCACTTCTCCCTGCTTCCTAGCGAGGCCCCCCTTAAGCTGTGTGTGATTTACAAACAAGCAGGACCAAAAAGGAAAAATCCTCCCTTGTGGAGAATTAGGTCAGTGGCAGAGTTGGGGAGGGGAGGGATCCAGACCTTCAGTTCACTCCCCTTGCCTGAAGCTATTGGGGCAGAAGCCAGAGGTGCTATTGGGAGCAGACCTCTGGGGTTGGGGGGCTGGGGGATGCGTGCAAACATGAAAACTGTCTGTTTTCCAGCCACTTGGGGCTCCCCCTTCTCTCAACGTATTTGTCTGGATTACTCGAAGGGGGATATTAGTGTTGTCTAATAACGGCCCTAGATTTATAAGGGATTTGTGTGATTAATGCCCAAGCAAAGTACAGCAGATAGCTCAGAGCTCAGTCTGTGTGGTGGGTCTGCACTTCCCATTCTCTGTCCTCTCTAATTGGTTTTGGGGGAGGCTTTCCTGTCCCCTCTTTGTTGTCCTGATTGTTGAAGGCTCTAGCGTTCAGGCCCCCACGGGAGGGTAGCTGAAACCATTTTCCACTGCTGCGATGCATGAGTGAGTGTCTGAGAAGACAGTGAAATCTCCAGGCTCACACTCTTGTTCTGTGAAAGCTGCAGATATTTGGCCACTTGCTTCTCTGTCCCAGCTGCCACCACCATACTCTTAGTACTGGATTCTTCTCCCAAACCCCTCTCAGGGCACTGGTCCCCCAGCTGTGGCACAGTGAGAACAGCTGTGAACTGGGATGCAGATGACCTGAATTCTGGTTTCAGCTTCAACATTGTCCAGCTGGGTCGACATGTCAATTCCCCTGTCTTGGGTGTGTCTCTCTCATCTGAGCATCAAAGGATCCTGTACAACCTTATGCCACTGATCATAATTACAATTAAATAGCTAAATGTCTGTCTGGTTATTTGTGGCCCATCTCCCCACCTAGACTTTAAGTTCCAAGAGTGTGAGGCCTGTGTCTGTTTTGTTCACTAGCCATCACCCCAGTGCCTAGCACGGTCCCTTGGCCATGGATAATGCAATGAGTACACGTTGATGGAATGAACTGGTAAACCAAAAGAGACGGATCTGCTTGACATACCAGCACTCTTCCACTTCTAAAATTCAATGTGTCTACTCTGTTCTCTCTGGAACAATCAAATTTTAATGTTTTTATTGTTTTTAACTGACCACAGACGTTACAAGATAAAAATGGCGATTAATATTAATTATAACTCAAAAAGCATATTATCAATATGAAAATGTAAATTTCCTTCTAGGGGCTCCCTCTCTGCTTGCTTGATCTCTGCAGTTCCTGGCAGTGGAATGCCTCCTTGCCTGGGTTTCTGAGCTCCCTCTAGTAGGGTCTGCAGAATCTTGTTGAGCCTTTTAAAATAGGACTGGTACTAATTAGGCTACATGCATGGTTTTCAGGCTCAAAAAAAAATTATTTTAGGTTCAGAGCAAATACTGTACTAATTTCACATCACAACACACCCTTGCTTTGCAAAGACAAGAAATCAACCTTGTTCATTTCCTGAAAATGAAAGAAAGGGAAGGGTATAAAGGAAAGCAGAAATGCTGACAGGTGCTAGTAGTGAGACGGCCTCTGTTAGGGCTACTTGCTTTCTTCTGAGGTTCCCCAGGTCATTAGAAACTCCTTTTCTCAGGGCAAGGACCCTTGGGAAAGCACTCTGTTGAAACTCTCCAGCTAACTTGAGCCAATATATGACCCCCTCCTTTTCAAGCCCCTGGCAGGAACTGCAAATCAATCATGACCCTCTTTTCTTTCTAAGCTCCTATGCAGCCTCAGACTCTTTCTTAACACGTTACTCCGGGATGTTACCAATCAAAAAAAATGGAACTAAGCATGGTGCCGGGCAGGTCATTAGGCATTGTATATACAATTGCCTCTTTTGATCTTCTTGACAACTCAAATTGATGTAATGATTCCCATCTCACAGATGAAGTTTAAATAACTTATCCAAGGTCACGTAATAGATAACAAAGTTGGGATTTAAGCTCAATGCTTATGGTCTTTTTGGTTAACTACATGCCTTGCAGGGAGCCCATCCCTCAGGGATGTCAATCTGACTGCTGGCCTGTTTTGGTAAAATGTTCTTACAAGATTTCTCTCCACTTAATTGTTGCTGTTTATCCTCTGGGGACCACTGCAAGATTTCTCCAGCAAAAGACTTTGAAGCAGTCTCTGTCAACCCCAAATCCCCCATTAATGCGAAGTGTGATACTAGATGGCTGTATATGGCCGCCCTATCATGTTTATACACTCTCTTGGTTATTAGATTTACTATAACTGCATCCCCAGAAGTTATTTTGAGTCTCTAGCACCTAAGTTTGTGTCTGGCATGTAGTTAAGTGGTCGATAAATGTTAGCTATTTCAAACTGAACCAGATACAAAGTCTCACTATGAGAACTAAAAGGGTGAGGATAGAGGCTTGTGATAAATTGAAAGGCTTCCCAGCTGTTCTGAGAGCCTCAAAGCCAGCCTTTCTCAAACTGTGTTCTGTGGGATGTTACTAGGTGTTTTGCGGAAGAAAACGTGTCCAATGTTCCAAAAACATTGGGAAAACTGCAGACTATATCCCCTCTTGGACTTCACAATGTACCTTAGTGTAGGTGTGGCTTTCTGAAGTCTTGCCATAGAGATACTTGATTACCTTGCTTTAGCTCACTGTTTTCTAAATGTATTTGACCACACTTTTTTTTTTTTTTTTTTTTTTGGCAAGCAACTCCTATTCACATCTTGCTGGGCGTTGTATTTTTATGGAATTCAGTTTTGGGTATGTTGCCCCGATTTATAATTCTTTCTCTGAAATATGGATCTGGAGATCCTGCCCAGCAGAAGATATTGTGGACACTCAACAGTTTCCATCAGTTTTCCACACCAATTTCTTGAAATTTGCCCCCATGTCACATAGGGTGATAGATTTGGGTGGTTAGACCAGAGAAGGAAGAAATAATCGGGGAAGGGTGGGTGGTGCTGTGGGAAGGAAAAGGGCTTTGGATTCAGAGAAATCTGAGTTCAAATCATCGCTACTACTTATGAGTTAAGTGGACTTGGGGATGTTAACTTCTCTGAGCCTTGGTTTCCTCGTCTGTTAAGTGGGTCTACATCAGGATTAAATGAGGTCATATACATCCGACACTGCCGCAGGTACCTGACACATAGGAGGCCTTCAGTAAATAGCAGGGATTATAATGAACTGTGATCCCTGTACTTCTCTTCTTTTAAAATTTCTGTTGTAATCTCATTATGAATAGGGGTTCTACTTAATGTTTTTCATACCAGGATCTAGCATAGGGACCAGTAAGGAATTGCCACTCGATTAATATTTCTGGAGTGAATACAGGAATGACATAGCACTTTATTGTTTACAAAATGCTTCCACATTTACAGGCTCATTTCAGCCTCACTGCAACCTGTTCATGTAATTGGAGTCATTATTCCTGCTAGTTATGGGTGGGAAAGCTGAGGCTTAGAGAGGCTGTGTGAGTTGCCCAAGGTCAGAGAGCTGGTAGGAGGCTGGAAAGTCAGGGCTCAAAACCAGGGCTTCTCTAAGCAAAATGTGGTGTACAGTAGTCCCCTCTTATCTGCAGTTTTGTTTTCCATGGTTTTAATTGCCCACAGTCAACCATGGTCCAAAAAAAAAAGGAAAATTCAGGAAATGAACCATTTCATAAGTTTTAAATTGTGTGCATTTCTGAGTAGCATGATGAGATCTTATGCCATCCTGCTCTGTCCCACTCGGGATCCCCACCCATCAACATCATCTGATCCTGACGTCCAACCATTGACATCACCAATGCTCCGGGATCACCCGAAGTAGATAATCTTTCTTCTGACCTATCATCAGAGGGTCATTCGTAGCTGAATGCTACATCACAATGCCTACATCATTCACCTCACTTCATCTCATCATCTCACATCATCACGAGAAGGGTGAGTACAGTACAGTAAGATTTTGGGAGAAAGAGAGACATCACATTCAGATAACTTTATCACAATATAATTGTTCTATTTTATTACTAGTTATTATTGTTAATCTCTTACAGTGTCCATCTGCTGTGAGGACTTTTCTAAAACCCTTGTCTTGTTAGGTGGGGGCCTAATGCAGGTGCCAGCCTCATGGCCTAAGGTGGGGAGTTAGCAGTTAGCTAGAGATGCCTTTTGTTTGCAAGGCTTAAACAACTGGATAATTTATAAATTAAACTTATCATAGGTATATATGTATAGGATATGTATATGTATATATATATATATATATATAGGTATATATATCATAGGTATATATGTATAGGATATGTATATGTATATATATATAGGTATATATATCATAGGTATATATGTATAGGATATGTATATGTGTATATATATATATAGGTATATATATCATAGGTATATATGTATAGGAAAAAACATAGTATATATAGTGCTCAGTGCTATTTGCAGTTTCAAGCGTCCCCTGGTGGGTCTTGAATGTAGTCCCCATGGATAAGGGGGAAACTACAGTATACAAACAATGGAGTATTATTCAGCCTTTAAAAGGAAAGAAATTTTACACATGCCACAACATAGATGAAGCTTGAGGACACTGTGCTAAGTGAAATAAGCCGGTGACAAAAGGACAAATGCTCTATGGTTCCACTCATGTGAGGTTCCTAGAGTAGCTAACTTGCTAAAGACAGAAAGTGGAAGGGTGGTTGCCAGTGGCTGGGTGCAGGAGATATAGATAGCTGTTGTTTAATAGGTACAAGACTTTCAGTTCTGCAAGATGAAAAGAGTTCTGGAAATGGGTGATGGTTTGCACAACATTATGAATGTACTTTATGCCACTGAACTGTGCACTTAAAAATGGTTAAGATGGTAACTTTTATGTTATGTGTATTTTACCACAATAAAAATTTTAGGAAAACAAAACAAAAACCCCAGGGCTTCTGATTCTAAGCCTGGGGCTGTTTCCCACATTCTACAACAGCGCCCCCTACAGAGGAGCAGACATAAGCCTCCTCTTCCAAGGCTCTTTGTACTGAATTGCAGAATTTGCAGAACTCACTTCCACTGAAACCCTTGCTTCTTCCAGATCATTCTTCTAATTGGCATAAGCCCTGAGAAGTTAGTCTTTCCAGAGAGCGAGGAATTCTTAGAAAGAGGGCAAAAACTCTGTCTCATGGAAATCGCTCAGGTGAGGAAATGTAATAATTATGATTCACCAGCATTGATTAGCACTCCCTCAGTGCCAGACACCCTCGCAGTGCTTTTGCGTACATGAGCTCCTTATAACCCTAACATCAGTCCCCATGAACTCTTTTCATCTCGCAGAACGGAAGATAAGTAGATTGTCCCCATTTTACAGGTGGGGAAGTTGAGTCTCAGGTTAGCTAACATGCATGAGCTCATATACATAGTGTGTGGAAGAGCCAGGATTTTCACTCAGCTCTTCCTGCCTCTTAACCCCTGTGCTCTCTGCAGGAGACAGGGAGATTGAAAATGTCTGCATCTAGGCTGTTTTCCTAATTTGAGGATTGACTGATTTCTTTCCCCTCCTGTGATGCACTCCTCTCTTATCCTGCCAGATGATGGGGCATCCTCTCCTGTTGGTCAGTTTCTCCTTTGATTTCCTGGTGTTCTCTGAGATGCAGGTGTGTACTTTTCTCCCTGTGGGTCATGCTCATTTGGGGAGGCCAACACCCATTTCTTTACCTAAGAAGTTGGCACTTGGAGCCTGTCTCCAGCAGTGTCCATCCGCTATGAGGACTTTTCTAAAATCCTTGTCTTGTTAGGTGGGGGCCTACTGCAGGTGCCAGCCTCATGGCCTAAGGTGGGGAGTTAGCAGTTAGCTAGAGATGCCTTTTGTTTGCAAGGCTGGATAGAAGGCTCAACTGGGTACTTTCCGTTTACAAGGGAGGTGTCAACAAGCCAGAAGAAACATTAATAATAACAGTTTCAGTAAGTGTTTATTGAATATTTACCCTGTGCCTGGCGTTGTACCAAGCACTTTGTATGAATCATCTCATTTGGTCCTCATAGCAGTCATTTCAATTAGGTACAGTCAGTTCTGCTACAATGCTTGTTTCGAAAATGCAAATTTGTTCCAATGCTATTGATATATTAGGGAACAATTTGAGCATAATAATTTTGCTTTTGATTGTGCATGATTTTGCCCATGAGAAGCTCTAGGTGAAGGCAGAAAACTGCAGCCAGATGAACCAAACTGTGTAGGAATGCACAAAGCGCACACACCTGAACACGTGCCAGCTACTTCAGTTACCAGGCATGTTATGAGCCACACCCATCAGCATCTGGTGTTATAACTTCCTGTCCAACTTCAGATGACCCTTCTTTCATTACTTCAAAGCAACTTGCAAGTTTCCCACTTCCACAAGCAACTTCAGGTCTTTTTCAAGTGCTATACTTACTGTATCATTATGCATTCCTTAACCATTAACACGTGTAAAACGGGTTCCTATCTTTCATTATGTGTCACTGATGAAGTTTTGGGGTACTGTGCCCCAATCCTATTTTCCCTGTAAGCCCTGTGGTTTCTACTACGTGATTTTGCATAGCACATTGACTTTTAGGGATGCGTGGGTGCTTCTAGCTGAATTGACTCCACTGCCATTATTCCCATGCGGCTGAAGAGGAAGGTAAAGTAAGAAACTGAACAAAAATATTTTTAATAACAAATAGCGAAGACAGGATTTAAAGCCCAGATTGCTTTACCCCCCGTCTGTGCTCAGAACCGCTAAAGAATTTAAAAAAAAAAATCACGAAGAACAAAGCCCACTGTCTGCACTGATCTCCGACTGTATCTGTAACAAGTAGATTCCCTCTTCTCCCAACTGTCAGTCAAGCTCAGGCTCCTCAAGCCACAGCCACTACAAGTGTGTTGTAGCCCCTAAAGTGTTCGGGAGCAGCGGAGACCTGGCCCACAGGAGTGCCATCCTCGTTCCTTCCTGTTTTTCATCCTGCCCCTCTCCCCGCCGCTGCCTTCCCAGGCAGCCTGGCACCTGACACAGCAGCTACCCCTCCGCTCCATCTTGCAATCTGGAGTCATTAGCATCAAAGAACAAAAGCAAACAGCACCAGGGCTTGGGAGGGCTCAGTCTTCTACAAAGGCGGATAAATGGGCTCTGTGTCGGGGATGAAGCTAACACCACCTGGCCTTTTGTGGAAAGACAGCTCTTCCTGTGTTTGAAGAGCTCAGATACTGAGAGCCAGAAAAAGCCCCAGAATGCAGGAAACCCAGCCTCTTTGCTGCTGGAAGTTTGCTTTAGCTCTCAACTAAAAAAAAAAATATACTGTTTCTATATATTTGTTCCTGAAGTAGAGGGAAGAATCTTATGCTCATTTTCTTCAGGGGCAAGAAAGGATAGACTGTTGGGGAGATGCAGTCTTTGCCTTTTTAATTTTTTTTCTCCTGATGTTAAGTCAGGTGTAATCCTGAGTTGAAAACCTGCCCGATGTTTGTGGGCCTGGGATAAGAATACACATGGAGGCTAGGGGTCAGCCTCCCTTCTCTCCAGTTGCAGCACCACAGATATCCTTGTGCACATTTTTGTGGGTGCCCCAGCTTGTAGAAGTCAACAGCTCCTGCAAATAGCTTCCCCTTGGCCATTTCTTGACACAAGAGTACACACATCAGTGGGTCGGTCTGCTTTGGGGAGAAGGGACACAGGGAAGAGGCCCACATGGATTTGGGGCAGTTTGGGCAAGGAATTCAGAGTACCTGAGTACCTGAGTGTCCTCGGGGTTAGTGGCAGGTGTTGCTGGTGCTGGGTGGGAAAATCCAGCTGGCCCCGTGGACTGCTCAGTTCATGTGGTGGGGTGGGGCTTCAGGAGGGCCAGGGCAGGCTCCTCTAAAGTGTACAGCCCAGGCAGGAACTCCAGTTGTCCAGACTTACGGTCACACTGCATTTGGCCGCCTCCTTCTGCCTGGGCTATGCCTTTTTCTCGCTCCTATGAGATGCCCAATATTCGTATCCCTAATTTATAGCTTGATGGGTCAGATGGTACCTATCCTGGTTTACTCTTTTATTCAGAAATATAGGTTGACCCTTATCTGATGTGCTGCTCTGAATATAAGATGTGTTAGTAATGACAGAGCCTCTTCACTGGGTCTTAATTTCATTATCTGTAAAATGGGATGAATCATGTTCCTACCTGTTAGGGTTGTGGTGAGAATTAAATGAGAAGATGTATAGTAAGCACTTAGGACAGTGCCCAGCACACAGAGGATCCTCAATAAATGTGAGCTTTTTTATGATTAGTATTGATTTGCGCCAGGGACGTAGAGGCATTACCCCATTTTATCCCCAGATTCATCCTCTGGTATGTGATGATGGACACAGTAATTGGCTCTGGAACAGACGTGTGACCTAAGCCAAACCAATGAGAGCCTTCCCAGGGAATTTACTGGAATTACCAGGAAATAGGCTGCTCTCTTTTCTCTAGAGCTGCCAGATTCCATCTTTGTGACCATATGGAGACAACTCACCTGATAATGAGGCCAACGCTGAAGAAAACAGGGTCCATAATCGAGTAAGGGCATTAAGACAGACCCAGAGTCCAATCCCAGCTCTGCCTTTCTGTCCATAGGCACAGACCTTAACTTCTCTGAGCCTCAATTTTCTCATGTGTAAATGGAGACACCAATAACATCTATATCAGTGAGTTGTATCAATTGAGATGATCTAGTCACTATTCATTGCATATTGCTGAGCACATCTTGTAGGCCAGCTCCTGCTTAAACACTGGGGATACAAGCAGTGAATGAAACAGGCAGTACTGCTCTCATGAAGCTTATATTCCAAGGGGGATTTAAACAATAAAAACAGACCCATCCTATAATGTCAGATAGTGATTAGTGCCATAAAGAAAGGAAAAACCGGGTCAATGGTAGAGGAGGGTCCCTATTTTAGAGAAGGTGGTTAGAGAAAAATCTTTCTAAGAAGGAACATTTGAATGGATACCTGAAGAAAGTGAGGACCAGTCTTACATCTGTCTGACAAAGACTGTTCTGGCAGGCAGCGGAATAGCAAATGCACAGGCTCTAGGCAGGACCTGCTCCATTCATGTTAGTTCCTTCTGCTGTTTGACAGGAGAGCTGAGGACCGGCCCATATAAACTGGCACCTTCCCTCTCCTGTCTTCCAAGCTCTGGCACTCACACTGACCTTGGTGGATGGCAGGTGCTTGAGACATTGTTGGGGGTGGGACCCTGATGAAAAGGAGTTCTGATCCAGGCTGGGGCCACCTCTGTTAGGAGTGCCATGCTCAAACCAGGGATGGGAAAGCCACAAGAGAGGAAAAGGATTTGAAAGCCACTGCCACCCTTCACCCACTCTCTTTGGCATCACAACCAGGGAAGAAGTAAATTAGGGCAGTCCCACCTCTACTCGGTGCCCCACGGACGCTTACTGCGTATTCAACAATAATTTCAGCCACAAGTGAGTATGCTCAGCGTGGTTATTTTAAAGTTCAAGGGAAACAATTTCCTGCAATTTGGGGAGATGCGGTTCTTCTAACCAGGTGGGGGAAAGAAAGGACCCTCCATCTGCTGCTGTTGCAGAATATGGCTCAACTCGGGGAGCCCTCCCACCTCACCTCTCACTTGGGCTAGATCATTTCAAGAGGCAGAAGTCCAAGATTCCCCCACTTGCTACTTTTATACCTCCAAACACCCACCCCACGTCCCTGGAGGAGCTCTGGGGAGCATGGGGCAGGCTGCACAGCCAGGCTCCTGGAGGCGAGGTGCAGCCAAACCTTCTGGGACCCCACCTGGTGAACTCTGCCTTGGGTCTGACCTATTTTCTAGGAGAGAAAATAGAATATAGATTTAAATGCAGTGGCGCTCTGGAAAACTATGGCCTAGCAGTGTGAGAAAATAAAACAGCAGGAGGGAGCTTAGGAAGTGTTGGCACAGGAGAGGATGCCAACTCCCCTGGATCAATCTCATCTGGTTGGCAACTGCCTTTTCGTTGGCAATTTGCGCCCACTTTTTATCTATCAAAAAATTGATACACACACATACACACACACATACACACACACACACATACATATATATATATATATATATCTCCCACATACACACATATATAATATCTCCTCTGATCCGTCCTAGGGCCCAGTGTTGTTGCCTCATACACAGACTCCAGGCTGTGTACCAGCAGCAATGACAGCCTGAAGTGCTCTGGGGATGACCACCTTGGAAGTGGGGAGGCAGCAAGGCATGGAGTTAGAAACCCCCAGCTGCATCCTAAGTCAGACTTCCTTGCTGTGTAACCACAAGAAAGGTTGCTTTTCTAAAAAATACCCTTGCCCTCCCATATATGAAGGTAATAAAATTACCAGCTAACATTAACTGAGGGCTTTCTAGATGCTAGGCACTGTTCTGAGCTCCTCCTAACAACCGTAGGAGGTAGGAACTATTAACACACCCATTTTACAGATAAGGAGACTGAAGCACAGAAAACTTAGGTGACTGGCACAAAGTCCATGCAGCCTGAAGAGCCAGAGCCTGAATGCCAGTAATCCAGCTGTGGACCCCCCTTTCTCTGCGTTAATCCCTATGACTTGGCCTGCAGGACATGTGTACCCTTGGAGCCAGGGTGAGGGTGGGGGTCATCTTTACCAAACCACAGGGATTAAGGGTGGGAAAGGAGATTCCCCAGAAGACAACTGGGACTTGATACAAAAAGAAGGGGAAACGATGCTGGACGCACAATATACCAGATGGGTACTGTGGAGCTTCCGATCTCCCCCTATTCTGCTCTCCCACTGCCACACCCCAGCCTTTGCCATTTCATTCTGTTGGTCAGAATTGAGTGCAGAGATTCAGGTCACTCACTGCTTCTTGGAACAGGTGCCAGGTTATACTGTGCCTCTTTTCCTCAGGTTGGACATGAATGCTCAGAACTGCCTCTGGCTTGGCGCCACAATCAGGAACTGAGCTTGGACACTGACCCCTCAGCTAAAGAGGGTTTTTCGTGGTCTGTTGCCCCTCTTTGGCAAGAGGAGATACTGTATTTTTTATATGCAGGACTAGAACTGGGCTGTATTAAGGCTTCAGGAGGGAAAACAAAAGAAATAAGAATGGAATTTGTTTTGCCCCCTACTTCTGCTCACCTAGAATTTTTGAACTCCCCTTTACCCCAATTCTCGCTGAGGAGTGGGAGGGAGGAAATGTAAGGCCAACTGGCCCGAGGCAGGGGAACACAATCAGATTCACAGGTTGCATCAGAACGAAATTCTCCGGACCACCCAGTTCCAGAAACTGCCCTGGAGACATTCCAGACCACCCAGTTCCAGGAACTGACCTGGGGACTTTGAAACCAGCCCAGCCTTCCCGCCTTTCGAGGGGCGGGACTAACGGTCCCCCAGGATAAAAAAAAAAAAAAAAAAAAAAAAGACCACCAAATAAGGAATACCCTGTGCCCTCCCAGATTCACCACACCCCTTTCCCTTCTTCCCCTATAAAATCTTGCCCAACCCTCGCCTGGGTGGGACTTCTCTGGCCCCTTTCTCTCGGACCAGTGAACCTCGCCTGGGAGCGCTCCCTAATAAAGCTCACTTGAAGCTTTCCTCTGTTTCGCGGTGCCGTTTGTTAAGATCCGACCTTACAGGAAAGAGACCCAGAAGGAGGGGAGGGCTGGAGCAACGTCTTCGTCTTCGTTCACAAGCAGAAAAGTTGAACCCAAATCACCAAACGAAATACAACTTAATTCCTGTTGTCAGGCTTCCCTGGTGGTGCAGTGGTTAGGAATCCACCTGCCAATGCAGGGGACACAGGTTCGATCCCTGGTCCGGGAAGATCCCACATGCCGCGGAGCAACTAAGCCCATGCGCCACAACTACTGAGCCTGTGCACTAGAGTCCGTGAGCCACAACTACTGAGCCCGCGAGCCTCGAGCCCGTGCTCCGCAACAAGGGAAGCCACCGCAATGAGAAGCCCGCGCACCGCAACGAAGAGTAGCCCCCGCTCGCCGCGACTAGAGAAAGCCCGCGTGCAGCAACGAAGACCCAACGCAGCCAAAAATAAATAAATAAATTAAAAAAAAATTTCCTGTGGTCTCTTGGTGTTTTCAGGGAGCCATCTGGTCAACATATTTGGATAATTCTGTCCGAGGTAATTCAAAATGGTAACAATCAGCGCAGCTAACGTTTATGCAGTGTTTGCCTTGTACTGAGTTAAGTGATTTACAAGTATTTAATCTCATTTAATTATCATAACACTATCACGAGGGAAGCTGTGTTATCTTCCCATCTTATAGCTGAAGGAAACAATCAAATTCACTGATTAACTCAAGGTCATCAAGCAGGTCAGGATTTGAACCTGGACTATCTGTGTCCATAATTGAGGATTGTAAATACAGTGCCCAACTTAGTGTCAGAAGAACTTTGGGGTTCCAAGGTGTCCTATCTCCCTTGGGTCTTGGTGCCCACGAAGAGTGCGTTTCTATGAACAACAGTGTTGACACTTTCACCACTGAACTCCACCATGTGTAAATAGTTTGATACCCTGCATAATGAAGGGGTATTTTTACGACCACTATTCTAGGCAGTCCATCAGTCACGGTTAATGGCTCTGCTTTGTTATTTTCACAGCCTGTTTTGCCTTTCCACCTCTTCTGTTTGGCCTCTTTTCTTCCTCCATGCTGCTACTCCACCCCTAAATCTAACAACTCACCAGAAAACCTGGAAGTGGGTGTGGCTGAGGAATGATTCAGAGCTCTCTGTAACTCTCATTGAGCAAATACAGCTTCCAGGGAATGCAGGGTGTGGGCTGGAGAAATGCCTGGCTGTTGCGGCAGGTTAAGTCAGCGCCTGGATTCTGTTGGGGCAAGAGCCCTAAGGAACTCGCTGGAGCTCTGCAAATCTGATTGCTGTAGATTAGAAGCACATAGGGTACCTGGGAGGCTCTCACCACTTCCTCATGGCTTCAGGTGCTCACTTGAGCTTGCAAACTGAATTCCGGTCCCATATGCCCTGGAGGGACCTGGGTTTCAGTTGAATGAACATTGAATTGGGTGGGATTCAAGAGATCCAGGGTCTTTTCTAGGATCCCTTCCCCAAACTAGCTGTGTGACCTTGGACAAGTCTCTCAACCTTTTTTCATCCTCCATCTTAGCAAAAAAGAATTGAACTAGATAATGTCTACGGATGTCCCAGACCCACCATTCAGTGATTCGAAGGGAGTCACCCAGGATGGCCTGGATGGCCAGTGGTTTCGTGAAGTAACCCCATTCCTTTTACTAAACTGTAGTATATCCTACCAGGTCAGGTCTAGGGATTTTAACGATGCTTTGGGCTGCTCTCGGTTGGGCTTCCCCAGCATAATTCTATTTTACATTTGAGGGGAGGAGGAGGAGATTGTATTCATGGAGATGATGGGAGCGGACCGTTCTTCACTTTTTGAAAGTTCATTGGTTTAATTCAAATGTCAACCTTCCCAAGGCTGGATGTTTATTTGTAGTTGTCAGAAGAGATTTCAAATGGCAATTTCTGTCATTAATGATGGTGTGAAATGCAAGGAGAAAAATTAGGAGAGGCAGAATTTCAATTTGTGTGGCAAGTGATCTGCTCACACACAATCTCATGCACACACACTGCTGTCTGTGATGAAGAATGGTCACTGGGAATACTGGGGAGGGAGGGAATTATAAATGTTTTGTGATCTTGTGTCCTCCAGTCTTATGAAGTGAATAACGCTGCAATTTGCTCTTCATTCTAATGCCTTTTCCTTTGTTCCTCAAGGGAATGGTTTATTATTATCTTTTCTCTCTGTGGGGAAACCTTGCTTGGCTTCATGTCCAGTGTTCTGTAACTGGAGGGGAGGAGGATTTGCTTGGGTGTTGGATTGCAGAAATCAACCAGAATATTTTAACCAATATTCTTGCAGGATTCCAGTCTGCTTAGCTCTTTGGAGCCCTATCTGATTCCAGGATGATGTCTTTCCGGACAGATGTGAAGCTCACCTCTCTTGCTACATGCACAGTGAAAAGGGAGCTTGGCCCCTCGGCTTGCATGGGTGGTTTTTGGGTGACGGTAGAACTAAGTGCTCAGAGTCTGAGCACATGTGGAGTCTTGCATGAACTTGGTAGCCATGCAAGGACACAGTGTATTGTGTGTGTGTGCTGCTAACACTCTTCTTCCCTTTTCTCCCTCTTTCTCTCCTCTCCCTTTCCCTCCCTTTGAAAATGCTGCCACAGATGTCAGTCAAGGTCCAGGTGAGTCTTTGTGTTTGCACAGCTGCTGTGGAAATTTCCCCTCTGCCAGACTGCATGGTTTGCCTCTGAGGGAGACCTTTTCCTGGGGACTCTAAACAGAACAAAAATCTAAGTACATTGCATTTTCATTGATTTAGGTTTATAAGAAATGCCTTGAATTGAAGGATTTGAATTGGCTTTGAAGAACCATATTAAAATCAAAGGAATGTGGTTCCCATGCTTATACAATTACTTTCTTCTGATTAATATTTCTGGGTGAATAAAAGAAGTGGAAATTGTGCAATTTTTGAACCTATTTTTAAGAGATTTTCTTAGGATATGTATTCTCCAATTTAATAAGCATTTTTGCCTTGTCTTCATAAATCTGCTTATCTTCTATAGCTTCATGTGGTTGAAAGTTGAAGATATGATATACTTAGCATGGAAAATATGATGTGGGTAAAAGAAGGTTTCTTTCTTTATATTCTAAGAAATGACTTTACTTTTCCACAGTGGAATTAGCCATATTTTTTTTCTAATGCTTATAATAACTAATACATGTTCACTGTTAGAAAGAAAGAAAGAAAGAAAAGAAAAAGAAAGAGGAATGGTTTTTGTCAATAGACAAATAGATACTCATCCAGAGTCCTGACTGTAAGCAATGTGTGTGTATAGACACACATATGTGTACACACATACACATAGATGCATATGAGAGGAATAACCATTTATAGATAAGAAGTGTCAGGTGATATAGAATGGTTGGAAACCATTCTAAACTGTCTAGAACTTTGGGTTAAGAGTAACCCTACCAGATAAGAAGGGGGTGTCATATTTCTAAGGTATTTTCACATATATTTTCTTACTTAGTCTTTTTAACATTTAATTCTTACAGCATCAATACAGGATAGGTATTGTTATGTACATTTTGTTTATTTAAACTTTTTATATTATATTGGAGTATAGCCAGTTGACAATGTTGTGATAGTTTCCGGTACACAGCAAAGGGACTCAGCCATAAATATACATGTATCCATTCTCCCCCAAACTCCCCTCCCATCCAGGCTGCCACACAGCATTGAGCAGAGTTCCCTGTGCTATACAGTAGGTCCTTGTTGGTTATCCTTTTTAAATGTAGCAGTGTGTACATGTCGATGTTATATACATTTTAGTGTGAAGGAAATCTAGGGCCTGACAGATTAAGCAGTTTGTGCAAGGTCATAGGGCTTGTCAGCTCATTGGAATTTGAACTTGGGGCTTTCAGACTCCAAAGCCCATGCATACTGCATTGGAACATGCTGGGTCCCATCCCAGAATTTCTTCACTTGAAGATCTCGTATTTCCTAATGAAACTATTGTTTATTTTTGCGCAGAGGTAATGTGACTTTTTCTTTATTAGTAGCACCCCTTCCAAATGAATTTATCCTTTATCGCTTTTGAATATGTAAAAGAATCAGCCAGACTTAAGTAGGGTTTCTGATCATTGATCTATATGGAATATTACACAACACAAAAGGCTAATACTGTTATCCCTACCAAATACACAGGGTTTCCCTGCCTCTGTTTCTTCTGCCTACCCCGCACCTTTGAAAATAACTGGTGTTTGAACCAAAGCACAGGACAGCATTTTCTAGGAAGATATCATTAAATTTATTCTATTTAATAATATTTTAGTTCAGTCACTCACTCAGCAAATATTTATTTATCGAGAACCTACAATGTACCAGGCACTGTTCTAGGTACTAGGGATAAAACAGTGAACAAAACAGAAGACCATCCCTGTCCTCATGGATCTTTTATTATAGACAGGGGAAGACAAGGCACTAAAAAAATGTATGTATCTTTATATATATCTATATATAGATAAATATACACACATATATACAAACATATATACATCTTATATATGTGTGTATATAATAACATGTCTGTTGTATCAGGTGGTGGGTAGTAAGTGCTGTGGAGAAAAGTGAAGCAGGTAAAAATGAAGTTGCTAATTTAAAGAGGGTGGTCCAGGAAGGTCTCTCTGCTAAGCTGATGTTTTCTAGGATACTTCAAGTGAGGGAGTGAGCCCAACATCAAAAATTTTGTTTGTAAAAGTGCCACTTGGTTTAACCTCTTCTCTTCCTGGTTCACAACAGAGATGACCCAGGGTCTCCACTTAGACTTGTGCGTATTGGGTCCTGCATAGCGGCTGCCAGCTCAGGGAATGCATGGAGGCCAAAATCCAATCTGTGCTTTGCCACGCCTGCACCCAGGGGCAGGCCTCTAACCTGGGGGCACCTTTTCCTAATTCTCACAAAGGTGCCCTACTGGTCCTGGTGGGGTGAAACGCTAAGGACCCATAGGCTCCCCTCCATCTCTTCAAAGGGATGGAGGTCAGTGGGGTGACCCTACCTTAGAAATAGCCACTATCACTAGCACAATACTGCACTATCTCAGTTTCATGGCCATTATCTCATTTTGTTCTCTTAATAATCCTCTGAGGGACATTGCCTGAGCCCCAGTTTTCTGTTGAGGAAGCTGAGGTCAGGAGGTTAAGTGCTGTGCTGAGGTCACCCAGCAGCTGAGTAGCAGGACCAAGTGGGGATTCCAGCCTGATTCTGAACCTTGCACTCTCCGTTCTGCCCTTGAGGTGTCAAGAGCTGATTGCCAATCTTGTCACCCCGTTGACCGTTGCTTTTTTTTTTTGTGGGTTCTGAGGCTGAAGCAAATCACAGGTCCAGAAACTTCGCTTGTGGCCCCGGCCGTAGCAGGAGGCAGCCTGAGCTGCCCGGCCCTGGCTGAGGTCAGCGGGCGGCCTCCCGTTCTCCGAGCCCCTGGCCAGGCAATCTGGAGCCAGCGGTGCTGTGGCTCCGAAACGGGAGGCCTTTAGTGGTTCTCTGATGTTTTTTTTCCTTCCGCTCAGGAAGACAGATTGGGGATTTTATGAGCTAATGTAACTCTTTACCCAGGGGCCGCTGGAATACTATAAAGTGACGATTGATTAATTGATTAATTTTACATGTTGAGGAGATTGCTGAGAAGTAACCCTACTATAAAATGCAGTTGGAGACGGCGCCTGGCAGGCAACACCTTTCCCAAGGTCCAGGAGATGAGCTGGGGACTCAGAAAGAGTGTCCTGGTAGGAGAAAAGGGGCAAGCGGTATTTCAATGGACTTCTGTGTGGGAAAATCCACAGCCCGTCCTCCTAGTCCTTGGGAAGGAGGTTCACGATAATAAAGTGGCAAGAGGGCTTCCCTGGTGGCGCAGTGGTTGAGAGTCCGCCTGCCGATGCAGGGGACACGGGTTCGTGCCCCGGTCCGGGAAGATCCCACATGCCGCGGAGCGGCTGGGCCCGTGAGCCATGGCCGCTGAGCCTGCGCATCCGGAGCCTGTGCTCCGCAACGGGAGGGGCCGCAATAGTGAGAGGCCCGCGTACCGCAAAAAAAAAAAAGTGGCAAGAGGCATTTGTGGCGTGCTGGCCTGAAGGAGGTGAGAGACCCTCGGCTCTGATGCCTCCCGTGCATTCCCTTATCTTCACATCAGCCCCTCCAGGTAAGCGTTGTCATCCTCGCTGCAAAAGAGAGGTTCACGGTCGCCAGCTGCCAGCGCAAACCAGGATCGCAGATGGCTGTGCCTCCGAAGCCTGTGCCTGTCTCTTCAAAACCCTGGCCTTTCCAAGGCAGAGCTGTGGGCCAGGCATCTGTGTCTGCATTCCCAGCTCTGCACAGTGCATGGCACCGTAGTAGGACCTCAGAAGTACTTCTTGAGCTGAAAGTGTGGCCACAAGCACCAGGGGCAGTGTGGGTCTGTAGGGTCCCGAGACACGTTGGAGCTCAAAGGGTATCCTGTCTAAGGATTGTAACTCTTACTTTTCAGAGGAGGAAATGGAGGCCCAGGGAGGGGAGGGGCATCTCCAAGGCCATGTAACCCATTTGTGGCCCTGAAGGGATACCTTATCCCATGCTCCTGGCCATTAGGATCTGCCCTTGGGCTGCCTGTGGGGCAGGAGTGGGCAGTCCCAGCCCTGCCAAACTGTTTGCCCTCAGTCATCTCCCCACCCCCGATGTGTTCTAGAACTCTCTGCCGAAGGAGGTGAGGAAGAGGATGGGGTAGAGGAGGATCTCAGAGGCAGGGAACAGGGCTGGGGCCTGTGCTTGTGAGACCCCTCTCAACCCCTCCCCCAGAGCCTCTCCCCCCAGCCGTGGGCTGGGGTGCTGTTTACGGTGCTCCAATAACAGCTTCTCTCCTCGGAAGGGATAATTTCTCAGGCTCTGCCTGCTGATTAGAGCTGGAATTTAAATGAAAAGCTGTGACCTTGTGGAAGTGCCCTAGTTATTCAGAGGCCTGATGAGGAAGTAGGCCTCTTGCTTCGGTCCACCGGAACCCTGGCAGGCGTGGGAGGAGGGGCTCCTGTCTGCCGGGGCCCAGAGGGGGCCTTGGTCCACGGTTGCTAGAAGCAGCTGACAGCCTTTGCTCGAGCCTCCCTCTGCCTGCTCTTGATCTCTGCCCCTTGTTGTCTTCCTCCTCCAGTCTAAGTCATCTCAGTGCTCTCCTTGGAGAGGGGACCTGCTGATCTGTCCTGAGCCGTGCTATGTCTCCAGGGAGTCCCTCGTCCAGCCTGAGGGACACCGTTCTTCACCCGAAGCCAGGAGGCAGTGCCTGACACGCTGCCTTGTGTTTATGGACACGGAGGCTTTGCTCTCAAAGCTTGCTGCTGGGAGAGGGGATCTGACCCACAGAACTAGCAGCATCTGCCTCGCCCAGGAGCCCGTTAGAAAGGCAGGATCTCAGGCATCACCCCAGACCTGTGGAGTCAGAACCTGCAAAGACCAAGAGCCCCAGGGGTCTGTCCATTAAAGCTGGAGACACACTGACCTAAAACTCCCCGTCTCTTTGGGGCCCACAGGGCCGTGTTTACTGAGGAAGGTGCATTCCACCTTGCTAAAGCCCTGTTCCTCATCTCTTCTGCTGGGCACAGAGTGAAATATCCACTTTCTGGGTTGATAGGAGCTAAGAGGAAGAATGAGATTAAGGAAAGGGAAGGGAATGAACACTTAGCAACCACTTGGTCTGTGCAGGTCTCTGTTCAGGCACTTCCTATATATGTGAGGCAAGGTAGCTGCCAGCTTTCACACGGCCTTCAAGCTAAGGTTGATTTTTCACTTTTTAAATAGTTGAAAGCAATCAAAAGAAGAATAATGAGTGATGCAGAAATTTTATGAAATTCAGATTTCAGTGTTCACAAAGTTTTATTGGAACACAGGCACGCTTGTTCATTTCTGTATCATTTATGGCTGCTTTGCAAAGGCAGCTTGGAGCAGCTGCAACACAGACACTATGGCCTGCAAAGCCTAAAAGATTTATCATCTGGCCCTTTACAGAAAAAGTGTGCCACCTCTGGGTTAGGGCACAGGCTTGGATCCAGATGCCTGGGTTGACATCCTGCCTCTATCTCAGCACAGTATGGCCTGTTCAACTTACTTTTCCTTTGTGGGCCCTACTTACCTCATCTGTAAAATGGGGACAATAAGTACCTACTTCATGGGGCTATTGTGAAGATTAAATGAGCTCATGCATGTCAAGTCTTTAGAACAGTGCCTGGCACATAGTAAGCAATGTATAAATTAGCTGTTATTTTAAGTTATCTTGCTTGATCCTTTCCACATGTGTTTCTATTTTACAGATGAAGATACTTAGGCTCAGAGAGGTCTAAAAACGAAAGAAAACATTCTTTTCCTGTGTCTTGGTCCCCCTAACTGTTCAGAGGATGCTCCCACTGCTGAGCTGTAGACACCTCTAAACACACCTGCTGTTTTCTCCTTGTCACACACTCTCTCCCATCCTTCCTGATCTTTATGCATTCAGTAAAGAGGTCCCTCAGACTTAGATCCTGGCCACCATTGCTCTCAAGTGAGGCCGAGAAATGCCAGTAAGAGGGCGGAAAGGGGACTGATATTTGTAAAGGATCCATCATGTGCCAGGTCCCTACCACTTCACAGATGAAGAAACTTGGTCTCCAAAACATCACATCCTTTGCCCAAGGCCAGAAGCAAGTATGGCAGGTATCAAGATTTAAATGCATCCTGGGGTCTCTGCTTTGTCATTCTGCCTCCCTTTGGCTCTGTTGCTTTCCCCAGGAGCTATGTGGCCTCGGGTAAGTCATTAACCTTTCTGGGTATCAGGCTTCTTTAAATCAGATGACCTCTCAGGCTTCTTCCATTCTGAGGATCTATGATTAGGCCATCTAACTGAGCTCTCTTGGGGAGGAGGATTCAGGAAAACGCCTTCTCCTCCATTACCAGAGACTGACAACTCCTAACTCCAGCGCTACCCGTTATATTTTTGTCTTTTCTTTCCTGTTCTTTTGGGCAATAGTCCCACTGGCTTTTCTCTCTTATTTATTAGGAGAAACATTTACTGAGCTTGTATTTTGAGCCAGGCACTGAAATACCATGTTTTTACGTGCATCCGTTAATTCTTTTGACACGCCCAGGAGGTGGATTCTGTTTCTAAACCCATTTCACCATGAACAAACTGACACTCAGGGATGTTAACTCATCAGTCCCGCCCAGTAAAACGTGGTGGAGCAGGATGCAGACCCTGGTATGTCTGGCCCTGGAGATGTCTCCTATGGCGTTCCAGCTAGAGTGTTCACCCCACAAAGGTACACTACTCCTGTACTAGAACAGTGCCAGTACATCACAGGCACAGAGTAAACGCTTTGCTCAATGAATGAATAGCGCTCAAGGCTCAGTTCTTAGTTTTACCCCACACCCCTTTAAAAGACAGGCTGCTTTTTTGTTGGGGTTCACCCTGAGACAGAAGGTAATTGAACCAGTGTTTATTCAGTGCCCACCCTGGGCTCAGCTCAGTGGGGAATGCGGGCTGTAGGGAAATCCACCGCTGCTGCACGTAATTGGATTGGAAAGGGGCCCTTGGCTGGGCTAACAGTGCTCAGCTCCCAGCCAATTGCCCGGCTGGGGCCTGGGAAGAGCCCCTTGGCTCCTGTAGCTGTTCCCGATGAGTAGGTGTGAGTAAGGAGCTGCTTGCCAGCGTGCCTCCAGCTTCGGCTATAACTCAAAGAAGCAGATCACTAGGCCCTGGTGCCTTTTTCTAGAGCCTTTTAAAATCGTCTCCTTTACTGTCTTGGCAAGGCAGACTCACCGGGGTGCTGGTGATGGTCCCAGTTTGTTTCTCAGTTCTGGAGGGCAAGGTCAGGGTTAGAGCTGGAAAAACCATTAAAGTGATCCTGTCGTCTCAATGGGACAGTACTGCCCCTACCCCTGACCCTGCCAAATGTGTAGGATGGGTATTTGTTGCTCCAATAATGAGGGGGCATTGGTGGCATTTAGGAGGAAGGGACAACGAATGCTAAATGTGCTGCAGTGTATGGGGAAGTTTCATTCAAAGATTGTGCTGTTCGAGATGCCGTTGGTGAGACCAAAGAGAAACTATTCTAGATTAATCCCTTCTTGGTACAGGAGAGAAAACAGGCCATAGCACTTCCCTGTAATTCAGCTGAGTCACATTTATGGCAGCACTATTTATGGCAGCACTGGAGACCCTCCCATCCCGAAGACCTGCCTAGGAAGGTCTGGAAAGCTCCTGGGCTAAGCTCGTCAGTTTGTGGGGCTGGGCCTCAGGAGGGGTGGGCCGATGGAATACAGCTGATTGTTGAGGACAGTGGGTGCCCTTATGGGGCCACTTAGCTGACTGTGCCTCCCCATGGAGGGAGGCATCTGAGGACACCTGGGTAGGCGGTCTGCCGGTGCTGCCAGCTTACTGCAGAAGTGATGTTGGCAAGAGATGAGAGGGGGGGTTGGAGGAGAGAGGGCTTAGATATGCCGGTCTCCTGAATAACAACAGCAGTGACTACAAGCTTTTGAGCCCTTCCTACGTGCCGTGAACTCTGCTTAGTGGTATCCATATGTGGTTGCATGTGATGGTCACAGTGATCCTGAGAAGATGTCTTACAAGTGAGATGCTACAGGAAAAAGGCACGGAATAGTTAACATGCTCAGAATCCCAGTTAGCAAGACGTAGAGCTGGGATTTGAATCCAGGTTTTGGATTATTTAGAGCAGCGGTTTGCAAATTCTGGTGAGCATGAAAATCACCTGGAGAGTTAATGAATGCGATCCAGGCTCATTGAAGTAAGACGTTTCCCCCAGGTGCTCTGATATGACCAAAGTTTGAAAACCAGTGTTTTAAAGGAAAGTGAAGGGACTTACAAACTTCAGCATTAACTGCTGTTTTATACCCTCCATAAATTAAGGGAAGCAGGGAGGTGGGGGTGAGGAGATAGAAGGGAGGATGGGATGAATGATCCCCCCTTTGAGCTCCATGACACCTTAGGTCACGGGGCTAGTAAAGCCCTCATCATAATACACTCTGCTATAACCAGCTGTGTATTGTCCCCCACATGCCCACATCAGCCACTGTGGGCTCTTGAAGGACAGGGAGTCCCTTATTCTTGAGAACAGAGACTTATCCATGCCTGCATCCCCACTGCTTGCCATCTTGTATGTGTTCATAAACTTTGTTGCTAGAATCAGCATTTCAGAGATGGAGAGGAGCCAGATGGTTGTCAAGGTTCTTTGTGCACCTAATTTTTGAATCTCTTCTGTAAGAGTTTATTCAAACTTGGCTTGAACCACCGCAGTGATGAGTAACTCATTGCTCCTTTAGCCATTCTGTTCCATTCTAACAGCACTGAGTGTTCACAAGCTCTCCTTTATTCTGAGTCACTATAGCTTTCACCACCTGTATTGCTTCCAGCCCTCGGAGACACACAAACTAGATCTAATTACGCTTCCAGTGTTTGAAGACAGGGCTTTTGTCTTTAAGGATTTTCTTTTCTAAAGGCTAAAACGTCTCCAGTTTCTTTGGGCATTCTCATACAAGGAGGGTTTTCAGCTCTTTCATCCAGGTCATAGTTCTCTGAAAAAATAACATTGTTTTGCTTCCTTTCCAAAGAAGGATGCCCACACCACATACAGTGTTACAGACATGCTGCAACCGATTCATTATAGAGTGGTAGCATTGCTCCCTTTTTCTAGACTCCCTACATCTATTAATGGCAGCATCAAACACCTTACTTTTTAAAAAATGACTATAGTATTAAATTGAACTTAAAGTCACTGAAAACTTTTAAGATTTTGTGTGCACTGCTCCTAAGCCATTTCTCTCCCCTTCCTGCGCTTGTGCAATTGGTTTATTTGACTTAGACTTGGGGCCATTCTTTGATTTTGTCAAATTCATCCCTGGATTTTTAAAATCCAGCACACCATGGTCTATTTGGATACAGTTAATTCAGCTAGCACATCTGCCCACCCTTCCAGCTTCGTGTCATTCATGAACAAAGAGCTATTTTAGAGAAGTTCATGACATTTGGAGAGCAAGGACTTCCTCTTCTTTGGGAAGAGTCTTTTCTAGAAGCCATAATTGCTGATGCTTTGACCCTTAGAGTGACAAGCATGACTGCCTTCATCTCTCTTCCTTCCATGGTATTCATGAAAAAAGAAGCCACACCCACCCCTCCAGAGAGGTGGAATAGATTGGGAAGGTGCTGCAGACATTCTTTCCTCTTCCCTGTGGCTATGCCATACAGACACTGTTGGTGATTCATGGGCGCCATTGAGGAAATACTTTCTGTTCAGTCCAGGTCACCATGCTGTAAGAACAAAGTTGGTCTAGAGGCAAATAGTGAGTGCGCTAGCACAGTTACATCCAACAAAGGGCTTAGTGGTGAGAATGGAATGTAGTGGCATCATGGAAGGACCAACCCAGAGGCACCTGCCTTGGAGAAATAGCAACAGGCTCTCCTCTGGAAACTATCACCATCATCAGTCCAACTATTCACTTCATCCCCAGTATTGTTCAAGGCTTGTGGAAAAGCCAAAATCATACAAGTAAACGGTTGATCTTCTGTTCGTTTCGGTTCACGATTGCTGTTGGGTGGTTTGTTGATGCCTCGTTTCGTGCTTCAGCCTTTTTGATTATGGGTGGTGTTCTCAGGGTATCAGTGTGAACCATTTTAATTGTCATTTTTGTAGGTCAAAACCAGTCAAATGGTTTCATATGGTTCAACCCAGTAAGTAGTTGCTTGGCCTCTTCAGAAATCATCTTGGTTCACAGAAACCCTATGCCTTAGAGTTGGAATGGATTCTTGGTGGTTATCTTCTAAAACCCCACTTTGACTCTCTTCTGTGGCATTCTGGCAAGTGAAATATCCCCTATTATTCCACCCTCATCTTGCAGAATGCACTTGGTCCTTTATCTTGCATGCGCAACTTTTAAAATGTTTGAAGGTAGCTCTCATGTCCTTACCTAGCTCTCTCCTGTTGGGGCTGTGCGTAGCAGTTCCTTCCGCCATTCTGCATGTGACATGCTTTTGGACCTCTTAGCATCTGATTCTTCTCCTTTGGATATGTCTACCTCATTGATGCCCCTCCTAATATATGGCACTGTTCTCTGAACCAGAACCCTCGGTTTTGTGGTGAGTGATAAGAAGAGGTGGGACTTTCGACTTCTTTTTATTTGTGGCTGCTGGGGGTTGGTGGGGGTAGTGGGAGGTTGTGCTTAAGGGCCACAATTTATATTTGCCCCTTCAAATTAAATTTTGCTTTTGCCTGCCCACATCTTTTGGGCCCTAATTCCGATGACTAAAGAGTTAGCTGTTCCTTTCAGCTTTAGTTCATTACAACATCCAGACAGCATGTCATGAATGTTCTCAGCCAAGTCATTTATCAAAACGCTGAGCAGCTCTCGGCTCTGCTGTAAGCCACTGGAGAACCCCAGACAGGACGAGGAAACTGAAGTCTGTGCTGAAGCTCGTGATGAAGGTCAGGAAATTGCCTGTGGAAGGGCTGGTCTGAGACACGACTGTGGAAGTAGGTGGAGCTTTCCTTCAGGCCCCACCCCTTAAGCATCCTTCTCCCCAGTCCCAGCCTGTCCCCTGTGCCCTCCCCTGCCCATGGTGGCAGACTTCCTCAACCTGTGACTGCGTGTCTCCATCCTTCCTTCTCACATGTCCCTGTGCCACTCCTGTCTTTGGAGAAAGATCTTAAGCTTGGCTTCCTGATGATCTCGCGCACAGGGCAGGGCAATGACTGAGGAGCCTGAGAGCAGCTTGTGTTCAGATTTGCATTTTAATGAGGGAAGTTGCTTAATAACCCCAAGAAATGACCCAGGAAAGGAAAAGCTTCATATTTTAGTAGAATCTGGGCATGGAGATTGAGGAGAGGGAGATGGTGGCCATTTATGTAAAAGGGTTTCCCCAGGGCGCCTTAAATCATGCTACACCAGAATCATAAATGAAGTTGAATTAATGTCCAGACACTATTTTCTGCTCCTGAATTCTCCAAGACGTGTCTCCTCCCTTCTCCACCAGCACTGAATTAGACAGGGTAGCTAGTGTCATAGTTACCATCCAGCCTGCAGAATCCACCTGCTGGCTTAGAATCCACATTTCACCACTTACTAAGCAGTGGGATTTTGGCTCTAGGTCTTGGTTTCCTTACCTATAAAATCAACATTATAGCAATGACTTTCCCATAGAGATGTATTTAATAGCATGACACATAGCCATGCCTTATATATAGCAGCCAACAGATATTAGCTACTGTTATAATTCTTTTTACTAAATTAACTGAATTTCCTCTCTTTTAAGCGCTTAAAATGCTAAGATGTGTATTTCTTCTTTCCCCTTCTCTTTTCTAAGTTCCCAATCACCCTGCAGACACGATGGTTACCTGTGGCTTCTCCTTCTGTCAGGCCCCACCCCCTACCATCTTCACCATCTCCTTACTTCCTCCAGAAACATAGGGTGAATGTCTCCATTACCTTCTGATTTTATGTAATTACTCTTTTTAAAAGTCCTCGTGGCTTCATAAAAATTCAACGTTGGCACTTGGCACTTATAGCGATTAGTGACATTTCATTTCTCTACTTCAGTATGGAAAAAGAGATGATATGTGTGGATTTTACAGGGGGAGAAAAGTTACCCTGAAAGTGAATGAGAGAAAAGTCTTGGCAGAGATAACTTGCTTCCCCCCCACCCCGAATCTCTCTCTCTCTTTTTTTTTTTTCCATGAGTGACTTCCTTCTTCCCCTGAAATACCTTCCCCAATTACCCAGCCAAAATGAAGGAAGGAAGGAGGATTAAAAACTATCTGAGGGGGTGGGATATTATAGGTTCGAGGGGGACACAGTACTAGATTAAATGATGGAGGCCTTCAACTTCTGGCCTGGTTCCTGAACATTGCATCTTCCTTTTGCCTGTTTCAGTAAATGTTTTCTATTCTCTGTATTAGTCATTTTCATGACAGGCTTCATGATGGCCACAGCCACTTACAAATGACTTTGCTTTCGTAGCCATTTCCATTCTCCTGAGCCGCAAAAGCAGCTATCTCCATAGGGATTTTCCCAAAAGGTATAACATAGTCTAGAGGGCCATACGTATATTTTGCATATAATCTACATATGATTTGCAGTCTGTTCCAAAGCAGTTTCAACTTTGCATGTCTTACCTACTGATGATCTTTTTCTCTTCTTGTTCTTGTATGTACCCTGAGAACCTGTGCACCACAGATAGATAGGCACAAGAAGGGTGGGACATAGCACTAGAAAGAGTGAAGAGAAGGGTAAAAAATCTCAGACATCTTCGTGGGATCCAGAATGGTCCCTGGATCCAGCTAGGGTAGCACTTTGACAGTGTGTGACATCTACATAGGAAACATTTCAGTTGCTTTCTAATTTTTATAATTATTTTTAAAAAGGCATTGTAGTTCCATAAGAATTCTGTATTGAAAATTCTCAATATCCTGACCATCAAAGGCTCTTCCGAGCTCACTTCCTGTTCCCTACCCTCCATTAGGTGAACTTTTATGGAGCTGGCTTTTGAATCTTCATTGAAGATCTATTCAAATTCAGAGCTGATGGTGGGATTGTTCTGGAAAGATGTGGTCCCCTTTGCTTCCCTGAGCCCCCTGTTCCAGCCCATATCTTGTCTTTTAGCAGCCCTGAACATCAGGTTCAGATTAAATGCCAAACTGCAAACCCAGCCAGGTGCTAGTCCCAAGGCTGGCTGTGTGGTCTGCGGGGCTACTGCTGACCCTCTGTTTCTGAAATTGACAAGAAGGGTGATCATCATTCCCCTCCCCCCGCCCCGCTTTCCTCATCAACCACATATATAACACACAGCCAGCATAGATCGCTTTTCCTTCCTTGCTAATTATATCCTTCTCAGTTAAGATTTTTTTTTTGAGCATTATTTTTCTGTATCTATATTGGAAAGCCATATAGTTCCTTTTTCTTTTTGAATGTAAAATTTTACTTTACTGTTGAATATGCATGTAAAAAAAAGAACCTCCAGGATATCTTAATATCCCCCATCCCTCCCAGGTTAAGACTCAGTGCTCTGGCCCCTTTTTCTTTGAGGATTCATTCACTTACATGGGCACAGACCCTCTCTTTCATGAAGTGGAGGTGATACACTTTCATATTTGTCCTGACTTTCTTGCAGACCTTAGTCCCATACTGTTAAATGCACCTTAGACATTTTGCTTGAGCGATTCTTCTGTTTCTTCAACTTATCATGCCTAAAACAGAACTCATTATCGCCCTCATTCCAAATCCATCTCCCAACTCCATCCCACCTTCCTATTTCTGACAATGCTTCACTCAGTCTCCCATCCGTTCTTCCCCTGAAGCATCTCATCGGTCACCCAAAGCCTGTTGCATCCTCTTTTCCCCTTTTCCTTCCTGCTGCCACGATACTAATTTAGGCCCTCTGCCTATGACAGATCTTTCTGCCTCTCTTTTCCCTCTAATCCATCCTGTCCACACCATTGCCAAAGCAATCTTCCTCAACATCATTTTCCCTGGGTCATTCTCCTGCCCACAAGCCCTCAATGTCTCCCATCAGCTGCAAGATCAAGTCCTTTTTCTTTAGCCTGGGAACTCAAGGCCTTCATACAACGGTTCCATACTTTGATCCTTAAGATCACCTTTCACTTCTTCCTCAGATGAACCGTTTGTATGTGTTCATTGTTATCCATACAGCACGCATTACATACCTACCACGTGCCTGGCAGTGTCCTGGGTGTTCCAGAAAGTTGACGTGAAAGTCCTTATAAATGCAGTTGGTGGTCTTGGGAGGTAGTGGTGTTAACCTGGCACGTCCTCCGTCGCTCTTCATCCTAAACCGTCTTCCAAGGCATATTGTAAATCCCACTTTCCTCCAGAAACCTCTGCTGCACACCCAGGGCCCTCCTCACTGTCCTACCGTCCCTATTGTCTGAATTAATCATTTGACGCTTACAAGTTACCCATCATTCATTCCTCATTCACTCACCAAATACATACGGAACACCTACCGTGTGTCAGGCACTATGCTTCGTGTTGCCTCACACATTGGTATATTTTTATAGCATAAACAAAAAAAACAATAACCCTTATATAGTCCTTACCATGTACAGGCACTGCTTTACATATAGTCATTTGTTTAATCCTCAAAACAACCTATGAATTTGGCATGATAATTATCCAAATTTTACAGATGGGAAGTCAAGGCATCGAGATGTTTAGCAACGTTCCTAGGGTCACAAACTAGAAAGTAACAAAGGTGGGATTCAAATCTGGCTCTGAAGTCCTTGATCTTAACCCCTACCCTTCACTGTCAGGTACCACTATATATATATCATATGTATGTTTGTGTAAATATAAACACACACACACACCTTCCCAACTAGACTCTAAACTCTTCGAGGTTGACAACTATGTACCATACTTGTTTGCATCCCACCACCTTATGCAGCCTTCACATATAGTAGGTACTTGAATCATTTGTTTGATTGATTCTTGTTTCTTCCATTCACTTTTGGGGGGACCTGAGGTCTTTTTGCAGCAAGTAGGAGGGTTTTGGCGTGGAAGGGGAGAGAAACAGAATTTCGGAATAGACCTAGACCCTCTGGAATTCCTGGTTTCCAGTTCTTAACTCTGCAAGCTTAGGGGGTAGGTTTGTATAAGAGAAGATACTAATGTAAAGGCTCATGAAAGTGCAAACATTCCCTCCTCAAAAAGCAGAATAAAACTCAAACCATATTACGTTTACACAGTTTCTCCCCTCTCTCATGTTATTTCCTGTTATACTTATGTCTGTTTTGCTTTGTTGCCTACAAAACCGAAGTTTTGACACCAGGATCTCAGATTTGCATTCCTGTCCTGATATTTCTCTTTAAGATTTTCTGTAAGTTGAAGAATATGTACATTTTATTTGAGTCACAATACTGCAACTACATATGTAGCTTAATAAAACCTGAAAAGTACATATTTAAATTTTAAAACACAGGTGGTGGATATTTGCATTTTAAAAGGATTCTTCCTTTGACAAAAGTTTCCACTGCAGGGTTCCATTATATATCCAATTCCTCTTAGTGCATTTATCATACAATTTAATTTACCAAAATTTGATTTGTATGTCACTCTAAAGGGGTAGCTCTCAAGTTCTAGTGAGCACAAGAATCACTAGTGCGACTTATTTAAAATTCAGATCTTTCCCTATCTCCTCCCCAAGATTCTAATTCATTAGGACTTGGGTGGGGCCCAGGCTCTTCACTGTTGATAAGTATCCCCAGGCGGCTGATGCAGGTGGTCAGTGAAATGTGTTTTGGGAAACACAGCTTCAAAGAAACACAGGTAATACATAAATGGGCCCAACTGTAGGGGCTTCTCCAGGGCTTTGAACACCCTCTGAATACCAAGTATCCCGTTTCCTCTTCATTTGGCAAATTTTTGTTTACTCTTCTGCCTCTCTTCTACTCACACCTCCCAGCTGCCAAACATCTTTACTTGCAGGTATAAAAATGTTTGTCCTTTCATTTAAAAAATGAAAGGACAGTTATCTCAATAAAGCCCCCAGCTTTATTGAGATAACTGACATAGAGCATTGTGTAAATTTGAAGTAGATAATGTGTTGATTAGATACACTCTTATGACACACCTTCATGTCATCACATAGTTACCATTTCCTTCTTACGGTGAAGACGTTTAAGGTCTACTCTCTGAGCATTTACGTTTCAAGTACACAATATAGTACTGTTGGCCTTTTATTTTTAACCTCCATTTTGCTCTTAGGGATCTCTTTGGATCTTCCTTATCCTCATTTCTTGATGCTGACAACCCTCCTGTGAATTCACGCACCTATTCTGTACCCGTTCCCCCTTCACCTACGCCACCGACCTGCCCCAGGCCCTCCCTCTTAGTGTGCTAGGTCTGGATGCTGAAGGCTATGGCTTGGTCCAGAAATATCAGGCATTTTATGAATAGTTAGTTACTTCTGCTGAGGTTTCTCTGAGTCAAATCTAGTGCCTTTGTTCTTTCTTCTTCTTATCCCCTCCAAATACCCCTGAAATACCAAAACTTAATTTTTTAAATAAAACAAATTATGAGAATGACTTGCTTTGGCATGATTCCCTTCCTCCATGAGTATTAATGTCCTAGGCCTTGAGAGATGAATGCCAGAAATGTACATTTAAAATACGATAATAGTTTAATGAAATTTGTTTAGAAAAAATGACTGACATTTATGGCACATGTATCTATGTATTTAATATATCATTGAGCTTTAAAAAGTCAGTTGCTTGACCCATATTTTGTTTTCGATTACTTCTCTAAATCTCTAGTTATCTCCAAAAACATTTACAGATTTCCATGCTTTAGAGATTTTTCTCCTTTATTAATCTCCTATATCCCTGAATTTTACTCTGGGTAAAGTTGAGATCACTCTGGGGTGATCTCCAAGTAACTCCAGTAGTAATAAAAGCAACGGAAGAGCAAAGAGCCATCACGGTTGGCTACTGGTTGGAAATCTTTTCTTTAAATAGATGTATCAGGACTTATGCTTCCCTTGAAGTAATGAGCTCTTAAGAGCCTTGTGTGACTTCCATAAGAACATAGTGAGAGGTTCTGCTACTTGTTTATTGGGCCTCCGTGTACCTTCTTTAATCCATTCAGTGCTTGGCTAGGCCTCTGTAATCAAAGGTGAGGGACTTTATAGGAAAAGTTGGCGGTGGAGGAGGGACAGAGGTAAGGGGTGTGGTTGTCACTGGGTGAAGGCAAGGATCATATGGAGGTAGTTTCAGGTTGTCTAACTCTTGAACGCAGGAACTCATTTTTTTTTAAAATATTTATTTATCATTTATTTATTTATTTAGGCTGTGCTGTGTATTAGTTGCAGCATACGGGATCTCTAGTTGCAGCTTGTGGACTAATTAGTTGCAGCATGCGAACTCTTAGTTGTGGCATGCATGCGGGATCTAGTTCCCCGACCAGGGATTGAACCTGGGCCCCCCGCGTTGGGAGCGTGGAGCCTTACTCACTGGACCACCAGGGAAGTCCCGCAGGAACTCATTTTGTATGTTCAGTGTGGTCCAACTTTTGTAGAAGCGACTACTGTATCTAGGGGGAAAGAAAAGTTGGATGGTAATCTCTGGATGTGGGATTACAGCTGATTTTTTTTCTTTTCTGAATTTTCCAAAGTTTCTACAGTGACCGTGTATTATTATTAAAAACAATTTAAAAGAAAGAAAGAAACCTACTTTGCCCAGCACCTGGAGTCTCTTTCCTAGGGGACCTAATCTTTCATAGATTTATCTCAGATCCTACCTGTTGCATAGAAACAATGGTGAAAGGAAAGTTCTCGTGATGTGGCCGAGAGGTTCAGCAAACAAAAGACTGACCTTGAACTGGAGGGCCCGGGACGTTCTGCCCTGCATTTCAGTGCTCGTTGCATGCTCCTCAGTATGTGTGGATGCCCCTGCCACTCCTTCCGCTCAAGAATTAAGAGAAGATTGTTTGGCATTTGGGATTCTAACTTTGTCTTCTTTCTTTTATCCTTCCCCTCCTCCCCACCCCCCCACCCCGGCTCCTCTTCTCCCCTCTCTTCCTTCCTCAAGGCCTCTCCCACCTCATGATGAGTGAACAAGGTAGGTGCTCTGTGCTTGTGGTGCTGCAGCTGCCTGAATTGCTTGCCTTCGTGCCTCTGGCTGGTCGCTCAGAGCCTCATCATCCCTGGCAGGCCATTTGCTGCCTGTCTCTCCTACCATGGGCCAGGCTGGCAGCAGGGCCATCCTGCGGTGGGGGACACCTTTCCCAATGCATCGTGGTTTCCTGCCCCCATCACCCCCTTGGCTTCTCCATTATGCACCATCATTTGTCATCCTGGGCACTGGCTCTGCCGGGCTGCCTCCAAGAGAGAAGCATGAAACAAGCCATGACGGTGTCGATAATGGGGGTGAATGAAGCTAATTTCAGAGCAACAGAGCGGTTAACTTCTTCCCTAAGCCCCATGCTGGGGCCCCAGGTTGGGGGAGAGGAGCTGGGCTTCTCTGAATTTCACTCTGAGTAAAGGTTTGCTTATTGTCTTCCCCTCCATCCCACTGCCCATTGTAATGACTTTTAGCCCCAGAGCCCCGAATGGTCAAAGGGAAACCTTGGGGATTTGACTGTTTTCAGTTTTGTATAAAAGCAAAAACCACCGAAAGAACATGCTAATGTCCTCATGGCAGGATTCTAACTCATTATACACCCTGAAGAAAACTGCATATAAAGATCTGTAAATTCAGCATCTGCAACCTAAAATATTCAATTATGCAGGAAATGAACTGTGCAGGAAATTCAGCTCAGCTAAGCACAGGGTGGGCTGTGAATGAAGCCTTTTTCTCCTAAATAAAAATTTTCCATATTATCAGCCTAAATCAGGATTCAAGAACTGAGCCTACTTAAAATTGTCTTTTTCTTCACCGTTCAATTGCTGCTATTGTGTTTCTTCTGCTCTTTGGAATGATTGCCAGATGGGTCTACCTGCCACGCCCTGACACCAAAAGACTGTACTTTAATTTCTCTTGTCTTTTTCAAAATACACATGGGATTCAGTGCCTTTTTTTGGAGGACCAAAGAAAAGGGAAAGGAGAGGTATTTCCACGTTCTGCTGTTTTTTCTTCATCTTTTGAGTAGGGTGGGGCAGCACGGAAGGACACCCCCCCCCCCACACACACCCATTTCCTTACACTGGATCCGTCAGACAATGTTGCCATAAAGGGGAGTATATGATCAGATCAAGGAACAACCCAGGTCTGAGGGAAGTTTGCTTACGGTGTCCAGGTAGCTGCGGAGGTGGGCAATTGAGGGCAACCTGACTTGATAAGGCAGGACAAGGAGGAAGCACACTTTACCAACAGAATTGTATCCTCCAGACCTGAGGCAAGATCCATGATGTGGACTCTGGACATTTCAATGAACACATGGTCTGGTATAGGAGCAGATGTCAAAGAACAGAGCTGGACGGAGGGGGTCAGGTGAGTTTTCCAGTGTTAGACGGCGCTCTGGAAGAGGTTGGGATGAAGTCTCTCTATTCTTGTAGGTGAGTGAGAGAAGTTATCCCCCTACAGCAGGTTACTATGAAGTGAATATGAGTAGGGGGTGCTCTTTATGTTGACTTAGTATCCAGGTAGTTTGAGAGAGTTTTGCATATCTCCACAGAGTGGTAAGACCCAAGCTCTATGAATTGCTGGAATTTGGTGGCCCGACCTTGATAATAAGTTCCACCAGAAAAAGCAGGCCCTCAGAGTCCTGATGACAAGATGCCCTTCTACATTCTCTCCTCTTATGCTCTCAGCTGCCCTTTTGGAGTTCTAGCTTTTACAATGGCTTGGAAGTCTGAGTGTATCATATGGGTGATGTCATAGCATAGAGTCTAGGTAGATGAGATAGGCTGGTGGGGACTTCTTTAATCTTGATTCGGTTTATTTCAGACCCACTGATGAGCACTCAACATTGAAGTGTACATGAGTAGAGAATTCAGACATACTATGTACACATGCTCTGGGGGGTAAGTCAGGAATCTTCTAGAAAAACAGTCTTTAGGCAATGAAATAATGACAGACACGGATATTGTGAATCCCTCTTGAGAGAGGTTTTCAAAAAAGGATGCAGAATTCTTCTGGGTGGTCAGTGTCACTAAGATTTGAAGGTGCAATTTGCTGTTTAATTTGTTTCTAAGAAGGTCCTTTGACCCCATTCCTCCTCCTCTCATTCTTTTCCATTTCCCACCGTTTGCCCTGTGGTGATTACCTAAAAAGCCAATACTCCTTTCCTTTTCCTTATTCCTTCAACATGAAAGAAAGAGATTTCTGTCTGGTTCTTGCTGAATCTCCAGAATTTGTTTTTGATGCCCATAAATATGTGTGGAAATACTGACGTATGTTGTGTGTGTACCACCTATACATGTATGTCATACTCTTGATCCTCATGACTCATATTAATGTTGAGAAAATACAGGAGAACTTAGATTCTCTGAAACTTTCCCTAAACAATTTTACCTTGGTTAAGTGTGTGCAATTTCACATACATGTGGCTATGCAGTGCTTTTGCATGCAGATTTGGTCATGTTTCTAAGGATGGGACTGAGAAGAAACTAATGGGAAAAAGCTTAAACGTGAAGCTGATGGAAGCAGCCTTGCTGGTCACACTGTTTAAGCAAAACATTGTGCATTTGTTTTGTGCTGCCTTCTCAAGATTGTACTGCTGTTGCCATTACTATTGTGGGTTTTGTTATGTGTGTTACATTTCTTTGTGTGTCTGCAGTGTGCTGATGTTTTACTCTCCCTGCTCTCTCTCTCTCTCTTGCCGCCTCCATGGTGGACACCATGCTTCCTCTACATAACTGGACGTTCCTTTCTGTAGGTAGAAGTAAAGGTAGAGATCATTTTATTTTTATCATTATAACTATCAATCTGCCCTCTGAAATATTCATGTATACAAGGGGAATTGTTAATTCTGATGAATATAGTCCAGATTTTAACAGTGTTTTTAACAAAAACTAAAAGAAAATAAAAATAAAAAGCCAATGCTACCATTTTCCTTCAATGTACTTCATACTCGGTGGTTGGGGATCATTCTGAGTTGGCCTGCCTCCCTCGAAATCCAGGATGAGCCTTACCCATTATGGTGTGCTGTTTCTAGCAGGAATGGGGGGTTCTGAAAGTGGTTGTGCAGTGTTGGGAAGATATATTTTACTTAAATCAGGGTATTCTAAGATCCCCTCCAGTAAATGTACTGAAGGGACAGGAAAGATGTGAAATGAAGTGCCAATGTGTCATCACTTGGGAATAACTGGATTCAGGGAGGGAAGGATGATAGATGAGAAAGGGGAGAGGATTGGAGAATAGCTTGAAATTTTATTTAATGTGAAATTTGGGGGATATTTATTGCTCTTTTATCTTCTGTGTTACATATTCTGTATTTTGGGGAGTGGAAGTCTTCTGATTGGGGGTGATGAGCTGAGAATGGTGGGACTGGAGGTGTGGAAGAACATAGGAATGACAGTGCATTACATCATAAGGAAAAAGTGGAGAAAGAGACAACACTGGATTTTAACTTACCAAGTCCACCTTTTGCTGGGCAGCCTGGGAAAAGGAGAGGCGCTGAGCAGATGCGCTTGCTCTGATGTTCCGACATGCCTTTCAGTGCTTCACACCTTTGGGTACCACAGCTCACTCATCCATCCCTAATCAAAGCTGTCAGCGACCTGAGCCTGGAGGACCTGCCTCACCAGCTCAAATTGGATTAGCTGTTCAGGACTGAAGGGAGAGGTTAATTAATAAATTATAAACATGTACTTGCATTTGGTTCTCCCCTTTTCCTTCCTAACTCTCCAGTCCCTATCTCTGTGAAGCCATGTGCCTCTGTTTCCTGTAAAGATTGGCAAGTAACAGAAATAGGAAATGTGAATTCTGGCATGAAGATGTTGAAGAAAGATGGGGCTGGCAAGATTTGAAAATGTTGATTTGATGACTAGTCTGTGAACTGACCATCTCTCATTTGAATTTCATGCCTTTCCTGATTTTTAAAAAGTTATGTATGGTTACCTTGAAGTAGTTCAGTCACTTTGGGGTTAATTGATTGCCTATTCCTTTTATGCTAATCACAGGGGCGGGGTTCATTCTCAGAAATCTGTCACGGGGAGCTCTTACCCTGTTATGAGCTTGATACCTTTAGAAAGGATGTGGGAAAGCAGGACGAGGAAGAGGAATAATGATTGAAAGGGTACATCTGGCTGCCCCCTCCACTTCTCTACTTAGTGTATTCAACCAGAGGCTTCTAGTGATCTCTTCATAGGCAAAGTCACCAGTCTTTGCCCAGGACACAACCTTTCTGAAGCATGTGGCACTGTGTCACTTGTCCCTTCTCCCACTGGCTTCTATGAGAACACATTACAGTCAGTCTCCCCTGCCCCCCACTCCAACCCCTGAACCTCTCTCCTTGTCTTTCCCTAATCCCCTAAAACATCCCATAAGATAGAGGTCTTTCGTGTTTTTAGATTTTGCACATGGGTATCTTATTTTCTTTCTCCGGTCACTGCTACTAACACTGATTGATCATTTCCTATGTGGCAGCCATTGTGCCATGGGCTGTATATGCCTTATCACACTAAATCATCACAACTGTCTTGTGAGGTAGATGGTAGTGTTATCCTTGCTCTACGGACAGGTAGATCAAGGCTCAGAGAGTTAAATAACTTAAGTCAGATGGCTACTAAGTAAAAATGAAACTCAGAATCTGAGCACCTAACCACTACTCTATACTGCCTCTCTTGGGTCCAAGGATGACATCCATGGATATGCCTCCCAACTACCTCCCTGGCACTGACCTGGCTCAAGTTCCAACCTGCCACTTTGCATTCTCCATAACACATGTCCATATAACTGTACTGTCACTTCAGTATTTAAAGTCAACCTTCGCACCATCTGGCCACAAACCAGCTTCCTCATTTTTGTTAATGGTTCTCCCGTCTTCCTTATCACCTGGGCTTGAACTCAGCAATTGCTTTCTTTTTCCTTCTTGAACTTTCCTATTCCCAGGTGATGTTCAGAGAGGTTGTTGGGATTCTTTTTTGGAATGTCTCTTGCATCTCTATTTGACACTCTGGTTCAGTTCCCAGTCAGCCCTTATTAGTTTAGTGCCCTAGCCTAATTAATCTCTGTTGTCTTCCAGTCTGTCCAGTAACTGAGAACTGCTTAAGCTCTGCTGTCCCCCATATGGAGTGCAGGATTAGCTATCTCACTTTCAAAGCCATCCCTAATATGGCCTTTTTCCCTTTAACCTTCCTCCCTGTTAATCTTTGATGCAGAATTGATGCCAAATATGATACCATATCACTGTACCTTTCCTCGTCTCCTAGTTTTACTTATTCTGTTTTCCTCCCCTATTGACAGTTCCTCCTCCTTTTGTTTCTGCCCACTGAAATCATACGTAGATTTTATTTCCTAGTTGATGATGTGAGTGCTCTGCGTGCTGCATTCAGATATGCGCTTTCCTTCCATGTCCCCCTCTACTGTCCTATATTAAACTTATTTGGGAATTGGGCTCCTCCCCACTACTAGATTGCAAGTATGTTGAAGACAAACGTATTCATTTTTTAATGCCCAGATGGGTCAAGCATAGGAGGTTATACCAAGAAGGGACTCAAAACCCCTAATCCTTCTTATCCTGCTGTCAGTCATCTTCCTAAAAGGGAAAATAAAGCAAAATTAAAATTAAATCGGATCATGTAGCCAGCCAATCTGCTCAAAAGCTTTTGAAGGGTTCTTGTATAATTGTCAACACGCCTTCTCCACTTTTTCTACAATAACTTAGCGTTCTCTGCACTATCACCCCCACCAGGCCCCTTGTCTCTCGACCTAAAGTCAGCAGCTCTCTCTGCCTGAATCCACACTATGGTTTCCTGCCTCAGGCTTTTCCTCAAGCTCTTATCCTCTTTCTTGAATGTCCTTGGAACACCCTTCTCCCCCTTATCACCCTTTAAGGCTCAAGCTTCCTAGGTGCGCCAGACTTTGTGTTTCTGTTATAAAGTACCTAGGCCAAACTGCCCTGAATCAGACTTATTCATGTGTTTCAATCACCCCAGTCCCTGAAGAACCTTGCACCCATACTGCACGTAGCTCAGTACTTTGTCCAGAGTTGTACACCAACCTATGCCCTTTATCACTACCTTCACTACCCCAACCAACTGAGCAAAGGAACCCCAGTGGGTCATGGAGTGGGGCCAGATGTTCTGGCTCCAGTTCCCTCCTCACTCAGGCCTTCTCTTGGCTCTGTGTGCAAGTGACAGAGGGAGATGATCATAGATTACATCAGAATAAAGGTGAGAAAGTCTTTGGATATGTTCTTAGGAGCTTGTCAGAGAAAAGAATGCCTCAGATTTGGTCATTCTTTTAAAGCTGAGTGATGAAACAGCAAACGTGTAGTGGAAAGAATTGTGAAGTTAAATCTAGAAAACTGAGCAGGATGTTTAGGCTATAACGATTAATCACCACATTCAGGAGGTCATTGGGCTGCACTGGGCCAAAAGCAAACATGACTTTAACCAGAAGTAGCTGACCAAAGGAGTTCTTCAGCAATCAGTCTTGGTCAGCTTTTTTGACTTGATTTTGACTGCCTTTGTTTAAGTGTTTAGAGTGTGTTTTGGCCTCCATCCCCCTTTTCTTGTCAGTTTGGGGATTGACAGTCCTGGGTTAGATTACCAAATACTTTCCATTAAAATGAACTTGGAATAGGTGTTGCAGACTCAAATGCCTACAGGGGCTTGACAAGTATTATCAAGGAGCAGATCTTATAGTAAGAAAAGTCCTAGTGTAAGATCAACAGTAGGGAGTGGTACGGATTGTGGCAAACTGGAAAGCACAAATCCCGTCAAGGGCAGCAGCCTCTGCTTTGCTCCAGCTGATTGCTGCCGTGCAAGAATGCATGCCCAGTGTCACCAGAGCCTCAAGATAAGCCAGAGTAGACTTTATAAAAATGTCAGCTCATGGCCTCTTTCTTTCTCTCTCTATATATGTATACATACACACATACACTCACATGAGCCAAATGATTTGGCCCGTGAACCACAAGCTTTTGGCCTTTGGCTTGACGAGAAAAGAGGAGTAAATTATTCCTCCAAGGTTTCTTGCTGAATGTCAATAGTAGGCAGCATGCTTGATTAATTTTCGCTTTGCCCACAGCAGTGGTCAGGGCACCAGGAATATTTCCTACACTTAGCACTACTGCCAGGGAGCCTGATCCATGTGTTGGTTGAAGTTAGTTTTGTAGAGGGGAGTGGGCATGGGTGGAGAGGGTATGGAGAATGCCCAGAATGACCAAGAAGAGAGGTCACTGACACCTTCAACAATTGCCAAGAACCAGCACAATCTGTAAATAGTAAGGGTGGCTAGGGGCCATTTAATTCCTTTTTTCTTTTGCTCTACAGAACTCTTTATCTACTAGACTAGATAGTGTTGACCCTAAGTTTACTTTAATCCATCCAGATTTGAGAGACCCCTTCCAATTTATATGTATTTTTCCCCTGTAGATTTGATCATTGGCCTTTTAATGATGAACTAGTCAACACTGGCCAAACTGGAAAGAGATAATTAAGCTACATGAACTTGAACACGATTTCATGTAGATTATATTTTGCTGGTAATAACATTAAAAAAGCTCATTTCGGGAGTTGAGGCCTCTCTTGTCCCTGCTAGGACACAAGAGCCCTGAAAATAAGTTACTGCTTTGATAGCCAACTGTTTATGCAAATTAGTAAATGCAATGCCAGCTACTAATTATGAAAATAAACTCATCTGTGCTCTATAAATATCTAATTATAATAAAATAAGGGCAATATTATATTTCCATTTCTTGCCTCATCTGTTTCTCATCCACCACTGATTTGTTCTCTTGACAATGAATAACATCATTTTGTTTTTAAAAGAAGCCTATTTTCCATGTTTTATTATTTTCTTCTAACGTTTTGAAAGTCTGCAGGGGGGAAATAGGTCTATTTTAAATACAAGAAGTAAATTGCTTGATTTTAGCAACTGTGTGTTTTTGACAGTGATATCTAAAATGGTGCTTTAAAATATGAAAAATGTTTTTTCTCCTTCCCTGTTTAGGAATATTCATTGGACACTGAAGAAATTTTTTAAAAGCAGGTGTTTCTTGGAGCATTTTTTAAAATCTGTAAATGTGAACAGATTTATTAGTAAAATGAACAATGGATCAATGGGATGTTTCAATTAAGTTCCAACTGGCATTATATATAAAGGAAAATATTTCTCAGATTTCTAACCAATATGTCTATTTCCTCCTTCTCAATTATCTATTTGGATTTAGTATTTACACACAGATTTCGTTTCTGTGTGCATATATCATAAAACACTTTCTCCTCCAAGGTGAATGGTGACCTACATACGTGTATAGACTTTTGCTTACCAAGGCAAGTTGGTTAATCTTAAAGGACATATAATTTTCAACTTTGATAACATCTACAGGATGTTTTATTAAATTGTATTATCTTTATGAAACATTTATAAAGAATTCAAGCAGAATGCATTTCCTTATGTGCTTAGGTTTGTCTATGCCATGGTGTGTTTTTCAGGTGTGTGGGGCAGTGTGTATACATCTGGGTATAGGTACAATTTGTCCAAATACTTATTAATAGGTTTATACTGATTGAGTATGTTATTACACGTAGCTTTCATTTGTAGAGTACTAAAAATAATTCATTCCAGTGTGATATACATCTGAATTTAGCAGATTGTGTACTCTAACACTTGAAAAGCAATGGTTATTCAGCATTCAACAAATATTGACAGAGAGCCAACAACGGGCCAGGCCACTTGCTAGGTATTAAGTACACAGGGCGGACCCAGGAAATATGGGCCTGTCCTCTGACATCTTGCTAACAGTCAGTAGAGTTTGAAAATGGTTTTCAAATGTCACAACCACCTCTCCTTCTAAAGCCTTACATAAATTCTGCTTTCGACTTATGATTATATATGGAGTCTTAAAATGATTTTATTTATTTTAAAGGGAAACTGTCAGGTAACAATTCAGTTAGCTGACTCCCCACCTTTTAACTTCTCAGAATCAGAAAAGAGAACTTGCTTTGTATGTGAAAATGTTAGGCATTTTTCATTTATTTATTTGTGTATCTTTATTGAAGGACAGCATACATAGTGTAAATAAGGCCTCGGAAATCCATACTCTTAAGCGTACAGCTTAAATATTTTTTAACCTATATACACCCATGTTAAATACCATCCAGACTGAGATATTCAATGTGTCCATCATCCCATAAGGTTCTGTCCTGCCACTTTCTATCACTTATTTTTAATAAATATATTTTATTCCCCCTACTTCCTTTAAAACTGTGTGATTCCATGTAGTAATCAGCAGGCAGTCTCCAGATTGCTTTAATTTTCATTAAGAAAGATTAACCTCGCAAGACAATGAGGCATTGTGGTTTTCACTGTGTGTAAATAGAGGCAGAAATGTTGCCCTCTGGTGAGGTGGAGCTTTGCCCGGTTTTTGATGATACTCAGTTTTCCCTCTGCACAAAGAGAATATCTAATTGATATCATTGGGTTTTCCTCGTTTTTTGAAGGCATTTAGTGGTGAATAGAACAGCAGGGGTAGAAAAGACCATATGCTTTGTAAAAAGCCAGACGAATAGCACTTTGTGATGGACGTATGATTTTAACAGTGACACATCTTTCATTAAAATTTACATATAAAGTAAGGGCAGGCACGGTGACATGAAAGCTAATGCAACGTGCACCTCTTGACATAAGAACAATCACAAGAAACTGGAGATCCCAGATGGCAGCTTGGCCTTTGCCATCCTTTTAATAAGCTACTAACTGCTAATTATTTCACTCTTTTGGGCAAGTTAATTTACTGTTGACTCTTAAAGAGATACTGCTCTTTTCTCCCCCACACCTCAGAAAACAGTTCCTTTCACCTGGAGCTGTGACAAGTGCTTCTGTGCGGGTTGGAAGCTTTCCAGCCAGTTGGAACAATGATGGCAAGCACTGGTGTGGAAAATGTCGCTGAGTAAACAATATTTTCTTGGGTCCTTTGAATATAGCGCATTTAAAAAATTCAGTTGGCTAAGGATCCATTGTGTGTGCTTGTGTATGTATAAGTGTGTAACAGCCGTAGTTCAAGCAGCCAACACAGGGAGAAGATCTGAAATTTGGAGCCCATTTAAAAGTGAAAGAACAGCTGCCTTTTAAATGGCTGCTAATTCTGACAATTAATGCTGTTTTGTGTGTGTGATTTTCTGTGATAGCCGTTAGGAGGGATGATGGTGTGTAATAGCTCATTTCCTAAGCTTTATGGTAATGTTGCATAGCAAAGACCAGAGAACTGAAAGAGAACCAAGGTCCCACATGCTCTGGAGCCCTTTTAAATGAAAAGCCAGCAAAGTATGCTTTTTTTCTGTACTTCGACTTCCTTATGATGATTTTATATTTTAGCCAGACACAGATTATTGAATGAATGATGTGCAAGTGGGCTTGGATGCATCGGGAGTGAGTGTTTGGAAAAGAACCTTGTTTGCAACGAGCTGTCTGACAATCAAAATATTTACTTAAAGATAAGCTAATGACTGTTTCTTGCAAATGCCGGCAGATCCATTATTGAAATGAGAGTCAGTACTTTGGCTTGATACTATCCAAAAATAAATATCAAACCTCAAATACTAGTGTGTGTGTGTGTGTGTGTGTGTGTGTGTGTTACTCTTCTCCCTAAACAAAATAAAATGTGTATCAAACAACAAAGGTAGGAAAATCTCCCAACCCACTTTCTTGAAATATTTAAACTGAACTTAGTATGTTACTATAGCCAGTTGCTCCTAGTTGCTGTTAAGAAATCACTGAATGGCTTAAAATATGCATTGAAAAAAACATATTCTTGAATTATTGGTGACGTTTCTGAACATGAACTTAATAATGTGAGTTTCATGGTCTAATATATCTATAGTGACTGGCATGTTACACAGTTGATGGGAGGACTGTGGAACACAATCAATTCTAACCATTTGCTTATTGTTTAAGTCTAGAGGAACTGGAGATGTTTTAAAATGTTATATTTCTTTAAAACTAATTACCTGGTTTCAAAATAGCCCCAAGGAAAAACACAAGTATGTGTGATTTGGGAGAAATTTTGTCATCTTTCAGAATCTGATATTATATAGGGTGTTAATCCAGGTTGCTATTTTCAGAAAGATTTTTTTTCTTTTTCTTTTTCTTTTTTTTTTTTTTTGCGGTACGTGGGCCTCTCACTGTTGTGGCCTCTCCCGTTGCGGAGCACAGGCTCCAGACGCGCAGGCTCAGCGGCCATGGCTCACGGGCCCTGCCGCTCTGCGGCATGTGGGATCTTCCCGGACCGGGGCACGAACCCGTGTCCCCTGCATCGGCAGGTGGACTCTCAACCGCTGCGCCACCAGGGAAGCCCTCAGAAAGAATTTTGACAAGTGCTAATAATATTTCAAGAAAAAAGGTATGGGCAAAATAGATTCTTAAAACACAGATTTAAAACAAAATTAAACAGATTTTTTGACCTTAGGGCTTCTCAGAGTCTTTGTTAGGACAATACAAATTTTGAATCTCTAGGAAAGAAAATGTCGTTTACAAAGTTACCCAAATTTATTTGACGTGAAATTCTTTTTTGTAATTTACATTTTGGATGAGACAGCTAGAATTAAAACTAGTTTTCCAGTTGAAAAACTTTGAACAAGATAATTCTAAAGTCCCTTTTGAGTCTAAAATTAAAAACCTTAATGTCTCTAAATTTTGAAAGAGGCTTTTGGATTGCCTTCACTCAAGAATCCTTTTTAACTACATTTTCTGTTTGATTGGGAATAGTTTTTTGGATGGGTTAGTTTCAATAGAAAAATTACTGCTTCCTGGTGAAGTGCATAACACAGATGTTAAAACAACTGTGGTTTTAAAGACACTAGTCTTGTTAAAGTACTCCCAGTTTGTATTACCTAAGTACTATAATAGGTGTCCATATAGTGTGTGTGAACAATGCTTCTGATAATGGCCTGCTTAACTCTAGGAAAAGCTGATCTCAGCATAAGATGGGAAGATTACTGGGAACCTTATTAAGTCTTATTTGCTTTGAAATTTGGAGCAGGTTAACAGTCACCATGGTTATTTCTCTACTGTATAGCTAAGGTCATTCGTCTTATCACTCTGAGAGCTTGGCTATCAATGGCTTTTTTTTCCAGACAGTGAACATGTAGGTGAAAGAAATTCTTTCTGGTAAGAATTACTTGTATTTTATTTAGAAATCATTGACTCAGCTAAGGATTTTGTGGCTCTCTCATTGCAAGCCTGAGGACTTTGTCCTATTTATGTGCTGCCCGTTCAGTATGAAGTGGCTGCCATTGATCCATCTGTAGTAGACCGTTTGCCTGGGGCCATTAATCTGGCCTTGGAGATGGAGTTTGCTGAGCCAGCCATAATCGCCCTCATTTCCCCAAGTGACCAATAATGGGCATTTACCGATGCATTGGCCAAAACTGTTATAGGTGAGATTCCCAGTTTTAAACTGATTGATCCATGTGGCAGTTGAGCCTGGAACACCAAATATCCAGGTGTGAGTAATTCTAATGCATGTCAGAACTATGGAGTAGAAAGAGCACTGAGGTAAATGTCAGGAGACCTAGTTTAGGGTGCTGAGGAAGAAAACAGGTAGATTAAAGCACTGATGTTAATGCTTGGCACTTAAGTTATATGAACGCATTAAGCCTCATATCCTAATAAGTAAAATGGGAACAATAATATTACCTACTTGGGAGGACACTGAGACGATGTATAGAAAAGGCTTATGCTAGAGCTCGTATCTAACATAAATATTAATTATCATAAAGATTAATAATAAGCATTAGTTATCATCGTCATAAATACATCTTGTCAGCGTACCATCGGTCTGGGAACTTTGAACAAATTAATTAATCTTTTTGATCTTCTAGTCTTTACCTGTGAAATGCCTACTTGGTGGCTTTGTTCTGGGTAATAATTGATGTCATGCAGTTAAAAGTGCTGTGCAAATTAAAACGGCACTATACAACATTAAGGAATTAGTAATCCATGAGAATCCAAGCCCCACAAAATCAGGGGCAGTATCTGTGTTGTTTGTCGTGGTATATTCAGTGCCTATAACTGCCTGCCTCAGAGTGGAAATGACTTAGTCAATATTTGTTGAATGGGCACTAGGAATCACCGAGTTAGTAACGCTTAGCAGAGTTCAGTACCACGGACAGCTCCAAGCGCCTCCTTGATACTACTGCGCTTTCAGTAGGAGCATTTGGGGCGCCTCCATTGCAAAAGGGAACCATTGGCCTCTTCCTTTAGAGCCACCCATAACAGAAAAAAAAAAAGTAATCCTGTTAAAGCCTGATTGTTCTTTAAGTCTTCAGTGGATGTGCTTGCTCTTTTTCTGTGCATAAAGAGCTATGGGATTTCCTTATGTTACCTGATAAACCCGTAAGGGTGATAAAGAAAACAAGAACATTTAGCGAACAGTTACTTTTTTTAAAAGAGCTGATTTGCTTCCCCAAATCTTAGAAGGATGTAATTTCAGAGCTGAAAGGGAACTTAAAACTCCTTTAGTCCGTCCTACTGTCATTTTGTGGATGACAAAACATATGCTGAGAGGGCATAAGTGCTGTGTGTGTTGCTCTGTTGACAGCGCATAGCGCTGTTGGGATCAGACCCGGACTTCCCGACTCCTGGTGCTATTTTCTTTCCCCTCCCACGAAGTTGCCTCAAGTTTTCTTAGTCATCTTCGCTGCATGAGTGGCATTTGCTATAGATCATTCACAGGCTGCTGAGATCATTATCGATAATGTCATGTAAGAAAGATTCTGGAGATATCGGAGTGCATGCATTCTAAGCAAGGCTGTCTCTTAAATTACTTGACTGCCCTAAGAACTGATGCAACCCTAGCTTTTGAAGTTGTCAGTAAATTGCTCTGACTCTCAGGATTTAATAATGCTTAGTACCACTTATGGACTTGCCCTGTCGACTGCTTTGTCTTGGCTGAAGTAAGATGGTGACACCAGTTCACTTAAAAAAGCTTTTACACCCCTTTTTTTTTTTTTTCTTTTTACTGTTCCCAGGTTGACAGTCTATAACACAGTGGATGCCTGTGAGGAAATCCACTTAGGACTAACTTTCAAACTGTTACTTAATAGTTTTTCCACTTCCTTTCTTCCTTAAGAATAGTTTAGTAATTTTACTTATGATTTCTTTTAACTAAAAAGGAAAATTCATTTTTCTCAAGTAAGAATGTATTTGTCTTTAAGCCAATATCATTTCTTTGTTTTCTTTTAAAAATGAAGTTTCTCCTTCAGTGTTAGCCATGTGTCTGATAGGTTAAGTTTAGTACCCTTCCATGAGGCAACTTTGGGAGATGTTGATCAGTGCATGAAAGCAGCTCTCAAATTGTCACGAAATTGCCTTCCTTCAGACTGTTTTGATCACAAGGGCTCTCAAGTGTCAAAGTCACTTGGAGAACTAGATAAATAAAATGCATGAGCACTAAGCTTTTTTTTCCAGGATAGAATAAAAGTGTTTTCTACTATGTGCTTCAGCTTTGATAGTGATTTGTTAAAAGGCAAAAAGAAAGGCAATGATATTAAATATTTACAAGAGTGATTTAGTTGTATTATCTGTGCTCTGCCTCTTTGTTTAATAATGAAATCAGCTAATGTTGAAATAAATGCCATTAAACCAGTGGTAGTGTGAAGGTCACTGCCTTGGCAAGGTTAAAGTAATTTATGGAGAGTAATGATTTTTGTCAACTTTCCAGATCCCTTCCTGTTTTGGTCGGCTTCGCTCCAAATATAATAAGAAAAAAAATACATTTGAGAATTCACAGGCTCACTTTCTCTTTTGCATCCTATATGCCCTTTCTGGCCAACCAATAGCTGGAAGTCTTTTGTGCATTTTTTGTTTCATCCATTTAGTGGACAGAGACAGGCCAATTCTCCCTAGAGATGAGAGGTTGAATTTCCATTCACTGACTCTTATGTCAGCCCTTGCTTGGCAGTTTGTTTTAGAGGTGAGGATCACTGCCTCTTCTTTCCTGGAAATGGTTTATCTTGTCTGAAATGATTCTTACATTTCTCTACCAATTCCTTTTTGACCTAAAGCAAAGATTTTCTTTTCTACTTTCTCATTTCACTTTAAAGAAGAAATCTCTGAATGAATACGTGGCATTATCCCCATTTACATTGACAAGAAAACAGCAGTCCAAGGTTACAAAACTAGTTACAAAACTACAGTTGACCCTTGAACAACATGGGTTTGAACTGTGGGATCCACTTATCCGTGGATTTTTTTCAATAGTAAATACTACAGTACTACAAGATCCATGGTTGGTTGAATCCATGGATAGGAAACAAAGGATATAGAAGAACCATGTATATGGAGAGCTGATGGTAAGTTGTACACAGATTTTTGACTCCACAAATGGTTGTGCCCCTAACCCCTGCATTATTTAAGGGTCAACTGTAGTAGCAGAACCAAGATAAACTTAGTTTTTTCAAAAAAATTCATTTTATTTATTTTTGGCTGCATTGGGTCTTCTTTGCTGTGCGTGGGCTTTCTCTAGTTGCGGCGGGGGCTACTCTTCATTGAGGTGGCTTCTCTTGTTGCGGAGCACAGGCTCTAGGCGCGTGGGCTTCAGTAGTTGTGGCTCACGGGCTCTAGGGCACAGGCTCAGCAGTTGTGGCACATGGGCTTACACTTCAATTAATTTTCTTTTGTGTAAAACGGGGATAATGATACATTATAGTATATTTTTAATAATGTACATAAATAATATGATATATAGTGTATTATAAATAATACATTACTTTTGGTAAAATTGAGAAGTAAATGAACTAACATGTTAAGCACATAACAAGAGGCCTGGCTCTTGCTACAATTTTTTTTTTTTTTTTTGCGGTACGCGGGCCTCTCACTGTTGTGGCCTCTCCCGTTGCGGAGCACAGGCTCCGGACCCGCAGGCTCAGCGGCCATGGCTCACGGGCCCAGCCGCTCCGCGGCATGTGGGATCCTCCCGGACTGGGGCACGAACCCACGTCCCCTGCATCGGCAGGCAGACTCTCAAACACTGTGCCACCAGGGGAGCCCTCTTGCTACAATTTTAATAAATAATATGTTCCTTCTGCTCTTGACAGTAATAATAAAGTAAAATTGGATTTAACAAGCATTGAGTATAAGGGATACAGGAATAAAAATCAGTCTTTGTTCTTAAGCAGCTCACAATACAGTCGGAGGAAAACATCTATATAATGCATTCCAAAAGCAATTCGTATTTCTTTCTCTTGTCTTGGGCTTTGTCTGTACTAAACGCTACTTAAAATGTGAGAGCCTTTTTCTGGGGGCAAATAGTTTCCTGTGGGGTTGTAATATTATACTGACATGGCTGTGGCAGCTCCTGTGGCTTGTTTCCCCACTATTCTGTGTTTACTTGTTACTAAAGTCCAGAGAGTGGGTTGGGAACAGGACAAAACAGAGAGGTACAGGGAAGTAATGGTGTGTATTAGGGTAGGCTAACTGCTATAACAAATAATTCCCAAATCCCAGTGGCTTAATACTGGCAAAGTTTCTCACTCACATCACAGTTCAGTGCAAAGTAGTGGGTGGTGCAGGAGTCATTCATGCACCTGGGCACCTTCCCTCCTACGGCTTTGTCATTTTCTGGAACCTCATCCTTCACTGCCTTCACCTGGCAGATGGAGAGAGATGGAATGATGGAGAGATGGAGAGAGGAGAGAGAAAGAGAGGAACATGAAGGATTTTTTTTAAAGGGTCAAGCCTGGAAGTAGTGTGTGCCACTTACTATCAGCCAGAACTCAATCACATGATCCCATCTAATGGCAAAAGAGGTTGGGAAATGTAGTTTAGCTGTGTGCCCAGGAGAAAAGGGAAAGGAGTTTGGTGGATACAATGGCAGTCCCTGCCCCAGTGGGTGAGTTGTGTTCTATTCTTACATCATCTGTGTCATGCCTATTAACCTTCTTCAGTTTACCTTTGTTCAAACAAACAAACAAAACAAATTTTAAAAATGCCTCTGTGATTTCTATGAGTTAGAGGGCCCATGTCCATTCCCTTTTCTATAATATGCATATACATGATATTTATTTTAAATAAAACCCTACAGAGTTACAGTAGCGTTTCTCAAATTCATAAGAATCACTCAGGGAACTTGTGAAACTAAAGACTCTTAGTTTTACTCTTAGGACCACAATATCTGCAGGTCTAAGTTATTCTTATGATCAGGCAAGTTTGACATACACTGTGGTAGCAAATTCCAAGGAATATAGCAAACCAAAAAGGAAGCAAATGAGACTTTACTAAAAGTATTTTGTTGTATTTTATGTAGTTTAAAGCAAGTTTCACATTTATCGTAGCTTACAAACCTAGTTGTTATACATGAATTTTTGTTGTAATCTTTGTTTTAAGAGGTTTAATCTCAATCTGGCATCCATAAACCAAGAGCTAGAAGTGTGGTTGAAATCTTAGCCTGAGTTGAGAGTGGGGCCAAATACCTGATTCACAGGATTTTATTTTATTCTGGTCACTGGATAGGAACACTTTAGCGTGGTGTCGCCCTCACCCCTTTACCACCTAACACGGGACACCCTTGATTAAGAGAATTCTCTTGTTACATTAAGACAATAAATGAGTCTCTGTTTGATAGGCCTGCTTATTTTTTGTGTCTGACTTGTGCATAGTTAAATGATGGCAGCCTATTTTAGTTTTTAGATTTGTATTATTTTACTCTACGTGTAGAAATCATAAACACCATGCTATTGTGAAATGCGCCCCTTTCCTGTAAAGCTGTGCCTTTATTCCGTGTAGGGAGTGGTTGGCTGCATTGTATTTCTAGAATGAGTGTCAGAGTGTGGATAATTCTGGGCTTGTGATATTTTTTCTTTCCGCTATTTTATCTGCCTCTTTTTGTGTCTTTGTGTGCGAGTCTATGATTACTATTGAGTTTTTCCCCTGAATGCCAGCAATTATCTCACAGGTGGAGGGATTAGGAAAGAACGGACAGAATTGCACTGGGATTAGAATAAGGTTCCCTCCCACCCCCTGCCCACCCCGAACCCACTTTAAATATAGTGAAGGAGGGAGTGGAGAATTGGAGGACGTAGGCAGAATGGGGGGAGGGGTGGACAATTTGCTTCCGATATTTAAATCCCTAGATAGCGGGAAGAAAAAACTCCGGAGAAAAGAAAGCAGATTTGCAAACCTAAGCAGGTCTGGAATTATTGTTTCATAGAGCTGGGGATGCAGGAAGGCAGGGCAGCCACTTTTCTGTTCCTCTGCAAATTGTTTAAACAACCTCTTCATCTGAGAGTTGGTTTTTTTTTGTTTTTTGTTTTTTTTTTTCTGTCTGACAATTTATTAGGGGGCGAGATGGGAGCCAGGAGGGTCTAATATATGCCCAGCCAAAAGAATTTTGGTGAGACGTTATCTTTCTTCCCGGCCGGGAATTATTTATTTACCTGCTATGTCAGTTAGGATGCGTTCAGCTGCAAATAACAGAACTTTCAGCTCAACTGCTTTAAACAACAAAGGGAATTCATGGACTCAGTTCTTGAAAAGTCTAATAACTCAAACAATATGACCAAGAACTAGTGTCTCACTTCACCCATTTTTCGGCTTCGCTTTCTTGGCGTTGGCTTCATTCTTGGCAGGATACCTCCTTTGTGATCCTGACATGGCTGATGGCCATTCCCAGGGTGATCTGCTTTTTGGTTCATGTAAATAAAGAGCAACTCTCTTGCTCAGCAAGAGATTCAACAAAAATCCTGGAGTTTCCAACTAACTGGACCAGTTAAGTCACACGTTTATTTCTGAACCGATCACTCTAATCAGAGGGATCATAGGGCTGGGTTTTGCTGGTATCTTGGGCCTGACTCATATGCTCGATTCCAGAACTAAGAGGAAGAGTTGGCTTTCCCTGCAGCCCGTGGGATTCAGGGGGAGTCCGGATATTCCACCCCAAATCTGGGGAATAGGGGAGTGGAAGCAGAAGCCAACTGCACCTGAATAGGAGAATTTCAAAAGCCAAAGCCAAACCCAATTAAGTCCTTCATCAAAAATCAGGAAACTGGGTGGGTATCATTCACCCTCTGGCTGTCAAGTCGTCCTATTTCATGAGGAGGGGATGTCCATGGTTGGGGGGGATGTGTGTGCCCCAGCAGAGGCTCCATTTGGAAGCAGAGAGCTGGGAGGGGAGGGCCGTTGGCATCCTGGCATCTGTGTAATCAAGGTGTCAGCATTTGGGGATCTTAGTTCACTGATGTGAAAAGAGGCAGTGAAAATGTCCACGGGAATGGAGTGAATGCCAGGCCCAGCTAGCTTCGGGTGAAACTGCTCTGGTGGAGTCTTTTCCTCCTGAATTGATCTCAGGCCTCTGCTTAGGTCACCTGACATGGATTGCTATTGATGGATAGCTGAGTGAGGCAGCCCTCTGTTCTCAAGTGTGTTTTTAACAGAGTAGCTCTCAGTAAATATCTCTTTCTCAAATGCCTTGCCTCATCCATGGAGTCTTTCTTTTTAGCTGCTGCTTAATCAGCTGCTGCCCCTTAACACACTGACCTAATTCTTAGCCACGCATTTTGTCTAGGCTTTTGTGGCAGCGCCTCTCCAGTGTGGCTGCTGATGTTAGCTCCACCTTGACCTGTGGCCACTACTCTCATCACCTGCCTTACACCCCAGCGTAGCAGGGACCTTTGGCCAAAGGGGCAGCCTGTGTGGCAGGCAAAACAGAATGAGTCTTCAGGGGCAGTAGGTGGACGGACGTGGTTATTATGGTCTCCAAACCAAGCACCACGAGGACAAAGTCCCCTCTTTAATGGGCTGCTGCCCCTAGCAACAAGGTTGCATTGGACCTTTCTCAAGCTGCTTTCTAGGCCAGTGCTTCTCACAATTTAATGTGCGTATGCATCTTCTGGACATCTTGTTCAAATGCAGGTTCTAACTGGGGAGGGTCGGTGGTCGGGATGGAGCCTGAGATGCTGCATTTCTAGCAAGTTACCAGGGAATGCCCATGATGGTGCTGGTGTGCGGACCATAGTTTGGAGGAGCAAGTCTTTAAGGTCATCACTTTGACTGATCTTGCAAGTGAGACCATCTGGTTCTTTAATAAGTCTGTACACAGTGGAAGTGGAGGGAAGACCTGGGACTCAAATTCTTAGGAATCATTTGTTACCATCAGGCAACTGAGCAGGTGACTGATAAAACACAAGCCTTCTCATCCTCCTTGGATCATAAAGGTGGAGTGATAATCTTGGCCTCTGTTTCCAGGTCTGATGGGGTATGGTGACACTGGCTTATCTCCCAGGAGCCTGGGGAACATTCAGTCATGTCATCTGTGATCGGAATACAAGTGCTGTTTCATCAGTCCCACAAGTAGAGAGACATGGGGGACAGAGTACAATTCAATCTCCACCATACTCTACTTCATGTTCCTAAAAAAAGCCTGTGTCTGTAGCAAGTCACTTCCCAGACACATTTCAGGGAGTCTGCACAACTCACAAACTCCCATTCTGTGCTGATTGTAATTATCGACAGGTAAGAACATCAAATGTGTCCCAGTCCCAAGTCCCACCCCCTTGCCCCAATTCACAAGAGTTCCCCTTACACACAAGTGGTTGCTGTGGGTCAGTGGTGATGACAATACACATTCTTGCCAACGTGGGGCTGAGGCTGCAGCCCCGCACAAGGGCTCTCCTCTGGGTATGATCTCAATCAAGTTTGCTCCACAAATGCAGTGCTCTGTTCGGCCTTATTTGATTTCACTCTCCCTATTTCCTGTCTGTATAATCCCCCAAAAAGAATCAGATCTAAACAGAAACATAAAGGAGAAAATGTGTAAGAAATATAATCTGACAATATAACAAAGCAGGATATTTAACTGTCTGGTTGACTCCATTTTATTTGGACTGGAAGGAGGAGAAAAAAAAAAACCTTGGGATGGCCGCTGGAGGAACAAAAGTGAATTAGGAGCTCTTATTTCACAATAGGTTGCCTGTGCCTGTGTTGGCTAATGGATTTATGATGAAGCTTGGCTCCAATTTCCGGCTGGTAGTTGCCTGGGTTCAGGTGTTTAACCTGGTGTCTTCAGGGATGCTGCATAAACAGCTGTAAGTAGAGCTAGTTATTCAATCCGCTCTGAGAAAGGTTAAAGTGTGGGTCTTAGGGCTTCCCCAGGGACTAATCCAGTAGCAGGAGAGTCAGGGAAAACACACACCATTTGTGAGGGGGAGCCCTCGCTGGGATTTTGGTTGTTATTATAGTTACAAATGGAAGTGTTTGAAACTTAAATCTGAATTTAGGCAGCAGGAGGAGAAACATGGATGGAAATGAATTATTTATTCCATCACTGGGGTCCCAGAAGTGTGGAGTGGGCGTTAATCTCCTTCGCACAGGAGCGTCTGAGCAGGCTTGAGGTCATCTGTGTGAGATCTGACTTTATCTGCTCCTGGCCAGACACCTCGGCTTCGATTAATTTGCCTTGAGAGTAATCCAAACAAGACCGTTTATCTCGCTGTTCATAAGATGTGAATATTTACCTAGCATGCGGTTAGAGGAGCCACATGTGTCAGTGGTTTCTTTTAATCCCATAATTTCCCAGTAGGTCTGAAGGGCGAGGGTTAGAAGCAGGCAGGAGCCAACTCACGCTGTCAGTCTCCTGGGTGTAGGGGACACGGCGTGGATTTCCCTGCAACATGCTCCAGCTGAATCTGCACAGTAATCCAGGGAGGGAGCTTCTGTTGTTCCCATTTCACTGATGGGAGTTTAAAGAGATTTAGCATCTCACCTAAGGTCACCCAGCTCTGAATTATCATTGTTGGGGTTCAAGTCCAAGCTGTTGTCATCCCCCCACCTTGCATTCTTTCCACTGCCCCAAGGTACCAGATACAATGAAAACATTTAAGTACTTTCCCCAGGCTAGAAAGGTGCAAGCAGATAGTCCAGGGGTTACAACCACAAGTAAAGACAGAACAAAACCCATTCCCCATAGTTCACACCCCACTATCCTGTCTCTGTTTCCTTCACGGTTCATGAATATTTGTATGTGTAAATTCTATTTTCCTTTCCTGTTGCCTGCTCTTTAGTGAGCGTGATGAGTTTTATTAAAAGTTTCCCTCAAGGCTTTCTGTTAGGTTTAGCTTATTCTTCTTGATAAAACATTTCTGAGACAGTTGCCTAAAGCAAGGCACGGCAGATCTAGATGCTTTGTACATTTCTGTCTGCAGTCACCAAGGCAGGGTACCTGGTTCTATGGTAGAGATAGGGGAGGAGGGGCCAGACATACTTCTCCCCTCCATAGTTTTGAACTTTCAAGGTCCCTGAGCCCATGTAGACAGAGGCGTGCGTTTGACAGTGCTTTGTGCCTTCGTGGTTTCCATGGACTTCAAAGCATCACTTGTTCCCCTTCTAAATCCACTTGTTGAGTGTCTGTCCTGTGCTGAATGTCAGAGATTTGAAGATCAAGTTATTGCACAACAAAAAGTTGCCTACCTGAAGGGTCCCTGAGCACAGATGAGGGAGGGCTCTGAAGGGATATCAGGTGGAGACTTTTGGTACAGGCGTTCTGCTTATGACCGTTCACCCTCCTCACTGAACTTAAGATCAAACTCCCGTTTCTTCCACACTTCTCTTTCCTTTATACCTCCGTAGAGCAGCCTTGCTGTTCTTTTAACTGGCTCCTGAATTTCGCTTTAGTACAAACTGAAAAACTTTATTGAGCCTCTACAGGTGATTAGGGGCTGGGTATATAGCACGAATTAGGTAGGCCTGGCCCTTGCCTCTGAATGTGTACAGATTTGGGGGGTGGGGGGAGGACAGCTGTCAAATGTGTAACTGCACAAGCTGTGGAGGTTAGGAAAGAGCGGTAGAGTGCACTAGGAAGGGGGAATCGGGGTTGCCCTCCCTGGCGTCTGGAGAGGAGTGCTCATTTCCCCTGGATTTTAGCTCTGTTTGAACATGCGTCTCTTGTGTCTGCGCCTTTGCCCTGGCTGCTGTGTGATAACGCACTCTGGAGCCCGTGTGTTCCAACAGCCGTATTGCGTTATGCTGTGTAGCCTTATCAAATTTCTCTTTGTTCCCTGATTGTCTCTGTCGTGTTGCCTGCCTGGATACACTATCTTTTGTAAGACTGCAGACAAATAAATCTTCCCTGAACTCTGTACTCCGTATGTCACTCTCCCAATGAAACACTGTTTTTGATCCCCTACCCCCTTACGGGATAATGTCCAAGCTCCTTAGCCTGGCATTCAGTAGGCCACAGTTTGGCCTAATCTCAGCTCCCTTCCCATTTATGAAACCCTTTGCCAGAAACAGGCCCTGCTAACTCGTGACCCTTCAATATCCCAGATGTAGTCTTTCCTCTGGGACTCTGCTCATTCGGTTCCCCTTAGCTTCAATAACTTCTCCCCAGTTCTAGCCATCTGTTGAAATTTAAGTTTCACTCCCTCTGGCACACTTTCCCTGACCATCTCAGCTCTTCAGAATGCCATAGTGCTTTCTAGAACCACTAACTGATCACTTACCCTTTATTGTCCCTGTCTGTAGTTTATATCTCTCTCTTCATGTCCACCCAACCAGTCTGTGAACTGTTAGAGGCTAGGCACCTCATTTTCTACTCCTTGTGGTATGACAACCAAGATGCCTTTACAGGTAGATGCCTGATGGTTATAGGATGGTAGGTTGGCTGTGTCTAATTAATTAGTGTTTCACAGAGTTCTTACAGTTGCAGGCATAAATACATAACCAGAGGATGGGGGATAGATAGAGAAAAAATTAAACGTGAATTTCCAATTTTTACATCCTCTCAAATCTCAATCTACAAGCATAGTCAATGTAGTCCTTTCATTTTTATAGAGGATGAGGTAGGGTGGCTTTGGGGAGACAGAAATTGAGAGTGGGGGTAAAAGAGAAGAGTAAAACTGAAGGAGGTGAGTTGGAAAGTAATGAAGGGAATCCAAATCAAAGAGCCCCGTGTGTGGACCGAGGGGCCCAGGATTGAAGTCCTGACTGCGTTTCTCACTGAGTAGCTTGGATAAGTCACACCTGGAGCCTTGTCTGTAGAGGGCACTTAGGACCCTGCCTTGCCTGCTCTTGGTCTGTTGGGAGATCAAATGAAAGCAATTTGCAAACTGTAGGGTGCACTGTGAATGGAAAGGAGTGTTGTTACTATAAACGGCATCATCATCATTTATCGTCTGAATCCTCCCAAAGCCACACTGTGGCAGGGGATGGATCGATGGATAGGTCTTTGTGACAGAAGGGGAGAGACCAGACTGGAAGGAGCCTGTGGTCAGACCCTGCAGGCCCCTGCCATTGTGCCGCATCTGTGCAAATGTTCTCGTGACAGGGAAGTGTTCCCCCAGGCCTGTGAAGGTGAAGAAGGGTAAGGCGTGTGGGCCCTGACCTTGCCTGTGACAGGCACAAGTGGGAGGCCAGTCCTAACCCAAGGGTATCAGTTACCATGGTTACTGTACACGGTTCCTGGAGTGTCAGTATGAGCCACAGAACTAGCTGAAGACTCGGGCTGTGGTCCCCTCTCTGCACTTGCCGACCATGAATATTACATTCTAGAAATGCCAGAGACTGAGTGCTTTAGGGCTATGATCTTACTTCATCCCTGCTACAAGTGAGGGAAGAGTTTCAGGAATGTTAACAGACCAGCTCAAGGGAACCGACTAGTGAAAATCAGGAGCTGGGGTTGGAACTCAGGCCTCTGCCAATGCTGAGCTCTTAACTGCTGTGCTCTGCTGCCTTCAACCTCCTGGAACCTCAGTCTCTTCATCTGTACCTTGGAGATAATGACGTCCACCTCGCGCTCTACATGGCATGTGAGGATGTGGTGAGCAATTGGATATGGAAGGACTGTGTGCACTGCACTGTATACGATATGTACAGTATTCACTGAGCGTCTGTGACATGCTTGGCATTGCTTTGGGTCTGGGATACAGTGGGGATAGGATAGACAGGGCATCTGCTCAGACGAAGGGACATTCTAGTCATAATCTGTTAATAGAGGGACCTGCCAGAAAGTGGGAAGGGAAAGAAAAAATGCAGCCCTCTAAGAACAATTGTGTTTTCAGAAAGGAAAAATTCATGTTAATGGGCAGCCATTGCTGTTTAAATCCACCTTCATTCCCAAGTATAAATAACAAAACCGAATTAAGAGATTAAGCAATGTGGGAAATTTACAAAGACCGTTAAACAGAGAAAAGCAAAGAGAGTGCATTTATAAAAGGACAAATCATGTCAGGACATTTTGATCAGTATAAAAAAGCAAGTCACAGTTCTAGAAGGTGAGAAGTATGCAGTGGATGTAATATATCTAGATTTTAATAAAATCACTTGAAGGAGAAATGGCCTGAAATCTTGCCTGAGAAATTAATTCAAATTGGCCAGGGTAGAAGCTGTGCCATTCGGAGTGAGAACCGGCTGGGAGCTGGGAGGGAAGGGGGTGTGATGGCAAATGGCCATAGCTCTCCAGCTGTGATGGGGTCAGGTGAGAAGACCCAATTTAGTCATCATCACTTAATGATCTGGAAGAACAACTAAGCTCCTGGTAATGACGTTCATACATGATGCTAAATTAGGAGGTGTCACCATGATGGCTCGTGGAAGGAAGCGCAGAATAAGGGGATGGCAGTCAAGGTCAGGAGGCCACGGCGATGCAGGCAGGAAAAGTGAGGGAGGATGCAGGCAAGGACAAATGGAGGGAATTTCCTTGAGGACAATCCGCAAACATTAAAAAAGCATATATCTAGTAACATCAGGACGTGAATGAGAGCTAGAGATCTTAAGCTGTCCAAGGAATTATCCTTCCATGATTTAAGCTGAACATGAGGAGTGCCCAGGAAGTATGTTTGGGGATCAGGAAGGCACCTGAGATGTGGTGTGTATTTTTTTTTATTATTATTATTTTTGCGGTACGCGGGCCTCTCACGGTTGTGGCCTCTCCCGTTGCGGAGCACAGGCTCCGGACGCACAGGCTCAGCGGCCATGGCTCACGGGCCCAGCCGCTCCGCGGCATGTGGGATCCTCCCGGACCGGGGCACGAACCTGAGTCCCCCGCATCGGCAGGCGGATTCTCAATCACTGCGCCACCAGGGAAGCCCCATGGTGGGTATTTTAACAGCCATGGTCCTGCCAGGTTCAGTCCCTTCCTCCGTCTTTAATGTGATGGTCTTAGAGGTAGAACTCCTGACTTTTAGAGTGTCATTACCTACTTGAGAGCTAGGGTTCTCGTGTCACACTGCACATTTGTATCCTAGCTCTATCACTTAATCTGTAAAATGGGTAAATAATAGTACTACTTCAGGGGTTTCATGAGGACCAGATAAATGGAATGGGCTAGCGCCATATCTGGTATGTGCTAAGTGCTTGATAAATATTACCTATTATTATCATTATTATTTTCATCATCATCATCACCATTGTCCTTAGGGCACGGTCTATACCTGTGGTGGAATATGCCAACTTAACAGATAATGGCCTTTCTGGTCAAAGTGGGGGAAGAAAACACCCAGAGAACATGATTTGAAAACTAATGACAGAGTGAAAAGAGCATAAGGTCAGGGATCTAATTTTTTTTCCAAGTTCTGCTATAGGTGACCTTGAATGAGTCACTTTGCCCCTTTGCTCCTGTTTTCACATCTACAAACATCTGGGGATGAACCTGATCACGTGTGAGGTCGCTTCTATCTCAAAAAGTCCATGAGTCTATAAAAGACAAAAAGCGAGTGGGGCTTTGTATTTTTCAAGTTGTAAGCTTTGAAGCATATTTTCTAGCACATATTACCCTGCAGACCTGTTCTCTACCAGTAATTGCCACCCATGGGTAAGCTGACTCACACACTTTTATCACTGAAAGTCCTGCATCCCAGAAACCTCTCCGCCCCCTTAGTCCTGGGCAAACCAGGATGGCTGGTTAGCCTGCCCAAGGGATAATTGCCAGACTGTAGGAGTATCGCATGACGGTCTAAATACACATCTGCGGGAACTGAGTAGTTCTGTTGAGCTCATGGGAAGCATTCTTAGGAAGCCATTCAACATTTTTCATGATGCATTTTCTTAGCTTGGGCTGCTATCATAAAATACCATAGACTGGGTGGCTTAAACAATAGAAATTTATTTCTCACATTCTGAAGGCTAGGAAGTCCAAGATCAAGGTGCAGATCGATTCCATTCCCGGTGAGGACTCTCTTCCTGGCTTGCAGATGGCTGCCTTCTTGTTGTGTCTTCACATGTTAGAGAGAGATCATTTTTGTCTCTTCATATAATGGTTCTACCCTCATAAACTAATAACCTCCCAAAGGCCCTACCTCCAGATGCCCTCACATTAGGGTTAGGGCTGCACTATATGATTCTGACAAACATTCAGTCCATAGCAGGGGTGGGCTGACCGAAGTTGTGTTATCAGGAGAAGTGTTGCAGTGGAGGTGCCCAGCTGTTCTCATGCCTACTCCTCATATCTGCATTGACCCAGTCCCACTTAATACTTTTACTCAGGGCTGCTTGGCTGCTTCCAGCCTTGACATCTGCACTGACAGGAGAGTAGTAAGTCTTCAAAGGGCACCACTTCACAGGTTCAATATATGTGAGGCTTCTCCATGGAAAGAGCGAATTGAAAGAAGGAGTTTGTCTTGTTTTCCAGAGCTCTGTCTAGAATAACACGTTCACCTTTGGATTCTTCAGGGATCAGAAAGTGACAGATTGAAGGGTGCTGGGAGGGAGTCATCCAAATGATTGACAAGGTAGAGGAAGTAATTGATTAGAAGGAAAAAAAAGAACAAAAGCCCATGCATCCAGGCAGGGTACACGTGTGTGCGTGCAGGGCAAGAGACGGTAACTAGGACACGAAGGAGGAGAGAGTAGGCTGAGGCAAGGCATCCACAGAGGAATGTGATCGGAGGCAAAACCACTCCAAAGTTACACTTTTACATTTATTTAGCATCTACCTCCTCCTCGCCATGATCTGTTCTAGATGCGGGGAGTGCACAAAGATGATACCATCCTTTCTTTGTTCTAGTGGAGGAGACAGGCAGTATGTGTAGTTTGAAAAGCAAGGGTTTTACTTACTAGCTGTGTCGCCTTGAGCAAGTTACAAAATCTTTCTGTACCTCAGTTTCCTTATCTGTAGAATGAACATAATCATAGTAACTACCTATTAAGGTGTGAGCATTATATCAGTTTATGTATCTAAATCACTTAGAAGAATGCCTGGCACATGGCTCATGTTACTGTTATTATTATCAAATGAACTAACTCATTCCAAGCACCCGGTATAAGACTTGACAGGTAGTAGTCATTCAATAAATGTTAGCTATTATTGTTGTTGTTGTTGTTACTGTTATTATCATCAATAGTAATATTTCAAAATGAGGCATAGCAGAACTATGTTTAAAGTACAAAGGTAACACAGCCAAGGCAAAGCCAGGTTAGGGGGAAGAATTAAGATCATCGAAACGTACTGTCAACCTAAAGGTGATATTTGAATGGTGGGGAAAGGATCTGCAGAGGTTTGCCAGCTGGGAAAAGGGAATCCTAGATGAAGGGAAAAATAAGAACAAGGGCTCAAGGTCTGGGGCTGTAGCTGGCATTTTTATCAGCCTCAAAAAGCTGGCTAGAGCTCTCCCTGCCTTCTTAGGAGACGTGCATAGCGATTCCTGCTGCATTTGCTGATTAACGCAGCTGCCAACAGAAGATGCTGCGTGTCCTGCTTATTTTATTATTTACAGTTCAAATCCCAGGCTTGAACTCAACACATTACCCTACAGTTCTTCAACTACAAGGGATTTTTTTTTTTTGGTTGGTAGATTCACTGATTGAGTCAATCATTTATTCATTCTACAAATATTTATGGAGTACCTATTACATGCCTTGCACTCTTGTAGCTACTGGGCATACAGCAGTGAGCCAAGAAACTGCTGCTCTCATGAACCTTCCATTCTAGTGGAGGAGGCCACAGCAAAAGGAAAAATATATAATGTATCAGGTGGTGATAAGTACTATGAAGAAAAATAATAGAGCAGGATATAGTGATAGCAGCGAGAGGGAAAAGGTTGTACTGTTTTAAATAGAGTGGCTAGAGAAGGTGGAGACCTGAGTGGAGTGTGGATGATGTGAAGGACAAGTCACATGGATGTGTGAGGAAAGACTGTTGAAGGTGAGGTGCAAAGGCCCTGAGGTGGGAGCACTGTTGTTGTGTTTGAAGAATATCAAGGATGCTAGTAAGGCTGGAGCTAAGTGAGGGGAGGGCAGTAAGGGATGATACCAAAGAGGAAGCAGGGTGTATCAGTCAGGGTTCAACCAGAGAAGCAGAACCACTAGGAGATGGAGAATATATAGAGATAAATGTGTCTCTCTAAATATGAGTTTGTTACAGAGATTTGGCATCATGTAACAGTAGGAGCTGGTTAACCATGTGAGATGTCTCTGTGTCTGATGTTGGAGCCTTTAGTCCACCAGGCAGGTAGTCAGGAAGGGAATAAGAGTGTAAATTAGGGGTTTGGGGGAGACCAAGGGTGGGTTGGACCCCACAGCATGAGCTTCATGAGGGTGGACTGAAACCTCAGTCCATCTGGTCAGTTCTGGTCACCTCTGCTCTTAGTGGTATGGATATCCTGTAAAAGCTGGGGCCCTTCTTTGTAAAAATGAAAACACATACTTGCCCAGGACCAGGAGTTGGAGACACTGAAGGAGGATCCAGGGGAGGGCAGAGCAGTTGCAGGTCCAGCGCTGCTTCATGTGAATGAGGCAAATCAGCAGATCAGTAACACTGTGTATGAGCTGCAGAATAGCTACCGCTTTTCTTCCATCATTCAGATCCCTCAGGAATCTCCCTTGGGGCCTACCCAGTGTGGAAACATACAAGAAAGGGAATTCTGGGAAACGTAGTTCAGCCTAGCCAAGCTGACACATCACAAAGCCACCGCATGGGATGGGTGGGTGGAGGTTCCTAGGAAATCTAGAAAAAGAGCCTCATGAGACTCTCTTGACTATTTGCCCAATAGACAATGACTCTTCAGTTTAAGCTGTTTCTCAGGGCAAGGTCCCTTTGGTTTTCCAGCAGTTTACCTGAGTGCCCAGATGGTAACTAATAGGGAGGAGATTTGATTCATGTTCCCTGGGGAGGAAAACTTTAGTTGCATCAATCATCATTAACCACGGCATCATATTCAGCTATTTGATTGACGTAATTATTCCACAAAATAGAAAAAAAAATTAAACAAGGACTTGGCTCTGGGGAATTAAAAAAAGCACTAACGCAAATGTGGAGACAACGATCCTGCTCAATTTGATCGTTCATCTGTTTAGTCATTCATTCCCCCAAATATTTGTGCTCAGCACAGGCACGTTAATGGGCTATGTTTGGAGGTGATGCATAAGTTCTGTAAGTAGTGATTGAACTTTCATTGTGCTAAACACCAGGGATACAGAGATGGACCTTGACATTGGGAATTTTCCAGATACGTAATTTTATTCCAGTGTAAACAGAAGTATGCCCAGGGATGGAAATGTCATGAGCAGGAAATGTGTAAGTCTCTCTGGACAAAGCAGCATAATGTCTTACCTGCATATAAGATGATGTCCTCACTCTCAGACTACTTATGGTCTAGTAGAGGAGACCTCATGTATACAAGGCAAGGTGTTATCTCATAAGTGTAAACCTGGGCTATAGTGGAAGCACAGCGGGAGTTGGGTAGGGGGTGAGGAGAAGATTCAACCTCATGACCCAGTCACAGCTTTTGAAACCAGAGATCTTGTGCTCATCCCAGACACTGCACAGCTTCTAGAGACTTGTCGTTTTCACAGGAAATATCCCGCTCAAAAATAGTATGTTTGACGGAGGCCTATTCTCCTGCAATCTTTGCCTTTGTCTGCAGTGTGTTAAAATAAGAGAGCTTCTGATTCAGAGGAGTTATAAAAATAATATAGTAATTACAAAGTTCACTTTCATGACTCACTTTGCTCTAAACCACGGCACTCTACAGGGAAGCCTTCTCGGAGTTAAAATCCCACTTGCTGTTTATATTTCGAAAGTGCCAATGGATCCAAAATTTTGAGATTGAATCATTTGGCAACATAGAATCTGGGGGAAGGGGTGGGTGCTGGGATGATGACAGTTTTCAATGTTTGTATATGTCTCTTTAAAAAAGCAGGACATAAATTGGCCGGTTTGTTGTGATTACATCATGTGTAATGCTTGATCACAGAGCACCTTGTTTTGGATTCGTATTTATTTTTCTCCCTCCCGCTCCTGTCTAATTGCCCTCTTCAGAATGGAGGCTTCCACTGCGTTTTGGCTTCATTAATGGCTTTCATTTTCATTAAGAGCTTTGCGCTAATGGACTGTTATAAAATGCAGTTATTCCTGCAGTCACCACCCAATGACTCTCATCCTACTGGCAGTTTCATGCATTAGGCCAAAAAGAAGGAGGGGGCGGGAGCCAGTGGGAATGAGTGAGAAGTTACCAAACAGAAGATCTACCTGCTTCTGTCCTTGAGGTTCTTCAGGGAAGTTGGGATCGGCACCTGAAATTCCATGAGTGTTTTCTCTCCACTCTCTTTTGAAAGGCCTCTTGGTTGGCAAAACGGAGCGAAGGAAGAAAATTAGGAAGCCCATTTTTCTCATAATATTTTAGAATTTGAGGATTGTTAGGAATATGACTTGTAGCGGCCTCACAAGAGGGAACACTGATAACACCAAGATTTCATCAATCTTGTTCAAATATACACACATTGGCTATTATTGGAGTTATGAGCACCTAAACAATTGGTGCTTGTTGAATTTTACTTGGTGTGACATCCCGTGTGCAATGCAAGGCCCAACACTGACGAATGGTTGCAGAATTTGACTTCTTTGTAAAGTAGGCTGGTCTCTGTACTCCTAGTATGATAGCTAAATAGCCAATATTTAAAATCTTAGAGCTTTAAGTAAGCTAAGAGATAATTAATTCAACCCCCTCTCCCATTTTCCTGAAGCTGACAGAGATTAAGTGACTGGTAAGTGTAACCTAGATGTTAGCTGCGGCCACTCTGACACAAGGAGCTTTGGTTAGCTTGACAGGAGCTTCCAAAACATGGCCTTACGAGCATTACTCTAGAATCCTATCCCCATCCTCTTTCCTGTTCTCTTTCTGAGCCTTTCTTCTCCAAAACACCAGTAAAATTCTTCCTCTTGTTTCACAAAGAATGAGCCCACCCAGTTTTAGGTGGTCCTGGTAAACTCTTCCTCCGTTCCAACCTTTTCCCAAATAAATGTAAGACTTTTTCAGGCTACTTATAATGAACACAGTTTTCTCCATCACATTACATTAATCTCAAATCTGGTCTAAAACTCAGGTTTTAAATTTTCAAGTTTCTGCTCTTTCCACAACATAATTTATCTACTTTAAATAAGATACGCTGTGTGAGTAAAGCCATCATCACGTGATGATACACTTGTGTTTTGTTTAAATTTGTAGCATCTGTTGCCCTTCACAGGAGGGAGCAAAGATCAGTCAACATTTTAATGGGCCGAAACCTAGAATTCAGGCTTAAAGTCTTTACATTAACTAATTATTAAACTCTTTGCAATTAGATATTTTTATTATGTACTTAATATAGATGTTAGTATTATCTAATTAATATCTTTGCAGATGGAATGATAACATATACAAATGTGCTAGCCATTCTTCCTTATTAACTAATACCCATTTCCCCTTATTAAATAAAGGATATTGGTAAATTTCCTAACATTTTTCAGTTCTATGTTCTCATATAGTTTAAACATTGGAGCCAGCATCTGTTTGCTTTTGTGTTTGAGCATGCAAATTCTAAAGGGTCAGGGCTCTGGCTCCTATATTTTATGCAAGGTATTTGCCTTGGCATGAGCCTGTAGGGTCAAATAACAACCACAAGGATTTATGAAGCCCAGTCTGAGAAAGGTCACCAAAATGCATAAGTTGACTTTGAGAGTAGATTCTATAGGCTTGAAATGAGGATGATTAAATCTTAAACCTTCACTAAAGTTTGGAAAAGTCTAGCCAGATGTGAGTTTTTAAACACCCAGGGGTGATCAGCCTCCTTTTCCCATCATGACCTTAAATTTATTTCCCAGTTCAGCTACTGAGTACTGTCTTTAAAAGGACTGTTCTATCCCACATGCCGTGGAGTGGCTGGGCCCGTGAGCCATGGCCGCTGAGCCTGCGCGTCTGGAGCCTGTGCTCTGCAATGGGAGAGGCCACAACAGTGAGAGGCCCGCGTACTGCAAGAAAAACAAACAAACAAAAAAAAGTACTGTTCTTTTTAAAACGAAACAAAAGTTATACCCCGCCAGTATTTAAAACATGTATGATGGGATGGAAAAGAGATACATGAAATGAAAAGACAAATTTGAAAACATTCCAAGGTCCCAAGATGCAAAGCATCTGGAGTAGAGAGAGCAGGCTGCATGTGGCACCCCCAATCTCAGCTACAAAAAAGGCAGAGTGCTTACCAGATCACTGAAAAAGCTTTATTCCCAGAAAGGACCAATTATAGTTGAATGCAATCCAGAAATTTGTGCTTGAAGGCTACTTCCTGGAACAGGTAGCACAGAGTTCCAGGATTCATGGACTGAGGAGGAAGTACTCTTCACTTCCCAGAAAATGGCTGGCACCTGAAGGGTGATGATTGGCATGCTGGAAATTGGAGAGCGTGTGGAGGACGAGCTGTTATTGTATGATGTATCTCAATGTGAGTGTTTGATTACACCACATAAAAATAATTTTGTCTTGAGATCTAGAATTTCAATGTGGTGCCCATTCATCAGTATACAGTACTACAGGCTACCTTATAACAAGGGCCACTTAATTATAGCCAGCCAGGCCAACTAGAAGGAAAATCATGAAATAGCTGAGGGTTAACTATCTCTGGAGTTTGTTATTGAGAAATGACCATGACCTCTGGAGCTAAACCAATCTGAAGTCAGAACCCTGACTCTAGCCTAATCAGCTGTGTGATTGGGTGAGTCATTTAACCTATCTGAACCTTATTTTCCTCTTCTAAACTGGGAGTAATAAAGAGGAAATTATCACAGTGTTTTAGAAGTAAATGAGTTCGTGTATGTAAAGAAGGTAGCAGAATACCTGGCACAAGGCAGGCCCTCAGTTGATGTTTTTTCCTTTACTTCTCTTTGATTCCTTTTCTCTCCCCTCCCCACTCTTTTCTTCTCTACATCAAGCCCCTATCCTATGCCACATTTTCTCAGAGCTATGCTCTCAGTTTGCTGTCACGCTACTCCTCCCGTGGAGCTGGCTGCCAAAGGCTTTAAGTATCATCTAACCCAAGCATAATACCTATAACTTTTAGAGGCACATTGAAGGTTTGAAAACTCATTTTAACCTAAAGGAATGAATCTCTAATGGTGAAATTTCTGTTTTCTGGATTGTTGGCACGGGAGTCAGTTTTGTCTGGGGCCAGTCCCATCTTGGTATCCACAAGTTATGAATTTCTGAACATATTTTTACCCTTTTCTTCATGTGGCCTTTGCCTACCTACCTGTAAAGCCAGTCTGGTTATGAAACAGAGGGCTCCCCAAGACTGCTTTAATCAGAAGTAAGACTAACTTACAGTTACTGTGCCAGTGCTCGTGTGCCGGTGGGATTGTGCACAGATTCATTAGTAAGTTAACTGCACTGGGCCTTTCCAGAGCTTGTGCTTCTTGATTTGGTCCCTGGATAAATTTGCAAGTGCTAATCTAGTTGTTGCTGGAGAGCATCCAAGTGTAAGGCAGTACTATTTTCGCTAGACTGTTAGGCATTAGATCGGCAGAGTCTTGGACTCTGGTAAGTTCCCCAGGCCTGGAGGGAGGCTGGTCATCCAGCCAGATGCAGGGGGAAGGAATTGTTGGGGAGCATGTGGTAGGGGAGGCCTATGAAGTCAGTTCCTTGAGGGATTTGCACTGTGACTTCCAAGTCCAAATTCAAGAGAGATTTATTGAGTGCCTACTGTGTGCTGGACACCATTGTAGGCATTAGGGATATGTCAGAGAATAAGACCAACAGAAACGTTCCTACCCATTGTAGGTCTTACATTCTAATGATAGGGGCGGGGCCGGGAAGGGCGGAGGGAGTACAGTAGATCAGTGAAAGGTGGATTGGGAGTGTGTATGATGAATGGAACACAATTTTATATGAGGTGGTTAGAGAGACCTTTCTGAGAATGCAGTATTTGAATGAAGAGTACACATAGAGGGGGTGAACATACAGATCAGGAGTTGGGGTGAGAGTGGTCCAGGTAGAAGAAATAATTTGGCAAAGGCTCTGACGTGTTTAGGAGCAGCTAGGAGGCCCGTGTGCCTGAAGCAGAGTAAACAAGAGGGAGAGAAATAGGAGATAGGCCAGGAGGTGGAGGTGGGGACATATCTTCTAGGAATAAGGGGACCCCCTAGGAAGCTCCCAGGTGAGAGGCGAGGGTGTTTGGGCCAGGGTGGCAGCAGTAGAGAGGATGAGAGTAGTCATATTCTGGGTTTACTTGGAAGGTAGAGTCAGTAGGGTTTGCTGTTAAATTAAATGTGGGGAGTTAGAAGGCAGGGGTCAGTGCTGACTCCAAGGCGTTCGTCCTGAGCAACAGGAAGCATTACCCTTGACCGAGATGGGGAGACTGGGCTGTACGAGGAGGCAATTTAAGGGGAAAGAGCCAGAGCTTAGTTGAGTCATGTTAAGTCGGAGATCCCCAAATCTAGATTTGACATCCAAGGGGGATGTCGAGGAGGCAGTTGGGTTTGAGGTTGAAGTTCAGGGAAGAGATTGGGCTGGAGATAGAAATCTGAGTGTCATCAACATACAGATGGCAGTTAAAGCCAGGAGACTTTCCGGAATCATTTCCTTTTAGTGAGATTTTCCTGCCTTTGACAGAATTCATATTCCCCCAGGGTGGATTTGGGTGTAGCCTCCTGCCATAGGTGACTTCTACTTTGTCCATCTATCTGATGTCTTGTTGGATTCAGGTGTCTTTGAAGCAAAGGGTCTGGTCCCCAAGGCGGATACAAAATGATCCACAGAGATGTTAGGAAGAACAGACTAGAACTTCTTTTTATCTTTGATATTGCCTTAAAATTCTTCTGTGTGTGTGCGTGTGCGTGTGTTTTATAATATGCTTACTTTGTGTTTATGACATATAAAAGAAGTTTACACCTATTGAGAATGTGTATTTATAAACTTCTAACAAGGTGGGAGATTGAAGAAGTTTACAGACCACCACCTGGATGAAGGAGACAGAGGACGTCTGTTAATTCAGGGCCTCTAGGGGGATGGGTAGGAATCAGGAGAGTCCTGTTTCTTTGTCTCTGTTGGAGTGAGAGGGACACCCAGCTTGCCCATTGTAGAAGAGTTCTTTTTTTTTTTTTGCGGTATGCGGGCCTCTCACCGCTGTGCCGCCGCGGAGCACAGGCTCTGGACGTGCAGGCCCAGCGGCCATGGTCCACGAGCCCAGCCGCTCCGTGGCACGTGGGATCCTCCCAGACTGGGGCACGAACCCGCGTCCCCTGCACCGGCAGGCAGACTCCCAACCACTGAGCCACCAGGGAAGCCCAAGATTGCAATTTTTTGTTGCAGCGCACGGGCTTCTCTCTAGTTGTGGCGTGCAGGCTCCAGAGCACGTGGGCTCTGTAGTTGCAGCACATGGGCTCTCTAGTTGTCGTGCGGGCTTAGTCCTTATTTGACTTTAAGCTGTGACTGCTTTCCCAGGCCTGAGTTTGAACTGGTGTTTTAGAAGGCAGAAAGGACACTTAAATATATTCACTTATCTAGTAAGTGTTTACTGAGGATCTGCTTTGTTCCAGGCCCTGTTCTAGGCACTTAGATTAAACAGGGGTGAATAAGACCAAGACCCTGCTCTCCTGAAGTTTCTGTTCTAGGAGACTTCTGGGTCAAGATTTATGGTCACAGAAGGAGTCTCTTCTATGAAGCTCTAAGACAATTCCAGGGCTTCCAGTTATCATGTGTGTACTTAGCCCTTGTGCAGTGGTAGGTCTTCCACTCCTCAGTTTATGGGTGAGGAGGAAAGGAAGAGCCTGTAGAAGTGGCCTGTTTGAGATGGCTCTTCATGATGGAGGTACAACAGGTAGGGTGTGCTTTCAGTTCTTGACTATTCTAAGCACTTAATGTTTGAAGGGTAACTATTCACATATGACCACCACTGAGTTCCCTTTTATCTGCCCTCCTGTGAGACCACTTTTTGGGGAGATGGCCAGGGGACAGCATCTTGTTGGATACAATGCATTGCACAGGGACAATGGCTTTCTGCCAGGGTTAAGGCAAGTCATTCAACTCTACGTGCCTCCATCTTGGTGTTTGGGTCAGATGGATGTTTATAGCCCAGGTCCTTCTCCAATTTTCTTGAATTTCTAATTTCCAAGAATTTTCTGAAATTCAGTCTAAGCTCTGACTATTTGGTGTCTGTCTCATCTATCTTGAGATGTGAAGTTGTAGCTTGCTATAATTTTCACCTCTAGGGATAGATATCAAATATGCCTTCAGAGCAATGGAACATACTTGAAAGTGGAGAGCAAAGAACCAAATGGAAGAGGGAGACAGTGGGTTCCCTGATGGTACAGAAGGAGATGCATGACCTCCCTGTCCTTGACCTTGAGCTCAGGGATACCAGCCATTTTCACACCCTCTAAGTTCTGCCGTCTTGGAGTAAAGCACTGTTCACTCATTCCAGTTATGGATCTTGTTGGGGTGTTAAGTACCAACGATAATTATTGAAGGAGGCAATGGAGGTTACAAGAGAAAAAGAGGGCAATGGAGAGAGAAGGGGCAGAGAGAAGGCAGAGCGGCTTTGGGGGTGATGAAGTAATAGTGACCTGGGCTGAGAGACCGCTTCCTTCCTCCATCATTGGGAGGGAGTCAGGCAGTCTTTAATTGACTGGTGGCTGTGTGCCTGTGTACAAGGCCTCCTCTGGAGTTGCAAATGCTGTCCAACCCTGTGTCTTGGTCAAAGCACTGGCTTAAGGTCTAAATAAAATTTATTTCTCTCAAGCATCCTTATTTATTTTACACTCCTGGAGCCCTGCAAAGGCCACAGTGTATAGTATTGATATTATTCTCCTAGGAAGTTGGGGTCTTTATGTTTTAATTTCCTTTGTTTAGAGCATCTAGAGTTGAATAGATGAATAAGCAATGTTTGGGGGCAATGAAGTATGTAGGAAGTTGGGCTCACAGTCAAAATCTAAGACCCTGAGGGTCATTTCTGACCCAATTTAGGCTCTCCTGGAGCTTGAGTACTCAGTGGGGAGGTGGGTGGAATGATGAACACCTGCGGGTAGATGAAGAGTGAGGGTGAATATTGTTTATTCCTCTCCTCCCTTTGGTGATTAGGTTATTATTGCTAAGAGTGAGCTAGACCTTTCTGCCCTCAAAGAATGAATCATTCCCAGGAGAGTAAATGTCATCCACAGACATATTTATGATTCCCACTAGCTCTGCCCTTTAAGCTGCTTCTCTGTAACAGTTCCCTTAAAGCTGCACCATCCAATAGAATAGCCACTAGCCACATGTGGCTATTTATATTTCAATTAATTAAAATAAAATAAAGTTAAAATTTCAGTTTCCCCCTCTCACTAGTCACAGTTCAAACGCTTATAGCCACATGTAGCTAGTAGCTAATGTAATGGACAGTGCAGAACTGTAGAACATTTCCATCATCACAGACATTCCTATTTGGTAGAGCTGCCTCAAAGTCCTTGGGGGATTAGAACTCCCTTGGGCCTGTGTTTGCAGGTATGGAAATGGGTACCTTCCTTCTCAGTGAGCCTGGTAGTTGCCACAGATCCAGGGCCACCTGATGGCCAGTCTGGCACAGAGTGGCACAGAACCTGTTGGAGCTCAAAAATGGGTGAAATAAGCTACAGTGGAAGTGCGAGCACTAATCAACTCAGGGATGAATTAGATTTAAAAGAAACAGGAACAGGATCCAGGCCCAGGAAAATGCAGACTTGAAGGTCTCTTCGTGGTGGTTTTATTTCCCTTATTTTAGAGATGAGGAAGTTGTTTTTGAGAGGTTGAGCGACTTGTGCAAGGCAGTGGAAGTGGTTAGGCTGAAAGTAGGATCTGTAGCTCCTCACCTTGAATTCTTTGCTTTTTGTATTGGACCACATCGCCTCTCAAAGAAAAGAAGAGGTCATAGCCTGATTGGTCATAATGAGTTGCTTTTCTCTTCTGATGAAGACCCCTATCAGAGCAAATGGACTAATTGTCTGGGGGTCTTTGGCCCTACTAAGCCTTGTGACACCCTAGTTGTTGGAGGGGAGAGGGAAATATTATTTTGAATCTCTACCATATACTAGATGCTGTGCCAAGTCTTTTTAATATATTGTCACATGAGTAGCAGATATTTTTTCTCATTTTAACAGATGAAGAAACTGAGGCTCAGAGAAAATTTGAATCTTGCCCCAAATCTCAAAGCTAGTAAGCAGATGGGATACAAATTTAGGTCTGTGTTATTCCCAAGCCTGGTCTTTGCACCATTCCACAGTTCTGTAATGAGCAAACCCAGTAGTAACAAGGTGAGACACCTGGGGCCCTGGAGAGGAGGTGCATGTATGGCATTGCCTGTGTCTGAGGATGTGAGTTTGGGAAGGATGTCAGCAGACCCTGGGTCAACCTCTTCTTAGACATAGGATTCTCTCAGCCATGTGTGTGAGGAGGATAAAAAAAGCTTTGGAGTGGGTTGGACAAATGGGGCTGCCAATTTCTTTGGAGTCCAACTGCATGAGTCAAAAAGGGATTGCCTCTTTTACATTGGTGGAAGAGAAGAGTGCCCCACTGACCCCTGCTCTGAGCACATGTGAGCCCTTAAGATAAGTTCCCTGGATGCTGAGATCAGATAACCAAGTTGGCTTCAGATATTAGTGCCAGGGACTTGCTTAATGAGGGTGCTAAGGGGCAGGTTTTGTGGCGCTTCTGAAGAAAGGAAACATAGAAGGAGAGCAGTGAGATAAGTGCCCAAAAAGGGAAGAGAGACTTTAGATTTCTCCTTTTAACCCAGTGTCTTCAGTAACTGAGAAGACGGGTCATATTCTGCCAACAGCTTAAATTCATGGAGGCAGAGAGGGTGAAGGGAAGGGAGAAAAGAATGCTGTTCATGGCTTAGAAAGCAGTTCTCATCCGGTGGATTGAACTGGTTCCTGGGAGAGAAATACCAGCTCATCAGAAGCTTGGTTTGCAGCTGTGAGCCCAAAGGGGAACTGAGAGAACCAGCCACCAACGTGGCAGACAACAGAACTGCATCCTCCAAGATGGTGAGCCGAGGAAAGAAGGAGCATTTTGTCCCGAGAGGACTCAGCCGGTCTTTCTTAGGCCTTTAGATTTGAAGATGGCTATTTCCTTTGCCAGATACATCCTTAAAGGAAGAGACGATTCAGAGTGAAACCAAGTGTCTAATTCGGGGCAGGGAAAGCGTGTCAGTTATTTACTGCTGCGTAACAGGATTGCGTACAATAGCAATTTGTTACTTCTCATGATTCTATGAGTTGACCCAATAGTTCTGCCCCAAGTACTCCTACTGGGGTCACTTGTATAATTCATTCATCTGGCAGAAAGGCTGAGCTAGAAGATCAAGAAGGTCTTTCTCACACATCTGGGGCCTGGGTTCTCCTCCACGTGGCTTCTTTTCTTCCAGGGCCTCTCCACATGGCCCTCTCTCCAGCAGGATAGCTTGGGCTTCTTTGTAGAATGGTAGTTGGGTCCCCAGAGACTAAAAGCAGAAATTGTCAGATGTCTTAAGGGCTAGGCTTGTAACTGGCACAGCATCACTTCTGGCACTTCCGTGGATCAAAGCATGTCTCAAGGCCAGCCCAGATTCATGGGGCAGGAAATAGGATATACCTCTTTTTTTTTTTTTTTGCAGTACGTGGGCCTCTCACTGTTGTGGCCTCTCCCGTTGCGGAGCACAGGCTCCGGATCCGCAGGCCCAGCGGCCATGGCTCACAGGCCCAGCCGCTCCACGGCATGTGAGATCCTCCGGGACCGGGGCACAAACCCGTGTCCCCTGCATCGGCAGGCGGACTCTCAACCACTGCGCCACCAGGGAAGCCCTGGGATATACCTCTTGATGGAAGAAGTGGCATGTGGACATCAGGAAGGGATGAATTACTGGCAGCCATGTTTGCAGGCATAGGAATTGTGAGAGCATGATATAAGGAATCACAATAAGAATTTTATATTTGGTCTTCATTCCCAGTTACTGGCCCTAGAGCTTCCAAAAACCTTGACATTTCCTGAATGACAAGAATGAGAGGAGTATCTTTTGTTATTTATAAGAAGCCCCTTTCAGCATAACTGAGTTTATGCTAATGAGATGACTTTTGATGGGCCCCTAGATGGCTTCAGGGTGGGTACAGTTTGCCAGAGGCACCAACCATGTGATTAAAAAGTTGGAACTTTTAGCCCCACTTTTCAACCTCCAGGAAAAAGAGAGGGGATGAAGATCGAGTTAGTCCCCAATGGTCAATGATTTAACCAATCATGCCTATGTAATGGAACCTTTATAAAACCCCTAAAGGACAGGTTCAGAGAACTCCTGCATTGGTGACTACAGTGAGATGCTGGGAGAGTGGGGCAGCCCTCCCCTCATACCTTGCACTATGCATCTCTTCCATGTGGCTCTTCCTGACTTGTATCTTTCAGAATAAACCAATAGTAAGTAGAATGTTTTCCTGAGTCCTGTGAGCTGTCCCAGCAAATTATCAAGCCCCCAGTTTATAGGTTGCGATATTTAGCACATAAACATACAGGATGTCTAGTTAAATTTGAATTTCAGATAAACAACTCTTTTATTATAAGTATATCCTATGGAATATTTGGTACATACTTACACCAAAGTACTTGTTGCCTTTTAGAGATTCAAATTTAACTGGGCAGTTTATTTCACAACCCTACCTTGTGGTAACAGTGGCTCTCCAAGGGAGAGATTCTCATGGGGGCGTGGGTGGAGGCTGCAGGAGTGAATTGGCCTCCAGAATTTGTAGTCCAAGACATGGATATTTGGAAAAATCCTCCTAGGCCAGTGCTTCTCAAACTTTAATGTGCACATGAATCACCTGGGGATTTTGTTCAAATACATATTTTGATTTAGAAGGTTTTGGGTAGGACCTGAGATCCCACCTTTCTAATAAGCTCCCAGGTGATGTGCATGACAGCCCCTGGGCCGCACTTGGAAGAAGCTTGGTCTACAAAGTCCAGAGAGAAAATATTTTTGGCTTTGCAGACCATAGGGTCTCTGTTGCAACTAGTCAACTCCAGTGTTGTATCAGAAAAGCAGCCATAGACAGTATGTAAACAAAGGAGCATGGCTGTGTTCCAATAAAATTTTATTTACAAAAATAGACGGTGGACAGGATCTGGCCAAGCAGGCAGTAATTTGCTGCCCCCTGAGCATGATGATTCTGAAGTGCCCCCTTCTCTAATGAGAATCCTTTGTGCAAGGAAGGGAAGACTTGTATCCCTTGTACTAGAAGTCTATAATTTCAGGGGTTCAGAAAGGATTGCCCTAAATCTCTCATCCTCAACTACAAATCTCTCTCCACTCACGATTACTTCAAGTCTTCAGCTAATATTTGGTTCTCCATTGAGATGCAAATTGCCTGAACTAGGAATCCTTTTAAGCTGATAAACAGCCTTTACATCCCAGAATAAACGTATTTAGGATCCTTCTTGAAGGAGAACAGAAGAGGACCCCGGAACAGGAAAGTTGAGGCTATAACTCATTTATACTTTTGTCTAGGGTAGGACAGGTGGTCCTTACATTGCTCTCCATCTTTAAAATATGCTTGCCAATGTTGATAATTAAAATATTCGTCTTACTAAAGAGTATTCAGGTGTGTGAAAGGGCAGTCCTTGATCAATTGTCCTGTTTGCCTGGGACAGAGAGACTTCCCGGGATGTGGGATTTTCAGTGCTAAAACAAGGACAGTTCCAGGCAAACCAGGATAGAGCGAGGGAGGGAGAAAGTCAGTGAGCTCTCAGATGATCAATTCCCACTATAATGATTTGGTGACAACACATCTCCCCTGAACTCAAAGACGGTTAAAAGAGTCTCAAAGGAATATCCATTTTATTTTATTTGAACTTGAAATCGTAGACACTGCAACAAGTGACAAAAACAGAGCCTTGACGTCTATGCAGGTTGGGAACTGCTTCTTTGGGCCACATTTCTCAGCCCTCTACACAATTAGGTTTTCAGTGGGTGCTTGTTGGTGGTGACAGTGGTTTGAATGGTGATAGTAATAACAATAATGAGTATAAATAATGGCTAACATTTATTGGGCGCTTAATGTCAGTTAAACTGTATATTTCACATTCTTTATCTTATTAAATGCTCTCACAGCAATCCTGTGAGACAGGTTCTCTCATTGTCTCAAGTTTACAGAAAATTAAATTGTGGTTTAGAGAATTGTTTTGATTTGTCCAGAAAGCTAATGGGGTTCAAACCCGCTAGACCCTTAATTATTCATGAGTCCCTGACACCAAAGCCTTCCCTGGTATTTTCTCCAGCTTCTAGGAGCCCTTTCCTGGCCTCCTTCCCTGGTATAGTGGGATGCTTGTCTTTGACAGGATATTTAACTTCACTGAGCCTGTTTCCTTATATGCTTAAAAAAGGGGAAGGTGCAGTTAATAACACTTAGATTGTCCATTTCTTTCCCCATTTCCTACCTGCCCCCGCTTTTGCCACAAGCATAGTTGTTTCATTCTGCAGGGCAATTCTCTACCACCAAAGAAGGTTTTGTGTGGTTCCGTGGTTCTCCAAGTGTGGTCAGCGAACCAACAGCATCACCTGGGAACTGTTAGAAATGCAGATTTCTCGAGCCCCACCCTAGACCTACAAAATCAGAAACTCGGGGGCGGCATCCCACAGTCTGCTGCACAGTAAGGTTTGAGAACCGTGGGTATAATGGAAAGAACTTGGGGTCTCAAACCAGCAGAACCAAGTTGAATTTTGCTTCTGCTATTTGAGTGATGAACTTTCTGAGCCTTGTTTCCTCTTCTCTAATATGGGACATCATAACCTCACAGTTCTATCTGGGGTGAAGTCAAATTACAGAATGGTGGAAAAATGCATTTTAACCATCATCGTTGTCACTATTATCTGCCTGTGGGGTCAGCTTCCTTGTAGCACATGCTCTCCCTGCCTGCTTCCATATAAACCCTGTAGAAACATTTTTTTTTTTGCCTAAGAAAGGGTACAACAATATTTATGTAGCAGGTCACTATTTTTAGAGTGATTTCAAATGATTTTATTTAATTCTTACACCAGTTTCGTGAGATAGGATCACAAGGAAGCTGAGGCCTAGAGTGTTAATGAGTTTCCAAGTTGCCACAGCAAGTTTGGACAAAGCCGAGGCTTAAATTCAGTCTCTTGATTCAAAATCCGGAGGTTCCCACTAGGTCACTGGTTAACACTAGAGGCAAAGGACAGGCAGCCATCAGCATGAAATGTCTTCCAGCCAGCCCTTCTCCTCCTCTGCTGCGCATTGCAATCACCTGGGGATATTTTAAAAGAGCCCACACCTATTATTCTCTGGGGTGGGACCCCAGCATCAATACATTGTAAAGTTCCCCAGGAGGTTCAACTCAGGGAAGCTTGAGCGTCCAGCTTTAAACTCCCTGGAAATTATATTAGGCAGTGATGACTGACTCTAGCTGCACCTTAGGATCATCTGAAGAGCCCTAAACAAATTCCCGTGCCCCGCCCCACCCTAGCTCACAGAGTTGGGATCTCTAGGGTTAGTGGTTCCTATTACATTTTAATTCCTCAGACGATTCCATTATGTAGTCAGGGTCGAGAACCACAGCATTATGCCACCTCTTTGGCTCCAAGCAGGCTCACTGACCATCACGGTGGATCCCCCCTCATCTCTCCTTCCAGCCTCAACAGTGGGCAAAGAACCACCCGTTAAAAACGTCAAGGCATGCTGCTAGTTCACCGCGTGTCCAGCTTGTGGTTTTGTGTTTCTTTCATTATTCACAACCAGAAGCAGTTGGTGGGTGAGGACCACACCCAACACTCTTACCCCTGGGCATCTTGGAGTCCGTCAACCTTTGTGAGCCAAATCACCATTTACCATCAGCCACGGCATTTAGGATTCTCTCACGTAGCAACGTTTCTTAAATAGGTGGCCAAAGCCAGAGGAAGAGATGCTGTCTTTATTAAAATTCCTTTGGGCGTGTCCACTGACTGACAGCACGTGCTCATTAATATAACCGAGCAAGCATCCTCTCTTCCTCCTGCACGCGAGACAGATACTGAGAAGTCGGCCTGGCACCAGCCTTCAGGCTGGCGGAATCTGCTGTCCACATGGGGCTGCTTTGACCTGAGGCCTTTTGGGGCACTTGGACAACCAAATCTTTTGAAATAGGGACTGAGTCGGCCTTGCTTCGTTCACTCAATGGTGGTGCAGGGGCAGGGCCCTGTCTGTTATCCTGCCCCCAAGTCCGGCCCCCTTGGCTCTTCATGGGACGCTTGTTACAAATGCAGGTTTCCCAGACCCCATCCTGCTCTCAGAATCTCCGGAGGGTCTGGGGGCTGGGAATCTGAATCCTTACCAAGCTCCCCGGGCGTTTCCTCTGCCTTCTGAACCTTGGCATAGTTAAAAAAGCCTGGGGCTGCCCTGGTGGCGCAGTGGTTGAGAGTCCGCCTGCCGATGCAGGGGACACGGGTTCGTGCCTCGGTCCGGGAGTATCCCACATGCCGCGGGGCGGCTGGGCCCGTAAGCCATGGCCGCTGGGCCTGCGCGTCCGGAGTCTGTGCTCCGCAACGGGAGGGGCCGCGACAGTGAGAGGCCCGCGTACCGCAAAAAAAAAAAAAAAAGCCTGGATCCATCCGTTTTTAGGAATAAACAAGTGAGACCCTTGGACTGAAGAGCCCTGGGTTGGGACGCAATGGCTCAGGAAGGGCAAGAGAAAAGGGGATCGTGGCAGTGTTTACGCAACGTGACACGGAGGGCGTGTGCGTGCGTGTTCGTGCACGTGCACGTTCGTGCGCGCGTCTGCGTGTGCGCATGTGCAGACCTACGCATGCCTGTAGCCCAGCCTTGGGGGGCGGCTGTTGTCTTTGCTGCTTCCGCATTCATAGCCAAATGCTTTCATCGTTCCTCACTTTATTACATTTTGCCAAGAAGTTCAGCTTTTACTAAGGGCATCCGGGTTTATGGCAGCAATGTTTCTCACAGTGTTAGAGATAAAATATCAAGCTAATAACAGACTGCCTGCTAATGTGAATCGCACGAGGAAGGCAATCTCCTTCGGAAAGAAGTCCTACCAGAGAATGCAAAGTCTTAAGATTTTGCGAAAGCAGTTGGTGGGATTGGATACACTTATTGGATACACTTTGTGCTTGCTAAGAAGATGAAATAAATGATTTGTGGTAAGTGGTAGCAGCTGCAGAAAAGAGCGTTTTCCTACACCTGCCATTTCCTAAGGGACTAGGGGCTCCCAGGGGCTCAGGCAAAGGGCCAGAAGCTTAACTGTGGGGTTTAAGGAGAGACTTCTCTTCTCTGCCCCTCCCCCTCGTTTTAGTGCCACTTCTCAGCCTCAGTGAATGCAGGAAACCAGTTGGTTTCTCCCACGTGTTCTAAAAAGGAGCCCATTAAGGGATAATGGGGGACCTGGGAGGTCTGTTGGCAATGATTTCTGAGATTTCCCTCCCCTCTTAGTTACATTCAGGCACCTGCTGGGCAAACCTACTGCTGCCACTTGTTGCTGGGAATTTTAACAAGTAGGGGCGGGTGCTGGGACTTGAAAATACCACGGGTTGAAAGGATGCTGCTTTTCTGTGCATCAGATCCCTGGAGACAGGCCTTGATCATCGTACTTATTCTGTAACTCTGCGGGGCCAGGGGTGGGTTTTGTCACACAGGAACTTCTGAGAAGGTGCGCATGTTATCATATGGAAAGGCTGTTAAAGGCTGTGACTCTGTCCTCCGGACCATCTAGGGAGCTTAAGAGGTGATGCTCAGGAGAGGAGAGGCCATTGGTGCCCGCTCAGTAATGAGGCTCTGAAACTGCTGACACACACCGAGATCTGAAGCAGGAGCAGTAGGGGAAAGGAGCATCGTCTGATGCATTGTTGCCCAGTGCCCAGAAGGCATCAGGGCCACTGGTTGGTGTCCGGCTGCAGCCTTGACCTCTGCTTTTGCCATCTCGGGGTCACCAGAATCAGATACCCATCTGGCCAACACCAAACAACTGAGCCAATTCTAGGACGAATTCAGTATCCTTTTTATCTCCCCCTAGAAGATCGGTCCCACCTTCATAACCTCCCTCCCCACCTGGTCCCCTGGTCCTAGGCCTACCTCAGTACCTCACACAGTAACTTGCTTTCCATTGGGGGAAAAAAATGGAAGGAAATGTCAGACTTTGTGTGAGTCAAAGTCAGCCTGAGAAATCATCTCATTCTCTGGAACAGTCACAGCGGTCCTGTGGAATAGAGAGGGCAGGTATCACGGCCTCCATTTTCTAGGTGAGGAAACAGGCTCAGAGAGGGTACTTGGGTTACCTACGTTCACACAGAATTCACAGTACAGCTAGGATGAGAAGAAGTCTTCTGACTCTCGAATCTTTGGTTCGTCCAACACCCCCCTTAGCCAGGAGAACCTTGAACTGTTACTACGCTGTCTGCACAAGCTCAGGTAACTCTGCCCAAACCACCTAACCCAGCAAACCTCCATGCCACAAGATACGTGGTTGGGGCATGGATAGCCCTGAGACTAAACGTCTGCCAGCAAGTGGGCAGGGGCCAGTGGGATCCTCCATTTAGGACATCAGTGGGAGGGGGTAGGAGAGGGTGGCAAGCAGGCAGGGGCTTGTCCACTAGATGTGAGAAGAGAAGCAGTCCCATTTTTGTGTGCAGGGCAGGAAGGAGGACTTTGCTGACAGCTGGGGTGATGGATGGTGAGGGAGAGTGCATGGTGTGTGAGCAGTAATGTGATAGAGGGTGCACATTACGGGCAATTACAATTTGAATAAATTATCAATGGAAAGAAATAGAGGAGTAGAAAGCTGTTTTATTAACCCCCTGAAGTTACGTTCACAGCATTTTGAAAAAGTTTATCAATTGCTGTGAATTACTAGCTCAGTGACAAAGGCGGATGCCGAGAGAATGCCTGATTGCAGCTTCTGTAGCAGGCGATGTTTTATGGGATGATTTAAAACAACAGTCTTATGTATTTTAAAACATCAAAGGAAGAAGAAAAAGAAAGCTCAGGGAGCCTAGTGAATTCACCTGCCCGTGAGCAAACTTTGCTATAAATCCTACCTGTGATTTTTCAGTGTTATCTGTTTCCCTTCTTTTGATATTGTACATCTCTCTGGGCTCACTGCCTGGGGCTAAGATGTGTCCTGTGTGTTATGCCAAGGAGTGTCTTACCAGCTCGCTGCTGGATGAGAATAGAGCTCCAGCTAGAGATAAGACGGTGTATAACTACTTTCTAAGCTGTTGTCGTGCTGAAGTCTGCACACTTCCCCCCTCCCCTCCCCTACTGCCAATATTTCTATTTCCAGATAACCAAAGGTGAGTGTGAGCCACTCATTTCTTCTTTAGGACTCCTGCAGAGCTCTGGTGATCTTGGCATGTGGTGACTCTGTTCATGTGTTTTCTCTACCACCAAACTGGAACTGCTGAGGCCTCGGTCCTTGGGGCATGGGAGACAGCGTTCAGCTTGGAATCAGCATTCAGCTTGGAATCAGGAGCCCTGGGTTGTATTTGAGACCTGCCTTGGGCTGGCTATGGACTTAAGTCTATCAGAAGCCTGTGATTTCCTCACTGGTAAACCAGGTAAAAATGTGTGACCTCCCTGGCTCATAAGCTTGGGTGGTAGGAAGTGAGAGAAGGGAGGTATCAAAGAGGGTGGAGTAGTTGCAGAGGGTGTTTGTGGAGGGGCAAAAGGGTGCTGGGATGATGGGTGCGTTTCGGATGTTACTTATCTCATAATTCTATGGGATACGTGTTATTCCCATTTTAGGGATGAGGAAACAAGTTCTGAGAGGCTGAGTAAATCACTCTAGGGAAAACACATTGGAGGTGATTGGAACCTAGATGCGTTTAGCTCCAAGGTTCATGTTTCCCCCCCACACCATGTCCTCTGTGTTTATGCTGATACAGAACTAATCATCGGCATCACCTGGGGCCAACATCAGCACCAACAGGAAACAGGTTAGAAATACTGCTTCTTGGCACGTCCCGCATCTGTGCATTCAGAGGCTGCAGTTTAACAAGATCTCCAGGTGATTCCTGTGCACGTTAAAAGGTGAGAAGCAGGAGGCTAGTAGATGAGAAGTGAGGTCAAAGCAAAGCACCAGAAGGTGCTGTGTGCTCGGATTATGGTGAGGGAAGTATTTCTGACCAGGCTAGAAGGGAGAAGAGTAAATACCGGCCTGGTTCTGAGAATTTGCACGATCTGTGTGCTTGGGTAAAGGAGCCTCCCCACCTTGCATCCCACTGTGGTTAGGAGAGTCCAGGTAATGGGATAAAACAGGCTCTGGGTGAGGAGTGAAGTGGTACACACTTACTCTCTGCTCGTTTGGACAGTTGTGGATGAAACATGGGACTGGAGGCACAAAACCGTTGTTTGAATTAGAATCCTCCATGGGTAGGCCAGGCTGACACTGGACAATCCCATATCTGTTTCCTCTTTTGTCATATGTGGTGGTAGCACCTCCTTCATTGGGTTGTGGTGAGGATTAATCACGATGTGGAAGTGCCCAGCGTAGCGTCTGGCTCAACACATGTGCCATGAGGCCCACTGCCCATCTCAGTAGATGTGGCCTGGACGTTTGCTCAGGGAACATGGAAGAAACTTAAGTCTTTTCCTCAATCTTTACCCTTCCTGGGTGCTTCTTGCCGATGGGGAAGGTGTTCGCTTGGAGTGGGGGCTGGGTGTCAGCCTGTAGGACAAGTGCTTCTCCCTAGACCAACAGCGTCTGCATCACCTGGGAGCCTGTTGAAAATGCAGAATCTCAGGCCCCTTCCCTTGACCTGCTGAATCAGAAACTCTGGGATGGGATCCACCATTCTGTTTTTCACAAGTTCTCTGGGTGACTTGAGAGCCACCACTTCAGCGGCTTGGAGATCACACACCTGGAAAGTGCCCTGTGGTGGTGGTGGGATGTTTGCGTGTACTTGACTCTGGAGCATGTCTTTTGAGGCAGACCCCAAGAGCTCCGGTGGGTACTGAGGCCATGTTACAATTAAATGATCACTCAGAGGAAGCCACAGGCAGCTAATTCATTAACCAGGAGCAACTTCTTGCAAATTAAAAAATGTTAATGATCAGTTTTGAAGCATTGAGAGTATATCAGGGACCACATGCCTGGAATGAACATTTACCATATGGTGCCTTTGGAAGCTAATATTGATTCTCATTATTTTAAATGATTACAAACATTGCAGGTGTTTTGTAATACTCTCCATTGTCTAATTAGAACATGCGTGAAACGAGCTCATTCCGCTGGCTAACGAATATTGATTTGAACTGCAGAGCCCTGGTGCAGGGGAAGAACTGGGGCTGTCTGGCCAAGTTGCCAGCTAGTGCCAGCCCCTTTTCTCTGTAAATTATTAATCCTGGGGATACAGGGCATTTTGACAGGCAGGCATCCACGGGGGCTCCGACCTGCTTCGGGCCTGCTCCAGCCTTCAGGGTCTACTCCCGGCAGGCAGCGCGCTGGGACATTTGGAATGAGCATGAGTACTTTTGTGGCCTTTTCTTCTTTTCTCTTTCCCCATTTCTCTTCTTTCTTGTTTCCTAGCTCTTGTTGATTTTAGAGCTACTCTATGTCTAAATGCTTTAGAGATCTGCTGGAAATGGGTCTTGCTTTAGATCTGAGTTACCCACGTCTAGTTAGAGGCTTTATGTCTTAATAGTATCTCTCCAGCAAGACCGGAAGCTCCTTGAAGACAGGCTTATGTCCCATCCTTAGTTTATGTTCTCCTTCAAGGCCTACCAAGTGCATTATAAATACCCCACAAAGGAGGGTATTGTTATTAGTGTTATTCCTAGTCATTGTAGAATGAATAGGACCACTTTTAGGATGATGCTTTGTGCTCCTTGGGTGTTTCCTGTGTGCTTGCATATTTTAATTTATTAATCTGACACAATTTACTGAGCACTCATTGAGGCACAAGGGAAGGAGCTTTGTGAGACGTGGTTCCTGCAGACTGGAAGCTTGCAGTCTCCCTGGGGAGAGGGTGATTAGAATGTGATGTGCTAACTGCAGAAATGGTTTGAACAGGGCTCTCTGGGAGGCTGGGGAAAGAGCCCCGAATGCAGGCAAGAGGTGATGCCAGAGCCCAGTGTCGAAGAGCAAACTAAGTGGAGAGAGAGATGAGTGAGAGGAGAGTGCTCTACAAAGGCTCATCGGAGCTGGGGCTCTGGGACAGCAGTGTGGCCAGAGCACGGGGTGTGCTTGTGGGCGAGGGCAGGGACTGTGGCTTTTGGGGCCAGGGAAGGAAGCAGAGCCTGGGTTATGGAGGCCTTTGTATACCGTGCAAAGAAGCTAGGAGTTTATTTGAAGGCTCAGGGTCTGTATTAAGAGAGTTAGATTTGAATGTCCTTTTATAGTTTTTAAAGATTTATATTTCAGAAAAATCACCCTGGTGACACTGTAGAGGTGGAACCTGGAGGCAGGGAGACCAGTAACAGCCTGTCTGAGAAGAGAGTCTGAGCCAGGCAGAGATGGAGGAGATAGAATGTAGACATATTTAGGGTGTGAGGGTTTACATTCAATATGAGAACATTATTTGCTTTGCTTTCCTTGGTTATAAATACAATATTTACATTTTGTCACATTTGCTTCAGATCTGTTTTTTGTTATAAAAATTTAAAAACTACAGGTGAAGTTTCTCTGCTTAGTTCCACCCATTGTTAAGAATCCGGTATGTGTCCTTACAGTTCAAACTTTTCTATGTTAGTCTCATACTTAAGTATTCATAAACATTATGTAGTATTTATGGAAATGGTTACCATTGTTTCCTGCGAATTGGTGTGTGTGTGTGTGTGTGTGCGCGCGTTGACACGTTTAGCTCTAGTTTATCCATTTTGTCTACTGAACAGTACTTTATCATGTGAATAGGTATCCATTCTCGTATTGGTGTACATTTAGAATGTTTACAATTATTAGCTTTTACAAACATTTCAGCCAACGTGAACATTTTGCACACTGCTCCTGTGCATATGTACGAGGGTCTTTCTAGGATATATACCAGAAATGGGATTGCTGGTCTTAAGTAATACACATTTTCCAATTTAGCACATTCTGCCAAAGACTCTCAGATTTGATTGTATCAGTTTAAACCCCCACCAACAGTGGACAGTCTCTTTCTCCATGTCCTCTGCAGCACTTGTTACTATGGGCCTTATAAAGGTTGCCACTCTTATGTGAATGATTTTTCTTTGCATTTCTTTAATTATCAGAGATATTCAGCAACTTTTCATGTGTATTAGCCTTAAAGTTTCCTTTTCTGTGGGTTACTTGTTTATACCATTTGCTCATTTTGGTGTCGGGGGCGGGAGGCTTGCAACTCTTTTCCTTCCTGTTTTGTTGAGATATAATTGACATAAGCACTGTGTAAGTTTATGGTGTACAACATAATAATTTGACTTACGTACATCATGAAATGATGACCACAGTAAGTTTAGTGAACATCCATCATCTCATATAGTTACAAAATTAAAGAAACAGAAAAAAATTTTCCTTATAAGTTTGTTTTTTGTTTGTTTTTGTTTTTTCGGTACACGGGCCTCTCACTGCTGTGGCCTCTCCTGTTGTGGAGCACAGGCTCCGGACGCGTAGGCTCAGCGGCCATGGCTCACGGGCCCAGCCGCTCCGCGGCATGTGGGATCTTCCCGGACCAGGGCACGAACCAATGTCCCCTGCATCGGCAGGCGGACTCTCAACCACTGCGCCACCAGGGATGCCCCTTATGATAACTTTTAAGATGTACTCTCTCAACAACTTTCATATATAACCGTGCAGCAGTGTTAATGATACTTATCATGTTGTACATTACATCCCAGCACTTATTTATCTTATAACTAGAGGTTTGTGCCTTTGACTGCCTTCATCCAATTTTTTAATTGATTTGTTAGAGTTCTTTATATATTCTATCAATCCTCTCTCTGTATATACATACATGCACATGTGTATATAAAATATAAAATATGTATGTGGGTATATAGGTATAAATAATATCTTCTCTCATTTTATCTCATTTTCAAACTTTATGATATCTTTTTCTAAAAGGAGGTTTCCAAAAAATTGATGCTGCAAAGGTATTAATTTGGCCCTCCATGAGATGTTATTTATGGCTTGTCCAAAAAATCTTTTACTATTTTAATGTCATAAAGCTAGTAGGCATGACCCTGTATATCCTTCTAATAGTCTTAAAGTTTTGCTTCTGACCATTAGGTCTCTAATGCAACAGTATATTTTCACATGTGGTAAGGGACATAGGGAATAGAATTCTATTTATTTACTTTCTTCCTTTAAAAGTCAATTACCCCACAACATTTATTGAACAGTCCATCCTTTACCCACGTAATTATAGTGCTCCCTTCATTGTATACCCAGATCCTCCGTGGGTCCTTGTTTGAGGACTTTCTTTTTCTGTGCATCAGTCTATGTGTTTAACCCTGAGCAGACACCGCAGTGTTTTAAAAAGCTCCACCTACACCGCTATCCAGCACCATCAGTTACCTTCTTCTGGTGATTGTTGAGAGCTCTGGTGAAGTCCAAGACTACTGTGACCATTGTTGGGGAAACCTGGTTTCCTTACTGGGCTCCTTGGGGACATTTACCATCTGCACCTTCAACAGGCATTGTGTGAAAATCAGAGCACCAAAAGCAAATTCTGGCTTTTTCACCATCTCAGATATGGTCTTGAGATAAGAGAGGTTTGCACTTGGCTGAGGGAGTGAGTGAGGATATAATCAGAAAAAGAGAAAGTCTCAGAGATTGCAGGCCTCTGTGACACCTCAGCCCTAAATGCAAGCAGAGAGCGCACAGCTGGCTGCTGGGCCCGTGCTTGGAGAGCTTGCTGCCATCAGGAAGGCTCTGGGAAGCTACAGAAGTCAGACGTCACCTTTCTCTACCTCAGGGAGAGAAGACATTGTGGCCTCCTCAACCCTGTATGTGACTCTTCTCACCCGTCTTGGTTTGCACTGACCAAAACTTCCCAGAGTGGCCACTCCTTTTTCCTTCCACCTGCAGAAGGGTGGAAGTCTTGTCTTTCCTCCTCGCAGCTCTCCCCTCTCAACATGGCGAGCCAGCTGCTCCGTCCGTTGGAAGGAGGCTGTGATCTGCCTGGGAGTTTCTGACTTGCTCATGACTGGGGAGGACAGATCCCACTCTCTGTCTTAAAAGTGCGCTAGATTCTTAGGTCTCGAAGGGTCTGCCAGGTGATCTTGTCCTTCGTGTGTTTTTGTGTTTATACAGGAGGAAACTGAGATGGGGAGAGGTTCAGTAGCTCATCCAACCTGCAGTGCTGGGGAAAGGGGGAGGGGGTCTCCCCCTCCAGGTCTCCCACTCAAGTTTGCTTTTCACTCGGCGGTTCTCCTGACTGGAGAAAAAAAGATTCTAAGGGAAAAAAATCTGCAAAACTCTTCTTATGTGTGCCTTTGTGGCCTTGAGAGTGTGGAGGCCTCCATGCTCTGGGACTAAGAGAGAGACTACATTTGCAGAGACGTTGGTTCCCGACAATAGGCAATTTCTGTATCCTCAGAGATGGGCCCCAGGGGAGGTAGAGGGGATAAAATAAACCTGCGACAATCCGGAAGTTCTGTTTTCTCATACAAAAAAGCATTTGGAGTGTCCTGGGAGAGTTTATGGAGGTAAACGTCACTTCACTCTAAAGTTATATTTCTTTAAAAGGTCATTTGTAAATCAGACCTTAAAAAATAGTCTGTTTAGTCCCAGTGATCTGCACTTCTATTTGAAAAGTCTTCTAGCTTCGTTTCTTTTTTTTTTTTTTCCTGCGGCACTCGGGCCTCTCACTGCTGTGGTCTCTCCCGTTGCGGAGCACAGGCTCCGGACGCGCAGGCCCAGTGGCCATGGCTCACCGGCCTAGCCGCTCTGCGGCATGTGGGATCCTCCCGGACCAGGGCACGAACCCACGTCCCCTGCATCGGCAGGCGGACTCTCAACCACTGCGCCACCAGGGAAGCCCTCTAGCTTCGTTTCTGATTGATATTAACTTGTTAGTGACTGTTCACGCTATAGCTTTAAATTCTTTTATTTCAGCAGATGCTATCTAATAGTTGTAAAGAAATTCTGGAAAATCTGTCTGAAGTGGGAAGCATCATTTGATATAAGAATAATCATCCAGCTTCCTTATGTTTATATCTTCAAAACAGGGAAGCCTCTGTAGACTTATGGGGTTTTGAAGAGGAACCGGCACAGCATCGTAGGCATTGCATTCTCCTGTACAGGCATCCCTTGTTTTATTGTGCTTTGATTTATTGTGCTTCACCAATAGCGTGTTTTTTACAAATTGTGTTTTTTACAATAGTGTTTTTTACAAATTGAAGGTTTGAGGCAACCCTGTGTCGAGCAATTCTATCGGTGCCATTTTTCCAACAGCATTTGCTCACTTCGTGTTTCTGTGTCACATTTTGGTAATTCTTACAAGATTTCACAGTTTCTCAATACTATTATATTTGTTATGGTGACCTGTGATCAGTGATCTGTGGTGTTACTGAATACTATTGCAAAAAGATTATAACTTGCTGAAGGCTCAGATGATGGTTAGCATTTTTAACAATAAAGTATTTTTAAATTAAGGTATGTATTTTTTTAGACATAATGCTATTGCACACTTACTAGACTACAGGATAGTGTAAATATAACTTTTATATGCACTGGGAAGCCAAAAACTTCATGTGACTCGCTGTATTGCTATATTCACTTTATTGTGATGATTGGAACTGAAACTACAGTATCTCTGAGGTCTGCCTGTATTCTGCTGGCACAGAACCCAGAGTCAAGGGCAGGGAACTTAGACCCTGTCTGTTGATGGAGAAGTATTAGAGAATGTGTGGTCGCCACACTTCCCTTTCTACCTCTTTTCATCTGAAAGGCTGTTGCCCCAGACTCTCCTGTCTAGTCCATCAATCTGTTGCAACCAAATCACCCATCTTTGAGAGCTGCAGAAGTCTTACATGCCTCTTTCTGTCCCCTGCCCAGCTGTGTGCTTGGAACTCAGTTAAGACAGACACAATCTCAAATGATCACCAGGGCAATTTTTAAAGGTATTGTTCCTCAGCTGTTGCAATACTTTGGGCACATGAGGGGTTCTAGGACCAGGTTCCTATGTTTCTAACACAACTTACACTACCTTTTGGCATCCAGTGGTAAGAAGAAAGGATTTTTTTTGTTTATTTTTAAAATTTTTTTTGCAGTACGCGGGCCTCTCACTGTTGTGGCCTCTCCCGTTGCGGAGCACAGGCTCCGGACGCGCAGGCTCAGCGACCATGGCTCACGAGCCCAGCCGCTTTGCAGCATGTGGGATCCTCCCGGACCGGGGCACGAACCCGTGTCCCCTGCATCGGCAGGCGGACTCTCAACCACTGTGCCACCAGGGAAGCCCTGTTTGTTTGTTTTTAATCTCACCTTGTCTAAAAGATGTGTGTTTGCTGAACATTCTCTCTTCACTGCATGTGACTGTTGTGAGATAAAAATTTAACCACCAGTAACAAGGTTTATGTGCTTTCGGAGGGAATAAGGACTAGAAAATTCTCCAGGGGGTTTCAGGCTTTCAATTGAATAAGATGTCAGTGCGAAGTAAGAGGACAGAGGTGGTGGCCGTTGAGGGGCAGAGGAAATCCACTCTCCATGGGGAGACATGAACAGCACACAGTGCCTGGGGGTGATGCCGAGCAAGGTGATATGGATAAACCAGGAGACCTTACCTGGAACCTGGGGGAGCAGTAAGAGGGCTGTAGCCACCACTCACGTAGGAGCTCTACTCCCCTTTTGAAAATTATCCATCAAGCCAATAGCATCTCTTGCCTGGATCATGACAGTAGCCTCCTGATTGGTTTCTTCATATTTTTAACTAAATTAAGATTTTAAAAATAAAATCTTGTCATAATACCTCCACCTTTCTCTCCTGCTATGAGCTTCTAAAACTCTTAGGATAAAAACAAAACCATAGCCACTAACAAGGCTTGCATATTCTCACTCCTGCCCATCTCCTGCCTGTCCTCCACACACCCCTGCACCCGCCCCATCTCTCAATATTCTTACCCTTGCTTTCAGGCCTCTAACCATACTGGCGTTTTCTTTAGGCCTCGTGTTAAGCCACTTTCGTCAGCCACATAGCCTGTACATATGCTGTTCCCTTTGCCCGGAATGCTTTTCCCGTTCTCCTTCTCTGAGATCCCATGAATTCATTGTTCATGAATCATTAAAGCACGGTTGGTGAGGGTGAGCCATTCAGAGAATCACACAGGCGTCAATACAAAAGGGTCTGGCAAGGTTACCTCCTGCAGCTGCTCCCAGTACTTGGGCGACAGCAGAGCGTCTTCATCCCCATGTAGCGTTCAGATTTGTTCCACTGGTGCTGGAAATTGGCCAGACTGATGGTAACCTTTCTCTTCTAGGCAACCTTGGGAGCAGGTGGTAGAAAATCTGAACTCAGTCCTGAAGGTATGCCTGAGACAGGAGGGGAGAATTAGAAAATGTAAAGGTGGAAGGAAAGGATGGTCGTTGACACAGAAACTGTCTCACTTTGTCATGGGCTGAGTTGGCCCTCTCTCTTCTCAGGTGGTCTTAGCTTTCAGGCCTTAGAAAGTCACTTAATCCTAACTCCCTTGATTTTACCTAGATGTGATTTATCCAATTCACCCAGTGAGAGCTGGAACTAGAACTCATGCCTCCTGACAACCAGGCCAGTTCTCCCGATAAGGAACGTGGGCAAGTCAGGAGTACGGGATATTCCAACGCTAGGCCTCACCTTAAAAGTCCTCAAGTCTCCAAATTGACATGTTACTCCATCTCAGAAAGGGAAAAGCTTAGGACCCTATCCCAGGTTTTTAGTGACTCCCATACCCCTTTGGACCCTGACCCCTGCTTCCAAATTCTCTGCTTTGGCATTCACCCAGTCTCCCTGCAAGTGGAAACTCACTCCTCGAGGTGATGAACTGTCCCTCTCAGCCAGAACCTTGTTACTGGGGAAACCATTGCAGGCAGCTGACTTGGGCTCATTCAGATGCAGCTGCAGAGTCCAGGGCCTGCGCGAGGGCAACTGCTATCAGAGTGGTCAGTTTTTGGCAACTCTGGAGTATATTGTACCAAGTGGGACGTGGTAATTATGTATTTGTGGCTCTCATTATGTGCCAGTTTAGTTGTCACGGATTCATTGTAGTTTTTAAAACTTTTATTTTCTCTTTAGATCACTCAGCAAAAGAGGGAAATCGATGCCATAGGGCAGGTTTCTTTCTGGAAGAGGCATTCACTTGGGTGGAATAATACATCCAATGACGTAACGCCATTTGATTGGCCAGGAAGTTTCCCCTAAATGGTAGGGGTACAGCCCTGACATGGCTGCCTCTGGGCCCTCCTCAAGGGCCTGGAACTGTGGCAATACAAATATCTACAGCAAACAGTGAGTTGGGCTTGGCTTGGTGGTATACAATTTCTCCTGAAGAGAAGGGACTTAAAACTTCATTTCCATACTGGCCAATCCCCAGCTGTGGGACTGTAGGTTTTTGAAGTTTGACTTCTTTTCTAAAATTACACCTTTGCTCTGTCCCTTACTCATGACAACCTGGAAGTATGGCTTCTATTATTTTAAGCATAGCCAATACAGGAGGCTCCTAACATATGCATGGGATAATTTACATGGGGTGGTTTTAATCAGGGAGAATTCCGTTTATATCGAAGAGCTGGACATTAGGTTTCCTAAGATAGCAAGCTCTTTAACTGAGTCTCCAATATGGTGGATATGGTCAGTTTACATGGGGATTTCCGGGTAGTTCATCAATTGTATGGTGACAATGTGATAGTAACAATAGCTAACGTGATTAAGTGCTTCTGATGTGACAGGCAGCTCTCCTCAGCTTTGTCTACATCACCTCCTTCAGTCCTCACCTAGAGCAAGTTGTGGTGCTGCGTACCACACCAGAAAGGCTGCAGAGAGAGTCTCTGCTTAGTTATCAAGTTGGGTGACATGAGGAAGTTAAGAATATATGATGGAAAACATGGGTTCCAGATCTGACTCTGCTCTTACTGCCTTGTGGAACTTGGAGCCAGTCAGTTAAGCCCTTTGAATCTTGGTTTCAGTTTGAGCAAAGTAGGAGAGACGTGAGTCGTTTGTGTGTTGTGGAGTGCTGTGGTGCTGGTGGTAATGATGATGGTCGCTAAGGTAACATTACCTTAGTATTAATACGCTCACCGTGTATTAAATACTGTTCTAAACAGCAGGCATGGATGATCTCATTTAATCCTCACAGCAATTCTGTGGTACTTATTAGCTCCAATTTTTCTGGTGATGAAACTGAGGCACAGAGAGATATACAACTGATAATAAGTGGTAGAGCCAGGATTCTAATAATATCTACCTCCAAAGCATTTCCTGTCATTCTGTTGCTGATAGGATCAGAATGAAAGATCTTAGTCCTTGCTGTCATACTGAGGGGGCACCACTGGAGGTCTCTGTAATTTGCCTTAGCCAGTATTGCTTGTCTAGAGACCACTATAAAGGAATTGGCTTCCCTCATGCATTTTGGGTCTTAGATTCCTGTGGGGAGCCCCACCTCTCCTCTTCTGTACAGCAGCTCTTCTCCTTAGGTGGCTGGGTTTGTGGCGAAGAACTCTTGGGTAGCTGTGCATCCGGCTGGGAGCTGCCCACCTATGCTGCTTGGATGACCATCCTCAGTTGATCCTGTCTCTTGGGATAAATCTCCAGCTTTGGGTTTGGTGAGGGTCAGATTCTCCTGCCTTCACTGAGCATTCCATCCAAAGCTCACTGTTGTTTGGAAGGACCTTGTGTCATGCATTGTTGAGAACATTGGATGAGTTCTGGGCCACTGACCAGACCCTAGAAGAAATCATCTAGTAGAGCCAAGAAAATCCAGGCAGGGGCCTTAAAGGAATTTAGCAAGGTCTCCATTGCTCAAGTTGTCTCTTATTTTTCATTTATATGGCAAAACATGCATTTATTATAGGAAGAGATTTGCATTCCTTTATACAAATAATTTGAGCCAATTTACAGGAATGGATAGCTGGAGAAATGTGATTCGGTAGTATGTCATAAGGCTATAGTCCATTTTGTGGGACCGATATATTTTTTCCCAGATGGAATTTCTTAGTTAAAGAAAATCATTCAAAGCTGGTATTAAGTCAAATTCTGTGACAGGAAAGCAGTGGTTCCTAACCTTGGTTGCACATTGGAGTCAATGGGAAGCTCTAGAAAATTCTGATGTGTAGTTCTCACCCCAGAAGGTCTGGTTTTCATTGGTTTTAGGTGTGGCCTGGGCATTGGAATTTTTAAAGACTCCCCAGGTGAGTGTAATGTGTAGCCAGGCAGGACGGGCTTCATGGGTAGGCAAACTGTGCAGTTACACAGGGCCCCATGCTTAGAAGGGCTCCGCACTTGGCCTAATGCTCCGCTGTTACCATCTTGGAATTCTTAATACTTTTTGAACAGGGATTTCACATTTTCATTTTTCACTGAGTTCCTTAAATTATGTAGCTAGTTTTTCATCCAGGGCTGAGAGCATCCCATATAAAGGAAGAGGCACCAGCTGAACCACATGCACTGGCTCATGGTCCTCTTAGGAGCAACATGTCATTCAAGCTTAGCATTGCTGCCCATGAAGGTTTGGACATGTCGTGGTGGTGTTGTACCCTATGGTACATCTTTTCTTTTCAAGAGACTTTGAAAAACTGTTGCTAAGATAATTATTAACCTTGCTCTCCAGTACTGGCTGGGAAGTACACACTTGTACTGCTAAACACAGTGCCAAGAGGCCTGGTGTCAGCCCATCTTTCTAGGAGGCCTCTCTTGTGATGGAGAATTTGGCAGGTGGACTCACTGAAGTTGCTGTGCACCCTCCTGCCTTCTCCAGAACCTTGTTCCATCATCAGTGTCCCCCTGCCTTTCTTGAATTTTTATCTCTCCTTTTCTTCTGGCACTTTCCACTCATCTAAAACTAACTTTCCTCAAAGTACTACTTTTCACCAAGAAGATTTTGGGTGAAAAATCTCATCCTTGTAACAATTCTTTTTTTTTTAACATCTTTATTGGAGTATAATTGCTTTACAATGGTGTGTTAGTTTCTGCTTTATAACAGAGTGAATCAGTTATACATATGTCCCCATATCTCTTCCCTCTTGCGTCTCCCTCCCTCCCACCCTCCCTATCCCACCCCTCTAGGTGGTCACAAAACACCGAGCTGATTTCCCTGTGCTATGCGGCTGCTTCCCACTAGCTATCTACCTTACGTTTGTTAGTGTATATATGTCCATGCCACTCTCTCACTTTGTCACAGCTTACCCTTTCCCCTCCCCATATCCTCAAGTCCATTCTCTAGTAGGTCTGTGTCTTCATTCCTGTTCTGCCCCTAGGTTCTTCAGAACAATTTTTGTTTTTTAGATTCCATATGTATGTGTTAGCATACAGTATTTGTTTTTCTCTTTCTGACTTACTTCACTCTGTATGACAGTCTCTAGGTCCATCCACCTCACTACAAATAACTCAGTTTCATTCCTTTTTATGGCTGAGTAATATTCCATTGTATATATGTGCCACATCTTCTTTATCCATTCATCTGTTGATGGACACTTCGGTTGCTTCCGTGTCCTGGCTATTGTAAATAGAGCTGCAATGAACATTTTGGTATGTGGCTCTTTTTGAATTATGGTTTTCTCAGTGTATATGCCCAGTAGTGGGATTGCTGGGTCGTATGGGAGTTCTATTTTTAGTTTTTTAAGGAACATCCATACTGTTCTCCATAGTGGCTGTATCGGTTTACATTCCCACCAGCAGTGCAAGAGGGTTCCCTTTTCTCCACACCCTCTCCAGCATTTATTGTTTCTAGATTTTTTGATGATGGCCATTCTGACTGGTGTGAGATGATATCTCATGGTAGTTTTGATTTGCATTTCTCTAATGATTAATGATGTTGAGCTCTCTTTCATGTGTCTGTTGGAAATCTGTATATCTTCTTTGGAGAAATGTCTATTTAGGTCTTCTGCCCATTTTTGGATTGGGTTGTTTGTTTTTTTAATGTTGAGCTGCATGAGCTGCTTATAAATTTTGGAGATTAACCCTTTGTCAGTTGCTTCATTTGCAAATATTTTCTCCCATTCTGAGGGTTATCTTTTCATCATGTTTATGGTTTCCTTTGCTGTGCAAAAGCTTTGAAGTTTCATTAGGTCCCATTTGCTTATTTTTGTTTTTATTTCCATTTCTCTAGGAGGTGGGTTAAAAAGGATCTTGCTGTGATTTATGTCATAGAGTGTTCTGCCTATGTTTTACTCTAAGAGTTTGATAGTTTCTGGCCTTACATTTAGGTCTTTAATCCATTTTGAGCTTATTTTTGTGTATGGTGTTAGGGAGTGTTCTAATCTCATACTTTTACATGTACCTGTCCAGTTTTCCCAGCACCACTTATTAAAGAGGCTGTCCTTTCTCCACTGTACATTCCTACCTCCTTTATCAAAGATAAGGTGACCGTATGTGCGTAGGTTTATCTCTGGGCTTTCTATCCTGTTCTATTGGTCTATAGTTCTCTTTCTGTGCCAGTACCATACTGCCTTGATTACTGTAGCTTTGTAGTACAGTCTGAAGTCAGGGAGTGTGATTCCTCCACCTCCATTTTTCTTTCTCAAGATTGCTTTGGCTATTCGGGGTCTTTTGTGTTTCCATACAAATTGTGAAATTTTTTGTTCTAGTTCTGTGAAAAATGCCAGTGGTAGTTTGATAGGGATTGCATTGAATCTGTAGATTGCTTTGGGTAGTAGAGTCATTTTCACAATGTTGATTCTTCCAATCCAAGAACATGGTATATCTCTCTATCTATTTGTATCATCTTTAATTTCTTTCATCAGTGTCTTATAATTTTCTGCATACAGGTCTTTTGTCTCCTTAGGTAGGTTTATTCCAAGATATTTTATTCTTTTTGTTGCAGTGGTAAATGGGAGTGTTTTCTTAATTTCACTTTCAGATTTTTCATCATTAGTGTATAGGAATGCAAGAGATTTCTGTGCATGAATTTTGTATCCTGTTACTTTACCAAATTCATTGATTAGTTCTAGTAGTTTTCTGGTAGCATCTTTAGGATTCTCTAAGTATAGTATTATGTCATCTGCAAACAGTGACAGCTTTACTTCTTCTTTTCTGATTTGGATTCCTTTTTCTTCTCTGGTTGCTGTGGCTAAAACTTCCAAAACTATGTTGAATAATAGTGGTGAGAGTGGGCAACCTTGTCTTGTTCCTGATCTTAGTGGAAATGGTTTCAGTTTTTCACCATTGAGGATGATGTTGGCTGTGGGTTTGTCATATATGGCCTTTATTGTGTTGAGGAAAGTTCCCTCTGTGCCTACTTACTGTAGAGTTTTTATCATAAATGGGTGTTGCATTTTGTCAAAAGCTTTCTCTCCATCTATTGAGATGATCATATGGTTTTTCTCCTTCAGTTTGTTAATGTGGTATATCACGTTGCTTGGTTTGTGTGTATTGAGGAATCTTTGCATTCCTGGGATAAACCCCACTTGATTATAGTGTATGATCCTTTAAATGTGCTGTTGGATTCTGTTTGCTAGTATTTTGTTGAGGATTTTTGCATCTATGTTCATCAGTGATATTGGCCTGTAGTTTTCTTTCTTTGTGACATCTTTGTCTGGTTTTGGTATCAAGGTGATGGTGGCCTTGTAGAATGAGTTTGGGAGTGTTCCTCCCTCTGCTATATTTTGGAAGAGTTTGAGAAGGTTCGGTGTTAGCTCTTTTCTAAATGTTTGATAGAATTTGCCTGTGAAGCCATCTGGTCCTGGGCTTTTGTTTGTTGGAAAATTTTTAATCACAGGTTCAATTTCAGTGCTTTGGATTGGTCTGTTCATATTTTCTTTTTTTTCCTGGTTCAGTCTCGGAAGGTTGTGCATTTCTAAGAATTTGTCCATCTCTTCCAGGTTGTCCATTTTATTGATATACAGTTGCTTGTAGTAATCTCTCATGACCTTTTGTATTTCTGCAGTGTCAGTTGTTACTTCTCCTTTTTTATTTCTAATTCTATTGATTTGAGTCTTCTCCCTTTTTTTCTTCATAAATCTGGCTAATGGTTGATCAATTTTGTTTATCTTCTCAAAGAACCAGGTTTTAGTTTTATTGATCTTTGCTATCATTTCCTTCGTTTCTTTTTCATTTATTTCTGATCAGATCTTTATGATTTCTTTCCTTCTGCTAACTTTGGGGCTTTATGGTTCTTCCTCTGATTTCTTTAGGTGTAAAGTTAGGTTGTTTATTTGAGATGTTTGTTGTTTCTGGAGGTAGGATTGTATTGCTATAAACTTCCCTCTTAGAACTGCTTTTGCTGCATCCTATAGGTTTTGGGTCGTCATGTTTTCCTTGTCATTTGTTTCTAGGTATTTTTTGATTTCCTCTTTGATTTCTTCAGTGCTCTCTTGGTTATTAAGTAGTGTGTTGTTTATCCTCCATGTGTTTGTATTTCTTACCGATTTTTTCCTGTAATTGATATCTAGTCTCATAGCGTTGTGGTTGGAAAAGATACTTGATATGATTTCAGTTTTCTTGAATTACCAAGGCTTGATTTGTGACCCAAGATATGATCTATCCTGGAGAATGTTCCGCGAGCACTTGAGAAGCATGTGTATTCTATTGTTTTTGGGTGGAATGTCCTATAAATATCCATTAAGTCCATCTTGTTTATGTATCATTTAAAGCTTGTGTTTCCTTATTTATTTTCATTTTGGATGACCTGTCCATTGGTGAAAGTGGGGTGTTAAAGTCCCCTAGTATGAATGTGTTACTGTCGATTTCCCCTTTTATGGCTGTTAGTATTTGCCTTATGTATTGAGGTGCTCCTATGTTGGGTGCATAAATATTTACAATTGTTATGTCTTCTTCTTGGATTGATCCCTTCATCATTATATAATGTCCTCCTTTGTCTCTTGTAATAGTCGTTTTAAAGTCTATTTTGTCTGACATGAGTATTGCTACTCCAGCTTTCTTTTGATTTCCATTTACATGGAATATCTTTTTCCATCCCCTCACTTTCAGTCTGTATGTGTCCCTAGGTCTGAAGTGGGTGTCTTGTAGACAGCATATGTATGGGTCTTGTTTTTGTATCCATTCAGCCAATCTATGTCTTTTGGTTGGAGCATTTAATCCATTTACATTTAAGGTCTTATAACCATTCTTTAACTCTTTGTAGCTTAGCTTCTCCCACCCCAGCTGCCCAAAAGGACTTCATGCAAGCCTGCTGGTTCCCTCCAAACTGCTAAAATTGCTTTATCTCAGTTCCCATCCTGAACTTCTCTGGTGAGCTTGACAGTGTCAGAAAACATTTCCACCTTGTTATAAATGCAAGTTCATGGCTCCCACCAGACTACTTAATCAGAATCTCTCGGGAAAGAGGCCCAGCAATAGTTTTTAAAATCTCTTTCAGTGATTTCTGTGCATGGTAATGTTTCAAAACCACTGCTTTACAGATAATTATTGAAGAAATTGCATCCTAGCCCTTGTAAGACAATGCGCTACCTTTCATTTCTAACTTCAGGTGTTTGCTTTATGTTGAAATTATACAGTGCTGAAAGGTGGTTATGATTAATGATTAAGAGCATGGACTCTGGAACCACTCCATCTCAGTTGGAATTTCAACTCTGTTCCTTACTACCTGGGTGACCCTGGATGCCTCAGTTTCTTCACCTCTACAATGGGATAATAATAGCACCCACTTCACAGAGCTGTGGTGAGATTTAGGTGAGTTAATACATGTAAGGCAGTTAGAACTGTGCCTGTGTTGAGGATTCAACAAAGGTTAGGTTTTTGTGTGTTTAAATTTTATTTCCTCCCACAGCTAAGGTTCCGATGATCAATAGGGGAGCTCCAAATCAGATGGGTTTCTATCTTTGGCAGCTCTCCATGTGGTATAGTTACTGGGAAAGTTGTCCTTTCTCTCTTAGTTCAAAACCATAGTCCAAAACCATTTTCCCCTTCTCAGGTTCCCCAGTCCACCTAAGGTATCTGTCCTGCTCCCATTCGGGGTAATGATTTCCCGTGGCAGGGGTCCTCAGCCGGCTGGGATTCACTGGCTTACTGTCAGCTAGGACCTTACTCCCAGTCTGGCAGTATTGAGTTAATTTTAACATGGTCAAGAAGAAAGCATTCAAAAGCTGGACAAGAAATAAGACTGTTGAAGTTGTAGAGAACCAGTTCTCAACCTTTTCTGAATGGTGGAATCACTGGGTATTAAAAAAAAAGTATACCAGCAGTACTGAGGTCCTATCCCAGATGAATTAAGTAGAAGTCCCTGGGCCTGAGGCCTGGCACTGGTGTATTTCAGAAGCTCCCTGGGTGAATCTAACGTGCTGCTGAGTTGAGAATTGATGTAGAGTAAGACATGGGACTCAGTATAGGGAGGGAGGGAATGGGACGCGTTTCTTGGGAAAAGGAACAAGCCCTCATATCTGTTGACCTTTACAACTTACTTCGATAAAGTGGCTCAAATATATTGAAAGAGAGCAGTCTACAAGGGGCCAAGAGGGAGATGGAGATGGACCGGATGATTTAATGGGTTGTCTCTCCTGTAGTTAATTTCTCTAGATCTCTTGAGCTGTATTGATTTTGTAAATCGCTTTTGTCACATCTGCCCCTTCTGCCTGTGGGAACTGGTGGGTCTTAAAAATTGAATGGGGGGGTAGATTAATCAATATCAAGATTTATTGACTTGGAACATTTATATTAACTGTAGTGAAGTCAGGATTAATTTGAACCTTTTCAGTACTTGATTAAGTGGAATAGTTGTATTATATACAGGGTATTTTGCAAATATTATCCTTCATGGATTTGGTATAGCTCTCACCTCCACTTCATGAAATGACTCTCCTTGTTTGTGAGACTATTGGGATTTATACTATAATAGCAATTGAATTGAGATACTTTTCAAAGGCCAAGTCACAATGGTAGGAGGAAATTCTAGGTTCTGCTTGCACATTACTTCTTTCAGAAACACCTGTTTTTTTCACTCTGGGGTTAAATTTTCAGCTATTTTAGTTTCAGGAGCAGGAACTAGATGACACATGTATTTAAAAAATTCTGTTCTTTGTGGAAAATTTGCCTATCGCTTTTAAAAAGTCAATAACTACTTTGTTTAATTAAATAATTAATGCCTGTCCTTTCACCAAGAAGGATTTACCCTATCTTTTTCAAAGGGCATACATGAGAACACTTCAAACACAGCCTGTACTTAATGGGGATGTTGTTCATATCATTATGCATGAGCAGGGCTTACCGTCAAGAAGGGAAGAATTTTGAGTTGTCTAGTCGTGGTGAGGCGGATGCACAAAATCACCCACTTCCCTATCTCTCTTGGTGCTCTTGTGAAAAAGAATTAAATGTGTCTCTAAGAATTACAGCCTCGTTTCGTAGGGTATAAGGTGGATCCAAGCTCACAATTCTCCCTGGGATCTGTACACGTGACATTGGACTTGGTTAACAGCTGACAAGACCCTCTAAAATGATGAAAGGATGCTATGTGCACATGGGGGATTGTGGTAGCGTGGGACACTGTTGAGGGAGGCCTTTTGTTTGTTTCTCCAAGGACAGAGTTTCGTGAAATGTGAGCTTCAGAGAGCCAGATTGCTCGGGTATGGCTCAAGGCCACCGCTAGTGCATGAGATAAGTTAGATTGGAACAAGAGTGTCCTCTTCCTTGGTAGAGAAGTAAGATCCTCTTGTCAAGGACTTCCGGTTCCTTTTTGCTCTTCACCCACTTCATTAGGGTGTCCTTGAGTCAATAAGGTCATTTTTGCTGCTGGCTGCCAGCTGCCTACCCGCTGTCCCTCCTCCAACCTGGCCAGGGTTTGTTGCTTTGTTTTCACTGCTCGTTACCCATGACTTCTTGGCAAGGACTTGCAGGGCATGAGTATCCACTCTGCGTGACCCACCACGAAGCACTTCTCTAACCTCTGGTGTTGATAAGCGCTTGCCAAGCCTAACTCTTAAGTACTTGGCAAATGTTAGCTATGCCTCCTCTATTTCCTTTTTAAGACGGGCTAAGCAAGGGCAAGAAGAGTGAATGATAATGACAGTGAGGAAGGTAACTATTTATTGAGAACCTATTATGTGCCAGGTCCTGGATTACATCAGGCATAGCTGTTGTTTCGTTAAAGCTTCATAAACATAATACAAAGTAACTATTATTGTCCTTACTTTACCTATGATGAAACTGAGGCATGTACAGGTTGATTAAATTACCTGAAAATTGTCAGTGTCAGAGCCTTAGCTTGAACTCAGCCCTGACTTCAAAGCCCATTGTAATGCTCTGCCCAGACCCTGACTACTAAGCCCCTGCTTAGGTGCTCTGTGCCTGACTGGAGAGTCTGCTGTGCGTTCATTGGAGAGTCTGCTGTGCGCTCATTGGAGAGTCTGCTGTGCGTTCATTGGAGAGTCTGCTGTGCGTTCATTGGAGAGTCTGCTGTGCGTTCATTGGAGAGTCTGCTGTGCGTTCATTGGAGAGTCTGCTGTGCGTTCATTGGAGAGTCTGCTGTGCGTTCATTGGAGAGTCTGCTGTGCGTTCATTGGAGAGTCTGCTGTGCGTTCATTGGAGAGTCTGCTGTGCGTTCTATACTTTGCATGTATACGCTTGCTCCTTCGTGTATCCACTGTGAGCTTACCCTCTCAAGCCTCTTGATTAAAGGAATAAAAATCTAGAATCTTTTAGGGCTTCTCTTGCCCTGTGTTGTCCTAAGCTGCTCTCAAGGTTTCCTGGAAGACCGCGTAGATAATAGGCTCATTGTTTTAGAGAATCTCCCTTCTTAAATTCTTGCCAAGTTTCCCTCTATGGAGCCCTCCCGTAGCCCAATCAAGTTAGGACTGTGGGAAGTCTCTTTGCCCACAGTTCTTTATTTTTATACTTCTTGCATAGCCCCTGGGAAGTGGGTAGGGCAGGCATTACTGTCCCTGTCCCATAGATAAGGACACTGAGATACAAAGGGCCGGGTTGACTTTATTGAAGAGACGGTTCTGGCTATTGTAACTCATAGCCCGAGGTCTTGTCCCCACATCACACAGGCTCCCAGTCACCTCCTTAAGCCATATGTGCTCACTTGTGTGGATAAAGTAGGATTTCATTTCTTCTCTAATTTGTACCCTAACCCAGAGTAAGCTCTCTGTACCTGGTAGCTATGATAATACCACCAATCAAGTAGTAGCAGTTATTAGGAAGAATGATGCTGTTACCCATGCAGGTGACCTGGGCTGATGATTTGCAGAACAAGTTAGATCTGAGAGGACTTTCTCTCTTCTTTTGCTACCCAGCTGGTTATCAGGTCATTGCTGTGCTTAGCAATTTGCTTTTTAATTAAAGTGCATGTTTAACAAAAAATTATATATTTAAAATTAATGCCTACCTGTTGTTGAAAATATTGATACTGTGGGAAAACATAAAATATTGATACTGTGGGAAAACAAAATATTGACACTATGGGTACTCACCCATAATCCTACTATTCAGACACAACAACTTTTATCACGTATGTATTGTATTTCCTTCCTGTCTTTTTTCCTACATGGGCTCAAGCTTAGGAAGACACAGGGTGAGGTCCTCAGCTTGACACCAGTTATTCAGGGTCTACAATCAAAGTTGTCTCTTGCCCCTTCACAGTCCTTTGGGTAAGAGGTTCTCTGTAGCAGCAGGGACAGGTCTTCAAACAACCCAGTGGGCTCTTTGCCACTGTCTGACTCTCATTGCTGCTGCTCTCTGACTGGACAGTTTCAGCTCCTTTAATTAAAATGTGCTGGAAAAAAAAAATAAAATGTGCTGGAAACTTCTGTTTCCTGAATACTAACAAGCATTTTTCTTTATATTGCTGCTCTGTACTTCTGGGCAGTTGGTAGAACCAGGTATACTTACAAAAATATTCATATCTCAAAAAGACAGAGTTGGTGTCCTGGCTCTTTTTTGCTTAGTTGATAGTAATCTAAGACCTGCCTTGGCTCCTGGAAGTTGCTAACCTCTATGGGCTAAATAAAACCGATCAATAAATCACTCTCCATCCTTTGAGGGATGAAGAAGCTCAATACTTATGATGTTCTACTAGTCACCTCATTCTCATCCTCCAGTAATATAGGTCATGTGCTTACAGTTCACAATCAACAGTCATTTTTTGGCCATCAACTATTCTGTGCTCACCTTGTGTGTGATATGTGGCGTTATCATCTCTCAAGAGAAACAGAGACCAAAGCATAAAGGACTTGGTTCAGTTGAAACCAAGCCTTAGGTAAGGTTTTTTTTTTTTTTTTTTTGAATAAGAAAGAAATAAGCTGGCAGCTGTGCATTTGGAACTTCTTGGTATTTTTCTGATTCTGGTCCTGATTTCATTTGGATTTTCCCTAAGTTGAAGTTTACTTTTGCCTCTCAAAGGTTTTCTTCCAAGGTCTAGATGATGCAAATTGATAATGTAAACAAAGCTGTTGGGAACATGGGTACTTATTGCAACACTAAAGATAAATATTCTCTTTATTCCCAAGACTAAGTAGGTTTTCAACAAAAGTCTGGGGAATGACTTTAAAAGGTCTTATAAGTACCTGTTGCTTACAAACAATTGATTTGCTAATTACAAGCCTCTCTTATTTAGTCATTGAAGCTATTACTCCAAAAATTTTAGCAGGTAGCCCTTGGGCAGTTTTAGGTATGGGAAAGTAAGAAAATTACCATTTAAGATACCATTAGTTAGTCTTTTTACTAAATTGGGTTGGCCTTCCTTATCCCTTATCCCATTAAGATTGCTTGAGGATTTTATAATTGGACATGCAAAGTGAAACATGTTTTACATGGGAAAAATTCAAGAGTACTTAAAAAATTGGAAACAACAGCAGCTACTAGGGTGCAGAGCATGGGAATGCTGGGAACCCAGCCTCAGTTTATGACCAGAAATGCCTGAAGTTAAACATTCACATGCTTCCTAAAATGGAATGTGAGAAATTGGAGATGTAAAACTGCTATGGATATGGCTATCTGCTATGGATTTAGACAATATTGAACTGTGATGAGCTCCTAAGCCCCTAAGAACAGATTTCTGAGGTTTTAGAGGGTCCTAAGAAAGACTGAGGATATGGTCACGAGAGGCTACATCCCAACCACTAGCACTCCTAGTTGAGCTGTAAATTGGGGCAGAGCCACAGAGTGAAGATGATTTGTTAATGTTCTATAAATTACTCCTTACCTGGGATTACATGCTGGTCTCCCAAGTTGGACCAGCGCTCCAGGTAAGCAGATACACTCAATGAATTGGGAGTCAGAAGATCCAGGTTCCAGCCCCAGTTCTGTAGGTTCTGGGGTCCCTGGATCAATCACTTAATCTTCTTTGGATCTCAGTTTATTGCCCTGTGAAATGGATTCTCTTCATCCCTCCCTACTTTGTAGATGGGAAAAACGAGGCTCAGAGAGTTTAAATCACCTGTCCGACCTGACATAGCTATTAAATGGCAGAACTAACTACCAGATGTAGTAGTGCTTTGTCAATAAAGGTTTATGCAAAGGAAAATGCTATTATTATATGTGCGAAGGCAGTCTTCAGAATCCCAGCTAGACTAGACGTCTTTATATGTGGCCTCCCTTTCCTGCTTGTAGACTTCCTAGTACCTCGTATGCACTTGCTGTTCTATCCTTCCACCTTCCCTCATCCTACTCCCTTACCTGTCCTCTCTTGGATCTGCTGCTTTGGGCAGTTTTTGGTTTCTAATTATGCCATTGAGCCCTTCCTGTGTATTCCTTCAAAATATGTCTTCCTAGTCTGCTCTCTGCTTTTATGATAACTTTGAGTTACTTTATTAACTAAATGGCTCAAGGTGGGCCATTTGTATTTTAACAGATGTTTATTGGCAATATTTTGACCCAGAGTCCAAGACAGAGCAGAGTGTATTTGGGAAGCTAGGAGTTTTTTGACTCCGGTCAAAGTTTATAAGCTCGCATAGCTTCTGTTAGAGGAGATGGCTTCACTTTGCTGTAGGGTCTAGTTAAGTGTAACTGGTGATGTTATGGGACTAGTTCAAAGAAGAAAGATGTATAAGCAAAAGACAAAGACATTGTTAAAAGAATAAAGCTCAATAATTCTAATTAGCAAATTTTAAGCACTAATTGGAAAGGGGGTCTGTGTCCTTACTATCATGTTTAAAAGAAAAAGTCACACTGTAAGTCTGCTCATGTTAAATATGTCACTGAAAAAAGCAAATTAAGGTATTTGGGGTCATTTTTTCCCCTCACTGCTCATTTGTCACCAATCCAGCCAATGCTACTTTCTGAGGATCTCTTATAGCTATTCCAACCTCTTAAGCTATTATCCACAATGCCAAGGCTGAGATCATGCCATTATCCTGACCATGTCTCTTGGTCTTCCATTTCCCTGTCTGCAACCCTTCTTTGCTCCAGTCATTTCAACATAATAATCTGGACTCTAAACTTAGTTTTTCTGTTTCAACTCTTGATACCCACCCAATCAGCTCATGTTCCAGCCACACAAAACTTACTGACTTCATCCTGATTTTACTAATACACTTTTTGTGTGTACTGCACGTAAGGTTCCCTCTTTCTTTACCTCTCTGTTTTGTAGCTGCCTTCTCATCCTTCCAGATGTTGCTCAGATCTTATCTCCTTGGGATGCTTTCTCTGAAATTAAGTGGCTCTTACAACTTTTATTCCATTCGTTATAGCACTTGTCACATTTTATTGTGATTATTTGCTTTAGTCATCTCCACTCACCTCTAGACTCTAAGTTTTCTCTAGTACCTATCTCAATGACTAATAAGAAAATGTGTCTTGTAAATAAATGAATAAATGAGCAAATGAAAGCGTGATGAACAAATCTCAATTTTACATCATTCTCATACTTGGAGCAAATTAAATCATTCTACTAAACTTAAAGTCTATAGCCTACATACAAGAAAAGGAAAGTAATGGGAAGAGGGAGAATCACTGATGTACCTTGATTACCTATAGAGGTCTAAGATTGGGCCTAACTGTAAACTTTGGGAGCAATGCTTACAAGCCTGAGGTAAAGGTATGAATGGATGAAGCTCCTTCCACATTGTGGTTTTTTGTTTTTGTTTTTAAATTTTTATTGGAGTGTAGTTGATTTACAATGTTGTGTTAGTTTCAGGTGTACAGCAAAGTGAATCAGTTATTCAAATACATATATCCACTCTTTTTTAGATTCTTTTCCCATATAGGCCATTACAGAGTATTGAATAGAGTTCCCTGTGCTATACAGTAGGTCCTTGTTATCTATTTTATATATAGTAGTGTGTATATGTAAATCCCAATCTCTCAATGTTATGGTTGTCCCCTGGTAACCATAAGTTTTTCTACACCTATAACTCTATTTCTGTTTTTTAGGTAAGTTCATTTGTACCCTTTTTTTTAGATTCCACATATAAGCGATATCATATGATTCTTATTTTTCTCTGTCTGACTTACTTCACTCAGTATGGCAATCGCTAGGTCCATCCATGTTGCTGCAAATGGCATTATTTCATTCTTTTTTATGGCTGAGTAATATCCCATTGTATATATGTACCGCATCTTCTTTATTCATTCCTGTTGGTGGACATTTAGATTGCTTCCATGTCCTAGCTATTGTAAATAGTGCTGCAGTGAACATTGGGGTGCATGTATCTTTTCAAATTATGGTTTTCTTAGGATATATGACCAGGAGTGGGATTGCTGGATCATATGGTAGCTCTATTTTTAGTTCTTTAAGGAATCTCCATACTGTTCTCCATAGTGGCTGTACCAATTTACATTTTCACCAACAGTGTAGGAGGGTTCCCTTTTCTCTACACCCTCTCCAGCATTTATTGTTTGTAGACTTTTTGATGATGGCCATTCTGACCGGTGCGAGGTGATACCTCATTGTAGTTTTGATTTGCATTTCTCTAATAATTAGTGATGTTGAGCATCTTTTCATGTGCTTTTTAGCCACCTGTATGTCTTCTTTGATTGTGTTGTAAACAATGGAAAGGGCATCAGTCAACAAAAGAATTAATCCAGCAAATTACAGAGTATCTACTTTTGATACCAGTGTGAAGGCAAAAATTAGATTACCTGGATTTTCAAAGAGTTTATCTGGGAAGTTAGATTTACAAAAATGACGAATACTTACATAGTGATTAATATGTATCAGGTATTATTCTAAGCTATAATTATGTTAATATGTTTGATACTCACTGAAACCATAGATGATGGCACTAGTATTGTCCCTCATTTTACAGGAAATGTAGGCACACTGAGTGACTGGCCTAATGTCTTGGGTAGTAATGACTAGGCATTCTGCTTTCAGAGTCTGTCTCTTGATACTGTGACATACACACAGGGACATAATTATATTCCACAGAATTGCAGAACAATATGAGAGAATGTGGTATAGAGGAAAGCATATTTTCTATGGAGTCAGATAGTCCTAGATTTAATTTTTGGTTTTATCACTTACAAGATATTGGTGCTCTACATGTTATTAGAGTTCTTTGAGATCATCTAAAGATTAAGGATATGATAACGTATGTTTAAAACGTTGTGCATTTAAACACACTTAGTAGGTGTTCAAATATTTATTTCTGACTGTTTTTTTCCTCAATAAACAGTTCTCTTCCCCTTCCTTTTGAATAGAATTAGGTAAAAAATGTGTGCTAATGAAAAATAAATGGCAGTGTATCATAATGCATAAGACATTAGAAGAGGCAAGTAGGAAAGACTAGGGCAGGAAGCTTAGGTGGAATAATGAATCAGTTCTGGGTTAACACACCTAAGACTCTATCAAATATTCATGGTATCACCATGGCTCTGGGCTTCCTGAAAAGGAAGTATCTAAACTGGTGTTCAGTCTCAAGACCCAGATAACCTTGTCCTGTTTCAACCCTGAACTTTAACATTTGAAGTATCTCAAGTATATTAAACATTAGAGGTCAGGGATGCTACGTGCAAAGGAAACGGGAGCCTTTATAGTGGAGATGTGTGTTTCTCTGAGGTCAGAGGGGACAGTGGTCGTCAGGAGGGCGGGAGCAGGAGGACTGAGATGGGAAAGGTGATGCTTAAGAGTGCAGCAGCCCTAGGCAGTTAGTAATGAAGCAGATGCCGCAGAGGAAGCATAGACAGTACAGCAGCAGCCCGCGGAAACTATCTTTTGCTTTTGGTCCTTAATGTCCTCTTTTTTTTTTTTTTTTTATTTTAAGAAGATCTTGGGGGTAGGAGTTTATTAATTATTTATTTTTGCTGTGTTGGGTCTTCGTTTCTGTGCGAGGGCTTTCTCTAGTTGTGGCAAGTGGGGGCCACTCTTCCATCGCGGTGCGCGGGCCTCTCACCATTGCGGCCTCTCTTGTTGTGGAGCACAGGCTCCAGATACGCAGGCTCAGCGGCCATGGCTCATGGGCCCAGCCGCTCCGCGGCATGTGGGATCCTCCCAGACCAGGACTCGAACCCGTGTCCCCTGCATTAGCAGGCAGATTCTCAACCACTGCCCCACCAGGGAAGCCGTTAATGTCCTGGTTTTGAGCCGATGAGCAGGTATTCCACTGGTGTGGAGACAGCTTAATGCAAACCAGCTGTGTTTTAAATATATAAACCCTCACCGGAAATGTGTAGTAAACCAGGGACAAAGCCGTGTGGTTGTGTATCCTTGGTGCCTGCAAATTATACCTGTTCATGGAGACAGCACTTGTATTATGGGTATCTCCCGGATGAAACAGGATTTGAAAAGTATCCATTCTTCCTCCAGTGTGGTGATCCAGCAGCAAAAGAAGGACTACTAGATGTGAGGGAGTGGGAGTAGGAAGCTGTGGTGTGATGGAAATGCAAAAGCCCAAAGAGGATAGCTGGTGCCGTCTGCCAATGAGAGGGAGCCCTCCTGAATTCCTGGCAGAGCCATTGAAATGGAACTGATGAGGAAGGTGGGAGAACTCATTACCCACCTTTATGTATTATCTCTGTAAGTAGAGAAGACCTGTGTGTTATAGGCTTTTAGCTTGGACCTAAAGGAGACTGCTAACTAGAGCTGCCAGAATAATAATTGCAATATTCTTTTTTTTTTAAATTTTGACTTTGAATGTGTGCTTTTTATTCAGTGTTAAAAATGTGAGTTATCAAGCTTTTGTGATTTGTTTGAAAAATAAAAGATGGGCAGTTTGAACCCCATGTAAGCATGAAAATGGGGTGGTAAAAAATAGATCCCTAGTGGGTCTTAAGGCTTACCACATACTGATACATGTTTAATTACAATGGGCATTAGAATTACAGAATAGTACCATAAATATTAGATATGAATATCTTAGATTCTTTGATCATATACCAGGTTAGAGAAACAACTTCAAAAGTGCTGTAGGTTGAGCCAGAAGTGTTTATGTGCCTAAGGGGGCTTTGACTCCAAGGAGGTCCTTAGTATGAATTTTGTTTATTGCTTAAAATAGGAAAGCTTCGTTAATCAATGGTTGTTGAAAGAGAGCATGTCAAATACTTAGAAGTTTGTCGTTCTTTAAATCGTATCTATATTGTTCTTTTAAATATGCCATATGACACAGTTCATAATTATTTTTAGGGCCTTAAAAATCCATGTTGACTAAAAACAAGTTCCATAAATATTGTACTACAACTAGTATAAGGTTATAAGATACTTATTTGGGATATGTTGTATAATTACAGTTAACAGCAATTAGTAGTTGCCCAAATCAAAGTCATAGTATCTGTGAGGAAATAGCCTTAAACACACTAATCTTTTAAAACTCAAAGTCATATGGGGAAAATATCTTTATTAATTATAGAACATTTCCCATCCTGGTTTCTAAAGAAATCTAATTGTAACACACTCAAGTAAAAATCAGTTATTTCAGGGACTTCCCTGGCCATCCAGTGAGTTAAGACTTTGCCTTCAAATGCAGGGGGTGTGGGTTCGGTCCCTGGTCGGAGAGCTAAGATCCCACGTGCCTCGTAGCCAAAAAGCAAAACATAAAATGGAAGCAGTGTTGTAAAAAATTCAATAAAGGCTCTAAAAATGGTCCACTTCCCAGGGCTTCCCTGGTGGCGCAGTGGTTGAGAGTCCGCCTGCCGATGCAGGGGACACGGGTTCGTGCCCCGGTCTGGGAGGATCCCACATGCCGCGGAGCGGCTGGGCCCATGAGCCATGGCCTCTGAGCCTGCGTGTCTGGAGCCTGTGCTCTGCAACGGGAGAGGCCACAACAGTGAGAGGCCCGCGTACTGCAAAAAAAAAAAAAAAAAAGGTCCACTTCCCCCCAAAAAATTCTTAAAAAAACATCAATTATTTCATATTTCATCCTAGTAGAAACTTAAACCTTTTGATTGGTTTACATTTCTAAAACTCTCTGAAATACAGTCTGTTGTATTTCCTGGAGTTGTGAAAAATGAAAGCCCATTAGAATTGTGGAGTTGGAAGGGGCTCTGGAAGTTACCCAGTCAAAAGTCCCCAAAAGAGTTGGGATTCCTTTTAAAACTGACCCTTAGGATGGTTGTCTAGTTTAGCTTAACCAGCTTCAGTAATTGGGAACTCACTCTACTTCACTGTTGAAGAATTTTTAGTTATTAGAAAATTCTTCACAGTGGGGACAAATATGTCTCTTTGCAAGGTGACTGTCAGGTGCCATTTGAAGCAATGTGGGACATGTTTATCTACTCCCTCTTCCAGTAAACAAAACGTTACATATTTGAAGAAAGTGATCATTTCATCTTTCAGTGTCTTCAACTTCACATCCTTCAGTTGTTCAGCATTTTTATGGTTATAAATTGTTTCACCATCCTATTCCAAACACTTTCTAATTTGTCAGTGTTCTTATTAAGATGTTTCCGGACATGATTCGTCCATTCATTGCACACCTATTAAGCTCCTATTATGTGCCAGGAACTGGGGATATAATGGAGAATAAGACAGACAAGTTCTCCATCTTCAAAGAAATGGGCAATAAACAAGTAAATAGACAAATAAATTTATAATATGTTTTCAGGTAATGTTAAGTGCTGTAAAGAAAAATACAGTAAAGGATAGAAAGTTTTGGCAATAGAGAAGGGATATTTTAGATAGGTTATTTTAGATAGATAAGGTAGTCAGGGAAGATCTCTCTGAGTAAGTGGCATTTGGTCTGAGACATGAGTGCAATGCAATATATGTGCAGTAGTCTTGAGGAGGGAAGTTCCAGGTGGGGAAACGGCAATTGCAGAAGTTCTGAGGTGGGAATGAAGTGACAGAAGTTATTAATGGATGGGCGTTCATGACTTTCCCCCTTTCCCATGACTGACAAGGAACCCTTTAAAGCTACATTGACATGGTTCAATCTCATTGCAAATTCTCCATTCTGCCTGTTCAACTTCTCCCCTTCTCCTCAACCACACCTGTGTGCATGTATATACACATATATAAATATTCTCCTAAAGGTAATATCTCTGCTATGTCAGTTTTTAGGAGTTTTGTGATACAGAATTGAAAGACTGAGGAGAAATAAAGAATTAGAGTGGCAGGAGGAAAATGTGTATGCTTTGCCAGGGAGGCAACATTGGAGGTTGCAAACTCAAATTCTTACAGAAGCTAAGGGTAACATAAATTGAGTCTTGCAGGTTGGGTGTAATGCAATGAAGAGTCATGGCTGCAACTGTGACATACCCTATATAAACAGGTCAGCTGCTGCTCAGCTAGAGAATATCATTGGAATGCATAATGCAAGCTCAGTATTGCCATACACCCCAATTTTTCAAGAACGGTAATATACCTGTTTTTTCATATGAGATTTTCCAATTTTGAAAACACTGCCATAGGAACTTCCACTTCTGGGAAAATGGGGTAGACATACTTGTCCCTGTTCTGTCTATTAAGTATAACTAAATGGATATTACATGAGAAAAGGGCAAACGTGTTAAGGACCTTGGGACCCAAGGAAATATACTATAGTGAGTTATCTGGGTTTTCTTTTTGCCTCCTATATTCCGGATTTGGAGCTAAGGAAGTTGAAAAGCTAGAAACACCAATGGGAATAGACAAAAGAGCCTAAAGAAAAGCCTATTCTATTTAGCCTCCAAATAGGAAAAGGGAAGCCTAGCAAGACAGAAGAATTTTAGAAATAACTGCTCTATTCCATCCAAATAGCACAGAAATATTTAATACAATTATGTAAGAAATAGGGGAGGGTAAAGGAAGGTAAGGTTTGTGACAAGTTATGTATATTTAATGTAATACCTAGAACAACCACTAAAAAAGCTACCCAAAGAGATATACTCCAAAACACTACAGGTAAATCAAAATATAATTCTAAAACAATGTTCAAATAATCAGAAAAGCAGGAAAAAGAAAACAGAAATGACAAAACAGAATAAACAATAAAATGATAGACTTAAGTCTCAACGTATGAATAATTACATTAAGTGTAAATGAATGTAAGTGGTCTAAATACATCATTAAAAAACACAGACTGGCAGGATGGATTAAAAACATGACCCAACTATATGCTATCTATAAGGAACTCACTTTCAGTATAATAATAAAGGCAGGATGAAAATAAAATGATGGGAAAAGATATATCATACCAACATTAATCTAAAGAAAGTAAGAGTGGCTATATTAATATCAGATAAACTAGTCTTCAGCACAAAGACTGTTACTAGGGACAAAGAAGGGCATTATTTAATGATAAAAGAACCAGTGCAACAAGAAGACAGAGCAATCCTAAATGTGAATGCACCAAACAACAGAGCTGCCAAATATGTGAAGCCAAAACTTATAGAACGGTAAAGGAGAAGCATACAAATCCACATTATAGTTGGAGACTCATACTCTTCTCAACAAGTTGATAAACAACTAGACAGGAAATCAGCAAGGATATATGTATGACTCTGCTAGGGTGGCCGTAACAAAATACCACAGCCTGCGTGGCTTAAGCAAAAGAAACATTTTCTCACGGTTCTGGAGGCAAGAAGTCAAAGATCCAGGTGTCAGCAGGTTTGGTTTCTCCTGAGGCCTCTCTTTTTGGCTTGCAGATGGCTGCCCTCCCACTGTATCCTCTGTGTGTACGCACATCCCTAGTGTCTCTTCCTCTTCTTCTAAGGATATCAATTTTGTTGGATTAGGGCCCTACCCCTATGACCTCTATTAACCTTAATTACCTCTTTAAAGGCCCTGTTTCCAAATACAGCCACATTGGGAATTAGGACTTCAATACGTGGCTTTTTGGGGAAGGGGACACCATTTAGTCCATAACAGTATAGAAGAATTCAACAACACCGTCAACTAACAGGATCTAATTGACATTTATAGAACACTTAGCCCCACAGCAGCAGAATGCACATTGTTTTCAAGGGTCCATGGAACATATGCCATGATAGACTGGGCCATAAAACAAACCTCAACAGATTTAAAAGAATTGAAATCATACAGAATGTGTTCACTAACCAAAATGGAATCAAACTAGAAGTCAGTAACAGAAAGATGACAGGAAATTCTCCAAATACCTGTAAACGAAACAAGATTCTTCTAACTAACCCATGGGTCAAAGAGGAAGTTTTAAGAAATCAAATAATACATTAAACTGAATGGAAATTAAAATGTAACAAAATTTGTAGGACACAGACAAAGCAATACTAAGAGGCACATTTATAGAACGAAATTCGTATGTTAGGAAAGATAAAAAGTCTCAGTAATCTAAACTCACACCCAAATAATCTATAGAGTAAAATGGAAAATAAATCCAAAACAAGCAGAAGAAAGATAAGAGCAAAATCAATGAAATTAAAATCAGAAAATACCATTTAGAAAAATCAATGAAAAAGAAGAAATGGTTCCTTGAAAATATCAAGAAAATTGACAAACCTCTAGCTTGGCTGATAGAGAAAAACAGAGAAGACACGAATTATTAATATAAGAAATGAGATAGAGGATATCATTACAGACACTGTAGATAACAAAAGGTAATAAGGAAATAATATAAATTAACCTTACACACACGAATTTGACAACTTAGAAGAAATGGATCACTTCTTAAAACATAATCTACCACAGCTCAGCCTATATGAAATAGATATGAATAGACATATAATGTTTAAGGAAATTGAATCCATAATTTTAAAACTCCCCCAAAAGAAATCTCCAGGTTCAGATGGTTCCACTGGAGAATGCTACCAAACAGAAGAGTTAACAGTAATTGTATACATTTTCTTCCAGAAAATAGAAAAGGAGAGATCACGTCCCAATATATTTTATGAAGTTAGTGTTAATATCTTTTATGAATATGGACATAAAAATCGTAACAAAGTATTATCAAGTATAATTCAACAATATATAAAAAGAATTATGCACTGTGGACAAGTGGGGTACAAGTCTGGTTCAATATTGGAAAATCAATCAATGTAACCTACCATATTAACAGACTAAAGAAGAAAAATCACATGACCATATCAACTGATGAAGAAAACGCACTTCACAAAGTTTAACACCCAGTCATGATAAAAACTCTCAGAAAGATGTAGTAAAGGGGCACTTCCTCAACTTGATAAAGAGCAACTATCAAACACCTAAAGCTAAAATTATACTTAATGGTGAGTGACTGAATGCTTTCCACCAAGGTCAGGAATAATCTAAGGATATATGCTCTAACTGCTCCTATTCAACATACGCTGGAAGTTCTAGCCAACGGAATACGGCAGAAAAGGAATAAAAGGCATACAAACTGGAAAGGAAGAAATGAAACTGTTTCTATTTGCAGATGGCATGATTAACTACATAGAAAATCCCAAGAAATCTACCCCATCCCCCCGAAAAAAACCCTTCTAGAGCTAATAAGTAAGCTAAGCAGTGTCATAGGACACAATATAGACATACAAAAGTCAATTATATTTCTATATATTAGCAGTGAACACATAGAGATCAAAATTGAAAATACAATACTCAAGAAATGGAGTACTTAGGTGTAAATATGACAAAGCATATTCATGACTTGTATGCTAAAAACTACATAATGCTGACAAAAGACATCAAAGATCTAGATAAACGGACAGACATAATGTGTCATGAATTGGAAGACAATGTAGTAAAGATGTCAGTTCTCCCCAAATTGATATCCAGGTTGTGGTGGGTTAAATGATGCCCCCTTCCACCCCCATGATATATTTACATCTTAATTCCTGAAACCTGTGAATGTTCCCTTATTTGGAAAAAGACAAATGTAATTAAGGATCTTGACACATGAGATCATCCTTGGATTATCAAGGTGGGTGTAAGTCCAATGACAAGTGTTCTTATAAAAGACACACAGAGGAGAACACAGCCACAGAGAAGGCAGTGTGAAAATGGAGCAGAGGTACAGCCACAAGCCAAGGGATGCCACCAGTGCCAGAAGCTGGAAGAGTCAGGTCCAGAGGGAGTGCAACCCTGCTGACACCTTGATTTCAGACTTCTGGTCTCCAGAACTGTGAGAGAATAAACTCCTGTTGTTTTAAGCCACTAACATTGTGGTCATTTGTTATAGCAGCCACAGAAACTAATACACAGGTTTAACACAATTCCTATCAAAATCTCACCAAGGTATTTTGTAGATACAGACAAGATTATTGTAAAACTTATATGGAAAAGAAGAACAAATAGAATAGCTAAAATGATTTTGAAAAAGAAAAAATGAGAGGAATGAACCTACTCAATTTTAAGATTTATTATATAGATACAGTAATTAAGACTGAGTGGTATTGGAGGAGAAATAGATCAGTGGAACAGGGTAGAGAACCCAGAAACAGAGCCACACACATATGCCCAACTGATTATTGAAAAAAGTGCAAAAGCAATTCAATGCAGGAAAGATAGTCTTTTAAACGAATGGTGCCAGAACAATTGGATATTGATTCGGAGAAAAAATGAACCTTAATCTAAGTTTCACAACTTATACAAAAAGTAGGTCAAAATGGATCATAGGCATAAATGTAAAAGTATAAAATTTTAGAAAAAGTACAGGAAGATTTCTTCAGGATCTAGGCCTAGGCAAAGAGTTTTTTAGACTTGATGCCAAAACCACAGTCCCTAAAAGGAAAAATTAATAAACATGAAAATTAAAAACTTTGCTCTGTGAGAGATCCTGTGAAGAGGATGAAAAGGCAAGCTATGTAGTTGGAGAAAATACTTGCAAACTACATTTCTGGAAAAGGGTTAGTATCTAGAATATATAAAGAACTCCCCAAACTCAACAGTTAAAAAAAAAAAAACACCAACAAACAATGTGCAAAAGACATGAAGAGGGCTTCCTTGGTGGCGCAGTGGTTGAGAGTCCGCCTGCCGATGCAGGGGACACGGGTTCGTGCCCCGGTCTGGGAAGATCCCACATGCGGTGGAGCAGCTAGGCCCGTGAGCCATGGCCGCGGAGCCTGCGCGTCCGGAGCCTGTTACTCCGCAACGGGAGAGGCCACAACAGTGAGAGGCCCGCGTACCGCAAAACAAAAACAAAAACAAAAAAGACATGAAGAAACATTTCACTGAGTGGGATATAAAAATGGCAAATAAACTAATTAAAAGATGTTTGATATCTGTTAGCCATTAGGGAAACATAAATTAAAACCACAAAGGCGTATCACTATATGCCTATCAGAATAGCTAAAATAAAAAAGAGTGACATACCAAATGCTGGCAAAGTTGAGGAGAAACTGTATCACTTACACATTGCAGGTGGTAATGTGAAATGATACAGCCACTCTAGAAAGCAGTTTGGTAATTCGTTTAAAAAAAAAACATGCAATTACCGCATAACCCATCAATTGCAGTCCTGAACATCTGTCCCAGAGAAATGAAGATAGTTTACACAAAAGCTTGTACAGAATGTTTATGGGAGATGTAATAGCCCCAAACTGGAGATAACCCATGTCTGTCAATGAATGAAGAGTTAAACCGTGGCACATCTATACCATGGAATATTTTCCAATAGTAAAAAAGAACAAACGATTGATACATGCAACAACCTGGGTGTATCTCTAGAGGATTATGCTGAGTGAAAAAAAGCCAAAAGTTTTCATACTGTATGATTCCATTTATATAACGTTCTTTAAATGATGAAGTTATAGAAATGGTGAACAGATTAGTAGTTTCCAATAGCCAGGGATAGGGGAGGGAGGAGTGACTGTAAAAGAATCCTTGTGGTGATGAAAATGTCCTATATTTTGACTGTATCAATGTCAATATTCTGGTTGTGATATCAAACTATAGGTTTTGCAAGATGTTACCTTTGGGGGAAACTGGGTAAAGGATGCTTGGGACCTCCCTGTATTATTTCTTACAACATGCATGTAAATGTGTAATTAGCTCAAAATAAAAATTTAATTAGAAAATTACTGTTAGGCAATCAGAATATGTTCTGACCAGATATTGCCTGTTCACTACTACTTTGCGCCCCTTGGTTTAGATAATAAAGTACAGTGAGGGCAGAGAGAGGGGTGAAGAAAATGTTGGGTGGGGGAGAAGATTTGTAGACTGGTGGATAGAAAGATGCCAGAACAGCCTGGGACATGATAAAAGTATAAAGAAAAAGAGGGTTTTTGTTAGTGATACATTTTGTGATGTATTGAGGGACCTTTCTTGTTTTCAAGAACTTTAGGGAAAGAAATTAACCAATGCATTTCTTTAACTGTGATATTGCAGTGGGACTAGCTTTATAAAGGTTATAAGTCAGTGTTGGGAGATCTTGTGGTTGTAGTTAGTCCTTGGAAGTATGTGTAAATAGAGTCAAGGAGAAATGGCTAAATGTACATATCTAAAAACAGTGGACATTGCTTGCCTTGCAGACCCTTGCTATCCATTTTCTATTGACACGTAGTCATGGTTATTGGTACTTTTTCCTAGTAAGGAAAAACTTAGTTCTGAGGAGGTCGCTGTTCCCCATCCTTTACAATTTGTACCCAGAATTCTAAGACAACAGTGCCTAGGGTACATAAGGAAACATTGTTACCTAGAGCTGGTTAGGTTGGATTGAGGTATTTGATAAGGTGCTGCAAGGCCTGGATCATCTCTCTGACCTAAGAGCCACTGCAGAAGCCGGGTGAGGGTACCCTCTCTCCATCTGCTTATCATAGTTAATCTAGGTGTTCATGTGCCATTTAAAACACTCACTGCTGGTTCTGGGCAGAGAGTGAATGAGCTCAGGTGCAGGGAATTGAAAGGTAATGAGAATGATTAATCAAATTCCTTCCAGTAAAGGGTGCCACGTGCCAGACTCTGTCCTGGATAACCCTCCCACATGTGAATCAGGGACCATGCTCTGCCCTCAGGTGTCTGGTATATCTGAGAGTAGACATCTGTGCTTGGAGCAAACTGGGAGTGACTGGAGGCCAGTTTTGGCGTGGTGTCTTTGCTTCATCACCTGCTCTGACAAGGTTTGTTCACAGCCTCCTCTGGCCATGCTCATTTAGTTATGGAAAACAGGGTGAACATGAGTAATGGGAAATGCAGTTTGCTGCTGGGGCAAGATGGCCCCAGTGGTAAGTGGTAAGTGGTAAGCCTTCTGCACAGCCTAAAGCCCTGTGTGGTACCTAAAAAAGCCCCATGTGGTTTAAAACCAGTGTAGAGAAATACCTGGAGAGTAAATCACTGTGTTAATCTCATATTCATGTCTGATTATCTCTAGCTATCTGACTTACCTTTTATCTAATCTAATTTAAAATAAACAGATAGGAATGAGTTGATGTGAGAAGACCTGAGCATAGAACTTTTAGGATTCCTTGATAAGATCTCTACAGTATGTGTAATAACCTGTTTTAGGGGACAAATCTTATCTACAATGTAAAATAAAGTCCAATAAGACATATGAACTTAAATCTGTCCACTTTGAGGTCAGTAGTTTTTGAGTTCTATTCCTGACTCTGAAACTAAGTTAGTCTTTAGTGTTAATTTTCCTCACCAGTAAAATATGGATCATAATAGCTACCTACCAGAGGCAGATAGGGTGGAAAATGATGCCTGGTGCGTAGTAGGTGCTCAGCAAATGTTAATCCTTGCCTTTACCCAACTTCCACCTGGAACAACTTTTATATCTTGATTTATAATGTTCCCTGATAAGGAGTCTGTCTGAGTGGGGTCCATTTTCCCCAGTGGATATGCTATGGTTACATGGGATCTACATGGCAAAATGCCAGCTGGCTAAACACAGTGCTTCCTCTGTGGTACAGAGGAAAGCGAAGTGGATTAGCAGTAAGGAGCTCTGGCTCCCAGCACATGTTCTGTGTATCTGGAAGTGCCGTCTGTCTTAAACCCAAACATTGGTTTATTGGAAGAGGACAGAATCACTGGGTGCCTAGAAGAGCAGGTGTTGAATGAACCAAGAGAGCTTTGGGAGACTAAGAGCAGGCCTCTGCCACTCTGCATATATTTGAGAATCATTTGCTTGTGACTCAGAATTGGGTGAAGACCATGTAATTTGTTGAGCCTGTGTCATGTGTTCATGCCTTGGCTGCTTGAGCATGGGAAAAGGGAGATTATCCCCAATGCTGCTTTCATAGCATACTATATGCAATAGGGATTTCCTCCAAGATGGGAGGGGACAGAATGTCGGATAACCACTTGCCCAAATGACAGGTATCTACTAAGCTCTGATGTTAATTAGCTGTGTGACTATGGGAAGTAATTTCACATTCTTGACCCTCATTTTATTTATCTGTAACATTAGAGTTCTCTACCACACCAGCATTTTTCAGCTTTTACCTCTAAAACAGTTGATCAGTTGTATCAGGTGAAATCTTATTCAGATACCCAGGATGTAAAGCATGCAAAAGTGGACCTGCTCTGGTTGGGGGAGCGGGTGAGGGTGGAAAGAGAGAACTTTGCTCAGCCTTCTCATTCCCAATCCTCCATCCCCATGCCCTGCCACTGCCTTCCCAAGACTTGGAAGTTCCTGCGGTACTTTAAGGATCCTCCAGGGTTCCCTGGAGCACCATTTGAAAACCGCTGGTTCTGCAGTTGCTCAGATCTCTTTCAGATGTAACCTTTGGAGACTCATTAGCTCCTGGATATAGAGTGTCACTAATTTTACCTGTCTTTGTCAGTACCCACTCTTGGAGAGGTAGGTTAAGGCTGGTTATTTTGGTTTTGCATGTAGCAAGTTAGACAGTTTGATTAAACTTGATTTTTTTCCCTCATTTTCAAAAATATGAAACCAGGCCAATAAAATCCTGTGGAAATCCCTACATTTTTTTTGTTTAGTTGTCCCTGTCTATTAGAATGGTTGTCTCTTCATTGATTGGAGGAATCTGCTAAAAAACTGAGGAGAAATGTGTTTCGAGTAAAACGAGGACTTCCCCCTAAAAGACACCATACTTTACATGTACCATATAGTTTTACTCACACAAAGGGAAAACAATAGGAGGAAAGGAAAAAAATCAAAATGCTAATAGGGGATACTTTCGGATAATGAAGTTAAGGGCAAGTTAGATTTTTTTTAACTTCTCTATTTTCTGAACATTAAGCAACACATGTGTACGTAACTCTCCTAATCATAAAGTTATTAAAAATGAACACATTTTCATTCAAAAGTAATTAAGTCAATTAAAAAGATTATTAAGTCAGCACAAAAATTGAAATTAATAGTGTTTAAAAATACCATTTTATTGACTGTAAGCTCAATGAGCCAGTACAGATATAAATTTAAGAACCCACATTTCCTGAACTTATAAGCCCTCTTACCCCTTCATATGGTGAACGTGCCTCATTCTTCCAGGGACATAAGACAAGTGATTGGAAAATATTCTGTGTATGAGGTGGCTGGTGTCCATTCTGCATGGGAAAGGATGCATTCTTTTGTGTTTTTTTTTTTTTTTTTTTTTTTTTGGGTATGCAGGCCTCTCACTGCTGTGGCCTCTCCTGTTGAGGAGCACAGGCTCCGGACGCGCAGGTTCAGCGGCCATGGCTCACGGGCCCAGCCGCTCCGCGGCATGTGGGATCTTCCCGGACCGGGGCACGAACCCGTGTCCCCTGCATCGGCAGGCGGACCCTCAACCACTGCGCCACCAGGGAAGCCCGGGATGCATTCTTTTGGATACTGATTGTCTGGGTCCATGCTGAAATTTAGATCAGTGGCAGATTCAACTTAGACATTTAAGAATCAATCTCCTTATTTCCTAGTACCATATCCTAGACTGTCTCTTAAGGCCTAGAAGGTAAGATACTCTTTGTCCCTTCCAGTTACTGTAGTCTTGGCTAAATGACACCCACCAGGAGCTCTTGATAAATGCCGTGAGATCCCAAGATCAAGAATAAGCCTTCAGAACTATCTGTGACAATCATTAAAACACACGGTGACTCGAACGCCTGTAAAAAATCAAGGAGGGGGTAGAGCAACTGAAGAAAACTTCTCTGCCTTTTATTCCTTTTTCTCCTCCGTAAGGCACTTTAAGGTAATTCGGTTTAACTGCACAGCAAAATTTTTTAAAGTCCCATTTTCAGTATCTGTTTCCTTAAAGAGAGATGGGAGGATAATAGATGGATAGATAGATGGGGGCAGACAGAAATGGCACAGTAGTCAGACAGATCTATATTCAGCTTATTATGTTTGATTTTCAGAGTTAATTGAGTGTTTTTTCTTAAAATTATCTTTTTTTTTCCCTTTTCCTCTCTTTGCTGTAACTTAAAAGGAGATAGACAAAGTTTTTTTCCAGAGTTGTTCCACGGTCTCATTGGTCATTGCTTCAAACCCAGCACCAGATTAGTCACTGCAGTTGGCTTCATTGTGGCCCCTGTGATAAAGACTCTTTGTGGCTGTAGGTGGAGGGAAGCATAGCAAGATGGGAGAATGTAGCCTAGAGCATCTCATCAGGAAATTAAAAGGCACATTATAGTTTTCCATATAGTTATATGGGCCTTTTAATGTCAGAGCCCATGTTTCTGCCTAGCACGACAATGCCTTATGTTTGCTTACAGAAAACTTTTGTGTTTGTCTTGTCTTATGTAATCTTCACTTACCTGCAAGTTAGAAATGGCTATTCTCACTTTATGGATGAATATACTGAAGGCTAGAATATATAAGTGACCAATATAGCAAAGCTAGCAGTGGCAGAGCCAGAACTCGAATCCTGGACTTTGGGTTCTAAAGACAGTGGTATGCTTGCTGTACCCCTTAGCCATGATGACTGGATTATATCTTATCTTGTTTTTGAGGTTCTCTGCCATGTTCACTCCCAATACCAATGCAGTACATTATGTATAATAAATGTTAATTAAATGGCATTTTCTTCTTTAAGTGCTTTCTAACTCAATACTGAAGGAAATAATGATTTACTTAGTTGGGAGAATGTCTTTCATCCTCATCAAAAAAGACATAACCAAATTATTTGTTTCATGAACTCCTTTTTAAGTTATGCTAGGAGTGACGTTTATGGGACAGAAGATGATCTTGATTATCTAATGGAAAAAACATTCAGCTAGAAGACCCCACATGACTTTGAAGTGACCTTAAGTAAGTGACTTAGCCTCTTGAAATCTCTTCTCCTATCCATAATGGGCTTGATGGTACCTGCCCTTCATTCCTCAGGGGGTGGTTTAGAGGATCTCAAGTTATGGAAGTGATTGACCAACTATAAAGCCTTGGTTTCATGTGCAGCATGACTGATTGCTTGCAGGGACTGGGGCTCCTGGCTGAAACATGTGGCTTCTCTCCTGGGAATGAAGGCAATCAGTCTATGAGCAAAGAGTTCCTGGGCAATTCTTTGCCAGACTAGTCTCTCTTGCCATCTTCTAGTCACATCCCTCCCTCTTCTCTCTACTCCCAGATCAGCTCTGACCCAATAAGGGCTCTTAAACAATGATGTGGAGAGTGCTGGTGAGCTGCTGCCTGCTTTATTGTGATATAAATGTTTACAATATAGTCTTGTGTATTTTGTTACTGATATAAATTATTTGGCCAGTTGAGTAAAAAGCAGTCAACATATGGATGTCATAGCCAGAGCTGCATTCTTAGGTCAGTTGATAGTTATGCGATGTGGGTGAAGTAGAAGGTTTTTAAGACTTTTTTTTGTGTGTGTGTGTGGTACACGGGCCCCTCACTGTTGTGGCCTCTCCCGTTGCGGAGCACGGGCTCCAGACACGCAGGCTCAGCAGCCATGGCTCACGGGCCCAGCTGCTCCGCGGCATGTGGGATCTTCCCGGACCGGGGCACGAACCCGTGTCCCCTGCATCGGCAGGCGGACTCTCAACCACTGCACCACCAGGGAAGCCCCGGTTTTTAAGACTTTTTAACCTGATGTTTGCAACATGCTCTTTCCTCATCAAAGTATAATGGACTCTCAAACCAGAGTTTACTCTAGTACCTTCCAAAGGGAAATGCCACTGATCTCTAATGATATCTGATATGTGTCATCCCAGGGCCAGATACTCTCCTATATGACCTCTTCGAACAATTGACCAGGTGTGGTAGATATTACAGTTGTTATTTTGCAAGTGAAGAAACGGATGCTCTGGTTAAATAGTGTGCCTGAAATCACCTAGCTAGTAAGTGATTGAGCCAAGATTTAAACTTTGGGTTTCTGACTCCAAGTGTAGGGCTCTTTGGACTACATTTAGGCTTGTTGGGTATACACTAGCCACAGTGAAATAGAGCCCATGGAACTGCTGTGAATCATTGTGTTAGTCACAAGGAAGAAACCCATTTGTAACCAACGTTGTAACTGGTATTATAAATACATACTTGTGGCAAACACTTTTTTTCTTTTAATTTTATGTCGTAATTTTATGATGTTCTTTGAGGGGCAGAAATATTTGGTTTTTTATTTAGTAAAAACTATTGATTTTTTTCTTTTTATGATTTCTCCAGTTGCCATTTCTGTGTTCAGAAAAACTTCCCCAATTCAGCGATGAGATAAATATACCTTTGCATTTTCTTATTTTTTAAATTTTTACTCTTTATAAAATTTATGTTGGGCATAGGGTACTAAACTGAATTACTTCTTTTTGGTTTCAAATTGCAAACTTTCCCAGCACAATTTCTTAAGGAATTCATCTTCTCCCTTACTGATTTGTGGATTCCTGTATTACATAAGTTTTTAAACTTTCGTATATGTTAGGCTCTCTACTGTGCTCAGTAATCTTTCAGCAATGCTTATACCAGTTTTACACTGTTCCAGTTGTTATAGCATTACAGTTCAGACTAATACACGGTAGAGCATAATAAATCCTCTTTTATTATTCTTTATTTTTATGCACACTGTTTAAAAAATGTAAGTGCCCATTGGACTTTACCAATAAGCATCTAGAGCAGGGGTTGTTAAACTATGGCCCACAATCCTTAAGTGGCCCACCACCTGTTTTTGTAAATAAAGTTTTATTAGAACACAGTCACACTCATTTGTGTATATATTATATATATATATATATATATATATATATATATATATATATATGTCATTGTGTATGTATTCTTTGCATCACAATGGCAGAGTTGAATAGATTTGACAGAGATTTTTATGAATCACAAAGCCTAAAATATCTACTATCTGGCCCTTTACAAAAAGGTAGCCTACCTCAGGTCTAGAAGATTTGGGATAGGAAGTAGAATAGGAACCCAGTGCCGCCAGGTCTAGGCCCCACTTCTTGGGACATGCTGCAGATTCCAAGTGAGACTTTGGCTCTATGCTCCAATGTATTGCATCTCTGTCTATTCTTCCTCAGTAAGGAGAAAGTTAAGATAGAGCTAACACTCTCTGTCTGCAGTTGGTCTTCCCATTAGCTTTACTGCTGTTTTGATAGAAAGCATTTCTTCCCAGTCTGACTTCTCTCTACAACCCTGGACACTTCTTTTGCTGGGGGTAGGGGGGTAATCAATACACAGTGTTAACCTAAACAAAATAATACAACTACATAAATTGACTGCTTGAAAGATCATTTCATAGCCAGTGAAGTGAGTATTTTATATCATCCACTGCTTTCATGATCTCCTGACATTTCCTCTCCACTTGCCCTGGGGCACAGATGCCCAGATGTTGCCCTCTCCACTTGCCCAGATGTTGACTTTACATCTGGATTAGCTGAGGGCTCAAGATAGGGGAGTCTGAGGCGCTTTGATGGGAGGAACAAGAAGTATGGGCTCATAAAAGGCAGTAAGAGGCTCTGGAAGGTTAAGTCTTCAAGCGTGTAGGTATATCTAAGAGACCCTGCTTGACCCTTCTCTGGGGCAGGTATGGGCCATGCGCTCATGGAGTGCTTGAGGGATGCTAAAGTGACACTTCCATGGAAAACTGAATAGTGATATCTCTACAAGGACAGACCATACCCCACAGCAAATACACAAGTCACTGTTTGGTTTATTTTTATGACAGTTTTGAAACTCCGGCTTGTCTCAGTGAGAAGTGCTAGTCTTCTCTGTGTGGTCTGGAATGGGCTTTTATGCACTCAGCAGTGGGCTATGAAGGATTGTTTTAGCTGGTCAGAGGTCCCTGAGAGGCTGACAGTAATGCCTAAAAAGTTGTGTGTGCACGCGTGCCTGTAAGTGCATGTGTGAGCCTGCACACACACACAGAAGAGAAAGAAAATTAAAAAGAGAAGAAAAAGAAAGCTTTTTAAAAGTCACGTGTATTTTCTGGTATAGTCTCAGAATGCTATAAAGAAAAAAACTGTGTTGGTACAGGTTCATGCAGAAATAACTATTTTCACAAGAACCAAGAACTAAAAATTTAAAAAAAATATATTATTTTTCACCATCTCAGAATGGAAGGATGGGGTGTGGTTTTTCCAGCCTCAGGACATTTCCTTCCTTCAAACTGGGCAAGGATTGATTAAATAGGGATGTGACATCTCCTCTGCTGAATGGTAGAAATCAAGGTGATGGGGAAGTCAAGAGGAAGGAAAGAAATTTGAATGTAAATAAAGAGGGAAGAGAGACCAATGAGAATGGGAATAGGAACAGAAGTGTTGCAGAGACCAACTGTTGAGACATGTGGTTTGATGATAATCTTTCAAGAGAATTTTGTCTTACAAAAAGTCACTGACTGAAAAATATGTCAAGGTGTGCAGCAGAGACTGAGCGTAGGTTAGCTATCCAGAGCTCCACGGTGGTGATGATAGAGGTTTGGCTTTGTTGAATATCTGTGCTCAATGTTGTATATGTACTCTTAACTCTGCCATCAACTGATATTGCAATGCATGCGCACTCCTCAGAGATCGTAAACCCTAAGAGTTGATAAGAGCTCAGTGACGAACCTGCCACCCAGTGTAGAAATTTCATCCCATGAGATTTCTGACAGAACGGAATTATCGAATTCGTAGATCTTGAAAGAAGCTTAAACCCTAAAGTAGCGGCTAAGATTGTGGGCTTTAGGAAGTCAGAGGGTCTAGATTTGAATCTGTGTTGCCCTATATCTCGGCTGTGTCCTTGAGAAGGTTAGTTCAACCCTCTAAGCCTAAAGGAGCCTATAACATATGGATGAGAATAGCATCTACCATTTTGGAATGTGATGAGGATTAAGTGAAACGGTATAAATTACTTAACATAATGCTCCACACGTGGCAAATGCTCAGTAAATGTTATGTATTATTAATTTATTATCATCATCTTTACTATTATTTTAGATTATCTAGTATTATTATCTTTTGTATTCTCTTCATTTTAGAAACAAGGATCACTCTGGAGAAAGTAGTCACCTCCAGTAGTGGATTGCAGCAAGATGACCTTGAATCTAGAGAAGTCCAGTAAAAGTGTTTCATGCTGGTATTAAAACTTTGAAAGTTGGTTGGGTGTATTTCAGATACTATCTCCTTCTTCAGACCAAAAGGGCATCACATAGAATAAAAGAATAATATTTTGCTAAATATGGTACCCCAGGCTTTGAACTAAAAAAAGAGGGGTGATTTACTTTTGGGAAGAGTGAGGCTAAATATTAAAGCAACTTTATTTATTGAAAGAATAATTGTAATTCCTAGAGTGCTGTAAAGTGGGTAAAAGGAGGAGAGATTCAATTGGCTTTATCTTTGAGAATCTGTGTCCTGGTGATGAGTTAGAAGAGAGAAAGTTCTGCTTCTCAGAGCGCTAGGTTTTTCATTAATCTACTAAAAAAGAGAAAACCCTTCTTTAATGAGTATGCTTTGTAAATAGGAGCAAGGCTCATTTTACATCCAGAAGGTTCCAGAGAAAAGACCTAACCTGTAAAATAATCAGAGAATATATGGAACTTTTCCCCCACATCTTTAAAATAAAACTTTTTATTTTGAGATAATTGTACACTCACATGCAGTTATAAGAGATAATACAGAGAGATCTGAGTATCCTTTACATAGTTCCCCCCTATAGTAATATCTTGCAAACCTATTGTTTGATACCACAACCAGGATGTTGATTTTGATGTAGTCAAGATACAGAATATTTTACAAGATACAGAATATTTATACGTCTTTGCAGAGCCCTATATCCTGAAGTTTTTCTCTTCTGTATTTTTTCTAAAAAATTTATACTTTTACATTTCACTTTTAAGTCCATGATGCACTTTGAGATAATTTTTGTATAAAGAATGAGACAAGTTGAGGTTCAGTTTTTGCCTGAACATACGGATGTACAATTTTTCAGCACCATGTTTTGAAAAGTCTATTTTTCCTCCATTGAGTTGCGTTTGTACCTTTGTCAAAAATCAGTTGAGCATATTTGTGTAGGTCTATTTGTGCATTCTCTGTTCTGCTCCATTGGTCTGTAAGTCTGTCCCTCCACCAATACCATACAGTGTTGATTACTATACCTATGTAAGTTTTGAAATTGGACAGACTGATTCCTCCCACTTCATTCTTCTTTTTCAATATTCTTTTAGCTATTCTAGTTCCTTTTCTGTTCCATATAAATTTAAAATAATCTTGATTATATCTACAAAAAAAATCTCACTGGGATTTTGACAGAAGTCATGTTAAACCTGTATATCAACTTGGGAGAATTGAAATCTTTACTATGTTAGGTTTTCTACTGAACATGGTATGTCTCTTATTATTTTTTTCATTAGCATTGTATAGTTTTCAGTGTATAAGTCCTGTTAGATTTATATCAAGTACTTAATTTTTTGAGCAATTGTAAATGGTGTTATCTTTAAAATTTTCATGTCCATGTGTTCATTGTTAGTACATAGAAATACAATAGATTTTTTAAAGATTTTTTTGATGTGGACCATTTTTAAAGTCTTCATTGAATTTGTTACAATATTGCTTCTGTTTTATGTTTCGGTTTTTTGGCTGTGAGGCAGGTGGGATCTTAGCTCCCTGATCAGGTATTGAACCTGCACCCCCTTCATTGGAAAGCAAAGTCTTAACAACTGGACCCCCAGGGAAGTCCCATAATAGATTTTTGTATGTTTATCTTGTGTCCTGTGACCTTGCTGAACTCACATATTAGTTCTAGGTGTGTGTGTGTGTGTGTATATTCCTTGGGATTTTCTACATAGAAAATCATGTCATCTACAGATAGGGACAGTTTTATTTCTTCCTTCAATTCTGTATGCATTCTTTTCTTGCTTTATTTCACTGGCAAGAATTTTCAACACCATGTTGAATAAGAATGATGACACATCCTTGCCTTGTTCCTGATCTTCAGGGGAAAGCATTCAGTCATCCACCGTTGTTTACTGTAGGCTTTTTATAGATGTTCTCTATCAAGATAAGGAAGTTCCCTTCTATTCAAATTTTTCTGAGAGTTTAAAAAAAATCATGAATGTTGTTAAATTTTTTCAAATGCTTTTTCTGCATCTGTTGATATGATAATGTGATTTTTCTTTGTGAGCCTGGGAACATGGTGGATTACACTGATACATTTTTTGAATATTGAACCAACCTCATATCCTTGGAATAAACCCCAGTTGGTCATGGTTTATAGTTCTATGTATGTATTGATAAATTCTATTTGCTAATATTTTGTTAAGGATTTTTGTGTCTGTGTTCATGAAGGGTATTGATCTGCAGTTTTCTTTTTTGTACTGTCTTTGTCTCATTTTGGTATCAGAGTAATGCCAGCTTCATAAAATGAATTGGAATGTTCCCTTCTCCTCTGTTTCAGGAAGGTATTATAGAGAATTAGTGTTAATTATTTAAATTTTGGTAGGATTTTCTAGTGCAGCCCTCTGGGCCTAGAGATTTCATTTTGGGGAGTATTTTAATTATTGATTCAATTTCATTGATAGTTTAGTGACTATTCAAATTAACTATTTCATACTGGATGATTTGTGGTAGCTAGTGTTTTTTGAGGAAATGGTCCATTTCATTTACATTGTCAACTTTATGTATGTAGAATTGTTTTTAGTATTCTTTTATTATTCTTTTGATGTCTGAAGGTTTACAGTGACATCTCATGTTTCATTTGTAATATTGATAGTTTGTGTCTTCTCTCTTTTTTCTCTGTTAGCCTCGGCAAGAGGTTTTTACAATTTTATTGATCTATTCAAGGAACCATCTCTATTTCATTGGTTTCTACAGTGTTTTTTTGTTTTCACTTTTATTAGTTTTTACTCTTCTTTCTTCTCCTTGCTTTGGATTTATTTTGCTCTTTTTCTAGATTCTTGAGGTACGACCTTAGGTGATTGATCTGAGACTTTTCCTCTTTTCTATATATGCAGTTAGTGCTAAAAATTTCTTTCTCAGTACTGCTTTAAGTCTGTCCCACAAATTTTAATATGTTGTATTTTTATTTTCCTTCAGTTTAACATATTATTTGATTTTTCTCAGATTCCTTTTATTACTTGTGTATGATTTAGAAGGGTCCTGTTTAGTTTATAACTGTTTGGAGAATTTCCTGTTACTTTTTTGTTAATTCTCTCTAGTTTGTTTCCATTTTGGTTGGCACATGCACTCTGTATGATTTCAAGTCTTTTAATTTTGTCAAGGTAAGTTTTATGGCCCAGGATGCGGGCTGTTTTGGATGTGGGCTTTCCATGGATACTTGAAAGTAATGTGTATTCTTCTTCTGTTGGGGGGAGTGTTCTATAAATGTCAGTTAGATACTGTTGGTTGATGGTGTTGTTCAGTTCTTCTGTATTCTGTGATTTTCTACTTTACTTGTTCTATCAGTTGAAGAGAGAGGGGTATGTAGTTTTCAAATATAATTGGATTGGCCTACTTCTCCTTTCAGTTTTTACAATTTTTGCTTCACATATTTTGCAGCTCTGTTGTTTGGTACAGTCATACATAGGCTTATGTATTCTTGGTAAATTGATCCTTTTTTTCATTATACGATAATCTTTTCTGCATATGGTAATTTTTGTCTTGAAGTCTAATTTATATGAGATTAATAAAGCCACTCCTACTTTTTTAAAAGTTAATTTCTGCATGATGTATGTTTTCCATCATTTTACTTTCATCCTGTCTATATCATTATACTGGAAATGAGTTTCTTGTAGGCAGCATTTAGTTGAGTCATGTTTTCAATCCATCCTGCCATTCTCTGTCTTTTAGTTCATATATTTAGGCCTTTTATATTTATTGTCATTATTCATATGTTAGGGCATAAGTTTACCACTTTTTTTTGTTTGCTCTCTCGGTTTCTTTATTCCTCTTTTCTTTTCTCTGCATTCCTGTTGGTTACTTGAGTTTTCTTCTTTAGATTTAGTGTTTTGATTTATCTATAGTGCTTTATGTGTACTTCTTTGTGTAGCTCTTTTAGTGTTTGCTCTACATATTTCACACATACACACACATATACATATACAAAATCACAGTCTACTGGTATCATCATTTTAACAGTTTGTGTGAAATCTCATATAAACCTCCCTTTATGTCTTTTTTACCCATTTATAGTATAACATTAAATAATTTCTCTACATGCATTTAGAACCACATCAGACAGTGCAGTAGTTTTTCCTTCAATTGTCAGAATAATTTAGAAGAATCAAGGGGAGATGAAAAGTCTACTTTATTTACCCGTATTTTTGCCTATTGGGTTGTTCCTTCCTTCCTGATGTTTTAAGATTCTTTCTTTTGTCATTTCCTCCATTTAGAGAACTTCCATTAGCCATTATTTTAAGGTAGAGGAGCTGGCAACAAATTCTTTCAATTTTCTTTCATTTGAAAATATCTTGATTTCCTCTAACTCCTGAAGGACATGTTTACTAGATGAAAATTCTAGGTAGACAGTTGTTTTCAGCATTTGAAAAATGTTGTGTCACTTCCTTCTGGCTTCTGTGGTTTCTGATGAGAAATCCACTGTCATTTAAATTACTTTTCCATTATTGGTGAGATGTCATATTTCTCTGGCTGTTTTCAAGATTTTTTTCTTTGTCTTTAATTTTCGAAGTTTGGCTGTGATGTGTTGTCTTAATCAGCTTGGACTGCCATGACAAAATACCACAGACTAGGTGGCTTAAACAACAAAAATGAATTCTCTCACATTTCTGGAGCTCGAAGTCTGGGATCAGGGTGCCTGTATAGTTGGGTTCTAGTGAGAGCTCTCTTCCTGACTTTCAGATGGCTGCTGCCTTCTTGCTATGTCCTCACATGGCAGAGACAGAGATCTCTCTCTTTCTTCCTCTTCTTATAGGCCAGTAATCCTACTGGATTAGGACCACACCCATATGAACTCATTTAACCTTAATTACCTCCTAAAAGTCCTATCTCCACATACAGTCACAACAGGGGTTAGAGCTTCAACATAGGAATTTGAGGGGCACAATTCAGTCTATTGTGTATGTCATGGTGTGGATTTTTTGTTTTTTTTTTGGATTTAATCTGCCAGCAGTTCATTCATCTTCTTGAATCTGTAGGTTGATATCTTTTACCACATTTGGGAAGTTTTTTTTTTTTATTTTTTTTATTTTTGGCTGTGTTGGGTCTTCGTTTCTGTGCATGGGCTTTCTCTAGTTGCGGCGAGCGGGGGCCACTCTTCATCGCGGTGCGTGGGCCTCTCACTGTTGCGGCCTCTCTTGTTGTGGAGCACAAGCTCCAGACGCGCAGGCTCAGTAGTTGTGGCTCACGGGCCCAGGTGCTCCGCGGCATGTGGGATCCTCCCTGACCAGGGCTCGAACCCGTGTCCCCTGCATTGGCAGGCAGATTCTCAACCACTGCACCACCAGGGAAGCCCTTGGGAAGTTTTAAGTCATTACTTCTTTGACTTTTTTTTCAGCCGTGCCTCCTTTCCCCTCTTCTTCTGGGACTTCAATAACATAATAAATGTTACATCTTTTGTTATAGTCCACAGGTCCCTGTGGCTCTGCTCATTATTTTTCTATCTCTTTTCTCTCTTTTGCTCAGATTAGGTAATTTCTTTTGTTCTGTCTCCCACTTCACTGATTTTTTTCCCTCTGTGTCCTGCATTCTACTGTTGTGCCATCCACTGAGCTTTTCATTTGGTTACTGTGGTTTTTCAGTTCTAAAATGTCCATTTTGTTCTTATTTATACTGTCTTTTATTGTTTGTTTTGGTTTTTTTTGCAGTACTTGGGCCTCTCACTGTTGTGGCCTCTCCCGTTGCGGAGCACGGGCTCCGGACGTACAGGCTCAGCGGCCATGGCTCACGGGCCCAGCCGCTCTGCGGCATGTGGGATCTTCCTGGATCAGGGCACGAACCCGTGTCCCCTGCATCGGCAGGCGGACTCTCAACCACTGCGCCACCAGGGAAGCCCTGTACTGTCCTTTTATTTGCTGATACTTAATTTCTTTTTTGAGACTTTATTTTTTCATTTGTTTTAAGTGTGTTGGTAATTGCTCATCGAAGCACTTTTATGATAGCCACTTAAAAATCTTTGTCAGAGAATTCTAACATCTCTGTCATCTCACTGTTGGCCTCTACTGATGTCTCCTTTCATTCAGTTTGAGATTGTCTTGGTTCTTGCTATTACTCCTAATCTTCAACTGAAATCTGAGCATTTTGTTAGTATGTTATGAGACTCTATATCTTACTTAAACTTTCTGATTTACCTGGCTGTGTCTGACACTGTTCTGCTAGGGAATGGTGCGGGGAGCCACCCCCTTACCACTCAGTCCAGGTGGAAGTGTAGGTTCTCTACTCACTGTTGGTACCTGAGGGGGCTTGTTACTCTTGAGAAGGGTTTGGAGACCCGACTCCCTGCTAGCCTCCACTGAGACCAAGATGATAGTGGAGGAGTTGCTTCCTTACTGCAAGATGGTGGTAAAAGACCTCCTCTGACACAAGCCCGGAGGGCACGGAGAGTGGTTGCTTATTACTGTAAAAAAATTCAGGCTCCACATGTGGTGCTCACTTGACACCATGAAGATGGGGGATTTTGTTATTGCATGGCAGAGATGAAAGTTCTGGCAACCACTTGGCCTTTTCTGACACCACCCGGATGGGCAAGTTGGGATGCCTCATTATAGCCTGGCAAGGGTGGAGGTTTAGATTCCCCACCTGCTCTTTGCCGATCTGGGTAAGTGAAACCACTCTTTTTTCTTATGGTGTTTGGCTGGAGTACAGCAATTACTTTGTCAAAGTTTTCTGCCTTCCTAGACCTTTCCTGGTTCTTTGGCTTGATGGGGCTGTTTTTTTCATTTGCACCCTATGGTATTTCTATGTCCAGTTTCACCAGTAGCTAAGTCTGAGATATATGAGACAGAAAGAAAACTCAAGGAACTCACTGATAGGTCATTCTTTAGGTCCCGAGGTCCCTACTCAGTCTCCCTTCTCTCTACCATTCAGAGTCTGTTTATGCTTATTTTACATATCACGTCTAGGGTTTTTAGTTGTACTTGATAGAAGGAATAGGAACAGAGATGCCTACTCCATCTTCTCTGAACTGGAGGTCTGGAAGTCTGTGCATTTGTTTTGAAAACACCAAAGCACTTGATAAATGTATGATAACTGAGGGACCATTTGATGGTCAGTTATAGGCTGACTCTCGAGGGACTCAGGGTAAGGCTCCCAGGGAGCTCTCTGAGGTACTGGACTCTCCTTAGTCTCTGGCCCAGTGGAGGAGAATTTTCCATCTCTCTGTTTTACTGCTTCTAATTGCCTTAAAGCTTTCTTCTGTTTTCACTTATTTTGGTACCAACTTCTAACTACTCTGTCCTGCTCTATCACACTCAACTTTTAACTGCTGCCTTGTGAACCCATGCTTAACTGGGCCTTAATGACTGGGTGTATATTGCCTATTTTTGATAATAATTTGTATTTGCTATCACTGTAGCCATACCCTTGTTTTACTAGATCCTTGGAAATTCACAGCACTGTCATGGTCTTTAATTGCTTTTGTCAGTTACCTCTAGCCATTGACTTGCCCATTTGTGGAACAAGTCCTCTGGAAAAATGCAAAACAGAAGAGAAGCCCTTCCCTCAAGATGCTAATAGTTTCAGAGGGAAACTAGAATTAATTACAACTAGAGGACATTTTCTGGTGCCTTTCATCTACCCTACATTCATTGTTTTCTTTTACTTTTAAGGGATAAGGAACAGAAAATAAAATAAATAATTGGCTATATTGAGTTTTGTTCTCTTCCTTTTCCCTCAGTTTTGAGTATTTGCAGAGAAATAACTGCAAAACGTTTTACTTTATTCTACTAAGAATATTAAACGGGAAATGATGTGGCCATGGTAGAAAAGATATTTTTCTTAAGGGAAAATTCTCTCAGAAATAGAAAAAATATAGCAGTGTCTTATTATGAGTTGACCCTGGAGCCAAGAAGTAGTAGGTCATTCCTTCCATCCATTCCATTCCTAGTGCAATAGGTAAGAGACAGAAAGGTTACATCTGAAAATTTCCCTGACCTCTAAAGAAAGTTTTCGCTTCTTCCTATGTCTGATAGTAATTTTACTGGTTGTGTTTTTAGGACCTAACATCCTCCTCCACCAAAGGGGCAACAGTTTTCCCTTCTTGAACTTCGTGAGAATCTTTTACAGAAATTTTACCTAGCTGTCAGTCTATTAACCCTCAAGTACTTAGTTTATTTCATGGGATTACTTTTAATGCCTTGGCCAGATCAAACTAGTGAGTTTGGGAGCCTGGATTTGATCCCAGGTTAGCTGGATTCCAAAGCACACAACTTTAAAGCGTTATTGTGCTCTTTAAAATGGTGTTTCAGTCTCCCTGCACGTAGTGAGTGATGAATCTCTGAATGGCTGATGAACTGTTCTGAACAGTATACATCGTGTGCTGTGTGTCACTGACCTGGTAAGGGTCTATGCGTGCTCCTCTGTATATTGACAAGATGAGGAAAATGATACTTTCTATCTGCCCTGAGGATGTTATGAGTCTTAAACATCTCTGAAGAAAAGTTCTACAAGCATACCTTTATCATTTGATAACAAGAAAAGTCTGAATTGGTGAAAAGTCAGAATAAGTGATTACTTAAAAGTTTAAAAAATCACATTCAAGAACATTCAGTAAAGAGAACAATGATATATTAAGTGGATCTATGTTTTTTTAAAAATTGAGTTTGTAATAATTCTTAGGAAATTTATATTTACATGAATTATAAGCAAGAAGGTGCTACCCAAGTGCATAAAAGCAGTTTGTTCTTTTAAGAAACTTGGTCATTCTCTCTGAGACCTCAAGCATATGATGATATTCCTTCACAAACCCTTTTATAAAGCAGAGGAGTAACCTGAAGGTGAGGTACACATAAATGGTCATAGATTTCAGATATGAAAGATATAAATGATTTAGGGTTTACTCTGAGCGCCTCCTCAACGTGGTAGAACAGAGCAGTATTCTGAAGTTAGGTGGTTCTGGTTTCTGATCTTGAAACCACCTTTAATCACGTGACCATGAGCAGGTTACTAAGCATCTCCACCACCAGGAATTCTCATTTCTAAAATGGGGAGAATACCAAGTACACAGATCTCATAAAATTGTTGGGATATTGAATGAGATAATGCATGAAAAGTGCTATGAACAGTACTCGCAGCATAACGAAGGCCAACTGCTTCTATTATTAATGTTGTTGTTAACACTATTAATAAGAAGTAATAAAGATGATGCTCTTTCCCTCTGAGAGGTTTAGGTAACAATTGAGTCTATATTTGTTAGCAACACAAGATGACCAATCCATGTGTAGCATCCTACCCCCTCATTTCTGCTTCTTGTCTAAAGTAGGAGCAAAGAAATGACAGATTCAATCTAAACTATTCTTGGGTGGCTCAGCTAACCCTGGGATTAGGACTGCTGCGTCACAGGTCTGAAACAAGAGGATTTCAAGACTCTTGCATTTATTCCAGAGTATTCCAGATGTCTGTAGCTACCTTGAAACTCTGAACCAGCCAGTAGGAAGAAGGGGCCCCGGGGAACTGTTTGCTGTAGGAAGAAAGCTGGCTTTCGCGCTGACTTCTTTTCTGCTCACGGCAATAGCAACTCCACTTCATAATATCCTCTCTAGTCATGCATTCTGATCAAAGTAGTTATTTAAAGGTTGTTGCTAATAAGAGAGTAGATACCCCCGGTATTTCCCAGAACAGAGCTCGCATTCTGGGAATCTTGGGTCCACGTGGCTTCCTGAGTAGGTGATTCACACTGAGCAAGGAGATAGCTTCGGCATGACACGATCTGCAGATGCACAGAAATCCCCGGACAGGATGAGGCTGCTGAGTGTCCCCTTTGCGGGCTGAAGCTCCCAGTGTATGCACAAAACACCCCATCCCAGGCCCCAGATGTGTGCAGGTTTCTAATTGCCAGCGCTTTACTGAGATTTGAAGGGTGAGAGAGTTGCAGAATCACGAGCACCGAGGGCGGTGTTAGGAAGGCAGCTTCCTGCACGCTGTTGTAGGTGTTCGTGAGATTATCAATTGCTCCGGGAGAGACACAGGACTGGAGGGCTTAGGGAATGTGGTGGTCCCCCTCTTCGTGGTTTCTGCTCCCTGAGCTGGTGCTTTCCTAGAGAAATGTACCCTGTACTTCCATTTCTGCAGTGAAATTAACTCGAGCTTGGCAGGTAAGTCTTCCAGGTCACCTTTAAAAAGAAAAAAAGGTGTGAGAGCTGTGGTGGGGTGTGCCGTACCCCGTTCGCTTACAGCAGGCACATTTTATTGGTGCAGAAGTGGTATTTGGAAGCTTAAATGTGGAGCAGAGCTTTGCATCAGCCAGATGAACTACGTGGCCCTGGGGGAAGAGGTAGGGGCACGAACAAAAGGAAGGGAAGGGGACTCGGGCATTTTCTTCCGTTTTGCTTGGAAATTTTATCTCCAGGCTGATGCCTAGCTCCAGGACAGGGTCTTTGGCATGAGATATAGCTGTGATGTTCCCTATTTTTCTCTCTCTCTTTTTTTTTTCTTTTGTGTTTTTTTCCTGCTTGTTTAGTTACCACTGCATGGGAGCAGGCAGACAGAAGCAGGGTTGCATGCTCTCAGTACAGGCTGAAGAAGTCAGTAAGCAGCCAGACAGGGAGTGAAATGGGAGGGGGCAGCTCTAGATTTCTTAGGTTATTTCTTGTGAGTTTTTCAGAACTCGTGTGATTCAGGCTTGTCAGATGCTATTTTGAGCTGGGCTGAGGCAAACACGTTCCCTTGGTGCACCAGATGTTGCCTGCAGCCTCCCAGTTTCCAGAGGCACCTGGGTCGACTTTCCTGGGGGCAAGGGAATGTCCAGGCAAGGGATGTGAATGAGGGACTGGGAAATTACAATGGGGAAGGGAAATGTTCTATTGCTCTGGAGTTTAGTAGAAATCGTAATACGACTCTGGAGATAATTATTAGGATGGCAGTGATTGGCTTGAGGGAATGAGGAACTGTGCCTCGTTCAATTCACTGTGTGGATCAGAGTGAATGCTTAGTAAATGCATGTTGATTGAATATTAGTCCCCAAATGTGTACTTTTTGGGTGAGCTCAGGTTCATACGCTGGGTTATCCTTGAATGTCAAGGTGGAGTAATAAGAAAAGCTCATCCTAATTGGAGGGTAAATTATGAAGAAGAGATGAGTTCTGCTGAATAGTAGAGTAATATCAAGTGGAAGCATTGGACAGGGAGACGCAAATACAGAGCTTGCCTATCTGTCTGTCTGTCTATGTCTATTTTTCTATCTATCTATCTATCCATTCATTTTTCTCTCTCTCATTTATTAACCACCTGATTCCAGGAGAATTTCAGGTAGGTTATAAGACAGACGTAATGCAGATTAGCATCATTAGAGATAAAAGCGACAAGAGATGAGCCTTCCTCCAGAGGTCGATCTTCTGTGGTTCTGCAGTGACATGGCCTACAGATGACTGAAATGTAAGAGTAACTGTAATTCTTGACTTAAGCATTTATTTCAACTTCATCTTCCACCAGCCTCATTCCAGATACTGCAAACATGGAGGAAAGTAGACAGACGCTTGGCCCTCCTCTCAGCAAAAGGCAGGTAACAGTGGCACAGGTGATTGAGTCACACATGGAGGGCTGGTTGCACATACGCCCTCGGGAGGTGATCAAGCAGATAGTTGGGTGGTGCTTCTCCACTCTTTAACCCGGGCAGCTCTTTTCTAGCCACATGGTGCTTTGCTTACTTTTTCTCCCCATATTTGAAACTGAAAGGGGAACAGTATGGTCTGCGTTCCCATGGTCTCCCTGCTTAATATAATACTCTATTCTTTTCTCAGCTACTAAAATATTCTATTATCCCTGACCACTTCCTCCTCTGCTCAGTGTTTTTGTCACTGGCTGCAGTTTACATAAAACGACACAGGCTTGTCAGCTTGAATTGCACTGAGTGTGAGTGCTGTGGATGGGGAGGGGATTCCGGGTGTGCTGATGAATTCCTGCAGCTGCCAGGGCTGGGAGCCTGCCTGGGAGCCAAGTGGATTGTGGACAGATGCTTTACATGCTGGGTCGACTTGGCTCAGCTCATATTCCCAGGTTCCGACCTGGAGCTGGGGGAGGGACACGTTCATTCACTCGGCCTGCACAGAAGTATTGACTTAGCATCTGCTATGTGTAGGGCATAGAGTCCTTGTGCACTTGAGAGTCAACTGCAGGGGTCCCTTACCCCACGAAGTCTACTCTGTTGCCTACGTAGGAGATGCTGTTCCATTGTCTCATTTATTTATCTTGGGAGGGAAAAGAGTTTTTTCCCGTTTCATGAATGAGGGAACTGAGACATGTTTTAAGCACCTTGCCTAAGATCGCACAGCTAGTGAATAGATGAATCATAATTGAAACTCTGTTTACTTTGAAGTATGGGTTTGTTTCAACAACACCACACATTGTAAGGAAAGACACCTTCAGAAAAGACTCTTTTATAAGACACGTTAAGGGTTGAAAAGTTTGCTTAGGGAGGGCCCATAGAGGAGTAGAAATTAAGGTGGGCCTTGAGCAGATGCCAAAGAAGCTCAGTCCAAACTGGCTTAAACAGAAAGGAGGGTTTATTGGCTCACGTACCTGAGAAGACGTCACCAAGGTCTGGATTTCCTCCAGTGTGTTCTCGTCTCCTTCTGTGTCGGCTTTATCCTCAGGATCTGCCCACTGACTTCTAGACTCTCCCACCCAGTAGCAGTAGCCCCCTTCCCTCCTGGCAGTGGGATGATTGCAGGAGTTGAAGGCCCCCAGACAGTTCCTGAGCTCACTTTCTCTCATTGGACCCAACTGTGGCCGTGGGGAGACAAATAAATGAAATGGGCCGTTCAGCACTTTCCCCCAGAGCGCATAAGTGAGACTAGCAGAGAGGCACGTTCCCCAGAGGAAAGTGAGGGTGGGAGCAGGGGAGACGGATGCTTGGTGGCCTGCCAGCATCCCCTAGCAGAGGACTTAGAGAGGCAAGGGGAGCAGAAATACTCACAGCAGGAGCAGTGGTGGCACCTAGGGGTGGGTGGGTCTGGGTCAGGAGTCAGGATACCAGTTCTGCAACTCTGCCTTTGCCAGCTATGACTTCTTACCAGTGCCATCTGACCCTTGAACCGCCGTGTTGCTCTTGATAACTCCCTCTTGAACTCTAGTGGGCGGGGGATGGGGGGATGGGTCTTAGAATAATGAGGCATAAATAAGTATATCCAGTAGGGTGGGTCATATCAGTGTAAATGGGTGGTGGTCCTTCCCCTGGTTGCTCCTAAGATTCTCTATCTCTGCTCTGGGGCTGCACAAACCCTGAACCATAAGGGTCCATTGATGTTGGTTCCTGGCCACGCCCTCCAATGTAAGTTGGGTCTTCTAGGTCACCGTCTGCTCAGGGCTAAAGCAGCCTGTAAGGAGACAGAGAGAGGGTCTCAGGGATTGGAAGCCTGTTGAATGGTCCTAGGAGGATGCAACGCTTGTTGTTTCACCAACCCTCCATTAACCAACGCCTAGGTTTGTTCAAGGGGCTTATGCATCTGGGGGTCTATGCTGAAGTCTTGAGGAGGAAGCTCAGTGTTTGGTCCATCAAACCATAGAGCTCGTGTGTTTTTTTCTTTCTCAGAGAAGCTTCATGGGTAATGGGAAAGAATGCTGTCCTAGGAGGAATCAGGAGACATAAGCTTGGTCTGTATCTACTGGTCCTCATTTGACTTTTTTTTTTTTTTTTTTTACAAATTACTTTAATTTCTGAGCCTTATCTGTAAAGTGGGGGTGAGAGTTCCTTCCAGGTTTGTGAGGATCAAACAAGAAAGTAGGCAACAGCATGCCTGACTGCTAGTAAGCCCCCAACAGAGTTTTTCTTCTCTTCCTTCCTCAGATAGAATTATTTTACATTCAGGCTTTGTTATCCTAGTAGAGAAACCCAGGTCATGCTTTGGAAGGCCATTCCTGCCTGTGTTTGAGTCAAACTAGATTTAGCAGGTGCAAAGGGCTGCAGAAGTGACTTGACGGTTGATGGAATGACAGCCAGGATTCTGACGGGCATCAGGAGTCCTGAGTGTTGACTCTTCGAGTGCCACACTGCAGTCATCCTCTGAGCTTCCTCCACCCGTGCTTTGTTCCTTTGTAAATGATGCCACCCCACACCCAGTTACACTCGGGAATCATCCTAGCTTCCATGTCTTTGCCTCTTTTTTTCTGCTGCTTAGCCTCTCCGTTCTGCCTTTACACATCCCATCAGTCAACGAAGTCCTATTGATTTTATAACCAAATCCCGCTTAAACCCACACCATCCTGTTCATCCCTAGTGTTCCAATGCTGCCTCATTCCTCACTGGACTCTTATAATTGCTGCCTTGCTGTACATGGCATAAAGAGGACTCAACAAATGGTTTTTGAATGAATGAGGAATGAGATAATGAGATAGGTAAAATTTAGTGAAACATTTAGACCCTGAGTTCCTAAACTTCTCCTGTTTGTAAGATAGGCATCAGTCGGTATTTCTAGGAATATTTATGGGAAAGAACTAGGTCCTTCTGCCTCTAACCTACCATGTGTCTGAAGTCACGATTTCCCCCCATTTTATAGAGATGTTTAACAAGTACACATCAACCGAGGTGCTTGTTTCCGCAGGGAAGACCATCCCCAAGTCTTCCCACGTCTTGGGGGAGATATCCTCCCCTACCCCTCTGAGCTCTCATTTCACCATCCGCATGTAGCTGGGCTCTGGGAAACTCAATCTAAGGCTGTGCAATGCTAGAAGTGCCCACTTAACAGCTTGTCGGGGGCAGACGCAATTTACTTACCCAACTGAATTACCTGTTTATACTTCTGCTCTCCCAAGCATACATCAGAACAAGAAGACAATAGAAGAAATTGTTAACACCGTATGGGACTTGTGGTCCACACCAAGAGAAATTTAGCCCATGAAAATGCTTGCTTTCTTTGGTGGGGAATCTCTTTCTCCATCAGAACCGCCTCCCTCCCCTCACTTGCCTTGCAACAGATTTTCTTTTACAGTATCTCTGCTCAAGGTTCTTTTCCTCTGAAAACAGAAACACAGCTGACTGCTCACAACTCTTTACTGATTTGATGGCAGCCTAGGGACTGAAGAACAAGCCTGTTTTGTAGGTGCCTCCGAGGAGCTGACTTTAGGATGCTGCAAAAAAGACAAGTATCAGAAAATTCTCATGAGTGTGACAGTCCTCAAGGCAGGAAGAGTTCCTGGTGGGCCTCCCCTCTGCATGCTGGAGGAATGAAGAAACACGTTACACCATCGTCATAAGGCAGGTTGAGCATGGACATTTCTGGTGGAGCGGGACGGGGATTCCATCTCAGCCTGAGAGCTGTTCCTGAATGGCTGTCCCAACCAACTTGTCTGTTTCTCAGCTATTAATAGAAACTATCATTTGGACTAGCATTCAAACATTTGGCACCTGGGGTGGGAGAGGGCAGAGCCTAAGGGGGCAGAGGGCATTTGGGAATATTCGGGCTTGCTTCTTGATTTTCCCGAAGCCAGTTCTGGTCGTGAGGCTGAAGGGCCGTGGGCAATAAAGTGGCACACAGACGGAGGGAGACTGTTGGGCAGGTGGACCTCAGTCTCTACTATTCTGACTAGACATTGTGACTGAGCGACCTTTTTTTTTGACTTATGATACTCTATCAGGCCTGTTTCGATTGTAAGTGACTGGGCCAACCCAAACTGCTTTAAGCCAAAAGGGAATTTTATGGAATCCATAAAGAGAAAGTCTAGGACTTGTTCTGGATTGAGGTACAGCTTGATGCAGAGTCTCGTGTGACGGTGCCAGGTTTCATGTTCTCATCTTTCAGCTTCGTTCTGTTCTCCTCTTGCCTTACGATCACAGGATTAACGTAGCAGCTCCAAATCTCACTCCGCTTAGCTTCTGTCTGGGGGTGGGGGTGGGCTAACATAAGAGCTCCTTTTCTGAATAATCGGAAAAAGAATCCTGGGCTTTTCTTTTATTGACCCTACTAAGTTGCCTGCTTCTTCCTGGAGCAGTCACTGTGCCCAGAAAAAGAAGTTATACTGATTATCTTAGGCCAGTTGGTATAAGGGTGGAATGAGAGAGGGTAACCAGTGAATCCTCAAGAAAATTCAGTTCACCCTGGACAGAGGTGATGACTTCTTCACTGGAAACTTCTCAGGTGATGACTTATATCTTAGGTCTTTCAGACAGTATTTTCTCTCCAGGGCTGGCAGCATCCAGGAGACCCACACCCTCTTATTCTCCTTCTTACCGATCAATATATGAAGTCTCAGCAGTTCCCAACGTGGCTCAGGGACATGGAGAATAAGAAGGAATGGCCCAAGAGACCATAATGCATAAATTGGCTGTTTCAGTGGCCCTGTAGTTCTTTCACTCCTGAGTCAGGGTTCTTATCTAGAGCAGAGGGACCCAGAACATCTTTGCTCCCACAGAGGGTGTTGGGTGGGTCACAGTATATGAGGAGATATGTGGGTGGGAGTGGCTGATGTCAGGAGGGCTGAGTTGGAACAGTGGATTCAAGTCAAGAGAAAAGCCCTGAAGTTTCAGTTGATGAAGAGAAACTTCCTGAACGGAAAGATGTGAATTTCTGGCAGCCTCTCTGTAAGGATGAAGAAAAAGAAACCAAACTCTGGAATGACTAAAACTCCACTGGGGGCTTCCCTGGTGGTGCAGTGGTTGAGAGTCTGCCTGCCGATGCAGGGAACACGGGTTCGTGCCCCGGTCCGGGAAGATCCCACATGCCGCGGAGCGGCTGGGCCCGTGAGCCATGGCCGCTGAGCCTGCGAGTCCAGAGCCTGTGCTCCGCAACGGGAGAGGCCACAACAGTGAGAGGCCCGCGTACCGCAAAAAAAAAAAAAAAATCCACTGGACACAGACTTGAGGCATATCCTATAGGGGCTACTAGGTGGGGAGGCAGGGCCTCGTGCGCTGAGTAGTACTGCTCAGTGATGTTCTTCCCTTGACCCTGGCAAAGGCAACTTGGTAGAGAACACTGACACTACTTACCTACGTGACTTTGGATAATTCACTTACTCTTATCAAGTCTAGCTTTCCTAATCTGTAAGTGGGGATAATAGAAATAGCTACTTCATCAAGAAATCGTAAAAACTGAATGAAATAGTGTTATGTAAAGCCTGGCACAAGCTCAGCCCGTGGTAGAAAACGTAATATCAGCTTCAGCTTTTTCCTCCCTGTCTGTAAACTCTAATTTAGATACTCAACAACTTGGAAGTTTTTCCCTCAACTCAATACATGACACTAAGCATGTCGATAATAAGTGACAAAATTAACTTGTCGTTAATGTTTCTTTCTTTTTTTTGGATTTAGTATTTCTTGAGCAGTTGCACCAGACCACAGAAAAATGGAGGCTCAGTGGGCCCCGCCCTTCCTGCAGCACAGTTATTGGATCAGAGCCACTTGTGTTGAGGAGTCCCTGCTCTGCCCCTGACTAGCTATGTCATCTTTGGAAGTAAACTGAATCTCTCACCTCAGAATTTTGCTCAGTAAAATTAGGATAATGATACTTGCCGGCAAAGTTACTGTGAGGATTTGAGACAATTCATGTGAAAGCCTGGCCTTGTTACAATTCTTTACATCATTAGTGCCCATTCTGTGGGATTTTACGATTCAAAATGTTACTGCGTGGCAGTTGGTGGAAGGATATAGCCCAAGAGCACCCCATCTGGTATTGGGGGAGCCCCCTAAAATGGCCATCCATAGACATTTCTGTAAAATCCAAGTCCCCCAGAGCAGTTGTTCCTAACGTTCCCCTGTCCAAGCATGGGGCCAGGTTGGCTGCCAGGTTGTTTTTTTCTAAGGGATGACCCTACTTTCATGCTTCTGTGATTTACTTATAGAACAGATTACCACATTGGGTGAGAGGTTGGATTTCATGGACCTCAAATGTCCTTTTCCAACTCCGAGATTCTGTGTGCCTATGATTTCACTTCCCTTTGGGAAATAACCCTTACAATTGCCAGTGGCGTGGCCTTAAGCAAGTTCCTTAACCCCTCTATGCCTCAATTTCTTAATTTTAGAATGGGGCTAATTCTAATCCCCACATCCTAGGCCGGTTGTGAGATTTAAACAGAAAATGTATGTAATTGCCGAGCACAGAGTGGCAGGACTTCCGTGCTGCTCACAGATGGCCAGTTCTCTCCTCCTGTGGGTTGTAGTAGGGTGACGCTTCCTGGACCCCTTGTTGTAGGATGGGGCCATGTGACTAAGCCCAGCCAATGAGTAGTGGGTCGAAATGAGGTCTGTAACTTCTGGATCAGAGCATTTTATTGCCAGTATGTGACTTTGGGCTCAGTCACCTTGACGTTTGGGATGGTGGCTCTTGAGCGTGCCTGACCTCCTACCCTTGGCCGATGCAGTACGAGGGAGAATAACTTTTGGTGTATCGAGGGACTAAGATTTTGGAGGTGTTTTTCCTGCTGCATAACCTGGCCTCTAGGGCCCAAGATCATCGCTAGCATCACGGGCACTTGCTATGTGCCAGACACACGTTACTCCACACGTTATAATGATACCCTAGAAAGATGTATCATTATCATCCTCATATTCATATGGGGAAACTAAGGTCAGAAATGTGAAGTAACTTGCCCAAGGTCACCCTGCTAGTAAGTGGTAGAGTGAGGATTTCCACCCACATTGTCTAACTTTAGAGCTCGTGCTCTTAGTCACTATTCTGCAGACTCCATAGACCAAGCCTGGGGTTTCCTGGTACGATCAGCCAATATCAATTCTGCCCTCCCTTTCTCTTGAACTGCATCCCCTGTAGTTCCATTTGGAAATGATTTCCTCTGTTGGCGCTTACTCTTCAGAGTGGTGGTGAGGCTGAGAAGTCAGCAGGGTGGCCTGCTGTGGTTATCTGACTCTCACGTTGTCACAGGAAGTCTCTCATTTTCTTTGCTTGACCACTTTTTGGTTTTTAACCTGTTACTTAAACCAAAATCTTTGGTATGGAGACAAGAAACTTCTTAAGAATATGGAAGATATTTTTCCCTATCTTTGCTTGAAGGCATTGAAGTGGTAATCTTGAGTCTTAGAAACAGAGACTGAGATGGGGGTTCTTGTGTACGTGATATGTTATTAATGAAGTGCTTTTGGGAGAAACCTGTAAAGAAATGAGGGAGGCGGGATAGGGCAGGGAAAGAAGCTAAGCAAAGATGTAGTATAGGTGAAGTCTAGCTTCAGCCTGACTCCATGAGGGAGCTATGGTGTATGATTTGTACTATAAAGAGCTTGTTCTGCATTGAGGCAAGGGGACTGAGCCTTCATTCCCCTGAGTAGGTTGGTCACTGGCCTTGGTTGTAACCTCCCAGGTATCTCCAGGTGAGGTGGTTCCCATTGGCTAAAGGCAATCCTCCAAGAAGGATGCAGGTGTGAGCTAGTTACAGCCAACACCTTCAGCATTTTGGAGATGGGTGCCCCTGCCAGGTAAAGGGATCTGGAAGATGTACCAAGAGCATCTACTACAGTTTGAGGTCAGTGACTCATCCTTTCCAGATTTGTGCTTTTTCAGGGAGTGATAGGGTCAGGCTAAGGGGAGGCAGCAAAGTGTGTAACACAGCAGTGGAACGTGATCCCGATGGGGCCTTATTACATGCTTTTTGTTGACATCCAAGAGTTGTGTCTGTGACTGTGAGGGCAAGGTGGTCAAAGACCTCTGTCCTGACCTTTGGACCTGGAACTGATACATGTCGCCTGTTACTTGAGAAAGTTTTCTCTTTACTTTCTACCTTTTTAAATGGGCAAGGTGGCTGCAAAAAATGTTTTGGCAACACTTGGGATGTTTTCCTTCCGAGTGAAATAGGCAGCTTCAATCTGATAGGTCCAGAATCAGCAACTCAGACTAATAATATGAATACTAACACCAACACCGACACGATTTATTAAATGCCTGCTATGTGCCAGGGGCTTTAGTTGTATAACTGTTTTCTCTAATTCTCCCTATGACCCTCCAAGATAAGGAATAATAGGATCCTTTTTCTGGTCCAGACAATAAATATCAGGGAAGGTCAGCAATTTTTCCAAGGACACACTGTTAAAACAGTTTGCATGTAAGTAGTAAAGAAAATAAGTCACAGCATCAAAGAATGGAAGATTAAGGAGAAAATGATGAAAAACCACATACTCACCAAAGAGCAGAAAACATCGTACTGTACAATAGGGAAGTCTCACTGTTTTGATTAATATAAAAATCTTGCTGTGCTGAGTGTGGGGGAAGAGAGCAAGGCAAGGCTGACGTGCTGTAGATGGGATTCGGTTCCAGTGCGTCTGACTCTAAAGCTGAAACATCTTACTTTGCTATACTGTTTTAATAAACACGTGATTTTAAGATGTCTACCCACTTAGCTCTGAACCATAAATTCTAGTACAGAAGAGTGGTTAAACACTCAGACCTTGGAGGGAGACAGACTTGAGTACTGGCTCTGTGACTTGGGGAAAGTTACTTAACCTCTCTAAGCCTCAGTTTCCCATGTGTCCAATGGGGATAAGAAAACTTAGCTTGTATAACTCATGTGGATTAAATGACATCATGTATGTAAAATGCCTATCATATAAAAAACACCTATTTTCTACCAGTTATTATAATGTATCCATGAGGAGCTTTCCGTCTAGTTGGGGAGGAAAAAACAGTTTCGGTCTCTATTGTTTAATAATAAACAACTACAGAAATTGGTGGCTTGAAACAACAATGATTTATTACTTAGCATGGTTTTATGGGTTGACTGGGTGAACCACCCAGTCATGTTGCACATCATGTCAGCCTGGTCTCTCATGTGGTTGCATTTAGCTGGGAGCTTAGCTGAGCTCCAAGAAGGGATGTTCAAGAAGGCCTCTGGTCCTCACTCACATGCTTCTTATCATCAGTAGTCTAGCTCAAGCTTCTTACATGGCAGCTGGACTCCAAGAGCCCCCAAACGGAAGCACCCTGCCTTTTTAAACGTTAGGCCCAGAGTTAGCAGACTGTCACTTCTATAGATAAAGCAGATACATGGCCACTCCAGATTCAAGGGGGAGGGGAGTCAGACTCTGAGACTTACTGGGCAGAGAGGCACGTGTGTGTTAGAAGAGGAGGAATTGTTGGCAGCTGTATTAGTCAGGGTTCTCCAGAGAAATAGAACCAATAAGAATATATATATATATTCTTATATATATATTATATATATATAATATATATATCCATATATATCTCCATATATATATATATATATATATATATCTCCATATATATATATGGAGATTTCTTGGCTCTTGTGGTTATACAAGCTGAGAAGCCCCACAATCTGCCGTCTACAAGCTGGAGAACCAGGAAAGCTGGTGGTGTAATTCAGTCTGAGCCTGAAGCCCTGAGAATTGGGGATGAGGTGGGGTAGGGCTGATGGTGTAGGTCCTGATCTGAGCCTGAAAGCCCTAGACGAAGGGCAGGAGACGATTGAGGTCTCAGCTCAAGCAGAGAGAGTGTGTTTGCCCTTTTTGTTGTATCTGGGCCCTCAGTGGATTGGATGAGGCCCACCCACAGTGGGTTTTCTTAACTCAGTCTACAGAATCAAATGTTAATCTCTTCTGGAAACAGCGTCATAGACACACCCAGAAATGATGTTTCACCAGCTATCGGGGCATCCCTTAGCCCAGTTGACACATAAAATTAACTATCACAGCAGCCATATTTGAAGACTATCTCTTGTGGAAACATTCATTTTAGACCTTACTGTCTGACAGAGTGCTGCCTTTGAGCTACAGATATTTACCATGAAGGCTGATACCCTGTGGAGTGCGTTAGTTTTTTTAGAAATGACTTAACAGAGCTTCAGTTGGACCCTGCATGAAGGATGGGAAATTGCTATGGAAGGAAAAAGGAGAGGGTCTATCTGCTGTTCTGATTTTTCACCCATGTGAACCAGGACAAACTCTGTAAGTTGGGGAGGGAAGATGGGGACCCTGATTTTAACTGTCAAATTGATCTAGAATTGTCAGATGGAATAATTTAACCCTCAAATGAGGGTGATTTATCCCGTGTATTGTAATCAGATAGTCATCTAATTTGTTCCCTATGAGCGCTGGTAAATCACTTTTAGTACATATTGAAAGTGACAATATTGTATTTTATCACCGAATTGCTATCTTACAGTAATAACTAATGCATGTCATTGGCTTTGGCTACAGCACTGAATTACACTCACTTGAGGGCACATAGGTCCAGACAGGAGCTGTCACTTCTGTCTTTTCGTCCATGAGGCTGGTAGGGAAGCTGTACTGTTGCAACCTTTGCAGATGAGCTGGTTCAGAGATACCTGTGGTCTCGTGAAACATGGAACTTCTCTTCAGTGCAGTTTGGGTCGATATGATCTAGGGTGGACCTAGTAATTCTATTAAATGAGTGATGAGTGCTTTGATGACTAAAGGTAAGGATCTTATTTAAACAGAGAAATAAGGACTGGTCAGGAATCAGGCTCAGATGACCTCTGCCTGGTCTGGCTCCTGCCCACGTGTCCAGCCTCAGCTTGCTCTGATCCCCACCTTGAACTTTCTGCTCTACCTGTGCACACCGTACTCTGCTTCTCTGTACCATTGTTCATTTCCTTTTCTTTGCCTGGAATGTGCTCTCCCAGTTACCCCACCAATTCCCCTGGTCAGGGAGGGTGCACTGCAAACACCCCCTCCCGGGTGCCTCACTCCTCTCATTGTTTCATTCGTCACACTGCATTATCATTACTTATTTATGCCTCTAGCTCTGCCACTAGACAGACTGTGAGCTCCTTGAAGCCAGGAACTCATTTTAATAATGTTGGTATCTCAACCAACCAGCACAGGACTGATTGGCCCAGTTGCTGAATATGTTTCCCTTTAGCTAGGGGGTTTCCCGTTTTGATGTTACATATCTGGATGGGAATCAGTATGAGTATTTACTGCAAAGGTGAAATTTATATGGCTCTGGAACAAAAGCCTGGGCAAGGGCCCAGAGATAGATTAGTCTGGAAGGGCTTGGAGGTATTTGTACATTTAGCATTAGGTGAGAAATTAAGCACGTCTTCACACTGATGAATTTGAATCCAGCTTTATTTCTGGAGGCCTTCCTGTGTTAGAAATAAGATTGAATGATCATTTCATTCATGCTGGTGGATTGGGGTGTCAGATCTCACAGAGCTTCCCAAACCATTTGCCTGCAGTTCCCTGTTCCTCATCCTGCCCTTAGAAATGAGGGATCTGAGAGTAAGTTCCAGGGGTGGTAGGGGAAGGGAGAATGCATTCCCACATTCCTAGCCCAAGTGCATGCACTCCTTCCTTTGAGAGAAGTGGAAGAAAGGTCTCTGAGCCTAGGAACTGGATCTCCCCTTTCGAACCGTAATCTGTAGGCAGATGGGGCAAGAAACCCCACGCAGGTTCAGAGACAGATGTCAGTGTGTGCCTTACAAGGAAACAAGGCGAGTTCCTGAAGAAAGGTGGCAGGGGTCTTCAAAACGATGCCTTCTTCTGTATCTTTTATTCTAGGTGCATGCCTCATGAAAGTTATTCTGGTAGTGATGATAACAGTACTACTATTACTACTAATAATAATGATTTATATATATTGAGAGTTTTCTACATGCTAGGCACCATGCCAACCTTTTTACTTGGCCTCCTTGATTTCAACTCGCAACTTCATGAGAAAGATTAATCTGATTTTCATGTTATGGATGAGGCACAGAGAGACAAAGATAACTTGCCCAAGGTTGCAAAGCTAATGAATGGAGGAGCTGGGATTTGCACCCAGGCAGTCAAACGGAGAATTATAATCCTAACCTTGGCGCTATATTATTTTCCAAGTAATAATAACAAGGATACCAACAATAGTAAAAAGTGGAGCTAATGTTTATTGGGTGCTAACTCTGTGCTGGACCCTTGCCAGGCTCTTTACATGGAAAGCCTCATCTCCTCTTACCACAGCCTTTGGAGAGGGTTATTATTATTGTCCTCATTTCAGAGGTGGAGTGACTGAGACTTAGAGACTCAGCACCATGTCTGAGGTCACACAGCTAGTTCACAGTGGATCTGGATTCATTCTCAGGCTCTGCATCTCCTGAGACCCCTGCCCCATTTTTTTTATCTTGGTTCAGGAGAAGTTTTCTTTCCATCAATCCAGATCTCCTTCTCAGCAGCCAGTTCTCATCTCCTTCCTGAAGATGAGACCCAAAGAGAAATAACCATCTTCTTCAAAGGCAAAGGCCATATGTCAGTGAAGAGTGTGGTGGATTCTGTTGGGGAGCGTGGGCTCCAAAAACAGTAGCACTAAAGAACAACTAAGAGCGCGTATCAGAGGGAACAGTTCTAGAGACTGGGTGAATGGGAACCTGTTTCATCCCACTGTATTTGAAGCCAGAACACCATGTCATGACACTGACCTGCACTAGGGGCTATATTGGTGACCAAGGAAAATTGACCCTCTGTAGGCTTTTAGTACCATTGGTAGTGAGGACTTTATATGCGTGTATGTTTATGTATTTGTATATACATGTATGTATATATGTACACACACACGCACACACACGAAGTCCTCACTACCAATGGTACCAATACACAGCTTTGGGGGGGCAGGAGGAGTACCTGTTATGTGCAGAGCACTCAACTTATGCTTGTGGGCAGAGGTGATTTACAAAAAAAGATGGAGTGGTACCATTTGCCCTAAGCTGCCCTGGAAGTCTAAGCAGAGAAGTAAGGCAGATGTGTATGTGGACAGTGTTTTCATAGATTAGCTTGATTAGCAGATTGGCAAACTTTTTGAAATCATAAAGCCTACAAATATATCTTTAATCCCCAAACGTTTATGAAACAGTAAAGTTCTCATAATCTTTATACAGAAAAGGTAATAGAGCAAAGTTTGTATCTGTTTGCAGCTAGTGATTCATGGCTCTACCTGTGAGTGTCGGACTTTTGAAATATCATTACTAATAAAGTTCAGAGGATGTTATGGGAGGGATGCAGTGAAAGTTGTGTGTCCTTTGTCATGTCTTTAGCTGGGTCACACAAAACGACCGTGATCGTTTTCCACCTCCAGGTGAAGCACTCACTCTGCTCGCCTGCTGCTCGCTGTCTTCTGCTGCACTTGGGAACAAATGTGCAGCTTCAGGGTGTCGCTGGCAATGGAACTGCTAGGAACTAGGTTAAGAATGGATATTCCTCCTTAAAAACTATGAATTTTGAGATCACACACAATAAGGTCCACCTCAATTTAAGGAATGTGCCGTGGATCCGAAAATTGGTCATTGTAACATCCTGGCCTGACCGGAAGAGTCTCAATGGCTTAAGTGCTGAGGGGCCCCAGGCCAAGGTTTCAGCTTTCATGTGATTTGGTGACCCTGACTTTGGTCCATTGCTGTAGGCAGAACCTCTGGGTCTTGACTCAGGACCTTCCAAATGGGTTCTCGAAAGCGGACCCTGGTGGAGAGTGGAGCCTCCAATAGAGAGCATCCTTTACCCCCAGGGCGCAAAGACTCACTGTGTATGGCTGATGATAAAAAGTGGAAAGGGGCTTCCCTGGTGGCGCAGTGGTTGAGAGTCCGCCTGCCCATGCAGGGGACGAGGGTTCGTGCCCTGGTCCGGGAAGATCCCACATGCCGCGGAGCGGCTGGGCCCGTGAGCCATGGCCGCTGAGCCTGCGTGTCCGGAGCCTGTGCTCCGCAACGGGAGAGGCCACAACAGTGAGAGGCCCGCGTACCGCAAAAAAAAAAAAAAAAAAAAAAACGTGGAAAGGAGAGCACAGCATGGGGACCCAGCACTCCCACCTTCAGATGTTTTCCTTAGGAAATGTGATCACCTTTTAGATGCTGGAGAATTATTACTGCATCATTCAGAATAGTGACCAGTTAAAAATATCCTAATGGCCCATCAAGAAGGACATACATAGTTAAACTATGATATCTAATATTTGGAATATTAGGAATATTTTTCAGCCATTAAAAACCATGTTCTTGAAGAGTATTTGAGAGCATGGATGTAGTTAGATGGATAAATATAGATACACATATATTTGGGTAAAAAATGCAGAAGATTTCTTTCTGTAAAGTACGATCTTGGTTTTTTAAAGTATCTATATCCATCCCTAGAAAAAATTCTCTAAAGAAACATACAGACATTTTTCAGTGATTGTCTCTGTGTACCAGATGATTTTAATTTTCTTCTTTGAAACTATCTGGCCAAGTTATTTTCTACAATCACATATTACCTTTCCAACCATAAAACAGCAGCAAATACCAGGTGTTTCTACTGTGGCATGTTCATCCCGTACAGAACTGCAGTGGGAGCTAGACAGAGGGGCTTGGCGCTAAGAGCTGCATTTACTAGTTGGCTCATGGAGGGCAAGCCTTCGCTTCCAATTCCAGGGTAAGCAAGAGATCCGGCTTTCCTCATGGGTCTTTGAAAGCTGGGAGGAGTGACTCTGTGCTGTCTGAAAGTGAAGGTCTGCAGCCAGGGTGGTTACTCTGCCCCCACTCCTCCCTTTTCCCCGGCATTACCTCTTTTCATACTTCGGGGCTTGGCTCCGTTGATGCTTTCCCAGGTAATCTTCCCTGGAATAGGGGTCCAGGTTCCCCTTTTGAATGTCCTTGTAGCACTTTAGAACTATCATTGTTGGAATTTTATATCCATTATTGAGGTTATTAGAGGAATGTGAGGTCCCTCCTCTGAATTATGTGTTTTGTCATTTTTTTTTTTTTTTTTGCGGTACATGGGCCTCTCACCATTGTGGCCTCTCCCGTTGCGGAGCACAGGCTCCGGATGTCCAGGCTCAGTGGCCATGGCTGATGGGCCCAGCCACTTCAAGGCATGTGGGATCTTCCCGGACCGGGGCACGAACCTGTGTCCCCTGCATCAGCAGGCAGACTCTCAACCACTGCGCCACCAGGGAAGCCCATGTTTTGTCATTTTTGACTATCCCTCATTACTGGCATATAAGAGTCTCCCACAAATGTTTGTTAAATGAATAAATACACTCTTCCATGCAAAGGTTTGAATCAACTGGTGAGAAGACAGATCTGATACTTTGAGGTGGACTGGAGGGATGATAGTGTTAATTGAGAGAAAGCTTCCTAGCAGAGTCACTACGCCATTTCTTTTTTTTCTGGGCAAGAGTATGATTCAACACACCAGAGAGCTAAGGCTTTGCATTCTAATGTGGGTCAATCAATCGAGAAGTCAATCAACATCTATTCACCCAGTGCAGACCACGTGCCCAGCACAGTGCTAGAGGCACTAAGGCCTTTGGGAAGCAGCTTTGCCTCTTTCCTTCAGTTCGTGAAATGGGGTTATTAAGACTTGCAGAATCCAGGAGACAGGAAGGGCCGGGGGTAGGAGTGACTGATCAGTGATTGCAATGACTGGAAAAGGACCATGAAAAGCCAGTGGCATCTGAGCTCCAGCATTTTCACTATGGGGTCCAGTGAAACCCAGAGTTAATCTTCCCCAAGAAAGATGTGCATGGGAAAATACCCCTGATGATTATTGCAAAGGTGTCATCTTAAAAACAAACAAAAATCATAAGGTGCCTACCTGAACTTGGAAGCATGAAATAAAAAGCAGATTGTTCCCATTTGAATAATTGTGGAGTTAATGGCTCTGAATTGTGTTGGTTTAGCAGGTTTCTGCCTTTCAGGGGTGGGATGGGGGGAAGTTTGGTCTAGCTTAATTAATTAGCCTTTCCCTGCTGAAATGTGACAAAACAGCTACCCTGAAATGTTGCTCTCTAAAAATGAAAAAGGAGAATTCCTCCTCAGTCACCTTTATATGGAAACCAAGGACAGGAAGGGAAATAAGACATGGGCTGTTAGGGTAATATGACGTGGGCAATGGATACATTTAGACAGCAAAGCCCACTGCTTACTTTCAGTCTCTAGCCTAATCGTTCTTCCCCTCCTGGAATCTATGAGGGAACTTCACATTTAGGGGCGGGGAGGACAAATGGCTATGCTCATAGCCTATTAGGGACAGTTTATAACACCCGCCCTCCCACCGCTTCCGCCCCACTCCACACACACACTCACACATTGTTTGGGAAGTTTGAGCTGAGCTGTCTTTGGAATGACAGGGCCTCATCCATGTAGCATTTGTAATAAGCTGGTCCTTGGGTGGGCTAGAGTTTGTCCACATAGTGGAGGTAAGGAGTTGGAGGAAGGGAAGGAGAAGCTTGTTAATTAAGACTAAAGGCCAGCAAACTGTTTGCAAGCCTAGCAAGCTAGTTACAGCTGATTCTTATCTCCTAGAGCAAACATTTATAGGTTTGCCAAGACCTCTTGCTAGCTCCCTGCCTCCATGCAGTCATTTTCTGTGCTAGACAATAATAAGTCTGCATTTATTCTTAAATGTCCTTTAATGCCCACTTCATTAGAGCGGTCCAGTTAGAGCCCATTAGCAAGGTTTTACTGCATTATTTTTTGGAGAAAAAGGGATATTCGCATTGAGAGGAAGGCTTTCTGCTTAAGGAAATATTTTCCCCTGAGGGGCATGAATACACAGCAAGCATAGGCAAAAACCTAAGGCTAGGATTCCGTGCATCCTAAGTAAATTCCAGGAAAGGTGAGTAGTGGTCTAGGCTCGAGAGAGAAACGCATCCCTTGGGGGTTCTTGAACAGAACTAAAGGCCCCTCTTTGGGTGAGGGGATCGTGTGCTGCACTGTTGCTTTCTTCTCCCACGGTGTATCTCCTGCATTTATCTCCTGCTTCTGCCACTTCCTAGATCTTTGATTTGGCCAAGCTACCATCCAGCTGTTTTGCTACAACATTGTCATTGCATCGGTCCTGCATGGGACACTCAAGGAAAGTCTATTTGGATGTCTTCTTTCCTTGTCAGTCTTCATGTCTGTCCCTTCTGAATTTGAGGCCCGTGTCTACCCTTGGGCCCTGGGCCTTTTCCCTTAACATCTCCAGTGTGAAAGCTCTTCCGCAGTGGGTCTCTGTGCTCCTCTCTTCATCCTCCTGGGTCCCAAAGGGAGTCAGGTGCCTGGGCAGACTGTCAGAACAGAGTTCCCACTGTCCTCCAACTGTGGGTTTTGATCATTTCTTTCGGTAACCAGTTTAGTGTAATTATTTATGGAAGAACGTCATAGCGCAAAAGGAAATGTCCTATAAAGCCTTTATCAAGGAATCAGTCTTTGCAATCTGAGACATCCCCAGAGCAAAAGCAAAGTATCTGTGCTAATGATGCAGGTATTACCTTTGGGGAGAAACAGGATGAGATATCTAGGGTTGGTGGGGTTTGAATCACTGTGGTTGACGCAATCGATGAGCCTAGAATCTGTGGGAGGTCCAAAGTCTTGTGCCGTCCGAGTCCTCCCAGTGACACAGTGTGGTGCTCACTGCTGTTATCATCACTATACAGTGGGGAAACTGAGGCACAGAGAAATAAACTGCCTTACCCAAAGTTTCTAAAGTAGAAAGTGGAGTAGAGTCCACATTTGGAAAGAGGCAGTCTAATGCCATAGCTGCATTCTTAACGTTCTGGAATCTGGTCATGTACAAGCGGGTCCCTTGATTGGTCACTGTCTCATACTCCTGGCTTATCCGATCCTTTCCAGCTTCCTAGAGCTGGATGTACTGATTGGCCTGAACAGAAGATTCAGAAGTTTATCAGAGTCTCATTGTGTTGATTTGGTGAGACTGGAAGAAGATGTCTTTAGCAAATAAACCCAGTATCCAATGCACCTAGAATGGGCCAGCCTGCTTCCACCACTTCCTAGATCTCTGACTTAGCCAAGCTCCTTACTTTTTGAAAGTCTCAGCTGTCTCATTTATAGGATAATAGTAGCCTCTACTTCATACTGGGCTGTAAGAACTAAAGAGAAGAGGGAGTGCATGGAAGGTACTTGGTAAACAGTTAAGAGTTTTAGAACTGTTTATAAATTCTAGCCAAGGCCCTTTGGCTCCTTATGGCCCAGAAATCCCGGTAACCCTGGGATGATGTTTCCTAAACTCTAGTATCCGTAGGGATGGCCTGGGGGGAGGTGTTAAAAGTGCCGTTTCCCACATTTCACCCCAAGTGATTCAGGTTGGACCAGGTGATGCTGATGCAAAGGTCCAGGGACCATCACAGAGAAACACTGGCTCAGAGGCCAAGGAACCCCCGTTCCACCCCTTGACTAGATCCTCCACATTCCTTCAGTCTCTTCTGACCCCGAAAGCAAGTGTTAGAAACATTCTCAGCAGAATGTCTACTAAAGGCTTTATACGGCCAACAAGTAATAGTTTCATGATTGCGGAAGCAGCCCTCAGAATAGTACATTTTCTCCCCCTCCCCCATTTCCCATGTTGGCTCCAGGCCCCCCTCCCCCCAACCAGCTTCTATTTGCACCATAGTCTGTGGCATTTTTGAACTTCAGGGCTCCTGTCTGGCTTGTTATTCTCTTAGCTGAGGAATTGTAGCACCTAATTAATAGGAAATTAGCTGTGAATGCAACATTTGGCCCGTAGGCAGGGCCCAAGAAGTTATAAATATACACCATGTGAGTGGCCTGGGCACCTGGTTCCTGGCAGCTCCAGAAGTGGCGCTTTCCGTGTTGATCCAGGAAGTGAAATCGTAGGTCACAGGCAGCTGGGAGTTGGGGTCGCTTGCCCTGAGGGCCAAGCGGGGAGCATCCTGGGGAGCACGAGGGCCTGTCTGCCTCATCTGGCTTCCCAAACAGCACATATACTTTCCTCAAGTTAAATGTCTCTTCAAAGGCCAGGCTGGAGAGGAAGCAGAAAGGAAATTGGAGCAGGGGCTGGAGAGGACTTGGAGGAGGGCTCTGAGATCCCTTATAGGGTGTCGCAAACACTGGTCCCCCAGAGACACTGTAGGTCTGCTGTTGTTCCAGGCACATCCATTTGGCTTCTTCGAGAAGCAGGGACCTCGTGCATTGAGGGCCATGCCACTGCCACTCACAGGTGCTGACCACGAAGCTGAGGTCCAGAGAGGTTAAGTATCTTGTCTAAACAGCTAGGAGCAGGGCTGGGATTTGAACCACAGTTTTCTAATCCCCAAGTCCCATGCTTTCTGCAGGACCTCAGAGCTGCCTAAATGCTTCAGGAGGAGAAAATGATTTTTAAAAGCACCAGTGAGGAAAAAGGATAGAGGGGGAGAGGGAGAAGCGGAAGGGTCAAGGGCAAGGTGGGGTGCCTCCAGGGGTCTTGCAGGGAGGCAGAAGGGCCTCCACAAAGGAGGAAGCATTGCCCAGAAATCAGAGCTGCAGCTTTTCTCTGGATTCACCTGATTTAAATTATCTCACTTTTCTTTTTCTCAACTTCCCCTGCGGGGAAATAGAAATTGAGCACCTGTCTTTACCCTCATGAGAGTTAAAAATCTGCTGATGAAAGGACCTGTTCAAATTCTAAGTCTGTTTGTTACGAGCCAAACCAGGGTGGGAATAGAATGCTGGGTTCCTTGGCAAAGCAGGTGGGACCAGCAGGGGAAGACGGGCTGACCACGTTAGGGAACAGAAAGCCCAGAGTAAGTGCAATATTTTGCCAGCTTTATTTAAGAGGCCGATCGAAGCCTCTTTAACACAGGCTTCTACCTGAGAGTGATATAATGAATCCAGCATTTATGTATCTCTGGAAGGAGGCTTCTGAAAGAGGAGAAAAATATAAAAGAAATTGCATCTTTGGGAATGCAATGGGACATTGGGAAATAACTCACTGACGATGTCACAGAGCACAAGATAGATGGGGAGGCCACATGTTGCTGAGGCTGAGGGAGGACAGAGTCTTCCCTGGAAGGAAAGTGTGGCTCCAGCCTTGTTCAGGGAAGGGAGTTATAAATCAGAGTCCAGACCGAGAACACAGGTGTCACTGCTACCCTGAAAGAAAGATAATATAGCTTCCTCTTCCCGCCTTTTCCCACTAGCCAGAGGCATTTCCTGACCCTCCACTGAGGAAGGGATCCATCCCATCTGGTTTCTTACCCTCTGGAGGGTGTTACCAGTTCATTACCATCCCAGCCAGTGCTTTGGCACAAAATGGCTTTGGAGTCCGAAAGAGTTGAGTCCAAACATCACATCCTCCACTTAGTAGTTCCTTACTTTTGTAGGCCCTCAGTTTCTTATTGTGTTAAAAGTATGGGGTAATATCTCTTTGAGAGGGTTTTTAAGAGGGTTAAATGAGATAACAGTCAAAAAAACCCACACAGTTGAGCTTTAAGAACAATTATTGCCATTATCCTCACGTAAATAAGAGAATCAAGAATAACACTTGGTACTTGCTGGTCACTCAGTAATGTCTTTTTCAAGGTGATATCAGCAATAATACCATTAGGAAAAGATGTTCACTGTTTTGTCTCCCTCATCAATTTGTACCCTCCCCCAAACAGCCCTAAGCCACAGCCTAGGCCAAAGCCAACCCCAAGCCTCTGCCCGGATCTATCCGCGGTCCTAACTCGGATCCCAGCCCCAGACCATCCTAACCCTATACCGAACTGTAACCCCTACTCTATTCCCAGCCCTATTTCAACTGTATTAGTCAGGGTTCTCCAGAGGAAGAGGACCAGCAGGATGCACAAAAGAGAGATAGACACGCGTTATAAGGAGCTGACTGGTGCTCTTATGGAGGCTGGCAAGTCCCAAGATCTGCAGGCTGAGCTGGGGACCCAGGAGAGCCAATGGTGTGGTTCTGGTCTGAAGGCTCGCAGGACTGATACCCAGGGAAAGCTGATGTTTCAGTTAGAGTCTGAAGACAGGAAAAGAGCTGATGTCCTAGTTCTGTGACCATCAGACAGGAAGGATTCTCTCTTATTTGGGGGAGGGTCGGCCTTTTGGTTCTATTCAGGCCTTCAACTGACTGGGTGAGGTCCACCCACGTTAGGGAGGGCAGTTTGCTTTACTCAGTCCACTGTTTGAAGTGTTAATCTCATCCAAAAATCACCCTCACAGAAATACCCAGGATAATGTTTGAGCAAATGTCTTGATACCGTATGACTCAGTCAAGTTGACACATAAAATTAACCGTTATACTACCATTATCCCTAATCCTGTCCCCAACCCTCTCTCTAAGCCAAGGCCAAACCTAACTCCACCCTAATCCTACTATTAAATATTGCTCTGCCTTGTTAATGCCTCAGGTTTCTAAGATAGGCCACATCCTATCTCAGCCACCACAGCTTGCTGATCAGTGAGATGATTTCACACCAGAACTTGATAATTTACCTCTGGAGTATGGAAGGCAAAGGGAAAGGACATGGGAAAATAGATTCTTGCTCGGATGGCAACCCAATGTGATCAGCATCTGCGTTCGGCATGAGGAACTGCTCGGACGCGAAGAGCGATTTCCATTTGTTGGCGCCAACTCCTGCCCCGTTCTCTTAGCTAAACCCTATTTTAATAGGGTCTGTGTGAGGTTGGGATGGCCAGGGACAGAGGCATGGGCACTACCCCTAAAGATGTCTTATTGCAAAGAGTATAGGTTTATAGACCACTGCGAGATGAAAAGTAGATTGTGTTATCACTCAAATAGGTCGCTTAGGCTTCTGCCAGATTCTTCTCTCAGATTGATCCTATATGATGAGAAAGAAAGCTTCCTGGTTTCTAGAAAGATTCCTGTAGAATCAGAATCTTAGAACTGAAATGAACGGTGATCTAGCCCAGTGGTTCTCAACTTTAAAATCTCTGATGCCTGGGTCTCATCCTGTACCGATTGGTCCGTCTCTGGGGACAAGCCCTGGGTACTGGTATTTTTAGAAGTATGCTGTAGCGTACTATTGCCAAGTGGCTCCACCGGTCTAGCCAAAGCCTTTGTTTTACAAATGGAAAAGGTGAGGCTCAAAGATGTCAAGTAACTTTAAAAAAATCAGATACCTAGAGGCAAACCCAACACCCAAAGTCTCAGGACTCCTAGTCCAGTGCTCTTGTCAGAACACCATACCTTCACTCATCTTATTTCCTCAGATCTATAGCCAGAGAACAGTAGGATCATCTAGGACCCATCTTAGGATCCTCATGGAAGTGGTACTCCCACTCAGCGATTTGCAATTCTTCCTGCCACACCAGAGTAAAGGCTTTCATTCCTCTGCACTGGATAGCTCTGTTCAGAGAGGTAGGGGCACTGTGGTGGAAACAATTCTTTACTAAACCATTTGGGACAATAAAGAAATAAATCCTACTCCACCAACCTTGACCAGACAGCCAAAGGTTGTACTCACTTGGTACTGACCTTGTAAAGATGGATTGCAACTTTGGGGAGTTGATTTTATTGTTGTTGTTTTCCTTCTGGGCATTTAGAGTTTATGTCCACTGAGGAGAATTCTGGGAATTGTAGGTTCCATGTTATTAGCATCTGCTTCATTCCCTTGCCTTTGTGTTCAATTTCATTCTTTTCTGATTTTTAAAAAGTTTTCGGGGCTTCCCTGTTGGCGCAGTGGTTGAGAGTCCGCCTGCCGATGCAGGGGACACGGGTTCGTGCCCCGGTCCGGGAAGATCCCACATGCCATGGAGCAGCTGGGCCCGTGAGCCATGGCCGCTGAGCCTGCGCGTCCGGAGCCTGTGCTCCGCAACGGGAGAGGCCACAACGGTGAGAGGCCCGCATACTGCAAAAAAAAAAAAAAAAAAAAGATTTTTGATTTTTAGTGAACTCATACTAAATGAATTGTTATTTTAAAATGGGTGACAGAAATCCACCTTAAGTCCTGATTTGACATATTTAGAAAACATGGAAACCTCTGAAGCAGGCATTTTCCCTGGGAAATAATTCTTCTTCATAACCCAAAGGGTGCAGGGGGGATTCTGCACTCATCTCGTCATTCATTCAAATGATGTGTATAGCTTCCTTATAGGTCCAGGGAATTTGATTGGCACTAAGGGAAAATTAAGGCGAGTTGGACTCAGTACTTGACCTCAAGAAGTTTAAATCTAACGAGCAGGGAAGATGAGTACCCTCGAAAAGCCATACCATAAGCAAGGTGATGTTCCCTAAATGTTCTGCAACGGGTGTGCAGGGGTGAATGAGATGACTTCTAGTTGAGGGCTGAGGGATGGTTCCGGTGATGATGCGACATATTAGTTGAGCCTTAGGAAATTGATAGGATTTAGACAAAAATAAGTGTAAATCATGTGGGCAAGGGAACATCATGTGTAAAGAGAAACAAAGGGGAAGGAAAGAATGTGTATGGGGTGTGTTTGTTTTTGGTATGGTAGGCAGGGGAGAATGATCTGAAGAAATTTAAGTGTAGATCTTATGGACTCTTAAGAGTTGAAATAGGTTTTAGAGATTATCTGGTTAACTTTATTTTGTACATTAGAAAATAATAATAGTGATAATAATAGTAGCAGCAATGTTTGAGTTTACTTATTGCATGCTTTCTGCAGGCAGCTGTTGAGCTACATGCTTCACGTGGATTTTTCTCCTTCACATGGATTTATATTGTTTCCTCAGAATATCTCTTGGGCATAAGTGTTATTACTATGTCCACTTTGCAGATGAAGAAACTAAGGCTCAGAAGTCAGTGATCTAGTGAGGGGCAAAGCTGGGATTTGAGCCCAAGGCTATATTCTCTCCACTGCCCTGATTCTACCATGTTCAGAGAAGGTGGTGGTGCTATTACGGGGGAGGGAGAGCTGATGCATTCATTTTGGATGTGTTGACTTGGAGGTGCTCATGAGACCTCCAGGAGGATAGATGAGTTTGGAGACTGGGGAAGAAGTAATAGTAAAGAAAAGGAGTTTGTTTTGGGAAATTACATCCTAAGGTTTGCATACTCAGAACACCAGTCATTTGACTTGCCCTGTGGAATTTCCAGAGAGGAATTCTAGCAGCTTATTGGCAAGGCTGCTCCGTAGTGTGTGTATGGTTTGCCAGACCCATCTTCAAAAGCTGCAGTCAAGGTTTTCTTTTTTGGACATGTCTCAGCTCCTCTCTCCTCCATGTGTACCCGCAGTGCTGTCTCCATTTTTCTGAAGGGACTTTGCAACTTGCTGTCCTGTTGCTGGCTGCCAAGATGTGTCTCTGTGAGGTATCTAGCTGTTCAGCACTGGGTGGAATAAGTGCCTCTGACCCTGTGATCCCAGTAGTGATGAAAAGCTCATTTTGTGGCGGGAGCTGAAGATGGTGAACGTGTGCACAGAGGTGGGAGGACCGACCGGAGGGAAGCAGGGAGCTTTGGCAGCCTGGGAGAGCGCTCGTACCTCAGGATAACACGAGAAGTTCAGGGAAGCTCTTACTAACTCCAACTCCAAGTCCTTTGTCATTTCCTGACTTGGACTAGCAGCGTGCCGTCATTGTTGGAACTAGGAATGTCTGAGCAGTGGGAAAAGTAAGGCAGGATAGAGTGGAGAAGACTTAGTCGAGGCTTTGCAGTCTGTGGCTTAGAGTCCGGAATTCACATTACCCCGTAAGAAAAACCCTCAAGAGAGGGATCTGAGGGTTGGAGTCTAAATTAGTCTTCTGTTGCTGCTGTAACAGATTAATAAACTTAGTGACCTAAAGCAACATCCATTTACTAGCTCACAGTTTTGCAGGTCAGAAGTACAGATAGGTTTGGATGGGTTCTCTGCTTAGGATCTCACAAGGCTGAAATCAAGGTGTTGGCTGGATGGGCTCTTATCTGCAGATTCTAGGAAGAACCTACTTCCAACCTCAGGCCCATTGTTGACCAAAGTTAATTTCTCGCAGTTGTAGGACTGAAGTGACCCTTTCTCTGCTTGCTGTCAGCCTTGGGCCACTCTTAGCTCCTAAAGGCCGTCCACATTCTTTGTCCTGGGACCTACTCCATCTTCAAGGCCAGCAATGGAGCATCAAATCCTACCTGTGCTTTAAATCTCTGACTTCCTCTTTGTTACCAGCTGGAGAAACACTGCTTTTAAGGGGCTTGTGTGATTAGGGCCTACCTGGGTAATACCCCTTGGCCATATGCATTAATTTGCATGGACTGTCATAACAAAGTACCACAAACGGGGGGGGCTTAAACAACACAATTTTATTTTCTCACAGTTGTGGAGGCTAGATGTCTGAAATCAAGGTGTTGGCCAGGTTGGTCCGTCTGTGGGCTGCAAGGAAACGGCCTGCTCCAGGCCTCTCTCCTTGGCTTGTAGGTAACTGTCTTCACGGCCACATAGTGTTCTCCCTGTGTGCATGCCTATGTGCAAATTTTTCCTTTTTAAAAGGACTCCAGTCATACTGGATTTGGGCCCGCCCTTAAGACAACCTTATTTCCAAATAAGGTCACTTCCTGAGAAACTGGGGGTTAGTACTTCAATATATGGATTTTGAGGGGATACAATTCAACCCATAATACCATCAAACATATCAGTCATAAATGTGATATCTCATCCTACTCATGGGTTCCACCCATACTCAAAGGCGAGATAAGACAGGGTCACAGGCCATTCCTAGGATTTTGCTTGCCACTGAATCCCTGAACCAGGAGAGCTGCTGAGTGGTTGGGATATGAGAACAGCCATGAGTAAAAAGGAGATCGCGAGCTTCCCTGGTGGCGCAGTGGTTGAGAGTCCGCCTGCCGATGCCGGGGACACGGGTTCGTGCCCCGGTCCGGGAGGATCCCACATGCCGTGGAGCGGCTGGGCCCGTGAGCCATGGCCACTAAGCCTGCGCGTCCAGAGCCTGTGCTCTGCAATGGGAGAGGCCGCAACAGTGAGAGGCCCGTGTACCGCAAAAAAAAAAAAAAAAAAAAAAAAAAGGAGATCGCTGGTAGCTGTGGTGAGAGCAGCTTCAGTGGGGTGGAGATGGGGCGGAGATTGCTGCACTCAAGAAGCAGCTGTGACCAAGAGGAAGGCAAATGGTGAGAAGAGAAGAAAACAGGGTTGAATAAAAGAGACCTGGACTTGTTTGTTTGATATCTGGAAATAACGGACAGAGAGGAACCAGTGGCAAGCTAAAGCCTCCAGCTATTTCTGGTTGTCCACATGCCCCCTTCTATGGGAACTTGACTTATTACCCCACATTGTAGAACTGCACATATTATTAAATGGCCTTTGCAAATAGAGATGTGTGCAATCTGGCTGAGTTATAGTTACTTTGGAGACCGATGTTTGCTTACTTGTGGCCTGGTAAATCTCAGCCTTAATATCACAGGAATGCATTTCTATTTGGTCTCCACCTTCCTGATTCTTTTAAAATTTTATGCGATTTTTTTTTTGGAAGGAAAGTTTTGATAGAACTTGGTAATAGCACTAGCTGCTGTTGATTGAGAATCCACTGTATGACAGGCCTTGTGAGAAGTGTGCACGTACATTATTCCTCATCCCCCTTCTACGAGGTAGACTGTTGCCTCCATTTCACATGTGGGGAAACTGACTCTCCGAAGGGCTTCAGGGCTGTGGCCAAGGTTAGAGAACTAGTGAGCAGTGAAGTTCCATCTCCCACAGCACTCTGGCCTCATCACTGTACTCACAACAGACCCTTTCTCTTCTAAAGTTTGGCAAGTTTCTTCTTTTGAAAACACTCACTGTTTGTCTAGGATGCACTTAGAGCAGCAAATATTCTGTGAGAACAAACTGTAGTGCTCACCGTTTATCCCCCTCCCAGTCCAAAACTCCTAGGCTTCCCAGCTCAGCTATTTGAGAAATTACTCAAGGAAAAATGTTCATCATCCAGAATAATTCATTGCTGAGCAAAGAACAATACAGAGACACTTCAGCCAATGTGACTTTTTGCAAAGGTCATGCACGCCGGTGCCCAGGGGTTTGTGATGGACATGGTACCCAAGGCACAGATCACATTTGCTTCTCTTTCTGGATACATTTCGTCATGAAAGGGTTTGCAAGACTCCATCTGCTGACATACAGAAGTCTGTTCCCCCAAATGGAGGGCCTGTTCTCATTTCCAAAGAGAACTGTGAATCGTGGAAGAAACTTCAAAGGAGCATGTCAGGAGTAAGAACCTAGAGCAATTGCAATTTAGGGTCCTGGAGTGGAGAACAGCGGGCGTAGCCCTCAGACTGTCCAGGCTTGAGAAGAGATGGATTGTACCAGAGGTGAGATCGCTTTGGGAGAAGCTACAGAGAGAAAATCACAAGTTGACTGGGTTTTGGAGGAAGTGTAGGAGTTTGTCAGGTGAGTGGAAAGTAGAAGGTGCAAGAGAAGGGCCTCTCAGGTAGAGGCAGGGTACAGGGTTTAAATGTCAATGCTTGTCGTGCTAAGTGGCTCAAGTATAAATGATAATGTTAATAATGACACCACTACCCCCATACTAATAAACACAAACACTTATATGTTACCTACTGTATGCCAGGGCACATTAATTATAAGTACGTTAATTATATCAACTCATAGATTCCTCAGATCAGCCATATGATGTGGACACTATTATTTTCCTTGTTTGACAGATGAGGAAACTGAGGCATGGGTGAATTATCATGCCAAAGAAACTGCAACTATCAGAATCAAGATTTTTTTTTTTTTTTTCGGTACGCGGGCCTCTCACTGTTGTGATCTCTCCCGTTGCGGAGCACAGGCTCCGGACGCGCAGGCCCAGCAGCCATGGCTCACGGGCCTAGCGTCTCCGTGGCATGTGGTATCTTCAAGGACTGGGGCACGAACCCATGTCCCCTGCATCAGCAGGCGGACTCTCAACCACTGCGCCACCAGGGAAGCCCCAGAGTCAAGATTTTAATCCAGCAATTTACCTCTAGAGCTGTGCTGTCCATTAGAACTTTCTGTAATGATGGAAATGTTCTAAATCTGCACTTCTGTTTTAGTAGTCACTAACCACATGTGGCTGTCAGGCACTTGAAATGTGGCTGGTGTGACTGAGGACCTGAGTTTTACATTTATTTAACTTTGATTAAATTTAAATAGGCACATGTGGCTAGTGGCCACTGTATTGGACAAGGCAGCTTGCTAGTCTACTTAACCATAACACTCTGCTGCCTTCCAAACTGGGGAGTATGGAGTTGACTGTCTAATAACAGTGGTGGTACTAATAACCACCACAGAAATAAGGGCTGCCATTTATTTAGCTCTTACTATATGCAGGGTAATGTGCTAAGTGCTTCTAGTAGGTTGTGTCCTGCAATCTCCGCGAAAACCTTGTTGGTGATGGCTACGAGCATGGATTCTGGATCCAGACTGCCTGCATGCAAAACCCAGCTCTGCCACTTGTTAGCCCCGCAGCCTTAGGTACATTACTTATCCTCTCTGGGCCTCAGGTTCCTCATTTGGGAGCTGGACTAAATGATAGCATCCGCTTCGTATGCTTGTTACGGTTATTGCAAGAGTCTCTGCATTTAAAGCTTGCAGCATGGTGCCTCACATGTGGTAAGCATCGAATACGTGGGTGGTATTGATGTTATCACCCTTACACGTTAGATGAAGAAACCAAGGCACAGAGAGTAAGGCCTCGAGCTTAAAGGCACGGCTATGTGTGGAAGAGCTGGTATTCAACCCGTAGGTAGCCTGATTTCAAAGTCCACGTTCTTAACAGCTATGCTGTGGTTTCTGTTCAGAGTTTCTAGAAGTGTCATTTGTGGAGAACTGGTATTAAAATCCTCCAGGGTGCTTGTGAAAAATATAGTCTCTGAGACTCGCTGAAAACAAGCATCTTAGACTGTTTAGGGTGAAGACCAAGAATCTGCATTTTTGTAAGTTTCCCAGGTGATTTTCAAGTACAATTTAACCAACGAGAAACCACTGAAAATTTTTCCTTTTTTTTTTTTTTTTTGCGGTACGCGGGCCTCTCACTGTTGTGGCCTCTCCCGTTGCGGAGCACAGGCTCCGGACGCGCAGGCTCAGCGGCCATGGCTCATGGGCCCAGCCGCTCCGTGGCATGTGGGATCTTCCCGGACTGGGGCACGAACCCGCGTCCCCCGCATCGGCAGGCGGACTCTCAACAGCTGCGCCACCAGGGAAGCCCCACTGAAAATTTTTAATGGGGAGCTAAGTAGAAGGAGAGGACAGGTTTGAGGTGTAGAAAATATGCAGAGGATAAAGTAATTTTGCAAACAGATCTATTTTTAGAAAGGTCTTTCTCACTGAGAACTCAATCTGAAGGCTGGAGAGAGGTCCTCGGATAAACTTGACAAGCTGGACATGTTTGGTACCTTTTGTCACCAGTAAAGTGATGGGGGATGGAAGCCAGGAGAGTGAATGAAAGTTGTAAGGTAGAGGCAAGGAATATAGATTATTCTCTACAGAGGGAAAGGGAAGAGGAAGGATGCTAGTTTGTGGGGAGACATGGTTGACAGAGGGTTGTTTGTAGGATGAGTGAGACTTGAGCATGTTTATAGGAAGAGGGGACCCAGATCCAGTGGAATAGGGGATCTGAAGATAGTGAAAACATGATTTTGAAGTGAAATCCCAGAGGAGGGAAGAGGGGATCGTATCTTAGAAGAAGTTGGAGTACTTCTTTCTTTGGGATAGGAGGAAAAAAATAGAGAAAAGCTTAGAGGTAGGGGCAAGAATTCATAACTGGAATTCTCGGAAGTGTACTTCTAGATTGTTCCAAATGAGAGCATTGGTGAGGAATAAGGATAAACATGGTAACGTCTGCAATACTTTGAAGGCCTTCTCCTCTGTGCCAGGCATTGTATAGTGCTCTTCAGGAACTACTGTTTTTAATCCCAAGAGGTAAATGCAATAGGCATACCCATTTTACAGCCGACGAGGAGAAGTTAACTGCCTGTGGTCACGTAACTAGTAAGTAGTAGAGCTGGGATTCGACCCCAGAGAGTCTGGGTTCAGAGTTTGATCTCTTAATGGCTATCCTGTGTGATAAAAAGACAGCAGTAATGACGACCTACATTCTTGTGGTACTTAAGAAAACACGTCTCCCCATTTTACAGGTGGGGAAACCATTTACAGGTGTGGAAACTAAGGCAGAATTTGCCAGACTTGTCACACATCTAGGCAGGGCCAGAGCAATGGCTAGAACTGGAGTCTCTTGACTTGTAGTTCTCTTTCCCAGGACGCGCACGCCCACACATAGCTCCTGAGTAAATCGTGTTGCATTTCTGAGCAGTCTCTTTCCCTCTCTCCCTCTTCCATTCCAACACCTGCCCCACCCCTACTCCCACCCTAACCCCAGTCCTGAAATGCCAGGAAGCTGGCCCAGCACCTGCTCCCTCCTTCTGGCTGGAATCCTCCGCCTGGCCAGGTGCCACTGCCCTGCTCTAGTGCGAGGGGCCCCATGCAGGCAGGCAGTGGGTGGAAGGCCACGTTTGTTTTGCTTTTATTGTTAAATATTATAAATCTCTTGGCGGCACCACCCACGGGGACATGAGTTGTGTGCCTTCCCAAACAGTCGCTAATGAGACAGTTAATCATCTGTTTATTCTGTATGAAGAGAGGTGGCGGCTCTATCTCTCAAACCAGAGACGGGGCTCAGGACCCTTGGGGAAGCTGCCCACCCCTGGCACATGAGTCACCTACAGTCCCAGCACAGTCCTGCCCTGCAGGCCCCCGTACCTCTTTCCCCAAAGCATTGGCCAGGATGCAGGCATCCCCTGATGTTGATTACTATTACTTTTATTGGAGCTATTATTTTTTAAAAAATACACCCTTCCCTGAGAAGCAAAAAAAAAAAAAAAAGTAATTTATAAAGATGCTTTGTTGGGAGATAAGTAGTTTTCCTCTTGGGTACAGGGGGTTTATCTCACATATGCAGAGGTTCCTAGAGGTCCTGCAATGCACGAGATAGAGCTCTGGGATCCTCCCTTGGGAAGACAGTGAGCGTTCGCTGTTTTCCTAGTTTCAGGGTTAAGGAGGTGAAATCAGCTGTGTTCCTCCCCCGGGCTCCCTGGGGCTGAGGCCACTTTTATTAGAGCAAATCAGGCTTGTCCAGGAGCCATGGGAGGGGGAGAAGACAGGCAGGAGGATGTGAGTGAGGAAGGGGTTAGGGTGGGTGGTGTGCTAGCGTGACTGCTGTCTGCCCCTGGGCTACCCAGTCTGAATGATTGTCTGCAAGGACTCCCATCTCATCTATTTGCATGCTGCTAGCATTCTCATGCTATATTCTTGGTGTTGGGATAAATCCTATTGCCCGAAGCTTATATTTCAATTACCTAGGTCCAACTGTCTGTGCCCTGAGGCATAAGGATCGACTGGGGCTGCTGTGTTTTCTGCAGGACATTGCATCATTGACAGTCTGTCTGTCTGTCTGTAGTCAGCCAGCTCCCATCCTTGAGGCTGTGCCTCTCTGCAGAACTGTTTGCCTCCCAGGCAGGGGCTGAATTACCCAGGCAAGGGCTTATGTTTCAGGAGTAGTTTGGACAGGCAGAGCAGCTATTGTTCTGGACCACTGGATCAGGGAGCAAGAGTGCACGGGTCCTCCATGGAAACAGTGAAGCCGGTCGGAGGGGCAGTGAAGTGGGATCAGCCCCATGCTACGGCTGCTTTTTAGCATTCTCCCTGCTTCACCCTGGGGCCCTGGGTGAGGTGCTTCTACCTTTAAGTCTCCTACCTAGATATATTCTTCTTCATCTTCTCCTTTCTTCTCCCTGCTTTCGTCTCCAAATACCCCTTTTCAACCTCTGCATCTTTGCCGTTGCTGTTTCCTCCATACGAATTTCCTTCCCTTTTCTTTTCTTACCACTCCTTATCAAAACCCATCCTTCAAGGCTCAGTTCAAATGTCACCCACTCCAGGAAGCCTTCCCGTTGTCTTCCGCAGGCAGAATTAACCTTGCTTTCTGTGCCTGGGATTGCTCAGTTCTCACACCTCTCCCTTCCTTGGGTCAGGGCTGGCATCTCATTCTGTGTGTCTCACAGTTACGGCATCACACAGTCCACATGATTTTGTGTCTTTGAGTTTGCTCTGGTTTAACTTCGTAGTGGGTTTAATGGTTTACTCTTTCTCCTGAAATATACGGCACGTTCTAATTTCTGGAACCTATGACTATTACCTTATTGGGAAAACCGGTCATTGCAGATGTAATTAAGTTAAGGATCTTGAGATGAAGAGTTGATCCTGGGTTAATCAGATGGGCCCTAAATCCAGTGACAAGTGTCCTTATAAGAGACACACAGGGGAGATTTGACAGACAGAAAAGAAGGTGAGGTGAAGATGGGGGCAGAGATCACAGTGATGTGGTCACAAGCCAATGAATCCAAGGAATTCTGACAGCCACCAGAAGCTGAAAGAGGCAAGGAAGGCTTCTCCCTGACAACCTCCAGCAGGAGTGGCTCTGCGAACACCTTGACTTCAGACTTATGGCCTCCAGAATTGTGAGGAAATAAATTTCTGTTGTTTCAAGCCGCCCAGTTTGTGGTAATTTGTTACAGCAGCCCTAGGAAGCTAATAACAGGCTAATAAATAATAAACTAATAACAGGTGGGCCGGGGAGAGCAGGAAGAACACAAAAATATCAGTGTGGGAAGTCTGGACCCTTCCTTTCAGGCTGTTGTTTATTACCCCTGATTCCTCCTGCTTCTATTTCATACAATCCAAGCCCTGTTACTCCTGTACCAGGCCTTGTGTGGTTAAGGACAGGCATTGCCATAGTTGGAGGGCCACTACTGAGTAAATAATCATAATTATAATACCAATAGGAGCAGCTGCCGTTTGTAGAGTTCACAGAGTGCATTTCCTCCCGTCTTTACAGTAGCCTTGAAAGGTGGGTGTTAGCATCCGCCTTTACATGTGAGGAAACGGACAACCAGAGGTGTAAAGGGACTCGAGCATAACCATACCTACAACTGGTGTGGTTGAGCCAGGACTTCAAAAACCCTTGTCTTCTGGTTCCAAATCCATTTCTTTTTAACTGGGTATTTGATGTTCTTTGAGTATAAGACCTACTGGGTCAAATCTGCTTTTCATTCTTTCCAAGACAAGAATATACTTTGCCTGAAGAAGGGATGCTGCTTTTCCTTCTTTCCCCTAAGGCGTGCTGAAACCCAACAGGCTTTGGCAGTAGTGGAGAGGCTGAGAGGAAGCACTGTTTGTTCAAGGGTATTTGTTTTAAAAGGAATCTCTGTGTGCATTAATCCTCTGTTATTTTTTGGGTAGGCTACTGGGGAAACTGTGTGTGTGTGTGTGTGTGTGTGTGTGTGTGTGTGTGTGTGTGTGTCTGCATACAAGTGCGGTCTGCACTTGGCTGGCACTTATCCCCCTCTGGTGGTCACTGGCATAAATCCATCACCTGATCATCTAAAATTCCAATGAAAGGAAGATCCCTGTGTCGGGGGACCCAGGGAGAGTCAACACATTTAGCGTGGTTTCTGTTTGCCTGCTCACCCCGTAAGAGCTTCGGAGGATGATTCTGCTCCTCAAATAAGAGTGTTGCATAAATGGAAAGAGAGTGGACTTTGGAGGCTCACAGATAGGTTCACACCTTAATTCTGCTACTTAATGTCTACAATGGTTTGAGTTTACTTAACCTTGCCAATCCACATCTGTAAAATGGGGTAATAGCAAATACCTTCCTAGGAGTATTATAAGGTTATGTGAAATAATGTGCTTAAATTGCCTGGTACATAGTATAGGCACTTAGTCATCATTAATTTTCTCCCTCTCACCCACACATGATTAGTTCTGCTATTAAAGTTATGCTTCTAGGGCTTCCCTGGTGGCACAGTGGTTGAGAGTCCGCCTGCCGTTGCAGGGGACGTGGGTTCGTGCCCCGGTCTGGGAAGGTCCCACATGCCGTGGAGCGGCTGGGCCCGTGAGCCATGGCCGCTGAGCCTGCGTGTCCAGAGTCTGTGCTCCGCAACGGGAGAGGCCACAACAGTGAGAGGCCCACGTACCGCAAAAAAAAAAAAAAAAAAAGTTATGCTTCTATTGTAAATCATACCTTCTTCTAGGGAAAATTGAGTAGTTCTGTCACATTATTCTCTGGAAGATACGAAGGTGTCCTTTTTGCAAAGGGGAAGCTAAGGACTTGAACAGAGGAAATTAATACTCAGATGCCAGTTAATAATAAGGGCTTAAACAGACCAAGGGATGCTTGCTTTCCCACTTTAATGAAGGAGGAAATAAACGAATATTTACTAGCCCCCCCCTAAAATAAGCCAGGTCCTTTACTCAAATATTTTATTTAATGCTTACAACAGCCCAACAAGGTTGGTAATATTATCTCCATTTTACAGATGAGGAAATGCAGACCTAGGGAATTCTGCTCGTTGTAGGTTACATAGCTGAGAAACCATATTCCTGCCCACGATGCCTAACTCCTGTGCCGTGCTACTTCCCTAGGAGCCCTGGGGAAAATATAGCTCATGCAGAGCCCATGTGTAAGGATTAATCAAGAGGGGCAGCATTATCATTCCCAGTTGCCAAAGAACACAATATGCGATTCCAGGGGACTGGTTTCCTCCTAATCATTCAGCAATAAGGGATGGAGGAGTTTGCATAGAACCTGGCCAGTAATGTAATGCTAGACCCACGAGATTTCCCCTGTCCTACTGTTCATGGACCTGATGCCCACTATCATTTTGAGGAAGGTTTGAGAAAGTCTACCCAAGATCTGTAATATACTGCAGGTTATTATTTGAGTGAGTAGAGTACAGATAGAAGAAATTGTATCAGTTCCCCTTGAACTAAGCACCAGAGCTGAGTCTTGTTAGCCGATTAACTAACACTTCCAGTCGTCCTGTTAGGCTTTGCAGAGCAGTGGAGGGACTTGTGGGGAAATGGGTTTACAAAGGGGACAGAATTGTAAACTCACCAAGGAGGTCAAAGAGCCACATAAGAGATAGGAAAACACTTGTAACACATTTTCCTGTGTGGTTGTTGAGAGACCTGTGTCCTAGTTCTTGATCTACCAGCTTTGCCACCTAGGAGACGTTATTCTCTCTCTCTGGGATTTCGGTTTGTAAAATAAAAAGGTCAGGAAAGATGATATCTGGGGTTTCTTTCAGATGAAAGCATATGTTGTTTATTGAGTCTGAGAGCAGTCAGAGGGCCTGGGAAGTGAGAGGAGGCAGAGATCCTGATCAGACTGAACAAGCAGAGTCGCAGCTGGGTGCAGAAGGCGCTTCAGTGGCTGTCTATATATGCAGTGGGCCAAGAGGTATTCCTGGGTGGGGGTGGGTGGCATTGGGCTTCCCCATGTCCATGCACAGTGCCGTGGGAACTTTTTTTTTGACATCTTTATTGGAGTATAACTGCTTTACAGTGTTGTGTTAGTTTCTGCTGTATAACACAGTGAATTAGCTATACGTATACATACATCCCCATGTCTCCTCCCTCTTGCGTCTCCCTCCCACCCTCCCTATCCCACCCCTCTAGGTGGTCACAAACCACCGAGCCGATCTCCCTGTGCTATGCGGCTGCTTCCCACTAGCCATCTGTTTTACATTTGGTGGTGTATATATGTCAGTGCTATGCTCTCACTTCATCCCAGCTTACCCTTCCCTCTCCCTGTGTCCTCAAGTCCCATGGGAACATTTTTATTAAATCATTCACCAGGCTCTAGTGTCCATGAGCGTCATGTCCCTCACTAGATTATGAGTTTCTTGATGGAGAAGACCAACTATTTTTTGTGGTCATCAGTGAGTAGTGGTGGAAAGAATGGACGCCACAACCAAGCTCTTTTCAATTCCATTTTTTCTAGAGACGTTCTTCATACATCGGTTTTGTTTTGGGGATCTCTTCTTCTCAATGGGACAGTAGATTCTAAATCTCAGATTAGGAAGGGTAAGTAAAGGTGAGTCGGTGTTTGCAGATATAGGTGAACATTGGAAGTTATGCCTATGGTTCTGGTAGAAAAAAAAAAATCCTACTCACTTTTAGTTCCTTGCCTTCCTGGGTTGTGAACCTGCCTTGAAAATGATGTGAGTGGGAAGCAAAGCCAGGAATGGTGTGCACTAGCTTACAACCTTGTCACAGTCCCTGTTGCCATTGCTGGTCTGTGGTCAGACACAGTAAGTTTGACGGTGTATATACCTGACTTTTCTTATAGCCATCATACACGTTGCGTTCACCATCCTTCCCCTCCTTATACACTTCGGGAACTGCCATTAGAGGCATTATCATTTTTTAGCTCAATACAGGTGCTACTCTCTTCAGATCTGTGAGCTGATTTTCATTTAACTTATTCCCTTTCCTTTCCCAAATTTTATTTTTATCTTGATATCAAGCCAGTGAGTTGGAGGTGAAGCCTGGGAAAGGAGGCTAAAGGGAAACCAAAGTTACACCTGCAAGATGGGGAAAGGGAGAAAACTTAGACAGTAGTGTCCATCGGATAGTTACTATGTGCTTAACATTGTGCTCTGGGCTTTATGTGCGTTATTTTTAGCCTCTTCAACAACCCTATGAAGAAAGTGTGACTCTGGAATTTTACATGGGCAGAGGCTCAGGGTCAGGGCAGTTAAATAAGTGTCCAAGATCACACAGCTAGTGAGAGGCAGATCTGGGACTTGAAGCAGGATTGTGTGACTCCAGACTCAGTCTGTCTTTTCAATCTAGCGTCTTTGTTTTCCCAGGTACTTTCCTCATGGTCTCTCTATCTTAGATAGAGTTCACACTTACTACTAAAAGGATCAAATGGTGACATAGCATTTAGGTGCCTAGCCCAGGCCCTGACACAAAGCAAGTACTCTGTAGACATTAGTTGATATTGCTGTTATTTTCACATCTGATAGTTCAGGGTTTTCCACAATATCCTGGGATGTGAAAAGGGAAAACAAGGTTAGTTAATTGGAGACAGTCAAGCATGTGGAGACTAGGATAAACATTACTGATCATTCATTAATTCCAGGCTTTATGAGGAATGAGTAGCTGCTCTGTTTGAAGGGTGCATTTGCCTCAGCCTAGATCAGGGTGGTGAAGATGTCTGTTCCAGACTCTGACTTGTTTCTAAGTGATTATTATTGCCATCACTTTTAGGCACCCATGCAGTGTTCCTGTGGTGCATGACATAGTTCAACTTTCCAGAATTCAGTTTGTGAACTTTGGAAACTAGCCCTGTATGCCATTGAAGAATGGCTTCGGGCCCGCGTGCCTCTGTCCATGGTGCTGAAACCAGAGCTCCTGGGAGGCAGAAGCAGATGGTACCACGTGGTACGTCTCATCTGCACAGCCTGCCTGAGCCCAGAGGCTGAACTACTGTGAAAAGAAGGCTGGCTTGGGAGTCGAGGGATCTGGGTAAAGTTCCAATAACTTGCTGTGTGGCCCCAGGCAAACCACCTAACCTCTCTGTTTCAGTGTTCCCACTGGTAAAATTGGATTGCTACATTCTGTCATTCCTGCTTCAAAGTGCTGCTGATTTTGTGTGAGTAAATGATATAACAGATGCTAAAGTGGGATACGAATGCATGGTATGATTACGCTGTTATTGCTGCTCAGTCTTTTAATGGCACATTTTGACTATATCATTTTAATTCACTGAGGCACCCGAAGGCCTAATAACATATAATGCAACAAGCAGGAAATCAAACGAACTGATAAATGCACTGGAAACACAAAGAAATAAGTTTTCTGTGTTGTTTGCAAGCCGCTGTGTAGCTGTATAGCTCAGGGCGTGTCTCTAAGAAGAAGAAAGATAATGACCGCTGAGGAGTCAGCCTCTGTCTGGAAGGAGAGAAGACGAAGGAGATCACACCTGGTTACCTCTACAAGCTCCAAAGGGAAGCTCTGTTCTACTGTCACAGGGCCTGAAATATCACCATTAGCCTGGTATTCTAGCTTGGTATTCCTTGCCTTTCACAGAATGGTTGGTTGCATTCTCCCTTTTTGAATTAATCGTATTTACTATGGCCTGGGATTTGGAGACTGAATCCTTGGTCTAGGTTCTTTCCCTAGCTATAGAATTTTCGTAAAGCAAGTAATTTAACCTCTTCTAAACTCAGTTTCTCCATCTGTAAAATGGGCTCAGTAGTAATAATACCTGCCTTATGAAATGGTTGAGAAGATAAAATTTTTGAAAGAGGCTTTCTAAAATCATGTGAACATTAGTTGTCATTATTCTCTGACATGCTCTGGTCAAAGTATCCCATGAGCAGTCTTGCCTTTTCCCTGTTCCGTACTTTGTGTGTTCTGTTCTTTCCACCAGGTACATCTTCTCCTCCATCTCCCGTTAAAATCTTCACATATCAGGTCAAACACCACCTTCTGTAACCACCCCAACCATAAGTGATTTGTTTTTTTCTTTCCAGAATTCCTAGAGAATCTATTTTCTTTACTGTTCATCTGTTTCCTTAAAATACGGTAGTGTAGTTATTTTAGTACGTTTTTACTTTCCTCAATGGATTATGAGATCTTGAAAGATGGGATCATATCTTACACACGGTAGATGCCCTGTACCCATTTGAATGAATGTGTAAGATGGATGTTACGCCCATTCCCTTAGGGTCTTCTTTAAAATACAAGTACTGCTGGGGAAAGTGACCCCGTAGGTTATTAGTACCTATATATTGGGTTGGCCAAAACATTTGTTTGGGTTTTTCCATAACATCGAACAAACGCTTTGGCCAACCCAATATCAATTAAGAGCACTGGGCTCAAGTGGCCAAATGAGGGTGGAAGGGAAAAGCTGGAGAGAACAAGTTGAATAAGAAAGTGAGAGCTTCTGAAGACATGTTTCATCATTGTAGCAGTTTTTCCTGGCCTGATTTTGGTCTTGGAGATGCCATGTAACCAGTGTGTTAGCTTGGAAAGATACCTTGTAAGCTCTAAGGGACAAAAGTCAGAATTCATGGACACAGGAAATTGTGCAATATCTAGGCCCACCAGAAGGTGGCTCACTGTCACTAATTCCATGGTCTGGCAGTTTTGCTCCCCAAATTGATGTGGTATTCTGACGGGTAGTTCTCCTCTGTATTTTATGTGGTTCAGTGCTGCCCTCTCCTTATCTCCTCCTCTGTCCCTTCATGATGTAAAAACATGAAACTGACTCCAGTCTGTAGGCTGGAGAATGCCCCCCCTATGGACTTTCTTCTTTGAGAAGGTTCCCACTGCGATGGGATAGAGGTGTCTTAGCTTCCTCTCAGCTCGTGCTAAGGTGCAGAACCAAACTCAGATCGCACCCTCTGCATTTGTATCTCCCATCTGGATTCTTAGAGGGTGAACAGTCAGTGCCTTTTTGGACCAAGGAGGGTAAAGGGAGAAAAATCACTGTCTTTTGATACTTTCATTCCTTGCTCCCTCTGCGCCCCCTCTATTTGTCCAGATTTCTTGTCTGAATTGCAGGAACAGGACCTCTCTCTGTATTTCTTCCCTGGATCCCCTCATCTCACTATCCTCGTATTTTCACAAGACACGTGGCTCAGGTATTTTTCTCTTTTTAAAAATCATAATGATAGCTTTCATTTTTATGGTTCTTTACAGTTATCAAAGCCAATTTTTCCCATGAACCATTTAATGGGACACTCACAATGGCTAGGAGAAGTTTGGGAGCACAGCTACTGATATCCCCATTGTACAGATGAAAATACTCATATATAGGGAGAGGAAGTGATTTTCTCAGAGAATATAAGAAATACAAGGTCTCCTAACGAATTCTACCATTCTGCTTCTTACTATGGATGATGCAAATAAGGCCCCCAAAGGAACATAGAACATACCTCCAGTCCTATAATCCATAGGAGAAATGGAGCTGGAATAAACATCTCCTGATTCACAGTTTAGTGCTCCTTTTATCCCACTGGAGAGTCTTTCTCTGTGATCTACCAAACCATTGGCTAGCTATCCAGCCAGTCAGTTTACAGTCTATCCTCTTAGAACTCTTGAGGTTGCATCAATCAAAATCTTGACAGAAGATCCCAGAGGTGAATGGCTGAGGCATTCTGGGAAGCTCATCAGGAATAATTTTTTTTAAGCTAAAAATGGATAAATACAAAGCCTGGAAAGAAAGCCATCAAAACATGAACAATGACTGTGCTTGGTGTAGTGGAGTTATGGACAATTTAGTTTTATCTTCCTGTGTTCCTGTATTTTCAGATTTTCTTCAGTGAGATTTTATTACTTTTATAATGGAAAATAAACATTAGAAAGTGCGGGAAAACAAGAGGATCTGGGCACAGATATTGCATGCGTGTGTGGTGGCTGTTACCACCTTGTGTTGGATTAAACTGAGGGTGAGTAAAGCAGGAACGATTCTCTGATCTCCTCTTCCAACAGGCCATTCTGTGCCTCTCTGGTTCCCATTCCTCCCCTGAAGCCCCAGACGATGGTTTTGGCAGGGTGCACTCACACCTTTCTCCCTCCCCTCAGCCCTGGTCCACTCCACAAAGCCACAGCACACAACAGGGCAGGCCTCACCCTGTCTTGGCAGAGCTGTGGGCTCCTGCACTCCTCACTCTGCCTGCTGTGGACTTATGTAACACATTCTCAGGACTTCATTTTCCAGTAGATTGAAAGCAAAGACACTTGATTTTCTCCAAAAAGATCTGTTTGGAAGTGCAATTGCCTTGAATTACATGGTGGCGCGGGAGGCCAGACCTTGCTGTAAATAACTTTCCTCTCAGCCACACAGGGGCCTGGCTGGCAGTGGAGTCCATGCTTCAGATGATGGTGCTTGATGTGGAGAGAGGGAGAAAGAGAGAAAGCGTGTGTGAAAGCAGGGGTGCTCAGTCTTGGGGCCTTTGCTCAGTTGCTGCCACTTCTTTCACCTCTGGAGTTTTGCGTCTGAATGAGTGGTGAGGGCAGAAGGGGCAGAACGGGGGCTGGGCTTCTGGGCTCTTTCATCAGCTGGTTTATAGGACTTCTCTCTCGTTGCATCTCCCACCCTGCCACCGAGGGGCCTGTGTGAGGATGAGTGACTCGTGCATGCGGTGTGGGGTGGCACAAAGAGCAAGCTTTAGAATTGGACACATCCAAGTTCTAGTCCCAGATGTGCTGCAGTTTATGGGACCTTAGCAAATTACTTATATCTCTGACCTGTCTTTATCCATTAAAAAACCCAAACAAAATAGGTGACGGGTGTGGGAGTTGAGAGTATCTACATTTCAAGCTTGTTGTGAGGATTAAAGGGACTAATACTGGAGAAATCACACTGTGCAATGCCTGACACTCGGTCTGTTCCCTATAAATTTAGTTCCATTCTGTGCCCTGCGTTTTCTGCCATGACAGACTGAAATGAGAAGCAAAATCAATGGGCTTGGAACCAGGATGGCTCAAGCCAAGTAGTGAAACATGCAGTTTGGAGTGTTTTACTTCTTGTTTTCATATTCTCTTCCTCCATAGATATCCGTAGCGCACATACATGATTCTCCCAAAAAAGACTGGCATGAACTAGCTTATACTGTGGCATGGCAGATGGACGTAATGCAAGTCTCCTCCTGGTGGGCAAGTAGAGGGCGATCCTTAAGCCAAGATGCAGCATTTTATGCAAGGTAGTATCTAGATGCGGAAGCTGTTTTTAGATTAGGAAGTTTTTCCACTTTGGCTGTTCTTAAGCCTGGCCTTATCTTGCAGGCATCAGAATGGGATCATGCATTAGCTTAACTGGACATTTTTCTCTAAACTTACATGGTATTGTCCTTTTCGTGTTTCTCCATCAAGTTGGGGAAACAGTGGAAATGTAGTAAACTGTGGACTGCATCCTCAGGAAAAGACTTCCAGATGACTCTGGGGAAGGCACTCAGCCACCCACCTACTGAACATTTATTAAAATCCTACTCCATGATATAATAAAAACGGCCAATATTTGTTAAATATTTTGCCAAGTTCTCAAGCATGTTATCTCATTTAACCTTCACTGCTTTTGGTGAAGTAGTTACTGTTATTATTATGCCATTATGATAGCATAGTGGTTAAGAGGAAAGACGCTGGAGCCAGATTACCTGGTTCAAATCTCAGCTCACTAGTCACTAGTAGTGGGAACTCAGGCAACCTAATTCTTTGGGCCTCAATCTTCTTATATTTAAGGTAGGTATTTAAATAATAATACTACTTCTAGGGCTATAAAGTGTTTAGAAGTGTGCCTGGCTAGTATTGTCTCCACTTGACATCTGAGAACACTGAGGATAAGAGGAGGGGAAGTGATTTGCTTGGTGATGCCCAGGTAGTGACAGATCTAGGTCAAAAATCTTGTGTCTTATGACTCCAGTCTAGTACTTTTTCCTTGCTCTGAGGAAGATATGCAGGATCAGTTATATCCCCCATAATACCATCTTTTTTGACAGCTGTCAGTCATAAGAAACAATGTTTCAGACTGTCTGAAAACCTTGGTGAGAACAGTTGAAGCCCTGATGCTTGCTTAATTAAACTCTAGTGCCTGAAAGCATGTAAAAAAAAAAGTCCTCACAAGTTGGGGTCAGTTTGTATGCCCACCCCAGGTTGGCAGCTGTGGCTTCAACAGCAGTTAGTGGACTTGCTAATGAGTGGCACTGAGGCCAACACCCAGGCTAGGGACCAAGTGGCATTAGATACAATAGGCCAGGTCCAGGGAAGCCTCGCTGATAGGTGGAAACCTATCAAGAAAAGAGTCAACTGGTGTGGTGAACATAGGTCAAGCTCTGAGTTTCCATTAGGAAAAAAACCCAAACAGCCACTTCACAGAATATGGGAAGTAACCATTGATGGCATCAGGATAAAATGTGGAGTGGAAGTTATATTTTCTACAGAGTTTTTTCTCACTCTTTTCTAGAGTGACCTAGAATAAACCTTTAGTTGGCCAAGTCCTATAACGCCCCATGTGTTTCAGGTGAAGAGCGTGGTCATATGGGGAGGGTGCTACCAAGGAGTCCACTTTTGCCCTCCCCCCATTTCTCCATACCTCCCCTGACAAAATGCCTACATTTCTGTCTTTAGGGATTTAGTCTTTTGGGCATTGCTAGTGTTGTTTTTTTAAAATGAATACTCAGTTAAATATCCAATATCCCCAAGAGGGCAATACGTTACACTCGATCATGTAGCATCTTATAAAGAAGTCTATTCCTTCCTGTTTGTATGCAGCAGACAGCTAGATCCCTTAATCCAATTCAGAACTGGAATATAGGCAAGGTGCCTTGGGAGGTGAGAGGGCGGACAATCTTTGCTAATTCACATTTTTCCGAGGGCCAGCCTACTTTGTGCCTTTCTGCTTAGCAGAGAGCTGCTGGAAGAAGTTCTGATTGAAGACAAGTTAGAATAGGGAGCTGTGATCCAGGATAAGAAACAATCCTACTCAACCAAGATAATTAAGAGTTTGTCCTCCTTTCTTTCCTTCTTCCTTAAGCTTAAGAATGAGCATCTCACTTGCTATTGGTTGGGTGTGTCCTCCCAGAAGGTGCTGAAGTGCTAACCCCCAGGACCTGTGAATGTGACCTGATTCGGCAAGATGGCCTTTGCAGATGATCAAGTTAAGATGAGGTCATTAGGTTGGGTTCTGAACCGATATGACTGTTGTCCTTATAAAAATGGGACGTTTTGATATAGAGACAGACATGCATGCAGGGAGAAGGGCACGTGAAGCTGAGGGCAGAGATCAGAGTGATGTGCCTGTTGGCCGAGGGATGCCAGCCATTACCAGCACACCACCAGATGTTAGGAGAGAAGCAAAGAACAGATTCTCCCTTACAGCCCTCAGAAGGGACGGAGCCTGACAACACCTTGATCTTAGGCTTCTAGCTTCCAGAACTGTGAGACAAAGGTGCCACCCAGTTTGTGGTACTTTCTATACAGCCTTAGCACACTAATACACCACTGAACCAGGATAATTAAGAGTTTGTCCTTCCTTTTTTCAGTAAATATTTAGTAATTCCCTACTGTGTGCCAGGCACAATGCCAAGTACTGGAAACAGTGTTTTAGGTTAAGACCTTTGCTTTTAAGGAGTTCATAGACTAGCAGGGATGTAGGTTAATAAACAGGCCAATCTTAACAATGGGATAAGTATTTAATATCTACTCTTTCCCTCTAGCTTGTTGGCTTTCAACCATGGCCAAATACTAGAATCTCTTGGGAATTTAAAAAAATAATAAATAAAAAACTTAGGTCCGGTCCTCGCTCCCAGACATTTTGATCTACTTGGACTGTGGTGGGAATGCAAGGCATCGGTGTTTTATTTAATTCCAGAGACTGCCATTGTTGAGAACTACTGTTTTAAATATACCCGTTATCAGGGCCCACTCCAGACCAGTTCAATTGGAATAGTGATGATGGGTTTAAAAAGTTTCCCAGGTGATTCTAATGTGTAGCCAGGTTTGAGGACCACTTTCTCCTATGAGGTAGGAATGACATATCCTTTCCACAGTGCTGAGCTCAGGGAAGGCAGTCCGTAAATAATTAAGTCAGGATCTATAATCAGAAAAGTGTAAGATGCTCTTGGTGCATAGAAGAGGAGTACTCAGTGCAGTTGTGGGAGAACTGAGACCCAAAAGGTAAGTCCATTTAGGCAAGCAAGGAGGAGAAGGAAGAACATTTCTGGCAGAGGGAACAGTGTGTACATAACAGTCAAGGAGCTGGATATGGCTCAGCATGGCTGCAGTCGTCTGTGGGTGGTGAGAGGTAAGGCTAGAAAGGTAACAAGGGCTGGGTCATGAAGAGCCCTGTGAGCCATGGCAAGGAGATTGGGTTCTGCCAGAGGCTTATATGAGCTGTCTTGGGGACATAACCATGGCTCTCAAGGCTGATTTTTTTTTTTTAAGAGAGATATTTGAACTGGGTCTTTTTTATTTTTAAACTTGTGGACATATTTTATTTTATTTTATTTTTTAAATCTTTTGCCCACGCCACACAGCATGTGGGATGTTAGTTCTCCCGGCCAGGGATCAAATCCGCGCCCCCTGCATTGGCAGCGTGGAGTCTTAACCACTGGACTGCCAGGGAAGTCCTCAAGGCTGATTTTTGGTCTCTTGGCACTGGTGCTCACACAGGTCCAGGTATGGGCTTAGAAGCTTGCACTTTTTCTCTTTGAAGACAGAAGTCCAGATAGGATGCGTGTCTTGGAACCCAAGCCTGCCGGCCCAGCTCACGAGAGGAGCATCGTCAACTTTCCAGAGAGACCCCCACGTAACACGACTGTATCACGTCCCTAACTGTGACCTACCATCACTAAGACTTAGGAGTGAGACGTTCCCGACACTCTTTCCACACGTCTGCATCTTGGGTGGACACCGGGACAGCTTTCACATCCGTTGTTTAGCATCCTTTCCGATGTTCATTTTAATCCGATTTTACCTGGATAAACGTGGGGGCTGGGGATTGGAGAAAGTTCAGTGTGACTTCCCCCAGCCGCCCTCGTAGGAGGGCCCTTCAGCCAGGTGGGTTGATAGCTGAGAGAAGGACCAAACCCGCCATCCTGGAGGTTTGTTCATAGTGCGGTGCGTAGTATTTCTTGGGTGTTTGCTTGTCCGAGCTGCGCTGTTGCCAGCAGTGCCCAATTTAGTACTCTGCGGTTTTCATTAACAGCCTGCCTGCTCCACTCTGAGTCCTTAATGAAGATGTTAAATAAAATTTGACGTTATTATTGCCATTTGTACGGCACTTCATATTTACCGAGTGCCTTCTGTACGTTTTTATTCTTTCCCAAGCAGTAGACCTACAAAGTACTGCTGTCCCCATTCTACAGAGAAAGCCCTTGAGAGTTCATTGATTTGTTGAGAGCCCTGTGGCCAGCCACCCCCGTTCTCCAGGGGAGACTCTTCTCCTTCCTTTTGCCCAAAACCCAACTCACGGAGCTGTACTAGCTTCTCAGGGGCCCATCTGGCCCCTCACACCTTCCAAGTTGCAGGCTTCTCGCTCCGAATATTATTCCTCTTCTCCCATCTTATGGTTTTGTGTTTCAGTTCAGGAAAGCCTTGGTCTTCTCTTAGTCAATTTGAATGAATTTGCAAGTACAATTTCCTGATGGGCATCAGATGTCTTGCTGAACGTCCAAACACACACACAGAGTTCGGCAGGGCCGCCGCTGGCCCTGCCGCCTCTTCTCAGAGGCCTGTCAGTGGCGCTGTGGATGTATCTGGCACCATCTGTCCTTTGTAAACATCACGGGGCAGACAGCACTGTTGTCTTTCTGCATGTGACAACCTCCCTCTCTTACTGTAGGATACCTCCAATCAGGGGCTCCTGGTGACAGCATCTCTGTAAGAACTGGGAGAGAAAATACACCTCCTAGAGAAAGACACAGAGAGCTGCTCAGGCTTGCTTCCCTGAGGCTCATTGGAGCAGCTGAATAATGCGTATTAACAGGTTTGCTTAGCTCTCTGTGCCTTGGTTTTCTCATATGTTAAATGGGGACATTGATAAAAATGCAAGTATGTTAAGGGTTTTCTGCTTTAATGACTCAAGCATTTGGGGATGGATTTTTTACAGCACTATTTTTGACTTCACACTTTTAAAATCTACCTTACTGACTAATTGCCTCCCTCTCCCATACTGTTCTATCTGCATGTGGCCTTCTCTATACATACTCCATTTCCAGCTCATTCTTTTTCTGGCTGACTTTTCCTTTCTTACCATCTCTCTCATTTTCATTCAGTTTTTTCCTTCTGCTGCTGCACTGAATGTCGTCACCCTGTTGTTCTGCTCTTCATCTCAGCCCACGCAAGGGCCTCTGCTGTTTCTGATGAGGTCATCCCACAGGATGGCCTTTCCTCCCTAGCCCCTGCAGGCTTACTTCCTGAAAGTTCCTGATGGAGGATTGACCGTGCAGTGTGGGTCATCTGGGGCTGGGGGGGTGGGGGTGGGTGGGGAGAAAGGCCCTGAACCTCCTCACATTGTTGCTGGGTGATGGGGTTATGGGCTGTGGTGAGGTTGTGAATAACTGAGGGAACTGTGGCTCCTTTGACTCAAGAAGCTGCTTTCTGGTCAGGAGCAGGTGGCACTGAAGTACACAAAATGGGTCAGAATAGGGTTTGGCAACACGTTGCAGTGAATGGAAAGAACGTTGAACTGAGAATTATTTAAAGTGAGAAGCTATGAAAAGTCTGAGACTGTAGCCTATTTGCAAGCTAAGAAGTTAGTCTGCCACAGATATATATATATATATGTGTGTGTGTGTGAGCTTATATACACATATATGGTAAATATATGTATTTGTATATATCCATGTATAGTATATACACACATGAATACATATGCACATATATGTATATACACGTATATATGTGTATATACACATTACTGTCAGTATGTATATGTACACACACACACACATATATAAATATATATAATTAAATATCTGGGTTAGAGACAAAGAACATTGGTTACTTATGGCAAAAGCAACCAGAGCAGCCTCTTGCCTCAGTTCTCTGAGTCTCAATCCTCAGAGGGTGATGGTAGGGGCTGGGTGAAACCGGCACATACGGGGGGGGGTGTATCAAGGAGAGGACCCCCAAGTTAGGAAACTGATTTTATCTAGGGCTGCTGGTGACCTGCTCATTCTCCCCTCCAGGGAGCCAGAGAACTGTACTCTGGAATGCAAGCCAGTCTGCTTGGAAATGTTGGAGTCCTTACTCTCCTGGAGTGGCTCTGGGGAGGGAGATGTTGTCTATCTTTGTTTATGGGTGAAACAAATCTGTCTTCAGACCCGGAGAGACACTATCTTAGCTTCCGAGGATGATTTACTATGCAAACACCCTCGAAAAGACTGACGGAGCCCTTTGCCCAGTCCATGCAGAAAAGCGAGATATTCATAGAGAATTGTCTCCTAAGGAAGACCCTCAGGTATAAAATGAGGGGCTTAGACAACTTTAGAGATGCAGAAAATGTGGGATGTGTGTACCACCACTCTCTAAATCTGCGCCCAAACAGACGTCGCTAATCAATTGTGGTTTTCTGCCTCAACACCCCCAGCAGTTTCTACTGTGCTGATTATTTCCTCAATTACTCTAACCGTGTAAAATTGAATTCTTCATATTTTTTCCTTATGTTTCATTTTTCTCCTTTTGTGAATCTGTGTGTGTATGTCCCTCTCTCTACATGGGGGAGAAGGAGAACGTGTTTTGATGCAATTTTGTGGTCTGAGATTTTCCTGTGAGGCAAATAGGAAGGTTCCTAATCCTGCCAGACAGCGTTTGTAGTTTAATTTTTTTTCCGGTTGTCATACTTTTCCTTATTACTGGGAATGTTACTATTATTTTAAAAAATTGAGGTACAGTTGATTTACAACATTATATAAGTTTCAGGTATACAGCATAGTTATTCACAATTTTTAAAGGTTACACTCCATTTATAGTTATTATAAAATATTGGCTATATTCCCCATGCTGTACAATGTATCCTTATAGCTTATTCATTTTATGCATAGTAATTTGTACCTGTTAATCCCCTACCTCTCTCTTGCCCCTCCCCTCTTCCTTCTCCCCACTGGTAACAATTAGTCTGTTCTCTGTGCATCTGTTTTTGTTGTTGTTATATTCACTAGTTTATTTTTTAGATTTGACGTATAAGTGATATTCAGTATTTGTCTTTCTCTGTCCGACTTATTTCACTTAGCATAATATCCTCCAAGTCCACATCTTCTTTATCCATTCATCTGTTGATGGACACTTTGGTTGCTTCCATATCTTGGCTATCGGAAACAATGCTGCTATGAACGTTTGGGTGCATGTATATTTTCAATTTAGTATTTTTGTTTTCTTTGGATATATACCCAGGGGTGGAATTGCTGGATCATATGGTAGGTAGCTCTATTTTTAGTTTTTTGAGAAACCTCCATGCTGTTTTCCATAGTGGCTACACCGATTTACCTTCCTACCATCAGTTTATGAGGGTTCCCTTTTCTCCAAATTCTCTCCAACATTTGTTATTTGTGTTCTTTTTGATAATAGCCATTCTGCCAGGGGTGAGGTGATATCTCATTGTATTCATAGCTTAATCTTTAATCCATGAGAGCTGAAGCTATTAATCTAGAGACGCTTCTCTTCTAAACAGGGATTACGAGAAGAATGCCCATTGTAACATCTCCTTCTCACCACTGGCTATGAAGGGAGTCCCCAGATTCCACTAGAATGCTGTGTTGGAACCCTCTGACTACACAGAAAACTCTCAAAGAAATATGGCACAGGGGAATGTGTGCTTGGAGAAGGGGATCCTGTGTCAGAAGACATGCAGCCTGAGGCTTCTTCCCACTTTGAAGTTGGGCCAATGATGCTCCCTGGCTATTTGGAAGATGCCCCTTTCCCTTTTAGCCAATTTGAACTCTAGTCCCAGCACAGGCAACCTCCCCCGACCCCTGCATCCTATGCTTCACCCATGCTTCACCTTCTCCATTTATTCGGTGGATAGATGTAGAGGTACGTGGCTAATGTACTGGAGTTTCTGCTGGAGACCTGGTTATGTCTTATTGTTGTTGAAATGAAAGAAATCACGAGAATAATGGGAAAAGCGTGTGAACTTTGAGCAGGGCATCAAAAGATAGGGGATGCTGATTAGCTATGTGACCTCGGACAAGTTGCCTAACTTCTTTGTGCCTCAGGTATCCTTTCTTGAAAATGAAGAAGATAATGCCCTCTTGGCTGTCCATCTCCTGGGGATATTGGCAGAGCAAATGAGTTCATGTTCAGTGTGCGAGGTGCTCAAAAGAAAGATGCTGGTGGGATGTAAAGTTTGCCTTTGCCTCACTAAAAGTGCCATCACCCTCTTGTCCTGTGCCCCGTGGAAGGGCCGTGGAAGGGCCTCTGCTCTTTCAGACAAGGTCATCCCACAGGATAGCCTTTCTTCCCTAGCCCCTGCAGGATTACTTCCTGTAAGTGCCTAATGGAGGATTTGTGGTACAGTGTGGGACATCTTGGGGGGCGGGTGACCCAGTGCCCCTTCGCATGGTTATTGGATGATAGGGGTTTTAGGTGTGGTGAGGTTGTGAACAACTGAGGAGATTGTGGACCCTTTGACTCAAGGAGCTACTTTCTGGGCAGAAGCTGGGGCCACTGACGTGTGCACAAAGGGTCAAAATAGGGTTGGGCACACAAATCAATTGTAATGAAAGGGCCATGGACTGGATCTGAGATTCTGTCCCTCTTGGGTCACTAATTAGTAGATATGTAGCTAAGGTACTAGGAATATGCCTGGTGATCTGTGATACTGGGAATTTTTTTCCTTCTTGCATCCTGTGGACATCTGCAGATAATTCAGAAGTTTACGAGTAGACTAGCCAGTCAGCCTGCCTCCTCCTTTTCTTTCGAACTCCTCTCCTCCCTCCCTCCACAGATATTTCTTTATATTCATCTGTAATTGAAGATCAGCATCTGTGAAATCAGGCCTGCTGGCATATGTCTAAACATTCATTAACCGAGAGACAGATATTCACAGACACATTTTTAAATGTCCACAAACCAACACATGGATTGTCAAATCCTAATCACAAGGTTCAAATCAGGATTCTGACACTAATGTTTTAGAACATTCTAGTGTTGATCAGTGTTTTGCCTGGTACAGCCCTCATAAATCTCGTGTGTGTGCATGTGTGTGTGCAGCTGTGTAAGATGTTTTATTAGTTAACATTGCAAAGCTAAGCACTCAATGAAAAGGTACTGGAGAAGTATATGTTATTATGACAGAATCGTTTAGAAATATGATCAAATAAAACCTGTATTGAAAGAGGTAGAACTTTTTCCAGCGCCATGTTGCCAAACTCAAATCTACTCCAAGACATAGGGGTTTTGTTCTGAGTGTCCTGGTGGCCACGTGGATGTTCCTTTATTCTCTTCTTTAAGTGCAGAGAGGCTTTTGAAAAGATGCTTCAGATGAATAATTCTGCTGCCATGGTCAATACGCAGCTCATTCCACATGGATGTCCTCTCAGACTCTAACCTAGTTTGCGTTCAGGTAGTTCTGGTAATGGGGCGTTTACCTCTCCCCTGGGGGACCATTTCCAGCATCTAGCCATCCAACAGTTTAGTCAGAGGACTGAGCCCTGATTGAAGGAGGGAAAGAGGTATTTGTAGAACTGTGGGAAAGAGAGAAATAGGGATATGACACATTGACCTATTTTAAGAATGCAGGGTGGCTTCAAGCCTTTCGAATTTGTTTCTCCCAGCTGTCAGGGATAACTGTGAGCTGTGACAACTGCTGAGGCCCAAATCCTAAGTGTTTTTTTCACCTCAAAAAATGCGATTAGCAAATCAGAATAATTGAAGTGCACACTTCCAGGCCACTTCCTAAATAAAATATGTACATGTGTGAAGTGAGACCTGACCTAAGATCCGTTTTTTTTCCGTTGAACGAGCAGGACTTTGGGGCTGGAGAGAGCTGGTTCCCAACTCCCGCTTTGCACTTAACAGTTGTGTGATCTTTAAATTTCCTCCTAATAAAATGAGGAGAGTAATACTTTCCCCACGGGCTTGCGTGAGAGATAAACGAGATAAAGCCCCAAGCGCAATGCCTGTTGAGTGGCGCTCAGCACATGGTCATTTCTCTTTCTAGGAAGGAGGCTCAGCTTCCTGGGGCTCTGTTAAGCCTCCCCTGAATTCCTGCTGACCCCTTCGGATGCCTCGATGATCTATGGGCAGCTTCCAGATGGGTGTGTTACTATCAGTCTCCAAAAGAGCCACCTTCACTCGTTTCTCTTGTAGAGGCCAGGCACATACAGAAGGGCAGAAGGGCAGATCTCCCAGGGTGGCTGTCACCAGATGTCACAGCACTCTGTGTTCGTGGGGTTGCTCTGAAAAGCAGGTGGGGGATTTGTCCACTTTTTAAAATTCAGAGTTCAACATATGAGACAAGAGTAGTAATTATACCATAAATTGGCACAAACTGCAATGAGAGAAGACCTTCTGTACTTCTGCTGCCTCAGCCTGCACATCAGGATGTGCTAATTAAAGCATCTGTCTTTCTCCAGCTTCCGTTATCAGACATCTTAATTTATTTACTTATTAAAAAATAAGAGGAGGATTTGCGCTTTGTCGTTTTTCCCCTTTATTTTACCTCCATCGTTTTGCGTTTAATGATCTTGGCAAAATGAATAAATAAAATGACTATAATTAAATACCGTTCTTATTGGGTATGGTGCTTTCCTCCCCTTGGATTGGAAGTTTTTATAATAACGATGACCTTGTAATTTAAAGCGTGTCCTAGGGATGTCTGTTCTTTATTTTGAACTGCTTTGAACGCACATCGGTTGAGCAGTGGCAGTAATGAGGCTGAGAATGGCTGGCAGCTGATGCAAGCTTTCCCCACAGGTTGAAAAGCAGGATGCTTTTCCCAGGATAAAGCCTCACGGCCTCAGAATGTGTCATGTGTCATTGACCTTCTCCTCTCGGTAATCATCTGGAGTAAACACACTGCTTCTGTTCCAAATCGTATTGGGAGTCCCAACCTAGATCCAGAATTTGGCATTGATTTGAATCCTTGTGTGTTCAACTCGCTGATCGTCATTCACTTATTAATTCATTCAACAAATGAGTCGAATGAATGAAAGAAGTCTCTGGGAGATACAGCAGTGACCTAGAAAGAGGCTGGGATGAGCCTGGATTGGGTGAGGGTCATGGGGGTCACTGGTCAGATTGGAGGGCTTGTTTGGAGAGAAAGTAGGGAATAAAGTTGGATATGTGAATTCCCCCGCTGCTGGTATAGTTCTGGTATAAAACTGGTATAGTTCTCTGTCTATCTATCTATCTGTCTAATACCTGCCCATTTCTTCTGTTTCAGAGTAGTCAGAGGCTGACTTTTTTTTTTTTTTTTTTTTTTGCGGTACGCGGGCCTCTCACCGCAGCGGCCTGTCCCGCTGCGGAGCACAGGCTCCGGACGCGCAGGCTCAGCGGCCACGGCTCACGGGCCCAGCCGCTCCGCGGCACGTGGGATCCTCCGGGACCGGAGCATGAACCCGCGTCCCCTGCCTCGGCAGGCGGACTCCCAAGCACTGCGCCACCAGAGAAGCCTGAGGCTGACTTTTTATTCCCCTCTTGTGACAAGGTCATCTTATCGCATAAAGGGTAGGGTGTAAAAAGGTCTTGGCTTTGAGTACATTTGACCTCAGGGTTTATATGGCTACAAACCAAACATCTTACTTTTCTTCCACCCTTCGAACAACACCTACTTGCCCCTAGAGCTCTATCCCTAAGTTGGCTGTGTGCTATTCTCCCTCCCTACACACTGTACCCACTTCCTGATGGTTTGGAACATGATTTTTAAAAACTCACTTTTTTAAACCTGTCTCACTGAAGTGTCAACGTATACCGTCTTCATCCCAGGGGCGCTTTATTATCCTTGGTATCAGTCTGTCTAAGTAGTTTTATAGGAATTTAAGAATAATATAATGATGCTCTTCACCTCAGCAGCAGAAATGTAGTTGGTCTGGTGCCTCAGACCTACAAGCCATTTTTCTGAGGCCTTGAAGAAGTGTTCCTGTGGCCCACCTTACCCTCCTGTGTGAAGGATGGTCTAAAAATGGAAGGACTATGGGCTTTTCTGGAATTCTCTGTCCTATTTCTTTAAGCAACAACAAACATACACATATAATGATTATTATCACGTCTGTCACATGGCAGGTCCTCAATAAAGTAATTTTTTCTTTCCTTTCTTCCTTTCTTCCATGATCGTGGACACAGTGTGTGTTCAATGTGCCCAATATTAATTATATTCAAGGCACAGATACCCTTTAGGGGCAACACAGCAGAGAGGTGCCTCGTTTCTGTCTCATGGAAATGGGAGACAGACCAACAGGGGTCACAGGATTCTCTTGCTTCCTGATACTCACTGTGACCACTAGGGAGGTTCTTCTAGATACAGCAGGTTCTCAGCAACTGTTTGCTTAGGACCAAAGGATCTTTGCCTCCCCTAGCCAAGTTTGTATAGATCACTATGCAAAATAGAGATGTTCAGTGTTGCCCCTTTACAGAATATTCCTTGACCTTTAGCTATGGAGATTGACTATTACTGTTATTTCTCATTTTTTATGATGCCTGTTTATTTATTTATTTATTATTTTATTTTCTGATGGGAAACAGTGATCCTACCTTTTCACATGTAGCAAATATTTTCCCATGTTCTCTCAAAAACATTTTTTTTCCAACTCCCATTCTTTTTTTTTAACATCTTTATCAGAGTATAATCGCTTTACAATGGTGTGTTAGTTTCTGCTTTATAACAAAGTCCAACTCCCGTTCTTCAGAGAACTCTCCAGAAGCTGCTCTGGTGCCTGAACAGACCTTAAAATTTGCAAAACACTTTTTTCTGAAACTCTTGTTGAGCTCCCCTGTCCCTTCTCGGGGCCGCCAATCCCCTGCCTCAGCCTCTTTGCTGAGTAAAATAAGCCTCAAATGATGTGTCTTTCTTGGCCTACTTTCCGCTCCCTCCCCCGACCCCCAATAATATGATGCCCCACAGTGGTAGAAAGGGAGCATCTCCTTTAAGAGCTTTGCAGGCTGTGAACATAATCAGGGGGTGCATTCAGAGAACTATGGGTGATTCTTGAACATGAAACAGAGTTTAAAGCCTCACGTAACCTTTGACCTACTGGACAAGTAAGATGGACACTCCCCTGGATCGCACAGCCTTCCCTTTTCTTCGGAGAGACATCTCCTCTTCCTCTCTTAGCTTCCTGAATCTCTCGCTCCCTAATCTTGCTCCCCCTTCCTCCTCCCTCTACTCTCCTGATAACACGGAACAATGCCAGAGAAGGGAAAGAAGGGACTCAGGTGGAAAAATAACCCATGTACGATGCCTATTTATTTATGTGTTTATTTATTTTATTATTATTTTTTCAATTTGAAAAGGAGAGTTTTTGATGAAGTACAGCTTGTGATGGGGGTGGGGGCAAAGGTGATGGGATAACTGAAAGGGGAAATTAGGGGTGTCTTGTAATCTTAGAATCACGTGGGAAAGAGAATTCAGAGTTCATTGATCCATATCTACTGAAGAGATCCTCTGAAGACTTAAACTAGACAGTCTGATTTAATCTTTCTCTCTCAAAGGCAAAAGGTTAATTATGTTTTTGTCCTTAATACTTTTAAAATTAAAATTAAATGAGAAAAGATAAAAAAGAAAAGAAAAATTTATAAAAGCAATTTGTATATATTGTAAAAATATTAAAATGTTTACAGAAGCAATCCAAATTAAAATTATCCCCCCTGAAGCCCAGTCTCTAGTGGTAAAACTTAAAAATGTTCTGTTCTACCACCAGGATTCTAACATATTTTCTTGATTTATGAAGTGTAGGCAGTATCTTTTGACTCCTTGCCATGAAGGATTTAGAGCTACATCCCTAAATGCTGCCTTCCATTCATCACTCCTTCTGTCACTCCTACTATTACTTATCTATTATTAAGGTATAGTAATATTCATATCTATCCTCTAAATAAAATTAGGTTTTCCATGCCTTACTGTTGATTATTTTTTTTAATTTTTAAAACGTATTTTATTTATTTAGGTTGTGCCAGGTCTTAAGTGGGCAGGCGGGCTCCTTAGTTGCGGCTCACAGGCTCCTTAGTTGTGGCACGTGTGCTCGTTAGTTGAGACTTGAGGGCTTCTTAGTTGTGGCATGTGAACTCTTAGTTGCAGCATGCATGTGGGATTTGGTACCCTGACCAGGGGTCGAGCCCTCATCCCCTGCATTGGAAGGTGGATTCTTAACCACTGCACCACCAGGGAAGTCCCCCTACTGTTGATTCTAAAAGGTTTGTTTGGATTGAGTGCCTACTATTCATTTTTTCATTCATTTATTTGTTTATTCGTTCAACAAATATTACTTGAGGGCCTCTTTGTGTGAGGCATGGGCCTATGTGAAACGTATGTGCAAGTGTTTATAGCATTGTGTGGAAGACAGTTGAGTAGGTTTTGGGCAGGAAGAGACACAAAATGCATACCTCAACTCTGCTTCTAAGAATTGATTTAAAAGAAAAATCAAATGAAAACATTTACATACAAGGATGTCATCATAGTATTATTTAGGGAAAAAAGTACCCTGGAAATTGTTTAGATGCCTAAAGATTGGTCAACATTAAATAAATTATGGAACTCACGTGTGATGGAATCACAGTAAAAGCCATTAAAAATCTAATTTTTGAGAAGCATTAAGTGACATGATAAAATGTTCATGTTTTAATTTAATGAAAAATAAGAGAAACAGGATGTAAAACTGGATCTATCACATTATCTCTACTGTAAGATTTTTAAGAAGATTATAGATATGGGAAGGAGGTATCACCAAGTGACAGTGATTTAAAGTTTCTTTCCTTAAACCTACTTTCTGATATTGTCTGAGTTTTCTACAATGAGCAACTGTTGTCTTTATACTATAAAAACCCCACCCTATTATCTTCACAAAAATAAAAAGGAGCAGATTCTCAATCTGGTGGGGGAGACACATTTAAACAAGTCATCACAGTGTCTGATGGAGCAAAATCAGTGCCCCAAAGTCTGTAGGATTTTGATGGGGTCTGAGCATCAGAAAAGACCCCACAGGTAGCATTTGAGCTGTGCCATGAAGACCCAGGGGGATTTCTATAGGCAGAAGAGAGCATTTCTGGGCATGAAGGCACAGAAGTGAATGGTGAGAGAGGCAAGCTGCCTGGAGCTTATGAAATGTAGTGTGGATTGAAAGATGCAGAAAGGACCCAGGCTGACAAAGTGGTTTAATGGCTTGTGGAGGACCTTGGATGCTTTGCTGAGGAATTAGAATTTAATTTGAAGGCAATAGAGAGCTATGGAGAAGTTTTTAAAGAGGGAGGTGGACTTGACCCATAACGTAAAGGTGCAGTCTTTGGAATCAGACAGACATGGAGTCAGAATCCCAGCTATGCCAGTGTCTAGGGGTATGTGCTTGGGCAAATCACTTAACCTTTCTCATCATCCATTTCTTCACTCATTACTTAGGGGCAATGATATCAGCTTTACAGTGTGGACATGGGGATTAAACAACTTAATACAATTGTTCATGTTGAGTAAGTTTTGGGCAGGAAGAGACACAAAAATGCATACCTCGACTCTGCTTCTAAGAATTGATTTAAAAGAAAAATCAAATGAAAAGATTTACATACATACATCACACGTGAGTCCCATAATTTATTTAATGTTGACCAATCTTTAGGCATCTAAACAATTTCCAGGGTCCTTTTTCCCTAAATAATACTGTGATGACATGTTCAGCATTCATGTCTCAAACATGAATGGTGAATAGATCTTTCTTAAAGGTAAAAAAATGTTGGCACACCCCACCTCCAACTCATGATAAATTATTTTTACAATAATGTTACTTGAATATTCATAAAAATTAAATTTGTTATACATTTCTTACGTTTCATGATCTATTACTGGTATAAAAGCAAAAGAACTTTATTTTATTTCTTAAATATTTATTTATTTTTTGGCTGTGTGGGTGTTAGTTGCAGCACACGGGATTTTTCGTTGCAGTGTACGGGAGTTTTCATTGCAGTGCACGGGCTTCTCTCTAGTTGTGGCGTGCAGGCTCCAGAGCATGTGGGCTCTGTAGTTGCAGCACTTGGGCTCTCTAGTTGTCATGAGGGCTTAGTTGCCCCACAGCATGTGGGATCTTAGTTCCCTGACCAGGGATCGAACTGGCATCCCCTGCATTGCAAGCTGGATTCTTAACCACTGGACTACGAGGGAAGTCCCAAAACCAAAAGAACTTTATACATTACAGATAACAACACAAAAGCAACACAATTTAAACTAAATGATATTAATTATGTCACCAGTTTGTAGTCTATATGATAATAAATCTTCATGAATAATGTGAATATGGTACAGTCTGCTACAACCCAGGTCATTTAAAGTCTGCCCTTTCCCATATTCTCTGTGCTGTGAGTCCACTCAGTTTCCCCCCAGCTTTTTATCTTCCAATTCCCAGGAAATACTGTATGTATAGTGTGCAGTGGTGTTTGGCCTTTGCTTAGCGTGAACACGTCTTCTATGTTTGGGTCCACTTCTGTTTTTTCCTCACTGGCCCATGATAATTAATGTCATACTGTCGGCACCAGTGCAGTTGTAGACACATTTCCGGGTGTGAGCACTAGCAGAGTAGTACTCAATTATGAAGTGGTCATATAGATGATTTTAAAATGTTATCATCAGTATGGAAATTTAGACCAGACACACACACATAAACACACACACAGACTGTTCTCACCCTTCCTGTGGTTCTACCCTCCTCTTTGTGAGAATATCTATGTATATACCTCCTAGAAGTCATTATTGTTGTTAATGGCAGTCTTATTATGGTCAAAGATTTTTATCAGGCAAGCGTATCAGTTGGCTATTGCCGGGTAACAAACCACACTAAAACTCAGGGTTTAGAACTATCACCCATTTATTATCTCTATGAGGCTTGGGTTGGCTGGACAGATTTGCTCATCTGCTCTGGGGGCACAATGGCTCATTCATGCATCTGTGGTCAGCTGCAGGTAGGCTCGTTGGCTTTGCTGATCTTGGCTGGGCTGTCTCACATCTTTGGAGCCTTAGCAGAAATGACTCAGCTTTGCTAAAAGTGGTCTCTCACCCTCCGGTAAGTTAGCCAGGCTTGGGTTTAGGGTAGCCTGGACACATTCTTATGGAGACAACAGAGAAGTGAGTAAAAGAGTGAACATAGGCAAGGCCTCTTGAGGCCTGGGCTTGGAGCTGGTACATCCACATTTTTGGGGTATTTTGTTGACTGAAGCAAGTCACAAGGCTAACCCAGATTCAAGGTCAGGGAAGTAGACTCCACAGCCTATTTCTAGGTGAGAAGATCTACAAACTCATAATTCAAAGGGTGTGGTCACAGGCAGATGTGAATGATTGGAGCCATTTTTGCAATCAATCTACCCTAGTAGATATGAGGTCAGGGCAAGGAGGTCTATTAGGAAGCTACACTAGCCTTCTTGGTGAGAGAGGGATACTGCTTAGGAAGGATTGGATACATGTGATGCTCTGCCATTTCTTTGGTGTAGGAATGAGGAAGAGGGTAGAGGGTCGTCAAAGATGACTCCAAGGAACCCAAGCCTGGGTGACTGAGAAGTTGGTGAAGTTTCTAACTGAGAAAAGACATTCAGCAGGAAAAGTGGGGTCAATTTGGGGGTGATCGGAAATTGGAGAGGTCAAAGGTGGAGGTACATAATATTAATAAGTTTAGAGTTTGATATACTGGAGCTCTTCCCATAAGGAGAATCCTTCTCCACCTGGTTGCACATTAAAATCATGTAAGCAGCTTTTAAAAAATAGTGATAATTGAGTCTTAACCTGAGACAAATTAATATTAAATTTCTGGGAAAGGGGACTGGTGTTATTTTTTTTAAAAAAATAATTCCAGGAAATTCTAATGTACAGCCAAAGTTGGAAGCTTTATCTAGATCTCCTTCTGTGCATACATTAGAATCACCTGGACACCTTATAACAAATACTGATCCCTGAGCCCTGCTACCAAAGAGTGTATTCCATTGGTCTGGGATAGGCAACTGTATTAAAAATAAAAAGTCTTTCTGGGTAAATTTAATGTGCAGCTGGAGTTGAGAACCACTGACCTAGATAGTTAATTTTCACTGTGAATAATCAAATGTTTTCAGGTTGCAAGCCATGGCAAAGGGGCACTATGACAGAGTCTCCTTAAGCTCTGGGAAGGTTCAGAATTAGCATGAACTTGCTGGTGCCAGCCGGGGCATGGGAACAGGAGCAATCAGAGGATGAGACCAGAAACTTTGAGGACCCAACCTGGATCAACACCTGGCACTTGAAGTACAAGGACGTCTCAGGGTTAATCCTGTTTCCAGGAGAGATGTTGGGAAATCTCCCTGAAATGGTCCAAAATATAAAATGTCATGATGTCATCTGACTCCCCTGTCCTCCAATTCAAATTAGTTTCCTCTGTAGCAGCACTCAGATAATGCAACTTCCATCATTTTCTTTGAGGAAGGGAATTCATAATGTCTTAAATCTCAGTATGTATGTGTTTTCCCTGACTGTAAACCAAATCTGCCTCCTCCTTGATTTCATCCCATTTGTCTGAACTTTGACCTTGTCACATCTTAGATGATTCCTGGGCCTTCTTGTTGTTAATGTCTTATAAATATTTGTAGACCCATTGCCTGTCTATAGGCAGTCACTGAGTCAACAACAGAATATTTAGAGTTTTTTTCTCATGTTCATAAATCATTCTTAGCAGAGCTTTAATCGTTTGGGTTTTTGGCTGCCTCTCTGACTTTCCTCTTGGCCTCCATAAGCCTCATCTATTTGAGGGAAATACTCAATTGCATAATAGCAGAGTGGACTCCTGTTATCCACTTGTGCTACTGACAATGTCTCGGGGTCAGGTTTCCTCAAAGTGGGCATCGGAAACTCCTTGGGGTGGGGAAAGGCTTGTGAAAAGAGTACATTTCTGAGTCCCACCAGATCTCTGAGGATGGGGCTCAGGCATCTGTACTTTTCACATGTTTTGGGATGATTTTTATGTATGCAGTTATAGAGTCACCACTGTAGTTATTACTTCAAGTATTATGCTTAGAGAAGAAGTCAAATACATGAGGTTGTTGTTTTTTTGGTTGAAGGAGGCTTGCTCCACAAACCTCATTATAATCAAGACATAGACCCTTCTTTAAAGAGTTTCCAAAAATTTTCTGCATTAGGAATCACCATTGCAATTCAGTCTTGACTATCAGTGGGGTTGGTCAGCATATATAGATTATATTGCATACAACTGATGCACCTAAGATAAAAGCAGAGGTAAAAGGAAAAAGAGAAGGGTAACAGTGAGTATAGGAAATAAATAGTGGGGCAGATGAGAAGAGAGAAATGGAGATGGAGAAGGAATAAAGAAGTATATGTGTATGAATGGTCTAGTGTCACCTCTGGCAATGTCCAGTATCATAAAGTTCTACATTTTGAAGTACTTTACAGTATTCCAAGCCTTTCTACCTCCTCACAGCTGTCCTAGGGTGACTAGACTAGGCAGGTATTAACTTCTCCATTTCACAGATAGAAAAACTGAGACTCTTGGCTGCACCTCACTCAAGGTCAGATAGAAAGTGTCAGAGATAAGACTAGAGCTAGAACTCAGGACTTAATCCTAGAGCAGGGATTTTTCTGTCACTCCTAATCTGTACTAGGTCTATGTAACCCAGACTGGCTCTTCCTCTGGGTGAGTGTCTCTTTGTGGTATGAGGTAAGGTGGCTCTTTGGAGAGGTTCATGACATTGGCAGAGGGAACAGAGTGGAGGATGTCCTGAGGCTCCTTGGAAACATGCATTGACGTAATAAAGGTCAACAAGCTTGCTGAAGGAGCTCATGCTACTGCTTACAAACAAAATACAACTGGTCTGTGCTTCCTGACTGTGTTCCCTTTCTTCACTTTCTTTCCTCCTCTTCTCAGTTCCTACACATGAACACACACACACACACACACACACACACACACACACACACACACACACACACACACACACACACACACACACACACACACACACACCAAGAAATGCAGTTATGAATTTGGGATCTGAGGAAGCTCCAGGTCATGTAGCACTGACTGTCAGTGTGATTGGGTTTAATGGAGTCAACAAGATAAATTAAGGTCATGGGATCACCACCGTCTTTACTTCAACCGAGCACCTCTTTATTTTTTTACTTTTTTTGGTTTAACCCATTGTGGCTGAAGGTGGGGAGGCCCCTGCTCAGAGCCTGCTTCCCCTGCCTTCTTCTCACCCCTCCAGCACACACACACACACACACACACACACACACACACACACTTCTAAAATTTTTTTATGCAGCAGACCCTTTCGCTTTAGGTCACAGTTGTTCATCATAGGGCTGTAATGATAACTAACCTGGGTACCATGTCTTAATGTATACAAGCCTTTTCATCCTCTTTATTTATCTTGATCATTACAACACTGATGTAGATAATTATACTATCCAGGCATGATTATAATAGCAGTAGTCCAGGAATACCTATGTAATTCCCTAGACCAGCCACCGTTCCTCATGAAATACTAAGGCTAATATATGCACAGAGGGGATGAAACAATACAGAGGGACCACTCCGTTGCTAGGTGGGGCTTAGGCCCCCCCAAGCACCGATCAGGATTCTGATGAGCTAGGCTGCACCACATAGAGAACCTGGGAAGACCTGAGAAGCCTAAAAGAAAAGCCAGACCTACATTTCTGATGTTACGATTTCAGATCCAATCCCTGCATGCCTGCTGAGAAGTCCCAGAGAAAGAGAATGGATGCAAGAGATGGGGCCCAGGCCTTCTGAAGCTGGAACTCTGTAACTCTGTAGAAAAGACATATCAGAAGAGAAAGCCCCAAAGGGCCTTGGAGAATAAGGCCTTGCCTTATTTCTTTGTTTTAAAAAAATAAATTTATTTATTTTATTTATTTATTTTTGGCTGCGTTGGGTCTTTGTTGCTGCACGCAGGCTTTCTCTAGTTGTGGCGAGCGGGGGCTACTCTTCGTTGCAGTGCACAGGCTTCTCATTGCAGTGGCTTCTCTTGTTGCAGAGCACGGGCTCCAGGCACACAGGCTTCAGTAGTTGTGGCACGTGGGCTCAGTAGTTGTGGCTCGTGGGCTCTAGAGTGCAGGCTCAGTAGTTGTGGCACATGGGCTTAGTTGCTCTGCAGCATGTGGAATCTTTCCGGACCAGGGCTCGAGCCCGTGTCCCCTGCATTGGCAGGTGGATTCTTAACCACTGCACCACTAGGGAAGCCCCCAGGCCTTGCCTTATTTCTTAAGGTCAGGAAGGGTGGACCAGACCCCTCATTGCTGGAACCCCCCAGCCAGCATTAAGGGCCAGTGGACTAGTTTTTTCTCCTCCTTAGGCAATGCCTATGGGATTTGGAAGTCTGTGGGGTGTGGAGGGAGGGCACGGTAGCCTTGGGGTCTAGAGCCCAAGCAGTATGTCTGGTGGTGCATTTGTACCATGAGGAAGTTGAGGGTCAGAGAAGTTGTCACTTACTTGACCAAGGTCATTTGTTTAGTGAGTGGAGGCACTGGGATTTGAACTCTTGAATTTGGGCTACAAACCCTAGTGATTTTTCCACTGTACTCCCTGGCCTCTAGCAACCACCATCTCATTCTTATGTGGAGACTCATTTCTGGGCTTCCTCTGGCAGGAACATTGCCATTAGAACATGAAAAAGAACCCCCAAATAAATTCCTTCCATTGAGTGTTTGCTCAGGGAAGACATCAATGTCCATGAGGTTGTCTGGCTCATGGTTTAGGAGGCCTCTGGTTATAACTGGAGATAGTTCTGCTAGATGGGGCTTAGATTACATGTCTATTTCATCTCATTGTTCCTCCTTGAAAGCTCAGAAGATCCAAATGCCCATGCTGTTCCCTAAAAGAGGGATTGGGGTTTATTTTGGAAAAGAGGTCTATTTTAATCTAAAGGACAGGGGCTCCCTGTTCTGCGGCTGTGCTGGCTTATTTCCACTCTGCACTCAGCAAAAATTTAATATTCTCTAAACAATAGGTGACTCAGCCTTTGCTAAATCTTAGGTGAAATGGATTTAGCAAGCAAAGAGAGAAAATGTCTTTTTTCCCCACTTTTCCTAGTCCTGTTTGATGATAATTCTTAGTGCTCAGTGCTCCTTTCATCCAAAGACCTGTAATTAATTAAGCCTCACAACTTCCCTGACAGGTAGAGAAGTACAAGAATGTTCATTTAAAACCAATCCTGTTTGATACAGTAGGGCTATTACTAAGGCTCTTTAAAAGAAAAACCTCCCTATTGTGAAACTTCTTTTTAATAGAGTAAATTAAGGGAGAAAGGGATGAAGTAATTTCGCCTAGGATGCCTGTTCAGTTATGGCCACGGAGAGAGCCCTGAGTTTGGAGCTATGATGCCCTCTTGGGTTAGACTAGGTGTATAAGCGTAGTCGCAGAGCAAATTACCAAAAAACATAGTGGCTTTAGATCACAGCAAGCATTCATTATCTTATACAGTTTCTGTGGGTCAGGAATCCAGGCGTGGCTTAGCTCGGTGGGTTTTGGCTCAGGGTTTCATAGGTAGCAGTTAAGACAACAGCCAGGCCTGCAGTCGTCTGCAGGCTTGATTGGAATTGGAGAATCCACTTCAAGGATGGCTCATTTAGATGCGTAATGAGTTGGTGCTGGCTGTTGGTAGAAGACCTCAGTTTCTCTTCATGTGCACTTTTCTGGAGGACTGCTTGAGTGTCTTAATGATATGGCAGCTACATCTCCATAGCATGTGATCCAAGGAGGCAAAGGTAGAAGTGGCACTGTCTTTTATTTCCTGGCCTTGGATGTCACACTCTATCACCTCCTCAATGTCCTGTTGACTACACAATTCGGCTCTTCATTATGGGAGGGGACCACACAAGGGCCTGCTTGGAGGCCGACTAATATTAAGAATATTAAGCATGAGTTCATCTGTGATATTATTGGAATACCCTCCAAAAAAACCAGCTTAGAGGACTAAACATCACACATCTGATAAGAGAGTAAGAGACGGTTAACTTTCTAGGTATCTGTAGATTTAGAATAAATCACTGCCGTTATTCATAGGCATGGTTAAGTGATTAAGCCTATATTGAAGTATACATGACTGTGGTGAATCTTTTATCTTTAGGAGTTGGATATTTGTCCCACACCTTATACTGGATCACTGGTTCCCCATTGTTGGTCTACGGACCTGTGTTGTGTTAACTGCTAAAAAGCAACCAAAGTGTTGTTAAAAGTACAGATACCAGGTTTCTACTCCTAGGGATTCTAAGTACGTACCTTTGGGACCCACTGTTCTGGCTCCTCTCATCAGGCAGTGGTAGGCTTACATTTTGTTGCGTGAGAATCATTATTAATGGCAGTCATAGTTGGTTGCTTAATATCTATTCATGATTCTTTTTCCTGACCTCAGAAAACCAACTCAAAATTGGGCACCCAGTTGCTAAGGGCTGGAATTGATAGTTACCAGATGTTTCCACGCTGTATGTTAAAGGTGGCACCTGTATTAGAAAGCTCCCATATCGTAAGGGCTGCTAGAGAGATAGATAGAGGGTGGGGTTGATGTCCAATAGTGACAGTTTGAAAGGCCATCACTATACTACTATATCAGCATATGCAAGGACTAGTCTCCTTACATGTACAGATATACTGTCACATCCTGCATAAATTTTAGTCTGGTGGTTCTCAACTGTTAGTATCCAGAAGAATCACTTGGGGAGTGTTAAAAATTGCAGATCTTCAAGCCTACCCCTGCGATTCTGATTCGGTGGGTCTAGGATACCTGAGATGGTCTTGCTATAAGTGGTCTGGGGACCACACTTTGAGATACACTGTCCTAGGCATGACTTAATTTAACGGCAATCTGTTGACTTCATATCTGTTTAGACCCCAGCAGCAGGAGTTTAGTCTGTAGAATGGCTGGCATGGAAGGGATTGCCTTATAGACTTTGCATGGCTGATAGTTACTAGGTGAATTGCTGACGTGCATGAGGGGTACAGTGAGATCTGGACAGGTATGGAAGGGCATTTTATTAGCATTATATTTACAGATGTTTACCTTTCTCCCAGATAATAAGCCATTAGAGGTAGGATCGAGATGCTGTGTAATTTTGCAGCTCCCACAGAGGCTAGCATGGTACACTACTTGTAGCAGTCTCGCGATAGGTATATTATCACACAGGAGCAAGTTCATTGGAGGTGGCTAGGAATTCTGGATGGGAATTAATCCATGGCAGCCAGAGCACGTCGCATGTTGGGGTGACTGCTTTAAGTTGAGTTACTCTGGAGTATGGCCAAGCTCTCCTCTCACCTCCTTCTCTCTTCCAAGTATCTCGAGGTAGATAGCAATAGTGAAACCATCATAGTATGGTTTGTGACTTTGGAGAGTAAAACTGTAATAAAAGCTAAAGAGTTGAATAGAGCATAGCCAAGGCCTGCAAATTACTGCTGATGAAGGACAGGGCAGACAGAGTATTTCAGCCATATTGAACATCTCTACTTCAGTCAGCCAAGAGCATCTGGGCATGCCAGGGTAGCAGACACAGAGACAACGACATGGTCAAGAAAAAGACCCTCAGTGTCAAATAGCAAAGGAGCAAGTTGCTTGGGAATTGCTTAGGGAAGACAAAGGAGGGGAAGAGGCATGCTACAACTATTGGCTTCATTTAACAGTAATTTATTGAGCTGCTACCATGCGCTAGGACATGTTTTAGGTGCAAGGGATATTCAGGTAAACCAAACAGACAAAGAAGCTTACATTTTAGCAAAAGATATAGATAGTGAATAAATACATAATACAATGACACATAGTCATTAGTGCCAGTAAGAAAAACAAAGCGGGGAAGGGAGTAAATACTGAAGTTAGAGTAAATATCATTCCAAAGTAAAGGGCTTTGAAATAATAATGATAATAATAGTTACTTTTATAATAATTATGATAATAATTACAACAAATCTATTCAATTAATATTTATTGAGTAGATAAATTGCCTACTATGTGCCACACACAGTGCTGGGCACTGGAGATACAGTGGTAAGACAAGACACATCTCCTGATTTCACGGTGCTTTTTTCTTTTTAAGGCATGAAAAAGACCATAAACAATTAAACAAAGACACCCAAGAAATATATGATAGTGATACCCAGAGACCTAAAATAAGAACTGGTAGAGTAACTGGGAAGGCTAGGCTAGTTTAGTTGAGGGAATTCCTCTCCAAGAAATGATATTTAAACGGAAATCTGAATAACGAGGAGGAGGAGCCAGCTGTGCAGCTGAGCATCCCAGGCCAAGTTGAAAGGGCACCAGGGCAAAGGTCCTGGGCTCTGCAGGTCAGGGTATAGCAATAAGGCCAGTGTGGCTTTATAAACCTCAGGGGATTGGGAGACTGGTTAAAGTAATTAAGGAGAAAAATAACCTTCTTTCATAGATCTGACTTTGAAAGCCAATATAACTCCTAGAAAACGATTTGTCTTTCCAGTTAAATATTGCCTGGTTCTTCCATCAGAGACAGGTGTAACATTTAAATCAATTGATTGGTAATATGAATTTCTTCTTGTAATTAGTTCTCTTTTCTCCAGTACCCTCCGAGAAAATCCAAAATGCAGGACAAGCATTATTATAATAAAATTTCATTAAATAGTATAATGAACAAAAATATCGTACCGCGATGTACCAGTTATTAAGTGTGTTGACTCAGGCAGTAACTGGGAATTTGTGGTTAATATTAGTCTGGAGATCCATTTATCTTCTGAAACACCTTTGATACAATGCTTCTTTTCTTGGCTGGTGTTTGAGATCTTGGGGTGTACTTTTTCTGTGGCTAGCTTCCCAGCTACCTGAACTTTGGAGCAGCCAGGGAAGTTCCTGCAGCCCTTAGCTGTCTCTACTTCCTCTTCCTGGGTGCTGCCATCTCTTTCATCCCTGTCCAAATAGTAGGTTTGTGTACCCTGGTCTGCTGTCCATCTAGGGTACCTGCATCACCTAAATCCTCTTTTGTGCCTCTAGGAAAGGAGACAATTCCTTTTGTAGGGGTTCACCATGTTTTTCTTTTCCCTGTTGCTATTCCTGTGCTGTCTAGAGAATCATTCCTCATACCACTGGGTCCTCTTTTACCCAGTTAATCACAGAAGAGATTCTGCTCGCTCATCCTCCACATTTCACACATCTCTAAGACTCCATTCTATTTACACTGGTTATAGAAATAAATGTGAAGACCGAGGGGATAGATTGTGTTTGCATAGAAATTTACTTACATGCTAAGAATGCAGTGAAAATCTTTAATGTAAGCTCACTGTATATTTGAGTGCAATGTATATTTATTCTCCAAAATATACTTAGTAACTTTCCCATTATGAATCACTAAGCCGTATGCTTCTCCAAAGAAGGGAGCACGATTTCTCAAAAATACAGTATTGTTTTTAGAATGAAAATTTAATATGTTTCATGATGAATTCAAATCAGCTTTGAAAGTCTGCACTACCTCAGCCTTGACCAGCTTTAAAATGCAAATGCTACCCATAAAGAACAAGTGTCTTTTCAATTATAAAGCGTGAATTTCAAGATTTGTAATGGTTTCTAAGATAAAAATGTTTAAATATATCTGAGAAATAGTTCTTAAATTCTAATAATAATTAAACAGGACAAAAGCAGAGATTTGAAGGCAATAACAAGAGCAAAGATTGAGTTACAAAAACTAAAATATATTTAATTTTCACAGAAGTTTCAAGACTGCACGAGAAGTATTAGGGTAGGGACACAGTCAGAGTCTCTCTCTCTCTCTCATACACACACACACACACACACACACACACACACACACACACACGAGTCAATATGCTTTCTGATCTTTGAGAATTAGGCTCAACTTAGTTACTGAAATTAGAGATAGGATGCCAATCTTAGTTTTGCTTACTAACTTGGAGAATATATCTGAGAAGCCAGAATAATGATTAAGTGTTTTCGATGTTTTATAAAATAGGTGTAATGAGAGTCAAATGTTTATTGGATTTCTGCTCTGTGCTTTTTGCCAGAACTGTGCTGTGGCTGTGAGGGATACAAAAGAACTAGAAGGTGTGGTGTCTGCCCTTGGGAAGCTTACCAGAGAGTTGGAAAGAAAAAAGCGACTTTACATTACACAACTTGAAAACAATACATGCCATTATACACACTTAAGCATTCAGTAGTGCAGTGCAAGAAACAAATAATGACAGGAATCAACAGAAAGGAACGTTATTAATATTGGAGGGGCCGACAAGGAACACTTCATGGAGGAGGAGGCATATAACTGGACTTGGAGGAAAATGCAGGATTTGGCATCATTTTCTTTTTAGTGTGTAATGATAATAACTCATTTTTATTATAATCACGATTAGCTGTCTGTCAGCTCACAGACTACAGGATGGAAAAGCACGACAAATCCCCAGGGTAACAATGTTTTAAAGTTCTTCTTTAAAGGAGACAGAAGGAAGAAGAGAAAGCCTTTCTAAGAGCCTAGGCTTTGGGGAAAAATGTAGGAGGTGCAGAAGAGAATTAGTGGGTAATGCTTATCATTTTGTACAAAGTAACCTTGACACAAATGGGGCAATTTAAAGGAGGATAAGTGACTCCCAGCCCACTCACCGAGGTTGATGGAGGAAATAATCATGGGGTTGATGGCAGATTGGAAAGAGAGTGCCCGGGGTAGCTTTCCTCGCCTCCATTATGTGTGTCTCTCGTCTAGAGGTAGGGAGCTCATAGCTGAAAGAAATCCAGTGCTTTCTACTTTCAAATCATCTTAGGTAAGTAACTTGATCTAACAACAAATTGGATGCGCCTCTTTTCCCTCCTCTCCCAAGCTCTGTGCAGAGATGTGAGTGTCGTTATACCACTGACATCCAAGAGGCTGAAGTGAACAAAACAGGTTAGAGAAACCGAGATAACTGTGAATAGTTTTTGGATGACAAAGCAGTGTGTTACAATGGGTGGGTAGGGGTGTGACTATTCCTGTGCTTCATGAGTGAGTAAAGTAGTATTGGTGGTGGTTTTCAAGCATGGCTACCCATTGCAATCACTTGGGGACCTTTAAAAATTACGGATGCCCAGCCCCTCCCTCTGCCCCAGAGATACGGTTGGTCTGAAAAGTGGTCTCGGCACTGGATTTTCTAAGGCTCCCCAGGTCATTCTAAAGTTAAGAACCACTCCTCTAAGTGTTGATGTAAATGAATTGCATCTGGACAGCTTGTTAAACCACAGACTTCTGGGTCTTACTTCCAGAGTTTCTGATTCTGATTAGTTCTGGAATGGGACCCAAGCATTTGTAGTTCTGAAATGTCCTCAGGGGACGCTGATACTGCTGGTCTGGGGACCACACTTGGATAAACACTGATACAAACTATTGAAGCCAAATCGGTCCAGGTGATGCTAAACATTTCCTAAAGTTTGGTCCTTGAACATACTTGTTAAAATGCAGATTCTGAGTACCTCCCTCTACCCACTGAATTAGAATGCCTGAGAACCTACAATTTTAAATGAGAACTCCAGGTTTTTATCTTGGATTCTACCACTTGTGAACTACTGTATAGCTTAATAATTTTGTTTTTGTTTTTTTTATCTCTTGCTTCAAATGCTACTTAATTACATAAGTTGAATGTGTGACCCTATAAGGATTTTGGTCATTGTTTTATGCTATTTTTATGGGAAAAACTCCATAGAATGGATTCTGTTAGATTCTCTGAGGTATTAGTAGATCAAACCTGAGGGAAAAGGCTTTATTATGGGGCTTATGGGACAAAAACAGACACACCTGTTCATGTAGTGGCAGCAATCCTAGTTGTGAGATTGTGAGATGTGAGATGTTTCAGAAGTATCGTCCTTTTTCTTTGTCCATTTGTCTGTTGATGGGCACCTAGGTTGCTTCCTTATATTGGCTATCATAAAGAAATGCTGCCATGAACACAGAGGTGCATATATCTTTTCAAATTAGTGTTTTCATTTTCTTTGGATAAATACTCAGGAGTGAAATTGCTGGATTGTACGCTAGTTCTATTTTTTTTTTCTTTTTTTGAGGAAGCTCCATACTGTTTTCCATGGAAAAGAGTGGTTACATCAATTTACATTCCTACCAGCATTCACGGGCGTTCCTTTTTCTGCACATCCTCGCCAACACTTGCTATTTGCAGAGGTGACTTTTAAAACCATGCTTTGCAAATTCAACATAATTAGGTAATTGTACTCAACACAGGTAGTGTAAAGGTTTGAGAAGCATCTTTCAAATGTTATAAGATATTAGAATTACCAGCGGTAGTTGTTAAGAGTCCCAAGTCACAGTTCCAAAGAGTCTTTTTTGTTTTTTTTAATTACAACATAAATGCTTTAAGTTTTCAGATATAAAATGTAAATTGCTTCCCTGGGAATCAGAGGTGAGATTAAGGGTTGCATTTTGCTAAAATATTGTGTTCTACCAGGAATGTTTAATAATAGCTAATAGTAGTTATTTATTTAGCCCTTTTTTTTTTTGGTGGGGTGGGACTTCTTCTTTTGGGGTTTTGGGTTTTTTTTTAAACATCATTATTGGAGTATAATTGTTTTACAATGGTGTGTTAGTTTCTGCTTTACAATAAATGAATCAGTTATACATATACATATATCCCCATATCTCTTCCCTCTTGCATATCCCTCCCTCCCACCCTCCCTATCCCACTCCTCTAGGTGTTCACAAAGCACCGAGCTGATCTCCCTATGCTTTGAGGCTGCTTCCCAATAGCTATCTATTTTACATTTGGTAGTGTATATATGTCCATGACACTCTCTCACTTTGTTCCAGCTTCCCCTTCCCTCTCCCCATATCCTCAAGTCCATTCTCCAGTAGGTCTGTGTCTTTATTCCTGCCTTGCCCCTAGTTTCTTCATGAACCTTTTTTTTTTTTTAGATTCCATATATTTGTGTTAGCATACAGTATTTGTTTTTCTCTTTCTGACTTACTTCACTCTGTATGACAGACTCTAGGTCCATCCACCTCACTACAAATAACTCAATTTCGTTTCTTTTTATGGCTGAGTAATATTCCATTGTATATATGTGCCACAACTTCTGTATCCATTCATCTTTTGATGGACACGTAGGTTGCTTCCATGTCCTGGCTATTGTAAATAGAGCTGCAATGAACATTTTGGTACATACCTTTTTTTTTTTTTTTTGTGGTATGCGGGCATCTCACCGTTGTGGCCTCTCCCGTTGTGGAGCACAGGCTCCGGAAGCGCAGGCTCAGCGGCCATGGTTCATGGGACCAGCTGTTCCACGGCATGTGGGATCCTCCCGGACCAGGGCACGAACCCATGTCCCCTGCATTGGCAGGCGGACTCTCAAGCACTGCTTCACCAGGGAAGCCCCATGACTCTTTTTGAATTATGGTTTTCTCAGGGTATATGCCCAGTAGTGGGATTGCTGGGTCATATGGTAGTTCTATTTGTAGTTTTTTTAAGGAACCTCCATACTGTTCTCCACAGTGGCTGTATCAATTTACATTCCCACCAACAGTGCAAGAGGGTTCCCTGTTCTCCACACCCTCTCCAGCATTTATTGTTTGTAGATTTTTTGATGATGGCTATTCTGACCGGTGTGAGAAGATATCTCACTGTAGTTTTGATTTGCATTTCTCTAATGATTAATGATGCTGAGCATTCTTTCATGTGTTTGTTGGCAATTTGTATATCTTCTTTAGAGAAATGTCTGTTTAAATCTTCTGCCAATTTTTGGATTGGGTTGTTTGTTTTGTTGATACTGAGCTACATGAACTGCTTGTAAATTTGGGCGATTAATCCTTTGTCAGTTGCTTCATTTGCAAATATTTTCTCCCATTCTGAGAGTTGTCTTTTCGTCTTGTTTATGGTTTCCTTTGCTGTGCAAAAGCTTTTAAGTTTCATTAGGTTCCATTTGTTTATTTTTGTTTTTATTTCCATTTCTCTAAGAGGTGGGTCAAAAAGGATCTTGCTGTGATTTATGTCATAGAGTGTTCTGCCTATGTTTTCCTCTAAGATTTTGATAATGTCTGGCATTACATTTAGGTCTTTAATCTATTTTGAGTTTATTTTTGTGTATGGTGTTAGGGAGTGTTCTAATTTCATTCTTTTACATGTAGCTGTCCAGTTTTCCCAGCACCACTTATTGAAGAGGCTGTCTTTTCTCCACTGTATATTCTTGCCTCCTTTATCAAAGATAAGGTGACCATATGTGCGTGGGTTAACCTCTGGGCTTTCTATCCTGTTCCATTGAGCTGTATTTCTGTTTTTATGCTGGTACCATACTGTCTTGATGACTGTAGCTTTGTAGTATAGTCTGAAGTCAGGGAGCCTGATTCCTCCAGCTCCATTTTCCTTTCTCAATATTGCTTTGGCTATTCGGGGTATTTTATGTTTCCATACAAATTGTGAAATTTTTTGTTCCAGTTCTATGAAAAATGCCAGTGGTAGTTTGATAGGGATTGCATTGAACCTGTTGATTGCTTTGGGTAATATAGTCATTTTCACAATGTTGATTCTTCCAATCCAAGAACATGGTATATCTCGCCATATATTTGTATCATCTTTAATTTTTTTCATCAGTGTCTTATAATTTTCTGCATACAGTTCTTTTGTCTCCTTAGATAGGTTTATTCCTAGATATTTTATTCTTTATGTTGCAATAGTAAATGGGAGTGTTTTCTTAATTTCACTTTCAGATTTTTCATCATTAGTGTATAGGAATGCAAGAGATTTCTATGCATTAATTTTGTATCCTGCAACTTTACCAAATTCATTGGTTAGCTCTGGTAGTATTCTGGTAACATCTTTAGGATTCTCTATGTATAGTATCATGTCATCTGCAAACAGTGACAGCTTTACTTCTTCTTTTCTGATTTGGATTCCTTTTATTTCCTTTTCTTCTCTGACTGCTGTGGCTAAAACTTCCAAAACTATGTTGAATAATAGTGATAAGAATGGGCAACCTTGTCTTTTTCCTGACCTTAGTGGAAATGGTTTCAGTTTTTCACCATTGAGGATAATGTTGGCTGTGGGTTTGTCATATATGGCCTTTATTATGGTGAGGAAAGTTCCCTCTATGCCTACTTTCTGGAGTGTTTTTATCATAAATGGGTGTTGAATTTTGTCGAAAGCTTTCTCTGCGTCTATTGAGATGATCATATGGTTTTTCTCCTTCAATTTGTTAATATGGTGTATCATGTTGATTGATTTGCGTATATTGAAGAATCCTTCAATTCCTGGGATAAACCACACTTGATTATACTGTGTGATCCTTTTAATGTGCTGTTGGATTCTGTTTGCTAGTATTTTGTTGAGGATTTTTGCATCTATGTTCATCAGTGATATTGGCCTGTAGTTTTCTTTCTTTGTGACATCTTTGTCTGGTTTTGGTATCAGAGTGATGGTGGACTTGTAGAGTGAGTTTGGGAGTGTTCCTCCCTCTGCTATATTTTGGGAGAGTTGAGAAGAATAGGAGTCAGCTCTTCTCTAAATGTTGGATAGAATTTGCCTGTGAAGCCATCTGGTCCAGGGCTTTTGTTTGTTGGAAGATTTTTAATCACAGGTTCAATTTCAGTGCTTGGGATTGGTCTGTTCATATTTTCTATTTCTTCCTGGTTCAGTCTTAGAAGGTTGTGCATTTCTAAGAATTTGTCCATTTCTTCCAGGTTGTCCATTTTATTGGCATAGAGTTGCTTGTAGTAATCTCTCATGATCCTTTGTATATCTGCAGTGTCAATTGTTAATTCTCCTTTTTCATTTCTAATTCTATTGATTTGAGTCTTCTCCCTTTTTTTCTTGATGAGTCTGGCTAAAGGTTTATCAATTTTGTATATCTTCTCAAAGAACCAGCTTTTACTTTTATTGATCTTTGCTGTCGTTTCCTTCATTTCTTTCTCGTTTTTCTAATCTGATTTTATGATTTCTTTCCTTCTGCTAACTTTGGGGTTTTTTTGTTCTTCTTTCTCTAATTATTTTAGATGTAAGGTTAGGTTGTTTATTTGAGATGTTTCTTGTTTCCTAAGGTAGGATTTTATTGCTATAAACTTCCCTCTTAGAACTGCTTTTGCTGCATCCCATAGGTTTTGGGTCATCGTGTTTTCATTGTCACTTGTTTGTAGGTATTTTTGGATTTCCTCTTTGATTTCTTCAGTGATCTCTTGGTTATTAAGTAGTGTGTTGTTTAGCCTCCCTGTGTTTGTATATTTTACAGATTTTTTCCTGTAATTGATATCTAGTATCATAGCGTTGTGGTCAGAAAAGATACTTGATATGATTTCAATTTTCTTAAATTTACCAAGGCTTGATTTGTGACCCAAGATATGATCTGTCCTGGAGAATGTTCCATAAGCACTTGCGAAGCATGTGTATTCTGTTGTTTGGGGATGGAATGTCCTCTAAATATCAATTAAGTCCATCTTGTTTGATGTTTCATTTAAAGCCTGTGTTTCCTTATTTATTTTCATTTTGGATGATCTGTCCATTATTGAAAGTGGGGTGTTAAAGTCCCCTAGTATGATTGTGTTACTGTTGATTTCCCCTTTTATGGCTGTTAGTATTTGCCTTATGTTTTGAGGTGCTCCTATGTTGGATGCATAAATATTTACAATTGTTATGTCTTCTTCTTGGATTGATCCCTTCATCATTATGTAGTGTCCTTCTTTGTCTCTTGTAATAGTCTTTGTTTTAAAGTCTATTTGTCTGATATGAGAATTGCTACTTCAGCTTTCTTCTGACTTCCATTTGCATGGAATATCTTTTTCCACCCCCTCACTTACTGTCTGTGTCCCTAGGTCTGAAGTGGGTCTCTTGTAGACAGCATATGTATGGGTCTTGTTTTTGTATCCATTCAGCCAGTCTATGTCTTTTGGTTGGAGCATTTAATTCATTTACGTTTAAGGTAATTATTGATATGTATGTTCCTATTAACATTTTCTTAAATTTTTTGGTTTGTTATTGTAGGTCTTTTCCTTCTCTTGTGTTTCCTGCCTAGAGTAGTTCTTTTAGCATTTATTGTAAAGCTGGTTTGGTGGTGCTGAATTCTGTCTGTAAAGCTTTTAATTTCTCTGTCAAATCTGAATGAGTTCCTTGCTGGGTAGAGTAATCTTGGTTGTAGGTTCTTCTCCTTCATCACTTTAAATATGTCCTGCCACTCCCTTCTGGCTTGCAGAGTTTCTGCCGAAAGATCAGCTGTTAACCTTATGGGGATTCCCTTGTGTGTTAGTTGTTGTTTTTCCCTTGCTGCTTTTAATATTTTTTCTTTGTATTTAATTTTTGATAGTTTGATTAATATGTGTCTTGGCATGTTTCTCCTTGGATTTATCCTGTATCAGACTCTCTGTACTTCCTGGACTTGATTAACTCTTTCCTTTCCCATATTAGGGAAGTTTTCAACGATAATCTCTTCAAATGTTTTATCAGTCCCTTTCTTTTTCTCTTCTTCTTCTGGGACCCCTATAATTCGAATGTTGGTGTGTTTCATGTTGTTCCAGAGGTCTCTGAGACTGTCCTCAGTTCTTTTCATTCTTTTTTCTTTATTCTGCTCTGCAGTAGTTATTTCCACTATTTTATCTTCCAGGTCACTTATCTGTTCTTCTGCCTCAGTTATTCTGCTATTGATCCTTTCTAGAGAATTTTTAATTTCATTTATTGTTTGTTCATGATTGTTTGTTTGCTCTTTAGTTCTTCTAGGTCCTTGTTAAACATTTCTTGTATTCTCTCCATTCTATTTCCAAGATTTTGGATCATCTTTACTATCATTATTCTGAATTCTTTTTCAGGTAGGCTGCCTATTTCCTCTTCATTTGTTAGGTCTGGTGGGTTTTTGCCTTGCTCCTTCATCTTCTGTGAGTTTGTCTTCTCATTTTGCTTAACTTACTGTGTTTGGGGTCTCCTTTTCACAGTCTGCAGGATCATAGTTCCAGTTGTTTTTGGTGTCTGTCCCCAGTGGCTAAGGTTTGTTCAGTGGGTTGTGTAGGCTTCCTGGTGGAGGGGACTATTGCCTGTGTTCTGGTGGATGAGGCTGGATCTTGTCTTTCTGGTGGGCAGTTCCACATCCGGTGATGTGTTTTGGGGTGTCTGTGGCCTTATTATGATTTTAGGCAGCCTCTCTGCTAATGGATGGGGTTGTGTTCCTGTCTTGCTAGTTGGTTGGCATAGGGTGTCCAGCACTGTAGCTTGCTGGTCGTTGAGTGGAGCTTGGTCTTGGCCTTGAGATGGAGATCTCTGGGAGATTTTTGCCATTTGATATTACATGGAGTTGGCAGGTCTCTTGTGGACTAGTGTCCTGAAGTTGGCTCTCCCACCTGAGGCACAGCCCTGATGCCTGGCTGGAGCACCAAGAGCCTGTCATCCACACAGCTCAGAATAAAAGTTAGAAAAAAATAAAGAAAGAAGATAAAATAAAATAAAATAAAAACGTTATTAAAATAAAAAATAATTATTTAAAAAATTTTGTTAATAAAAAAAAGAAAGAAGAGAGCAACCAAACCAAAAAACAAATCCACCAATGATAACAAGTGGTAAAAACTATACTTAAAAAAAAAAAAAAGGACAGACAGAACCCTAGGACAAATGGTAAAAACAGAGCTATACAGACAAAAATCACACACAGAAGCATACACATACACACTCACAAAAAGAGAAGAAGGGGAAAAAATACATATATCGTTGCTCTCAAAGTCCACCTCCTCAATTTGGGGTGATTCGTTGTCTATTCAGGTTTTCCACAGATGCAGGGTACATCAAGTTGATTGTGGAGCTTTAATCCGCTGCTCCTGAGGCTGCTGGGAGAGATTTCCCTTTCTCTTCTTTGTTCTCACAGCTCCCAGGGGCTCAGCTTTGGATTTGGCCCCGCCTCTGCGTGTAGGTCGCCGGAGGGTGTCTGTTCTTCGCTCAGACAGGACGGGGTTAAAGGAGCCGCTGATGTGGGGGCTCTGGCTCACTCAGGCCGGGGGGAGGGAGGGGTACGGATGGGGGGCGGGCCTGTGGCGGCAGAGGCCTGCGTGACGTTGCACCAGCCTGAGGCGCGCCGTGCGTTCTTCCGGGGGAGTTGTCCCTGGATCCCGGGACCCTGGCAGCGGCGGGCTGCACAGGCTCCCCGGAAGGGGGGTGTGGAGAGTGACCTGTGCTCGCACACAGGCTTCTTGGTGGTGGCAGCGGAAGCCTTAGCGTCTCATGCCCGTCTCTGGGGTCCGCGCTGATGGCCGTGGCTCGTGCCCGTCTCTGGAGCTCCTTTAAGCAGCTCTCTTAATCCCCTCTCCTCACGCACCAGGAAACAAAGAGGGAAGAAAAAATCTCTTGCCTCTTCGGCAGGTCCAGACTTTTTCCTGGACTCCCTCCCGGCTAGCCGTGGTGCACTAACCCCTTAAGGCTGTGTTCACGCCGCCAACCCCAGTCCTCTCCCGGCGCTCCACCGAAGCCCGAGCCTCAACTCCCAGCCCCGCCTGCCACGGCGGGTGAGCAGACAAGCATCTCGGGCTGGTGAGTGCCGGTCGGCACCGATCCTCTGTGCGGGAATCTCTCCGCTTTGCTCCCCGCACCCCTGTTGCTGCGGTCTCCTCCGCGACTCTGAAGCTTTCCCTCTCCACCACCCGCAGTCTCTGCCCGCGAAGGGGCTTCCTAGTGTGTGGAAACCTTTCCTCCTTCACAGCTCCCTCCCACTGGTGCAGGTCCTGTCCCTATCATTTTGTCTCTGTTTATTCTTTTTTTCTTTTGCCCTACCCAGGTACGTGGGGAGTTTCTTGCCTTTGGGGAGGTCTGAGGTCTTCTGCCAGCGTTCAGTGGGTGTTCTGTAGGAGTTGTTCCACGTGTAGATGTATATCTGGTGTATCTGTGGGGAGGAAGGTGATCTCCGCGTCTTACTCTTCCGCCATCTTGAAGCTCCTCTCCCAAAGCGTCTTAATCCTGGGTGGCATCTAGGAATCTCCAACAAAAATAAGTGATTCTGTTACAGTGGGTCAAAGAAACTCATTTTAAGTAATAGTGGATTAGGGACTATGAAGGAGAAAAATTGTTTTCATAGTCGATCTGAGTTGCTGTTAAAGAATTTGTTATATATTGACTTCTTTTTTAAGTCAGTGTCCTGTTAGCTAGAATGTTAAAGTTCAGGATATATATTTTGATGTGTGTAATATTACTCCCCCACTTGTCTTTTTACTTTCATTTAGGTATTGTATGGCTTTGCTTTTATTTTGCTCTCTTTACTATTCCTCCTTTTATAGAGGAAATGATTCAAATGAGGACCATGTGGAATTTTCATTTAGATGGATTTTCTTCCTCTTTATCTCCCTGCCTTTATCTACCCCTCCCCCCTTTTCCTTATTGTTCTCTCTCTTCTCTTGCCCACCCTTCCTGGCACGAGTCCATGTTCCATCTTCAGCCTGGGCTGTCTTTCTTCTGTGACCTCTCTTTGTGGCCATTTCAGTGGGCAGGAAGGGAAGGAAGGTCCCTGGAGACCTGTCAATCAATGAATGGTCCCTCCCCAGGAGTGGGTGGGAGTGGGCAGAAGGAAGACTTCACAACGTTTCCATGACATTTTGCTTAGTGAGTGTGGGGTTAATAGAACTAAATAAAATGATTTTTTCACCAAAACTTAGGATTCATGGGTGAGAGAGAGATGGGTGCAGGGGTGTGTGTGAGAGGAAATTATACAACAATCAACATTCTGTCAGTGAATGAGGAAAACGTGTGCAAAATAAACCTTAGCTGATTTCAATATGGTCAGCGAGTCCTACCAAGTTAACTCTCAAGTGCTTTAGATCACTGTGGATATGATGGGGGTATTTCTTTTTCTTTCATGTTTCAGACTTCCTTTACACCCACCTACTAAAATGTTAGCTTTCATGGAAGAATCATCTCCCAGTCAGAAACAAGGAAGGACCCATTAGAGGAGGGACTTTTATTGATTGAGGTGATGGTTGAGGTGTGACAACAAGGTCCATTGTGGTTGGCTCATCAGTTGTCATGGAAACACACCATAGTGATGGAACCCAGGCAAAGTCTAAGGGTTTGGTCATCAGAATGGATGACCACAATGTGTTTTCAATTACACAGATAAGAGGAGAGGTGATATGTATTCTTTCCACTTTTCCTCTTTCACTCTGGGTTGCCTATAACCTGTAATAAGAGGTTTAGAGCTTAGTTAGTTAAAGCTGTTCTATCTTTCTATTTTTTGCTTTCCTTCTTGAGGCAAGTGCCGAAGTGGAACTGCCAAATCTGAACTAGGACAAAAAGCAGAGGGTGGACACAAACAGGTTCTGTATGAGTCCCTGTTGGGGCGTGGGGAAGAGAGATTCTCAAAGACTAAGATTTGTTATTTTGTTGAAATGCATGCATGCGCGTGCACACACACAAGCACCCACACGCGCTCCACAAAGAAGAGAGAGAGAGACATACAGAGAATGAACTGTAGTGATCAGTTTTAAGGTAGATGAAGAGAAGAGTGAGCATGACAGCTAGAGAAGGGACAATTTGAGGGAGAGAAAATAGAGTCACGCAGAGAAAGTCACCTTCAAGGTGTCTGTCTTCATAGCAAGAAGAATACTGGAGGTTTTTCTATGGAGGAAAACTGTAGAAATGCTCAGTTTAGGTTACTGCCCCCAACAAAAAGGGGGTTTCTTCCTAAAACCTTCGAAGACATCTGACATTTTACTTATCCTGCTCCTGGACTCAAGACTCTTACTTTTCTATTATAGCATTCTTTCAGGAAATATCTGTTTCTTGGGGTTTCCTTTGCTTTTTAAGGTATCTCCCCCACCCTTTTTCCCCCAGAGCCTGAATCACTTGAGTAAGATATATTATCTTTGTAAACAAGGTGATAAAGCGATTCCTTATATCAAGGTTTCAACCAAAGGTTAAGCCCCATGGAACAGGGAAACCACATATTTTTAAATCCTAATAAATTTTTTTGAGTTTTGACCAAAGTTTCATCTCCCACAAATGCAAAATTTTGGATGTATTTATATCAGTGGACTACTGTTTTTTTTCCCCAAACTCCAAAGTTCAAATAACTGGTATATTCTTATTAATTGGTATTTCCATTTTATAGATCAGGAAACACTATTAAAGTTGTTGTTTTAAAGTTACTGTGTATGCTGTGTCTAACTAAGTGTTATTTATATACCTGCTTATCATATTACCTTGTTCTGTCTGATTGAGGCAGAGAGTGAAGCTTCTAATTCTTGGCTCTCCTATATACCCAGGGCTATGCCAGTCTTGTAACAGTGGCTTGATGAATGTTGTCAAACTATATCATTTGTTTTGAGTTCGCAGAAGGAGACAGTGAAATAGCTGGAGCTAGACCTTCCCCTCTTTCCCAAGCTTCTCGACTTGCAATCAGGAGTGGCAGTGTTGGGTACACTGTAAGCTCTCAATGAACACCTGTCAATGGTTTGAGGGATGAACTGACTCCAGACCCTATTATATTCTTTAGTACTTGTCCCATATGCTTCAACAAGGACTTTAGACCTTCCTGCTTTGATTAGTCATATTTTGACAAAAAGAGTAGATAACATGACTACAGACATAGTGACCTTCTGGATTTGTTTCTGTGGATAACCTTGAGATAAGTGAATGAAGTTTCTCAACTATTTAAAGAGACGTGTTAGAGTGACAGGCTTCATAGTTAGTATTGCCCCTTCACTCCTTTTAATGTCATTTCTCATGCTTTGCATTGTACGTTCTGTTACCACTCACTTCCCTGCATCCACCCCCACCACCAGCCTCTTTGACCCCTTCTCGTTTCCCCATAAGCTTTTTTATTTAAGTTCTTAATGTGCTAAGTCCTATTTTCCAATGCCTGTTACAAACAGCATTTCTAGTGGTCCGAGGAAGAGTGAGCTCACTAAAAGATAGTGAACTAACAATCATTAAAAAACAAAGAACAGGGCTTCCCTGGTGGCGCAGTGGTTGAGAGTCCGCCTGCCGATGCAGGGGACACGGGTTCGTGCCCCAGTCCGGGAGGATCCCACATGTCGTGGAGCCGCTGAGCCTGCACGTCCGGAGCCTGTGCTCCGCAGTGGGAGAGGCCACAACAGTGAGAGGCCCACGTACCGCCAAACAAACAAACAAAACAACAAAGAACAATAACATGTTCAGACTTTGGTTTAAGCAAAAGAACCTGAATGTATCTAGAACCCCTTCTATGTGATTCTGTTTGAATATTTAGCAGGAAAGTTACCTTCACAGTTAACCTGCTGCTCAACTTGTTGGGAATGAATTGGCGACTCTTAAATTCCTCTGTATTTCGTGTTTCTATTAGTAGTCATTCCGTGTCACAGCTAAGCTTTCCTTACTGCCTTCAGCATGGAGACTTGGCTGTGGAAAGAATGAGCACGAGCTTTCTGCCGACTGCATGTCATTGGTGAATCCAAGAAAGAATCCAGCATATCAACTAATAATAATCTTTGCTATTTAAACTGTGTTCTCTGTTTTCCAAGAACTTGGCTCTCTGTTATATCTTAAAACAAATTCGGGCTTCCCTGGTAGCACAGTGGTTAAGAATCCGCCTGCCAAGGTAGGGAACAGCGGTTTGAGTCGTGGTCCAGGAAGATCCCACATGCTGTGAAACAATTAAGCCCATGAGCCACAACTACTGAGCCCGCGTGCCACAACTACTGAAGTCCGCGTGCCTAGAGCCCGTGCTCGGCAACAAGAGAAGCCACCGCAATGAGAAGCCTGTGCACCGCAACGAAGGGTAGCCCCTGCTTGCTGCAGCTAGAAAAAGCCTGCGTGCAGCAACGCAGCCAAAATTAAATAAATAAATTTATTTTAAAAAACTCTCAAAAAACAATTCTACCAAGGTAGAATTCACACAAAGAGGGATTCTGATCCCTGCTCTGCAGATGAGAGGCAACCAAAGTTTTGCTCCCTTTCCAACAGAATAGAGAAATTAACAAAATTCAGGCAGAATTAGAACTCAGAATGTTCAGTGTTCTCTAGCCTTGAGAAATCCCAGGTGAGAGAGGAGGATATGAAACTCACTGGCTAAACTCTAAGTAGACAGAACTCTAGAGCTTTTAAAAGGAATGAGAGTTCATCTCATCTAACAATTTCATTTTGTAAATGGGGAAGTCAAGGCCCAGAGAAGTACGGCTGGCCAAGGAGGATGTGAACTAAATTATGGCAGTTTTAGTTCCTGACTTACTTAGACTCACCTAGACTTAGCTAGACTGCCAGGTGGAGTTTCCAGTGTGAGCCTCCTTGTGAGGAAAGGCTAAGTCATCCTTTTTTTTTTTTTTAAACATCTTTATTGGAGTATAATTGCTTTACAGTGGTGTGTTAGTTTCTGCTTTATAACAAAGTGAATCAGTTATACATATACATATGTCCCCATATCTCTTCCCTCTTGCATCTCCCTCCCTCCCACCCTCCCTATCCCACCCCTCTAGGTGGTCACAAAACACCGAGCTGATTTCCCTGTGCTATGCGGCTGCTTCCCACTAGCTATCTACCTTACGTTTGGTAGTGGATGTATGTCCATGCCCCTCTCTCACTTTGTTGCAGCTTACCCTTCCCCCTCCCCGTATCCTCAAGTCCATTCTCTAGTAGGTCTGTGTCTTTATTCCCGTCTTACCCCTAGGTTCTTCATGACCATTTTTTTTTTTTTTTAAGATTCCATATATATGTGTTAGCATACGGTATTTGTTTCTCTGAAAATGGGCAGAAGACCTAAACAGACATTTCTCCAAAGAAGATATACAGATTGCCAACAAACACATGAAAGAATGCTCGACATCATTAATCATTAGAGAAATGCAAATCAAAGCTACAATGAGATATCATCTCACACCGGTCAGAATGGCCATCATCAAAAAATCTACAAACAATTAATACTGGAGATGGTGTGGAGAAAAGGGAACCCCCTTGCACTGTTGGTGAGAATGTAAATTGATACAGCCACTATGGAGAACAGTATGGAGGTTCATTAAAAAACTAAAAATAGAATTACCATATGACCCAGCAGTCCCACTACTAGGCATATACCCTGAGAAAACCATCATTCAAGTCATTCTTTAATATGAACCAAGGTGTGCTCTTTGACAACCACCCTCCCACCTCCCCCTTCCCCCCCCAAAAAAAGCCATCATGTAGATACATCTCTGTCTGAATTTACTAAGCAGAGTTATTAACACAGGTAGAATGTAAGGAATGTAGAGTGTTAATACAGCTGCTGAATAATACGCTAGTGTCACAGAGTTTAATAATAGATAATAATAAATAATACCATTGGGGAATTATGTAATTTAACTATAGAGTAAATGATGCGGGAACACACGCACATTCACGGAAGAGTCTTTCTAATGGGAACACTTAGGTGATTCAGTTTAACTTGCCTCTTTAGCCCTTGGGCCTCCCCATCTGAAAGGTACGCAGGACATTCAGAGATGTGCCAAGTTGGGCCTTTAGTTGCTGTGGTGAAGTTGCGGGTTTCAGGGGCTGAGCCAGAAAGTACAAGTTGTGCTCCTCGGGCCATTATCAGCTAATCCTTTTCATGCATTTGTTATTTTCCTCCGTGCCATGACTGGATATGAGTGAGGGGAGGGAGATGTGCCCAAGGCTGGTCGTTCTCTTCCATCAGCACTCTTTGAAAATCATTGCACGTAAGGGGGTGGTGTCAGAACATTGAGCTTGAAGGTGGCTAGAGTCTGGGAGTGGGGCTCTGGGTTGAGGGTGGTGACGGGAGGTGAAAGGTGTCGCCACGGCCATGGTCCAGTGAACTCAACAGTGAGCAGGCTTGTGCTTCCCTTTCCTCATCTGCACTAGAGAAAGCCAGCTGCCAACCGCTATTAAACCTGTATTCTCTCCCTAAGAGAATGGGATATTTCCCTCTTCCGTCTTTTAAAATAAGATAAAAAGCAGGGGGTGGGGAATTAATTAATGTCAGTAAATGAAGCATGGGATGCTTGTTCAGGTTTGATAATGACTGTGAATTAGTGAAGAAGAAGTGGAATGGTAGAGAAAATGAAATGATGTACCAGTACTAATGAAAGCAGTACTGGCACACTGCTTTGGGATGGACGCAGCCACCCCTGTAATGCATTAACTCTTCCCTTGCCTCTTGTCACTTTGTCCTGCCTCTTGTCACTCTGGGCCAACCCTCCCGCACCACGAAGTCTCTAGGCTACAGTATTATAGCTAGAGGTTCCCAAAGGGAGTCCCGCCTCCAGGAGAGACTGGGGCCAGCTGGTGGCAGTATACTCTTAGAATGTAAATAAAGAACTCCATGTTTACTTATTAAATTAATGAGGCCACAGCAAAAAGAAGCAATTTCTTTGTGTCCCCTGGTTAGGGGAACTGTAAAATGATTCAAGGAGGCAGTAAGCCAGCTAAAGGAAAGAAAAGGGAGTAGTTCCTTAGAAGAGGTTGCTCCCTCTCCCCCAAAGACAGAGTTTACCTTTAGACTGTCGATGACCAGTCTTCACCCCCTCTGCTTTTCCATATGTGCCCCAGGCTGTATGTTGTTTGAAACTGGACATTCCTGTGTACAAGGCACTGTGGAGTGGACATAGCTGAATAGTGCATACTCTGTATAACAGGAGTTTTCTCCTCAAGGGCATGGTATAATAAACACTCAATAAATCATTGCTATTATCAGTATCATTTCATTGAATTTAATTCATTTTGAATTTTTCTCTGGGGGCAGGAAGTTTCAGAGGTTCAGAGAGCCCTTGAACATTGTCTTTACTTTTTGTTTCTTTTTTCCTTTCTTTTCTTTTTTTCTTTCTCCTCTCTGCTTTCAAGTTCTTGGCACACTGGTAAAAGGAAGAAATGAGAAAACATAGTTACAATAACCTTTAAATGTTAACATTTAAGAAATTATTTGTTAACACAAAAATCCAATGCAGTAGAGTCACAGACTAGGAATCTCTGAATTTAGAGATGATATTAATTCACAGTACACTAAGGGCAGGTGGCCCAGGAATGGAACTCTAGTTTAGAATTGTTTGTTGACATTTTACATCTTTTTGTATCCCCTTTAGCGTTGACTGTATCTGCAGAATCATTTGGAAGTAATACCAAAAGACTGAATTATATCATGTTTGGTATTTTCTTAAATATACTCCAGAACAACAAAAAGAGAGAGTTAGATGAATCCACTTTGATAATAATTGTTGAATTGGGCAATAGACTGGTGGTGATTCTTACTAGTTTTGTCAGTGTTTGAACATCACCATAATAAAACCAATTTTAAAAGCTAAAATGCTGAGGAGTCCTTTGGAAATACATGCCTGGGCGAATGTCCTCTCTGGGTCCCCCTTGTCCCTGACCCTTCAAGTCCATGTTGGTGAATGGTGAATGCTGTGCATTCCTGGGATGGTTCAATATACTTTTCAAGGGCATTGTGTTAACATGAGATGCCTCCCATTCCCTCAGGAAGTCTGTGAGCCATTTCTTAAGAGACCAACTTGTAGCCTGAACAGGTGTACCCTCTGCCCCATTCAGTCTTCGCCTTTCTCTTTTCTTTAACCTATTGATGTAGGAGGCAAGTGTAGAGATACTTCCACCTGGGGACAAGGGCTCTCTCAGAGCAAAGCAGAGTCCATTTATGTGGATAGATTTGTTAAGCCACTTGATGGCCTCCCTTTGGATGGAAGAGCTGCTTGTGAGAGTCAGGGTTTGTCTGGTGAGAGAAGGGGCTTAGGAAAAAAGAGAAAATAGGAGCACAGGGGAGATCTCCATACCTGGGTTTTTCCTTTTCCTCCCCAGCTTATTAGAGATAGCTACACCACACAAATTCTATGTGCATCTATGTGAGCTTTTGTGGGCTTGTCTATTACAGGGTGATGTCAGGGGCTATAATCTCCTGCATCAGTGATTTATCTGGGCAAAATCAGGCTCATAAAAGTGGGTGGGGCTTTGGTTATAGTCAAGAGAAGAGATATTCATGGGCCATTCAGATTCTGTTTCATTTATTAACCACCGAACAGGACTTCTGTACGCAGACCTCAAGACAATGTAGTAAAGGGGCTTCCAGAGGAATTAATAATTTGGCTTGGGTCCACAAGAATCTATAGGCTGACTAGTTTCTACAGGTGTCTAAGAGCAAACTGAAGTCTATAGGGCCCCATAGGTTGAGTTTTAGTAATTTTCCATTTCCAGTCACTTCCATGGTCTGGTTGACCTTCAGAATGTATCCAGTACTGCCTTTAGACCTATGATGTAAACTTTTTTTTTTCTTATTAAAGTTTTGCAATTTTTGTTGTTTTGTTTCTCAAATGAATTTTTTTTTTTTGGAGGAATCTGGTTGATGTATTTGGAGCGTGATTAAATCAGTTCCAATTCCACTCTGAAGAATTCCTTTTGATACCCAGGTGTCACTGTGTCATGCCAACACTTGGGCAGGCCAGGGCAGGCTTCCTGGGTGTTCAGAACACAAGCAGCCTTGAGGTTATATCTCTGTTTCTGGACCATGTTAGTGGAAAAAAGATGCCAAAGAGCTACTTGTCTTATAGATTTTTTGTCCTTTTTGCTTTACAAAAGAGTTCTCCTTAAACTTAAAGAATAATAACTTGACAGGCACAGGGTACTTTTTGTCCAGATTCTCCAAATGCAAGAGAATACAGGCAAATACTTCACAAATACCCTATTTACTTCACAGGGTATAATGGTTTGCTAGGGCTGCCATAACAAAATACCACAGACTGGGTGGCTTAAATAACAGAAATTTATTTTCTCATAGTTCTGGTGGCTAGAAGTCCAAGATTAAGATGTCAGCAGGTTTGGTTTCTTCTGAGGCCTCTGTTCTTGGCTTGCAGATGGCCACCTTCTTGCTGTGTCCTCACACGACCTTTTCTCTGTGTGACGCCTGATTGTCTCTCTGTGCATGCAAATTTCCTCTTCTTATAAGGACACCAGTCATCTTGGATTAGAGCCTACCCTAATGACCTCATTTTAACCTCTTTAAAGATCCTATCTCCAAATAAAGCCTCATTCTGAGGCACTGGGTGGTTTAGTGCTTCAAGGCATAAATTTCGGAAGAACAGAGTTCATGGGGTGACACAAGGGTGAGGCATATCTTTTAAAAAAATTAGCAATTGATCCCTCTGCTAACTCTGCGTTCTAAAGACTCCTTCAGAAGCTTGCATTTGGGTATATTTGTAACATCTTAGACATGGGAAATTAATTTAGAGAACTGCCTTTACAATAACAATAAAAAAGGTGAGCAAAAAGAATCATGGCTCCATAAACTTTTAACTTGTTTTGGTGTTGCAGAGGGCAACACCAGTAGCATTACCAACAAATTGTGGAGGGAGAAGGGGATTTGGGAGTAGCATAGGAAATAGTCGAAATTTGAAGGAAAACTGTCATGTCAGTTGGAGGAAGGGAGGGGAAAAAGAGAAGATGAGAAGAAAAAAAGATGAGGGAGTGAGACAGTGAGAGAAAGAGAGAACAAGGAGGGCTTCCCTGGTGGCTCAGTGGTTGAGAGTCCGCCTGCCGATGCAGGGGACGTGGGTTCGTGCCCCGGTCCGGGAAGATCCCACATGCCGCGGAGCGGCTGGGCCCGTGAGCCATGGCCGCTGGGCCTGCGCGTCCAGAGCCTGAAAGCAAGTGTGATCACGGGAGAACAGAGAAAAGAGAAATTAGCGTGGCCAGCATTTACCATGGGTTGACAAGAGAGTTCCTTTTCATAGGAGATCCAGATCCTTTCATGAGGATGAAGCGAATAGATCAGATTTATGCAAACAGGAGCAGAAAGTAAATGCAGCCCTGGAGAGGGAGGGCTTGGGGTTGCTAGTTTGGTGTGGATAGCTGAGGATCATGCAACATTAATAAGCACGAATGTGTGCACAGGCCGAAAATGTCTCTTCAGGGATTCTGAGGACTCAAGCTTTGTTGGTGCCATTGGAAACCATGGATGAGAAAATAACTGACTCACTCTTTCAGGCAATTTGGTTTATGGGCCTGAAGCTCTTAGTTGCTGCCAGGCCATCCATCTCCCCTGGGCCCCCATGAGATATTCTTGAAACGGAACCCAGTACTGTCCTGCTTGCCAAAAGGCTTGGCAATGGCTTTTACCTTCCCCCGGATTCTAAGATGAGGACAGACTGGGTAGTGTGAGTGTGTCTGGTGGATGTGCAATTTAGGAAGAACAATGGAAAAGTGTGTCGTGCACACCTGGGGACAACCCCCCCCCCCCCACACAAGGATATTTGCACCTACCTCTCTCTTTCTTGAAGGCTCTTCTGGTTTTATGATTTCCAAGCCTCTTCCTTGAACCCTAGAGTCAAAGCTCAAGCTTAAACATTTATTTCCCCCCTGTCCTATGCTAAACAAATTACGTTGACAGACAAATGCAGGATTAAGCGAGGAGATTTGTGAGACAACGGGATTTTGGAAGCTCAAGCAAGCAGATGTTAGCATTAGACCGAGAGAGAACGATTCAGATGGGGTGGAAGGTGACAGGAATAAACCTGCACAGAAACGCGGCCACTTCTGAGATGAGGCAAGGAGATGAGATGGAGGGAGAAACAGTTTCTAAGATGCCACAAGAGCTCTCTGTTCAGACTCCTACACTTTCAGATGTGTTTGGCTTTAGACAAGACATCTGGCCTCGGTTTCACCTTCTGTGCAGTGGGCCTACTACTTACCCTGCTTACTTCCCTGGTTGGCTTTGAAAGAAAAATCAGGTGGGAAAAATATTCTGAACGCACTAAAGAGCCACAGAACATAGTATTATTACTTTTTAAACATTCCTCAACCAATGTAGGAATTGTTTCTATAGCATCTCTGCCATGGGCTTGTTTCTGTGCCCCTGTGTCTTACTCAGATGAATATCTCTGCTGGTGGGGGACTTAACTAGCTTACAACTGACTGCCTTTAATGCAAGTCATTGTTTTACATTTATTTATAATTTTTAGAAAAAAAAATTGTATTGAGCCCAAATCTGCCTAATCATCATCATCATCATCTAAATTCATGTCGTGCTCACTCTGCACCAGGCCCATTTACATATATTAATATTTGTTACCTTTATTCCTCTTAGCAATCCTGTAAGGTGGGTACTGTTATTATTCCAATTTTACATGTAAGAAAACAGAGGCACAGAGAAGTTAGGTGACTTATCAGAGGTCATGTGACTATAATTTTTACCCACTAACCCTTGATTTTCTGTCCGTAGCCGATGTGTAGTGTTGGAAGACTGCTGTTTTGTCCTCTCTGAGTCCTCCATTTGTCAGACATCCCTTCTGCATGTGCCTCCTCTTAAAGTGCGGTTCCCAAAGGAGACCCTGTTCTCCAAGAGTGCTGTGACCTGTACAGAGAAGAGTAGCATCGCTGGGTTTCCTTGGGCCTGCTGCTGCTGGTCTGCTAGGAGCTTTGGGGAGGGGGCCTCCTAAGGAAGGAAGGAGGTATTCAAGTTGGGCACCCCTGGAAACTGGTTGGGTAGCATGTGCTGGTCCACTGGCCCCAGCTGCTAGATGAAGGGAATTAGGCTCAGCTATGACCTAATTATGAGTCTCATAAACCTGCATTGTGTCCTTCATTTTCCAGCTCATTGGCCACCCAGAGGGGGAGGGAAAATGGATGGGATTCTGGTCAAGTCCTCCCTGCCGCTACTGTGTGGCCAAGGTCACAGGCCAGTGATGTCCAGAGAGAGCTGTGGAGGTGGGTTCTTTGTTGTTCTCTCTGAGCGAAGCTGGTGGGGAACGAGGCAGAAGAAAAGGAGGATTAGCAGACATTCAAGCCTTACAATACCTTGTTGGATTGGAATGTCTTCTCATGACCTTCGCAGAGACAGGAATTCCTGATTTGGCATTCTGTGACTGTGAAGTTAGATAGCAAATTAACATGACCTCATACAACTCCATATACGTGAATATACATACACAAAACTATCAATATCTGGCATATATCGTGCATCTTATGATTCTTTGGGAACAAAAACTGAATTGAAGTTGTGCTAAGGATGTAGTTTTATGCTGCCAAAGAGCCCCAACTCCTTACTCTAAATCAAACACATAATCCGTATGTCACATTGACGTGTGCTCTCCAGACTTTCTCCTGTCGAGAGATCGCATCCATGAGTCACTAGTAAAGTCTATGGAGTTCTTAGTTGGGAATGTGTCTGAAAAAGGTTCCTCTGTCATAATGCTTAAGAAGAAAGTTAATAATTTCTCTCTGAAATCCAGCCATGGAAGCCCTAGCACGAGTCGGATGTTGCAGAAAGAATATGGCATTTGGGACCTCACAGGTGCTAGATTTAAATCCTGCCTCTGTCACTTACTATTTGAGCAGCATTGGCCCTGGGTACGTTACTTATCTCTCCAAGCCTCTGTTTACTCATCAATCAAATTTGGGAATAAATAATGATAACCCTGCAAGGTTGTTTTGCATTTAGGATGAAATGAAATAGTATATCTGACATACATTATAGCAGGTCTATCACACAGTAACAGCTTAAGAAAAGAGAAACCCCTCCCACCTTCCACTGATCCAGCAGGTACAGTATGAGATGGGTGTGACTATAGGGTGGTAAGATCTTTTAGTGCAGTGATCCCCAGATATTTAGATTTTTAATACTGAGAACGAATTCAGGACTGTTAAGATTTTTGTAGCACATTTTAAAAACGACTGCCACCTAGTAACATCTTTCAAAAGACTCGCTAACATCCCCAAAGTAAGGATTCGGCTTGCCTCAAAGGGGGTGTGTAAAAATTAAATAAGGTTATGCGTATAAAGTACTTAATCCAGTTCTTAGCATTTGATAAGCACTTAAAAAGGCCTAAGGGGCTTCCCTGGTGGCGCAGTGGTTGAGAGTCCGCCTGCCGATGCAGGGGACACGGGTTCGTGCCCCGGTCCGGGAAGATCCCACATGCCGCGGAGCGGCTGGGCCCGTGAGCCATGGCCGCTGAGCCTGCGCGTCCGGAGCCTGTGCTCCGCAACGGGAGAGGCCACAACAGTGAGAGGCCCGCATACTGCAAAAAAAAAGAAAAAAAAAAAAACACGTTAGGAAAAGTCTTAAGTATTGTGTTTAGTATACTAGTCTAGTTTTAGTATTGGTGTAGTATAAATATTGAAACTCAAGTCCAAATTCCCTAACATGACATATATATAAGCTCTTACACACAGATATACCATTTCTACCACCCCCTAATATACAGCTAATTACAGACACACACCAACTCCAGCCAGGGGGTCCTGGACATAAATGCCCACAGGGTGAAAAATGTCATTAAGTAAGAAAACTCTGGCATGGGGTCAGCCTATCTTTTGTCTTCCATTGTTGATTTAGACATGGATTAAAGCTCTCAATAATAATAAAAGTCAACATTTATAATGATTAAGAATATCATCTTGTTATATATCCAAGAATATGTTTGTGGGAAGGCATAAAATTTTCCAAGTGTAAAAATTAGTTGGAAAATCTGTATAGACTCACCCATCTTAATTATTGCATTTCAACCCTCTGGTTTTGTTTTAATGTATGTCCGTGGCCATTTCTGGTTCTGCACAGAGGGCAGTGCCCTCTCAGATGATGCTTCCAGAACCAAAGGATACTTAGCAAGTGATGGGGAAGTACATCACATGGTTGACCTTCATACATTTGCCTATGTTCTTCCGAGGGTGTTGTGCATTTTATGTACCAGTTCCCCATCCCAGCCACTCTAATCTTTTACAGACTGCCTTCCAACCAACCTGATTTGTAATTAGCTGGGAGAAACTCTAGAAGAATCTCATCTTTGGATTACCCTCTGTTAGAGGAAAACTGTGGCTCTTCCTCCTGCTGATAGAAAGGGAATCAGCCTTATGTAGCAGATAACATCTTGGAAAAGTATAATTTGACATGTAGAGGTGTAATGACTTTCAGTGTTGTAGTAAAATGGATTTTTAAAAAATTTCCAAACCTCTAAACTCAATACATTCTAAATCATGACAAAATAAAAGCCAAAATCAAATCAGGTTAATATAAAAACAAAACCTACTTAAGATCCAGATTTGTTATGTCAGAATTTAAGGAGAGAAACAGCAGAAGGAAGAAGAACTAGAATCCTGGATCCTGTGGAACAAAAACCACATTCACAGAAATACAAGATGAAAAGGCAGAGGGCTATGTACCAGGTGAAGGAACAAGATAAAAACCCCAGAAAAACAACTAAATGAAGTGGAGATAGGCAACCTTCCAGAAAAAGGATTCAGAATAATGATAGTGAAGATGATCCAGGACTTCAGAAAAAGAATGGAGGCAAAGATTGAGAAGATTCAAGAAATGTTTAGCAAAGACCAATTAAAGAACAAATACCTAGAAGAATTAAAGAACAAACAGAGATGAACAATACAATATCTGAAATGAAAAATACACTAGAAAGAATCAATAGCAGAATAATTGAGGCAGAAGAATGAATAAGTGACCTGGAAGACAGAATGGTGGAATTCACTGCCACAGAGCAGAATAAAGAAAAAAGAATGAAAAGAAATGAAGACAGCATAAGAGACCTCTGGGACAACATTAAACGCAACAACATTCGCATTATAGGGGTCCCAGAAGGAGAAGAGAGAGAGAAGGGACCCGAGAAAATATTTGAAGAGATTATAGTCAAAAACTTCCCTAACATGGGAAAGGAAACAGCCACCCAAGTCCAGGAAGCACAGAGAGTCCCAGGCAGGATAAACCCAAGGAGAAACACGCTGAGACTCATAGTAATCAAATTGACAAAAATTAAAGAAACTCCCATAATGTTAACAGCTGATTTCTCAGCAGAAACTCTACAAGCCAGAAGGAAGTGGCATGATATATTTAAAGTGATGAAAGGGAAGAACCTACAACCAAGATTCCTCTACCTGGCAAGGATCTCATTCAGATTCGATGGAGAAATCAAAAGTTTTACAGACAAGCAAAAGCTAAGAGAATTCAGCACCAACAAACCAGCTCTACAACAAATGATAAAGGAATTTCTCTAAGTGGGAAACACAAGAGAAGAACAGGACCTACAAAAACAAACCCATAACAATTAAGAAAATGGTAATAGGAGCATACATGTCAATAATTACCTTAAAAAAGAAAGAAATCATAAAGATCAGAGCAGAAATAAATGAAATAGAAACAAAGAAAACAATAGCAAAGATCAATAAAACTAAAGGTGGTTCTTTGAGAAGATAAACACATTGATAAACCATTAACCTGACTCATCAAGAAAGAGAGGGAGAGGACTCAAATCAATAAAATTAGAAATGAAAAAGGAGAAGTTACAACAGACACTGCAGAAATACAAAGCATCATAAGAGCCTACTACAAGCAACTCTACGCCAAAAAAAACGGACAACCTGGAAGAAATGGACAAATTCTTAGAAAGGTATAACCTTCCAGGACTGAACCAGGAAGAAACAAAATAGGAACAGACCAATCACAAGTAATGAAATTGAAACTGTGATTAAAAATCTTCCAACAAACAAAAGTCCAGGACCAGATGGCTTCACAGGTGAATTCTATCAAACATTTAGCGATGAGCTAACACCCATTCTTCTCAAACTCTTCCAAAAAATTGCAGAGGAAGGAACACTACCAAATGCATTCTATGAGGCCACCATCACCCCGATACCAAAACCAGACAAAGATACTACAAAAAAAGAAAATTACAGACGAATATCACTGATGAATATACATGCAAAAATCCTCAACAAAATACTAGCAAACAGAATGCAACAACACATTAAAAGATCATACACCATGATCAAGTGGGGTTTATCTCAGGGATGCAAGGATTCTTCAATATATGCAAATCAATCAGTGTGATACATCATATTAACAAATTGAAGAATAAAAACCATATGATCATCTCAATAGATGCAGAAAAAACTTTTGACAAAATTCAACACCCATTTATGATAAAAACTCTCCAGAAAGTGGGCATAGAGGGAATGTACCTCAACATCATAAAGGCCATATATGACAAACCCACAGCAAACATCATTCTCAATGGTGAAAAACTGAAAGCATTTCCTCTAAGATCAGGAACAAGACAAGGATGTCCACTCTCACCACTATTATTCAACATGGTTTTGGAAGTCCTAGCCACGGCAATCAGAGAAGAAAAAGAAATAAGCGGAATACAAATTGGAAAAGAAGAAGTAAAACTGTCACTGTTTGCAGATGACATGATACTATACATGGAGAATCCTAAAGATGCCACCAGAAAACTACTAGAGCTAATCAATGAATTTGGTAAATTTGCAGGATACAAAATTAATGCACAGAAATCTCTGGCATTCCTATACACTTAGTGATGAAAAATCTGAAAGAGAAATTAAGGCAACACTCCCATTTACCATTGCAACAAAAAGAATAAAATACCTAGGAATGAACCTACCTAAGGAGGTAAAAGACCTGTACTCAGAAAACTATGAGACACTGATGAAAGACATCAAAGATGACACAAACAGATGGAGAGATATACCATGTTCTTGGATTGGAAGAATCAATATTGTGAAAATGACTATACTACCCAAAGCAATCTACAGATTCAATGCAATCCCCATCAAATTACCAATGGCATTTTTTACAGAACTAGAACAAAAAATCTTAAAATGTGTATGGAGACACAAAAGACCCCGAATAGCCAAAGCAGTCTTGAGGGAAACAAAAAGGAGCTGGAGGAATCAGACTCCCTGACTTCATTGTATACTACAAAGCTACAATAATCAAGACAATATGGTACTGGCACAAAAACAGAAATATAGATCAATGGAACAGGATAGAAAGCCCAGAGATAAACCCATGCACCTATGGTCAACTAATCTATGACAAAGGAGGCAAGGATATACAATGGAGAAAAGACAGTCTCTTCAATAAGTGGTGCTGGGAAAACTGGACAGCTACACGTAAAAGAATGAAATTAGAACATTCCCTAACACCATACACAAAAATAAACTCAAAATGGATTACAGACCTAAATGTAAGACCGGACACTATAAAACTCTTAGAGGAAAACATAGGAAGAACACTCTTTGACATAAATCACAGTAAGATCTTTTTTGATCCACCTCCTAGAGTAATGGAAATAAAAACAAAAATAAACAAATGGGACCTAATGAAACTTCAAAGCTTTTGCAAAGCAAGGAAATTACAAATGAGACGAAAAGACAACCCTGAGAATGGGAGAAAATATTTGCAAATGCATCAACAGGCAAAGGATTAATCTCCAAAATATATAAATAGCTCATGCAGCTCAATATTAGAAAAACCAACATCCCAATCAAAAAATGGGCAGAAGGGGCTTCCCTGGTGGCGTAGTGGTTGAGAGTCTGCCTGCCGATGCAGGGGACACGGGTTCGTGTCCTGGTCTGGGAAGATCCCACATGGCGCGGAGTGGCTGGGCCCATGATCCATGGCCGCTGAGAGTGTGCATCCGGAGCCTGTGCTCCGCAACGGGAGAGGCCACAATGGTGAGAGGCCCTCGTACCGCAAAAAACAAACAAACAAACAAAAAAATGGGCAGAAGACCTAAATAGACATTTCTTCAAAGAAGACATACAGATGGCCAAGAAGCACATGAAAAACTGCTCAACATCACTAATTATTAGAGAAATGCAAATCAAAACTACAATGAGATGTCATCTCACACCAGTTAGAATGGGCTTCATCAGAAAATCTGCAAACAACAAATGCTGGAGAGGGTGTAGAGAAAAGGGAATTCTCTTGCACTGATGGTGGGAATGTAAATTGATACAGCCACTCTGGAGAACAGTATGGAGGTTCCTTAAAAGACTAAAAATAGAACTACCATATGACCCAGCAATCCCACTACTGGGCATATACCCTGAGAAAACTATAATTGAAAAAGACACATGCACCCCAATGTTCATTGCAGCCCTATTTACAATAGCCAGGTCATGAAAGCACCTAAATGCCCATTGACAGATGAATGGATAAAGAAATGTGGTACATATATACAATGGAATATTACTCAGCCATAAAAAGGAATGAAGTTGGGTTATTTGTAGAGATGTGGATGGATCTAGAGACTGTCATACAGAGTGAAGTAAGTCAGAAAGAGAAAAATATCGTATACTAACACATATATGTGGAACCTAGAAAAATGGTACAGATGAACTGGTTTGCAGGGCAGAAATAGAAACACAGATGTAGAGAACAAACGTATGGACACATAACGGGGGAAAGCGGCGGGGGTGGTGGTGGTGGTGGGATGAACTGGGAGATTGGGATTGACATGTATACACTGATGTGTATAAGACGGATGACTAATAAGGACCTGCTGTATAAAAAAATAAATTAAAAAAAAAATTAAGGAGATTGTCAGCATGGATTGAAATTAAAAGGCTGAAATAACTTTCCAGCCCGTGGAATTGTCCTTTTCTAAATGTAAGATGCCTGCAAAGGAAGTAGAAGATACTGTTCTTTTCTTTTGCTCATTGTCCTAGGAGGTGGATCTCAGCACTTCTCTCCCTTAGCCCTGGCTATTTTGAAGAGATTGCTGCCAGGACAGTCACTTAGCACAAATGTGCAGGCCTACTTTCCATCCTTAGCAGAGGTACTTTCTATTAAGCTATGCTTTTTGAGATATCATTGACATTAATGGTTAAAACCAACCTTCATGGAGCTGTTGCTGTGAGAAAGACATTATGCTTAGGTTGCCAACTCATAGTCTAACATAGGTTTTTGGGAGGTGGTTTTAAACCATTCTCTTTAACTCAGTTGAAATCAGGGTGAGAAGAAGTGCTTAACTCCTAATCACATAGAAACCCACATCCAGCCTGTTTGGCTGCTTGGATAAAGGGAGTGAGACCACAATGACTTGAAAAAAGCCTTTCAGAGATTTTTGTTTCGTTTTATTTCTGTTCTTCAAACTTAATAATAGGGGCGTAGACAAAATATGTCCGAGTCATCAAAATGGTTTAGCTGTAACCTTAGATAAGGGTTGGAGTGGGGGAAAGAAAGCAATAGATTATGTGGCTGTAGCTACTGAAAGAATATTTGCAAAAATTCTGTGGATTGGTCCGTGGAATTTGGAAGTAATTGCCTAGCATGCTTCTTTGCAGAAGCTCAGGCACCCATTATGAGGAGTCTGGCATTCCCTGAAAAAATTCTTGCTTTTTTTTTCCTGTAGCCTCCTCTTTATTTTGTCAAACAGTGTGTGTGTGTGTGTGTGTGTGTGTGTGTGTGTGTGTGTGTGTTGAGGGCAGAGTGCCATGTTAGCAGACCCTTGAGATGTCGCTGTACTTTCTCTTGTCTCCAGCTCTGCTGGAATGAGCAAAATTGACAACCTCTAGATACCCAGAAGGAGCCTTGAGATCCCATAGAGTGAAATACATATTGTGGCTAATTTTACTTATGAGGAAGATAACTAAGAGATTCCTTAAATGCTGAAATAGAGTATCATCTCTTGTTTTCCAAAAGCAAGGTGCACAGATCCCAATAGCAACATTGTTTCTACCATGCATGTCCCAGCAGGAAAAGGAGAAGAGAGGGAACACCTGCTATGTATCAAGCTTTTAACCTATTATCTTGGTTAATTTCAGTGACTAAGAAAACTGTGTCTACTAAATTGCAACAAAAACTACAAAGCTTAGAGTTTCTTTAGCGGGCTGGTGAGTCTTCTCAGAGAATGATTGAAAGAGCTCTTGATTTCTTATATCAGGGACTAGGAACAAGCTCTGGATGGGAAATCTGCGGTTTTGGGGTCATTTTCATGCTCTCTGGAGGAAGTCAGGCACTGAGTGCTTTGAGGTTCCCACTACTCACCCCTCACCCCATATTGAGGGTGAGAATTTCCTGAATCCCTGACTGACATCACTGTTGTTGGCCTGTTGCTCTCCACCCCATCAGCCTGGGCAGACTCTTCTCCCAAAGAACCTTATATGATTATAAATCATCTGTCACTGGTAACTAGACCATCCACTGCACCCACCCATCCTACTGCTTTCATTTCTGCCTCAGTACTGTGTTTTACTCCCATTTACTGATACCACCATCTTAACAAGAGTAAGACATAAATTATAGGAGTTGGGAGGGCTTGAGCCCTCATCAGAACAAATGGAGGGGTGAGAAAGGGATACAGTTTTCACCAATGACCTGGATTGAATCTCCAGGTATTACTTAGGTATTTAATTTTTATTCTTATTTTTTAAAATGTTGTGTGAGAGAATGCCAAGACACCAACCATCGTAGCCTCTTCAACACTGTACCTGCATTAGCCAGAGGGAAGCCTACCTCCTCAGAAGACAGTTGAAGTTGGGAGAAAAAAGTCAGCCTCTAAAATTTCCCCAAGTTTCGATTGATTCAACTATAGATTTTTAAAAATCTCTGTTTCATTTTGGAACTTTTCCCTCTGCGTTTTGGAGGGGTTTTTTTTTGTTTTTATTTATTTATTTATTTTGCTGTACACGGACCTCTCACTGTTGTGTCCTCTCCCGTTGTGGAGCGTAGGCTCAGCGGCCATGGCTCACGGGCCCAGCCGCTCCGCGGCATGTGGGATCCTCCTGGACCGGGGCACAAACCTGCGTCCCTTGCATCGGCAGGCGGACTCTCAACCACTGCGCCATCAGGGAAGCCCTGTTTTGGAGTTTTGATGTGAAATATTTTCTTTTGAATTCGGGGAACCACTTCCTAAAAATGGAAAAGTTAAATAGGTTTCTTTTCTTCCCCATTGAAAATGTAAACTGCATTCATTTATTCAACAAATATTTACTGAGTGTCTGCTGTGTGCCAGACACTGTTTTAGGGACCTAGAATACATCAATGAACAAAAAGAGAAAAACATTCTTCCCTTTTGTAGAGCTTACAGTCTGGTGGTGGTGGTGGGGGGGGGTGATAAAATAATAAACATTACAAGTAATTCACTTTTATAATATGTTATATCGTGATGAGCGCTATAGAAAAAGACAAAGCATATCAGGTTAAGTGGATAGGAATGCTAGGTAGGAGGAGAAGTAGACATTTGATCCAAAGATGAGGGATTTAGCCATGTAGACGTTTGGGGAAGGTATGGCCAGCACATGTGGAGCAGAGTGAAGAAGGGGGCAGTTTACTACTGGGAGAGCATGTAGGGTCTATATGGCCATTGAAGGGACTTCAGCTTTTACTCTGAGTTGTCATGGGGAGCTATCACAGAGTCTTGAACAGATGACTAGTGTGAGTTAATATGAGATGCCTGCTTTGGCTTCTGTGATCTTAATGTACCAAAACCAGTTTTCTTGCCCCATGGTTCCAGTTTTCTGTGTGCAATTATGTCATTAGATCAAACAGATCTCACTGACTTTGGCACTGAGCCATTGCTGTACATTCCTGATGAGATTTTGGAGTATCTAGGTCCACCTGCTGTTCACTCTGAAATTTGTTATGGCAAGTTTTCTTGGTAAAATGCAACAGTATATGGTGCCTAGGAAAAGGACAGTGGAAAAGCAATACGTTTTCCCCCTGAGCCCAGGGTTTGATTACTTTTGTTATTATTTCCAGCCGACACAGCCACAAACATAATTAGTGGTTTTACAGTTATGTACGTTCATTGTCTGAGGCCTCATTGCCCCATAACTCATAAATCTGCCTTGCCATCTTTCCTTGACTCTCTTAAAGAATGCACCTACCCACCACCTACATAATGAAAGAAGCCACAAGCCCCAGCCTTGGAAGACTTGTATTGATTTGTAAGAAAAGAGAAGCTATCACTTGCTGTTCTCGCTAACCTGGAAATAGACACCACATTTTATATGCTACTCTGTTTCATTTGTAGATCTACATAGTAAATCCATTAATTTATCTGTCTATTCATCCATTCACCCATCATCTACCCATCCATCCATCCATCTGTCCAATTTCTATTCATTGAATGACTACTTTGTGCCAGGTACCATACTGGGAGGCAATATATTTCATGGTTAGATGCATGGACTGTAGCCTCAAACTGCCTGGAGTTGAATCCTGGCCATGGCTTTAGCCACTGGACTTGGGTAAGTTATATTGTTTGAGCTTCAGTTTCCTCATCTGTAGGATGAGAACAACAACCAAAAATATATCACAGAGTTGTTATTAGAATCACAAAGTTAATTGATCAAAGGCCCTTTCCTTTTGTCCTGGAGGAACAGTTTTATTTGTTTGAGTCTGCATTTAATCTTCTCTTCTGTCACTTTTCATCAGTTCACTCCTCACCAGTTCATCCAGCAGCCTATCAAGGCCCCCACATCTGTTACATGCTAAGGAGAGAGTTGGGGTTTTTGTGAGAAATGGGGGGTAGAGATGCATCCCTAGTGCCTAGCATAGTGCTTGGCACATGCACCATATCCGCATACACTTCATGGAACAGATGCACGTCCCTGTCCTTGAGGAGTGTTCAGTGTGTCTGCCCAAGGCCAGTGCCAGATGGGAGTGTCACTGCGGCAGCCAGCCAAGGACAGGGAGCAGAGCAGGAACAACTGAGCACAGGCAGAAGGAGATGATCCTCCAGCTGCTTCCACTGGCCTGGAAATGTAAAGCGATTTCTTCCTGGGATTGGCTCTTTTGTTCTGTGGCTTGATTTGTCTTTGTGTCAATGACTTGTCTGACATTTCTAGGACTCTGTCCTAATACATGGTCCAGACAGGTGGGGATCCCAGTGGCGAACAATGTAAGTCTCTGTGTATATTCCAGAAAGAGTTTAATCTTGGACAAACAGGGCTAGTTTTTTGTTTGTTTGTTTTTACTTCAGGAATGTTTGATATTAGCTCTGGCTCTTTCCTCCTCACACCTGATTGGCGTAAGGGTAATAAGCACTTGCCTTACAGGACTTGTAGCTTTGCAAGATACAGGAGTGGCGCTTACATTTAAACTTGCTGTGACCCATCTTAGTGCAAAGGCATGGGAAAGCCTCTAGAAAAATGTCACATTTAAGGTGATAATCACATGGTGACTTCAGCACCTGTGTGGGTTAAATAGAGGGGGACTCTGGAGCCAGATTGCCTGGGTTCAAATCATGGCTCTGTTTTCTATTGGTTGTATAAATGTGGGCATTGTTATTAGCTTCTCTGTGCCTTGGGTTTTTTGGTTGTAAAATGGTTTTTTAATAATTATAAACTACCTCATTGGATAGTTGAGAGGATTGAATGAGATATTTTTAAAGCACTTAAGTTCTCGGCTCATAAGAAATGTTCAGTAAATGTTTGCTATTATTTCTCTTCCTCCTCCTTACCCCCTTTTCTTCTTCTTTTAGCACCACCACTATTACTATTGAGAATAATGTCATTATGAAGATTCAGTTAGATAATATTTGTGTAGGTAGGCCGCTGCCCAGCACAGTGCGTGACACAGATAAGCAATCAGCAAATGTTAGTTTCCTTTCACAGGGGCCTCTCAAGTCCATCCTGAATCTCTCAGGGGTATTCTCATCATTTTCACCAAACCTAACGCAAAATGTTCACATTTCTGGTGCAAAGAAGAATCTCAATTCAACTGAATAACTAGGCCTCTCTTTTCTTCCCCCTGCTCCCTGTGATAGAACACAGAACGGGTACCTGTTCATAACTCTTTGTGATTTTGTGTTGAATGAAAATGGTGACTGTCTGTTATCTTTTGTTATCTTTTGCTGTTTCACACGTTACCACAAACTTAGCAGGTTAAAACATCACCCATTTATTCTGTCACAGTTTCTGAGAGTCAGGATTCTGGGCACAGCTTGACTAGGTCCTTTGCTTAGGGTCTCTTACAGGTTGAAACCAAGGTTTCTGCCAGGACTGGGGTCTCATCTGAAGGCTCAATTGGAGAAGGATCTACTTCCAACTCACAGGGTTGTTGGAACAATTCTATTTCTGCGGTGTTGTTGGATTGAAGGTCTCAGTTCCTAGTGGCTGTCAGCTGGAGACTGTTCTCAGTTCCTTGCTATGTGGGTTTCCCCTCCAGCCATGGCAGTTTGCTTTATCAAAGCCAGCAAAAGGTTGGGGGCGGGCAGGAGGAATGTGGGGAGAGGTTGAGAGAGAGAGAGAGGCAGCAACAAGATGGAAGTTGCAATCTTGCATAATCACAGAAGTGACATCCCAATACCTTTGCCATACTCTGTTAGTTAGAAGTAAGTACCCAGTTCCACCCACACTCAAAAGGAGGCCATTATACAAGGACATAAATACTAGGCGGTGGGGACCATTGGGGGCCGTCTTTGTCTGTCTGCCACAGCATGCCTGACCTCTTGGTTGTCTTTCACATTCTCTCTCTTTTTTTTTTTTTTTTTTTTTGCGGTACGCAGGCCTCTCACTGTTGTGGCCTTTCCCATTGCGGAGCACAGGCTCCGGACGCGCAGGCTCAGCGGCCATGGCTCACGGGCCCAGCCGCTCTGCGGCCTGTGGGATCTTCCCGGACCGGGGCATGAACCCGTGTCCCCTGCATCGGCAGGCGGACTCTCAACCACTGCGTCACCAGGGAAGCCCCACATTCTTTATTTTGCTTAACTTTAGGTTTATTTTAAACCTCAGTCCACAGAATCCGGTTTATCAGAGCAAGTCTAAGTGGTGTAGCTGCCCTTCAGTTTTCTAGCAGAATTCTGGAAGCTTTGTTCTCCAGAAACTTAGACTTTTGCTATCCTTTTTTTCCCTGTAAATAGAACTTTATGTTTCCATTAATGAACATTGCAGTTTCAGGGGCGCTTTGTTTTCCTTCTGATTGATCATCATTGGGCAGTCACTCCTAACAAAGAGAACAGTATTAAGTTTCTTTTCCTCCTTGGCCTCTCCGTTAAGCGGTTAAGGATCGGGAAGCAAGCACTTGGAGGTGCTGGGAGAGCTCCTATTTAAAGGCGCACTTTATGAAGAGAAGCTACCCTCTACAGTGGTAAAGTAAGGATGGTTGACACTAATTTATCTATGTAAACCTGGATATTTGGACCTCCAGTTTGTTTGTTTGTTCCACACAAATGGATGAGCTGAGAGGAAAGTACAGGCTAGTACTATGAGCATCTCACTGTGAAAGGCTTTCTCTACCTCCTCTTAGGATTCTAAGGGAAGACGAGCAATATAGGAACATGGTTGCAGGTTGATACAGGCACAAGAAAAAGCTCCCTTATAATTGTTTCCATTCACATGGTTCTAATCAGTACTATTTAGACTGAAATAGGGAGTCCTTGAATTTATTCACTCCTTTAATGTATTCATCAAATATTCTTGGGCATTTTCTATGACCCAGCGACTGTGCTAGGTGATGGAGTTACAATTATATATATTCCCAGACCTCAAAGATTTATTTGCTCAAACATTATCCTCCAAATCTTTACTGTTTTCTTTCTACCATTAATGGGAGTAGGTAGCTGTCTATTTTCCTCCTTCTTAGGGGCTAGAGAATACAGGCAAATGCAGATGATCAAGCCTCTTATATTGCCCCACTGCCAGTTTATTCTCCCTCCCTTTCTTTACCTTACTACATAGCACTTCTACGGAGGCAGTATATATTAGTCATCTATGGCTGCATGACAGATTAACCCAGAATTTAGCAGCTGAAAACAGCATTTCTTTTTTTTTTTTTTTTTTTTTTTTTTTTTTTGCGGTACGCGGGCCTCACACTGTTGTGGCCTCTTCCGTTGCGGAGCATGGGCTCCGGACACGCAGGCCCAGCGGCCATGGCCCACAGGCCCAGCCGCTCCGCAGCATGTGGGATCTTCCTGGACCGGGGCACAAACCCGTGTCCCCTGCATCGGCAGGCGGACTCTCAACCACTGCGCCACCAGGGAAGCCCGATTTCTTATGTCACAGTTTCTGTGAGTTAGGAACCCAGGCATGCCTTAGCTGGGTCCTCTGGCTCAGTTAATCAAAGTGGGGCTGCAGTCATCTCGAAGGTCTACTGGGGAAAGAGCTGCTTCTAAACTCATATAGCTGATGGCAGGATTTAGTTCCTTGCAAGTTGTTGGACTGCAGGTCTCATTCCTCATTGGCTGTTGGCCAGAGGCTTCCCTCATTGCCGTGCCACACAGACCTCTCTGTAGGGCAGCTCATGACATGGCAGCTTGCTTTATCTGAGAGCAAGTGACAAGAGCCAGAGAGTGTGAACAAGACCAGAGCTGCAGTCTTTCGTAAAGTAAACTAGGAAGTCACATCCCATGACTTTTGTTGTATTCTGCTCATTAAGAGCAGTTCACCAGAACTAAAAAAGTGGAGACAGTTACACTTGGGCATAACTAGGAGGCAAGGATCCTTGGGAGCCATTTGAGAACTTGTCATCTGTGGACAGAGTGATATTTTAATTCTAGAAGGTAGTTGTTATGAGAAGCTTGAGATATAATGAATTACCTATCAGGTACCCCTTGCCCATCCAGAGCTGTCAGCCCTTTTCATATTTTCTGTCTGAGCACATAGAGAGACAGACAGACAGACAGACAGACATGGGATTGGGAATGAGAGGCCAAAGAAATATTATTTTTTACAAAGAATTATCAAATATTAAATCTGGAAAGGACATTAGAGGGCCTTATGCAAATGAAGAAACAGTGGCCTAGTTATCTTTTGTGTAACCCCACACTGGCTCTCCAAGGAGGCCCAGAGACGTTTTCCCAAAGATGACCTCCTTCTTCTTCCAGTCCCTGCCAGAGCCTCATGGGAGGTCATGTGACCAGCGTTTACCATCTACTTCCCCCAGCACAGAAACACCTGCCACACTGAAAGGCTCACTCCGGAACCTTGTCATCTGCATGCTACCTATCTAGCAATGCCTTTGTTACATAGGTCGATTCTTCTTTTTGCCTAGAAAAGCAATCTTGTTTAGGACAAGTATTAGTTTTATAATTAACATATCTGCCATGCTTAGGTCAATAAATTTCATCACTCATCTGCAGGGCTGACTTCCTTCTGGAGACCACTAGATCTGGGGCTGCAGGCTGAGCATGCTGGGTGATATAGCTGCAAGTCTGCTTACAGAACAGAGTCCAGTAGTCTGTGAATACTCTTTTCTGTATTTGAATAGCAATAGCTGAAAAATTCAGAAGGGCTTGATCAAAGAATTTTACATGTGCTGTTTCCATTTTTTTTTTTTTTTGAACAGCAGCCCGCCTGTCAAACGTATCAGCGTTTACTTTCCGTTTGCAATCTAAATGGACCCAACTGTTCCTCAGCTGCTTTGATATGACGTCAGCCACGTAGGGCAGTTGCAAGAAATGGTACCTGAGGGTTAAACTCTCTTGCCTCGCCATTTGTTTTGTGATACTTTTGGAAATCTTGAACTAATCACACAGAGAAGAGGAGGCAGAGGATAAATGGCTACAGCATGTTTGGAGAGGGAGTAATAATGGTTGGCTGCTCCTAAGAGCTCTCTTCCATGGCCTGACACCCTGAGCCTCTGTCCAGCGTAAATCTGAGTAACTTGTAAACTCTCTGTGTATTTGTGGGGAGCTCTCTTTTTGCACCAGACAATATCTAAGCATAAATGATATACTAAAGGAGCTGTAGTTACTTGGGAAGGGAACGGCGCCGTTTTATTTTATACTTAATGTTGCTGGCAGAAATGTGAGGATGTTACCAATGTAAGATTGGTAACTCATTGGCTCTTACCTGGCTTAATGACATTATTTGCAGTCTGTTTATTTAGTTTATGGCAAGTCTTGGCATATTAAAATGGTACCTTCAGGGGACTTCCCTCGTGGTCCAGTGGGTAAGACTCTGCATTCCCTGTGCAGGGGACCCAGGTTCGATCCCTGGTCAGGAAACTAGATCCCACAAATAAGAAGTCCTCATGCCACAACTAAAGAGCCCACATGCTGCAACTAAAAAGCTCCTGAATGCAGATCCCACATGCCGCAGCTAAGACCAGGAGAACCAAAATAAATAAATAAATAAATAAAATAAAATACTACCTGCAGGCAAAATACTAAATTATTTGTTCACCCTTAGGTTATTATTTTTTTAAAGCCACTCTTAGAAATAATAAAATTTAAAAAAAGAAAAAAAAAGGGGGGGCTTCCCTGGTGGTGCAGTGGTTAAGAGTCCGCCTGCCGATGCAGGGGACACGGGTTCGTGCCCCGGTCCGGGAGGATCCCACATGCCGCGGAGCGGCTGCGCCCGTGAGCCATGGCCGCTGACCCTGCGCGTCCGGAGCCTGTGCTCCGCAACGGGAAAGGCCACAATAGTGAGAGGCCCGCGTACCACAAAAAAAACCCAAAAAACAAAGAAAGCTTGACTGATAACAGAATGGTGGGATATGTGGCCAGATGCAAATCAAAAAGGCTAGAAGAAAAGGCAGCAGTTAGCAGGTGGGTATCCCAGAAGCCAGCAGGTCCTTACATGCAGTAGACAGAGGCCCAGGAGAAAACAGATGATTGTTTTCAGGGACATCTGGCAGGGATCTAGGATGTGGGATGGGATGTCAGTCTTTGGGAGGATCAGTGTGGAGCAGGCCTGTATCAACAACTTGAGGTCAGGGCAAGATAGGGAAGAACGATGAGATCTGAGATACAAGGGCTTGGGCAGGTCAGGACCACAGTCAGCAAGATCAGGATTAAGTCTCATGGGTTTTGAACTTTTTTTTTTCTCCTTGACCAGAGGCAAGGCTGGTCCCAGGGCCTGAGACACTTGCTTGAATTTGGGTTTTATGTGACATCAAACAAAAGGAGGTGCATTATTCTAGAGTCACCATATGTCCTAGTTTCTCTAGGATGGGCCCACTTTATACGTGTTCCAGTATAGTAATTAGTAATGCTCCCATTTCATGTAAAAGTGGCTGGTTTGGTCATTTTTAATGATAAATGGAAGGTCACACGGTTATGCTAATAATTTCCCAAAATGTGTTCCATAGAAAATCTGTTTTGTAAACTTGTTACACAGAAGCCACAAAAGCAGAATTCTCTGGTCATATGAGTATGGAAAAGCTGGCACTAACTGGAGTTAAACAGGATTATTCACTGCAGGACTTATCATCGTCTTTAATGTGCTGATGTGAGTGTAAATCTCCAAGAAGGGGAGAGAGTTCTTAGTTTCCCATCCTAAGTTGATCTGCTGGCACGTTTTGGTACCCCCGAGGCGACTATTCTATAGGGGCATACTTTGGGGAACTTTAGTTAATTGAATATGGGGTCACAGAAGGAAGTGAGTTATCACCCTTCATGTGCTAGGGCAGTCAGCAAAGTCAGCAGCCATCTGTTAAATAAATAATTACTTGAGAGAACAAGTGTATACGGTGCCACAGTCTTCTAGTTTGCTGATTATTCACTAACACGAGCAGCATTATATGTTGTCTGTGACCAGCTAGAGTAACAATCTAAAAAATGACTAGTTCTTAAGCCCTGTGGCAAACCCACCTACTAGTTAGGACATGGAAAGGAAGAGAATTTTCTTTGTGTAGCCTTTCATTGCATGGTGTCCTTGAAGGAAAGGTTATTGAAGAGATAATGGGTCAGCAAGTGTGTGTGTGTGTATCTCTGTTCATGGGGAGGGGACCTCAGGAAATACATATTTTTAACCAGCATTTCAGATAGTTCTGATACGGGTGGCCCTGAAACCATTTGCTGAGAAACATTTCGTTGTGGGAGTGTTCTGTGGAGGGATTCTTTTGCTGATAAAACACCATAATGATCCTTTCTTCAATTATGTTGAGTCTGTGGATATGCTGAGCTCCTACTACCTGCCACATCCTATGCTATGTGCTTTCTACATGCATGTGCTTACCATTGTATGCTAAATAATCATTCGTAATAACCCTGAAATTCAGTATTATTATCCCCAGATGGATGGGGATACAGAAAATGTTTAAAGATGGACCTTCAGGTGGGCCTGATCTCCTCATATGAGACTCACTTTCAGGCCCCAAGAGAAGGTCTTGGCTGTTACACCTCCCCCTCAACAACTCTGCAGGATATGGACACATGAGCCAAGACTCCAGTCTGAGTCTTTGCCCTGGGGCTGCCCATTACAAACAGCATCGTATACTGACACATTTGATCTGTCTGCCTGGTAGAATGGGTCAGTATCAAAGCTAATCCAGGGAGAATGATGAAGCATTGATCTCCTAGGTCTTATCAGGTGGGCAGACTGAAGTCAACCCACACAGAAAAGTTTTCTTGAAATAAGGTAGAGCAAGAAAAGGAGAGATAGGTTTGCTGTGTTTCTGTTACAGTGTTAAAATCCAGACAGGTAGCACAAGCAGCTTTATGTCTTTAGCTGGGCCTAAGAATATCTTTCATTTAATGTTATTGAAAGACCCAGGCTCCTTGTGATTGTAGCGAGGATTTCAAACTCAAAAGCCTACTAAATCTTAGAACATGTAGAGAATGAGAACTGTCTGCTGTGTGGGGTTTGCAATGGAGACCTGAGGAAGTCATGCCCTTTTTACAGGGGACTGCCCTTTTTAGGGTCATTGGATGAATTACCTCAGGGAAATGTGGTCATCGTTTTGCCAGAAATTTCCATTTTTAAAGAAAAGTTGAAAATCTATATTTTATTTTAGTGTTTCTGATTTTTTGATGCTGCATTTAATTTAAATGTTTAAAGCATTTTATTGGCCAAATAAGACCTATGGACTCCCAGTCAATGATCTCCGTTTTACTGCTATGGAAGTGAGAACCTGTCACTCAAGTAAAGGAACACGATTTTCTGGGTGTCTATAGTGTTTTAGACATTTTATAACACCTCATAAAGTTCTCAAAACAGCTCTGTGTTTAGAAATCATCATGCCCATCTTACAGATGAAAGTGAGGTTCAGAGAAGTTAAATGACTGCCAAGTTTACACTGCCTGCTAGTGGCTAGCGCAGGTCTGAATTCAGGTTGGTTTGACTGCAAAGACCTGCAGCCTTGGTGATGCTGTGCCTCCCATCTTCTGGGAGGGGAGAGTCCTTCTCAGGGTTATTACATCACTATTATGATCACTATTATGGCGTCGAGGGCCATGCCACTGTTCTCCAAAGGTCAGCCCCACTGGTATATGATGCAGATGCTGGACTGGCTCTCCTTTGATTAGCATGAACTACGAGTTAGTAATTGATTACCACCTTTTCTGGGGTTGTCAAGCTTAGATTTATTCCATTTTCTGGAATCACCTTCCATGTCCTTGAAGTCCCTATGTTCGGTCTACATTATCTAGATTCCACATTAGCTAGATATTTCATGTGTGAAATTAAGCTTCCTGAATTGTAACCAAAATGTGGCTGTTAGCCTCCAGTTGGAGGTATGTGTGTGTCTATCTACTGATCTGCCAGTTATCTTTCAAATCAAGGTAAATTCTCATTCATTTTATATTGGGAATTTTGTGACACTTCTCGACACACCTTGAATCTCTCTGAGTTGCTACAAAACCAGAACGCGAAGTCGAAGCTTGTAATCTGTGCCTGTCACTTGTTTTTGAATAGATTAGGAACTCCTAGAGGATTAGGCTTGCGTCTATATAGTTCGTTTTATACAGAGATGAAAGCTTTCACTGCATTATCTGTAATTGGGTGTTTAATAAATGCTTTTTGATGAGGATAACGGTATGGGAATAAAACCCTTGAGATCCAGGGTCTGCCTGGATTTCTTGCCTCATTAGGGGATGAAAGGGTGAATGTGGGCACATAGGAATGTGGATCTCATCGTGTGCTCTCCTGGCTTGGAATAGTGGGAAGAGGAAAAACTGGAAGGGTGTGACTAAGAAATTCTGTGGATTTGATCACAACACCAGACTCCATTTGGAATCCGGCAGTGCATCTCATAGGCCTCAGATTGCTTGACAAATCACACCAAGATTTACTCACAGTCACTGCCATTATGGTGTGTATTCGCAGGCACACCAGTGCCCAAGAGGGGTGAAGGCAGAGGTTAATGGCTTTCTTTATATTTGCATTATTACTTGAACCCTGGCTTTTGTGGTCAGATGGGTTTTATACGCTCTTCCCATCTAGCTTTCTGAAGTGTTTTCAGATTGTCTATTTTAGGGCTGTTTTACAGTTGCCTTTTCTTATATCTGTTTTGTCTGCTAGAAAGTAAGTAAAGAAAATTCAAGATATGAGCTCTACCATGCACACTAAAGTAAATAGTAAGTCTTTTGTTGAGCTTTCTAAAGGCCAATTTGTATTTCCTTTTTATCTAAAATGTTAAAAAATGTGGCCAGTTTTAACCAGCTGCCCTAAATGTATCAAAAGGCCCTCAGAAGTTTTCTTCTTCGCCACCGTGGTGAATTCTTTAAGCAAATTGATTCTGAGCTTGCACATCAATGTGAATATACCTACTGGCAGTGAAATGTGCACTTAAAATGTTAAATTCTATGTTTTGTATATTTTACCACAATAAAGAATATTTTATTTTAAGCGTCTAATCAACCCTCGAGATGGTCAGACTGATCCACAGATCATGGGCAGTGTTTGCATGTAGTACTGTAAGTGCATGCGTAGAGAATATTACTCTATAACACTCAAGTGCAAGACATATCATATTATTTTAGTTTCCCTAAATCAAATTAAATTTGGTTCTGAGCTCTCATCTAGTGGAAGAGTATGTGAAAAAATCAATTGCATTATGTTTGAGGGAACACATTGCCTAGAGTTCTTCAAAAATTTGGGCGAAACTTTCATGAGATCAGGAAAATAGGAGTAGAGGGTTGCATCCTTCCCGTGGGACCCTGTGGTAATTATTTCTCTATTTGACACATGACGCAGCTCTCCAGTTTGGTCTTTCACTATCTGTCAAGCTCACAGGCCTGCTGGTTACAGAGAGGCTCCTCATAATGGCCCTCTACTGACCACAAACTTGGCCAGAGAAACACTTTCTGCTCTTCTTCAGGCTGTAGCGTTGGTTCTGTAGGAACCAGCAGGAATCCCTTCTATCTTGGGCATTACTTCAAAGGGGACCTGGGTCTCTATTATTCATAGAAACTCACGAATTCATTATCCCTTTTCTAACTCAGAAAAGCCCATCCCCTCTGGTTGGGCTGTCTACTTCCTTAAACCCTAGCACTCCATCAGCCTAAGCTCCCAGACAAACTTGTATATGAGGGAAGTTGAATTCTGGGTGTCTGCTAACTTTGAGTCTTCTGCTCTAAGTCACAGAAGTTGTTAGTGATCTGGAGAGTAAAGGATCTGAGGCTCAGAAGAGGATGGCCTAGGATCTTCTTGGTATGGGGAGGTAAAAATGCTTCTCTGTTTTCTGAATGTCCAAGGCAGCTAGAGCAAGAAATGATTATCCACAATTAAAAAAATAAATAAAATGAAAACAAATCAGAAAAAGAAAAGAAATGATTATCCAAGCAGTATTTTTGTTTGTTTGTTTGTGGTTTTTTTTTTTTTTTTGCTATGCAAGCATTAGTATTAGTAACATAATAGTTGCAAATGTGGCTTCAGAGACAGAAAGCTTGAGTTCGAATCTTGGCTCTGCCCCCTCACTGATGACTTTGGGCAAGTTATTTAGTTCCCCATGCTTCAATTTCCTCATCTATAAAATGGAAATAATAAGAGTATTTTTATCATGAACTTATTGTAAGAAACAAGTACATTAATATGTGTGAAGTACATGAAAAAAGTGAGCCTGGCATGTAGAAAGTGCTCAATATGAGGAAGTATGATAATAACTATTGTTGTTGTTATTATTATTATTACATAACATCACCAAGACTAGTTATTCAGTTTTAATCCTCTGGAACTCTTTGCTTAGCTCTAATTTCAACGAATCCAAGAAAGCAGAGAAATGCTCTCTACTAAATTTGGTATTGGTTCTGAGATGCTTCCAAAACATCTTTTGTAAGGAGTCCCTCCTGGGATATTGAAGATATCCACATATCTCAGAGGAGTGCTATAAATTTATTGTTTTATGAAATTCTCATCTTTTTGCTTTCGGAATTCTAGCTGGACCACAGAAAGAAAATTACTCAAGTGTGTAAATAATAAAGCCATTTTGGAACTCAGGTATGACTTGGAGATTGAGCCAAGCCCTGTCCCTTATTAGATCTGGGTAATTTACTTTTTTTGTTTGATCCCTGGCCTTTAAGTGTTGGTCTCACTTCTTTCCAGGGTTGCTGTAAGTCTTGCCAAGTTTCAGGTATAATTCCTTGAGCTTCTTAGCAAGGAGAGGCCGCAACAGGCCAACTGCTATAAGTAACAGTGTCCCATTGTTAACATTGATTTTTTTTTTCTCACCCTGATAATAACTTCCAACCTGATGTGACAGCTGGTAAGCACCACATTTTTGCCTGTCCCTATGGTTATGTGTGATTGGTTGCTTTAGAAAAAAATTGTCTTTCTTGCATGGCTTAGGGTCTCATAAATTATGGAGATGTTTTCTTCCTGGATTGAATGGAGCAGTAAAGCATGTCCCTGACCTGTCACTCCCTCCACACCCCAGTATCTGCTCATCCCCAATGCTTCCTACTCCGACATCACTGAGATGTTTATTGCCTCACTCATCAGAGAGCTAAGAAAAACATCTAACTACAAGGCCAATGCTTACTCATGCAATTCCCAGGATTCAGCGTATGAATATATTGGGTATGTTTTAAACTATAGACTTATAACCTTTGTGTCATGATTCAGTGGTATGTCTTGATCAGTTTCCTCATCTGTCATCTCTTAGAAAGCATGTAAAAAATTAATCAAAGGAATCTGCTTGTATTAGCTAGATTAAGGCTAGCTGATTAGTAGATGAACCTTAAAATCTCAGTGGCTTCACAAAATAGATGTTAATTTCCCACTTATATATAAAGCTCAGCTGTAGATAGGCAGTGAGAGATCCAGGCCGATGGAGGCTTGGCCATCTTCAACAAGTGGCTTCAAAGGAATCCCTCGGTGTAGATGTCTATCCACAGATGGAGAAAGAAAGAACTTTTGGTAGTTTTTGTTTGTTTGCTTGCTTTTGTTTGTTTTTGCAAAAAAGTTATAGTAAGCAGGTAAGATGGAACTTCAGATGGAATTATTGTTAACTGTGGTGGAAAAGGAGCTCACAAAGGTGAAACTGACTGCTTTCCTTTTAGCCATTTATCCTTCATTACTTAGAATCATGGAGTATTAGACTCGGAAAGGGTCTATAAATCAACTTGTTCATTTTTCTACTCCCGGGAGATCTAGCTCTAGAACCCAGGACTTCCAACTCCTAGGCGAGTTAATGTGCTTCTTCCACATAGGACCCAGTTTTGTGAGAGCACCCTGGCATCAGTCACTCTGCTGGGTTTAAATCCTGGCTGTGCCACTTGGGAGTTGAGCAAGTTATATTATCTTCAAAGGGATAATTCTAATAACCTCTTCGTTGGGTGGTTGTGAGTATTAAATGCACCATGTCTGATACACACTGCATATGAAATAAATAATATCTATCATATTCATACTCTAAATTTTGAAAAATGGTTACAATAATTCTCCACCCGAATCCAGGCTCTAGGGTTATATGTTCCCACACTGATTCTGGGCTTGGCCACATGACTTGCTTTGGCCAATGGGACAATATGAAATGTGATGCAGGAGAGACTTGAAAAATGTCTGGAGACTTGCCATCTCCTGCTTCTCTTGGGGATCCCTGCAACTTCCACCATGTACATGAGCCCAGGATAGCCTGATGGATGATGAGGGAGACGAGAACAGAGCACCCTGCCTTGGAGTCAAACTGTCCAGGTTCCACTGCTGCCCCCACCGTATTAATCAGCTCCGTGTGATGCTGTACAACTTCTGTAAGCCTTAATTATGAGGATCAAAGTGATATTTACGAGGAGTGTGGCACACAGTCGGTACTTATTAAATGTTAGCCATTATTGTTATTATCTGATTTTCTCCTTCTTCCTTTTGATTCTTCCCATTAGTCTAACAGGAAAAAGATCACAAACTGGGGTAGAAGGCCTAGAAAGGAAGGGTGGGTGAGGAAACAGTGAAAAATAGAACTTATTTCACCATTCAAATCCTAGCCCATGTTTGTATGGTAAATTAGTTTTTAAAGGAATTTACCTAGACAGCCTCATTTAGTATGACAGTTCTATAAGATTCATGGAATATGCAGTCTACTTGAGAGATAAAAAGTAAACACATGTGGGCTTCCCTGGTGGCGCAGTGGTTGAGAATCTGCCTGCTAATGCAGGGGACACGGGTTCGAGCCCTGGTCTGGGAGGATCCCACATGCCGCGGAGCAACTAGGCCCGTGAACCACAACTACTGAGCCTGCGCGTCTGGAGCCTGTGCTCTGCAACAAGAGAGGCCGCAATAGTGAGAGGCCCGCGCACCACGATGAAGAGTGGCCCCTGCTTGCCACAACTAGAGAAAGCCCTCGCACAGAAACGAAGACCCAACACAGCATAACTAAATAAATTAATTAATAAACTCCTACCCCCAACATCTTCTTTAAAAAAAAAAAAGTAAACACATGGTGAGTTAAGTAACAGCTCAGTTACTGAGACTGCAATAACTTTTTGAACTCACTACCTATTGTGTAAAAAAATTTTTTTTCAAGTATTTGGGAATCAAATGAGTTGGACTGGAGTGTTTTATTGTGGTCTCCACCATCAGCTAATGGGCTAATAGACCAAATCCATCCCGGCTACTTATATTCAGAATTATCAGTATAATAATTGGTTTAAGGTCCTCATAGTTCGTTTACTCTCATTCTCTGACGTGCATTAGTGCCCCCAGCCCTACTGCCACTCAGTTGATTCAACTGTGAATCAACTTTCCCCGTTTCTCCATATCTAGTCTATTTCCGTAAACCTGGCTTCTTCATTCTTCCTTATTAGTCTTCCTTAAGGCATGTTCTGTCCTGGGTCAGTTTTCCTTCAATCCATGGCCAAGTTCTCGCTCAGATCTAGGAATGTGCCACTCGTGTGCATCTAAACCAAGCATTATTTCTCAGAATGATACCTGTGTTTCCGCTGTTCGTGATAGTCATTTATGGTTTGCAAGGCTAGGGGGAACCAGAGGGTGGCTTTAATAACCAAGTGTCCAGGGTCTCTAGGAGTTCAAGGTCTCTTTAGGAAACAGTTCCAAGACATCAATGGAAGAGATGTCAGAGTAGCATATCACTAACTAAAATTTAAGTTATTATTGCTATAGGAGACTAGAGAAAAGTCACTTTGGGTTGGGGGATCAGGGAAGACTTCATAGAAGTTACGAGATTTGAGCTGGGTTATGTTGATAACGAAGTGGAAGATGCCATAACCGAAAGAGCAGTGGTATAAATGCTCAAAGAGTTTTCAGTGGCACAATCAAGTTTCCTACAGGTAGTACAAGAAAGTAGCCCCTTTGCTCTAGGAAATAATTTTGAGAGGAAGTTGGAGATCATTTTGCCTGGAATGGTTTCTGCATGCCAGTTAACTCACTCACCCAACAGATATTGATTGAGTACCTACTCAATAAATTCCAGGCACTGTTTTAGGCCCCCCAAATTCAGCAATGAACAGGACAGGAAAGGTTCTTTCCTTCATGCTGATTATATCCTAAGTGTGGAGCAAACAAAAATAGGAAGATAATATATATGGTAATGTCAGATAGTCATAGTGTTACGGAACATTAAGGCAAGGGAATGTGATAGAGCATAATTGGAAGAATTAAACACCATTTTAGAGAGAGAGGACAGAGGTGGTCACTTGGAGTAGGTGACATTTAAATTGAGATTTGAATGAGCAGTGGGAGCTATTCATGTGAAAGGTCTGGGAGATGAGTATTCCTGGCAGAAGAACAGCTAGCATGAAGGCTCTAAGGTGGGAATGAGCTTGGTAGGGTCAAGGAAAAGCACGTAGAAATGGGGTGGGAGATCGGATTATTCTGTAGGCGGCTGGGAAGATATGCCGAGGTCCAGTCCTACTCTTGAAGAATCAGAATCTCTGAGGTGGGGTCCAGGCCACAGTCCTTATTAACACCTCTTCAAGTGATTCTAATGGGTAGCCAAGGTTGAGAAGGACTTCACTAGAGAGAAAAGCCAAAAGAAGGGCTTTTTTTAATTTTATGTGTTTAAGCAGGCAGAGGACACTGAGGAATGTGACGGAGAAGGAGCGATGTGGGGAGAGTAATCCTGCAAGAGTATGCTGGGGCGGAAGGGATGATTATCCTTGACCTGGTGGCCAATGGAGTCCAGAATGTACTGTTCCAAGAGTGAGGTCCCGATGTTCCTAGTTAGTCTCCCTTGCCAGTTTGCTGAAATTATTCGTGCCAACGATTGCAGGAGCCAGAGAGTTAAGGTTTGGCTTATTCACTTTCTGCAGATCACAGAGATCCAATTCTCAGAGCCAGGGAACAAGGCAGCTGATCCTAAGCTGGAAAGACTCCCCCAGGTACCCCCTTCTGCTTGAGGAGGAGCCTGGTGAAAAGCAATTTAAATAATGAGCCTATAACATAGTTCTACATGCCAAGTTTTTTTTCTATAAAAACTAGATGTTGCCTTACATGTTCTGTATAAAAAAGTGGGAGATTTCACTAATAGGAGAACACAGATCCCACAGAGGAAAAAGACTGGCTTCAGGCACAGATGGGGTGTGAGATAGATGGAGAGCTGCCACCGAGGCTGAGAGAGGATGAGAGTCTTACAAGATAGAGTTCAGAAGAGGAGGCTCTTGAGCTTAGAGAAAATGTGAGGGGGAGAAGAAAGATGGTGTGTGATTACAAGGAATAGAGTAGGAAAAGATACAGGATACAGACAGACTTTGTCTCTTTAAAGTCTTAAATAAGAATGTCAAATGAGGCAGCATAGTCAAGAACGAGGGCTCTAACATCCAAATGGATGAATTCCTTAAACTCTTTAAGCCTTAGTTTCCTCACTTGTAAAATGGGAATAATAGTACCTGAGTCATCAATTGCTGTGAGGATTCATGAGAAATTGCATGTAAAAGGCTTGGCACAATGCCTGGCACTTAGTAAGGGCTTGCTTTATGGTAGCGCTCATTGTAGTGATCATTACTATTGTCAAAATTATCATTTAGCTCTAGCTTTAACCAAACTATCATGGAAATTAGGAGTTGGGGATTAGAAAATACACACTACTATATGAAAAATAGATAATCAACAAGGACCTACTGTATAGGAACTCTACTCAATATTCTGTAATAACCTATATCGGAAAAAGAATCTGAGAAAGAATGGATATATGTATATGTATAAATGATTCACTTTGCTGTACACCTGAAACTAACACAACATTGTAAATCAATTATACTCTAACATAAAATAAAATTAAAAAACAGAAATTACCATTCAGTGTTTACCATTAAGTTAAAAATGTCAGGAAGTCAAACTATAGTGCCCAGGTGTTCAAAGAGAATCAGGATTTGACTAAATTCACATCAAGTAATATTTATCCGGTGTCTACCATGTGCCAGTCACTTGCTTCCCTTGATATACTTTATCCCTTTTAATTGTATGAGACAGAGGAGAAGGAATGGGGCTGGGCAGAGCTGCAGGGGAGAGACTGGCTGTGAAGGCTATAAATGACAAATGTTGGGCACGGTGATCTTTGAGAAAAATTCTAAGTCATCCACGGCTTTGATTGCTAACCTGGGAGTTGATGTAAAAGTTAGATTGCCAGTCCTGGAGCCTAGAAAATCTGAAGTGGTTTTAAAGATAAGGATGGTACTGGTAAATAGTGATGGGTGACAGGGGGCTTTCAACCTTTCGCTTGAGTGTCGGTGGGAAGCAGCAAGGTCAGCAGCTACAGTTACAGTGTAGACTTCTGGATCTGTGTCCCTGGAGAGAAAGTTGATCTGAGCTAGTGTAGAAGATTTGGGGAGAACTTGTATAAAAAGTGACAATGAGAACCAAATAAGCAGTTGGGTTCTCTGGGTGGATAAAGTAGAATATTGGAAAGAACTGAGTTGAATTTAAGAAATAACTATAATCAGTGGATCATGAAGAGAGCAGTTAGCAAAGGAGAACACAAAAATCTTATCGTTACATTATATATAATAACAATAAACTGGGGATTAGGAAAGCTGTGTGCTAGACTGTTATACACAGAGATTGGTATTTTCCAGGCCTCAGATTCTTCACTCTGAAAAATAAGGGGATTGAATTAGGTGATGGCTAATCCACCTTTTTGTTTAAAATACTATTATTCTGGGGCTTCCCTGGTGGCGCAGTGGTTGGGAGTCCACCTGACGATGCAGGGGACACGGGTTCGTGCCCCGGTCCGGGAGGATCCCACATGCCGCGGAGCGGCTGGGCCCGTGAGCCATGGCCGCTGAGCCTGCGCGTCCGGAGCCTGTGCTCCGCCAACGGGAGAGGCCACAACAGTGAGAGGCCCGCATACCGCAAAAACAAAACAAAACAAAACAAAACTATTATTCTGTGGAGTACAGAGAAGCTTAGTGGTATCAAGCTTAAGGCAGCAAGTGAGAAGGTATTTCACCTTCCCAGGTTTTCAGGCCATGTTCAGCTTTGTTTTATGTGCATGTAATTTAGGGTTTCTTTCTCATGGGGTGAAAGGACATAGACATTGTAGAAATGTTTAAATCAATGTGTGTTTACTGGGGCGCAGGCAATGGCTTCATAATAGAAGTGAGAAGGGTTATTAGGCTATTTAATATGTTGATTTAAGTAATGCTGGTTTTTTGGTTTTTTTGGTTTTTTTGTGGTACACGGGCCTCTCATTGTTGTGGCCTCTCCCGTTGCGGAGCACAGGCTCCGGACGCACAGGCTCAGCAGCCATGGCTCACGGGCCTAGCCGCTCCGCGGCATGTGGGATCTTCCCGGACCGGGGCACGAACCTGTGTCCCATGCATCGGCAGGCGGACTCTCAACCACTGCGCCACCAGGGAAGCCCAATGCTGGGTTTTGAATGGTAGTAACCAGGCTCTTACTAGGATATCACATTAGTTTGTGTCCTAACTCTGCCTTTGCCAAGGACATGTGGGTGACTCGAATTTGGTAAGAGAGGGCTGTCTGCTGAGCTGCCCCCACCGCTGTTAGAGCACAGGTGCAGAGATGGAATTGTGAGTGTACCTGTTTTCCCTGCCAGCATATTTGTCACGGAAACAGACTCCCTATGCACATTATCAAAAAACTCGTATGTAATCTTCAATTCACATTTTGTTCACCTTTCTCTCCATTGCATTTGTCAAGTTCAGAAACTAGACTGTCAGCTGCCAGACAGGCTGCTCTTCTTCTTAAGAGATAGGTAAAAACCATTTAGTAATTCATTATCAAAGCTTACAGCTCTCGCAGGTGTTTTGGCCTTCATTTCAATTATTCTAAAAAAGCAAGCAGTAAAGAAAGGAAAAGTGCCTGGGACAATTAGATGGGCTCTCCAGTTGTCAAAAATCAAATTTTCACCTCTACCAATACAAGTTCATATTCTGTTCTTAAGTCATCACAAGGAAACACAAGATGTTCATTGTCAGTTAGACTGTCAAAAAAGCTTGTCCAAAATCTGTAAAGTTGTCATTCCATACATATTCTCACTGTAGAAACCAGAGATCCAACTTCCCATGCTTAGACTTTCTGACTAGACAAATGGATCCTCTGGGATGATGTCTTAGATGAATATATGAGCTGGAGTTGCAAATAGAGTAATATGCTTTTAAGTTATTGGAACCCAGATAGTATAGAAGATTAATCTATGGAGTATGGAAAAAAGGTCTAAAGCATGGTGTCTGCTCATGAGGCCTTTACACCAAGAACTCCAATGTGATGCCTACAGTGAAGGATATAGGAGGTCAGAAAAGAGGCTGAGTTTCTGAGGAAATGGTAGTTTATCTGGAGTTTCACCCACCTACAGCAATTGCAGGGACACTGTTTGTTACGTGAGTTCCTCTGCAGGTGGCGATCTAACTCAGCCTGGAGTTCCAGAGCAGGAGTTGGTTAGGGGGTGTGCTTAATCTGACATTTGCCTCATGGGTGAAGTAAAAGAGAAAAAGTGAGGGTCCTTGAGCAAATGTGGCTTGAGAACAAATGAGAGTCCCTGTCAAGAGGTCCAGCAGAACTAGGAGAACTGGGTTGGATTTAGGCTGTAACCAGGGATAGACATGACAGCTCTCACTTGGTTTTTATCCTTGAGGTATATGGGAGCACGTTTCACCAGAAGCAGAATTTCAACCGGAAGCCAGGCTTTTTGAACTGAGGACTCTGTCTCTTCCTCTGCTAGAAAGTGAGGAGGTCTCAGACCCTGCCCTGGTTGGTTCACAGGTGGATACATCCTCAAGTAGGTAGGAGTAATTCTTGTTTTTATTTACTAAAGCACACCTCAGAAAGGAAAACAGTCCATTCTGGAGGCATTATGGGAGGTAAGACAGGCCTGTGATGGGTTGCCTGTTTGATCACTGTGAATTTTCTCTCTGTGATGTCTTTTCCACCAGGAGCCTAGTCATGGGAAAAAAGAACCATAACCAGTAACTGTCAGTTTTCAAGGAGTCAGACAGCCAGCTTCCCTCTAGGCTACACAGAGACTGGCTCTGGTATATAATTTACTGCAACATGTCAGAGAGTGGTTCAGCAATTTTCCATGCAAGTTGGCTATGTATCAGAGTAGGCAAAAAATAAAATCTTTAGTATGTAAAAACCTTACAAAGAAGTTGTTAATGGTGGCAAAGAACCTACGAGGATAATTTTGGAGCCATTTATGAAATATTTATATACCTATGTTAAAGGCCATTTTGGCAAACCAAGGGGTCTCTTCTACCTACCACCCAGACTCACGAAAACTAGGGCTCTGATAACCATGATTGTAATGACTGAATTCCCCACATCTACTAGCCTACTATAATCATCATGGTGTCTTCACAAGAAACTGTTCATTTTATTGCATCCCATGGCTACCTCCATTCCCTGTATGATTATTTAAGAAGCATTTTGTTGAGGTGGTTCTTCATTATGTTTAATTTCAGACCATTTATTCGTTAACTCATTTACACAGCACACATTAGTTGAGCATATATAATGTGCCTGGCACTGGAAAAACAGAATAGTAAATCACCATTCTCATCCTTGAACTCATCTTATTCTATTTGCAAAGGTTAAAAGCAATTATAATACAGAGTGAGAAATACCAAGTCACATGCAAATTGCTTAAGAAGATAGCAGCTAACTGTCTAGGTTGGTTGGAAGGATTCACAAAGAAGGTGACATTTGTTCAGGGCCTTGAAGAAGGAGTTTCCTAGTGAATCAGGGGAAGAAGAGGACTCTGTATCAAAGGAACTGCATGCATGAAGACACAGAAGACATGACACAAGTTCAAATCTGGATTTCACCACTTACAAGCTGGATAAAGTCATTTAACTGATTTTGAAGCCTCAATATATCCTTATTTATAAAATATAGATATGTTATTTCCTGTCTACTCACAAATTTGAGACTCACATATCCTCATGTTTTTGAAATTCGTTTGAAAATGATGAGGCTGGGAATGATTACTGGATAGGTTAGATGGTTGTGCAACTGGTGCCCTTCATGAGGGGAAGAGACAGTACACTGCTCATCACCACAGTGAAGGTTCAGGGCTGTGAGGACCACCGCAGGCAGAGGAGACAGACATTAGTGATGGTGCTGAGAAGTTAATCTGTTTCCCTTTTTAAATAGCTCTGCGTGGAGGCTGTCAGTGGGACTCTCTCCCCAGCCAGATTTATGGCTTCTGAATGACATTGTTTTACTTTGCCATTTGGAGGCTAAACAAGGCTGGAGGGAACAAAAGTCTCATTTTCCTATCAGTGGCAAATGCATATCAATCAAGGTAACTGAAGTCCAGATGGAGTCATTTATGGGAGACCCACTGCACACTCCCTTGTGTTATTTCTTTCTCTCTCTCTCTGTCCTCCCCCCACACCCCTTTCCCTCCTATTCTTTCCACCATCCTTGCTTTCTGCCCCTTTCTGGTATTCAGACCTGTCCACATGAAGAGCATAGGCCAAGTAGAAAATATTGCTCTCCCTCTCTTCAGCCCGTCTCTCCTGATGTTTAGGTCTGTTTGGCAGCTGTCCTTCTCCAAAGGACACATCTTAAAAGAAAAAAAAAAAAAGGCATCTCTCACTTTAATGAGGGCCATTTAGATATTAATCATCAGAAGTAAATAATGAAGAAAGATTTCCTTTTCTTGGAAGTCATATACACAGAGAGCTCATTAGCCAGTGCTATGCAGGAGGAGAAATGCTCTACCTGTAGCCCAGGGTTGACTTTTCCAATGACCACTTAGAAATCAAGGATGGGAAATGAGCAGCATTTTATAGGCTCTTGTATTAATTATTTTGGGGGAGTGGATGTAAGTTCTGCGGTGGGACAAACACTCCCAGGTTATTCTTGGGGAGATGAATCATATACTTTAATAAAAACTTGTAAAGGCTTTAATTACAGTGCATGGTTTACTGTGTAAGATATAATAATATAACCGGATAAGAGGCTCTCTCTCTGAGTAGAGCTTATATGTATATCCTGATGAAATAGAAAGGATGGAATGTACATTTTTTGAGGATATACAAAAGGAACTTGGGGACCAATAGAAGAGAAGGGTGAAACATTTGTTGACTTTTATTGTTTGAAGAATTCTTGTTAAAAAGGATAGTGGTCCACTACTTCTTAATTTCACTGATACATGAGCAGGGAGGAATAGAAAAGAGATGAAGAGGAATGATGTAAGTTGAACTTCAATGAGATATCATTATTGTTTATTTCCTGTATCATAGGTTTTTCAAAGTAGGATGTTTCTTTTCTGGTTGGTATGATTTAGGTATCATCTTACCACAAGGAAAAGGCTGTAATGCTGGAGGGAGGGTATGTTCAAGTCAGAGGATTAATATTTATAAAGCACCCGCTATGAATGAGGTACTATACTTTTTTACATACACTATCTCATTTAACCAACAATTCTATAAATTAGATTATTTCTAAATTTATTTTACAAATGAGAAAACTGAAAATAACAGAGGCTGAGTAACTTGATCAATGTTACATAGCCATGATGTATCAGTCAGGATTTAAATCCAGGCGTGTCTGACTCTGAATTCCAGACTCCTCATATTTTACTATGATGCCCAATAAATATTTGTTGATAGACTCATTTTTATTCAAGGCAAGAGGGTGGACCCATTGGCTTCTCTTAACCTTTTCCATTAATCTATTATCAGAAATAAATTGACTGTAATAAGAATAATTCCTAGTATTATTATAGTAGCAGACATCTTTGTGTTGCCTAACTGGCATCCTTGCCCTTTCTTTGGGCAATGGAATTTGTTTTCCTAACGGGTATTAAAAACTTCATTTATCTGGGCTTCCCTGGTGGCGCAGTGGTTGAGAGTCCGCCTGCCGATGCAGGGGACACGGGTTCGTGCCCCGGTCCGGGAAGATCCCACATGCCGCGGAGCAGCTGGGCCCGTGAGCCATGGCCGCTGAGCCTGCGCGTCCGGAGCCTGTGCTCCACAACGGGAGAGGCCACAACAGTGAGAGGCCCGCGAACCACCCCCCCGCAAAAAAAAAAAAACTGCATTTTTCTGATGAAGGTGGGAACTCCTTCTGCTCCAGCTCGCTTCCAGTTATAAGGTTGGGCACATAATCTAGACCTGATCAATCAGAGTAGCCTATTCTGTCCACAGCTGTTGATTTTTCATGCTTTCCAAGCTGATTTTACCTTTCTGCTAGAGTCATCAGGGAAGACGCTCTCTTTCCACTGGAGTTATTAAGCACGTATAAAGCAAGGCTGAGACTACTAGTAGGATCCATTTCCATTAATTTGAAATAAAAGAGCTTGTCTGAGATATAAGGAAGAAAAAGAGAGTCAAGCCCTGTTGAGACTCTTTAAGACCCTGGGTGCAGCCACACCTGGACCCCATTTTTTGAATTCTTTAAACGGATGTGACTCTATAATGTTTTTATTTTATCTTGGTTTATGTTATTTGCAACCAAATTAATTTTTAAATACATAAAAATCTGGCAGTGTTATCTTATTTTGTGTGAGTGGCTGATAAAACATTTATCTATAGTCAATGAAACAGCGCTGATCACATCCCATAATAGTGGACACAAGTCTGATCCAAACCTTTTGAAGACTTTGGCACCTGCCCTTGTTTCCCAGATTATCTTTGAACTTCTCTGAAGGATCAACTGGTTGCCCAACAAATACATTTAGTGCCTCAGGCTCTGTGTAATGCCTGGGGGAATGCCTGGATTGGCCTTGATTGAGCCATCTCTCTTCCCTGTGAGGTCACAGAGGCTGCTGTAACTCAAGGAATAAAGCCAAATGGGAAATGAGGTGCTGATTTATTATCAGTTGTACGTGTGTTCAGAAGTCCCAACAGCTTTCCCATAAACTTGGTTGGAGCATAGGGTTTAGGTCCAAACCTAAGCCCGCTAATTCAAATCTTAACTCTAGCCAGTGGTAAGACCCCAGTGCCCAGTACTGGTTAGTAAAACATATAAGAGGATGATAAGTAGATCAGACTTTAATCAAGAATCTAAATGTGGGTCAGCTTCCTGCACAGCCAGGGAACAGGGTAGACAGCCACGCCCAAATGAATGAGCTTTCAATTTCAGTGTGTTTTTCCACTAGAAAACATGGCCCAATCCATGTCCTGTTCGATCCAGGGAATCAGATTGGGAAAAAGAAGTATATCATCCACAGATTTTGGTACTTTATCATCACCATCATCATCATCATCATCATCATCATGTATGCTAGTATACACCTCCCAAGTGATTTCTGACATAAAGCTGTACTGCAGACACAGTGCTTGAGAACTGGTCAGCACTGTGGAAATCACCACACTATCTTCATGTCTGATGCTTCTTTGTCTTTACTGAATTTGTTTATATTTCCACCTATATGTGGGCCTGCTCTCCAGGGATAGATCATAGTGGGAAAAAGCCTTTATGTTGTGTTACAGTGATTACTGAGGAGGAGCACGGCATGTGTGTGTTTTCAGGAAGTCCTGTTACAGGGTGTGTATGTCTATTAACATAATCATTGAAAGAGAGCCAGGGTCCATAGGGACTACTTGAGATCATCTTTCTAACCCAGTGATTTTCAAGTTTAGCTGCATGACAGAATGCCTGGAGAACTTATTAAAAACACTGGTTCCTGGGCTCCACCCAAGACCTACTGAATCGGAATCTCTTCTGGTAGGAGGGTAAGGCATAGGAATATTTATTTATAACAACTTTATAACAACTTCCTCAGGTGATTCTTACTAGCCCTTGGGGATTCCTTTATCTTTTACCTTCAAGTTAAAAGACGTCACTCTGAAATCTCATGAGCCAGATAAGAATCTAACCTATGTTCAGAGATGTTTAGAAAAATATATCTGCAACCTCTCTCAACAACAAATTCTTTTGTCCAATAAACTTCATTCTCAAAATGCTGTATCCCATCTCACATAAATCCCTGGCATTGCAGAATGAGTCTGTTTCCAGTCCCTTTCCTATTGTTATTGTCGACATTGTTGTGGTTTTGTGCTGCTACTGAGGCCCAGGTGGAGAGCAAGTAAGGCCACAGAATGCTTTCTTAGCTTCTTCTTGGTTCTTTGTTCTATTTTTTGTTTGTCTTCTGATTCCAGGGTGTCCAGGCTTGGGATGTTTCTGCTTCTCTCAGTAAGATCCATTACTTGAATCTCATCTGGATCTAGATAAAGTGGCTGAAAGTGGCATCAAAATGAATCAGATTTGCAGGGGTAGGAAAGAGGGTAGAGAATCCTGAAAGGGAACAGAGTGAGGGTCTGGGAACCTGAATGTGAGTTTGAAGAGGAAATGATAATTCCAATAAGTGTCTTTGTTTTTTTTCCCCTTTTGCATTCTCCTGGTACCTAATCCACTTGGCATAATCCTCTTAGCTGCATGTGTTCTGTCAGTATTTTATCTGATCTGCTTCTCTGAGTATCCTTTCTAAGGTTCCATAGCTTCCTGCTATTTTTGAGAACCTCTAGATATTACATGGGAAAATCAACACTGTTTCTCCATTTTGTTACAAATTTGAGTTTAGGGGACACTTAGAAGGTGAGAGCCCTTTGTATAGTTTGGAGTTATTTGAAAAGTCTGGGAGCAATGTTTCCAGCTTTCAAAATTTGGTAGGGAGAGACCTGAACAGTCTTTCTCCTTGTAAGTTGAATCCTAATTTGTACACTGTTGGTATGGGTCAGGGGACTGCTGGGCTGAATCAGAGGATGGCGGGGTAGAGGGAACTTTTAAAAATATATTAGCCTTGGGATTTCCCTGGTGGTGCAGTGGTTAAGAATCTGCCTGCCAATGCAGGGGACACAGGTTCGAGCCCTGGTCCGGGAAGATCCCGCATGCTGGGGAGCAACTAAGCCTGTGCGCCACAACTACTGAGCCTGCACTCTAGAGCACGCGAGCTACAACTACTGAGCCCACGTGCTGCAACTACTGAAGCCTGTGTGCCTAGAGCCCGTTCTCCGCAACAAGAGAACCCGCCACCGTGAGAAGCCCGCTCACTGCAATGAAAAGTAGCCCCCGCTCGCCACAACTAGAGAAAGCCCAACAAAGACCCAACACAGCCAAAAATCAATCAATAAATAAATTTATTAAAATATATATATATATATATATATATATATATTAGCCCACATGCCTAGGTGCTGACAACATTAATCAGTAGCTGTTAAAGTTCTTTAATAAGCTTGACATTGCTTTTGTTTGTGTCATCAAGGAAATGAGAGCATGATGAGGGACGTCCTTCACTTACCATAGATAAAGGCTGGGATTTTCTTCCTATAGACCCAGCCCTATCTGTGTTCTGCCTTCTTCAGAGAATGACCTCAGGGCTAAAAAGGCATGACCACTTGACCCAGTGCTTCAGTCCCTCTGCTTGACATTATACCATAATTACTTCATCCAGGTTGGTTGGGAATTCACATGTCTCTAAATTAAAATATTCCTGAGAGAGGTCTAACCTTAATCCCTTTATCAGCTTACCCTGTAATTATCAATTAATACTTTAGGAGAGATTAGCCTGCAACCAATGGAAATCAAGATAGTGGTCATGCAGTGAGTTCTCCTGGTTTGGGTACTTTTTAGCAGAGTGAACTTAATTCTTCTTTGTTTTAAGTAGAAGGACAGGTGATAAGCTCTCCAAATGCATTCCTGAACTGCTCCCTGAGAGAGGGTTGAAGAAGCTTCTTCATCTTGTTCCTGGAACTCAGGTCATAGAATTGTGCAGCTAGTGAAACAAAAAGAGAGTGTGGCTAGAGTGAAGCCATGGGAAGCCTAGATTGCCGTAAAATTGCTTAGTTGCAAACCCCGAACAGCTGCACCCCAGAGATGAGTTTGCAAAGGAGGAGTATTTTATGGGATGTCACAGCTCAATAGCAGAAAAATAGGCTGATACGATCAGAAAGCATGCCGGGACATTGTGGACATCTGCCGTGCAGGATGACATCAAGGGGCTGTCTGAACACAGTCTGCAATCCCTCTCTTGACTTTGAAGACACCCCTGGGCCTCAAACTTCACATCTGCACAGAAAGCACTATAGCCAGCAGGCTTGGCTTTCTCATGTCAACATGATGCAAATGTTTCTGTGGATACAGGGTTTGGAGTCACGAGAACTGGATTCCAGTATGATATCTGCCCCCCAGCCATTATTATTAACTTTGAGCTTTCCTATATCCTAAGCACCGAGCTGCTTTTCATACTTATCTCATTCAGGTTGTGACCTTGGGCTCTTAATTTCTGTGGATCTTCATTTTCGTATCAATAAAAATGGTCCATTTCTGCCTTATCCCATAACAGTAACTAACATTTGCTGAATGCTTGCTATGAGCCCGGCACTGTGGTAAGCACTTTTTATGCCTTCGTCTCTTATTTAATACTTACAAAATCTTAAGAAGTACGTAGGAATTATGATTATTTACAGATGGGGAAACTTAATTGAACCAAGTGGGATAAAGCAGCACTGAATGGAGTTTGTAGAAGGAAGGGGCTTCATGTTTCCTGATCTTCCTGAATTTCCAAGTCAGGTGACTGCTTTTGCTGATATAACCTAGAATTACCCCAAAGCGGCTTTCTGTTTTTCGTCCTGGATGTATGAAGCCATTTCATCTCAGTGAGGACCAAATGGAAGACTATTTATGCATGGAGGTAGTGAGGTGGTCATGAGAAAAACAATCTAACGGACCTTCTAGGACTGAATAGGAGCTGCTTGTTTAAGGGTACATGTGGGGGCTTCCCTGGTGGCGCAGTGGTTGAGAATCTGCCTGCTAATGCAGGGGACACGGGTTCGAGCCCTGGTCTGGTGACGATGGTGAGAGGCCCGCTCACCGCGATGAAGAGTGGCCCCCACTCGCCACAACTAGGGAAAGCCCTCGCACAGAAACGAAGACCCAACATAGCAAAAATAAATAAATTAATTAATAAACTCCTACCCCCAACAACAACAAAAAGAGTACATGTGAATTCCAGAGTTTACTTATGAGGAGGTTCTATTGGCAAACTTCCAAAAGTCACCAAGAATAGTATCAATACACTGAATCCATCCCTTTACTTCTCCCTGTACCTTTTTTTCTGCATCGTCTTCCAGAGTTGTGCCTTGTTGAATGTTCTAAGCTCCAGTTTTCATGATCTGAAAAATGGGATTAATAATACCTTTAACTGACTAGTGGTGGGGGGTAAATAGGAGAATTAAATAAGATATCAGGCATTAAAGTGTTTTGTCAGTGATGAACTAATATAGCTGTTAGGCCTAATAGCAACCATGCTGATGGCTGATTTATTATTTGTCACTGACTACAGGACTGCATCTCTCTTATTTGGAGGACATGCTTCCCAATATTTATTTTCTTCCTTAAATAGATTGTCATTTGCTAATTTTCTTCCTTCTCTGTAAAATAAAATTCTATCAAGGAGAATTGAAAAATTAAAAAAATCTGTGCAGTAATTGGTAGGGGAAGGATAATAAGGAGGCAACTGTGCTGTTTAGCACATCTGTGAGTGTGTTAATTTAATTAGAACTGCCCTATATAAATATTAAACTCAATTCACTTTCTTTTATAGCTCCTTTGCTTTTCAAAGTATTCCCAGTTACAGATTATCTTTTTAAAATTCTTCTGTGAGTTTGAGGGAGTTAATGGCAGAAAGACAACTCAAATTTAAATGAATTGAGCGCTTTTGATCTTATCACACTTTGTCGCTCTCTGTTATTTTGGTTTGCCTAGCTGTGGGCCCAGAGGCAAAAGCAGTGCTTGATTTTCTTGCCTTCCTAGATGGAGGCGATAAAACAACTTCCATTCAGTGGAATACATATTTTGTGTTGTTTTCCTAGGAAGGGGATTGTATTACTTTATGTCTCAGCACTCGCAGTCATCTGTAGACAATCACCCAGCTTCTAGGTGATTAGCCAAAATATAGGAGGTTATCTGGATTGTTGTTTTCTTTTGATCCTCCCAACAACTCCGTGAGGGTAGGATAACATTATCCCCATTTTACAGGTAAGGGTGGAGTCAGTAAGTGAGAGAGCCAGGCATGTTTGACCTCTAAGTGTAATTCCTAGTGTTAGAAATGGTGGACTTAGTTCCTTCATTAAACTTTTGATAGATTTGGTATAAAAGTAGTGAAAAAATTGCCCACGGAATTAGTCTGAACTGAATTCATGAGAATCATCGAATCCCATAGGCAGAAGGTCCTCTCTTATAGGACCTGTCTTGCAGGATGAGGTGAGTGATGGAGGGTCATGCAAGTACGAGTTGGATCCTGTCTTTATTTAAAATTTTGATTTCGTTCATCATGGATTTTTGTGTCCATTAAAATTTTCTTTAATGTTGCATTAAAATATTACTTACCTTGAGGGTTCTTTTGGTGCCCCCTTGCATTTTGTGCCCAAGATGAGTGAAGCACTTGCTTTACCCTAGTGTTAGCCCTGTAGAGCAGGCACACGGCTAGGTAGGCTACTAGTCATATCCCTTCCTTTTCCACATGAAGAAACTGAGGTCTAAAATCACAAAGCTGGTACCAGTAACTCACGTCTCTTGAGTCACAATTCAGTGCTCTTCCTGTTACACTAAATGGAAATGAAAAAACGTGGCAGAAGAGCATCAGGAGGGTGTGACCTCAGAGTAAAGCCCGACTGAATGTACCAGGGAAGAAAGTGTGGAGGCCTTGAACTGCCCATGTCTGTTCAGTACCAAATCTTCCTCTTAGCCAGAAAGTAGAAACAGCCACAAGTTGCAACAGGTAGAATTTAGATTAGGCAGAAAGAAATACTTGACAGTGTGGGAAGTGATGTGCTGCACTGGTTTCTAGAAAATGACATAAAATAAGAGTGGCAAATGCAAATGCATTGGGTCGTGTGTAAATAAGTAGTGGGACTGTGACAAACTGCGGTGAGAGACCACAAGTAGAAAACAAGTTCTTCAGTTCTGTTCATCACTTAGAGAAGCAATGTCTCTTCTGCTTTCTTTCTGGGTCTCAGGCATCCCCTTCAATTTCAGGTCAAAGTTTTGTTTTGAAGCCACTTGAACCCTAGTTTGGTAGCATCCTCTTTTCCCTCCCCACAGAAATTCCTTGATCCTACTTCTGCTTTGTTTTATCTGTGCAGCTCTAATCAGCAGACTGCTTCCCCAGTTCTCTATCCTTCCCTCAGTTATCTGCTCCTATAGCTCTGGGTCCTGGATTACAGCATTTTCCAACCCTTTGAGTTGGCTCTCTTCTGCTCTAAAAAACATTGGCTCTTTCACAGTTACTGTCCCCATTATGGCATTTCTAGCCTCCCAAGCTGGGCCATCACATCCCTAATCAACAAGTCACCTTGCAACCGCTTTGCCTTTTCTTGGATGACTTTTATGTAGGACAACATGCATCTAGACTGGGTGAGAGAATCACACAGGCAGGGGCTTTACTTTGGTCTGCACTGAATACTCAGCATCTAGCATAGTTCTCTGCTGTGCAAGTAGGAGGTCAACAATACTTACTGAGGGAATAAACAATGACACCAGTGCAATTCAATTCACTCCAAATTGGGTATCTCCTAAAATTCACATAGGAATTTTCAAAATGGCCAAAAGGCAATACATTTCATAGCAAAACCACAGTGTGGGTAATCAGGGAGATGAAAGAAATAAAAAAAAATCTGTGACATTTTGCATGTGGCCTGATAAACAGCCATGTACTCCAGCTACCAGGACTGTGGATCCTGCCTTTTTAAACAGGCCCATTTGCTGGTGTGCTCTGTGCTCCTTTGGAGGCTTTCAGCACCACGGATAGAGGCACCGTGTTTCCTTTTATCTGTAACTCACTGAACATCAGGATGAAGAAATACTCAGGGTTTGAGACAGGGCTCTCGGTGACTGGTGGAAATTACCCACTTTTGGCAGAAGAAAATTCTCTTAGAGCCTTTTTATTTCCCTTTTCCCTTGGCAGGCTTGCATTTTCCAGCTGCTAAGGCACTTAAGCTTCTACAGGTTGGTTTTCAGGTGCCCGGAGGATGGGGAGGGGTTGCCATGGAAATTGATATCTTCTGAGTTTGAGGCTCCAGGGCAACCCCCAGTGGTGGGTGTCCCTACTGATGGCTGATGTGCCTCCTATGCTAGGCATGGCCCTCATCCAAGTAACCAAGTGTACATAGGAAGTAGGCCCAGTTGTTCATTGAGTACTGGCTTTAGGTTCCAACCTGAGGTCATCCTGTTGCCAGAGCAAGAATTAGGAAAATTAGTAAATTCCGCCAAGCCTTAACTGATGAAATATAATATACACACTTGTGAGAATACATCCTTCCCAAACTTTCAAGTTTTATTGTATTTGGTTGTAAAACCCAAAAGCCAGGTTGACTAACTCTCAGACCCTGTTAAATCCTTTTTAGGGGCAATGTGATATACCCTCCCCGCCCCTGCCTTTCCTAAGGACTCCTTTTGTCTTCTCATTAGCTATATTCATTGGTTTTATTTTGTGTGTGTGTTCTTGGAACTCATTTATTTTTATTATTATTATTATTAGAATGAAGCTCATTACTCCCCATTACTCTTTTTTTCTTAAAGGGAACGCTATTTATTTATTTATTTAGTCTGTGTTGGGTCTTCGTTTCTGTGCGAGGGCTTCCTCTAGTTGCGGCGAGCAGGGGCCACTCTTCATCGCGATGCACGGGCCTCTCACTGTCGCAGCCTCTCTTGTTGCGGAGCACAAGCTCCAGACGTGCATGCTCAGTAGTTGTGGCTCACGGGCCTAGTTGCTCCGCGGCATGTGGGATCTTCCCAGACCAGGGCTCGAACCCGTGTCCCCTGCAATGGCAGGCAGATTCTTAACCACTGTGCCACCAGGGAAGCCCTCTTTTTTTTTTAAAATACATCTTTATTGGAGTATAATTGCTTCACAATGCTGTGTTAGTTTCTGTTGTACAACAAAGTGAATCAGCCATAGGCGTACACATACCCCCATATCCCCTCCCTCTTGAGCCTCCCTCCCACCCTCCCTATCACACCCCTCTAGGTCTCGAAGAGCACCGAGCTGATCTCCCTGTGCTATGCTGCTGCTTCCCACTAGCTATCTATTTTACGTTTGGTAGTGTATATATGTCCATGCCACTCTCACTTTGCCCCAGCTTCTCCTCCCCCCTACCCGTGTCCTCAAGTCCATTCTCTATATCTTTGTCTTTATTCCTCCTCTGCCACTAGGTTCATCAGTACCATTTCTTTTAGATTCCATATATATGCATTAGCATACGGCATTTGTTTTTCTCTTTCTGACTTAACTTCACTCTTTATGACAGACTCTAGGTCCATCCACCTCACTACAAATAACTCAGTTTCGTTTCTTTTTATGGCTGAGTAATATTCCATTGTATATATGTGCCACATCTTCTTTATCCATTCCTCTGTCAATGGATATTTAGGTTGCTTCCATGTCCTGGCTATTGTAAATAGAGCTGCAGTGAACATTGGGGTACATGTTCATTAGCTCTATGCAAATGCAGAGTTTTACTAAGTTTATCAAAATGAATTTTTTAGTGTGTGGTGGGGGTCTGTCATTTTGGACCCTTTGGGGTCCAGACTGACTTTCATTTATTTTCTAAATTTGATGCCTTTCTTCCATTTTCTTGAAGTGTCTTAAATTTTTGTAGTCTGTCTTTTCCTTTTCGCCCCATTTCTGGCCGTCATATACAATCTGACTGGCCCTTTTCTCATGATAATAAATGTCCTGAGTTCCTTTGGTGAGGAAGCTCAGGACAGGAGCTGATGGAGATTAGGCAAATGTCAGAGATACCTGCCCTTTGGCTTGCACCTAGGAGCAGATCCATGTGGCTATTTCTCTATGTGTCCCAGCTTTGAAAAATGAGAGTGAGGTTTTCTTCCTACACTCTCATAAAATCAGAGGTATCCCAGACTTGGGTATTTGCATACCACAATAAGAATCACTAAAACCAAGACTACGTGATGGAAGGGTAGGAGCAGAAATTTTACCTGAACCATAAATTATCTTATAATGTTGGTTTGAGAAGGGATTCGGGGTTTACTCAGGGACATATGTGTTTTGTTTTTTTTGTTTTTACAGAAGGGCTCATGATACAGCTTAGATATTTTCTGCTGTCTGTAAAATGAATCAGAGTGCCATTTCCTTTTATGTTTGTGCTGGTGCCTTCTGTTGGCTTTTTAGAGTCTGACATGGTATTTGGGACCCTCCATGAGATTGGGAAGAGTTTCTTTAGGTGGTAAAGGTCAGAGGCACACAGACTCCTTCTCTGATGCTTACTGTCTTTCTATCATTAGGAGCACCGTGGACACTTTGGGACTCAATTTATTTTATGCTTTTTTTCAAGAAGGTGAATCTTTTGGGGGGAAAGTTTTATAGATGTGGAAATGGTCTCACTTATATTAGCTGAGGGTGCTAAAATGAAGGGCTCTCCCTTGACTCTTTAGGGGTGGCCTAAATACATGTCATTATGTATTAGCAACCTCAGGTCATCCTAGGATACTATTCATTCTCCCTTGCTCCTGGTTAACTATGATAGCAAATATTGGTCATGTCTGGGTTCAGAGGATGACCAGTGTAGCCATGGCCAAAGGCATGGGATTACCGTGAGAAGAGGAAAAGCTCATAGAGCATGGAAGTGCTTTTGTATTAATAATCATTCTCAGAGGGACTTCCCTGGTGGTCCAGTGGTAAAGAATCCACCTTCCAGTTCAGGGGGCACGGGTTCGATCCCCAGTCAGGGAACCAAGATCCCACATGTGGGCAACAAGGCTGTGTGCCACAACTACTGAGCTCGTGCACCTCAACAAGAGAGCCTGCATGCCGCAAACTACAGAGCCCACGTGCTCTGGAGCCCACATGCCACAACTGCAGAGCCCACGCGCCACAACTAGAGAGAGAAAACCTGTGTGCCACAAAGACCCACATGCCGCAACTAAGATCCCGCATGCCACAACTAAGACTGGATGTGGTAAAAAAAAAAAAAAAAGAAAGAAAGAAAAAATAATTATTCTCAGACAGGCTTTTACATACACCCAGTCATTTCAGATCTTCACTATAACCCTGTGAGATGGTAAGGGTTATCTTCAACCTCAGCAAGGGTCTCAACATTTTCACTCAACCTTACTAGAGACCGGTAGTCTCTCCATCCCATCTCCTTCAATGATGATTCCAAAATATCAACGCTCTCCTATTTCCTTATTTAACCCTCAATTTCATTGGAAAATCTTGCTTCTAAATCATGGAGAAAGTTGATGCTATTTTATGGTATCTCCTTCAATTCTCTAGCCCACTCTTACTTTCAAACTTTCTTTCTGATTTATTCTCATGTCCTTTTCTTCTGACTTAGAGGATCCTCCTCTGGTATAAGACCAGTCCCTTCTCTTCTATCTTCCAGGACGTTTCTCAGAACTCACCCCCCACCCCCCCACCCACCCCCAACTGGATAAATTGCAGCCTTTCCCTTTCTACTTGGCTTCATCCTATCAGAGTAGCCTTTCCCATGACCCCACCTACCAAATATCCCTCTCTTGACCTCACATCCCTTTAGCTCCCATCTTGATTCTTTTTGCTTCCTTCTTCTTTCTTTTTTAAATCCAAATCACCATTCTTACCCAGCTCACTGAAATCTGAATTATCTTTTTTTTTTTTTGGATCCAGTGAATCTTCCTTAGGCCAATGATTTATCTTCTCACCAAACTTGCTATTCCTCCAATGTTTGCCATTTCTGAACATGGCATCACTGTCATCTAGCTGGCTAATCCAGAACCTTCACCCTGCCCCTTTTCACATCTTATGCAAAGTTAACTTCTACTTATTTTTTTCTTCCTTGACAGCTCTCAATGCCACCTTTGCCTTTGTATTCCTACTACCACCACCAATGTTTGGTAGTGTTTGGTAGATCTATGTAGTTTGCTCTCCCACTGCACCAGCCTCCTAGCTAATATCTCTTCCTCCAGTCCTCTTCTATTGAAGCCCATCCTCCCGTATCACTAGAGTACATCTGCCCACATTCAGTATGTAAAGTGGAAAGCTAATCTGATTAAAACCCTCATTACCTCCCTATTGCCTGTAGGATAATGTTACATTTTCTTTAGGAGGCTCTCCTCTGTATGGCTACCAGTTTTCCAGCCTTTTGTGCCCACCCAGCTTTACCTTACTTTTTACCCTCCAGTGACACCCAGTTGTGGATAGTTCCCTGTATTTAAAATACTGTTTCTCAAACCCATTGTTTGCTTGAGCTTTCCCCTCTGCCAATATTGGCCTGACCCTATTTGCTTAATTAATTTATACTCATCCTTTAAGAATCAGCTCAGGCATCATCTCTCCAGCAAGCCTCCCAAATGTTTCTGCCACTCTCTCCATCCCTTACCACACTGGGTTAGTTACCCTCCTTTCTGTTGGTATAAAATGCTGTGCATGTGGGCTACTATTGCACTCATTATATCGAATTATGATTTTCTGTTCCTGTATTTGCTTTCCTCAATATGTCACCATACTCCTTCAGTACATCATTTGCATCTGTAGCACTGAGCAGAGTTCTTGACACACAGGAGGTGCTAAATAAATGTAAGTTTAATACATTTATGCCAGATTTAGAGCAGGTTTGAAAAAACTCCAGCCTTTTCCCATAGAATAAGGGGAAATTGGTGGGGCAGTGTGTTAAAAAGTTTTGAAAATTGTTTCTGTAGCCTATTTGTCCCTGTTATGGAAGTACGGATGTAAACCAAATGAATTCTAGAGAGTCTTTTTTAAAAAATATTTATTTTTTCATTTATTTATTTATATGGCTGCACCGCGTCTTAGTTGCCATACACGGCATCTTCGTTTTTGTTGCAGCATGTGGGATCTAGTTCCCTGACCAGGGATCGAACCCAGGCCCCCTGCATTGGGAGCATGGAGTCTTAACCGCTGGACCACCAGGGAAGTCCCTAGAGAGTCTTTAGTTGTTCTCTACCACTGGGAGATGATGAGGCAACACGGAGTTGACCTCCTCTCTTTTGAATAACATGGAATCCATTGTGGAGACCTTTAAACATATGGTGGTATTTTCTATCAAAACTGAGATAAATATGAAGGAGTGTTCACTGACAATAATGACTATAGATAAATGCTGTCAGTTGGAAGAAAATGTCAATCACAGATGTCACTGGATCTGTGAAGGCCACACTGAATTTTATACAAATGTAAATTTTATAAAGTAAGATTTTAGAGAAGGTTATAATCATATTCAGAAAGTGAGGTAAGAATGAAATGTGCTTTGAGTGGCTGCCCAATCCCTAAAGAATACTCTGTAAGGCAGTAGGGAGCAGGTGTTGCACAAGAGCTGGCTAGGTGCAGTCATTCTCATTTCTTTAACCTTAATTTCTAGATCCTGTTTTCTTTGACTGATTGTCAAGGCATCCCTCAGAGTCTTTACGTGCTTGCTTTCTCTTTAAAATGTAAAGTTCCGAACCAGATTCTCATACAGAATTCTGAGATGGTCACTATGCCACATTCCTGGACTACATTTTCCTTTATAAAGGGTAGCATTTTTATTTTCCACTAGGACCCCTAGATTCTCCTCTTTTTAAAAACTTGATACTTACCAGAAACAGGTGTGCTCCAACCTGTATTTGTGCAGTATTTTTTGTAGTAGGCAATTACATGTACTTTTAATGATAATGGTTGTTTGTACATTAACAATAGTTGCACTTTAAAGATTAGTTTTCCCCCCCTTCCTTCCCCATATGTGTATGTGCACAAACAAATGCACACAAGGGCAGACCTGATTGTTCCTTTGTTATAAGTAAAGACCATCTAATCATAATAAAGCACATTTAATAATTGTGTGTAATGAGCAAATTAAAGCAATAATGCAAGGAAATAAGAGCCAGTTCCTTGAAATGTTTGTCTTATCTTGTAATTGAAAAAAAATAATTTCCCCTGAAGTAGGAAAGACTGCTGAGCTGCCTTGCTTTTGCCAAATATGAGGGTAACTGACACTTTGCTGCTCTAATGTTTACTGGCTGAAATCCTGGCGGGAGTGTGGGAAGGGGAAAGGAGAAGATCTATTGAATTTGCGGTTTAGTTTTACTCTGGCTTATATGGCAGGTTGATTTCAACAGACACTCAACAGCAGGCATGCATCCATTCATAACTGTGTTACTCTTAGGATTATGCAGCAAAGTAGTGTAAGGATCAAGAGCTGGAGATTTGGTGTTAGAAAGACCTGATTTCTGGTCCCACGTTTGTCATTCTACTAATTTGTGATTTTAGGAAGTTAGTTTTCTAAGATCTAGTTATTCCAACTGTACAAAGGGGTTAATGACGGAACACACATCACAGGGTTTTTTTAATATATAAATTATTTATTCAGGGGCTTCCCTGGTGGCGCAGTGGTTGAGAGTCCGCCTGCCGATGCAGGGGACACGGGTTCGTGCCCCGGTCCGGGAGGATCCCGCATGCTGCGGAGCGGCTGGGCCCGTGAGCCATGGCCGCTGAGCCTGCGCGTCCGAAGCCTATGCTCCACAACAGGGAGAGGCCCGCATACCAAAAAAAAAAAAAAAAAAAAAAAAAAAAAAATTATTTATTCATTTATATATTTTTGGCTGCGTTGGGTCTTCGTTGCTGCACGCGGCGGGCTTTCTCTATTTGTGGCGTGCGGGGGCTACTCTTCGTTGTGGTGCGCGGGCTTCTCGTTGCGGTGGCTTCTCTTGTTGCGGAGCACGGGCTCTAGGCGCGCGGGCTCCAGTAGTTGCGGCACGCGGGCTCAGTAGTTGTGGCTTACAGGCTCTAGAGTGCAGGCTCAGTAGTTGTGGCGCATGGGCTTAGTTGCTCCGCGTCATGTGGGATCTTCCAGGACCAGGGCTTGAACCCGTGTCCCCTTCACTGGCAGGCGGATTCTTAACCACTGCGCCATAAGGGAAGTCCACATCACAGGGTTTTTGTGAAGCTTAATGTGCTAGTGCTTACTTTAGTGGCTGCTGTATAGTCAGGGTGCAGTGAATATTCTCTATGAGAAACAGGAGGGCAGGAAGTGACTAAGATGTCCAAAGGATGATATGATGTAGTTGAAAGAGGGTGGGGTTAGACATTTGAATCCTGTGTTCATTTTTCACCAGCTATATCATGTTGGATAAAGCAATTTGAACTTTGAGGGCCATCATTTTCCAAATCTCTCTCTCTCTGTATATAAAAAGGGATATTAATGTCTATTTATAGGTCAGTTCTGAGGGTTAAATAAGACAATGTATGTGTAAGTGCCTAGTTGCTGAGTGCCACATCTTTCTGTTAGTAGGAGCTAACTACTTGCCAATTGTGGTGGTATGCTACTGATGCTGAATAGCACTTAGCTGCGATTTGTGTCATTCTCAAGTGACTTTTTTATGGTATGAATCCTGTATGTGTCCTGTTCTGCTTAATGTTCCCATCAGGCTCCTGATTCCTAATTTTTAGAGCAAAGTTTGATGCCCGAGAGTATTTTATGGGATAGCAGTTGCTGTCAGGGTCCCTCCCATATCTCCTTATTCTTACCAGTTCAGTGCATACCAGCCCAATTTCTGCTGGCACGTGCATTTCTCTGCCTGGGGGCTTTTCCTTGACATTGGACCCTACTTTGAGTCCTTGCTGTAGGCCAGAAGTGCAGAGGCATTAATGGCCCCCTTCTTCAACATCCCTTAATCAAAGTCTGGCGGTGTTCCTCATTAGCTCCTAGACTTTCCTCAGTGAGTTCGCGTTCCATTTTTCCTTAGTGGTAGCTGGATTGATAATGCACCCTGAGGTGGGGGCTGTCTTATCCTTGTGTCACGCTCCCACGACACCTTACAAGTAAATTGCTTGCACTTCAACCCTGGTCTCAAAGTTTACTTCTGAAGAAACTCAAACGAAGACTCACAGCCTCCTCGACAAGCCCGGTGATGCTTATGGAGAATTATTACGCATAGATCTTGATACCTGGATTATTACTGCAGGGAGCTTTTTACAACAAAACTAGTTTCGTCTGGTCCAAGGCTTAATATGTAGCTTGGAATCAAGAAGACTGGGGCTGGGAGCGGGGGTGGGAGGAATTGGGAGATTGGGATTGACACATATACACTATTGATACTATGTATAAAATAGACAACTAATGAGAACCTACTGTATAGCACAGGGAACTCTACTTAATACGCCGTGGTGACCTAAATGGGAAGGAAATCCAAAAAAGAGGGGCTATATGTTTATGTATAGCTGATTCATTTTGATGTACAGTAGGAACTAACACAACATTGTAAAGCAACTATACTCCAATAAAAATTAACTAAAAAAAATGACAGGGGCCAATTAAATCTTTTCTAAAATGATACCTGTCCATGTGCTTAGGTTGGTAGGGGCTATGAGAATCTCATTTGACCTTCTTTATCAGAAGGATGTTGTAGGTTTTAGGATGAGAGTGGGTGAAAGAGGATCAGCACATTGATTCCAGGGCTAAATTTGGGGCTTGAGACCTCCTGGGGAGGTCTGGGTTTATATGAGATTTTGAGGGCCATTCTAGCCTCAAGGGCACACACACATCAGTGTCCTTCCAATTAGGGATTCTCTAAAATTGGACTCCCTGATTTAAGGTGATCTGTAGTCTATGATTAGCTGAGGACAAGGTAAGCCCTGGGAAGAGTGGAGACAATTTGCCCAGATTTCCATTTCCTATAATCTGTCTAATGTGGCCAACTGGGCTAATGCAGTTGTGACCTGAGGTCATGAATGGGTTTCACAGGGTCCACGAACCTCCTGATATTTTATTAAACACTCTGTGTTTACGTGTATTTTTTTCTGGGGAAGAAGTCGTGAGTTTTTGGATTTTAATAGGGGTTCTCAAAATATTAAAAATTTTATTGCTAAAGATAATCTGAAGGAATATTTTTGAGTACTGATCACATCAGTTGTCATGAGAGTGCTCCTTGGGGCCCCAGGTGGGCTCAGACCTGGAGCTGTGGGACCCAGAAGTCAACAGTTGTCTCACGGGATGTTAACTCTCTTATATATCCTGGTTTGCTCATAAGCACTGCAGCTTCCTGCAGGCTTCCCACATGTTGGTGGCAGAGAAGCCCCAAGGCACAACATGAGAGATATATGATGCAGCAGAGGCAGAGTGCTGTGGCGTTATACCTAAACACAGCTGTTAGCAGGAGCAGTCACTGGCATGTACAGGTGGGCAGAGTGGGCATGAGGCGGGGCACAGCCGTGTCTGATACGCCTTCTCCACTCTAGTTATCTCTCCTCATTGAGACCATGTTCATCTTCACACTGTTGCCACATATGGATCATAAGGATAAGGAAATGTGGTGGAGAATTGAAATGTAAAATTGGGAAAAGTATATTTCCACAGGCTATTTTATTTGATTCTCCAACAGTCCTCTGGGTTATATAGGGTGTATAGTGGAATTCCTGCTTTTTCCAAACAAGAAAATTAGGGCTCACAGAGGCTATCTATGAGAATCGGCTAGGGTCCCACAGTTAAAACATCATGGAGACAATTTCTTCTTCCCTCAGAGTTTTCTATGACATCATTCTGCTCCCTGGCAACACATCGTCAGAAAAGTAAAAGACAGCTTAAGGCAAGACATGCTGCTGGGGGCTCTGTAGTTTCACCATCTTATTGAGAGGATACCCGTGTATGACCTGACAAATCTTAACCACAAGGAACTTCTGCTTGCAGCTGGTTTGAGCTACAGCATGGGCAGAGGTGGCAGTGGAGAGATGACTGGGGAGAGATCACCCAAGAGTCTGCATGGGGATTCTGGGTGTAGGTGTTGGGTTCCCAAGTTGTCAGCTAAGCATACCTTTGCTGTTGCGCTTTCACAGGTCGCTATGGAGACCAGTTGATTTTAAAAACTCATTTCCATTGTTTTTTCCCTTAATAATAGTTTTAAATATTGATTTATTGGCGTTGCTACAGATGTAAATTGACTTCCGTGATACTGATGAACTGACTCTTCTCTTGTAAAATTTAGAAGGAAGATGGAGAGTCTAGGAGAACCAGGACATACAGGAGCAATAGGCTGCACTGCTAATGGGTACCCTGTGCTCTGGAATCAAAAGAAAGCATGTGCAGGGAGGAGGTCTCTGAGAATAAGCCTATGAGATACTCCTACTTGCATCAGTTAAGGCCCTTTGGTTGCAAGCAACAGAACCCAGTGCAAAAAGGAATATACTGGGAGGCTAGAGACTGAATGGAAATGAACTTCAGCTATTTTCTTCCTTCCTTGCACCCATCCCTCTGTTCCTTTTTCTTTCTCTTCCACATCTTCGTCCTTAATTACCTATGCATAACCACACACACACGATTTTACATAAATGTGTAAATGCAATGATTTAATTCATATTTGTCTAAGTGCAGTCTTCCTTTCCATTTTTGCGTGATTTCCCCTCTTCCCCACATTGCCTATATTGGTCCCCTAACTCCACTCTAAGACAGCTTATATAAATAACCTTTTATATATCTGCCATATTTTTCTCTATACTCATATAATTTATACATATAGACATATATACATGTTTTTCAGGTCAGTGTTTTATAAAATGGGGTAGTACATGCTTATTTGGTACCTTGATTTCCTTTCTAGAGAGAAAATTTTATTGTGAAATATAGAATAAATACAGAAGAGTTTTAAAAATGTATTTACATGGTTTAAAGAATGGTAAAGCAAATATTCATGGTGAACCTACCCCTTAAATTAAGAAATGGAAAATTACTGGTGCTTTAGAATGTGCCTGTGTGCCGCTCTGCAATCTCTTCTTCCTCTTCCCCTTGAGAACATTACGCTCTGGAATCCATCCTGTGCTTCTCTTTATATGTTTTGTTTTTCTTGCTCAGCTTCACCTCATGGAAATCGCTCTGTCAAAAGGCAGAGCTCTAAAAAAGAAAAAGAAAAGAAAAGAAAAAAAAGAAGAAAAAAGGCAGAGCTCTAATTGATTCTTTTCTTAATTTTTAATTTAATTTAATTTATTTTTTATATAGCAGGTCCTTATTAGTTACAGCATGTTCTTATTAGTTATCCATTTTATACGTATTAGTATATACATGTCAATCACAATCTCCCAATTCATCCCCCGGCCACGCTGCTTTCCCCCCTTGGTGTCCATACGTTTGTTCTCTACATCTGTGTCTCTGTTTCTGCCCTGCAAACTGGTTCATCTGTACCATTTTTCTAGGTTCCACATATATGCATTAATACACGATATTTGTTATTCTCTTTGTGACTTCACTCTGTATGACAGTCTCTAGATCCATCCATGTCTCTACAGATGACCCAATTTCATTCCTTTTTATGGCTGAGTAATATTCCATTGTATATATGTACCACATCTTCTTTATCCATTCATCTGTCGATGGGCATTTAGGTTGCTGCCATAACCTGGCTATCGTAAATAGTGCTGCAAGGAACACTGGGATGCATGTGTCTTTTTGAATTATGATTTTCTCAGGGTATATGCCCAGTAGTGGGATTGCTAGGTCATATGGTAATTCTATTTTTAGTTTTTTAAGGAACCTCCAAACTGTTCTCCATAGTGGCTGTATCAATTTACATTCCCAGCAACAGTGCAAGAGGGTTCCCTTTTCTCCACACCCTCTCCAGCATTTGTTGTTTGTAGATTTTCTGATGATGCCCATTCTGACCGGTGCGAGGTGATACCTCATTGTAGTTTTGATTTGCATATCTCTAAGAATTAGTGATGTTGAGCATCTTTTCATGTGCTTCTTGGCCATCTGTATGTCTTCTTTGGAGAAATGTCTATTTAGGTCTTCTGCCCATTTTTTGATGATTGCTTGTTTTTTTAAAATTGATCTGCATGAGCTGTTTATGAATATTGGAGATTAATCCTTTGTCCATTGATTCGTTTGCAAATATTTTCTCCCATTCTGAAGGTTGTCTGTTCATCTTGTTTGTAGTTTCCTTTGCTTTTCAAAAGCTTTTAAGTTTCTATCCTGTTCCATTGATCTATATTCCTGTTTTTGTGTCAGTACCATATTGTCTTGATTACTGTAGATTTGTAGTGTAGTCTGAAGTCAGACACCTGATTCTGATTTCTCCAGCTCTGTTTTTTTCCCTCAAGACTGCTTTGGCTCTTCGGGGTCTTTTGTATCTCCATACACATTTTAAGATTTTTTGTTCTAGTTTTGTAAAAAATGCCACTGGTAATTTGATAGGGATTGCATTGAATCGGTAGATTGCTTTGGGTAGTATAGTCATTTTCACAATATTGATTCTTCCAATCTAAGAACATGGTACACCTCTATATTTGTTTGTGTCATCTTTGATTTCTTTAATCAGTGTCATAGTTTTCTGAGTACAGGTCTTTTACCTCCTTAGGTAGATTTATTCCTAGGTATTTTATTCTTTTTGTTGCGATGGTGAATGGGATTGTTTCCTTAATTTCTCTTTCTGAACTTTCGTTGTTAGTGTATAGGAATGTAAGAGATTTCTGTACATTAATTTTGTATCCTGCAAATTTACCAAATGCATTGATTAGCTCTAGTAGTTTTCTGGTGGCAACTTTAGGATTCTCTTTGTATAGTATCATGTCATCTGCAAACAGTGACAGTTTTACTTCTTCTTTTCCAATTTGTATTCCTTTTATTTCTTTTTCTTCTCTGATTGCCCTGGCTAGGTCTTCCAAAACTATGTTGAATAATAGGGGAGAGAGTGGACACCCTTGTCTTATTCCTGATCTTAGAGGAAATGCTTTCAGTTTTTCATCACTGAGAATGATGTTTGCTGTGGGTTTGTCGTATATGGCCTTTATTATGTTGAGGTAGGTGCCCTCTATGCCCACTTTCTGGAGAGTTTTTATCATAAATGGGTGTTGAATTTTGTCAAAAGCTTTTTCTGCACCTATTGAGATGATCATATGGTTTTTATTCTTCAATTTGTTAATATGGTTTATCACATTGATTGATTTGCGTATATTGAAGAATCCATTCATCCCTGGGATAAATCCCACTTGATCACTGTGTATGATCCTTTTAATGTGTTATTGGATACTGTTTGCTAGTATTTTGTTGAGGATTTTTGCATGTATATTCATCAGTGATATTGGTGTGTAATTTTCTTTTTTTGTAGTATCTTTGCCTGGTTTTGGTATCGGGGTGATGGTGGCCTCATAGAATGAGTTTGGGAGTGTTCCTTCCTCTGCAATTCTTTGGAAGAGTTTGAGAAGGATGGGTGTTAGCTCTTCCCTAAATGTTTGATAGAATTCACCTGTGAAGCCATCTGGTCCTGGACTTTTGTTTGCTGGAAGATTTTTTTTTTTTTTTTTGCGGTACGTGGGCCTCTCACCGCTGTGGCCTCTCCCGTTGCGGAGCACAGGCTCTGGACGCGCAGGCTCAGCGGCCATGGCTCACGGGCCCAGCCGCTCCACAGCATGTGGGATCTTCCCGGATCGGGGCACGAACCCGTGTCCCCTGCATCGGCAGGCGGAGTCTCAACCACTGCGCCACCAGGGAAGCCCTGTTTGCTAGAAGATTTTTAATCACAGTTTCAACTTCATTACTTGTGATTGGTCTGTTCATATTTTCTATTTCTTTCTGGTTCAGTCTTGAAGGTTATACCTTTCTAAGAATATGTCCATTTCTTCCAGGTTGTCCATTTTATTGCCATAGAGTTGCCTGTAGTAGTCTCTTATGATGCTTTGTATTTCTGCAGTGTCCATTGTAACATTGTCCTTTTTCATTTCTAATTTTATTGATTTGAGTCCTCTCCCTCTTTTTCTTGATGAGTCTGGCTAATGGTTTATCAATTTCGTTTATCTTCTCAAAGAACCACCTTTAGTTTTATTGATCTTTGCTATTGTTTTCTTTGTTTCTATTTCATTTATTTCTGCTCTGATCTTTATGATTTCTTTCCTTCTGCTAACTTTCAGTTTTGTTTGTTCTTCTTTCTCCAGTTCCTTTAGGTGTAAGATTAGATTGTTTATTTGAGATGTTTTTTGTTTCTTGAGATAGGCTTGTATAGCTATAAACTTCCCTCTTAGAACTGCTTTTGCTGCATCCCATACATTTTGGATCATCGTGTTTTCATTGTCATTTGTCTCTAGGTATTTTTTGATTTCCTCTTTGATTTCTTCAGTAATCTCTTGGTTATTAAGTAGTGTATTGTTTAGCCTCCATGTGTTTGTGTTTTTTACGTTTATTTCTCTGTAATTGATTTCTAATCTCATAGCATTGTGGTCGAAAAAGATGCTTGTATGTGATTTCAGTTTTCTTAAATTTACCAAGGCTTGATTTGTGACCCAAGATGTGATCAATCCTGGAGAATGTTCCATGTGCACTTGAGAAGAAAGTGTAATCTGCTGTTTTTGGATGGAATGTCCTATAAATATCAGTTATATCTAACTGGTCTATTGTCATTTAAAGCTTGTGTTTCCTTATTAATTTTATGTCTGGATGATCTGTCCATTGGTGTAAGTGAGGTGTTAAAGTCCCCCACTATTATTGTATTACTGTCAATTTCCTCTTTTATAGCTCTTAGCAGTTGCCTTATGTATTGAGGTGCTCCTATGTTGGGTGCATATATATTTATAATTGTTATATCTTCTTCTTGGATTGATCTCTTCATCATTATATAATGTCCTTCTTTGTCTCTTGTAATAGTCATTTTAAAGTCTATTTTGTCTGATATGAGTATTGCTACTCCAGCTTTCTTTTGGTTTCCATTTGCCTGGAATATCTTTTTCTATCCCCTCACTTTCAGTCTGTATGTGTCCCTAGGTCTGAAGTGGGTCTCTTGTAGACAGCATATATATGGGTCTTGTTTTTGTATCCATTCATGGAGCCTGTGTCTTTTTGGTGGAGCATTTAATCCATTGACGTTTAAGGTAATTATCAATATGTATGTTCCTATGATGATTTTCTTAATTGTTTTGGGTTTGTTTTTGTAGGTCCTTTTCTTCTCTTGTTTTTCCCACTTAGAGAAGTTCCTTTAGCATTTGTTGTAGAGCTTGTTTGGTGGTGCTGAATTCTCTTAGCTTTTGCTTGTCTGTAAAGCTTTTGATTTCTCTGTCGAATCTGAATGAGATCCTTGCCGGGTAGAGTAATCTTGGTTGTAGGGTCTTCCCTTTTATCACTTTAAATATATCATGCCACTCCCTTCTGATTTATAGAGTTTCTGCTGAGAAGTCAGCTGTTAACTTTATGGGAGTTCCCTTGTATGTTATTTGTCGTTTTTCCCTTGTTGCTTTCAATAATTTTTCTTTGTCTTTAATTTTTGTCAGTTTGATTACTGTGTGTCTTGGCATGTTTCTCCTTGGGTTTATCCTGCCTGGGACTCTCTGTGATTCCTGGACTTGGGTGGCTATTTCCTTTCCCATGTTAGGGGAGTTTTCGACTATAATCTCTTCACGTACTTTCTCGGGTCCTTTCTCTCTCTCTTCTCCTTCTGGGACCCCTCTAATGTGAATGTTGTTGCATTTAATGTTGTCCCAGAAGTCTCTTAGGCTGTCTTCATTTCTTTTCATTCTTTTTTCTTTATTCTGTTCCGTGGCAGTGAATTCCACCATTCTATCTTCCAGGTCACTTATCCATTCTTCTGCGTCAGGTATTCTGCTATTGATTCCTTCTAGTGTATTTTTCATTGCAGTTATTGTATTGTTCACCTCTGTTTGTTTGTTCTTTAATTCTTCTAGGTGTTTGTTCTTTAATTCTTCTAGGTCTTTGTGAAACATTTTTTGTATCTTCTCGATCTTTCCCTCCATTTTTTTTCCGAGGTCCTGGATCATCTTCACTATCATTATTCTGAATTCTTTTTCTGGAAGGTTGCCTATCTCCACTTCATTTAGTTGTTTTTCTGGGGTTTTATCTTGTTCCTTCATCTGGTCCCAAGTCCTCTGCCTTTTCATTTTGTCTATCTTTCTGTGAATGTGGTTTTTTTTCCACAGGCTGCAGAACTGTAGTTGTTCTTGCTTCTGCTGTCTGCCCTCTGGTGGATGAGGCTATCTAAGAGGCTTGTGCAAGCTTCCTGATGGGACGGACTGGTGGTGGGTAGAGCTGGGTGATGCTCTGGTGCACAGAGCTCAGTAAAACTTTAATCCCCTTGTCTGCTGATGGGTGGGGCTGGGTTCCCTCCCTGTTGGTTGTTTGGCCTGAGACGATCCAGCACTGGAGCTACCTGGCTCTTTGGTGGGGCTAATGGCAGACTCTAGGAGGGCTCACACCAAGGAGTACTTCCCAGAACTTCTGCTGCCAGTGTCTTTGTCCCCACAGTGAGCCACAGCCACCCCCAACCTCTGCAGGAGACCCTCCAAGACTAGCAGGTAGGTGTGGTTCATTGTCCTATGGGGTCACTGCTCCTTCCCCTGGGTCCCGATGTGCGTACTACTTTGTGTGTGACCTCCAAGAGTGGAGTCTCTGTTTCCCCTAGTCCTGTTGAAGTCCTGCAGCCAAATCCCACTAGCCTTCAAAGTCTGATTCTCTAGGAATTCCTCCTCCTGTTGCCAGACCCCCAGGTTGGGAAGCCTGATGTGGGGCTCAGAACCTTCACTCCAGTGGGTGGACTTCTGTGGTGTAAGTGTTCTCCAGTTTGTGAGTCACCCACCCAGCAGTTATGGGATTTGATTTTATTGTGATTGTGCCCCTCCTACCAACTCATTGTGGCTTCTCCTTTGTCTTTGGATGTGGGGTATCTTTTTTGGTGAGTTCTAGTGTCTTCCTATTGATGATTGTTCAGCAGTTATGATTCTGGTGCTGTCACCACTAATTGACTTTTTAAGGGGTGCATAATATTCCACTGTGAGGCTTTATTACATATGTGTTATTCCCCTATTGATTGTAAATTCATTTCCAGCTTTTCATTCTACCATGTACAATGTTGCAGTAACTCCTTGTGCATTTGCACTGGTGCTTTTATCTCTGTGGTATAGCGCAGGAGTGGGTTGATGAAGAGAAGGAGATATGTTCTTTTAATATGAATGGATGTTACTGTATTGCTTTCCAAAATGTCGTACCACTCACAAGTGTTACCTCAAGCAGTGTGAGAGCACCCTTTACATGCACCCCAAAGAGTAATGGGGCTATTGCTCTTTTTAATTATGCCAGTCTAGCTCATTGTTATCTTAATTGCATTTCTCAGACTTGGTGAATCTGCGCATATTTGCTTTTGTTTGTAATCCATTTAGACGAGCATGTCTGTGAAGGGACCATTCGTAATTTCTGCTCATTTCTTCAGTGGCGCTGTTTGTCCTTTTTCTTGTCTTTCCAAAGTCTATTACTTTTTCATTTTGTTTGGGGTATAGTTTGCCATCAAATAGGTTGCTTTTTTATGTAGTTAAATGTGTCTGTTTTTAAATTTTATAGCTTCCGGGTCTCCAGTCTTGGTAGAGAATGTTTCTCCCATCCCCATCTCTAAGGAGTGTGATTAGTTTTTTAGATTGTCAATTTTTTTTTAATTTGGCTTTACTTTTTATATTTAAATCTTAACTCCACCTGGAAATTTATTTTTCTGTTTAGTGTAAGCTGGAGGTTCATATTAATTTTCTTCCTAACGATAATCGTAATAATAATAATAGGTAATACTTATTGAGGGTTTCCTGTGTGCTGCACTATTACATAGGCACTTTACATGTATTAACTATTTTAACCCCTGTCCTTCACAACTCAAATCATAGAGTTTCTTACTTAAACCCATTTTCCAGATGAGGAAAATGAGGCACAGAGAAGCTGAGTAACTAGTCTAAAGGTCACATAGTGGATAAAGTGGTGAAACTGGTTTTAAACCCAGAGAATGTGGCACTGAAATCCACACTCTTACTACAGTGATTCTTGCTTGGCTAACCAGTGAGCTAGGACCATTTATTAAGTAATCCATTCTTTCGCACTAAATTCATTACTTATTTTGTCATTTACTAAATTCTAATATATACCAGAGTCTCTTTCTAGATTCTCTATTCTGTTCCCTGATCCATTCATCTATTCCTATAATAATTCCTTATTGATTTGATTATAGTAACTTTATAATAGATAATTATTATTTTATAGTCCAATCCCCAATCCTCCCTCCTAGATCTTTTTTTGTTAATTTATTGACTATTTTCAGGCATTCATTCTTCTAGAAGTTATGTTCAATTTTATTCACTTAAAATATCTGATGGGATTCTTACTGAAATTATATTACATTAAATATTAATTTTGGGACAATTGGCATGTTCATGTTTACTATTCTCATTTAAAACATAGTATGCTTTCTCTTCATTTAGATATTATTTTATATTTTCAAGTGATATTTTGTATTTTTTTTGTGTTGCTCTCTGCATATTTAAGTTAAATTTATTCATAAATATTTTAAAGTTTTTATTGATATTGTAAATAAAATATTTTTCTCATTTCTATTTTTTGTGATTATTACTGAGGTAGACAAAAGGTATTGATTTTGTATATTTATTTATTTATTTATTTTTATTTTTTGCGGTACGCGGGCCTCTCACTGTTGTGGCCTCTCCCATTGCGGAGCACAGGCTCCGGACGCACAGGCTCAGCGGTCATGGCTCACGGGCCCAGCCGCTCCATGGCACGTGGGATCTTCCCGGACCGGGGCACGAACCCGTGTCCCCTGCATCGGCAGGCGGACTGTCAACCACTGTGCCACCAGGGAAGCCCTGTATATTTATTTTATATGCAATCAATATGAAGAAAACTATCAAGATAATCTTTTTTATTAGCTAATTAAAAGAGAAAAAATGATCATCTCAATACAGGCTGAAATAGCATTTAATAAATTTCAGTAGCCATTCTTCATAAAATCTAGGTAAAATGGATATAAGAGATGATTGCTTAGCTACATAGAGATTATTTACTAAAAACAACAGCAACTCTGACAAACATGGAAATCATTTCAAATAAGATCAGAAAGTATTCAGGGATGCCCATGTTACCAATAATAACCATTATATTTGCTAGAACCTCCAGGGTAATAAACAAGAAAATAAAATAACTGGTATAAAAATCAGAAGAATTAAAACCATCTCTTTTTGCTGATGCTGTGATTATATGTCAAGAAATTTAAGTACTATAGTTAACTTGCTAACTGAATAAGATAATTTGGTAAGCTGGTTGGTTACAAACTAAGTATATAAAATCAATAACTTTGTCTATCTATCAATAATTAGCCATTTTTAGTTCTCAAGATTCAAATTCTAGAGAGGGAGTATCTGATTGCCTTAGCTTGGATCATTTCCTGCCCCTTGGCTAGGGAGGTGAAAGGCCCTTAGGACAGCTCCACTAGACTCTACTCGGTGGAACAAGGGTGATTCCCTAAGGGGAAAGATTTGAGGGTGGGATTTTGTTTTGTTTTTTGTAAGCCGTAATACATTTTATTGTTTTCATTCAGAGAAGCCAGGTCCAAGCTAACAAGTTCCATCCTCTTTGCCTTCTTCGCTGATTTAACTCTGCACAACATCCAGGACCATGTCTTACACCTAGTAAGTAGGTCTTTGTTCATCCAAACAAAACTTACTTTGAGTTCTCACCGTTCTGCTTTGCTGTTGGTATTCCCTTTCTCCAGAATGGCCTTCCTCCTATCTCTCTGTTCACTTGCTCACTCTTACTTTTTAAGCTTCAGTTCCAGTGTCATCTCCCCTGGGAAGCCTTTCCTGAGTCCACACTCCCAGTCTACGTTAGATATCCCCCCCACACCTTCACAAACTGCTACAAGCTTACCACATTGATGCAGGTGATTATCTGTTCATGTGTCTGTTGCCTCTGTCAGACTGTCAGTGCCTCATCAGTGTGCTCTAGAATAGTGGGTGACCCCAGTGAGCCATCAGTGGGGTCCACTGTAACCCCAGTGAGTATTTTCTAAATAAACAGATGTATGAATGAACTAAGCAATGCTTTGTTAGCAGTGATGTTGGTCATATCTTTTTATAATTTGCTATCTAATTTTACCTTTTCTTTTCTAATTCCATTAACCTTCCAGCTCTTGTCTCTGAATGGAGCTGCTGTGTGGATGCTTGGTGAACTTTGAGACTATAATACATTTCTTCCTTGCAACCTGGGCCTAATCCCCTTCCCTTGTCTGTTACTTTGATCTTATTTGAACATCAAGCTGGTCCCGTTGCCTTTACCTTGTCACCCTCATTCTCCCTGTTGGACAATTTAGTAAAATAGGAACCTCTAGGAATCCTTCCTAAAGGAGAAGATGGAATTGGTCCTGTAAGCTTCTTCCTCCATGACCTTCTGTTTCTCTTGGTTTCTCCCTGACAGTCACCCCTTTGTACACCCATGGAGCAACTGAGGTGTTGGTGCCCCAAAGGAGACTACCTATTAAAGTCACTCACACACAATTGTTAGGGAGGTTCAAATAGCTACTCTTTTTTTTTTTTTTTTGTGGTACGCGGGCCTCTCAGTGCTGTGGCCTCTCCCGTTGCGGAGCACAGGCTCCGGACGTGCAGGCTCAGTGGCTATGGCTCACGGGCCCAGCCGCTCCGCGGCATGTGGGATTTTCCCAGACCGGGGCACGAACCCCCGTTCCCTGCATCGGCAGGCGGACTCTCAACCACTGCGCCACCAGGGAAGCCCTAAATAGCTACTGTTTTGATGGCAATTGTGTTTTAAAAGAAAACCAGAGAAATAGTTTAAAAAATAAAAAACTATGCAAGAGTTTCAGGTAAGCATCAGTTGGGGAGATGTTTTGGGGTGAGCAGGCCTTTATTAGTAAGGTTCAGCTTGCTGTATGGAAGGGACTCAGAGTTCTGTCTGAGATGCCTGAGGACAGCCTTGCATGGCCTGGGGATTAGACTGGAGGTAGCAGAGGATATCTGGATTTGGAGATTGGGGGGACAAGTCTAAGTTCCATTCATGTACCAACTATGTGACATTAAGTAGTTCATGGGGCCTCTCTGAGTCTCAGTATCCTCATTTGTAAAATGAGGACAGTAATGTGTATCTTACCTATACTGTCACTTTGTTATAAGAAATAAATGAGATAAGAGATGTAAAGCCTTTAGGAGTCAATATAGTGCGATGGTGGAGCATGAGAGTTGCAGCTCTGAATGGATTGGATTCAGACTCTGGTCCTAACACTAATTAGGTGTCAATGACCTGTGTAACTTGTTAACCTCTGTGTTCCTCCATTTCTCTATCCATATAATAAGGGTCCTATAGAAGACCTATCTCATAGGGTGGTTAAAGAGAGATGAGATAATTTATATGAGAGCACATACATGCATGGCTCATAGCACTCAGTTAATGAGGCTCTTATCAATGTTATAGTGCAATAGAGGCAAACGTAGGGCCCCGCGTCACCAGAGAAGGGCCAGTCTAAGCCTCTCTTGGTTTTAGCTGAAGGATCAAGATTTGCTTTGTGCTTATTTATGAATGAATGAACCTGTGAAATTAAAACCCCTTTCCAGTTTATTTTCTCCGCCTTCTATCTATGTATGCTTTCTCTCTTTTGCCCCCTTTCTAATCCACATGCAGAACTTGGCTTCCTACTGATTTCTGCAAGAAATTCCACACTCACTTCCTCTTCTATTTTCCCTTTACCAGCCTCCTCTCCCTCTCTCTGCCCTCTATCTTCTTCCCCACTTTCCTCCTCCCGTCTTTCCTCTCCCCTTCTGTCCTCCCCCCGACCCTCCTCTATCCCCTTCTATTCCTCCGTGGAGCTCTCACTTCTTTCTTTTCTGTAAGTGGGCTCATCAAAGCACCTTTTTGTTTTAACAAAGGCAAGTCTCTCCCTAAGAAGAAAAAATTCATTCTAGCTGCTAAGAAAGACATTTTCTCCTCATTATCGAATATTAGGGCTGGAAATGCCCTTGGAGATCAAGCAGCTCAGAGGTTCCCAGACATGCCTAGTTGGTGATGATACCCTGGGCAACATTTAAATAGCCTGGCCCTGCCCTTAGTGATGCTGGATTAGAAAGGTCAGCATTGGGACTTGGAGTGATATTTGTGTGGGGTGTCCCAGAATATTTTTATTTTAATTCAGGAAGAGTTGGATTTCAGCCCTAATTTCACCACTTACTAATGGACTCGTCTTGGCTGAGCTATTAAAACTTGTGGATCCTCAGTTATATCTGTTAGAAGTGGAAGATAACACCTTCCCTAAATAACAAGGAGCAATCGGCAGGTTGGTCAGCACATAGTAGGCGTTAACAATTGTTTCTTCTCTCCCTTCCCTTGGGAAACAGTACAGACTCCTGACTGCCTCTCTAAACGCACAGGATGATGATTGAGGAAAGGGGCCTAAACACTCCTGGGCCTCGGAGCACATCTTAGAAAGGAGAATGGCTGGTCAGCATCGTCGTTCCCACTCAGAACCCCACACACCTGCCTCCAAACTTGGTCAGACACTGGCATGGAGTCAGGAAATAAAAATATATAACATTTATTGTGAATTCACTTTCTCAGGACTATTTGTTTTTTTTTTTTTTTTTTAATAATGGACCTTACCCTTTATTGCTATTACAATTGGTTTTCCCCTCCATTGTATATATATATATTTTTTTTTCGGTATGTGGGCCTCTCACTGTTGTGGCCTCTCCCGTTGCGGAGCACAGGCTCCAGACGCGCAGGCTTAGCGGCCATGGCTCACAGGCCCAGCCGCTCCGCGGCATATGAGATCCTTCCGGACCGGGGCACGAACCTGCGTCCCCTGCAATGGCAGACGGACTCTCAACCACTGCGCCACCAGGGAAGCCCCTCTCAGGACTATTTGAATTAATCTCCACAGCAACCCTGTGAAATAAATGCTATTATTCTTCTTAACCACATGGACTGTAAAATGTCTGTAGGCAGAGCTTTGTTTTTGGGTGGGGGGCTACTGTTTATAAGTCTGGATTATTTACTCCATCCCTTGTCTATGTTTTCAGATCCCAAATAAGTATTTGGTATATTTGGATATCATTCAACCACCGTGTACTGAGCACCTGATACAGAAGAGCTAGTGGCTAGTGTGGGGAGACCAAGAGTACAGAATGTGAGGCTCTGGCTGTCTGGGGTTTGTTTTCATCTGCTTCTCCAAACACCAGAGCACAGGCTGGTGAGCCCCTCTGCAGTCTCCATGAATTTCCAGGCCTACTCTTTTCAGGGGTCCACAGATTGTGTTTGCCTCCCAACCTTAGCTCCAGAAGCTTTGTTCCTCCTACTGGGGGGCCCCAGTTCCATCTACCCATCCCATCTAAGAGTTTCAGAAAAGGCTTCTATCAGCAAGAATCCAGGAAGGTTATTCATCCATGGGAGGCCTGACAGTGGTGTTTGTTCTTGGAGGAGGTGGAACACTTGTGATTTCATGGTAAAAAGTTCCAATTTTGGTAAGTATGGGGAGTTGAGCTTCTCTGTCACAAATTCTTTTATTTATTTATTTATTTATTTATTTATTTATGGCTGTGTTGGGTCTTCATTGCTGCGCACAGGCTTTCTCTAGTTGCGGCGAGCAGGGGCTACTCTTCGTTGTGGTGCGCGGGCTTCTCATTGCAGTGGCTTCTCGTTGTGGAGCTCGGGCTCTAGACGCGTGGGCTTCAGTTATTGTGGCACGTGGGCTCAGTAGTTGTGTCTCGCGGGCTCCAGAGCGCAGGCTTAGTAGTTGTGGTACACAGGCTTAGTTGCTCCGTGGCATGTGGGATCTTCCCGGACCAGGGTTCGAACCCATGTTCCCTGCATTGGCAGGCAGATTCTTAACCACTGCACCACCAGGGAAGCCCTCTGTCACAAATTCTGTATCTCTACCCTTCTTCACTTCCCCGTGCCCTGGCCAATTTATCTAAATCTCACTCCTTTTCTTTCTTCATCACCCGTTTAATTTATCTTTAAACTCATGGTCCAAATAAGCCCCCAGGTTAGCTGTGCCCACAGCAACTGGCTTATTAACTCTTTTTATCAGGCAGTAGGGTTGGGAGAGAGTGGATAAATGCACCCTCTTTGGGATTTATCAGGGTTGAAAAAAGAAGGGAAAAGACGTGCATAACATTTTAAAAAAAAGAACCCGAAAGGCAGGGAGAGAAGAATGTGTAGAGCGAGATGAAGGGTGCTCTCTGATGGGAACAGATTGCCCAAAAGGCAGGTGGGTGGCAGAGAATAAAAATAACCAGGGAGTGACCAAGCCTTCGTTTTCTTTGAAACACTCACACTTTAGGGAGATATTGAAACTGCTAATTTTGTTGGCATGTTGACACCTCCTCCTAATTAATGAAGGGCTTATTAGGAAGACAACCAAGCTGCTCACGAGACAAGAAGAGAGGACACGTTGAGCTTACTCGGCTTGGCAGTCAGGACCCGGTGAAGTGCCGCTGGGTGTGTGGTGGGCGAGCTGGGACAGGAGCCTTCTGCTGGGTTCTGGTCCTCCTGGCTCCACTCGCGTGCTACTGCCCTTCCTGGTCTACCCACAGAGAGGCATGGCTGGAAACAGGCTAGGGCGGGCTCTGTGTAGGACAGAGGCTCCAGAATTTGGCCTCCCAAGGAAATGATAAAAGTAAAATTCTCATGACATCTGCACACTTTGTCAAACAAAAGCTTCTGCACTTCTGAATCTTCCAAGTTAGCTACACGGGGCAACAGCAGCTCTGGCTGCTAGTCTGTGATTCGAGGTCTCCAGCATCATCTTTGATTGTTAAGCTTTTTCACCTTCAGGATGCTCAGAGCACCAGGAGCTTGAACAGAGGGGAGTTGGATGCTGACATTTTAAAACTGTGGGCCAGTTTTCTGACATCGGCAGAAGGGGTGGTCCAGGGAGTGTCTTCCAGCATTTTTTAGACTTGGAACAACTAACTCCTTTTTTGGGGGGGTGACAGTCTGCTTAATGTCTCTGGATCCCACCTTCCAGCCATCCATCAAAGCCATCCATTTGTCCTTTCAAATCCCTACGCAGCCTAGAACAGTCAAGAGCATAGGCTCTGGAGCTGTTAAGGGCTCATCCCTTAACTCTGACACTCACCAATTTGAGTTGTCTTGGGCAATCACCTACAATCTCTGTGTCTCTGTTTCCTCATCTGTAAAATGGAGATCCTAATGGCATCCACCACAAAGGACTGTTGTGAGGGTTAATAAGATAACAGATATAAAGTGGCTAGTACTGTGCCTGGTACATACTGAGCACAAAGTAAGGGTCAACTTTTAAAAAGCTTTAATTTAGGGACTTCCCCGGTGGTGCAGTGCTTAAGAATCCGCCTGCCAATGCAGGGGACACGGGTTCGAGCCCTGGTGCGGGAGGATCCCACATGCCACAGAGCAACTAAGCCAGTGCACCACAACTACTGTGCCTGCACTGTAGAGCCCGTGAGCTATAACTACTGAGCCTGCATGCCACAACTACTGACACCCACGTGCCTAGAGCCCTTGCTCTGCAACAAGAGAAGCCACCGCAATGAGAAGTCCGCGCACCGCAACGAAGAGTAGCACCCCGCTGGCTGCAACTAGAGAAAGCCCGTGTGCAGCAACGAAGACCCAACACAGCCAAAACTAAATAAATGAATCAATTAAAAAAAGCTTTAATTTATATTGTGGTAACATCCCTATACATTGGGCAAGGCAGAGTTTTTAAGATCATTCTTTAATAAATAGGAAAATTGAGTCATGTAATGGATTGGTGACTTTCCCAAGGTTTACAACTAAGAAGGGACAAAATTGGCTCCAGAGCACAGGTCTTCTGGTTCTAGTTCATTTATTTATATTTTTTGGTTTGACTGCAGACATGCTCATACTATCCCTTAGCATCCTTCATCCTGTCTCCACTAGCGCAACAGGGTGCAGAGGAGGTGGGAAATGTCACACAGCTGCCCTATTCCAAAGATGTGTGGCTCAGAGGAGAGAACCCTTGACTTGGATAGTCGCCATGCTTTGTGATCTTGGGCAAATCATTTCATCTAGCTGAACTTTAAATCTCCCACCTTTAAAGGAAACCCAGTGATTATTTCCTTCTATGTGTGCATCTTAGGTATATATTATGTAGCTGAAATAGAAACTCAGAATGAAATATCACTAAGGGCCAATGATAGAATGTTGTTGATCCTGGAGAAAGAGAAGAATATTCTTTCTAACACCGTGCAAGGAAAACAAACGTGTGTCTTAGAAGAAAAAAGAAGAGGTTAAGTTATGTCTTTATTCTTTTGTAGTTTTGGATTTGGAGGTTGTCTTTTTTTTTTTTTCTTTTTTTTGCGGTATGCGGGCCTCTCACTGTTGTGGCCTCTCCTGTCGCGGAGCACAGGCTCCGGACGCGCAGGCTCAGAGGCCATGGCTCACGGGCCCAGCCGCTCCGCGGCATGTGGGATCTTCCCGGACCTGGGCACGAACCTGTGTCCCCTGCATCGGCAGACGGACTCTCAACCACTGCGCCACCAGGGAAGCCCGGAGGTTGTCTTTTTAACAAAATGAATAATGCAACTGGCCATTATGGAAAGGTGTTAAATTTTGATGATGTTGAAATGAGAGACTGGGAACCTGTGTGTGAGGAGCTCTGATTTCCATTTCCAAAGGGAAGGTTCCCATGTGTGTATGGACCAGCCCTGCTCCCATTGACTAAAAACTCTTCTCTAGCTCAGACTGCTGCTGATTAAGTGGATATAGGCCATTTCCCAAGAAGAATGCAAAGGAAGTGATGGTGTCCATTGGTTCTCCTTATTCTTTAGCCTGCCCAGGCTTTCTGGCACCACTGATCCATACATCTATTCCATGATGCAGGTCAAGAGGCTGGTTAAATTGGAAATTATTCTTTAATTTGTTAAGTAATAACAGCGTGATGGCATTTCCATTTTTCATCTTGAAACTCCAGAATTCTTAAAAACTCAACCAAATCTTAAAAGGTGTAATATCAAGCATTGTGTTTCACTGACTCTAAAGGAAATGTGTATGTGAGGGTGGACTTACCCGGTGCTTTTTAAACTAGCAGATATCAATCAACCTTGGTGCGGGGACATGTTGATGTGTCATGATCAATCACTTGTCATATGTCAGTAAATAATAATTCATATACTGAAATTTTGCCAAACATTTACTAGAAATTTAAATTAGATCAGATTCAGGGTTATTGCTAAAACATCACTTCTACCCACTTGCATTCTGATTGTGCTCTCTGGAGATGCTTTGCCATGGGAGTGTGCCTTGCACATTAATATCATTCATCATGTTGGTTGCACTAGAAAAAGAAAGGAATAAATCAACTTTAAGCTCCTCTGTGTTAACAAATGCCTAATCTTCATTTTCAAAGACGCTTAAGGGTAGAATTGTGGTCATTGAGTTTCTTCCTAGCAGATGATGGCAAGCAAAGACAGCAGGAGATCTCCCATTTTAACACTCCTCTTCCCCCCTCCCCCCACCCCTGTTTAATTGGATAAGGAAGAGACAGTATAAGTTAGTGGAAAGAGCACAGGGCTTGTTTGAGCTAAAGTGACTGACATTTGCTAGGCTGTGTGGCCTTGAACAAGTCACCCAACCTATCTGGGCTTTAGTGTTCTCATTTGTAAAATGGGGCTAATGATAGTGCCTACTTTGTTTCCAGGATGAGAGCTAAGATGCATGAAAGTCCTGGCACAAAGCCAGGCAACAAGTGGGCTTCAGTTATTATTATTTTTTTTTTTCTGGTGATGCTTTTTATTTATTTATTTTTTACATCTTTATTGGAGTATAACTGCTTTACAGTGGTGTGTTAGTTTCTGCTTTATAACAAAGTGAATCAGTTATACATATACATATGTTCCCCTATCTCTTCCCTCTTGCATCTCCCTCCCTCCCACCCTCCCTATCCCACCCCTCTAGGTGGTCACAAAGCACCAAGCTGATCTCCCTGTGCTGTGCGGCTGCTTTGCACTAGCTATCTATTTTACGTTTGGTAGTGTATATATGTCCATGCCACTCTCTCACTTTGTCACAGCTTACCCTTCCCCCTCCCCATATCCTCAAGTCCATTCTCTAGTAGGTCTGTGTCTTTATTCCCGTCTTACCCCTAGGTTCTTCATGACATTTTTTTCTTCATAGATTCCATGTATACGTGTTAGTTAGCATACGGTATTTCTCTTTCTCTTTCTGACTTACTTCACTCTGTATGAAAGACTCTAGGTCCATCCACCTCACTACAAATAAGTCAATTTTGTTTCTTTTTATGGCTGAGTAATATTCCATTGTATATATGTGCCCCATCTTCCTCATCCATTCATCCGATGATGGACACTTAGGTTGTTTCCATCTCCTGGCAATTGTAAATAGAGCTGCAATGAACATTTTGGTACATGACTCTTTTTGAATTTTGGTTTTCTCAGGGTATATGCCCAGTAGTGGGATTGCTGGGTCATATGGTAGTTCTATTTGTAGTTTTTTAAGGAACCTCCATACTGTTCTCCATAGTGGCTGTATGAATTCACATTCCCACCAGCAGTGCAAGAGTGTTCCCTTTTCCCCACACCCTCTCAGCATTTATTGTTTCTAGATTTTTTGATGATGGCCATTCTGACCGGTGTGAGATGATATCTCATTGTAGTTTTGATTTGCATTTCTCTAATGATTAATGATGTTGAGCATTCTTTCATGTGTTTGTTGGCAATCTGTATATCTTCTTTGGAGAAATGTCTATTTAGGACTTCTGCCCATTTTCGGATTGGGTTGTTTGTTTTTTTGTTATTGAGCTGCATGAGCTGCTTGTAAATTTTGGAGATTAATCCTTTGTCAGTTGCTTCATTTGCAAATATTTTCTCCCATTCTGAGGGTTGTCTTTTGGTCTTGTTTATGGTTTCCTTTGCTGTGCAAAAGCTTTGAAGTTTCATGAGGTCCCATTTATTTATTTTTGTTTTTTTTCCATTTCTCTAGGAGGTGGGTCAACAAGGATCTTGCTGTGATTTATGTCATAGAGTGTTCTACCTGTGTTTTCCTCTAAGAGTTTGATAGTTTCTGGCCTTACATTTAGGTCTTTAATCCATTTTGAGCTTATTTTTGTGTATGGTGTTAGGGAGTGATCTAATCTCATACTTTTACATGTACCTATCCAGTTTTCCCAGCACCACTTATTGAAGAGGCTGTCCTTTCTCCACTGTACATTCCTACCTCCTTTATCAAAGATAAGGTGACCATATGTGCATAGGTTTATCTCTGGGCTTTCTATCCTGTTCCATTGATCTATATTTCTGTTTTTGTGCCAGTTCCATACTGTCTTGATTACTGTAGCTTTGTAGTATAGTCTGAAGTCAGGGAGCCTGATTCCTCCCGCTCCGTTTTTTGTTCTCAAGATTGCTTTGGCTATTCGGGGTCTTTTGTGTTTCCATACAAATTGTGAAATTTTTCGCTCTAGTTCTGTGAAAAATGCCAGTGGTAGTTTGATAGGGATTGCATTGAATCTGTAGATTGCTTTGGATAGTAGAGTCATTTTCACAATGTTGATTCTTCCAATACAAAAACATGGTAGATCTCTCCATCTATTTGTATCGTCTTTAATTTCTTTAATCAGTGTCTTATAATTTTCTGCATACAGGTCTTTTGTCTCCTTAGGTAAGTTTATTCCTAGATGTTTTATTCTTTTTGTTGCAGTGGTAAATGGGAGTGTTTTCTTGATTTCATTTTCAGATTTTTCATCATTAGTGTATAGGAATGCCAGAGATTTCTATGCATTAATTTTGTATCCTGCTACTTTACCAAATTCACTGATTAGCTCTAGTAGTTTTCTGGCAGCATCTTTAGGATTCTCTATGTATAGTATCGTGTCATCTGCAAACAGTGACAGCTTTACTTCTTCTTTTCCAATTTGGATTCTTTTTATTTCCTTTGCTTCTCTGATTGCTGTGGCTAAAACTTCCAAAATTATGTTCAATAAGAGTGGTGAGAGTGGGCACCCTTGTCTTGTTCCTGACCTTAGTGGAAATGCTTTCAGTTTTTCACCATTGAGGATGATGTTGGCTGTGGGTTTGTCATATATGGCCTTTATTACGTTGAGGAAATTTCCCTCTATGCCTACTTTCTGCAGGGTTTTGATCATAATTGGGTGTTGAATTTTGTCAAAAGCTTTCTCTGCATCTATTGAGATGATCATGTGGTTTTTCTCCTTCAGTTTGTTAATATGGTATATCATGTTGATTGATTTGCATATATTGAAGAATCCTTCAATTCCTGGGATAAACCACACTTGATTATACTGTGTGATCCTTTTAATGTGCTGTTGGATTCTGTTTGCTAGTATTTTGTTGAGGATTTTTGCATCTATGTTCATCAGTGATATTGGCCTGTAGTTTTCTTTCTTTGTGACATCTTTGTCTGGTTTTGGTATCAGAGTGATGGTGGACTTGTAGAGTGAGTTTGGGAGTGTTCCTCCCTCTGCTATATTTTGGAAGAGTTGAGAAGAATAGGAGTCAGCTCTTCTCTAAATGTTGGATAGAATTTGCCTGTGAAGCCATCTGGTCCAGGGCTTTTGTTTGTTGGAAGATTTTTAATCACAGGTTCAATTTCAGTGCTTGTGATTGGTCTGTTCATATTTTCTATTTCTTCCTGGTTCAGTCTTGGCAGGTTGTGCATTTCTAAGAATTTGTCCATTTCTTCCAGGTTGTCCATCTTATTGGCATAGAGTTGCTTGTAGTAATCTCTCATGATCTTTTGTATTTCTGCAGTGTCAGTTGTTATTTCTCCTTTTTCATTTCTAATTCTATTGATCTGAGTCTTCTCCCTTTGTTTCTTTATGAGTCTGGCTAGTGGTTTATCTATTTTGTTTATTTTCTCAAAGAACCAGCTTTTAGTTTCATTGATCTTTGCTATAGTTTCCTTCATTTCTTTTTCATTTATTTCTGATATGATCTTTATGATTTCTTTCCTTCTGCTAACTTTGGGGTTTTTTTGTTCTTCTTTCTCTAATTGCTTTAGGTGCAAGGTTAGGTTGTATATTCGAGATGTTTCCTGTTTCGTAAGGTAGGATTATATTGCTATACACTTCCCTCTTAGAACTGCTTCTGCTGCATCCCATAGGTTTTGGGTCGTCGTGTCTCCATTCTCTCTTTTTTTTTTCTTTTTTTGCTGTATGTGGGCCTCTCACAGTTGTGGCCTCTCCTGTTGTGGAGCACAGGCCCTGGATGCACAGGCTGAGCGGCCATGGCTCACAGGCCCAGCCGCTCTGTGGCACGTGGGATATTCCCGGACCGGGGCACGAACCCTTGTCCCCCTAGCATTGGCAGGAGGACTCTCAACCACTGCGCCACCAGGGAAGCCCTTCCTTGTTGCTTTTAGTATGTTTTCTTTGTATTGAATTTTTGACAGTTTGATTAATATGTCTTGGCGTGTTTCTCCTTGGATTTATCCTGTATGGGACTCCCTGTGCTTCCTGGACTTGATTAACTATTTCCTTTCCCATATTAGGGAAGTTTTCAACTATAATCTCTTCAAATATTTTCTCAGTCCCTTTCTTTTTCTCTTCTTCTTCTGGAACTGCTACAGTTCGAACGTTGGTGCATTAATGTTGTTCCAGAGGTCTCTGAGACTGTCCTCAGTTCTTTTCATTGTTTTTTCTTTATTCTGCTCTGCAGTAGTTATTTCCCCAATTTAACTTCCAGGTCACTTATCCGTTCTTCTGCCTCAGTTATTCTGCTATTGATCCCATCTAGAGTATTTTTAATTTCATTTATTGTGTTGTTCATCATTGCTTCTTTCATCTTTAATTCTTCTAGGTCCTTGTTAAATGTTTCTTGCATTTTCTCTATTCTATTTCTTAGATTTTGGATCATCTTTACATCATTATTCTGAATTCTTTTTCAGGTAGACTGCCTATTTCCTCTTCATTTGTTAGCTTTGGTGGGTTTTTATCTTGCTCCTTCATCTGCTGTGTGTTTTTCTGTCTTCTCATTTTGCTTATCTTACTGTGTTTGGGGTCTCCTTTTTGCAGGCTGCAGGTTCGTAGTTCCCAATGTTTTTGGTGTCTGTCCCAGTGGCTAAAGTTGGTTCAGTGGGTTGTGTAGGCTTCCTGGTGGAGGGGACTAGTGCCTGTGTTGTGGTGGATGAGGCTGGATCTTGTCTTTCTGGTGGGCAGGTCCACGTCTGGTGGTGTGTTTTGGGGTGTCTGTGGGCTTATTATGACTTTAGGCAGCCTCTCTGCTAATGGATGGGATTGTGTTCCTGTCTTGCTAGTTGTTTGGCATAGGGTGTCCAGCACTGTAGCTTGCTGGTCGTTGAGTGAAGCTGGGTGCTGGTGTTGAGATGGAGATCTCTGGGAGATTTTCGCTGTTTGATATTATGTGGAGCTGAGAGGTCTTTTGTGGACCAATGTCCTGAAGTTGGCTCTCCCACCCCAGAGGCACAGAACTGACTCCTGGCTGCATCACCAAGAGCCTTTCATCCACATGGCTCAGAATAAAAGGGAGAAAAAGAAGAAAGAAAGAAAGAAAGAAAGAAAGAAAGAAAGAAAGAAAGAGAGGGAAAGGAAGGAAGAAAGAGGATAAATAAAATAAAGTAAGATAAAATAAAATCAAGTTATTAAAATAAAAAATATTAAGAGAAAAATTTTTTTTAATTAAAAAAAAAAAACGGACGGATCGAACCCTAGGATAAATGGTGGAAGCAAAGCTATACAGACAAAATCTCACACAGAGGCGTACACATACACTCTAACAAAAAGAGAAAGAGGGGGAAAAAATCATAAATCTTGCTCTCAAGTCCACCTCCTCAATTTGGGGTGATTCGTTGTCTATTCAGGTATTCCACAGATGCAGGGTACATCAAGTTGATTGTGGAGCTTTAATCCGCTGCTTCTGAGGCTGCTGGGAGAGATTTCCCTTTCTCTTCCTTGTTCTCACAGCTCCCGGGGTTCAGCTTTGGATTTGGCCCCGCCTCTGCCTGTAGGTCGCCGGAGGGCGCCTGTTCTTCGCTCAGACAGGACGGGGTTAAAGGAGCCGCTGACTCGGGGGCGCTGGCTCACTCAGGCCGGGAGGAGGGAGGGGCACGGAGTGCGGGGCGGGCCTGCGGCGGCAGAGGTCTGCGGGACGTTGCACCAGCCTGAGGCGCGCCGTGCGTTCTCCCGGGGAAGTTGTCCCTGGATCCCGGGACCCTGGCAGTGGCGGGCTGCACAGGCTCCCTGGAAGGGGGGTGTGGATAGTGACCTGTGCTCGCACACAGGCTTCTTGGTGGCGGTAGCCGCAACCTTAGCGTCTCATGCCCGTCTCTGGGGTCCGCGCTGTTAGCCGCGGCTCGCGCCCCTCTCTGGAGCTCCTTTAAGCAGCGCTCTTAATCCCCTCTTCGCGCACCAGGAAACAAAGAGGGAAGAAAAAGTCTCTTGCCTCTAAGGCAGGTCCAGAGTTTTCCCCGGACTCCCTCCCGGCTAGCCGTGGTGCAAGAACCCACTGCAGGCTGTGTTCACGCCGCCAACCCCAGTCCTCTCCCTGCGCTCCGACGGAAGCCCGAGCCTCAACTCCCAGCCCCGCCCGCCCCGGCGGGTGAGCAGACAAGCCTCTCGGGCTGGTGAGTGCCAGTCGGCACCGATCCTCTGTGCGGGAATCTCTCGCTTTGCCCTTCACACCCCTGTTGCTGTGCTCTCCCCTGCGTCTCTGAAGCTTCCCCCCTCCGCCACCCGCAGTCCCCCCCCTCCCCTGCGAAGGGGCTTCCTAGTGTGTTTAAACCTTTCCTCCTTCACAGCTCCCTCCCACTGGTGCAGGTCCCGTCCCTACTCTTTTGTCTCTGTTTATTCTTTTTTCTTTTGCCCTACCCAGGTACGTGGGGGGTTTCTTGCCTTTTGGGAGGGCTGAGGTCTTCTGCCAGCCTTCAGTAGGTGTTCTGTAGGAGTTGTTCCTCGTGTAGATGTATTTCTGGTGTATCTGTGGGGGGAAGGTGATCTCCGCGTCTTACTCTTCCGCCATCTTCCCCACGGGCTTCAGTTATAATAGTGACAGGATTACTGTGGTTGCAGTGATTTTACATCTCCCTCCAGTGCTTGGTAAAAAGAGTATATTTTATCTGTGTGAGAATACAGGCTCAGCATCTAACTGTTCACAGGAGACAACTTTGCCTCCCTCACAGCTGGTATTTGAAGCATCAAAGAGTATCTGCACTCCAGGTACTTGTTAGATAATTCAGTCAGAATCTACTGCAGTTAAGCACCTGCCAGAGGTTTGCCTACCGCATCTGATACTTATTGTTTTTTTTAACATCTTTATTGGAGTATATTGCTTTACAGTGTTGTGTAAGTTTGATACTTACTTTTTCATTTACTTAGCATGTGCTCATCTAGCTCATGTAGTGCTTTCCATGTGCCTTAAGAATACTCATTTAATCCTCACAACAACTCTGTGATTTAGGTACTATCACCCTCATTTTACAGACGAGAAAACTGAGGCACAGAGTGGCTAAGTAAGTTCTCCAAAATCACAGAGCTAGTAAGTGGCAGAGCAGGATTTGAACCAGGTGGTTTGGCTCCGGAGCTTGTGAACTTGACTACTATACTATGTGAGAAAGATTGTCTTAACAGTCATGTTCACCAGCCATTTTTCCAGATTCATCACATTGTTTCCCTGGGTTTAGTGAGATTCTCAGAAAGCAAGAGACCCAAAATTAGGATTCAGCATCCCCTTCCCCCTTCCTAACAATTTAAGGTCCAGCCCTCAGTGCATCAGTCAGTCACCTGTTTAGGTAGAACTTTCTGTGTCTTTTCCAAGCCTGTTGCAGTTATTGTGTTCCATGTTATCCAGTAGTCCTAATGTGAAAACCCAAGTGATAAAGTGTATAAACAGAGTGTGTTTCTGCAAAGGATTTTGTCAGTTTTACTTGCCATGAAATGAAAAGTACGAAGCTCATACAGTTCCCTTTCTACCTCCATTTCCATGGCTTTTGGGCCCAATTCTGTGCCCAGGTGCAGTTACCAGCACTGTTCAGGTACTTGCTGATATTTACTTTTTCTGCTTCCTTTAGAGGACATCTGCTCTGTTTTTATCCCTGATTGTTCTGTTTTTCTTATTGATTAATCATATATAATTCCTCCAAATCTCTTGGATGTAGGGAGGATATAAACCATAAGCCAATAAGAAGCTTATGATGATTTTCTTACCATGTAAAATGTTTCAAGGTGTGTGCACTAAAATAGAAGGGAGATAGAAAAAAACAACAAATTATACTACCTATTATGAATAGCTACCATTTACTTATTGCTTGCTTTGCAGCAGGCACTGTGCTAAGTGCTTTACATACATTATCTCTTCTTAATCCTTACAGACATGGTTAATAAGCGATAGGGTTCTAATTCAAAAGCAAGTCTTTCTGACATCACTGCCTGATCTCTTAAATCACTACACCACACTATGTATAAATTTAGTTCAAACACAAATCTCATATTTTGCCCAAATCAAGCAAAATGTTTTTTCTCCTTTTGACCTCGGGTAAAGAGAGTTTATAACACAGTCACTGGTAGTGCAGTGCCTTCCTGGTTTTATTTTTCCCCTTCATCCTTAATCATACTTTCTATTCTGTTATATATAACGGAGAATACAAAGTATATACACACACACACACACACACACATATATTTAAATATATATTTAATATATTTATCTATTTAAATATATAAATATACATATATGTATTTATGTATATATTTAAATAAACATCTACCTTTGTAAGATATGTGAGTTTATTGGTATACATTTTAAATTTATGTTAATAGCAGTGGGCTATACCTCTTGATGTGCTTGTCATCTTGATGTATTTTTTTCATTCAACTCTTATGTTTAAGATCTTTTCATGTTGCCATGTTTTCCATTTAGTTTCTCCTTTGTAACTGCTGCAGAGCATCGCCCTATATGCATCCACTGTCTTCCATATGTAATATGTTAGTGCTGAAACTCTGCTCCAACTCTGCTCTTACCAACAGTGTGGTACATGGTGCCCAGTGAGAGCTTCTTGGGGCTATATTTCCAGGAGTGGTGTTGCTGGGTTAGAGGGTTAGGCATGCGTAATTATACCAAAGGCTTCCAGATTGCTTTCCAGAAGGGCTATACCAGTTTAAACTCCCAGCAGCTATGCCTAAGGAAAAGTTCCGAAGTGCCACATCCTTGACATACTTGGCATTATCCACCTTTTTCTTCTTCTTCATTAACCCTTTATTACAAGTCAGTTTCTTATACAAGTACATGTGGACCTATGTGAAAAAAATCAATTGTATCCAAGAGTAAAACACACAGCACATAAAGTAATACATGCTTTCCAGTGTTGGCGCTGGAGGCAGCGTTTGCCCAGGAAAAAGCTCGTCTAGAACGTCCTGGCTCCAGGTGGCTGGGTGCGCCCGGTTCCCGGCGGCACGGGCGGGGCAGCATCAGCTCCTGGGGCCTCGGGCCAAAGGAGCGCAGGCAGGCCTCGGAGTGCGCGCAGGCCAGATCACCTCAGGCCGCGGCAGCAGCCACGACATCACCAGTCCCTCGGGCTTCAGGGTCAGCCAAGGGCACCCTCAGAAGCCCTCCACTTAATCGGCCTTTTCAGGAGGATCTCGCTCAGCATGACCCACGCGGGAGAGTCTGTGTGGATGGAGAGGCGCAGCACTTCCAGGGGGCCTGAGGCAGGGTCCCCGCCCCACGCGTTAGAAGGAGCCCATCTGGAGGGGCCCCAGGGCTCCGAAGCCCCCTGGTCCGGCAGGGGTTTCCAAAGCGAAGGTGAAGGACTGTCCTCTGGGGGCTCGCTGCTCCGGCTGAGAAAGAAGAGCCGCCGCGCAGACGCAGCGGCAGAGGAGGAAGCGGAAGCGGAAGCGGGTGGAGCCTCCGGGAGCCGGAGCGAAGGTCCAGAAAGAGCCTCACGCAGGTGGGCCTCCTGCAGGGGGACGGGCTGTGCGTACTGAGGCTCGTGCTCACCTAGGCCGCAGAGCCTGCTTCCCAAAGTCCTTGTGCGTCGGTGTCTGGGTCTTGCCCGCCAGCGAAGGGTGCCCACGAGCCGGAAGAGGGGTGGCTCGAAGCGGATCCTCAGGTTGGCCTTCTGCCTGTCCCAGTGCTTCGCGACCCTCTCGGCGTCTCAGACCTTCACCCATAGAATATGGTATAGGAGCCAGTGGATGGGCTTGTCCCGGTAAAATATTATCCGTTTTTGTAATTACTGCTATTCGACATATGTAAAATGATATCGCATAAGTAAAAGCCTTCTACAAGGTTGGAGGCCTTGAGCACGCCGCGGAGGCAGCTTGGAAAGCAGGTAGGATGTGGTTGAATACCGGGCAGGGGAGCCGAAGCCTTTCCTCAAACACCGCCTCCCCACCCACCAGCGTTTGGTTTATGTGTTTGTCGTAACAGCTAACATTGCTTTGCTTCGGACGATAGCTGTATGTATACCTGTGTCTAGTGACTACCTTATGCGTTGTAAACTGTCTTTCTTCCTCACCTTTGCATGTCCTGCAATGCTTAGCTCATAGCAAGACCCTCAGTAAGTGTTTTTGAAAATGAATTATCCTGAGTTTCTGAAGGTACTGCCTGCCAATAAGAAGCCTTTGGCTGGGAAAGGGTGGGGTGGAGTTAGGCGGAGAAAGCCACAGGTGATCCTTTTCTGTTCTAATGGCTGATTCAGTCTGTCTTTCCTTTCCTGTGCTATTTCCCCCCTTCTGCCTACTACGTTAGGATAGATGAACTCTATGAAACTGCTCTGGTAAAGCCAGACTGTTAAGCATACAGGATGTTTTTCCCTAAATTGACACCTAAACGTTATGCCAGGCTATTAACTCATTGTCCTTTATGGTAACATTCTGGCTGGGCTTGGGAAGGGAGGTTCCCAGAGATCGCAAATACTTTTCTCTCAATCAGGGACTCAGGTCCCAGCCTTGCTGTGCAGAGTGGGTGATGTTTCATAACGCATGAGTGCTTATTAAACAAACAGCAGCATTTTCTCATTAGACTCTTGGTGAAGATATAGCCAGTGTAACCTTTCTCTCAGGCTTGAATACTCGCTGGCTTTTCCAAGATGTGTACCCTTCACTCGCCCATAGGCCTCTAGGCACATGCTATGGGAGTTATTAAGAGTAGGCTGGGTCAGTGTGGCCACTTCTGTTGAATCATTCAGCAGCTGAAGTCCAGGCTGTGGCTTAGAGTTTGTCTTCCTCACCTTGAATTTCTCTTCATACATAAGCTCTTGGAATTCAGGCAAGTGTGGAGACCCTAATACTGGAATTTTGGGGCAAAGAGAGTTCTAGGTAAACTCCTGGAGGAAGCTTCTTACAACTTCTGGCGTTAAGGAGTGGCTAGTGATTCTTGCAAATCTCATTCAGTCACTTCAGGAACTACTCTGAAATATAGTTGCACTTAGATTTTAGGACTTCAGTTATAGAGCTGAGTCCCTAAAAGATTAAACATGTTTCAGAGTTATGCCTTCTCAGGATGCTTTTCCCCATGATGATTATATTAGCGTAGACTTGATTATGCTGCAGCAACAAATTAACCCCCAAATCTTTGTATCTTGAAACAACATAGGTTTACTTCTCACTCGTATTACATGTTGAACACTGGTAACAGTGGGGCTTTGCTTATCACAGACTTTGAAGCTCCACCATTTTATGATGGGGCCATTTCCACATGAGTCTTTAGAAGAAGAAGAGATCAAGGAAAATGTGCACTGGCTCTTCAGTGCTTTCATAGCTTCCATTGGCCAAAGTGAGTCACATGACCGTGCTTAATTACAAGGTGCTGGAGAAGTGTAAATCTCCTGTCTTTCCAGAGAGAAAAGAGGACTGGAAATAATATAGATTTTTAAAAAAATTTGTTTATTTAATTTATTTATTTTTGGCTGCGTTGAGTTTTCGTTGCTTCACATGGGCTTTTTGTGGTTGCGGTGAGCCGGGGTACTCTTTGTTGCGGTGAGCGGGCTTCTCGTGGTGGCTTCTCTTGTTGCAGAGCATGGGCTCTAGGTGCATGGGCTTAGTTGCCCTGTGGCATGTGGGATCTTCCCAGACCAGGGCTCGAACCCGTGTCCCCTGCATTGGCAGGCGGATTCTTAGCCACTGCACCTCCAGGGAAGCCCTGGAATATTTTTAATGTTTACCACAGTGATGTTGCTCATGGGAAAATGGTGACAGCTTTGTTAGATGCCAGAAAATTTCATACAGTAAGCATCATATCCATTCCCTCACAGAGAAGAGAACCATAGACTTAAAATGTAAGTATCTTAGAGGGGACCTAGGCCAGTGGGTTCAAACCGTACATCGGGAGGTCCAGAGGTTCACATCACAGGGGACCCGGAAGGGAAGAAGTGAGAAGCTCAGATGGGATTTTGTCCACACATCTCCTTCAGGTAGACCAACATAAATATATGTTCTATATTTAGAACATATACTCCTAAAATGATACGAGTTTTAGTTCTCCACTACCCTGATCACTCTCCCCAGGACATGTCCCAGTTTTTCATTGGCCCTTTGTAAGTTCAGCACTTAGCCATGAACATACTCTTCCTTCTGTATGTGGTTTCATCAGTGCAGAAGGCAGAAGACCTGTTGGTTTTCCTTGTTTTGGCTTCTTACTTTGGCAGGTACTATTTCATTAGTCTTTCTGACAATCATATCGTACCTTTGGCTGATTATAAGCCTCATATAGATTTTTCTAACCCAAGGAGGGGTATGAGCTTTTTTTTTAAGGTAGTTGGTTGTGGTAGATTGTATTTTTCAAAGATGTCTACAGTAATATCTTCTGTCCCATACACTCTTCATTAACTTCAAGAGGTAGAATCTCTCTCCCCATACTCTTGAATCTGGACAGACCATATCATGGCTTTGACCAATGGCATATGGTTGTCTAATGCTGAGGCAGTTCTGGGAGTAGCCATTCCCTGGCCTGGCAGCTTCTACTTTCTGACTTGGAAGCCAGTGAAGAAGTGTGACTGCTAAGAGAAGCCCAAGTTTGGTGGAGAGGCTTTGGAGAATGAAGTGCAACCTGGAGAAAGAGAGAGAGAGAGGCCAAGGAGACACCAGGTGTGTGAGGGAAGAAGCCATCTTGGATGCCCTCGTTCAGTTGAGGCTTCATCCAACACCAGCTCCAGCTGCGACCCGACTGCAGCCACATGGGAGACCCCAAGATTAAATCACCCAGCTGATCTTTGCCAACTCACAGAACCATGAGAAATGATACACTGTTTTAAGCCATTACATTTTGGGCTAGTTTTTTATGAAGCAATAAATAACCAGAATAGAATTTGTTACTGGCGGTAAACTCTTAAGGTTCTTAAAAGTCATTTTGTCTGAAGAGTGTCAGAAGATATAACCTTATGATTCTAAGAAGTCGTTTTTCTAGTTGAGAGAGTCTATAAGGCATCACCTTACTCTTCTTAGGTGTAAACAAAATGTCTTAGGTTGTACCTATGATCTAAATGTAATCTTAAGGCTCCATTTTATAGGAAGGGTCCTGAATTTGATCTATATACTGTGAGCCTATTTCTTATTTTTAGAAAGATTTGCAGGTTGGAAAGACTGGGGATGAAAAATACTTCTATTTTCAAATACTTTAAGTCCTGACTCCTCCATAGTTCCTCTAAATTCTGTTTGAAAATTTAACAGTTCCTTCCTTAGCTCATCTCTATTTGTACCTTGTCCTAAAGAAATGAAAGAAACGAGTTAGCACTTTTGATAGTCTGCCTGGAAATTTCCTTAGCCAGTTCCACCAGTTCAGGGAGTATCTTTTCAGTTTTCGTGTTACTGCAGGTGACAGTGTGGCTAAACTTCCTGCCACTTCATAATGCTTGTCATGTTCCCTCCAGCCTCCAAAAACAAATTTCCTCCCGTACTTCTGGAGGCCCTTCAGACTCTGCTTCTTGCCTGCTTCCAAGGCTGATGCTAAATGTTTTAGGTGCTTGTTTTGGCAGCACCCCACTTCTTAAATCATTTCTGTTCTGATTATTGTGACAAAACAAACTACTCTAAAACTTAGTGGACTAAAACAACAGGGTTTTTATTCTGTATCACCGTTCCGTGGCTTTACTGTGATCAGTTGAGGCTTTTTCTTCTCTGCGATATCACCCAGGGCCGCAATCATCCGGTGTCTTGATCAGCTGGGACATCAAAGGTATTTTATTCACGTACATGCCTAGCAGTTGATGAGAGAACTCAACTGGAGAGAACCTACACGTGACCTCTCCATGTGATCTAGGCTTCTCACAGCAGGGTGGCTGGGTTCCCAGGGGAGGTATCCTAAGAGCAAACATTCTCAGAAAGCCAGATGGAAAGTACAAGACTTCTTATGACCTAGCTTCAGGAGTCACTCCGTGCCACTTGCATCATATTCTGTAGATCAAAAGTGAGTCCCAGGGCCAGCTCATATTCAAGGAGAGGGGACTGTACAAAGGCTTAAATACTTTAAGTCATGGTTCATTGGGGGCCTGTCCTTGGAGACCAGCTACTGAGGTGGGTAAAGACATGATGGAAACAGCTTTGATGAAAATGTGGTTAATATGAATTGCACTAGGTCTGATTGTTGGTTGGCAAACTGTCTTATTCTGGATCTTAGGTGAAGAGAATGAGTGGTGAATTAACCCTTGTCTAGATTCATCCTTTGAGAAGTAACAATATCCCAGTGAGTAATGGACAGGGCTTGCTGGCCATTAAGCACAGATAACCTTTAGTGTCTCACCATGTTTCTTGCATAGTGGCATAAAGCAGTGTTTTAATGAGACCTGTTGAGATGTCCTGACAGATGTTTTTCTTCCCTTTTTTTGTCTGGCCTATCCACCTCCATGTAAAAGCCTTATCAAGAAATAAGACCTAGCATTTTGAGATGGGTATGTAAGAGCAAAAGAGAACTAGAATGATATTCTTTTTTACCTGTCCCTCAGCATTCCCAATGCCAGCAGGGTGGGGTACTGAAAGCAGAATCGCACAGCAGAGGATGTAGGGAGCTGGGCAATGGGGGGGCCAGGAGGGGGAGGCAGAGCCAGAGGATGTTTCTATTCTATGAAAGTGGCTTTTGCCTTTGAGGCAGCAGCAGTAATATTTCATGTCTTCCATGGTGTCTCCTACTTTTAAATGTCAGTCTCTGCAGCCGCCTTATCTCCTGTAGCACATTTCAATTAGGTATTCCAAATCACACTCTTTTCTCCTAGGACAAATATGCTGGAGGCGATATTTACTGTTACAGCAGCATTTTAAATACTTAGGGAGAAAAAAAAAGGCCTAGTGAATAGCAGTTTCTCCCTTATAATAATAATAAAACACAGTAATAATGGAGAGAAGGTGAATTCTGGGTTTGATGCCAGTTAACTGGCTAAGTGAACGTCTTTTGTCTCTGCCCTCTTTTGTCCCCCTCCTCCCATGCCTGGCTTAGTGTGAAGGTTGCAAAGTTTGGCTTTGTAAGAGCAGCCTCCCACGTTTTCTTCATTGGAGGTTCATGAATATCTCCTTGAATTCCTTCTATCAAGAGACAACTGGGCTCCTACTTCACCCGCTACCTGTTCCTTCTTTCATTTTGAGGCATGTTTGCATAAAATCAGAATCACTGTTTCTCTAGTAATTTGTCAGGGGCCATTGCCTACTCCTTACCTCTGGGCATTTTCAGCTCTCAGTGGAACAGCCTCAACCCCAGGAGGCATATAGTTGAGAAACTTGTGCATTACATGTTTCTGCTGCTTAGAATCCAGTCTCAGTTCCTTGACTTGGTATTGAAGGTCCTTCTGTCTGGTCTGCATTTCTCGTCCACTGCTTACTGGTCCTTCTATCCCCTTGTTCACTGGGCTGATGTTTTCATTGCCTCGCTGGTAGGTTTTGCACATTCCTCCATCCAGACCTCATGCAGGCCGAGCACAGTGCTTGACACGTGGTATAGTAGGGGGTTCTTAGTCATTGTTCTCCCCCATGTTGGGAATCCTTCCACTAGATCTCCTCTCCATACATCTGATTCCCGCTCATACTTACAAGAACAAAGTGGGTCCCACTTCTTCCGGTAAGTCTTCTCTGACCTCCTTAGCATTCACTGCTGCCCCCCCTTTACAAAAAAGTGCTTCTCATCATCACTGCTCATTTGGCACTTGGCATGGACTGTTTTATGCTATTTTGAATGTCCATATGTTGTCTACCCAATTACATCGTAAATGCCTTACAGGGACGGATAACTTTGCCTTGTGCTTATTTCTTATACCTTCAGAGTCCAAGATAGTTCCCTGAACATAGAAGGTGTTCAGTTAATATTCCTTGACCAAGTGATCACCTCAAGGAGTAAATGAAAGCCACGATCCTAGGAAGCCTGCTTTTGATGCCCGTCTACTCAGTTTGGAAATCATAAATGTGCCTAAAACAAGGCCTTTCATTTTACTGTTTCCCCTATACACATAGGTATGCTGCTTGGATTCTTCAGAGCTAAAGGCTCTTATCCCAGCCTGATCCATGAAACTGATCATTTAATTGAAGAGTTTTCTTAGTGTCCGAGGTCTGCCACATCCAGTGCTTTGATAATCAAGGGATCTTGATCATTAGAGTGAAGGGGATTAGAATATCAAATTTAAGTCCATAGCAGACTGGAATAGAATCTCACACAAGTATCAGTTTTGTCTCTGTCATTTACTAGTCAATCTCTCTATGCCTCAATTTCCCCATCCATAAAATGGATTTAATAATTGTTGTCTACCTTATGGGGTTGCTGGGAGGTGCCAATGTGATAATAAATGTAAAAGTATTTTGGGCATCACAAAACACTATATGAATGTCAGCAATCAACCTGGCAGCATCTTCTAACCTTCAGCTAATATTTACTGGGGGCTTGCTATGTACAGAGCTCTGCACTAGGTCTCCTTGCACAATTATAGACCAGCTGAGGAATTTGGTATTCGGTAGGGCCTGAACGCTGATCCTCAGGTGGATGAATGCTGGGAAAAGGATTAGAGCCTAGCAGTCACACCTGAAAGTTTAGCAGCCACAGGAAGAGCCTAAGTGTGTGGCAAACATTTGACCTGGGCACGCCTCGAACACTTTGGATTTCAACACATTTCTACCCCTTACACATTTCAGAACACTCTGATTTTGCTCCACTCACTGCAAGTTCTGCCTCTGTGAAGACTTTCCAGTTTCTTGGTTCATCTGTTTCATCCAACTTCCCGACCACGCTTGTCCCTCCAAAGTAATCCTGGGAGGCTGTGCTCAGCCTGCTTCCTCCAGAAGGATGCTCTGAAAACCGGATGCCGCTGCCTGATCTCACGCTGCTGCTGGCTCTGGCGGCAGCCCAGCAAGGACAACGGTGACTTAAGACCCAGGGAGTCTGCCATCCTAGGCCGTGTTTTCATGTAAATGTCGCTGCCGTAAAAGGAATCCAGTGGAATGTAGAAAATATCTGCTGTGGAAGCGGAACTACTTCTGACTCAAATGTGGTGGGACATTTTTTCTCCTTTCCTTTTTCTTCGAGTTTTCGATGTGGCATCAGCAGCTGAGTAAGGGAAAGCTAAGAGGTTTAAGTGTGCTGGTGTTTGCTGGGCCAGATTAATAACGCAGAGCCTTCCAAACTGGCCATTCAGGGTGAGACAGACTTGCCAAAAAGCACTGGGCTGTGGGGAGCATTGGCTAGAAAACCAGACTCCACCAGAAGTGCGAGCTGACAGCAGAGTGATGGGGTGGCCAGTGCTCCGTGCTCCTTCCACGCCCTCACGCTGCCTCTTCCCTTGCTTCTCTTTCCTCCCATTTTACCCTACCTGCTTCTGAGATGGCTGCGCATCAGTAGCTCCGGCCTCTGACGGCTGCTGCCCTCTGCTGGGGAGAAAGCGTCACTGGGGTGGGAAGCACTGAGCTCTGTACCAGGAAACCGGCCTCAAGGCAGACCAGGTCCAGTCTGTGGTTACTGTGCGATTAGGCTTGGAGGGAGGGCAGAAAGAATCAGAAAATCCCTTGCAACCACGGTGTTTCCTGAGTGGTCTCAGCTGGGCACTAGACTTTGGAATCCAACTCTTAGGGATTCATTGCTTTGCATCCTTTGAATTCCCTGTTCAGGAGGTGCGTCCCTGGGGATGGTGACCCCTGGCTTCTTCTTACCTAAGTCAGACATTGTGATATTGAGCTTTTCCACTATGGCTGGCCTTAAACACTGTGGGTAACTTTGCTTACTGAGTTAGCTAGACACAATCCTTTCTTAAGGGAAGGTGACAGAGGGAGGGTGAGTCTTGAGGGGGCTGCAGAAGGGTGGGTCCAGAGGTGGTCTCTGGGCTGAAAAGGAGCCATCAGAGAGTGGGCGTTTTGAGTGTCCAGGGGGCAGAGGAAGAGCAGGGAGAGCCAGATGAGTGTGGAGAATACGGCCCATCACGGGGGAAGAGCACATAGGAAGGTGGGTGATGAATGGCCTGTGTCACTTCTCAGCTGCCCCCAGAGCTGGCTGTGCTGGTAACGCTGTGCCCAGTTGGCTTCAGAAGGTAGAGGGACAAGAGGATTCTTGTCTCCAGCATAACCATAGAGTGATCCTGCTGTGTCTGTGGATCTCCAGCCTAGAGTACAGCCTAGCCAGACGGGAGCTGTGACCTCATTGACCACACAGTAATTCTACCTGAGGGATTTATTTTCCTTCCAGGACCTCCTGCCAAGATTCTTGGTTAGAGTTAATGGGCCTCCCCTAGCTAGCGAGTGTCTCCTAGTGATGTGCATAAACAGTGCCAGGTAGGAAATAGGTTTCCTGTTCTTAATGGGCTTGTTAAACCTCTTATTGAATGGGGTTTAAATGGCTTCATTATAAATAATAATAATAATAGTAAGTAAGCATTATTAGTAGTAGTAGAAAAATGATGATGTCAGCTCTGACGGCCCCTTCCCATTTTAACCTTGCCAACCTGCAGGTCCTTTTGCCAATAGTGCCCGGTGATGTGTGGCAGGTGACACTGGGACCAGTAACTGGAGCAGATGGCAGACTTTGTTTCCTGCAGCTTCCCAGTTCTGAGCCCCTGCCCACTTCTGTAGTCATTCCTTCTCTCTGTGCCTTTCATTCAGGATTCTAGGCTCTCATCCTATCAGATGAGATAGAGCCACAAACTCCTCTGTCTTAATTTTGACTGAGGTTGAAAGCCATGGACAAAGGTTCTAAGGTTAAGTTTGGGTATCAGGTAGAAGAGATTTTAGAAAGGGGAGTGGATCCTGAAAGAAGCTCAGTTAGTGGGACTCACGTTCTTATCGCTGGTTTACAGCTGGGACTGGGGGTATGAAGTGTATCCTAGACTTTAGTAATTTATTTATCAGCTTCGCCGATCTTACCGTAACTTTCTACAACTGTATTGGTTTTCTTTATACTGATGCCCTTGTGTGCGTTAAGGAGATATGGCATCTTCTTAAGCAGTATGTCTGTGAAATCATGGGTTTAATGTGTAAGCCAGGTTTTTTACCCAGTCCATATTAAAATGAATATGTAACAGCTGTATTTTTTAAAAGTTCATCCATGTGGCAAATGTGTCATACCCTCAAGGGAAATCATACCACACTTCTGGAAACACTGCTACGGAGTAGTGGTTCTCAAGCTTTAGTGGGTGTCGGCAGAACTTGTTAAACTGTAGATTACTGGGCCCCTCCTTCCGAGATCCTGATTCAGCAGGTCTGAAGTGGGACCTATGACTTTGCAATTCTAACAGTTTCTCAGGAGATGCTGACATCCAGGGACCACACTTTCAGTAGCACTGGCCTGGAGGATGAGAGTCCATTCTCTGTTTCCTCATCTGACAATGAGCATAGGACCTATTTCAAAGGGTTTGTCTTAGTTCATCCAGGATGTATGACAGCATACCATGGACTCGGTGTTTATTATGTTTATTTCTCACGTTTATTTCTCACATTTCTGGAGGCTAGGAAGTTAATGTTTATTTCTCACGTTTCTGGAGGCTAGGAAGTCCAACATCAAGGTGCTCGCAGATTGGGTGTCCTCACATGGCCAAGAGAAAAATCATTCCTCTTGTGTTTCTTATAAGGAATCCTATTCGTGAGGACTCACTCTCATGACCTCATTACCTTTCAAAGACCCCATCTCCGACTATTATAACGTTGTAGTTTGGGATTTCAAAATATAAATTTTGGAGGGATACAGACATTCGGTCCATAACAGTGTTTATGAACATAAAACGTTACCTACCGTATGTAGAATCCCTGGCACAGAGCAGATGCTGTACAAGGTGGCATGATTTTTCTTGGAGCCGTTCTAACCATTTGGAGTTATTTTTTAAGCTTTAGAGCTTTTTGTGGTTCAGTGTGAAGCTCAGATAGGAAATACAGGGAATTCTGTCAGGTTAATTCTGGTTCTAGGTTCTAGTGCTAAATTTAAGTTCGTTATGCAAGTCTGGGTGGCTAAGCAGTCCTGCAGCAGCATCTGGACAGTCTTCCATCTTACAGAACCCTGGCAAAAAGAGACAGTGGGGTCTTCGTTTCTCTGCGTCTGGTCAAGAGCTGTGTTGAGGGCTAAGAGCTGCGTGGGAGTGCATCCTGTCGTGCTTACCGTGTTCTGAGAGATAGGTGGGCAAAGAGTAGCTTACAGTTTGATGAATGATTGTATTTGTGATTTTTTGAGGCTGCCTAGTAGTTGAGTCCCCTTTCTGTGTACGAGGAGTTTGCCGGTGTGAGTCTGAAAGGGAGCTGGGACCCTCATTCTGTTACTGAAGCTCCAAAGGCTAGTTTCACTTTCCCCAGCCTCAGAAAGCCGTGCGAGCCAGGCTTAGTGGGTGGGAGGAAGAACCTACTCTGGTGATGGCCAGGTGGGGGCAGCAGCCCAGTGCCTGCAGCACGGGACCCCATCAGGCAGTTCCTGGGACAGCATCCCTGCTGCTGTGGCAGCCTCCTGGCATCTCTGCTCATCTTCCATGTATGGTTCTCAAGTTCTTTCATCAAATCCATTTCTACTTCACCTCGTAAATGATGCTGAGCCAATGGTGGTTTTTGGAGCAGTGAAGTGGCATATCACAAACTATTTTAAAAATAACTCATCCCCATCTGGAGCATGGATTGTAGGACAGGTGAGAAGGCAGGGAGACGAATAAGGAGGCAATTATCTGAGGAAGTGAGGATGGAGAGAGAGAGAAGTGTTCAGGAGGTAAATTTGACCAAATCTGATGATTGGAGGCCCGATTTTATCTTTGAACTCAGAAGACAGAAATGAATTTTTGGTTTTGTGTGCAGCATTAGTTGCCTTTTGGGGATAAGTAGTCATTTTGTTGTCAAGTTAGATAGCCCCAAATGGGTGAAGAAGCAAGATAAAATTTATTGAGTAAGGTTGTGTTTGGAGTATAGCTTGGCTATGGCCATCTCCATTTCAGATCTTTTCAGCTCAACAAACATTGAGCACTTACTAGATGTTAGACATTGATAGTTATTTAAGAATACCATTTCCTTTGATTTTGGTGTTGAAAAGGGGTGGAAGTATGGAGGGAGAAAATCTCACGTGATCTTACACAAACACACACAGTGACACAACGCAGAGAGCATGCATGTATTGGTCTTGAGATTTCCTCAAGGGCCCAAATGAGCCCATGTGGAGTCTGTACTAGAACAGGGTGTGATCTTGGCTGCTTTTATAAACCTTCTCTCTTCTTGCTTCTCACTTACAAGTAACCCCCCTGAGCTGTCACCTCCCAGTGAGCTGAAGGGTCCCCAGTTAAATGTTCCCTGTGCTGACTGGATGCGTACGCTGCCGGAGCTACGCACTTGCTCCTTGCCGCGTGTTATTGGGAAGCTGCCACCACCGTCTTCTCCACTCTTTAAAAGATGGTGATGGGTAGCTCCAAAGTGCCGGCTAGTTACGTACCTAGCTCCTGCCTGCTTTTTCAAGGCTCTTTGTTCAAGTGTCAGTGCTGGTTTGTAAAACACGAACAGAGTTAGGTGGAAAAAGTAATTACAGTTCACATCTGGTGTTTCTACTGACACGATGCTGAGCTGCCTGACTGCACTGCTTTCCTGTCACTTCTCTCATTCTGTCTTTTCAGTTCTAGGCTCACCCTCCCTCTCTTGTGCTTGCTCTTTTGTATGTCGGAGAGTCACACATCTGAAAGGTAGCTGGCTTCTCATGGCCACCAGGGAGCCTGGTCTAGAGAGGCTGCTCCCCTTTAATGTATCAAGATGCCAAGGCCTTGGCTGGCTACACAGGGACATCTCTGGTGTGTTCAGTTCCTAGTGCCATGATTGGCTCTCCTCTGCATCTAGATCTGAAACCAAACCTTCCTTTGGATCAGACCAAACCAGGAGCTTTATTACATGGTTATTTTAGATCCTGGAGACTTTTAATCTTCCTGAAGAGCGTGTTTGCTCTTTGGATGCTGTTAATTTCTCTCTCTACATGTAATGACGTAATATATCAGGACTTGATGACAGGTACATCCACAGCCATATATCCTAAGATAGAGGATATATCTTCCTTTTCCAATGGTCACAATTCCACTGTTGGTGGTGGAAGGTAGCCTAGAGTGGTGATGGTCTGACTTTTGGTTTCAAAATCACATTTTAAAATTAATCATGATGACCAACATGATATTGTCAACTAAGGATCATTTTTTAAAAAAATTTCGCCGGGTGTTATTACCATTGTATCATAAAAGAAAGGGACAGTTTAGCTCCAAAATGTAGGAGAGACATTCTTTAGTATAAAGGAAGGTTCTTTACAGTAAATAACTGTAGGTTAATTAAAAAAAAAAATCTGATATCCCTTTGAGAGGAAGAATATTCTTTCTTGAAATAGTAGAAATGATGCCATGTAGCTCCCCAGACATGGGGAAGGGGCAGCAAGGGAATGTCTTCCTCTTTCTGTGTGTCTGCGGCAACTTCTGGCACAGTGCTCGGCATGTCGTGGCCCAGCCTGTTTCATCTCCTTTCCTAATCGCTTCTCAATTCCTTCAACCTTAGGTGCTCAGTACCTGTTCAGGTTTATTCATCGAATTCAGTGAACCTTTACACACACAGATACACACACGTCGTCTTTATTTCTTAAACATACAAAAATACTTTTCATTTTCATTTTGATTTCCTTACTGGTAAAAAATCATGATTTCTCTTTTTTGTGATTGCTGTGGTTTTAATCAGTGTGACCATCTATAAAATGTTATTTACTAAATAATAATGACTCATGCTTTTATTAATTAATGTTATTGACCACATGCCATTTTCATAGGACAATGCTAGGGAAGAAAGTTTGGCAGATATATAGTAAGTTCAGTTTGGGGCATAGCAGGTTTGAAGTTACAGCAGCACTTCCACATGACATCACATCCAAAGTTTTCCTTTCTCCAACTAAAGTTTACATTTTTGCTCTCAGGGGCTATGCTTTTTCTCCTTTGTTCCTCCTTAGTGATATGTGATGTGATGAACACATTGTGGATTATGAATAAATGCTTGTTGATTATTTTAGGAACTATGTAGTTGTAGGTTGGTGAAAATTTCCAGGAAACATGGCGGTTGAAAATTGGTGATCAGTGAGTGATTATGGGATAGTTGTACAGTAGACACATGGCAGGGGCAGGGGAGTGCAGTCGAGGGTTTTCAAGAGTAAATATGAAATGGGAGATGAAAAATGAGTGCTTGAATGATGCAGCTTTTTGAAAAGTCTATTTTGTAATGGATCGTCCTGTAGGTCACTAATAACTTGGGATTCAAAAAATCATTGTATGGTTTAAATGGGATAAACTGTTTGGCTAGAACACTTTACCTCTGGGGATTCTGAGAAGTCCATTCATGCAAAGTGATTCTTTCATTCAACAAATATTTGTTGAGCACCAATTATGTGTGAGGATTATTCTAGCTGTTGGGAATATAGCAGTGGATGAAACAAAAATTCCCACCCGTGGAGAACTTATAATAGAGAGTGATAGGCAATCAACAAAGTAAGTAAATATACCATATTCTGGATGATGATGGGTGCTCTGAAGAAAAATGAAACAAAAGCTAGAGGTAGGGCCGGCCAGGTTCTGGTGATGATGTAAAGTTTAAGTAGGATAAAGAAGAAGGCAACGGTAGACAGGGAGCCCTGGTGCAGTGTAGTTTTCCAGGGGCCAAAGCAAGATGTTCAGGAAGCAAGTGGCGTCAGATTCTCTGAGTGCAATCTGACTGTGCATCACAATTAACAGTGACAGCTTACTGCTTTAAAATAGGAAATAAAGTGGAAAGAAAGCAAATGCTTTTGACCTGACATTCACTGTTGCAAGATTGGGAACGTACAATAAATGTCACTGATGGAGCAATATTCATGAAGTAAAAATGTCAGTTTTCAATTTGGCATGAGGGTGGTTTGACATGTATTAGTCGCACACAGACTATTATCATAATTAATGCATTAATAATGCAGCTGTCCTTTTTTTTTCCCCATCCCAAATTAAAAAGGAGGAAATGGAGAGAGTCAGGTGAAGGAGCAGCTCTCACCCTGCTCAGACCTTTTCTGCTAGCATTTGTCTCTTCCTATGCCCTCCCATCTTTGTGGCATTGGCTTCTGATTGGTATCAGTCCATATATATCCGTCTCCATTCGTCACTCACGTTTCCATGAACAACACTAGTGCCCTTGTCTGCTGAGGTCTTTCTTCTTAATTTTCAACAGTACTTTAAAAAGAATTTCTAAAGATATACATATTTACTGTAGAAATGGCATATAAACTAAATCAGGAATATAAAAATCTCCCACAAGCACACCACCCAGACAGAGTAACTACTAATACTTTGGTGTTTATGCTTCAGTCTTTTTTTCCTAATTATACATATTTACAAGTACAAGATCATTCTATATATATAGTTTGATGATCAACTTAGTGCATAGTAAATATTCTTTTTCATCTTACTGCTTTTCTGCAGTGTGGCTGGGTGGTATTTCATTGTACAGATGTAGCATGTTATGATTAACTAATCCCTATTATTGTCATGTAAATAGTTTCTATATTTTTGATATTATAACCAGTGTTGTGATGAGCATATATGTAGCCAAATCTTTGTACGTATCTTTGGTGATTTATTTTCGACAAATTCTTAGATACGGAGCTGATGGAAGTATTAGTTATCTGTTGCTACAGTGGTGCTGCAAAACAGGACTTCTGTGGCACAAAGAGTAAGCATTATTTACAGGACCGGGGTCAGCTGGGGGGCCTCTAGCTGGCTCTGTTGATCTTGGCTGGGCCTGCTCTCATGCCTAGGCATCAGTTGGCTGGCTGTTGGCTGAGCTAGGCTGTCTGGGGCCTGGTGACTGGGGGAACCTGGCTCTGTTCCGGGGTCCCCAGCCCTCAGACCGTGGACCGGCACCAGTCCGAGGCCTGCTAGGAGCCGGGCCGCACAGCAGGAGGTGAGCGGTGGGTGAGCGAGCGAAGCTTCATCTGCGGCTCCCCGTTGTTCAGGTTACCCCCTGAACCATTGCTCACATTGCCGCCTGAATCACCCCCCAATCACTTGCATTACTGCCTGAACACTCCCCCTCCTTCCGCCCCATCTGTGGAAAAATCGTCTTCCATAAAACCGGGCCCAGGTGCCAGAAAGGTTGGGGACTGCTGCTCTATTCCATTGCTTCTCATTCTCCAGCAGGCTGGCCCAAACATGTTCTCATGTCATTGGCAGAGACATAGCAAGCTCATTCTTCCACATGCTTTTCACGTTTCTTCTTATATCACATTTATGGACCTCACAAGGTAAGTCACGTGACAGAGCCCAGCATCAAGGGGCAAAACAGTTGCGGGGTACTGCAGAGTTACATGGCAAAGTCATGGATTCAGGAAGGGTGAAAAATTGGGGCCAAATTTGCAGTTTCCCCTGTGGGGTCGAAAGGCATCCTTAGTTTTAAAGCTTGTGATAGATGTTTCCAAATTGCTCTCCGGCAAGGCTGAACCAACCCCACTAACGGTGTTCAGAGACTTTGCAGTTTTCCAGTTCTCTTTACTCTTGCGGACTCTGGGAGTGATTTATGACTTTCCATCTTGGCTGGTTTGATTGGCATCTCTCCCTGTCCTCTGGGTTGCACATTTTCTCTTTGTGCTGATTCTTTCCCTGCAGAGTGACCCCAGAGCTGCCCTATTCTCTGGTCTTTTCCTCCTCTTCATCCGGTCTCCTGCCCACTTTACCTTGCACCTGTGCTGACCACCTCTCACCTATCTGGAATATTCAGTGATCCATAAGGGCCCTTTCCCCAACCATTCTGAGTCAGCAGGCATTTACTCCATGTCTCCGCCACCTACACCAAGCAGCAGGGCAATTGTTAGTCCTCTTTATTCCCAGAATCTCAGAGTTGTTTAGGGCCAGAAAAAAGCTAAGAATTCAATCTTGTTTTTTTATACAATTTTGTTCCAAGAAGATAGCTATTAATATGGTTATGTGTGTGGTTGAAGACATGGATGTAGATAGAAATTTGTCTGCAGAAGAGGCTGGAAGCAGTTAACCACTGTTAAGTGTTTTAGTATATCTCCGTGTAGAGGAATTATGGGTAAATTTAGAAAACTTCAACACTGTGTATAGCAACTGAACGTCACAGGAGTTAAATGACTTGCCTCCTGTCCTAAAGATAAATAATAGCAGGCTGTGATTGCAGCCCAGTTCTGCTGATTCCTGTTTTAATGCTCCCTTGAGACAATACCACAACACGAACTCTGGGGCCCAGCTGTCTTTTGTTTGTTTGTTTCCAAGCAGCATTGGTAGTTTGGTTTGGTTTTGCAAGAGTGCTTTGCTTTTTGTGGGTTCACAGGGAAATTAAGAATATTTTTTAAGTGGTTGAGTCATCTAAACCAGCTACGTGAATGTTGTATGCATATGTTCAATACATATGTCTGGGTGCATAAATTATTCTGGCTTCAAAATTTGACAGGTGATTCAGGTGAATAGTGGACTTTATCAGTTAAATCACATTAAGGCTCCCAAGCAGATACATCTCTAATTCTGAGCACATAATTTATCACAGGTATCACATGGAGTCTATGCAGTTATATAGTATATACAAAAGGTAAGCTCTGCAGATTTAGAGTAGAATCAGATAAGCCTTTTAGGGGCATCTCAGTTGGTTAGATTGATTAAATTTCTTGCTGTGAGCCAATTAAGGTGGGTGATGGAGTGTTTTTCCCTGGAGCTTACCTTCACTAGAGTGATTCTGAAAAACTGGAGGTTGGGTAGGAGACCAGGGCATGGGCCTCTGTCCATGGAAATGATGGGTTGGTCTGCTTGCAAATGAGTCTTTGATTTGTTTTCTGCTTGCCCTTTGTCTTATTTCCCTTTCATCCAAGCTCTGTCTCTAGGATATCCACAAAGAAAAAGAAAGCTTTAGTTATTCCTCTGAGAGTAAGGGTTGGGTCGAGTATTACTGTGGTGATGAAGAAGAGAGGAACATACTTTGAAGAGCCCTTGGCTTGGTGAATACCGAAGAGACGTTGGTGTCTTGAGTGTATTGTTCTGAGCCAAAGCCAGATGTTAAATTGAGGCATTTGGGGCCTGGAAACATGTCACTCTTGCTAAATTAGTACCTTTTACCCACTTAGGGCTTTCTGTAAGCCTTCTTGGATCACAGAGGGTGCAGATACTCAGAAATGGACACAAACCAGTAGGGACAAAGAGACTGGGATCTGAGGCTTCTTCACCAAGCAATAGGAGGAAGAATCCAAGCTCCTAAAAAATAAGCATCTATAGGTTCTCTTTCCTAGTGCTTCCATGGTGTTGGTTTTTCTTTGTGCCAGTTGGCTTGCAGAGAAAGACTGCCTTGGAAGCTGAGTTTTTGCAAGCCTGTTGTAGAATTCAGGTGGAGATTTCAGCCAGTCAGTGAGGGTGTAGGTTTTCTGTGTTTGGATGGACTCCAGCGACCCATGCTTGTTTATACTAGGATTCAAGCATAATACAGTTGTCACTCTAAGCCCCCAATCCCACATGTACCCCGACACATGCTCCTGTGGCATGCATATATGCACCTGGGCTCCATCTGCTAATGTGCCTTACTTAGGAGTATCTTGGAGGTACCTAAGGTAGTTGTTGGCTGCTTCTTGATGGAAAATGCTCAGTTAGAGCCAGTTGAAACAAGCATGCTACTAAAACTGAATAGATTTTGATAAAATAGTTTCAGTTAATATGTCCCTTAGGGTGAAGTACAGTCTTCTCTACTTCACTTCTCTTGCTAAGAAAATCATTTCCAACCTGTGTTCAAACTCAGATTTAACTGTTAGAAAGTGTTTAAGACCACAGTGAGGCCCACATGGCTACTAATCAATGTGTGATTAAGATACTTGTTGGGGGCAGGTGGGGGGGTTGAATAGAGGCAGAGGGCAAGGAGATGAGCTGGAGGCACATGGCAGCACAAGGAGGGAACCAGTGGTGGGCACCTCGTCACCCTGCTCAAGGTCAACACGGTGGCGCCGCAGTGTCTGTGCTCCATCATCTCAACTCTCTAGAAGAGAGTGCTGATGAGACCGAGGTAGGAGCATGAGAGCTCACCTAAATTATTTCCTTTGGTTAAGTCTCACAGCCTGTTTGCACTGTAACCTGCAGCTCTGGTTGGAAAATAACCAGTGTGGGGCATGAGAAGGAACTTGAATGATAGCAGTGCACGTTTATCAAAAAGTTCTTCAAAGTCATCCCAGCTTCTTACTTCACCTCTCTGTTTCTGTTTCTTCTTATGAAAAATTATGGTAATAGTACAATAATAGTATCGATCTCATAGGCTTTTGGGGAGGCTTAAATAAGTTAATACTGAGAAAATATTGAAAACCATCCCTGGTGTATTGCAAGTGGTCTTTGAATGCTGATTGATTGTTGCTGCTCTTATATTTATTAACTGCCATGCCCCTGTTGGACTGGAAGCCGCATCTTAGTCTTTAACGTTCCCCTGTAATTTCGGAGCTGCTCCCGCCCCGTGGAAGGAACAAGGGAGCCTTTGGGACCTCTGGAGCCTGTGATGAGTGTTGGGAGGTGGGGACACCTTGACAAGTGCTGGAGTGCACCTGCGCCACCTTGCCCAGCCTGACTGCAGTTAGCGGCCTGAACTCAGGGGCTGCCAGTCTCTTGAAGCACCAGGTTTCGGGACTAGCCTCCACTTAACCCTCTCCCACTGCTGCTCAGCACTCGCCCTCCACTGATGCCATGCTCATTCGTAGCTGTGGACTCGCTCCTCTCTGAAATGTTCTTTAGTTGGTTCCTCTGGGACATTATCTCCACTTCAGCTGTGAGCTCCTTTCCGTGGAAGAACTACCTCGTGTGTCCTTCCCCTCCCCCTCGCTCCCTCACCGTTGGCATTCAGTTCAGTGTTCTGCACACATGGGACCCTGTTCCCAATTTGGAGCAGGTCAGGACTTATTCACCCTCGGGCTGCCCTTAGCAGCCAGCCCAGACCCGTCGGATGTGTGACGATGGAAAATGTTTGTGGGAATGACTCTCAAACAGTGCCCTTCTGCCCAAGTCCTTCCTTGAATCCCACCCACCATATACGTGGCTTATGTTAGAGGGTTTGATAACTGTACAGAAGGAAGTAGCCCCGCCTTGGGGCCAGGTCAGGTCTGAGGGTTGCGAAGGGCTGTTTATTCCTCTTGGGTTGGAGGTACCTGATCTGTGGTACATTGGAATGCTTCCATCCTTGTTCCTCGAGAAGGGAGAAAGTTCTGCTTATCCTCAGCCTGTTACCATGACACGCCTGCCACAGGCTCCTCTACAAACCCAGCAGTACTGGCCAACGTGGATAGACATCTGCTGTCTGTCAGGTACTCCATTAAAGTAGGTGACTCGCATGCGGTTTTCATCTGATCCTATGGATTAGCTATTTTACCCCATTTTATTTTATTTTTTTTAATTAAAAAAATTAGTTTATTTATTTTGGGCTGTGTTGGTTCTCTGTTGCTGCGCGCGGGCTTTCTCTAGTTGCGGCGAGCGGGGGCTACTCTTTGTTGCAGTGCACGGGCCTCTGATTGCGGTGGCTTCCCTTGTTGTGGAGCATGGGCTCTTGGCGTGGGGGCTTCAGTAGTTGTGGTGTGTGGGCTCTTGAGCACAGGCTCAGTAGCTGTGGCACACGGGCTTAATTGCTCCGCGGCAAGTGGGGTCTTCCTGGACCAGGGATCGAACCTGCGTCCCCTGCATTGGCAGACGGATTCTTCACCACAACGCCACCAGGCAAGTCCCACCCCCATTTTTATAGTTAAAGAAACAGGCTTAGAGAACTACGTGACCGAGATCACAAACTTACTATGTGGCATAAACTTGATCTAATATTAAGTTGGACTAACTGGCCTTGTTCTTAATTTCTCCTCTACAGGTTTATATCAATAAAAATACTCTCTGTCTTTTAATATTCTTAAATATTTTTCCTGCTTGAGCATCTGTTTTCTTCTCTGGAGACGGGGACATTGTTGTTAACGTTTCTTCCTCTGCTCTCTGGTGTTGCAGTGATTTCATCATGCACACATGTACTCTGAGAGTGTACAATTGGCTAGACCCTGCACCCCGCATGATAGCTTACTGGGGGCCTCATTACTCCAGAACAGGAGGAACTGAAGAGAAAGAGCAGGAATCAACTTCAAAGGCGCACACACCTGTTACAATTTATACCTTGCTTACACCTGAGCTCAGCCCATCCTAGGACGAACCCTGGTAGGGCTTCAAAGGTCTCAGCGTTCATATCTCTTCCTTAAAGTCTGTTTGTACCTTTCTTTGGTCCAGTATCTGTCCTCCATAAAGTGTTATTAATTTCCACAGCATCCTGCTTGGTGTTCGTATGTCCATTTTCTGTAAGGCTGGAGTAAAGAAAACAAGTGTCTCCCTGGCAGTGAGGGATAAGTTCAGGGTGTTTGTGGACGAGCCTATGGCTGCTCCCATCTGAAGGGCTTGAGAGAGACACTTCAGGATATCAGGATCTTCCGGATTTTGGAGATCTGGAGTGTAGGGAGCTTGGGAGTTCTTGAGCAGCTGCCAGTCAGCTTACGCTGCAATTTAAAAGCATGTCTGTAGTTTTATGGTGTGCTCTGCCCCCCACCACAGCCCCCTCTTCATTACTGCTTAGATGAGTGAGAAGCATCTCTGCTGATTCTTTATCTTATCATCAGACAGTATCTCTTTTTAAATGCTTATTATCTGGAGAATAATACACATGATATAATAGATGGTCTAGGAAGCGCTATATAAGTGTTTGTTAAATAAATAAATGAAAATAAATGCAATGGAAAGAAGGTCTGGTTTATCCCAGACACTCAGTTCTCTTCTGTAGAGGTAACAACCATTATCAGTTTCATGTAGTTCCTTCTAGAAATTTTCCAGGTGTACACAGACATGTCTGCATATGTGCGTACCACCCCATTTTGCCTTCACATGTGGGATTGGCTGGAAATGTTGCATAAATCCCACTGCTTACCCTCCTGCAAGGCACCCTGTGGTTCTGATCAAGGCCTCTGGAATACAAGCATCCACACAGGGAAATACTTTCCCTTCCTGTCATCTCTGGGGCCCACCCAGGGCCACCAAAGGAGACTCATCAAAGCTTGGGAGACCACTTCCCACATAGATCCAGAGACATGGTGCTCTCAGAAAGATGACAAGACAGAATATGGAGTTAAGATTTACTCCTCCTGAAGTTCACCAGAATTTTAATAGAGTTGTAGGATGGGGGAGGGAAAACTGTGGATAATTATTTTCTTCTTTTTACATTTCCTTTTAATAATGATCCTATATTAATAATGAAAAAATTATTTATAATGAAAAATCCCAATGCACTTAAAAAATTATTTCAGGGGCTTCCCTGGTGGTGCAGTGGTTGAGAATCTGCCTGCCAATGCAGGGGACACGGGTTTGAGCCCTGGTCTGGGAAGATCCCGCATGCCGCGGAGCAGCTAGGCCCGTGAGCCACAGCTACTAAGCCTGCGCATCTGGAGCCTGTGCTCCACAACAAGAGAGGCCACGACAGTGAGAGGCCCGCCCACCGCGATGAAGAGTGGCCCCCACTTGCTGCAACTAGAGAAAGCCCTTGCACAGAAACGAAGACCCAACACAGCCAAAAATAAAAATAAATAAATTAAAAGAAGGCTCAACATTAAAAAAAAAAATAAAAGGTATTCCAGTTCCCCCTGAAGTGGAGTCTTAAGCTCTCAACTTATTAAATGTACTAGTACAATTTTTACTGGTTACAAAACAGATACAAAATCCCTTTATAAGAACCCTCAGAGTACAGCTACCATTGTTTTGTTATAATAGAATTGGTTCTTAATGAGCACAGTGCTAGAAATCAGTCTGCAGAAACTAGAAATGAAGTAGAGTTGGTTCTGGTTATTTCTGTATGGTGCCTTGAAAACTCTCCTGGACCAAGATACTGGTGGTGAGTGACGGCATCTCCCAGGGAGCTTTTTTTTTTTTTAATTTTATGTATTTAATTTATTTGTTTTTGGCTGCATTGGGTCTTCGTTGCTGCACGCGGGCTTTCTCTAGTTGTGGCGAGTGGGAGCTACTCTTCATAGCGTTGTGTGGGCTTCTCATTGCAGTGGCTTCTCTTTGTTGCGGAGCACGGGCTCTAGGCACACAGGGTCAGTAGTTGTGGCGCACGGGCTTAGTTGCTCCGCGGCATGTGGGATCTTCCCAGACCAGGGGTCAAACCCATGTCCCCTGCATTGGCAGGCGGATTCTCTACCACTGCACCACCAGGGAAGCCCCTCCCAGGGTGCTTTTAAAGCTGCACCTGACTGCCATTCTTCTCCGTGCCTTCGCTTGTTGAAAGTCAGTGCTGTAGGGCAGTGGTTCCCGCACTGGGGGCTTTGGACTCCCCTGGGGCTGGGAGATTACAGCAAGTGGACTCTGGACCCTTCCAAACATAGCACACTGTCTGCCTCAAATAATACAGTTACCACTGATTGAGCATTTCTCATGTGCCAGGCACGGTTCTAGGAACTTTCATGTATTTACTCATTCAATTCAGTGACCCAGTGAAGCCAGTAACATTTTAATCTCCTTATTGATGAGAAAACTGAGACCCAAAAGGGTGAAGTGAGCTATCTCAGGTCTCTCTACTATTAGGAGGTAAAGTCATGGTTCAAATCCATGCCATCTGCCTCCACAGCCCGCTTCTAATCACTAAACCACACTCCCTCTCAGAGAAGCAGATGGTTTCATCTGTGGGCTGTCTGTATGTTGTGTGTAGTACTTTTCCCCCAGATGTTTGTAGATGCTGTTGGGATCGATCGAATAAAAATCCATGTAAAAGTGATACTGAATTTACATCAGCATTTTTTCATCAATATTTTTTCTGTCATTGGCTCTAAAATTTGACTTCTCTCCTGTGGTGGTCCTCCAGATCTTTAGGTGTTCTAAGAAGGCTATAGTCCAAAAGGCTGAAAACCACTGCTCTAAAGGAAGAAGGTGGGAATCAAATATATGCCATACTTGCTTCTTTTCCAGCCAGCTCCCCGCTAGCTCTGCTCATCTCTCCAGTTCTCAACCAGAATCGAGGGCAGGTACTCTCGTTCTTTGTGTTGTGGACAGGTGCTGGTGAATAACTTGACTGCTCTGGGAGTCATCTGGTAAGATACGAAAGTAATCTCATAACACAACCTCCTTTTCCCTGGAGGCATTCACTGGGAGAAATTTATGTGTTTTATATTCTGTATGGGAGGCTGACCAGACCTTCAATCAGAAGGACCGTGTTCTAGTGCCAGCTCATCTATGATCTGTGTTACTCTCAGCGAGTCATTCTGCCTCTGTGCCTCAGCTTCTTCATCATTAGGATGCCCTGCCTTATGGGAGAGTGGTTGCAGAATTAAGTGAGATGATAGTTCTTTGTATTGTTTTTAGGATGCTCGTTTGTTTATTGTAAAGAATGCTGAATGCCTAATCCATACCAGGCATTGCTCCAGGTTCAGGAATTCCAGCAGTGAGCAAAACAGACAAAGCCCCAGTCCTCATGGGGCTGACGTTCTGTGTGGGGAAGAGAGACAAAAAGGAAATAAATATATTATGAGGTGGTGATAAGTGCTATGGAGAAAAATAAGACAGGGTACGGGGAATAGGGAGGGGGGCGGTTAATTTGTTTGAAATTCAGGAAAGGACTTACGTTGAAGCTGTCCTTGAGCTCATTCCTGACGATGTTAAAGAGTGAGCCAGAAGGATACCAGGGGAGATGCTGTCAGGCAGAGGAAACGGCCAGTGCAAAGGCGCTGAGGTGGGGATGTGCTTGGCAATTTGGAGGCACAGGCAGGGACCTGTGTGGCTGGGACAGAGGGAGGGAGGCTGAGAGCGGAGATGAGGTCAGAGCTCTAAAGGGGCCAGGTAACAGGGTGGGTCTGGGAGATTTGAGCAGTGAGATATGCTATCACTAGCTGATCACTCTCGCTGCATGTGGAGAACGGACATGTAGGGGACAAGAGAGGGAGGGGGCAGAAGGAGATTGGTTAGAGAACTATTGTCATAATCTAGATTAGTGATGATGGTGGCTTGGACCATGGTATTAGTGGTGAAAGAGGTGGGAGAAGAGGTCTGATTCCGCATGTATTTTGAAGGTAAGCCTGATAGGATTTGTTGAGACAAGGGGCAAAATTGACATCAAAAACATCAAGATTTTTGACCTGAGCCCCTGGTGTGATGACTTGTTACTCACTGAGACGGGTAAACCTGAGAGAGAAGCAGGTTTGGGAGGAGGGTTGAAATTAGGGATTGAGCTTTGGCCTTGTCAAGTTTCAGTGCCTGAAATCCCCAAGGGGAGAAGTGAAATAGGCGGTTGGACGTGTAAGATAGGAGTTTAGGGGGAAGTCTGGGTTGGAGTTCAGAATTTGGGAGTCATTATCATAAACATATTACTTAGAGGCCTGAGACTGGATGGGGACACACAGATTTGAGTGTAGATAATAAAAAGGTTGAAAGGGCTGATCCAGAGGAAGGCCTGGGGGACCTGTTGTTTCGAGCAGGGGATGGCAGACAGCAGCTGGATTGTTGTCTCTGTTAGTAAATAAAATTTTATTGGAATACAGCTCTTTGCAGTCCTTTATCCATTGTCTATGGCTGCTTTTGAGCTGCAATGGTGGAGTTGAATAGTTGTGACAAAGGCGTACAGCCCGCCAAACCAAGAGAATTTATTATCTTTTTACAGACAAGTTTGTCCAACTTGGGTTAAAGATCAGGGAGATGATGGGGGTCCAGCAAAGGAGACTCAGAAGGAATAGCCAGGCATGAGGGAAGGACCCCAGGATTCTGCACTGTAGGCCAGGGGGTGTAAGGCTTTTAATCACCGGCTTTAAGAATGTGTGCCACTGGGCAGGCTACTTCACCTATGAGGACAGTAGTAGTGCAGGGTTGTTGTGAATGAAATGGGATGATATAGGTAAAACCCTTACAGCTGGGCCTGGCATACAGTAAGTGCTCAGTAAATATTCTTACAGCACCCACTTCTACGGGCTTAGCCACAGTCCTCAGCCTAGGCTCTGTACTAGAGAGAAAATTCAGAGTGATGACTACCCCCAGCCCCCCTGAGTAAGCCCCGTGACCTGTGCTCAGGCCCTGAAGAAGCAGGAGGAAGGTGAGCCAGGACCCCCTGTCCCCCAAGGGAACCTTGCAGGAGAGCGCTGGCCCTCCAGCATCTGCTTTTACCTTCTGTCTTTAAGAAACAGTCTTTACTGCAAGCTTTTGAGCAAACGGCAAATCCATTTTTATGAAATTACCAATGTTAACACATTCCATGTGTCAGGATTTGATAGGCTCCTGTGGGGCTGTGCCCGTGACAACATTGGCTGGCAGCTCTCACCTGGGGAGTTATACCACATACCCCTAATGCTGGAGAAGGGCCTTGGTATCCTGCTCAGAACCAGGATATTTTCTCCCAGGAAGAGCCTTAGAGGAGAAGCTTGAAGAGGGAGTGAGATAGACCCACTGGGGCTCTTCTAAAGATCCTAGCTCCAAGGCTTGGATAAGGAAAGAATTACTTTGCATCATGTGCTGGTTTGGCATTCAGCCTGCCAGCTTCACCACTGGTCCCCTCTGGGTCCAGAGTCATGGGAGCCCACAGGAGTGTCTGTCCTTTTGGGGAGGTTATGAAAAAGAATCTGGCCTTTCCCATTCACTTGTTTTTGCATGTGTTATTGGTCCCCTTCTTTCTATCATGGCTACTTTCCCTGGTTAGCCTCTAAAGCAGTGGTTCTCAGCATGTGATCTGTGGACGACCAGCATCAGCATCACCTGGCAACTTGTGATTGGCGTTTGGGGCACTACCCCAAACCATGGAATCAGCAGCTTTTGGTGTATGACCTTGGGCAAGTTACTTAACCTCTCTGAAGTGTGGTTCTCCCCTTTGGAATATGGGAATAATAATGGCACAGGATTGTTTTAAAGATTAAATGAGATGAACAATCCACTGAGTTTAACAAGTCCTCCAGGTGATTCTGATCATGCTAAAGTTTGAGAACCACTCCTCTAAAGATTCTTCTAAAAGATCCCCATTTGGGGACAGTAAGAAATTCCTGCTAAGAGAATTTTTCAGATTTTATCCTTTTATACATCTCAGGCCATTTTTATTCCGAGCTCATCTGCCAATCATCTTTCCAAAATGAATGCTTTCTCATTTTCTTAAAAATGTGACAGGATACCAATCATAGTTTAGCTTTTCCATAAAGACTCAGGGCATAATCGTGAATGAATATAATTATTGCTATGTTGGGTATAGGGCTTCTGTGTCTGTGTATCTTTACCAGTTTTTTAGCTTAAAATTTTTTTTTAGTTGTATGTGGCTTTCTTCATTGTCTGCATATCAGCTGTTATTACCATAAGTATACCTAGTAGGAGCCCTATCACTTCCTAATTTTTTATTTTTAAATTGATTTTGTACGGGGGCTGAAATAATCAAGATGGTTAATAGGGTGTACAAAGCAAGAATAAATAAGTAAAAAATACGAGTAAATAACCAGATGAAAAGCTGAGGGAATGTTTTTTCAAGTATAAACTTCTGTACCTGAATTTTGTAGTGTAAATTTGGATTCTTGAGTGCCTTACTGTTTACTTCTGATCATGTTCTCAATAACTGGCTTTTTAAAAAAAATAAATTTATTTATTTTTGGCTGTGTTGGGTCTTCGTTGCTGTGCACAGGGTTTCTCTAGTTGCGGCGAGCGGGGGCTACTCTTTGTTGTGGTGTGCGGGCTTCTCATTGCGGTGGCTTCTCTTTGTTGTGGAGCATGGGCCCTAGAGCGCACAGGCTTCAGTAGTTGTGGCACGCGGGGCGGGCTCAGTAGTTCTGGCTCACGGACTCTAGAGCGCAGGCTCGGTAGTTGTGGCACATGGGCTTAGTTGCTCTGTGGCATGTGGGATCTTACCGGACCAGGGCTCGAACCCGTGTCCCCTGCATTGGCAGGCGGATTCTTAACCACTGCGCCACCAGGGAAGTCCCAATAACTGAAGTTTTGAATAACAAAAATTGTACAATACTTATCACTCCACACTTCTTCTGAACGTTTACCCCCATGTTATACTTTTCTGTTTGTTGCATCTCTTTCTGTTATCGACATGTGTATTTTCCTAAAAGATATAATTCATAACGTATCATTCATTCACATCTAAATTACTGCTCTTTGGAATGAAAGGTAATCACTAAATGTGAGGTACCCCCTCTTCCACTCTCCTTTTTTCTGGTGTTTTACTTTCCTTGGGTTCCTGAGTCAGCCTGGGAGAAAGTACACAGGGCTGACATGTGAAAAACCCTGCATCCTAGCCTTGTTTCTGCCACTAAGTGACTGCATGGAATTAGGCAAATCACTTGGCTTCTCTGGGCCTGGAGCTGCAACATTATAAATGCAGATGATAATGCTTGCTCCTCTTTCCTTGGAGCAGTGTAGCAGGAATCCGAATAAGTAGTGCACGTGGAATTGTTACACCCTATACACCTGGTAGGCATTGCAGTAAGGTGCGTCCAAGGCGTTCTGGCTTCATGCAGGCCTACAGGCTGCTGCTTCAGGATCCCTTTCCCCAGGATCCAGCCGCCTTGGCTCAGAGGCTCTGGGACCGTGCTATATTTTTTGTCCCACTTCAGAGCATACCGAATCAACACAGACGTAAAATAAAGTCACAAAGAGGAAGCGCATATTCACTACAGAAAATGTTGGCGGGAAAGACAAAAACACTGACAACACCACAAAAAAACCTGTATTGTGGAATGCAGTGTTTTGGCTGTTCTCATCGCTTTGGAATCTGGTGCATTCTGAGATGTGGGACACGCCAGGTGTTTAGACAGCATGCCTGCTTGACCCCTGCAAGTTCCTCGAAGGGACCGGGGTCTTTCAATCTGGACCTACCAGCCAGGATTCTCAGTTAGACAGAGGCATGCCTTCCACTGGTTAAGGCCACTCTGGAGCTCAGTGGTGAATAGATGCAGGGCCCCAAGAAGGCCCCCAAGAAGCCCACCACCACCGAGATCGAAAGGGACACCCACTTTCCTGAATAGCCAGTTCCCTTCAGTTGAGTCTATTTGTGTGTCTTCCTCTCTCCTGGAGAGGATTCTGACAGCTACGTCACCTGAAGCACACCTAGGAAGACTTCCACCCTCTGCAGGAAGCTTCTGGAAGAGTTAATTCAGTTCACTTCACCTTTCTGCCAATCCTATCCCCTATCCACTCTTTAAAGCCCAGCGTAAGTCCGACCTTCCTGGAATCACCAAATCCTTCAGTCTTCATGACCCTCCCACCTCTGACCTCTGCCAGCTCTTCTTGCATGAGATTCTCTTTGGCACTTACCATCTGTTGCCTTGTTAGGTAAATTTATTAAGGGCGTGTCTATCAGCATCTTGAGAGCAGTGCAAGGTCTTATCTGTACCAGTTCTGCTCTTGGGCCCAGATGCACCTGGAGCAGTAGGACGTCTGCCCCAGCTTCGCTGAGGAACTGTGTCCTTGGGGCTGGGCTGGATGCTGCAGGAAGTTGTTCAGCCAAAGGCAGCAGAGTGAGAAGGAAGGATTGAGTGCCCTGAAGGCCCGGACTTCTTACCCAAAGGAGGAAGGAGTCAAAGTCAGGGACACAATCAAGGTTAGAAGTCAAAGAATGAGGAGGCAGACAAGTGGTTCAGGACCGAGGCTGTGAAGAGTCCCCTGCCAGGGTTAGGAGACCTTGTTGCTGTTGCCTGGTGTTCTTTTTGGCGTGGAAACAGGCCATTTCTTTTAAAGGATTCACTCAGGTTGGATATTTACATCACAGTCTGATCCCAGGGGTGGGGCCTGTGGAAGTGTAGATCTCACTTCTGGTCCCTGTCCACAGAGGCCACAGTGTCCCACTCCCCTCACCTGTGAAATGCAGGAGTTGGAATCAGTCCTTTCTTGCTGCATGGTCCTAGCAAGTGAGTTGAGGGAATTGGGAGTGGACCAATCTCTTACGTAATGAATGGATGTTCTAAGGAGTACCTTTTTAAAGTATTTTAGATGTAGAAACATCTCCTGTCTCAAGCAGTGGAGGTTTTGAGACCAAAAGCTAGGCCATCCCTAAAGGGAAGTTTAGTGTTTTCTTCATTGGGAGTGAAGATCCTATACATTTAAGGGCAGAAAAGGAAAGATTGCATGGGTTTGGGGATGGAGGATTGGGCCGATTTCTTCTAAGGATAATGAATTGCAATAAATTAAGAGGAGACGGAACAAAATGGTGGGTAGTGACTGTTATCAGAGAAGTAAATGTTATTTATACAAGAAGACAAGGTGGGGGAACCATGATATAGACAAACCTCTGGCTTTAATTAGCTGATGGCTTAGTGATACTGGTACTCGGGAAATCTGCTTCTCAGTGGGAAAAGGTTTGTTTTCAGAGGTAGTGAGCTGGGTCCACATAAAAACATTTCAAAGACCAGTTCAGAGCGGGAGGGCCAGTGGGAGTTGAGTGGTCAGTTGCCATGGTGAACAGATTCCCTGCTGAGAAGTTGCCCTCCCCCCCATCTGTGCACAGGGACAGTGCTGGGTTGGATGATGCTTCTCAAACTCTAACGTGCATACTAATCACCTGGGGGTCCTGGAAACTGTGAATTCTGATACACGATGTCTGGGTGGGCTCAAGACGGTGTTTCTAACCAGCTTCCAGGTGATGTTGATGCTCCTGGCCTGTGGACAGTGTTTTGAGTGGCCAAGGTCCTAGTGGGCGTTGGAGGAAGAAGCAGTAAACCTGAGTTGTGGCCCTGGACAAGTCACGGACTCTTTGAGACCCACAGTTCCCTCAGCAGTAGCGAAAGAGGGAAATGGACTAGACCCTCTCCAGTTATATAGTGCATTGTTTCTGTTACAGACCCAGAGCGAATGGAGACCTCTGCCTTGTCCTTCCTTAGTAGCCTGTTGGCCCTGGAGGCTGTAGTGGTGGTCTTGCAATGTGGGGATTTGCATGGTTCCTTCACTATTTGTGGGTGGTTTGGTCAGCCTCTGCCCAGTGCCTTTAAGAGTGTAGCCCAGGGACTTCCCTGGTGGCGCAGTGGTTAGGAATCTGCCTGCCAATGCAGGGGACATGGGTTCGAGCCCTGCTCCAGGAAGATCCCATGTGCTGCGGAGTAACTAAGCCTGTGCGCCACAACGACTGAGCCTGCGCTCTAGAGCCCACGAGCCACAACTCCTGAGCCCGTGTGCCACAACTACTGAAGCCCGCGCGCCTAGAGCCTGTGTTCCGCAACGAGAGGCCACCGCAATGAGAAGCCCGCACACCGCAACGAAGAGTAGCCCCCACTCGCCACAACTAGAGAAAACCTGTGCGCAGCAATGAAGACCCAGCGCAGCCAAAAAAAAAAAAAAAAAAAGAGTGGCTACTAGATTCTATTGTTATTTATAAGAAAAGAGAAGAGACTACAGTTCAGTGACCCCTGTCCCATATCCATCCTCTAATGGTTCAGAGGTGACTTTCCCCCTCCCCTTAGTACACGTTTAGATTCATACTGTGACCCCCTAGGATTCTCCTGTCCTTTCTGCCTGGGAAGCTGGCTCACTGGACACCCTAAAAGAATGCCTAGGCCTCAGACCTCTGAATCCATTTCTCTGAGATGAGATGTCCAGTTTGTTCATTACAACAATAGCTGCTGGGCCTATTACAGTTATGCAATAGGTTTCTTTTTTTAACCAGGTCTTGAAAATGTGTGCATTATCCTTTAGGTAATAAATGAAATAAAAAAGGCTGAAAATAAATCAGCTTTGCAAAGTGGGACTGAAGCTTTTCTACTAACTGCACCTTTTTTTTTTTGGTTCTTGTTTTTTAAGCAGCTGATGGCAAGTTGGCAAGTGATTTCTTTTTAAGCCTTTTTCAGGGCCCGCCTCATCTTTCACAATTGGCTGTTGGGACTTTGGCCTGTTGCAAAAGGGGCGCCCAGACAGTTACTCTGAGAATGGAGGGCAATTTAAAAGACATTATGTGTCTTCTAACATGGGGTGGCTTTTGTGCATTCCCTGACCAGTTTCCATCTCAAAGAATCACTTTCCAATTGTCATGGTGGTTATATTAAAGGAAAATATGTCTTCCTACCCAGATGTATCAACTGAGGGCTGGAAGGTGAGAGAATAACCCTACCGTCTAAGCATGGCACCAGGATCAACTTCCTTTTGACCTTCTGAGGCCGCTACCTCTTTGCCTCCATAAAATTTCATTAGCACTTTAAATGCAGCACATTGGCTTAGGAATCATGCAGTCTGCTCCATGTGCAGCAGGTCCATGATTCTACTGTAATCTGACTGTTTCTCTGATGAACATGTTTACGATATCTCCTTTGTGGACATGGGGTGTGACAGCTGGGCAAGATGATCTCAAACATGGATCCCTTTACCCAGTGAGGGGCTGACGGAGTCACAACAGTCAAGTCTATTTGGGGATGCCCTCTTGGCTTGCAAAGTGGAAAGGAAACCCACATGGGAGGCGGAGGTCCGACGTGGGCAGGAAGCAACCCCCGCCCCTTGTGTGTGCACAGACACGTTGAATGGAGGTTGTCTTGAATCATCTGATTTCGCTCCTCATTTGTATTTCTCCTCCATGTTCCTGGCCACACTTCCCCCCGTGGTGCGTGGAAATCTATTAACAGTGCTCACACATGGCACATCTGCGGAGCCATTATTGCTGCTGGAGAGCTGTGTTTGTGTAAAATTTTGAACACCCTGTGAAGATTTATCCTGGTTTCCCATTCTGTCCCCTACACTCCCCCCTTTTCTCTACTTAAAGATATATTAACATCTCTGGTTCTATCTGGAGGAAAAACCTTTGAAGTGAGACAGCATGAAGATAAAATGCCCTTCTCTGAAAGTCTCCCTCTAGGATGAGCTTGGAGCCTTCTAAGAAGACGGAGGGCTGCCTGTGGCATGGGGGTGGTGCAGCTTCACTGCAAGGCTGTGGACCCCATTCTCTGGTCCCTGTCCCCCTGGGAGCCAGCTCCCCTGAGCCCAGGCTGGGTACACGGGGACCCACACGGTTAGCCAGCTCTAAGTCTACCTTGCTAACTCCCTTCCCAAGATCCACTCTCTCACTTCAACAAATTGGGTATGTCTTGGCCTTCCCTGGTGGCTCAGTGGTTAAGAATCCACCTGCCAGTGCAGGGGACATGGGTTCGAGCCCTGGTCTGGGAAGATCCCACATGCCACAGAGCACCTAAGCCTGTGCGCCACAACTACTGAACCTGTGCCCTAGAGCCTGCGAGCCACAACTACTGAGCCCGCGTGCCACAACTACTGAAGCCCGCGCACCTAGAGCCCGTGCTCCGCAGCAAGAGAAGTCACTGCAATGAGAAGCCCGCACACCACAACAAAGAGTAGCCCCTGCTCACCACAACTAGAGAAAGCCCGCACGCAGCAACGAAGACCCAACACAGCCAAAAGTAAATAAATAAATAAATAAATTTATTTAAAAAACAAACAAAAACAGCTTGGGCATGTCTTGGTTGTAAGGGACCCTCTGATTTCCTAAAATGTTAGTCTCTGCTCTTCTGTTTTGTCAGTGGAGATGCCAGTGGCTGAAATTTGGTCCTGGGCACAAGTGAGCCAGAGCTGGAGTCAGTAAGTGGGGAAACAGTCGTCCTCACCCGGTGCGGAGCTGGCAGGGGCCTGGTTTAAAGGCGTTTGCAGACCATTGACCTCATCAGTCCTCTGAGGGTGACTTAGAGCTCAGCTTCTTCTAAGGTTGCTGAACTCTCTCCTCACCCCTGTTCCACCCTCTTGCCACTCACATCCCAACTGAGAGGGGCCTGGACCTATTGCACTCCTGTGATTCTAACATCATATGCGTGATGGAGGAGAACCGGGGGTTGGGGGGTGGGTAGAGGCTGCTGGTGCCCCTGGCTCTGGTGGCCTTCCCTCTCTTTCCGCTGCCTCCCCCCGTGCCACCCCATGCCGGCAGGCCCTGGGCGCAGCGTGGTCCAGGAGTGGAGAGGGACACGAGACGATGTCTGTGGCAAAGGGGAGAATGTGTGCTGAGCCTGGGGAGGCACGGATTGGCTGGCGGTGAGGTAACACGATGCAGTCTAAATGCGGAAGCAGCAGTCCCGGCATCGAGGGCGTGCCTCGTCGGCAAGCTGAGTTGCCTGCCAGCCACCTGAAGGACAAGGTCTCCGAGGGGTTCTGCAGACCTTGTGTGCCTGGCTGGCTCCCAGGGCAGGGTCTGTGTGGTGGAGACCGGATGGCAGGATCTGGGATGTCATTGCTGTTCCCTAGCCCTAAACCCACTGCAGTTCTGACCTCTGCTCTTAAACAAATGGGGCTCTCTTAGCAAAGGTGTGTGAAAACGAGGGACTGGGCCTCAGGACTACCTGCGCAGGTAATGATGAGTAGCCATCAGTACTACTCTTGAGGACCTGGATGGTTTCTAGGGCAACCAGCAGTTTAACTCCTTTGATGGTGTGGACCCCCCTGGGGTCCTTTCTAAGTACAATTCTAGGTTCATAATTGGGCCAGGAGTCCACACTCGATCTCCCCATTCCAGCCCACTTCCTAATACTTAGCGTCAGTGGCAAATTTAGCCATGAAGGATTGAGGACTTCAAGAGGACACTGTGGGCTATGCTTTCTTTCTCTTCCTCTTTAAGGACAGAGCTGTCCTGTCAGCAAAAGTTTTCTGAGGCTTAGCAGCTTCCAGAGATCACAGCTGGTGCTCCACAAGTACTAGAGGTCAATTAAATAAATAGTAATTGAGCATCTACTGTCAACTAGTGTCAGGTTTCATGGGAGTTACAGGAACATGGGACTTGCCCTTGAGGAGGTCATTTAATCATTTATTCAACAAATATATTCTGGACTATTTACTATGGGCCTGACACTGTTCTAAGTGTTTAGGCTACAATGGTGAACAAAGCAAAGCCCTTGGTCTCTTGAAACTAACATTGTAAGGGGAGATACATACAAGAAAACAGGAGAGCTGAGATGAAAGTGAGGGAGGATAAGGAGATTGAAGGTGCCTAGAGGCTGAGGCTACTTGGATTTGGTAAGCCAAGAGCTCAGTGTAGGAAAGGAGATAGAGAAGTTCTAGGGGCAGATTGTTGCAAGCAGAGGGAACTAACCGTGAGACCAAAACCAAGTCAGGGCCAGCTTGGAGGTTCCAGGAGCAGAAAGAAGAGCAAATGAGAGGGAAAGTGGAAGTGGTAAGGATAGTAAAAAGGGCAGTGGCCAGATCTTGTAGGGCCTTCTGTGCCACAGCAGGTAATTAGAATGTCAAGCTTTGGGTGGGTCATAGAGATGAATGGCCGAGGATAAACGTTCTAGCCATTAATGACGACTGCTCTGTCATCCAAGGAGAAGCAGAGACTGTTAACGGGCTACTAAGTCCTATGTATTCACAGTGAAGTCATTGCTCCTCCCCCAGATGGACAGTAATTCTGCTGGGTCAGAGTGGCAGTGCCTTGTAGGCAGGTGGACAGAGGGGGCAGCTGGAGCAAACTCTACCTGAAGGGGTCATCCTCAGTTACATGCCATCTAGTCCAAATCCTTTCTTTCCTCCAAAATAATACTGGCTGTATATTATTGGATGCTTAGTTTGACCCAGACCTCATGCTCAGCCTGGAGGTACATCATCTCATTTAATCCTCATAAAAGCCATGGAAGGAGGGTGGTATAATTCACATTTGACAAATGAGTAAACTGAGGCTCCAAGAGATAAGATAACTCTCCCAAGGTGGCTCATCTAGGAAGAGATAGAAACAAGCTTCAAACTCATAAGATACGGACTTCTGGACAATCTTAGTTGAGGATGACTTGCCCAGGAAAAACCTCCTAGGGCAGGGGTATGGGTGGGGTGAGAAGGAAGGAGAAATATTGAGAGATAAGCTATGTATCATAATATCATGGATTAAACCAAGAGGAATTTTGCACCCCAAGGAGACAATTGGCAATATCTAGGGACATCTTTGCTTGTCACACTGGGAGGTGGATAGGGAGTGCTACTGACATCTCGGGGGTAGAGACCAGAGATGCTTCCAGATACCTGGTGATGCACAGGACAGTCCCACAACAAAGAGTTGTTGGCCCCAAATGTCAATAGTGCCAAGGCTGAGAAACCCTGAGTGAAAGTCTTACAGTGAAAACTGCTCTTTGCTTCTTTTCTCTTGTATCTCTGCCCTGGGGGTTACTGCCACATGGCATCTCCAGATACCAAACTAAAATCACAATGGCTATTTGCGATTCCATCGGGATGGTGGTTTTTCCCAGGTCTCTTTGCCATTTAAGCTGTTGTTAGTGATGGGAGATGAAGAGCTTGATCTCAGGGTGAGTGGGCCCTGGTGTGGTACTGCATCAGGTCTGTGGCCAAGAGGAGGCATTAGTTAACTGTCTCGTGTGGTTTCCCCACCAGTAAAGCGGAGGTGAGAACTCCTCCTCCAGCCGCCTCTCAAGTTTGTTGTGAGAATTCCATGAGACAATAGATGTGAAAGTGCTTTCATGAAAGTAATATATAAATGTGCTATTACCAGTCCTTATACCACTAGTAAAACGAAACCATCATTATTCTGCTTCTGATGACATCAATTTACAGAACCATTAGAGTTCTGTACATTATAGTCTAAAAGAGCTGTAGAGAGAGCTGTCAGGGACCTAAAGAGGTTGCTCAGAGGAAAACAGCCAGAGATACACCTGGGAATTGTTAAAGTGAGGTGGGGAGATGTGTGGTTTCTTATTCAGTTACTCAGATGGCCTTTGTTCACTTTCTTGCATCATGATTATCTCTAGATGTAGTATAATAACTTTATTAATAAAGTTGCTGCCCTCCTCCCACCCCTGTCAGAGCTCTGAGGGCACAGTCGAAACAGAATAATTAATTAATGGAAATGAAGAGAAAACAGCTCAAGTAATGGCTACGAAGAAGATCAAATAGCAAGGAGGGAGCTGCAAAAATTTCCCCTCTCATTTGACATTGGCCAATGAATGCATAGGAGGCTGGGGAAGTCCTAGGATTCCAGATCAACTGGCAGAATATCTTGGGAATACCCTCTTACTTTTTCTTTCACAGTGAAAGGTATAGAAGATACGAGGACAGCATCGGGACCACTATCTGATGCAGCCAGCACATTGCTGAAGAAGATTTTCTGGGGGGTGAGGCAGTCTTGGAGGCTGTAATATGTGCAGGGTCAGTCTTACAGGAAGGGCTGAGGTTACCTTAGTGGTCTAACTTCAGAAATATGTAGATGAGCCCCCTATAGAAAATCTCCCTTCAAACTGTTCACTGGCATCTGAAATTCCTTTAAGAGGGAATAAAGCTTCCCTTTCTATAATTAAAGACAAAATCCTGTTCTTCCTGAGAGAGAGTAGTATTGGGTTGGCCAAAAAATTAGTTCGGGTTTTTCCATAAAATCTTATGGAAGAAGCTGAACGAACTTTTTGGCTAACCCAATAATATTGTCTTAAATTTATCCCAAAGGATATCGTATGATTACAAAAGCAGAGGAAATCCTTTCCCTAACTCTACATGGTTTGAGTGTGGGCTCTAAATAAAGGCTGCCTTGCACTTCCTGAGTATCTAAGTTAACTGGCTATAACCACATACCTTCCCTGGGATGTCACTGGTTAACGTCTTTCTCATGACCTTAAGGCCTTTGCTGTTTCTTTTTGGGCATCTGAATCTGGTTGCATAGGACTTGATGAATCCCCTGTTTTTTGGTATTTTTTTTCCAGTTTCTATCTACATCCCTATCTTTTGTCTGACAAAGAGCCCTGCAAAGGGTAGAGGAAAGAATACTCCAGGGACCAGGGGACCTCAGGGGTAGGCCAGGCTCTGTCATTAAGTAGCTTAACCTTGGACAAGCCATGAAAACTCTTTGGGCCTTTAGTTCCTCTGCCTGTTAAGTGGGAGGATGGGATTAGATATCTCCAAGGGGCTTTCTTACTACAAGATTACAGATTGGCTTTTCTTCTTTTCATTTTGTTCAGGGAAGCCTCTCCTTCATTACCAGCATCTCTCAACCCAAGTCAGAATTTTCTCATCAATCTGAGTCCTTTCAAGAGAATATAAGGAGTGGCCGTGATTCAGGGAGATGCAAGGGGTGCCCATAATCTAAGGGGTTGCCTGGTTCAGGGGGGTGCAACAGTGTCCGTGAGTCAAGAGGCCACGGTTGATGTCTCTTGGCAGGTTGTTGCCACCCCAGAAAGACACGGGCAGTGGGTTGCACATGCCGGCGTCAGTGCAACGGGGAGCAGGACTTTAAAACTCATCCTTGAATATGCAGAGCTCAAAGGGTCACTGGCTCACAGCTGTGGGCCAACTTGAATAGAAAGTTGACAAGATAAAGCAGAGTTTGGACAACCTTACAAAGTAGCAGACCCCGAATTCCTCATTTTCATGGATAATTGACCGTAGACTTCAATTTTAGGAACATGGCAGTGTATCTGTGTACAGTTTACTCCTCTTTCAGGTGATGGAACCAGAGCCCGCGGAGTGCGTGGGACTCTGTTGCCCTCTAGTGGCCGGAGTGGAGCAGAACGCGCAGCAACTCCCCCAGAGTTAGACTTCTGTTGGCTTGGCGGTGCAGCTGAGCCTGAGCCAGGGTTCACAGAGTCCCCCTGGAGCACAGAACATCCAGGGGGCTCAGGGAACCCTTTCAGCACACCTCCTGACTTGAGATGATGCAGAGGGTCTACCACCCCTCCTATTTCTGGGGGTAACATCGGCAGCACAGAGAGGTTTTTGTTTTGCCCAGAGTCATACAGTAGCCAGCTGCAGGGCTGCGACGTGAGGTCAGGTGTCTGTGTTTTGTGGGTAGCTGAGGCACCTGGAATCTGCTGTAACAGGTACACCTTTGCTGTGTCACTTCTGCCTCAGTCAGATGTCGTCTCTAGCAAACAGACATCGTTATGTGGTTTTCCAGTTACTACTTCCCAAGGGGAGCTGGTTGATGAGGATGAGGCTTTTTAACATCCGGCTTTGAAGAGAGCGTTATATGCAGCTGTAGCAGAAGGAGCCAGCGTCTTAGTAATTGGCCAGGGGTTGGGAAGGAGCAAGGCAGTCTGGGGGCACTTGTCATCGTTGGGACTCAGCAGCTTTGCAGAATATGTTATCATGGTTCATATTTTAAATGATTTTTTTAAGTAAAATTGAAGGTGGGTCTAGGTGGAGATTATTCCAAGAAGGCTAGAAGCCTAGACACTAGTTGCAAAAAAAAAAAAAAAATGAAATGAATTGCTGAAGGTCATACTCCTGTTGTTGATCTTGGGCTCAAGTAGAGGGTTCTTAGTAGGGTTCCCTTACTCTAACTTTTGCCCTTGGTAATAGGCAATTAAACAAGAGGATTAATTTATGGAGAGGCCGAAGAGCGTAGTAGGATGAGTAGATTATGCAGCATGACCTCTACTGCCAGGAGAGAGTCCAAAAGTCCATGAGGCATGGTCAAGGCTATATCTGGTATTCCAGTGCCCCTATCTTTTGGGCAGGAATGCCCAAGACCCAGCAAAACTCCTCTTCTTTGACTTCCCCTTCCAACAGTATAAGTCTTGGAAAAGGAATGGGTGGAAATAAGGCATTTTGTGGTGTTGAACAGGGGGTGCTTGAAAACACAGTAGCTTTCCATCGATGGACTTTTGGAATGTACCTTATGCTGGTAAAGCTATTGAGGGCTTAAATGATCCTCTTTTATAGCATGTTGCAATTCTTCCTTTGAACATGAGGAGCTTGAATTACCTTTTTTTACTTTATGATAGAAATGTAATCGTATTTCTCACTTCCTACTCTCTCCATTACACAGTTAACATATAACAGGCTGGTGCCTTCTAAAGACATTTCACCTAAAAGTACACATTTTATACTGGAGCCCATGCTCCTTGCCTGTACACTTCTTGTCTTCCAAGCTTTAGAATCACCATTGATTATTCCTCTTTTATTCATACTTCTCCAGCCCCCGTCACTACCCCAAACAGCACCAACCTCCATTTCAGTCATTCACTCAACCCTGCTGACTTTTTGTTCTAACAGCCTGAGATTAGGTTTTTAAAATTTTTTATTTTACTTAAGTATAGATTTACAATGTTGTGTTAATTTCTGCTGTACAGCAAAGTGATTCAGTTATACATATACATATTCTATTCTGTTATGGTTTACCACAGGATATTGAATAAAGTTCCCTGTGCCTGTACAGTAGGACCTTGTTGTTTATGCATTCTATGTATAATAGTTTGCATCTGCTGACCCCAGACTCCCACTCCATCCCTACCCCACCCACCCCCAGCAGCCACAAGTCTGCTCTCTACGTCTGTGAGTCTGTTTCTTAGATAAGTTCATTTGTGTCATATTTTAGATTCCACATGTAAGTGATAGCATATGGTATTTGTTTTTCTCTTTCTGACTTATTTCACTTAGTATCATAATATATGTGTCCATCCATGTTGCTGCAAACAGCTTTATTTCATTCTTTTTTATGGCTGAGTAGTATTCCATTGTATATATGTACCACATGTTCTTTATCCATTCACGATATTAGTTTTTAACCAGATCACTCTGTTTTCACTCTATGCAAAAATCTCTTTAGCTTTGGGAGGCCCTCGTGAGCTAACATGCCAAAAATACCTGTGGTGATTCTAAGGTATTTGCTGGGACAGGGTTAAATGTTGAGGAAAGAGAGGAAGAATAGGCAGGGGGGATGGGGGTCCCATGAGGAGAGGCTTGTTGGGTGGTGGTGGGAAGCTTGGGCCTCGCAGCTGCAGCTACAGGCTGGGCCAGGCAGTGGACGGCAGGAGGTGTCTTCAGAGACTTCTGGGTGCTGTTCAGTGCACTGCATGTCATGCCCTTCCTTTCCAGCTCACAGATGGCTGAGGTACCACCTTTAACTGGATTCCGTCATGTGTACTTTAGGGACAAGAGAGGGAGTGGCACATAAGAGGAGTGTATAGGGGTCCACTCATTACTCCGTTTTTTCCTGCATTGACACTGGTCCTGGGTGCCCAGCAGTGAAGCCACTAGAATTTGACCCACTACTTACCCAGCTTTCCCACTCCCAATCTGTTTGTTACACAGCAGCACAAATAGGGGGAGATGGCTTGGGCTTACGGGAGAGCAGGTGGCTCCTACCAGCTGGTGCTAAAAATGCCCCAACTTATAGATATTTATATTTCACTCATGCAGCCTTCCCTATCACACACACTGTGACGAAGTGAGGAATGTGTGCTACTTGTCCTTTGGGGCCTCGCTTCCTCTTCTCCATGTAATGCTGGCCTCCGTGTTCATACCTGATTACAGAGTTGAGAAGCCTTAGAACAGCCACCCTTACAGGTGGATCTCCTTTCTGTGCCTTTGGCTTCTGTGACATCTGAGTGCCCCCTTCTTTCATTCACTTTTAGAGGTTTACTTCCTTTGGCTGCTTATGAAATGCTTGTGCTCCTGAAGGTTCTGTCCTTGGCCTCCCTTTTCTTCTCCTAACATCTTCTTTCTGGACAAGCTCAACCATCTTCTTACTGTTAACGAACCTCAGATTCAAATCGCCAGCCCGGATCCCTCTCCTGGGCTTCACACCAGCTTCCTGTGAAACATCTGAACTGATTTGTCCCCCAAGTACCTCAGATAACACATCTAAGTCTGAATTCATTCTCTGCTGCACAAAAGGTGCTTCTCTGTTTCTCATTAGAAGAGTAGAAATAAATGGAGAGAATGGAAGACTTCATTTACTTCGATAATTACCTACACGTCTTCCTCTTGGTCATCCCGTCTGCCCCTCTACCTGTTACCTCTAATTTGTCACCAGGTCTTGGAATTCTACTTCTCAAGTATTTTTCCAGGCTGACCCTTCCTCTCTGTCTCTCCACTGCCCTCATTCAGGGTTTCATCAGCTTTATTTGGCCTCTGACATTGGCCTCCGTGTGTCCAGGAGCTGCATAGGTTAGTCTCTAAAAGAAAATCTGGGTACAGTTTTTAAACAAAATGTTATTTCAATAGAATTTGCATTCTTACAGAAAGTCTTCAAACACACTATTACAGTACCATGAATGAGTATAGGAAAGGCCGACAAATACCTTTTAGTGGGTTCCTAGTTTAAAAGAAATCCATCTGTGAGATAACATCACTTCCTGAGGTTCTCAAACAATGCCCAGAGCCATTATTTTTGGTCCTGTGTTAACTTTGTGAGTAAAATACAGAGCTTCTTCATGGTAATTTCCTATTATGTTTAGCTAACGAAGGTAACCCTTCATGAAAGTTTCTTGTCTCTCTATAGCCTGAAGAGTATGTATACTTGGAAAGTAGATTCCTTTTGGCACCTTCATCTTCTTCCATCTTGGTCCCTCCTACCAATAGTTGTAGATTTTATTCCATTCATGCTTCTTCCCGTCTGGCTTCCTGACATGCTCAGTTAAATTCTCCCCTCCTTGGGCTTCTCTTTGAAGATTAAGATCCTATCTCAGAAAATCTGGTCATTGAGAAGGTTGGGAAAATGCTAGCAGTTACTTTGGAGTTACCTTTGCCTAGCTCGGGATGGTATTGATAGGTGGACACAGCTTTAAGATTTGCTGTTCTACGTGAATCACAATGCAGTCGTCTGCGAGGTGCTGCTGACCTGCATGAGGAATCTCAAGGTCTCCCGTCATCCTCCTTTCAAACACTCACAGTGATTAATTCCATAGAAATCACTCTTGGTGCTCCACCTTCAGAAAACAATTTTCTTTTTTGAATACATATGGGATACCGAGGCTTCTCCCTGGAAAGAAAGTCTGGTTTGCTTTTCATATTAGTTATTTTTTTAATTCCAAGGAAATCTACCTCCAAAAGCAAGCAAAACGTCCTTCTCCCAAGTGACCGTGCCTTGGGTTTTAGATCCTGACTCATTGTTTTATCAGGCCTGCTCTCCTCTCTTCTTGGCCTTCAATCCAGGTCACCTGGGTTCTTTTCTCTTTACTGACTGTCAGCAGGGACTGATCTGCTGAGCGAGCAGGGATGACATGCAAGAGAAAGTGAACTGAGCAATTGTCCTAACTCTTCATGTCTGGTACATCACTCAGGGTCAGCGCGGCTTTAGTTGAGAGAGTAGTGAACTGAGGAACAACCATAGGGTCTCCAGAAGACTCTAAGGTATCTCCAGTTTCAGGGTGACCATTTTCTGGTCTGTGAGTCATGGTCCCATTTGCAGGGGGGTTTAGATCAGATGGAGTTGGATCCCCACTCTGATTTCTCATCACCCTGAACCCCTGGCTAGAGCTAGGAGTGTTGAGTGCCATTTGGGACCAGCCTGGTGTCTTTGGAGTCCTTGAGCAAAGATAACTTGGGTCAAGTCATGTCTTATAAACCCACTGTGGTGCTGCATCAGAGAAACTCCTTCAGAATGACCTTATCTGGAGAAGGCCCTTCATCCATGGCCTTCAGGCTGGGAATTAGGGTCAAGGGGCATCAGGAGCCTGCAGGCCTGTTCTGTACTCAGCATGGGGTGACAAGGCAGCACGTTGGCACTCTGGGGTCTTCCAATTCCAAATTCAACCATTTGTTTGCAGGTTTTTTTTTTTCTTTTCTCTTTTGAGGGGTAGTGGGCAGTAGACTTAAAAAAAAAACAAACCTAAACTTCCAAGCAAAATTGTTAGAAGCAGCATGCCCCTTGCCCATGCCTGGAATTGCTTCCTACCCTTTGCCTGTTTCCGGGATGCTCAAAGGTTTTCTCCATTGCCCTCTATTGCTTTCCCTTCTGCCCTGTTTGTTCTTATGGCATTAAAGGGCCTACCTGCCTACTTCACAAGGACCCTCATTTCTTTATCCATCATGTTTTCTTTTCTTTTTTTTTTTTTTTAGTCTTAAGGTCTGCAATCGAGCATTTTAACTGAAAGCCTGGGCTGCCTGAAGCAGCTGTGGGGTTCCCAGTCAACTGCCTTGTCCTCTAAAGAATGACTTCCCTTTGACAGTACCACTCGTGGAGAAACAGAGCCAGCGTAGAGGATCTTACAGATCATTCAGGAAGCGAGAGGAGTTATTGGAGGGTGGCAGGGGAGGACAGAAGATGGATTAATATTTTTTTCTTTATCACTTGGCATGTTAAACTTAATTATATTCCTTGGGAGACCTGTAAATAGTCATAATTAGGAATTATGATAATAGACACTGCAGCCTTACACATGTTCATCTTACTGCTTGCCTCTCTGTGACTGTGGGCTGTGATTAATACCAATCAACATCACTAGGACAAGACCTCTCCCTGCCTGTTGGGACCTTTTTGACTTTGGACGGCCAGTCTCAAGGGTCAGGAGCCCCTACACTAGCCCCATGAGCTAAAAAGAGTGACCTTCGCAGACTGAGTGAAGTCCTAGTTGTTGGCAGTGTCAGTCATGGCTATGAAAATAAGAATTTGGTTTCCAGATTTTCTACTTTCTCTTCTTCTGCCTTTGCCATTAAATTTTTTTTTTTTTTGTGAACTTGAAAATACCACTTATTCATTTATTTTTGTGCAGAGAGGAAGGAGGGTTACCAGGATAACTCTACACGCTTATGAAATGATCGTACAGAGGAAAAACCCCAAGAAGAGTGTAAAAAGGAAATCCCCTAATTAAGGGTCTCAGTTGAGTACCAACCACTCTAATAGGAAATGTAATTTTAAGTCAAGGCAAAATCCTGTTCAGCATTTCTGAGATCCATTCTCCTCCCCCCCCCCCCCCCGGCTATGTGGGCCTCTCACTGTTGTGGCCTCTCCCGTTGCGGAGCACAGGCTCCAGACGCGCAGGCTCAGCGGCCATGGCTCACGGGCCCAGCCGCTCCACGGCATGCGGGATCCTCCCGGACCGGGGCACGAACCCCCGTCCCCTGCATCAGCAGGCGGACTCCCAACCACTGCACCACCAGGGAAGCCCCCATTCTCCTTTTGATTGTCAATGTGAAAAAGTGAGAACTAGCTTACTTTTAACATAGCTGCTTGTCGGCCCTGAAAAGGATCTGAGAGGTCCTCTTTGTTCTGCAGATTTTATTGGAGAGGCGTTTGAGTCTAGGAGTTAAGGCATTAATTGGGCAAAGAGGCACAGCCACTCACGTGCCACTCAGAGGCCTGGGACTGGCAGTCTCCAGTGGGCGTATCAGAAGAAACCCTTAGGCTCTTCAGCCTCAGACACTTACAAGAACCCCTTAGTAGCCCAGTTTAGAATAACAATATAGATCCATGTTTAAAGTCAGCCCTATTTGCAGTACCATCCTTGCAACATGGATGTTATGACAGACCAGAGACTTGAATACCAAGTCCCACCTTTCAGGATAGTCTCAAATGATATTCAAGACCAGATTCAGAAAATACATGATCCTGAGCTTAGGGGATTCACAGTCAAAGGTTTTTCTTGAAACCTTTTCCTGAAAGCATGGTTCTAAAGAGACCCGGCGTTAAGGCAAAGGGTTTTGATTTTCTTTCTACTGCCTCTTCACCTTCCACCCCACAGGATGACTCCAAGTTGTCTTTGCTTCTTTTAAGTCCTAGTCTTCCCTGAGGCTCAAGAGGAACTCAGGCTGTATTTTGATGTGATGAGTCACCTTTGATGTCACAGTCCTCACTCTCCAAGAACAAGGAATCATTAGTATCTTGACGTCTAACTGTATAAGTGAAAGCACTTCCTTGGAGCTCAGAGAGAAAAGCTGAAGTCTCACACACAGATTCTGCTGGCAGTAAATGACTGCGCTTTATAAAAGGAGAGAGAAATTCTGTTTGGGTGATGCCATTGGAATGTTAAAAGAAATCCAGAGGGGAAAAAATCCAAGTGAATAATACATATTGGGTCTCTGGCCCCTAATTTGATATTCAGTCAGATCAAAACTAACCCTGTGAGATCTTGGAATATAATGTCATATAAAAATGCTCCTGGGCAAGGAGCTTTATTAATACACAGTAGTAAAAAATATGGGAGGCGCCATGTCTGGGTATTTTTCTATAAAATCTTTACTCATTTCACACCCTTTACAAGCACAATCCAAAACTGCTATGTTTAAACATCTACATTTGTTGGGATTTCTTTAAAAAAATAAACAGAGGAATCACATTTCACATGTGTTAAGTGGTATAATAGTAAATCGTATTTAACAAGTTGGGAAAGGCTTCAGTTTTCATCGGTGTACAAAATGTCTACATGTAAATATTGGACTCACTTTTTAAATGAAGGTGCTGCAGTCAGCCTTTTAAAAAATAATAAAATAATCATGCAGGTCAACATCGAATCTTCACGTGACTGCAGGTGTGTGAGTGTGTATGTGTGCGTGTCTACATGTTTTTAATTCCGTAGGATTAGCAGAATGACAAAATGTGTGAAGGAAGATAGCTGATGACTATTTTAAGCAGCACAAAAATGTGAGGAGGAGGTAGAGGATGAAAAGGAGAGAGAGAGAAAAAAATGATCAAGCAGGAAGAGGGACACGGGTATAAGACTAGAAGAAAAGAGAATTTCTTTAAACTAGAAAAATCAAAGGGATGTGTTTTCCCCTTATGGCAATAACCACTTTTTTCTAGGGCTTTATACATTAACACCTAAAAAATAGATTTGTGCTATAAATACAAGCTGTCTTCAATGCATATGTTTGGAATTATTTTCCCCTCTGATTCCTTTGTGGTCTTATGCCCTCATCTGACATTTTTAGTTAGGAAATACCAACCCAAGTTTTCTTTGATCGTGCTCCTTCCTTTGCCTGGAGACTTTGTGCCTTTTTCCCATAGCCAGTTTTAACTCATTCGGCCAGACTAGCTCAGCTGTTTCACCACCCAGAAAAACCTCCTCGTCTATCTTTGCCCTCTTTGTTTCTTGCTGTGTCTGCCAGCTCTGTACTCTGAGAGCACATTATATTTAAATGAATACTTACTGTCTCTCCCACGAGGCTGCTAACTACTAGCCCCAGAAGGGTATGGCCATGTCTTATTCCAGTCTGTATTCCTGGAGCCTAAGTAACATGGTGTCCTCAGTGCTCCCTAAATCTTCTTAAGCTTCAACGCATTACCATTTTAATGTTCCAATCCTCAGGGAAGCTGAGGCTTGCTTTCAGAGGAGACAGTCAGCTAGGGGTCATTTCTTGTTTAGCACCTGACCATGTGTTGGCAAACATTGTACGCTGTCTGTTGCAAAGTCAAAATATGTCCTTTCCACACATGGAGTAAGCCCTTATTGGGGAATAAACAATGATAGTGAATGTTTTCAAGTAATGTGTATATGTAAGTGTCTGAACTGCTATTGTGGTTCTTTGTTTAAGAGGAGGAAGCGTTTTCCTTAACCTTCCATGGCTTTAGGGAGTCTTCCTCATTTTCCTGCTTCCCATGTTCCTAGGATGAAGTCCCTGAGATCTGAGATTCTGGTGGGCATGCCTCGAATTTTTTTTTTTTTTTTTAAGAAAAAACTAAGTTTATTCTTGTCTAATGAAATTCACTAAGAGCCCAAGATGATAAAGGCCCACACATTCAGCAAACCCTTTTAAGTTAACCAAGCCACCAGGCTGTTTTGATCCCTCCACCAAGCACCCTGGCAGTGAGATGACCAAAACTGGCCTTCTGTTATCTTCCAGCATTCTTAACTCCCTTCGGGCAGAGTGGCCTCTCCAAGGTTGGTTCAGAACCATACTGCCAAAATGTCTTTCAAAGCCTCGGGAGGGTGAGCTTCCTTCAGCAGTCATATGGGAATAAGTAGGTTCATGGAAGACCAAATGGTTCAGACGGAATAAAACCTCTTCTAAGATCGTTTTCAAAAAGGGACACCAAAAAAAAAAAAAAAAGGGTAACAATTTAAGGCCCCGTTTAAAAGGCTTCTCCGTCAGGTTTAAGCTTCTCGTTTAAAAAACAAAGACCTAAGAGGAGGGGCCCGATCAAGAGGTAAACTGGTGGAGAAGGGGCGAGGTGCAGGAGAAAGGGAGGCAGGTGGCCGAGGAGGGGACGGGCTGCGACAGGTGAACCGGGAGGACGGCGGTGGCGCCCGCACAGGCGGCGGCGGCGGGGCCGAGCCCGGGACTTAAGCCTCCGAGAAGCCGGGCGCGGACAGAGCGCTGGGGTCACCGGGGAGCAGCGCAAAGGGGAAGACACGGAGCGGGAAAGGCGTGCGATGGGAACGGACTGGTTTCTACAGTTGCCCTTTTGCCTCACATAACTCACCAAGAGAATCACACCGAGAAGGCGGTGGAAAGGAAAGGAAATGCGAAGGAGCATCCGCAACCCCACACCTCTTGGGCCCCGCACGGCGGCCCATGCCTCGAATTTTTATGATCGTAGCCACATGGTCTGTTGGGTCTTAGGCTGTTATCAGCTTTCGTGAGGAGCCTTTGGTAGGTTTTAGAGGTGTGGAGGGAGAGCTCCATCTCAACCCGGGGGGAGCACCGCTTTCCCCCTACCTCAGGGTGCCCGATGATGTCTCTATTAATGAAAAGCATTCAGTGAAGTGGCATAATTTTATTACAAGGTCAGTAGTTTGAGGATTCAGAGATGAATCCTAAAATATGGATTCCTTTCCTGCTAGGCTTCCATGGCTAGTACCCTATCCTCCCTGCCTGCCTCTTGTGAGCTCCTTTATTAATCCCAAGGGACCAAGGTCTAAGAACTCAGGCAGGACAACTGCCTCTTTAGGCAAACCTCAGCTCTGGCCCACTGTCCTGAGACAGTGATCTTGCTTCCTTATGCTCAGCCCCCTGTGTCCTCACTGTCTCAGCCATGAGGAGTCTGCAGGTCCTCCTAATCCCCTCTTAAGGCCAGTTCTGTTATTGTGCACTTGACTATGTGCTTGGAATTGTGCTAGAGGCTGAGGATACAAGTACTGAGGGCAGAGTACGTGCTTAGTGACCGTATCAAGGAGCACTTTCCAATCAGATTTATTCCTATCAAATGTACTATTTGAGTGAAACTGGAGAGTTCCATTCTGGTAATTAATGGTAGAGCTAGGCGTGAGGTGTTGCTCTTCTCCAACTAAAGCCTCGGTTTGTTGAGGTTTCTGTGACTGTGTGTGTTTATTTAAGGAAATGGCAGTCTATCCTTCTTATTCATGCCCTCAAGTATTCACAGCCCCTCTGCTACTAGGGAACATTTTTGGCCTAGCATTTTTAAGATGCTAAAGTAAAAGAGCTGGCTTACAAATGGTCCCAAGTGCTTTTCTGGGCACCATGAAGGAAGTGAGAGCATGGCTATTAGGGGAAGCTTGAAGTTGGTTAGTATATAAGCAATGTGGGAAGATTTTGCTTTTAAGCCTTTGAAATGAAAAACAGAGACAGGAGTGAAATGGCCCTTTGCTAAGAGAAAAATGTTGAGGCATAAAAGGCACCAGAGACAAGAAACAATAGTTGGACCCTGAGGATGTTGGTAGAGATGGTAGTAATTCTACGTATGTTTTGGATGGGAGTTACCTGCTGTCCATTGGCATCAGAGGTCACAGTTGGAGTCCTTGATGTGGGTCTGAGATGTCAGAACTTCCCATACAGTTGTATTCTGGACACCCTAACCTATAATATACCTTCAGCCAAAAGAGATGTGCTACCAATGTGGCCATCCAAAGCCACTGTGTAGAACAGATATATCCCAGATGTCACTGTGTGTTAAAACATTTCTCTTTACTGTTTTAAAATAAATAGATCCACTCATTGATGTAAGCATGTATTTATGTGCATACTAATATACATATTGCACTAAAATCTCACTAGTTGGAACATGGTGATTGACAGGGAAGCACTGTTTTAGGAAGCCCGGTGTGTAGTGTAGTGTGGGCAAGGAAACTCTTCTTATTGATCCCTTTGTCACTGATCAATTGTATTTAATGTCAGGGAGGGAAGTTGGTACAGATTTAGAAAATAACCTTGTTTCTTTGTCAACTGAGATGGGTAACTCATTGAATCAGTAGTCATTTATGACAGCCAACGGTGTGCCGGGACATAGAGGTGAGTGACCCAGGCAGGGTCCCTGACCTCACGGAACATCACAGCACGGTATGATAATACTACCACTGAGGTATCGAGGGCTGAGAACACTTGGAGAAGGAGCAGCTGACTTAGAATAGACCTCACAAAGCTGCCTGGAGGAGGCAGGGCTTGAACTGTGTTGTGAAGGGTGAGCAGAGCACAGATAGACAAGGGGGAGGGGGAGAGGAGTTCCAGGAAAAGGGCTGAGCACATGGAGGCAGGTAGCCATGTGCAGTAGCTGGGGGGCTGTGGGTGGATGGGGACTGCAGGCACTAAGGCTGCTTTGGGGGGAGTGACTGGGGATGAGGCTGCAGGGGACAGCGGGGGCCAGATCCCAAAGGAAGTCAGACCATGACGGCTTTGAACAGCTCAGTTAGGAGTGGAGGTTCATCCTGAAATGGATGACTGGAGGCTTTGATTGACTTACGGGAGGAGGATGACACGGTCATCTCTCGACCTGGAAAGATCACTCTGGTTGTGATTTGTAGGAGGGAGTGGTTAAGGACAGGATGGAGGCAGGGAGAGGTCAGGAGATGATCTCAGTGAAAAGGAGTGAGATGGCACATGCGAAAGTAAACTTTAATAAGTCAAGATTCTAATGGAAGATGCTATTAATTAAACTGACTGTGTATGAGGATGGTACAGTAAGCCAGGCCCTGGGAAAAGCAGTCAGACTGCTTTCAACTTTGGGGTGAAAAAAGGAAATGAGTAGAAGATGATAAAACTAGGCTCTGTGATATTCCTATATTTTATAGGGAGACAGTACAACTTAATGGTTAAGTACTAGAGCTTTGAAGTGTGACAGACTTGGATTTGATTCCGGGCTTGGCCTCTTACCAGGTGTATGACCTTGGGCATGTTATTGACCCTCAGTTTTCTCATCTGTTGAGTGGGGTAATACCAACATGTGACTCAAAGGGTTCTTGTGAGAATTCAGTGAGAATGTACATGTTAAGAACTTTTTAGTACCTAGGAAGTGCTGAGTAAATGGCCACTTTCTTATTTTTGTAATTTGTAATTAAAAGCCAGAAATGTAGTAGAAAAGGCATGGCACAGGTGTTTATGGGTTTTGAGTTGACAGGAAACTAAGCTGTAGTCTCCTTCTGACAGCTAGTGCACAATTTTCAGGGCTCTTGGAAAGGATCTGTGTCATAAGCAAATTCATGCATGATACCAGTAAAACTGGGGATCCCCAGAGAAGTGAATTCACAGCCCTGTTTACCTTCCACTGTGTAACAGGACGAGAGAGAGAGAGAGAGAGAGAGAGAGAGATTATGGAAGGGAGAATTATATTTGGGAAGACGAAGAGATTGGTCTAACTTCTTAGCCTTTCTAAGCCTCATTTAAAAATGATGTTCAACTTTAAGCTGACAGCCTGTGTAACCAACATGCAGAAATATATATATATATATTTTGCGGTACGCGGGCCTCTCACTGTTGTGGCCTCTCCCATTGCGGAGCACAGGCTCCAGATGCGCAGGCTCAGCGGCCATGGCTCACAGGCCCAGCCGCTCCGCGGCATGTGGGATCTTCCCGGACCGGGGCACAAACCCGTGTCCCTTGCATCGGCAGGTGGACTCTCAACCACTGTGCCACCAGGGAAGCCCCCAGAAATATTTTTAAAAGTTGGGCCAACACTTAAAAATTGGAGATTTTACTCAAAAATAGAGATTCCTGGATTCTGTTTAAAAAAATCAGAGGATCTGGCTAACCAGGTTCCTTTTCCTCCAAGGGCACAAGGGCTGCTGTCCCTCTTGGGTGAAGAGTCAGTTTTCCAGTTCTCTCCAGGCCCATCACTCCGGGGTCTGTGCTAGTCACTTATGACGGCCTCACTTCTCTTACATGTAACTGGACTGATGCAGTGGTTTCTAAAGTCCTACATAAATTTACAGATCCATAATTCTGTGAAAAAATAAATATGTTCTAGAAAAAAATATACGGATTGGGCAGAGCCCAGCTATGAATGTCCTTTGTGAAATTGGTTTCTCTGTTCTGAATGCTGAACATTCAGAGGTCTAAAACCATTCCCTAGGGTTGGCAGCAGGGTGGAGGTGAAGCAGTGTGGAGGCCGGGGAGTGTGGGGGAGAAGAGGGTGGAGTAAGGAGAGGAAGTCTGTGATGATCTCAGGACCCCAGTCTGCTGTGCTCCTGCAGAGCCTGAGTTGAGAGGCAGTGTGGAGGAGGGTCTGCTGGGTAGGGCCACTGGAATATAGATTGTGTTTGCGAAGTGGCTGATTTATCAGGTGCACAAACAGCTCTGTGCTGTCCTTCCTTCTGTCACAGTCCCCTGGCCCTCCTCTCTTTCCCCCTCTGACACCCCATCCCCTGACAGCATTTGCCCCCCCCCCCCCACCTGACTCTCCCATGCTTTCCTGGCAGGTTCACCAAGAAACAACCGGGTCTCCATGGCAACGTGAAGACAGCTGAAAAATGGCAGCTAAATGCAGCTGCCCCTCATTTAGTATCGACTCTGGCACTGACAGAACAGATAATGGGCAATAACACACCATTATGTTGTGGGAAAATGAAATGCTTCAGCAGAAGGCTGTCATGCTGGGGGGATTTATTTGTTACTGTACCAGCCCAGATTTCTCGTTACTTCCCTTCCTTTCTTTTTATTCCTCCTTTCTCATGGCAGAGTGTTTTTTTTTTTCTCTCTTCCTCATTTCTTTCCCATTCCTCTCTTCTATAGCTTCTCTTTTTGTACTTCTTCTTTCCATTTTCCCTCCTTTTCTTCCCTCTCTGAATCACTTATGAGTATATATGAAAGCATACATATATAATAGTAATAGCAATTACCTGCATAATGACTTACAAGTTACAAAAATGTTCAAGTATGTCTTCTTTTTCCATTTGGATGATGAGACAACTGTGTGAGATGAGTAAGGCTCGGTTACTGATATTTATTTTACAGATTTTAAAAAGGGCTCAGAGAAGTTGAACGATTTGCCCAGGGTCAGGTAAGCATGGTAAATGTCAGAACCTTCATTCCACCCCAGATTTCCTGGCCCATAAAGAGGGTTCTTTCCTCTTTACTTAGTGGAAACTTGAGAGTTACCAATCCCTACTCACTTTATCAGGGTCCTGTTTCTAACTGAGTAATCCTCAGCCCCAGAACAAGGCCCCCAGGCTTTGGGACTTAGAAGGAAGGTCTTTAGATCTTTGCTTTAACAGCCTCTTGCAGATCCTGCCTTGGGTTGTTGATAAGTGTGGATTTATGTTTGTTTTTATTTTTTTAAATCCAATACACCTCTCTCTGCTTATTACCTATCATTGTATCATTGTGTAATCACATAATCTTGGCACACAGAAGGGACACAGTGTACTCTCTGAATTGAAAATAGGGGCATTTTGGTGGGTGTCAGCTTTCCCTTTTGCCAAAAGACCACACAGTCCATTGAGAACCAACGGGCCTCACTGATGGGCTTGGAGCCCTCCTCTAAGCTGTTGCCATTGATTAAGATTTCTTTCTTAGACCTTCTTGGTTGGATCTACATACAGCTCCTGTCTTGTCTTTTTTTAAAAATTAATTAATTAATTTATTTATTTTTGGCTGCCTTGGGTCTTCGTTGCTGCCCGCGGGCTTTCTCTAGTTGCGGCAAGCGGGGGCTACTCTTCGTCCCGTCTTGTCTTGAATATTATCTAGTGGACTCGAAAGTATAGAGAGATCTGGGATCAAGTTCCTGAGTTCATTTGGTCTTGGGAGGTTTACAAATAAAACGAGAATGGATATTTGAATTATGTTTTCATTTCTGGTAGTGGTGGATGAGGAAAGAACTGAGTAACATAAAATATATATGGACATCTAGAGGAGGTACAGTGTATGTAATAAATATAGTGGCTTTTTAATCCTAGGAAAGAAGGCTTTGTGCTGATAAAGAGAGCAATGCTTGTATTTCACAGCAGGGGTTTTTAACCTAGGATCTCTGAACTCCTTAAAAACGTTTGCAAAATTTTGTATGGACACGGCGGTACAGTGTAGTGGTTCAACCCACCAGCTTTGGCAATACCAATGTCTTTGCTTTGCCACTTGCCAGGTCTGTAGCTTTGGAAAAGTTACCCTCATGAGGTGTTGCATTTTTCAACTTGTCTGTGACTCAAACAAGAATTGCTGTTTTGTATTGTTCCTCTTCTGTCTTTCTGTCTGTGATGTTTTCTTTTTCTTTCTTTCTTTCTTTCTTTTTTTTTTTTTTTTGAATTCCTGCACGCTGAAACTCTTCCTGCAGATTCTATTCTCTGGAAGGCAGACCCATTTTTAGCTGTGGAAATTCAAATAGGCCTCTGGAAAAATGCTCTCCAGGTGGTGAGGAAACTAAGGAGATCAGGCTGCTAAAATTATGGACAGTCTCTGGTTGCTGCTGCATAGTTTCAGTGCCTGTGCAGTTATTTACTGTGGATGGTTCCTTAGAGTGAAATGAACCTTCATGGCATATCATGCAATCATGGAATGTTAGAACTGGCAGGAGACAGAGATTTTTCCACTGCTACGGTCTCTCTGTCCAAGTCCTCACTGCTTGTAAAGCAACTCCTTGGCCAAAGGCTTCCTTTGCTAACCAACCCCCTTGCTATATGGTCTCTCTGCCCCCTTTAATTTGCTTGACTGCTTTAAGTTCTTAAGTGGATTTATTGCCATCATTCACCTAAGGGTGTATAATCTAAAAATAGAAAACATTTATTCAGTATTTATACTATTTTAGTAGTTGTATTTTCTTTTTAAAAAGCAAACTTGGCTGGCTCATAAGATGAGTGCTTTGAGGATTGAGAAATATTTGTAAATGTTTTATTTTGATAAAGTTTAAAATTAGATTTTAGCATTTAGAAGACTGTTTAGAAATTGCCCCATTATCAGATTTTGTTGTTGTTCATTATTCAAAGAAATGTAAGAATAATAAGTCCTTTCTCCAGCTGTTGGAATTTTGGAACCTCCAAGACAATTGCAAATCTAAAGTTAACAAGAGAAAAGGGTGTGCAGCCTTATACCAGAGGAAGAGTTGCCTCATGGCCCATGAACTTTCTTCCATAGGAAAGGCATGTGACTAGCCAGAGAACTTAAGACTTAGTTTTTATATCAGGCAGATGAGCCAAGAGCTGGGCTAGAGACAGCAAGTAGAATTAGTGGAGAATGTTGGAAGTAGTCAAACATGCTGTGAGGTGAGAGGGCAGCAGCAGGGACAGAAGTTCACCCAAGGGAGGCCAGAGAAGAAAATCCTAACAGACTAGCTCAGGAGACCAGATCTTTTAGGGCTTAAGCAAGAGCCTCAAGAGAACGCAGGAGAATCGAATGTACTCTTAAACCAGAAAAGCTCAGACATCACAGAGGACTCAACATTTCTTAGGGAACTAACATTTCTTAGTAGCATCATTAAAGCATCGGTGAAATAACTGATGTTCATCAAGATCATAAAATCCTAGACCCTTTGGGTTGGATGGATCTTAGACATCATCTAGCTCTGGGCTACTCAAAGTGTTTCCTACAGATCAGTGCTGTCCAAGACTATTACTCATCCATAAGAATAAAATATGGAAACTGAGGGCTTCCCTGGTGGCGCAGTGGTTGAGAGTCCGCCTGCCGATGCAGGGGACATGGGTTCGTGCCCTGGTCCGGGAAGATCCCACATGCCGCGGAGCGGCTGGGCCTGTGAGCCATGGCCGCTGAGCCTGCGCGTCCGGAGCCTGTGCTCCGCAATGGGAGAGGCCACAACAGTGAGAGGCCCATGTACTGCAAAAAACAAAAAAACAAAAAAAACAAACAAAAAACACCTTGTTTTACATAAGAGAAGATAGAGGATTTATCTAACAAAGTCTAGAAGAGATAGAGGCAGAACCACAATAATACTGTACCAACAATTTTTTTTAATTAAGAAAATTATGCCCAACATACTCTGTTTTCTAACACAAGGAAAGCATGGAATACATTTTAGAAATATTTCATTAAAAATATTAAACATTTGAAGTCTTTGAGCTTTTAAAGGTTTACTCTTTCCTCTGCAGAGTCCACATTTCAAGTGAGGTTTTGCTCTGTATATAGACACAACTGTATCACCCTACAGAAAACATATTTTACACTCAAAGTTTTGTTGCTCTCTGGAGGCATTACTTTATTTCTGGGAATTCTTAAAGAATATAGGGTCATGCTAACTGGCAATTTTATGGGTCAGTTTTGCCCAAGGCACTCTTTAATGGTGAACTAGGTACTGAAAGAACTTTTGTGGGCCCTTCTGATGCAACTTAGGGCACTATTGTGATAATAGTCTAGATGGGGACTCCACAACTAATGGAATGCTAGGGGCCTCAAAGCATGTGTAAGCCTCCTTCGGTGCCCAGTTTATTCCGCTGAATGGTGTGGGCCCAGGTAGAGCAGAGCCTAGATGTGCCCTTTGGACATCCCTGTACCCACTTCCATGAGGTTCATGGACAGATAAAACAACAAATGTCTGGACACTTCTCCCACTGCCCTGCTTAGGTTAGACTGGTTTTCTCTTACGGGTTGAGGTTTTGAACCAGCTGGAAGTAGAGACTATCATGGTCATCACAACACCACACCTGTTTTACAGGTGAGATAATAAGAGCATCTCATCTGTAAAACATTACACTTTTATCTCATTCGGTCCTCACCATAATCCTATAGAATTGGCAAGACAACTACTATTAGATCCTTTGTTTTAAGGAAGGACAATAAAGGCCTCAAAGAGATGAACAGATGCTGATTTTATCCCCCAATTAAAACTCAAATCCACCCACATGTGTCCTTCTCCATTGTCACTGTCCGATTCTACACCTAGCAACAGTCTCCTTGCTTCACTCTTAGACCTTCCAATTGATTATTTACATAAATGTCAGAGAGCTTTTTTTAAAAGTATAAATCATATAATATCACTATAAGCTTAAAATCCTTTCATGGTTCCTATTTTTTTTTTTTTTTTTTTTTTTTTTTGGCGGTACGGGGGCCTCTCACTGTTGTGGCCTCTCCCATTGCGGAGCACAGGCTCCGGATGCGCAGGCTCAGCGGCCATGGCTCACGGGCCCAGCCGCTCCGCGGCATGTGGGATCTTCCCGGACCAGGGCACGAACCCATGTCCCCTGCATCGGCAGGCGGACTCTCAACCACTGTGCCACCAGGGAAGCCCCCTATTGTCTTTTTAGATTAAAGTCCAAACTTTGTGGCAAGGTTTGCAAAGCCCACCACGATCTAGCACTTGACCACCTTTGCAACCTCATCTTATGCTGCTCTCCCCTTAATCCTGATACATTGCCCCCAACAGCTTTCAGACTCATCAGGCTCTCGCCCTTGCCAGTCTCTCCTTCCCCGTTCTCCCAATGGCTAACTTGTGGTCATTTGCAGGCTTCAGTTTTAATTCCGCTTCCTCAGGAGGACATCCCTGAATCTTCAGTCTAAATGAGCCCCTCCCACTTTCTCTTTGCTATTACACCAGCCTGACCTTGTCTTCACAGAGCTTGACACAGTTCACAGTTATGTTCGCCTGTGGGCCTCTTTGTTTGAGGGCTGTCTCCCTCACCTGACTGCAAGGTTGATGAGGACAAGATCCAGGGAAACTTGGTTTACCAGTGACTGTTCAGCACATAGCTCACTGCCTGCCTCAGAGCCGGACTGCTATACATATTTGTTAAATAAAAAGCGGGGGGGGGGGGTGATGATGGGCCGAAGAAGGCACAGATGGGCAAGAGTAGTGTGAGGCAGTGCCACTCTGCCTCTGAAATAATTCCTAATTCCCTTTGGTTTTGTTCTTACTTAAGACACGACCAAGGGTTCCCGGCAGAGCATGCAGCTAGACACGTAGTGGGAGCTTAGTACACGTTTGAATATATGAACCAGTGTGTAATGAAAGAATGAATGGTATGTATGCATCAGAACAGATTCCCCTGCTGGGCTTTCTTTATGTATATGGTGTTAGAATGTCACTGTCCCCAAGTTGCACTATCCTCTTCCCTGCTTTCAGTGGACTAGAGACCCCCCTCCCCTGCACCCACTGCTGCACTTGAACCAGATAGCCTCTGACCTATCATTTTCCCTTTCTCTTGCCACTGCAGAAGTCTGTTCTGAGTGAGGAAGCAGCTTGGTTATAAAACAAAAGCTCTGATTTTTTTTTTTTCCTGAAAAATACCATCAGGACGAAGGCTATGAGTAATACACATAATTGAAATAAATGGCAGCTAACTGCAGAAAACCATCTCCCAGCTGTTGGAGGAAGGAAATTGCTGACAGCCGGTTCCCATTGAGTGGCTACCAAAGGAGAGGGGCCCATAGGAGCAGGAGAGACTACACATCACCATCCCGCAGCGCTCCAGGGCTGCTGCTTTTTTTTTTTTTTTACATCTTTATTGGAGTATAATTGCTTTACAATGGTGTGTTAGTTTCTGCTTTATAACAAAGTGAATCAGTTATACATATACATATGTTCCCATATCCCTTCCCTCTTGCATCTCCCTCCCTCCCACCCTCCCTATCCCACCCCTCTAGGTGGTCACAAAGCACCAAGCTGATCTCCCTGTGCTATGCAGCTGCTTCCCACTAGCTATCTACCTTACGTTTGTTAGTGTATATATGTCCATGCCACTCTCTCACTTTGTCACAGCTTACCCTTTCCCCTCCCCATATCCTCAAGTCCATTCTCTAGTAGGTCTGTGTCTTCATTCCTGTTCTGCCCCTAGGTTCTTCAGAACAATTTTTGTTTTTTAGATTCCATATGTATGTGTTAGCATACAGTATTTGTCTTTCTCTTTCTGACTTACTTCACTCTGTATGACAGACTCTAGGTCCATCCACCTCACTACAAATAACTCAATTTCGTTTCTTTTTATGGCTGAGTAATATTCCATTGTATATATGTGCCACATCTTCTTTATCTGTTCATCCGATGATGGACACTTAGGTTGTTTCCATCTCCTGGCTATTGTAAATAGAGCTGCAATGAACATTTTGGTACATGACTGTTTTTGAATTATGGTTTTCTCGGGGTATATGCCCAGTAGTGGGATTGCTGGGTCATATGGTAGTTCTATTTGTAGTTTTTTAAGGAACCTCCATACTGTTCTCCATAGTGGCTGTATGAATTCACATTCCCACCAACAGTGCAAGAGGGTTCCCTTTTCTCCACACCCTCTCCAGCATTTATTGTTTCTAGATTTTTTGATGATGGCCATTCTGATCGGTATGAGATGATATCTCATTGTAGTTTTGATTTGCATTTCTCTGATGATTAATGGTGTTGAGCATTCTTTCATGTGTTTGTTGGCAGTCTGTATATCTTCCTTGGAGAAATGTCTATTTAGGTCTTCTGCCCATTTTTGGATTGGGTTGTTTGTTTTTTTGTTATTGAGCTGCATGAGCTGCCTTGTAAATTTTGGAGATTAATCCTTTGTCAGTTGCTTCATTTGCAAATATCTTCTCCCATTCTGAGGGTTGTCTTTTGTTCTTGTTTATGGTTTCCTTTGCTGTGCAAAAGCTTTGAAGTTTCATTAGGTCCCATTTGTTTATTTTTGTTTTTATTTCCATTCCTCTAGGAGGTGGGTCAAAAAGGATCTTGCTGTGATTTATGTCATAGAGTGTCCTGCCTATGTTTTCCTCTAAGAGTTTGATAGTGTCTGGCCTCACATTTAGGTCTTTAATCCATTTTGAGTTTATTTTTGTGGCTGCTGCTTTCGCCATATCACCATCCCGCAGTGCTCCAGGGCTGCTGCTTTTGCCAGAGATGCCCTGAGGGCTCTGTCTCATGTGTGAGCTTCTCCATCAAATTGTAGTGTCATTGGTTTTTAGGGCTGGGGCTTGGAGCTGGGCTTTCTATGTCTGGGGATGACTTGGCAGTAGGTATCTCTGTCCTACAGAATGGGCTTTTAGAATCCTTCTGTCGCCGGCAGCATTACTGCAAACCCCAGGCTGAATCTCCTTATAAGGAGACAAGATGCTTCTTGACCTGTTTCATTACCTTCTTCTCCCCTTTCCTTGTTCATCCATCCTATGCCAGTGGGATGGGGAGAGCAGTGGGGAGGAAGATCTGGATTCCTGCCATGAGTCTGCTCTGTGATCCTGACAGACCTTTCACCTTCCTAGGCCTTAGTCTGCTCAGTCTATGTAATATGAGATATAAGACTGGAAGATTTCTGTCCTCTCAGTTCTAAGAGTCTCTTAGAAAAAAAAAATGATATACTTACAAATTATAAATGTATATACATTACATCTATCTATCTATCTATCTATCTATCTAGATATTTATCTCCTACTGCCCTTCTTCTCAGCCCACTGTTTTACATTCAGCACCCCAAAAGTTATATGGCCCTTGTGACAGTGTTAATATGTGTCTGGCTGAACTAGTACCTAGATCAGGTGAAGGACTTTATGAACACATAAATCAGAAGACAGGAAACCTGAAGCTAGACATTCACCCAGCACACCCACACCATTATTACCAAGAATGTGAGTGCAGAACTCAGGCCTGTACATGCTGGGAAGTCAGCTGAAGGACAGTGTCAGCACACCCCAGCTTTGGAGTTCAAGGCACCGCAATTCCCATCCCTCTGGAAGATCGTGTGCTCTGTGAATGCTGACTCTGGAAGTGCACACTCTTAACATCAGGGCCTAGAGAATAGCTGGGAGAGAATGTTCTCCCAGAAGAGCTCTCCTTCGTGAGCTTCCTCCGTGTGCTCTATACTGTTTCGTCGTCTCTTTTTATCCTCAAACAACCCAAGAAGTAACGCTCTCTTCTTTATATGAATAAGAAAACCGAGGATCAGGGAAGTTAGCTGCTTTTCTTCAAGGTTCCCCTGTTAGTTGCAGGCATCAGTAGTAACATTTTTTTAGTGCTTTGGTGCCAAAGAAGAAAAAACAATTTCTTTCTTCAAATAGAAGGGGACTTCTGGAGGGGTTAAACGGGGAATATAGCATTATTAGAACTTCAGGAATTTTGCTTCTCTCTCTGCCCTCTGATTAGCCTTGTGACTTTCATGTGTGACACCCTAATGCAGTGGCTGTGTTCTACCAGTCAATTTTGGAACCTTATATAATGGACCTTTAAACCCATTACTGTTGCAACCAAGATTATCTCCTTGAGGAATTCCATCAGAGAGGGAGGGAGGGCCATTATCCAGAAGCCAGAAGTCTTCACCTGCTGCCTGCATTTTCTGCAGAGCTCCTCCTCTACCTCAGTTGAGAGTCACAGGATGTTAGTGAGATCAAAAGCCATTGAGCACTGGGGAAAGGTCGAGGACCCCTGCCCTCTCGTCACACCTTTTCATATGGATGACCCTGCTTCTAAAATTATATTCTGAATTTTCCATTTATTCTCGCTGCTATGGACTGAATGTTTGTCCTTCTTCCCCCAGTCCCTCAAATTCATATGTTGAAGCCCTAATGCCCAGTATGATGGTGTTTGGAGGGACTTGCCTGGTGGTCCAGTGGTTAAGAATCCACCTTTCAACGCAGGGGACATGGGTTCAATCCCTAGTCGGAGAACTAAGATCCCACATACCGCAGGGCAACTAAGCCCGTGCATTGCAACTACTGAGCACGCGGGCCACAGCTAGAGAGAAGCCCACGAGCCACAGCAGGGGATCCTGCATGCCGCAATGAAGATCCCGCATGCCGCAATTAAGACCCGATGCAGCCAAAAATAAATAAATAAATAAATGTTTTAAAAAATGATGGTATTCGGAGATGAGACCTTTGGGAGGGATCAGGTTTATACAGGGTCATGAGGGCAGAGCCCCTGTGGTGGGATCAGTACCTTAAAAGAAGAGGAAGAGAGCACACTTGCTTTCTCCATCATGTGAGGATACAGCAAGAAGATGGCCATCTGCAAACCAGGACCTTGATCTTGGACTTCCCAGACTCTAGAACTGAGAGAAACAAGTGTCTGTTGTTTGACGCCACCCAGTCTATGGTATTTTGTTATAGCAGCCCACGCTAAGACACTTGCCTTGTAGGTGAAATAGGGCTAGGAGATATCTTACAGGCATGGGATTTCTTATTTTTATTCTCTTGGGAATCAGTTAGCAAGTTGGCATACTGGTGGTAGGGCCTGAAGAAAGGAGTAAAACACCAAGTGCATTTGAAACAATTCCAACTTTGAGACACTTTTTATCATTTCAGACAAATGCAGATAGAATGTTTACCCTGGCCCTTTACGTAATATTTGGATAGCACAGTTCTTAGCTGCATGCAGATAATGTGTTAGATGGCTAGAAAAATAACCTGCTTGAACTGCTTCTGATTTATTCCCCCTCCCTCTCATGTCTTTGTTCACAATAAGCACATCAATGTAGAGCAGCTAGAAAATGAACACTTCTTTATGAGAGGTACAGGTGGGTTCTGGTGGACGCCACTGCATCTCAGAATAGCAGATATAGCAGAAGGGGGAATCATTGAAAAATCAGGCCCACCCTTTCCCAGAGTGGATGGTGGTGGTGTTTATTGGTGTCTGGGAATCAGAATATGGAGGAAGATGAGAGGACTGTCTTAGTTTATGGTTGGAGATTACATTGAAAGCCAAGTAAGATGATGATGATGATGATGATGATGATGATTATGATTTGTCAAGTGGTTACTGTATGCCAGGCTCTGCTCTAAATGCTTTACATGTGTTCCTTTGTATCTCACCACAACCCTAGGTGAGACTTGCTGTTATGATGTTATTACACCCATTTTATAGGTGTGGAAACGGAGGCTTAGAGAGTTTAAATAACCTCCCAAGTTCACATTGGTTAACCATGAGAATCAGGATAAGAACTTTCCTCAACTCCCAACGAGTTACCAAACAAGTTAAGAGTCTCCATCAGTTTGGGAAGGATTGTGATTCTGGAAGGTCTAATCTTTCTCTCAACTTCAGAAGGACCTGCCAGTATTTTAAAGGAATGTTTAATTCCTTTGAGTCATAAGCTGTCAGAGTAAGGAAGAACATGGGCTTGGATGGAGACTGAATCTGAGTCATGTTCAGTCTAGTTCCTGAACTAGAAAATGCAGAGAACTAACAACATGTAGAGGAGATATGTTTTGGAGCCCTGTTTGCTCTTGCATTGTCCCCCAGTTATGTGAAGCACCTAGAAAAATTCCTTTCTGTTTTTCAGATGAGAAGCAGGAAGGAATAAGAGTTAGCATTTTCTTCTCCTTAATAAAATCCCTTAAGTGTTGACTTCACTAATTATGTATTTTCCTAATTTAGTTATGTTAAGCTAAAATTTACCTTTGAACATTGTGGGTTGGGGAGGATTTATGAAACAAAATGAGAAAATGGCTATTCTGTGGGGTCGGGTCAGTAAGTTAGTACCAATCCCAGCTACTTCAGAACAATTATTTGTATTCAAGTAACAAGTGCACTAATTTCAAAAGAATATCAATTTTTAAGTCTCTTGCAAGATTCTCACATACATATAGCAGAGCTCTTTCTTCCCTTATATCCTTGGAGATAATAAATGAGCATTTCTTTCAAAAAGCATTTGTTAATTTTTAAAATTCAGTCATACTGATCTTTCTTCCAATTAGGATGAATTAGTGAGATTTTATTCTGTTACATTGTGTGTAAGTACTGTTGTCCTCATTTGAATCATTGGCTTTTACCCCAATGCCGTCTGTTTTGGTTGATGCATTTGCTTACGTCTGTTATTTGGGATAGCATTTAGGAAGCTGGCACTTTTGAGTGAGGTGGACTGATCTCCGAAATGAATTTGGACATTTGGACACTTGTGACGGTGGGGTTGGCACTATACAGGTGGTAGACTCTTACAGATTTAAACACAGAGTTCATACTTACAGCCTATTCTAAAACATTGGTTCTCTGAGATGAGATTTTTCTGGTTGGCAATAAAATACTTCATTTTGTAATTTAAAGTTAAAAGGTGAAATGGGATGGAGCTGGGTCAATGCCCTGTGGTCCTTCTGAATTAGTGATTACTTGGAAATCCCCACCCCCCAAGAGATCCCAGGTTGAACAACCTTTTTTTTTTTTTTTTTAATTGTTATTGTTGTTTATTTCCTTCCTTGAGCTTGTCACAATCTGTAATCATTTTATTCACCTATATGTTGTTTATTCTTCATCTCTTCCCTTATATATTATAGTATATAATCCCCACAAGGGGCATAACCTTTGAGATAGCATTCACTGCACTCAATTCTTACCCAAGACAAAACCCTTGTGTGACTTAGGACGATGAACAGACATGTTTCAAAATGGTGATGGCACAAGTATTGAAAGGATACTTTGGTATATCTCATTCACTTTCTGTAGGCCTTTTGTTCTGTGATGGTTACTTTATCATGTAAAATTCAGCTGATATATCTTGTGGTCCTGCAGAAGCCTTTCACTGTGGCCAGAGGACATGCCTGGGAATCTGGGGCCTGGGAATTCCCTCAGAGGATTTTTCTCTCTTCCTTTTGGCCTCACAAAGTAATCTTGAGCTTTGGAAAAAAAATCCTAAGAGAACTGAACAGCCTTCTGCTGACTTCCCCACTCTCTTGGAGCTTATAAACAGCACAGCTTCTTAATGTGGTACAAGACCCCCTCCCCCCGCCCCTCCTCTCCCATGAGTGCAGGATGATTCGGGTACAGAGTAAGGAAGGCGCTCGGGGTTATTAGCAAGTCCTCTTCTTCCCGCAAGGCCACGAGCTCACAAGATTTGTAGGAGAAATGTTCTGGATTGTGTATTTCTTGACCTTTACATATTTTCATCTTTTAAACTTTGCAAGGCAGAAGCTTTGTCTTAGAAATTGTTGTTCTTTTGTACTAAGATCCTTTGAAGTAACTGATATGACTTGTTTTAATATTTAAAGTGTGATTTTTCGTAGGCTGCTAATAGTGAGCATTACCGTTTATTACTTACTAATGACCCCAGCACAGTGCTAAAGGCTTTCCATATATTATGTCATTTAGTCTCGACAACAAGCCTATGACTTACAAGTTATTACTTTTTTCTGATTTGCTGATGAGTAAACTGAGGCTTAAGGAAGTTAAGTAATTTGCTGAAAAATCAGATGACTTCTAAGGAAAGGTGGGATTCTGTCTGACTCCAAAGCTTGAGCAATGTTTCAGCACTGCCTTTTTTTAAAAAAAAAAATATTCTGTATGTTAACCCTGTGTTTTCCTTATTACTGGGCTACAGAACTCAGATTTCATGAGAATTTGTGGTTCTGATCTCTCGAATTCTTCAGTAGCCTTGATTATTGACCCTTATCTCTTTCCAGTAGAGAGGAAGAGTTGTTTTAAAATGGGTGTCTGTTTACTTAAGAAAGGCCTTTGGCTACCTCTAAAGTGTGGAGAATTCTTTTTGTCCACCAACATGTGAATACTCTCAAATGGTTAGTTGATTTGTTTGCTGACATATTTTAGTCCCCCTCTCTTTCTGCAGAGAGCATAAAGGACTGGCTATAGTAGATTCCATTTTCTACACTAGCACACATGCCCCTCACTGTGCAACGAGGGGAATAACAAGAACATGATGGAAAGGAGGTTCATGGTTATAGGGCTGGACACCCAGTGGGCATATAATGAATCCTTGATTATATCGTGCCCTCTCCTTGGCTTTCGGCCCATGTAGATTTCCTCTGGGCTGTCGCTGAGAGCTGACACCTGCAGATTTGTTTACTTTACATATGCAGCTAATAGTCAAAATGCTTTCTCCACGTCACATGGAGGCAGGGCAAGCATTATGCACAGTCAACATTGACAGCTGCTAGGAGATGGGATTTGAGGGACTCCATGGAGTTACCCCAACCAAAACCAAAATAGTCCTTCCAAAGCCTGGAATATCCCAACTGGGGCTTGATTCCATTGGATTGAGCAATGCACCTTTCTAAAACGCTAATTTTTCTCACACGGAGGGGTAACTGTTATGTTCCTAACATAATATTATAATCTTTGGTGCCCCCAAAGGATATTAAGTCTAATAAGAAAGATGCATTATGCTTTGTCAAGGAAGGTTAGGGTTGTGTAACCTGTAAACAGTTTAGCCTTTGATGGATAGGACACCAGGGATGCCAATATCCCATGCCAAAGGAAAGTCACTGGCAACCTCCTTGCTCTTTCCAGGGAGGCACGCAAGCACCTTTTCCACTTAGCCTGGATTGCCTGCATCTGGGAAGGACTCAGACAAAGAAGACCCTACATGCAGGAGATGAAGGGAGCCTTTCTTACCTCCAGAGCTGCAGGATACAGTTTATTCCCCCACAGGAAGTGAAGCAGGAATGATTCTTGGCGTGATTCTTGGCCATAGCTTTAGAGCTTCCTCAAGCCTGAACCCCTGGGAGGCTGAAGGAGGCTTTGAGGCTTCAGAGGAGGCATCAAGCGATTGATCTCACTCCACGTGTGCATGAGGCTTGAGGTACCCGGTGAGGCAGTGCAGGGCGGGGGTAAAGAGTGGAGGCTTTTGGGTCAGCGGAACCTGGTTTTGAGCCCTAATGCTTCCTCTTACCAACTGAGCCACCAAAGACAGATTACAGAGCCTCAACCGTCATGTCTGTAGAACAAAGACTGTGAGAGCGCTTGCCCCTCAGAGTTGTCATAGACCAGAGAAGGAGGTGAGCGTGGTGCTCAGCGCATGGCCAGACCTCCAGAACCAGTTGCTGCCATTATTATTAAACAGTGAAAAGCTAAGTATAAGGGAACAAAACACTTGGAGTTACTGCACCTGGGGAACCACTTAGAACCCCGGGAAAAGGAACTTGACCTCCAGAAACACTCAACTTTTCTCAGATTCCCTTCCCTTGGTATAGCTTGTTAGATGGGGAATTCTAACCATAGTGTGTAGGTTTCCTTCACTTCTCTAACCAGGGGGGTCACCCTGTCTGCGTAGTTCATGTCACGTTCAGTATGGACAGAGAAATGAAATGCATCTTTCACAAGTCTGCAGAAAACAGTCATCGTGGGCCTTCCTAAAATGTCCTGAGTTAAACAGGTGTATCATTATTTTTCCCCTTCAAAATCAATGTCAAAACTTAAGAATTCTCTTTTGTCTGTAGACACGTATGTTTGTTTACAATTCAATCACAAAATACTGAGAATGCTGTGATCTCTCTGTGGATGGATTAATATATTCATCTCCCCAAAGGTGTTTTAAAGTCAGTGTCAGATAAAAGTTATCCATGTATTTCAGATGAGATGGGAAAGGGATGCTGTTTTCCAGGCAGGAATGATACAAAGAGTGTGTTTGTGGGGACTTCAGAGGCCCTTGAAGGGTCGGTCTGAGGCTGTTGCCAGGTGCTGGGCTCACCTGTGTTACTGAGACAAGGGGCTTCTCTTTCACAGAGCACCTGGACCACTTGTAATGCTTGTCAGGCCTCAAGGAGAGTGGAGGGACATTTGCTATATCACCAGCTATTGCATGCCATCACTTCTTCTTTTCTGGTCCTCTTTGTTTTCCCTCACCAGCATGGTTTCTCAGATTTATTAACAGCCTTTTCAATGACTTCTGCAGCCATCAGGCAGAGAAGTAAAGAGGCCTAGGAGGATCTGATCTTCTTGTGCTTGTCCCTCTTCACTGTCTTGGTTTTTCTTTTGCTTCACCTCCTTTTTTTCTTCCTTCTCTTTTTAAGAAAATTCTATGTTGCTCCTCTGCATTAAGCTAGAGTTTCTTTTCCCCTCCTTCCTCCTCTTTTTACTGCTTTTAATTGTTATGGTGCTTTTGTTTTTCCCTGGACCTGAGAACGAGGGGAAAGGTCAGCTGTCAGAAGAGGGGCTGTACACCGAGGGGAAAGGTCAGCTGTCAGAAGAGGGGCTGTACACCGTTGATAAGGCTTTCAGGAGATTGCATTGGAGTCATTAAGCAGCATTCCCTCCCTGAAGTCCTAGAGTCTCCACTGCTGCAGGGGGAAGAGAAAAGGAAGCTCAGAGCGTAGAAGAGGTAACCCACATGGAGGGACTGGCTTCTTACCCAGAGCCCTTCTCCAGGGATAGGCATTGCCCAGTGCCAGCTCTTGTGACTCTGGGACATTGATGTGAATGTGCATCTGGATGAGACACACATGCAGGAGGCCTTGGAGAAAGGACTCAAGTGAGAATTAGGCATCCAGCATCCTGGAAGGCAAACTTCTAGGGTTGTCCCTTCTGTTATCGGGTTCATGTGTCCGCCCCATAGTTATTTCGCAACTAACTCACTTATATAAAAATCAGAAAGCCTGGGTTTTGGTCTTGCCTCTACTGATAATTCTTTTGGACAAACACTGAATTGTGCTAGGCTTGTAAAAAGAAGTAGAAAAACGTGATTTCAAAGTACCTTCCATCGCTAATGGCTAGGTTTCACCTTACCAATTCTACCTGCCAAGAAGCAGTGAGAAGCATAATACCTTCCTCAGACATGGATGTGAAAACCAGTTAATTCCTTTTTCCCTCAGTGCCTTGAGGTTAACCCAAAGTCAGGGTTCTGTGTAGCCTGTTCGTCAGGAAATTCATGGTGTAATACTACAGATCATTTAAAGAAATGGTGGACATCTTCTGGAATGGGGAAAAAAGGGAATAAATTATATGAATTATACCATCAGGTTGCATAATTCTCTGTGTGTTTTCAAAGCCTGTTCACACTTCAGAATGACCTGGTTTAAGGATACTCTCTAACTTAGCCTACCCTAGAAATGTGACATGCTAAAATTTGAAAGGACTCTTCTGTTTTCACTCTCAACCTACCACATTACTAGTGCTCTCAAAATGTGGTATCCAAATGGATGATTCAATGATCAAGTGAGTGGGTGACTTAAAGGCGTCAGGTAACACATAGTCAGTCAACTCTGTTCATTTGACTCTCAGTAATGATTGGATACAATGAGGGGTTTGGGTAGATAATGCCGGACATGAAAGATATATAATCAGGTTATACTGGTAGGTCTGCTGTCTTGCTATAGAAACCAAAAGGAAAATGATTAGAGCATAGCCAGCTTGAGAGAGTCATCAAAGAGGGTCACTGTCCAGACTGGCAACCACAGAGACACTAAAGATCACACAGTGGGTCGCTTCACTCTTGATCTCAGGAGAGTGGCTTTTATACAAAGCCTGACTCTATTTTTAATTGAAGTATAGTCGATGTATAATATTACGTAAGTTATGGGTGTACAATATAGTGATTCACAATTTTTAAAGGTTATACTCCATTTATAGTTATTATAAAATATTGACTATTTCCCTGTGCTGTACAATATATCCTTGTAGCTTATTTTATTTATTTATTTTATTTTTGGCTGCGTTGGGTCTTAGTTGTGGCATGCGGGATCTTTGTTGAGGCATGTGGGATCTTTCTTTGCGGTGCGTGGGCTTCTCTCTAGTTGTGATGTGCGGAGTTTTCTCTTCTCTAGTTGTGGCGTGCAGACTTCAAAGCACATGGGCTCTGTAGTTTGCGGCACATGGGCTCTCTCATTGAGGCACGTGAGCTCAGTAGTTGTGGCGCGAGGGCTTAGTTGCCCCACGGCATGTGGGATCTTAGTTCCCTGACCAGGGATTGAACCCGTATACCCTGTATTGTAAGGCGGATTCTTTACCACTGGACCACCAGGGAGGTCCCTATCCTTGTAGCTTACTTTATATATAGTAGTTTGTACCTCTTAGTCCCCATTATATTGCCCCTCTCCAGTTCCCTCTCCCCACTGGTAACCACTAGTTTGTTCTCTATATCTGTGAGTCTGTTTCTTTTTTGCTGTGTTCACTAGTTTGTTGTATTTTTTAGATTCTACATATAAGTGATGTCACTACAGTATTTGTCTTCCTCTGTTTGACTTATTTTACTTAGCATAATGCCCTCCAAGTCCATCCATGTTGTTGCAGGTGGCAAAATTTCATTCTTTTTTTATGGCTGAGCAGTTCTTATATGTATATATAGCATATATATATATGTATATATGTATATATAGCTATATATATGTATATATAGCATCTTTATCCATTCATCTGTTGATGGACACTTAAGTTGCTTCCATATCTTGGCAACTGTAAATAATGCTACTTTGAATGCTGCATGTAGCGTTTTGAATTAGTGTTTTTGGTTTTTTTGGATATGTACCCAGGAGTGGAACTGCTGGGTCATATGGTAGTCCAATTTTTAGTTTTTTGAGAAACCTCCATACTGTACAAAACCTAACTCTTGTTGCAATAGAGAGAACAATGAGATTGAAGTTCGACCCAAGTCTAGCCTCATTCTAAATTCCTTCCTTGACAATTATTGTTATTCTAATTGGATAGCCTTGAGCCTATGAATCTCAGCTCCCTCCTTTGAAAACTGCAGATAATAATACCTGAATAGATTATGGTGAAGATTATATTAAATGTCATCTGCATAACAGTAAGCCAGAGCTAAAGCCCCTGACACACAGTGAGCTTCAAATATGGTAGTTGGCATCATCACTGTCACCTGCATCTCAGGGACTGTGGACATTTTCTGGTATGTAAAACAGTGATAACGCCTACTCTTCTAAGGTCATCATAGGATTGAAAAAACAATATTTGCAAAGTGACTCTCACTGTGCTAGGCACATAGTAGAGGAACAGTAAGTACTGGCTTCTTTCCTTCTCCTTTCTTTGATGATGTCTTCTTACTTTTCTATTTCATTTGAGGGCAGCGGGGCACTATTGCTCTTTTGTGAAGTGGCCCAGTGTCATTGAGGGGTGTTCCAGAGGCCCCAGAAGGTGACTGGTCTTTGCTGGTTGAGGTGTGGGTAGTGGGGTAGCCGGGAGGGGAAGGAAGAATGCACAGCACTCGGGCAAACCCGAGGGCACCAGAGGCTGGGATTCTGAAGCTTATGTAAAGTTCTGCCTGTTCCTGAAATTATCCTAGTATCGCCAAGGGAATGCTACTGTTTGCATAAATCATTCCATACAACCTTATTAGTTCTAATACAGAAGACACTAATGATCCCTAATTCAAACAGTACGAGGTTAAAGCTGTTTATTTGTGGTGATGTACAATGGTAATCAATGAGGAGTTAGATGGCTCTGAGGTCCATGGAATCGCAAAGAACGTTTTGAATCCTCAAAGGAAGTCCAGGTTATTCTTAGGATGACTTTAGTTTAAAGTTCTAGAATATAATATACCACAGCAATGAATACATTACTTGTAGTGTTAATGTGATCATTTGTTCTTCAAAAACCAGAATGTTAGGTTGGAAATGGCTAGGCATTCTTCGCTAACAAAAGCATCCAACTAATTCAAGCCTCTTTTTTCCTTGAATTCTAGGCGATTGAGAGTTTTTATTTGATCTGCTTAATTTTTTTACTTCCTGACATGTGACCCACGTAGAGTTAACAACCATCCTGGTTTCCCAGGGATTGTTTCCCTTTTAGTACTGTAAGTCCCATGTCCTGGGACTCTTTCAGTCCCAGGCAAATTGGGATGGTTGGATATCTGAAGCACCTGGTAAACCCCTTTTCTGAACCCCTGAAGCACCTGGTAAACCCCTTTTCAGCAGAATGCCGCATTTTGGTCAACATCTGACTGACAGCACACCTAGAAAACATTCTCTGGTTCAGTGGTTCTTCAAACTTTTGAATTTTTCTGACAAGTAACATTTTTACAGAAAAGGGAAGGAGCAAAATAGGATTGACTATTTATTTTGCCAACTGATGACATTACCAGATTTCATCTGTCATCATCATTACTTTATAAAAGAGGAAATTCCAAGATGAGAAAGGAATAGAATGAAAGTGCTATCTTCCCAGTGCCTACCACGGTGTTGTATAGAGTAGGTCCTACCCAGATGTGTGTTGCATGAGTGAGTATTGCATACGTTTAGCTTTTATTAAAGAATGTACAGCATTGTTCTTATCTTCCTGATTGTACTATGGATTGGTAAAAACTTTAACTGAGACCATTGTTTGGGAACCAATGGTTAATTCCAAATCTGTGGACTATAGGATTTTTTGATGGTAATTTTCCATTGTAAATCATGATAATGACATTCTGCTGTCTACCTCAGTCACATGTTGATTTCAGTTGGTGTAGTCAATCTCTCATTATAGGCACTCCTGGAGAGAGATAAAACCACATTTCTGGGCCTTTAAATCAGACAGTGAGATTCAGTCAACTTCCTCTCAGACTTCAGCTGCCACCGTATCCAGATGCATCTTTGCTGATATCTGTTTGGGGATGCCACCATAGCTGGCAGGAATGAGCCAGCGGTTCTGCTTATTTTCTTAAGTCTTGGATGGTGTTTTTGTATGTTCTAAGTCTCCATGCTTTTCTTTGTTCTGATTCATTCACCTACAAAGTGTGGTCAGAAACCTTGACCACCTGGTGATAATGTACAAATATCATAACCTCTCTAAGTCTGGGATCGCCTATGCAACATCCTCATATCATAGCTGGATATCCAGATCACTCCTTATTTTATCTTAACCCATGGATAAAAATATCATTGAGAAATCTTACCTGCTACCTAATTTCTGGAGAGGGTTAGGATGTTAGTTTTATCGACATCATAGGAACTATAAACATTCATCGTAAATGGCTACCCAAGAAAGCTAAACCAATTCGAATAACTATTTCAGAGAGTCTTATAATCTCAGTTTTGTGTGCTCTTTCTAATAACAAGTCAAATAATTTTTCCCCCTCTGCAAGCCTTGAGCATACTTCTGACTGTACCCATTGGTGTTATAACTCAGGGTCCAGCTGTATGGCCCTGGAGCTTCAGTGAGCTTGCTGGGGTGATGGTTTGTGAATCATCTGACTTAGAAGGTGGGTTGCCATTTTAGATGCAGTGCATCAGAAGGGGATTTCCTTTTTATGCTCTCATAATTAAGGATTTTTTAAAGCAGTTATATATTTGCAGTGTTGCAAATGTAGAGAATTCTTACAATTTTCTCCATCGTTCTAATGGTCTATATTCACATCCAGTGTATGTGGTTAATATATCTAAATGTTTGCTGAAAATCTACCCTTGTTGAGCAGATAGAGGTTCCTATAAAAGCTGCAGAAGGATGCTTTACAAAATTAGATAACGTATGTGAAAGCAGTTTGGAAAATATGACATGCTATGCAAGTGTATGTGTGTGCACGCACGCACGCGTGCATGTGCATGTGCGTGTTTAAATTAATAGTTCCTCTCCCACAGGAATACTGTTGACAGAGGTCTTTGGAAAAGATACCCAACCCTTAGTAGGAGGCAGCATGTTCTAATGGAAAGCATACAGTGTTTAGAGGTTGACCTTGCTGTGTATTTTGAATCTGCTTCTTACTAGCCATGGTGTTGTACATGTATTTCACCCCTTGTGAATGTCAGTTTTATCATCTGTGAAATGGGTCTAGTAAAACTTTATTTCACAGGGCTTTTGTGAGAGTTAAATAAGACACATACCAAGTATCCTAATAAAAAAGCTCACCTTTCAGATAACATATGAACACATATATGTTATTTCTATTAATAATACATTGGTTCTGGTGGTTAGTATTTTGAATTCTTGTAGCTCAAATCACCAAGACAGGTCTTGGTTAATCTTGTCAAATACTACGTGTATAGTGTTTGTGTATTCAGACCCTCTCTAGATTAAAGCCCAGAGCATAATACACGTTCAATAAATGTTAATTTCCTGTCCTTTTTATACTATGGCACAAAAAATCTTCTGTTAAAAAACTCTGCTAATAGTCTGAGGTGAAGAAATGATGAAAATGAAATAAACACTTTATTCTGTTCTTTATTCTAGTTCTATTTAGTTCTATAATTGAATTTGCAATCACTGAAGATTTTCTCCTTTATTTCAGGCTTCTTAAATTAAGTCACTGATTTGTAAGTCTGCCTCCATTTTAGAGAACTTTCCCTCTCTACCCCTTTTAGCATACCCCATCCTCATCCACCCCCAGATTCAGACCCCTTTGTTTAATTACGTAGGACTGTGGGCATCATCAGTCCCTTCTTGAGAGCCTTGGAATGGGGCGGTTTTCATTTTGGGCAGAATCAGCCCCATCTCACTGGCACGCTTATTTATGTGGGAGGTAAAGGAAATGCATACCTCGCCATAAAAGAAGACGCAGCCCACGTCTCTAGGATTTGTACCTCTGCATTGGCCAAGTTCCCCAGTTGTGTCTCTAAACAGGGTTTTAATCACCATGGCTTGAGTGCTCAGCACTGAAAGCTTTAAGGGTACTGCAGAAATGGTAGATTAGCTGCATTTAACAAAATAGAAAGTTTTCATTGTGTCATAAAAAGCCTTATTGATCTTGTCCAGGCATTGACTCCAGGGCCTTTTAACCAGCCACTCTGTCTAGACTTGCAGGCTAGAGCCCTCAGTGCTAACAAAGGAGGGCTGGGCTGCCTGCTGCCAGGGAAGGCCAGAGGGATGGGCACAGATTCAGGTTTCCCAGTGGGGATTTTCTTTAAGAACTGGGATGATTTTATTCTGCTATTGGGAGGCTTGTGCAGAAGCTTGTCACACCCCCCAGACCTCAGCCAGCCTTCTCCCGCTCTCAGCATTTGCTGTGGAGCTTTCACACGGCAGCAAACACAGGTGTCTTCTCTTCCCTTACTTCCATCAGCATTTCTCCTCTTTCCCCCCGTGAAGCCAGGCTGAACTCTGGGATGCTGAGGTACTGAGCAGTGGGTCTCCAGAAGGAGTGGGGAAGGCAGGAGGAGAACTGGTAACTTTAGCGTCACTGCGATCAATTCAACTTCATTTCAATTCAATTTGGTCTTTATTTAACACATTTTGGGGTATGTGGGAGATTTTGAAAAGGTATGAAAAATTGCTGCTCACAAGATATGGTCAAGGAGTTGACATCTACATGTAAAATAACAAGAGAATTGTTTAAGATTTATTTGGTGATTAGGTATTTTATCAGAATCATCTGCAGGGATTTAACTTTTTAAAAATGAATGCTAAATTTCAAACATAAAAGAGTATAAACCTGTAGTAGAGGATATTGTAAACATTGGCTTAGTTATCGCCCATATTGAACAAATCTCAATGGTTTGCCATTTTTGCCTTATATCCTTTTATAAAGACTTAGTCTTGTTTGAATATCTCCCTGGTTCCATTTCTTCTCTCCTTCCCCAGAAGTAAACACTACCTGAAGTTGATGGGTAGATTTTTTTTCCATTCTTGTTACATACGAATAGCACTGTAATATATAATGGTTAGTGATCATTATGTGTGTGTGTGTGTGTGTGTGTGTGTGTGTGTGTGTGTAAATTAGTGGAGGTAAAGTTTATTAGCTACCCACAGTTTTTACTCATTATTCTCTGTATATTCTGGGCTGAATGAAGGAAATATTTACATCCCTGTTGATCACCCAAATGAAGCCTGGCAGTCTCTCAATGTGCTTTCCTCTTTTTGGACCAGGAACCATTTGAGCTCCAGAAATGTCTGTAGGAAGTTTCACATAACACCAAATAATCTTGTTTTCCTTGGATACTTAAAGGTGGAGAGTTTCACCAGCAAGATGATTTAGATGTAGATTTATTGAGGTAAGAGGTATATTAGGTCATCTTCCAAGGTCTCTTCTGATGCTACAGTGATGATTAGTTACGAAGGAGTTTTTACTTGTTTTCATCTCAGATGAAAAGAGAAATTTTACAGAAATAAATATTTTAAAAGTCCATATGGGTTTAAAAATCTATGTATTGCTTCTAAATATCTTAATATCTGTTTGAGTTTTACCAGATTCTGTGAACCTTTTATGACATTTATATTCCTTTCTGAACAGTATGTGTGAATACAGTGAGTATTCAGTTAGGGTCAGTGTATGTGCCACTGTAAAAAAAAAAAATCATTTCAGATGATCTGCTTCCTGCTGCAGGATCACTGTAGATATATTTCATTATTATTAATTTGGTTTTTATCAAAATCGCAGTCTTCTCCTCTCCTCTCCTGCTGTGTGTTTCTAGTGAATGTTTTTGTCCTCATCAACTCTGTAGAGTATAGTCTCACAATGAGCCATTAGGTACTCCAGTACAATTGCCTTAGTTGTTTTGTAACTTTGATAAAAGATGCTGGTTGAAGAAAAATAAACATGCAGATTATTCTTTTTGGACTGGACCACAGGTGACAGGTTATATAGGTTTGCAGATGTGTGTATTTTCTATAATTTTTTATTCAAAAACATCAAAACTCAATCTAAAACTTATCTTCAGGAAGGCAACCCTGGTTAAATTTTCACCATTCTAGTCATCCATATACTTGATGTAACTTCAAGAAATGTGTTTTAGTAACACTGTGGCACAAAGCTGGCTTTAAAATTATTGATATAATTGATATATTTACTTACAATTGACCTCATATAGTTTCAGATACGTCTGTTATCTTCCCAATCAGAGTGAAAGCAGTCCAAGGACTGGTTGTCTGAGGTGACAAGTGACAACCATATGTTCTGAATTAATTGAGGAACAGACACAAGACTCAAATTGGCAGTCAGATGAAGGATCCAGATATCAGTTCTGTTGCTGGTAGAGCTGCGTTAGAGAATGTGGCTTTGATCTGCAGTCCTGCTGGGCTTCCTAGTAATTTCCCCCCTGAATTAAACTCAGCCACACAGCCATAGGCGGAAGAGCTAGAAAACCAAAGGCCTTCTTATGCAGGGGCAGAGTCTACTCTGATAGGTTTCACTGCATGGGGCAGCCTATAGGAGAACTCACAATCCTTGTAGGAAGGGCAGAGCTGAAGGGAAGAGAAAGGCAGGTCATATGGAAACAGTGATTACCTAAATAAGAAATGTGGACCTCTGCGCGTCAGACCCTTATTATATCACCAAGGAGGTGAATTACTTCTTTCATTGGAGCGGGTGAATGAGTAAGTGAGAGAAGGTCAAAGTGTTACTCCAAATGACCCCCTTCTGGAGGGTGGGGAGGAAATGCTTTCCTGAAGTCGTGGATGCAGGGAAATGGAATTCCCTCTACAGGATAAGACTGCAGCATTTGTGTTTAACGATTGTCTGATTGACTGACCCACAATTAAAATGAGAAGCCGATAGTAAAAGAAGCATAATTACAGTTTGACTCATATAGATTTGGTGGTTATGGGAAACAAAATGTACAACATACTGCATAAATTATTATAAGTGGGCAGGCAGATGTAGCACAGTTGCCTCAGGCCAGGGTTTCTTAGCAATCTCCATTCCACCTTGGAGGTGTCTCCTGGATTCCTCTTTACCTCTCTAGCCTTTAGTCCACCCACTGGACCCCTGATACAATACAAGTATAATTGTGCCACTCACAAGCCGAAGTTCTCCTATGCTGGTCCTCCATCCCCAGAGCCCCAAGAATATGACACATAAGACCCCAACCTGCACCTTGAGTCTCACATGCCTGCTACTTTAGCCACATTGAACTTCTTACCATCCCCTGGACACCCCGTGCTTTTCTAATGATCACACCAGTGAATACATTGTTTATTTTAACTAGAACTTCGTCCCTCCTTTTGTATGGTGAACTCTTACTCATACTTCAAGACCCAGATTAAGTTTGACCTCCTGTATGGAGCCTTCCCTAACACCCAGGGTCAGTTATTCCTTCTTCTGTGTGCCTGTATCACCTATGAAACATTTACTGCACTTGTAGTCACTTGTTTATATGTGCATTCTCAACAACAACAGCAACAGCTAACACGTCTGTGGCTGGGAACTGGGCCAGGAACTTTATCTGATTCATGTCTCACAGTAACTCTATGAAACATATACTATGGTTGTGCTCATTCTATAGATTAGGAAACTAGCTATTAGAGAAGTTAAGTAATAAGCCAAGGTTCCATAGAGTTAGGTAAGTTCCAGAGCCGGATATCAAACCTAGGTCTGTCCAGTTCAAAGCCTTATTATTAAATTCCATGTAATCAAGTCCACATTTCCACTACACTCTGAGCTACAGGAGGATGCCCTGTTTAATGTGAGTCCATGTCAGGATTTGGCGCTTAGTAAGCATTTGAATTTTTTTTAGATTTATAATTTCTCTTCTTCAGTAAAATGTCAGCTAATTATTCCTACTCACCATGTTCCTGGGTGGCTCAAGTGCATTCAACACTGGACACATCACCTGGTGCATAGTAGGCACCTGGAAATACTTATTCCTTAAATGAATGAACAGAAATTTTAACTTTTATTGTAATACAATTGAGAGCAATGCAGTCTTTAGGATACCATTAGCTTTCTAGTGATTTCAGTGAAGCATGATTTTCCAGGCCATTCTTTTGTGGACTCGAGGCAGCTTCCCTCGCCAGGGTGCTGGCTGTTTTTTTTCCCAAGTGACAACTTGATTTACTATTTTCTTTCTCATCACTCTCAAGAAGCATCTGCCGGCTAGTGAGTGACCAGGGCAGCGTGGAAAAGTCCACTTATTTCTCTGCTGCATCTTTCCTACAGAGTCTGAGGATAAGGGTTGGAAATGGCCTTAGGAGGTCAGATTTCCTGTGTGTTTTCTTTTGTAGTGCAGGATCACTCATAACGACACAATTTGCTGTCTGCTGGTACACTCTGCTTTTAAAATACCTGTATGATGGGATGTGGCATGTAAAGGTTCATTGTTTCTCCTTGGGGGATGGCTCTGCAGTTTGATCTATTCAAATGCTCTCTTTGGCCCTAAAATACATTGTAAGGGAAATGGGACAGGAAGAAGCAAGAGTGTAGTCACTTGTGCAGTCTTTTTCCTTTTTTACTCAGTGTGTTCCTTCCCTAATTCTAGCAGGAAATGTCCTTAGATGATGTATAATAGAATTCCATGTAGTAAAAATATTTCTGTTTTTCCCTCATTTTTGCAAATACGATAATCTCACAGCCCAACAGCTAACTTGGGTGTCTTGTCTACACATAGCTTGTAAGAAGACTTTAGAGGTGGAAATTGTTCTGGATGTTGCATTCTTAGCAGGTTGCATGGAAAGAAAACAGAATTGTGCAAGAACAAACTCACATTTGCCTTAACTTGTTCCTTTGCCAGCAAACAACCCAAACTGGTGTTGTAGCTCAAGGCGACTTTCAGAATTGAGTGGATATGTGGTCCCTGTGGGAATGAGTAGAACAACTGTGGAACTGTGGCCATCTCAAAAAGTTTATTTCTGCTTTGTGTACCCCTTGCCTTGGGCTTGTGCTTCTCCCATCATCATCATGGCTTCTTTGCCTGCGTAGAATTGGGTGATATGTTAGTTTACAACATAAGAACATTAAGAACCTGAAACCTCACATTGCAGCTGCACCAACGGAGGAGGGACAGTGCTGTCCCTCCTGAATTTGTGGATCGGAGGAAAGGAGTCAGCGGGCCAGCCCCAGGACCGTAGGACATCCCTTTGTCTGGCAGGGAGGGCAGCAGTAGCTCGTGTTTTTGTGCCTCATTAGCTCCAGGGTGGGCCGGCCAGGATGGCCAACCAGGGTTATCTTTGCATTGGTACAGACTAAAGTACCATGCTGCTGCGGAGGCCAGTTGAAGGACAAATGGTTCAAAGATGAGAACAGTTTTGCCTCTGTCTCTGGGGCGCGTCCTCAGAAGCTGGCTCCCCCTCCCTTTCTAGAGAACAGCAGGTGTTCTGCTCAGGACCAGTGCCTGCAGCCACTCCAGAGGGGTTGGCATTTTCATAGGCTCTGCTAAGGGGTACCTAAAAATTCCATTTCTTGGGCTCTCTGTCTGATGACGGTGAAGAGTGTGATCTCAGTTTGACTTTTTCCAACCTGCTACTAGGGAATTTTGGAATAGAGCCAGCCCCACTCGCTGATGCCCCTGCGTGGGCTCCTGTTGCCTGAGTGGGCTCTTACCTGTCATTGTCAGTGTTTTCTCCTTTTGACACATGGAACTTCATGCAGTCACAGGATGTCAGATACAGGGTCCTAGGTACCTATTCCCTGAGAATTTGAGCTCCTGGCGAGGTGGTGTGATGTGGTGGCAAAAGCAATGGACTGAGAATCAGTGGGCTAAGGGTTTGGAACTGGCCTAAATGCTTCCAAGCTCCTTGGATGCCCTATGTAAACTGTGTGCCCCCTCTTCCTTACATTAATATAATCATAGCAAAGTGACCTCACAGAGTGTTGAGGGAATACAAACAACAATTAAGAAAGCATTTGAGCATTTGGAAATATATATTTTAAAAACTGTGAATAGAATCCTTTACCCATTCCTGACCTGTTCTCACCTGAGCCCTTTCATGCCTAGTGCTGTGTCCTTGTCCTCATTTTTTACCTCTGGCCCTTGGTTTTCCTTGGTTGCATTTGGATCTTAAGTATCCTATGGTCTCTGGTTTTCCAGAATGTCTGCCTCTCAGTTCCTTAGGTTGTCTCTTCTAGGAACTTTTGCTTCCATTCTTGCCCAATGAAATGCAAATCTCACTGGGTTATATCAACATTCAGGTTGAGCCAGTTTCAGGCACCCCCTGGAAAAGTGGTTCATATGCGTTCTCTTCTTTTAACTGGGCTCTCTGCCTTCAGCTCTCATTTCTTTCCAGTTCACTCTCAACCCAGCAGAAGTTGGGCTGCATAATCTTGTATTTTAAAAATACAAATCTGACCCTTCATCCTCTCAGTAAAATTATGCAGTCATTCCTCAGAACCTTCAGAGTAAGGTCCAGATTCCTTGATCTCACAGCCTAAGGCGCCAAGCTATCAGGAACCACAGGCCCAAGTCAACAGCGTTATGCATTTCTTCATACTTCTTAGGTTGTATAGTAATAAAAAAATGACACAGAATATTTCAATCTGTTTTGGAATTTCTCAGAGAAATAGAATTATTACATAAATCAGTAGTTGGGTGTTTTTTGGGAGAGAGTGGAAAATAGGACTGAGTAAATGCTTGTTAATGCGATGTACATATCAGTACTTGGATTAACAAGCCATTTGAAAGATCAGTGCTTTATGTCTTATACACACTGATTCAAAACCTTGAGTTATACTTATCTCGATTGCATCTAGTGTTTAATCAATTGGACACTTACAAATAATGGGTAAACGGTTTGTTGTCGTACAGGGTTGAGCTCTGCTTTTCATGCAGTGAGAGTAACATTTTTATTTTAATGCTTAAGCAATTGATTGTAAACTTTGGGGTGATATAATCTCAGTGAATCTAAACAGTCCGTTAGCCATGTCAGTGCCTACCCTTCTGCCAAGCTGTAGCTTTATGCTAAGCTCTTGTGTGTTACTGTGTTACATAATCCCCTGCATTCATTTTCTCTACCTATTTAGCCTGAATACATACAAGGTGACTGAATTGTCTCTTCAACCTCCTTCTCAGTGGAAACACTCAGTATAGAAAACAGATTTGGGGCAGTCTTACATTTTTCTAATGGAGAGTTTGGAGAATTGAGTGGGCTTAGAAATGTGTTTGTCACTATTTGGTTTTGCACCTTTTAGTTATGTTCACTATCAACTTGGTATGGTTTTCAAGGTGATAAGAGAATGCTCGAGCTTTAACCACTGGAAGGAAATTAAGACAGATTGGGACCTTAGGAGAAAAATGTCAGTTGTGAGAGTATACAAAGGAAGATCTTGCAAGCCCCTTATTTGTTCTTTTAAAGACTGGGTCATGCACTGCCAATGCCTCTCCTTCCTGTAACAGTCAGGAGGAAGGTATCCCATGAATTAAAAATGATATGATTTTGCTTATCTAGAATACGATTCAGAGAGTAGCTTTCAGTGGTCTGTTGTTTGTTGACATGTGAAGGAGACAGCCAGCATCTGGGGTGATGCTGCTCTGGTGTTTTTCTCCAGCCCAGGGAAGGGGAAAGGGTAAACTGGGAAAATTCATCATTGAATGAAGAGATTGGGAAGGTTGTGAACCTTGCAGCAGTTTTCATTAGATATTTGCAAAGGAATGTACTCTCAAGGCTACATAAAATCTTCATTGATTAATCTGCATGTATATTAGCATAAATAAGCATGTGATTTACATAAAAAATTTTCCTACATTGGTTTTATTTGTTATTTATTTACTGTGATAGCCTCTTCTCTTAATGATGTCATTTTTCTTCTGTGGCCTTCCACATGAAACACGTTCTTTTGTTTTAAACACACTGATTCCGGGGGGTGGGGATGCAGGGAAGGGAAACATTTCTTTTGGTGAGTAAGTGTGATTTACATGGGGTAGGAGGAATAGGTCTCTGGCTCAGTTTATTAAAGGTTTGTGATGGTTTGTAAGTCAGTACATGGTTCAGTGGAATTATTCATGCCCTTTGAGAAGCAGAGTAGGAGCATGTGCTATATCCAGAATGATGGGCAAAAGAAAAGGTAACTGATATTTAGAGAAAAGTCCAGAGGCAGTAGAAGTCCAGAGTAGAACTAACTGTCTGGTCTTGGGCAACTCTCTTATTCCTAGTCATCAGTTTCTTCCTTAATAAAATAAGGGTGTTAAATCAGGCAATCTCTAAAATCCTTTATAGCTCTAAAATTTATTATTTTGATAGACTCCTTAGTCTAATTATGTAAAAAATATTAAGCACCACATAGCACATTAAATAATATCCTGGTGCCTTGCTGTTCTGTGTCAGGCCGTTCCCCCTTTGAAGGGTACTCAATGATTAATTGAGGCTTCTCTTAGAGGCATTCCTTTCCTTGCTCATTTATCTCAGTTCACTGGGCACACAAGGTATAGCTTAAATGTTTATAGAAGACTCCCACTAATACACCATGTGGGTTGCCAAGGACAGGCGTAGTAGTTGGCTGTGTGTACATTTGCTTTGTTAGGAAAAGAGCTTAGCGGTGATAACTGAATTTGATTTGCTATCTTCTGCTAATCAGGGTTACGTCCAGTCTACTGAACAAGAGCTTGTCCAGTTGAATTTTAACAAAACCATTTCTTTAGAAATGGGAGATCGTGAAAATAGGGCAGTAGGGGATTGCATGGATGAACCCGTTTCAAACATACAGATAGTGCCAAATTTCTGCTCTGTGATTTTGGGGGAACTAATTTTGGTAAAATGTATCTGGCATGGGTTATGTGCTGAGCAGTACTCGCTACTTATATGTGTAAAACAACACTGGTCCCCTAGAGGTGGACAAGTCCCTTTTGCTTATACCAGTGTGTGTGCAAACAGAAATGTGTAGGTGTACACACATCCTTGAGGCCCTCTGGAAGATATGGGACACACTTAATCTCTTCTAACTCTCTGGAGTGTGATGTTAAGGCTCATGTTTTAATGATGTGATGCTACAATGAATTCAACAGTATATGTTGGGTGGTCACCTCTTCACGTTGTAAGAGTGACTCCTTTACCTCATGATGAGAAAATGCTTATTTGATTTTACTTAGGGAACTTACCAAGGACTATGATGGTCGATAAGGATATGAATTAATGTGGACAAGCTTTGGTGACTAAGGCGGAAGTGTAGGTCTAGAAGGGAAAATAGAGTCCCCTCAACCTTACTTTGCAGACCCTGCCACCCCTCTTTAAAGGGAAGCTGCATATCTAAACTTGTATTGTCGCCCATTTCTTTTCATTGAGGAGGTGCTTTTGACCAACACTGATATGAAGTAGGCCACTCTCTAAATGAGGCTGCCTGACAAGAGGACAAATGGAGGTGTACATGCTGAGTGTCTACGTTATAAATCAAATCAACAAATAATTAAATAAAATACATTCTTTTCTCTTAACCTTGAAAAGTAGATCTTTGACACTACCTGGTTAAGTCAGGTTCTCACTTAGAGTTTTTGGATTCCTAGGAGTTCTGCATTGGGAAATACCAACACAGGGAGAGCCAGCCCCTCTGGTCCTCAGCCTGTGGCCTTTCCCCTTCCTCTGCCTACATTCAGCTCCATCCTGTATCACAGAGGTCTGGTATAAATGCACGTGGATGCCTCGACCTACATGGCAAAGCTCTGTCCAAACCTGTGCAAACAGTCCCCCAGGGCTAGCCCTCAGACCTTGAGGTATAAACACTGATAGCATGATTTGCCTTCAGAAAATGGATCCAGGAAGGAGGATTGCACAACCCCTGGAAAGAGACTTGGGGCTCTTTGGGTAGGGAATTACAGGACTCCAGGGTCTCAAATATGGTCTTGAAAGAGAGTATGAGTCCCAGTGGAATGCCATGTTGGCTCTGTGGACCCCTGGTCCTATGGAGAGAGATGTTCTGTAGGATGGTCAGACCAGGCCATCTCAAACAGGAGACCTCTAGGGCATAGGTCCCTTTGACTCTAAGGGAAGTATTGTTGTCTTATCAAAACATATTACCAAATTCCATTCTGTTCCCTTTTCCTCATCTGCTCAATCATTTCCTCAGGTCCAACCTCCTATTTAAAAACCCAGTCACGTTCCACTGGGCACAGGACTCTACCATGGAAACCAAAGTTAGCTGGGTTATTAATGGATGGAAATTAGAGCCAAATCTTTCAGGCTAATTGATTTTTAGTTATTGTTCAATAAAAGGTACCTAGAGCTAAAGAACCCTTTGTCAGAACAGTTAATTATCCATTCTAAACCAGCTCTTCTACAAGCATTTAAAAGCCAATATTGATGCAAAAGCAAGTAAACCTCACTTTACCATTTTGCATGAAATTTCCCTTTAGGCTTTTCTCTGAGAAAATTTGAAGGAAAGGTAGCAAGCTTTCCTGCACCATCGTGTTAGTCTTCTACCCCTGTGTGGACATATAACTTCTCTGCAGTTACCTTCTCTGCTAGTTTCCCTAGTACTTAGATACGAGTCTTGTGGAATGGTTGGAGGGGGTGTTGTGCTGGTATCAAGCCTCTGGCAGGGACACTGCCCTGTGTGCGTGTGTGTGCATGTACGTGTGTGCCTGTGTGTGTGTGTGTGCGTGCGTGCGTGTGCGTGTGAGTGTGTCTGTTTGGTATTTGCATAGACCTGGCTCATGCCAGTCAAGTGTTGATCGCTTTCCCCTTTTCTTTCTCTGTAGCTCGAGAGGAGAATGTGGCCACTTTCCGAGGCTCAGAGTACCTGTGCTACGACCTGTCTCAGAACCCAATCCAGAGCAGCAGTGATGAAATCACCCTGTCCTTTAAGACCTGGCAGCGGAACGGGCTCATCCTGCACACGGGCAAGTCGGCTGACTATGTCAACCTGGCTCTGAAGGATGGCGCAGTCTCCTTGGTCATTAACCTGGGGTCTGGGGCCTTTGAGGCCATTGTGGAGCCAGTGAATGGAAAATTCAATGACAACGCCTGGCATGATGTCAAAGTGACACGCAACCTCCGGCAGGTAATGGCTGAGGGGAGAGAGTGCCCAGAGGCTCCTCTTAGGTGGCTGGGGAGGAAGTCTGTGAAGTAGGTGGTGGGTTAGGTTACATGGAGAGGGGTAGAGATACCCTATGGGTTTGGATATGTCGAAGTCAAACTTTCTCCCAGCCTTTACAATTTCACAAGGATAATTATTAAAATATGTTTCTTCTCTTACTTCAATTTTCCATTTGTGCTTGTTATTTAAGAAAAAAAATTCAGTTGTATAGATAAAAGTTATAAATACTTTCCTTTTGTTTTGCTTTTCTTTGTATCATTTTCTTGATTACCTTTGAATATTGTACTATTGCTAAATCAATTAGGGAGAGCGTTTTGTTTCCGCAGCTTGGTAGATTTTTCTCATTCTTTGAATATATGTTTTTCTTTTTAATTAAGTTAGCCATGGCCATGATGCCATGATTTTAATTCCTTCCAGAAGAAGTCTTTCTTTTTCTCTTCCTTTTAATTTAACGACCCCTTGTCCACTTTTATTCTTTCTGTTGGGTCGTTGTGTTAACCTCTAGCCTTGGAGTGAATTAGCTGCGATCTTTCTGAATTCCTTTGTTTCTCTGTTCCTTGGTGTTGTGGTATACTTTATTGCCCCTGTCTCTACCTCTGACACTCTTCAGTTGACTAGGAGGCCTGGAAAGTGGAAGGACCCACATAAAAAAGTCAACTTTGGAGCAGCCTTTCCTGGTTCTGTACGTGCTTGAGAACTCCCATCGCTTGCTGATTCTAAGCAGGCAACTCCGTCAGGTGACAACACTCTCAGAAAGCCTTAGCCCAGTGAAGTTGTTTTCCATTTCATAACTAATAATAGTGATAACAATAACAACAGTAATAATACCTCACCAGCCCACATCAGGAAAAAATTACAAACACTTCCTGTAAAAGTCAAGGTCTGTTCTGAGACTGCCTTTTCCAGGTTCTGTTTTGACTTGGATTTTCTACTTGTGAATTTGTCATTAAACTCAGTGGGACAGCATTCATCCTTTATTAAATCAGAAAGCATTATGTAAATTTCCAGAAGGTGCTTATCAAATTTTCTTCTGCAGTGTGATTGATTTAATGCCTCCTAATGTAAACATGAAAGCATGAGAACTGACAGGTGTTTGCCTATGTTTTCTGTTTGATAAAAGTGTAACTCCTTAATAATGCTCAGTAAAGGGAGAAGGCTCCTCCACACTGGAGACACACAATATTCGAAATACCCACTTCCACACTTAAGCATGTCAAGGAAGCCCCGTGGTTGGAGATGCTATTCTATCTGTGATGAAGTTGCCAAATCCTAAGAGTTAGAATCCCCCGTCATCTTCATACGCACAGGTCGAACATTTTTGAATCACCGTTCTGTGTTTTTCCTGCAAGGCCGAAGAATCCTGTTGCTTATGTTTCCTTTCATCATTCCCCACCTGTACTTACAGGAGAGTCCCCCTCAGCGGCCAAGAGAGCCCACATCAAATTTTCATTTGCTAACATATAAGGGCTTGAAAGGTTTGAGTAGCAGAGACTAGACCAAAAAGGAGAATATGACCTTTTGTCGGTTTTGACTGGCAGTTGCACAGTAATACCCTTCTGCCATTCGTCAGTTAAGGGGGGATTTTCACGTACTGGGGAGCGGAATCGGGTTGTGGTTCTCACCAGCCCGTCTGTTTCTCTCTCGCTCTCTCCCACCCCACATGCTTCTTTGCCGTTCTAGAATGATTCCAATTAGCCGGAAAAGGCTCACTTTCATTTCCACTAAAAACACTTTTCTAAAATAGAGTTGGGCCCTAATTCAGTCCTTTACACTGAAATGGGGATGAACCAAACTGTAATTCAAATATTGGTTGTGCTGAGTTAGTCTGAACAAGCAGAGGAAGGCAACACTATAGGGTTTCTCGTCCAAGTTCTAAGACCCGACTCCTCTCTGTGCCCTTGGACAAAGCATTTAACCTTTCCACACCACAGTTTCCATTTGTGAGATGGTGAGTACAGTCCTCCACGTGTGGTGGCTAAATGTGCAGAGCACCGTATGTTCCAGAAGGATTATGAGCGCATCCATGGTCTGGGTGCTAGACTCGCTGGGACATGCACGTGATTTACATGCTGAGGATTCTTTCAAAGGTGACTGCCTCTGTCTGTCCCCATGGATGCAGCTAAGTAGAGCTGTCAAGACAAGGCTACTGAGGCCCTAGGGTGTTGGGGGCATTTCTCGGCAGAAGGAGTATGAATCTTTTAGAGAAAATGCACCTAAAATTGGACCTCATCGGAATCTGCACTGAATTTTGCATCCAAATGCAATTTATTGAAAGAGGAAAAAAATCTCAGAAAAGCAGAGTTGATTTTGCAAATACAATCTTTTCAACCTGAGTCAGCTAAGATTATTATTTTTCCCATTAAAAGTACATTTATAACATCTTTTTGAGTTCCCTAGGATACATTTGAAGGGGTGGGAAGCCCCTGTCTATTTCAGTTAAACTGTAAATCACTTCATAAATATTTGACAATAAGCTGGTAGCAGTCTCGCCTACTCTTTTGGTAAGGTTGAATGGCTTCTGTGGTAAAGATTCATCTGAGGAAAGCTTACTCGGGGTTTCCTTACCAAATGGAGCAGAACTTTCCCCCTTTCTTCCTTGTTGGTCATCTGCTACGGTTCTGCTTTTGGGCCAAGTCAGGCCAAGGTCAGGTACTTTATTGGGGGCTCTGATTAATGGAGGGAACGTGGATTATCTGTTCTAAATTATAACCGGGACCTGAGTCCACGGTCATGGCCATCACAGGAAGTGCTTTACTTTTATACGCCACTTTAGTCAAACCGCAAACACAAAACTGGGGTTAACCATCTTCTAGCCTTCCAGCCTCCCAGCTCAGGGTGTGTTGGCAATTTAACATTTGAAAACAGCGAAGAAAAGACTAATTGTAGGGCTTCTCTAATCATGTTTAACCTGCCAGTTCTCTCTGCTATCCAAGCAAGAAATTGCTTAAAAGCTTGAAAAGCATTCTTAAAGAGGAATGAGGGGAGAGTGATTCTAACAGGAGACATTCTGGCAAAGTAAACAAAGTAACATTATTGGCTAGTGAAGGAGACTCCAACTCTTTTGATGCATTCTAACGACACAGTTATTCAAACCTGAGAGAACAGGAAAGAGGAGAAAGTTGCCCTCCTGCTGCACAAATCCACAAAATCAGGGGGGTCGTGGATCTTTAAATTACCCATGGAAACCCAGAGTAAACTACATATGTAGCCTTCCTGTGCTAGATGTGATCTGTAAATGTTTTAAGATCTTTTTGTCCTAGGAGAAAATCATGATTGTCCACGCATGTAATCAGAGTCAGATGTGAAAAAACAATCCCCAAAGTATTGGTATTTCAGCTCTCTCTATTTATCTACGTGTGGAACGATAAACCTTGGGGGTCTTTTCTTTCAGGACAGATGGATTGTGTTTGTGCTAGAGGGTGGGAAGGGAGCAGGGCGGTGTTCTTTCAGAACAGCTCTTGGAAAGTAAGTATGATGCTAATTCTGACTGGGGTGAGGTCTGGTCTGAGTGTATTTGGGAGAAGAGGGGAGTTACAAAGACAAGGTGGACTGCAGCTCCTTTCCTGGCTGTGCCCCAGGTCCCCAGGTTTTCCATAGAGTCTTGGTCTCATTGTCTTCCCCCACTCTCTTTTTCTGTGTCGGGTGCCTTTTTTTTGAAAAACTAACACAAGATCATTCATGCAATGTGTCATTTTACTAACCGACGAATGTACTAACACCCTAACGACTCATCTTTGTTTTTAGTTTTTTTAATTAACAATCGTTCTGTTCACAATTTTTAATTTCCTTTCTTCCCCCTTTTCCGCAAAGCACTCAGGCATCGGACACGCTATGGTAAACAAACTACATTGTCTGGTAGATATCATTCTTATTGTCTCTTTTTTTGGGTTTGCCGTGTGTTGCCCCCCTTTTCCTCCCCAAACCCCCCTTTTATCCTCTTTAGAGTTGTTTCTTCTTTTAAAATTTTCTGTTGAATTAAATACGAGCCTTTCTTTTTCTTTAAGAAGAAAATGGAAGGGGATGCACCTGTCCTGACAATATTTGGATGAGTTTGGTTGGGACAGTTTTCCTTTTCTCTACTTTGTAATTTTTTTTCCCTAAAAAAATTTCTTTTTAAAGAAATGTTCTTTGTTGAGCTAAATTCGTTTTGTTTTGTTTTCTTATTTTGCAAGTTCCAAGTTATCGACTAGGGACAACAGAGATTTCTATTGAGGACTTTCTTCTCTCCGTGTCTTCCTACCCCTCACTCGTCCTCCTTTCTTTTCCCCCTTCCCCACTCCCGAATCCGTTTTTTCTTTCCCTTTTGTGTGGACACGGCTGCCACAGGTGATCTGGGGAGGAAAGTACTCGACTTCCTGTATTCTTCCTTTCCCTCCTTTCACCGTACTTCCCACCTTGGCCAAAGGGAGCTGTGCCAATTTGTGTTCTCTGTACAAACTCTGCATGGCATGTTCCTGTCTCGTGAATTTCCCCATGGGCATCAGAATCTGTTCCCTTGTTTTCCTCCTCAGTACTAACAACCTACCAGTCATCAACCCCACTCCACGTTCTCCTCTCTCTCTCTTTTGTCTCCATGCTGCTTCATGCTCCTCTCACCCTTCATATATTTTGGGGTTGGGTTTGGACTTTTTCTTTTCTTTTTTGTTAGTAAGGGAGGGTGGCAGGCAGGGGAAAGACTACCCTTTAGTTTTGAGTGTGTGTTCTTCTTTTCACTCCCATCTTGTTTTTCCGTTGGTTTAGTGCATGTAAGTGTGAAGTGGATTTTGATTCTCTTCTTTAGCGCTCTTCACCCTTGTCCCACTTCCCTCCCTTTATTCTTCTGCCTTCTCTCTTGGCTCCAGATGGTTTTCGCATGGGTGTGTCAGTGTACGGTGTGTGCACGCTTCGAGGCCCCATCTCTTCTCTGTGCCCTCTGCTCCTTTCATGGATGTTGGGTGTATGGGTGCCGTCTATTTCCTGTGGGCATTGTTATTATTTTGGCTATTATGCCTCATCATTCTTTTTGTTAGCGTTGCCTTTTTTGGTTTGGATCATTTCTTCTCTGGCTGGTGGTGATGGCACACAAGGGAGGACAGGGGTTGGTGTCCTGGGTAGTCCGTGGCATGTATCACCCGTGACTCATCAAAATCAAGACCCTTTTCCTTCCCTCCCTGAATGCATGTTTGTCAGCGTGGTGTGAGCCCAAAAAGAAACAAATAAAAAAAGAAAAAGAAAAGAAAAAGAAAAAAACCGTCAACAACCAAAGACCAACCCCCTAACAAACCCCATTGTCAAACATCTCCTTTGCTGTTTCTCACGACCACTATAAATGACAATCTTTCAAAAGTAAATGCTCGTTTTACCAATGAACTGAGACGTCTGAGGATAGTTCCATTTTCTAGCCTGACTGAGTGAAGAGGGCAATGGGTAGAGCGAGTTGCTCAGCTTGGCAGTTCCGGAAAAACTCTCCCAGGAGTCTGCAGGGAGACACTGGAGGCTTGGGCCACAGGGAGGCAGACCAGAAAATGGAACTTGGCTGCACATACCAAAAATCAATCCAAATTAGAGAGAATACCTCACCCAAATCTTAATGAAAGTGATGCCACTGGTAGGGGAAGCCCCTGGATTTTGATAGGACTGTAAGGTCATTGTTGGGATTTTTTTTTTTGTCCCTATGTCCCTCCACCAGGTGACAATCTCTGTGGATGGCATCCTTACCACGACTGGCTACACTCAAGAGGACTACACCATGCTGGGCTCAGATGACTTCTTCTATGTGGGAGGAAGCCCAAGTACCGCTGACTTGCCAGGCTCACCCGTCAGCAACAACTTCATGGGCTGCCTTAAAGAGGTAAGGTTCACCCATTCCATTTAATGCACTGACTGTCTAAGAACAAATGAAATTTTCAGTTCAGTGACTGGATCTGTCCTCTGGTCTATTCTGTGAGGCCATAGGTTGTAGCAGAAAAGACTCTGGACTTAAAAGTAGAGGCCCTAGGTTTTGATCCCAGTTTAAGCTGGTTGCAGGACCTTGGGTTCACCACTTAAGTACCCTGTGGTTCTGTTTCCTCATCTAACTAATGAGGAACCTGATCCCACAGGTAGCTGTGCTTTATAAATTACATGAAATAACTCAGACGAAAGGACTTTGAAATCACAAGGAACTAGACCTGTGTGAAGTTTGATTTTGTATTTTTGACTTGGCAAGTAGGGAAGCCTTAGCTAAAAGTGGCTCAATTTGTGGTTGTGTGTCTTGTCTAAAACATAACTTATGTATTATTTTACCTTTGCTAAGCTTGGTGTTCCCAAGAGTCTCATTATTCGAGATGAAGGAAAGTTCTCAGAATATAACATTAAGGCCCAGAAGACTCGTTTTTCCTTTTTTTTTTCCTCCCTGAGAGCTAGCAGCTGTGAGAAAGCAGTGGAGCTTTACCATTACTCATTTATTACTATTGTAGCTAATGTGTTGAGACCTCTGTCTGAGAGCAAAGGAGCTTCAGTCAAGTGTAAGTTCAATCTCTAAGGTCAGTTGTTGAGGCAAAAAAAATCAGACTTGATTTGCTGGAGTTCTTTCAGCACACAGTGTCATCAGAGCAGTGCACTGCACTTTTTTGTTTAATCTAAACTAAGCTTGATTGCCTAAGATAGCTATACCATTTCCCTGTGGAAATTCCTTGAGAAGCTAACAGTGTTCTTTCTTGTAGATAAAGATCCCTTGTGACATGTTATGAGCCTCCTCTCAGGGCACATGTTTTATTCTTATTATGGTTATTTGAAATTTGTTGCACATCAGTTACATATGAGATGGCATCGCACGTGCATTCACTCACGCCACTCAGCTGTGAGCTGTGTCTAGACAGGAGTTGCGTCTGTTATACCTGGCGTAGAGCAGGTGCATAATAATTATTTATTGAATGGAGACATTTACCAAATAATCATTGGGTACCTTTTTTGTGCTGTAACTAACCTTAATGGCTCTTTGCAAACCACGGTCTCCGTGTTTGAAGACTTTGTAATCTGGGAAGAGAGATGAGATCTGTAAGGGAACAATTATAGCTCAGGGCACTGTGTGTTCAGTGCCACAGATGAAGTGATCTAATTGAGCAGAGGAAACAGATACATTTTAGGTGGGAGTCAGCATTGGAGAAGAATTGATATTTGAGCTGGGCCTTGCTGCAATAAACCATGTGTGCATTGAGGGAAAGGGGGAGGAAGGAGAGACATGACAAAGGAGGGGAAAATCCAATTACAGCTTTGTATTGTTCTTGTTCTGAAGGAAAAATGACAGGAGAAAAGTCTTAGAGAGTTTTCCTCTCTCTGCTGGACATTACCTAGGCTTCTGCTGGCTACAGGGTCTCCACAGGTCATTCCTGACGGAATTGCAGTAGACATAGCGCACTTCTTCCCTGGGATTCACTCCTATTTGAATAGAATAACGGTATAAACTACTCTGTCTAATGAACCCTGAAAGATTCTTAAACACCATTAAATCACACTCCATTGGAATTGCACTCTCATGAGGTACACGGGCCTCTCACTGTTGTGGCCTCTCCCGTTGTGGAGCACAGGCTCCGGACGCGCAGGCTCAGCGGCCATGGCTCACGGGCCTAGCCGCTCCGCGGCATGTGGGATCCTCCCAGACTGGGGCACGAACCCGTGTCCCCTGCATTGGCAGGCGGACTCTCAACCACTGTGCCACCAGGGAAGCCCAGATAGGAGCACTCTTGTTCCACGTTTGTAGGTCAGGAATGAATTAGGCATTGACTGCTGTGGAGAGCTCGTCCATTTTTGTCGTGAAGCAGCCCTGAGCCTGGAGTTTCTCCTGGACTGGGTCTAGGGGTGGCCTCTAGGATTAATTTTCCCCTGCACACAATTATGTTGAACTATCTCTCCATTATGTATTTTGAGACAAAGGAGCAATTTCCCAACCGCAGATCTATCAATCAGGAAGGATGCCTGTGAACATTTTGAAACAAGTCTCATAAAAACATGAAGATATCTCTGATGATTTTATCCATGCAGAACCTAAAGTAAATAAAATCTGCACACACACGCACACCCACACACACGTACTCACATACTACACTGTCCAGATGGAGAGCAGACAGCTTCAGAAGTCTGTGAAAAGTGGCACTTAATAGCTTAAAAATTAAAGGCAGTTCTGAAAACCAGTGTCAGCGACAGAAATAACAGTAATAGTAATAAAAATATGCACATATCTTAGCTAGCAGCTAAGCAGAATTTAAATCCAGATCAAGTTAGAAGAAAGAAAGTCCAAAACAGTGAAGGAGGTGGTAGGCGAAACAAGAACTTAATATAAACTTTTGCACCATCTCTCCTTTACGTATATAGTATGGTCTTTCTAAGGGAGTTGGGAGGCCTTCTCATTTGTCTGAGTGCTTTAACAGATAGCTTTGAGTTTAATGAAATCCTGGCGCAGTCTTTCTTTCCATTTAATCATGATGCACTTCTCTGTGGGAAAGTCTAGGAAATTCTTCTCTTGTTGCTGGCATTTCTCTTTGACAATTTCGTAAACAGTAAAAGCTTCCAGCTATGTTGGGACTTCCCTCCTTGATAAATCCCACTTACCCACTTTAACTATTTCCCCTTAGAACAGTCAGCCGTTATTTTACAACTTCTTCTTCCCTTCCCTATCTCTTTCTTTCTCTTTCTTTCTTTTTCTGTCACCTCTGGCCATTTGTGGCTCTAAGCGGCCTTAAGCTGAGCTGGGTGCTTTTATGTTTCATTTTTTTCAAAATGGGGACATGGTGAAGACCTTATGGGATTTCTCTTCCAGATTGTTGATACTTCGTGTGTGGCACAAAATAGTTTTTATCTTTGGAACTGTAGTTACTTCACACCTGAAAGTTAAGTTCTGGCTCCACTCTTTTATCTATCTATCTGTCTATCTATCACATCCTTATTGGAGTATAAATGCTTTACAATGTTGTGTTAGTTTCTGCTGTACAACAAAGTGTGAATCAGCTGTATGTATACATATATCCCCATATCCCCTCCCTCTTGCGTCTCCCTCCCACCCTCCCTGTCCCACCCTCTAGGTGGTCACAAAGCACCGAGCTGATCTCCCTGTGCTATGTGGCTGCTTCCCACTAGCTATCTATCTTACATTTGGTGGTGTGTATATGTCCATGCCACTCTCTCACTTCGTCCCAGCTTCCCCTTCCCCCTCCTCATGTCCTCAAGTCCATTCTCTACACCTGCGTCTTTATTCCTGTCCTGCCTCTAGGTTCTTCAGAACCATTTTTTTTTTTTTTTAGATTCCATATATATGTGTTAGTCTATGGTATTTGTTTTTCTCTTTCTGACTTACTTCACTCTGTATGACATTCTAGGTCCATCCACCTCACTACAAGTAACTCAATTTCATTCCTTTTTATGGCTGAGTAATATTCCATTGTACATATGTGCCACATCTGCTTTATCCAGTCATCTGTCGATGGACACTTAGGTTGCTTCCATGTCCTGGCTATTGTAAATGGAGCTGCAGTGAACATTGGGGTACGTGACTCTTTTTGAATTATAAGGTTTTCTCAGGGTATATGCCCAGTAGTGGGATTGCTGGGTCATATGGTAGTTCTATTTTTAGTTTTTTAAGGAACCTCCATACTGTTCTCCATAGTGGATGTATCAATTTACATTCCCACCAACAGTGTAGGAGGGTTCCCTTTTCTCCATACCCTCTGCAGCATTTATTGCTTATAGATTTTTTGATGATGGCCATTCTGACTGGTGTGAGGTGATACCTCATTGTGGTTTTGATTTTCATTTCTCTAATGATTAGTGATGTTGAGCATCTTTTCATGTAGTTTTTGGCCATCTCTACGTCTTCTTTGGAGAAATGTCTATTTACGTCTTCTGCTCATTTTTGGATTGGCTTGTTTGTTTTTGTGATATTGCTGGCTCCACTCGAGTCAAAATGATTGTGGATTTCACCTGTGCACACAGCTTCTAACTTGATTCCAGAGTAAAAGTGTGACAGAGAGGGTCCATGTTATCATCCAATTATTGAAGTACTCTGCATGCCCTAGTTATCAATTCAATATTTGTGTCCACTCAAGCATCCCAAAAATCCCCACCTGGTACCTCTTCGTGGTTTTGTGTTTTAACATGTCTGTCATATTTTTGTTCTTGTTGTGTCCCCAGCCCTTAGAATTGTTCTTAGCACCTAGTGGGCGCTCAATAAATATTTGCCAAATGAAATCACATGTTTGTAAGTTTAAAAAATAGCTTTTAGATAAATGCTCTTAGGCACTATTGACAATGTGACTTTCTTGGGATCATTAAAGAACATCCAGACATGGCAATAGTTGAATCTTTTAGGAACCTCCCAGCTATCTGAAATGAGTGAAGTATTTCATAAAAAGGCCCAGCAAGACTAAAAGAAATGGGTTGGAACCCACTGTGAGAAGAACGGGATTGAAAAGGCTTTGAGGAGGCATCATAGTATAAATGAAAAGAATACTAGGTTAAATCAGAAAACCTGATTGGGAATACCAGCTTTATTACTTTACTGGCTATATGGCATGGAATAAGCCACTGATCTTATTTGAGCCTCAGTTTCCTAACCTATAACATGGAGATGATAAGACCGCTGTTGTGTTCTTAAGAACAAATAAAATAATATACGTAAAAGTGAAACCATACATAAATATACAATGATGTTTTGCTACAATAATTATGACTAAGGATTATGTAATCATTCTTATAAAACAGTTTATGAAACAAATTTAAGAGTAAGTGAGTATACATTAGCATGTGCGTATGTTTGTATTTCCCATATTACCAAATCACTATCTGGGGGAAAAACACAACTTTATTCTGAGGTTTGCCTTACTAAAATTCTCTCATCTTCACTGAAGTTGGAATAACCCATCCTACCCACCCTCAGTCATTACCTAGTCTGTTTCCTTTGGACACTGGTTTATTTGACAACTGTCAATCTCCCTTCTACGAAAATGTAAGCTCCCTGAGGACAAAGGCCTCATCTGTTCACAGGTGTTTCCCCAGCACCTAGAAGAGTTCCTGGCATAAAATAAAACACTCAATAAGCATGTCTGGAACAAATAAATAAATTAATTCATTACTGAGCTAACCTCATGGAGCTCTAAAATGTGGCAGAGTTTAGATCCACAGGTATATGCTGAAAAAATACAGTATGCCAAGGACTGTGCTAAGACACAGAGATGAATCAGACACAGTTCTTGCCTCAGAGGACCTCACAGTTAGTGGGGGAAACACAAATATAATTTCAAGGAAAAGCAGTTAATGCACAAAAAAAGAGGCATTCACAAGTGCGGTGGGGCTGCTGAGGAGAAGGACTTAGTATATCATGGGGTTCAGGAAAACGCTGTGGAGGAGATGATGCCCAAGGCTTGAAGGCAGGTAGAAATGAACAGGGAAGAAGTGGTGCTCCGGGGTGATGGGGCAGCATGAGCAAGGGCCCAGAGACAGGGCACGTCGTGGTGTCTGGGTGAGGAACTTACAAACAGTTTGCCAATGTCAGGGCACAAAATATAAGATCAGGAGTTCTGAAAATGTATCTGAAAAGTTAAGTAGGGGCCAGGTCATAGAGAGCTTTATATCACACTCTACCCTTGGACTTTGGGTAATGGAGAGCCATTGAAGGATCTGAAGTAGTAGAATGACATAGATTGACAGCTTGTCCGTCAGGCTTTAAATTCCTTGAGAACTGAAGTTAGTCCATCTACTACTTCTGCTTGATTCATCGTTTTGTCCTAGGGAGATGAGGAAGAGTTGGGAAGGCTGGTCCATTGGCTTTAGCACTGGGCCAGGAGAGTGCCTCTCTCAATCTTCAGGTTTCTGCAGAAAAGTGCTTCCTTCTAACTCCCATTTCAGTTTCCAATGACCCTCCTTGTCAGGACATTTATTTCTCCTTTCCTCTGTCCTTGACATTACTGAGCTACTGTTGTTGGATGAAGCACAGTGCAGTAGAGGAAAGCCAAATCAAGGCTGAGTTGCATGAATAGTGTCTCTATTATGAGGACCAGGGAGCTGACTAAAGCCCATCACAATATCCTATGTGTTGGCGTCTTCTGTGTTGTTTGACTTGGTTCTTTCTACACCATCTTCCTTTCCCCTCAATCTGTTACTTCTCCGCTGGCATGTTGGTTCTCCATTTGGCTCTCCATTGCCCATGGAGAAGCTCTCCTGCTGCTGAGAACTCTGAGACCGACTGGTCTATCCCACCTTTCTTTTCTCATGGTATCTCTAGTGGGGAGGAAGGAAAGCAGGAGAACGGGGTGAGTGGAACACATATTTAAAGGAAAAAGGCTTGGGTAGAACATCATTGTGCACATTACAATCCACATTCCTTTGTGATTATTAGCCATTTAAACCTGAATGGGATTTTGCAGCCAGAGATAGTCTCTGAACAGATGATTAATGGTTTAATCTGTAATAACTTTACATTTTATAGAACCCTGATAGGAGTCCACATCTGGTGAGCCAGGCTATTTAAGGCTGTGTTAATTCTGTTAGTTGCTATATGTTTATTTGAATTGCTGGCACCTGTGGGCTTTAGGATAATGTGTTTGTTGTTGCTTTTCTTTTAAAAAAATATATGCTTATTTTGTCCTGTCTCGCTGTCTTTTCTGCTGTCTGTTAGCGATCACAATTTCTCTTCTGGTTTTTCTTTTGTATTGTCCTCTTTTTCACTCGCTATACTTTTTTTACCCCTGTTCTCATTTTTCCTGCCTCTGTGCTTCTCAGGCTCTTGTTTTGGTGTCCTTTCTGATTTCTCAGGTGGGGATAAATCACTCTGTCCATAACTAGGCAAATTTAGGTCATGGCATTGGGCCTAAAAATTTCCTTTTTCCTATAGCTTTGAGAATACTGTGTGGCCCCATGATGAGCAAGATCCAGTGAGGGTTTTAGGGTGAACATGGAAGATGAGAGGAGGGTTGACTTTGGAAGTACTAGTCCAGGGTTTGAGTCTTGCGTAGACTCATTCATTACCAGCTGCAAGACTCTTAGCAAGCCACTTGAATGCTCTTAGCCTCAGTTTTTTCATCAGATAATAATACTTACTTCAGGCATTTTTATGTTGGGAACAAATGGGATAAAGAAGATGGAGGTGCTTTATAAACTATAAAGCACTGTGCAAATGCTAATGCTACTATTTATGTTAATAAATGAAACCAAATTGATCAGGTATGTTTAAGGAAGCACTTACTGCTATTTGCTGTTTCTGCAATTAAAAAACTGCAGAAGTTAGGAGAATCCAATGTATCTTAAAAAAGAGCACCTGAATTAGAACCTGGCTACCAGATGCGTTTCTGGTACTAATTAGAAAACCATACAACCTCTTTGAACACCCATGTCTTGATCTGTAAAATGCGGATCATTATCATTGTCAAACCAAACACACACTACTGTGGAATACTTCTAACGTAGAAAGACAAGTTGGATAGCAAAGCAGAATTTATTTCCCCATCCTCAGGAAGATACGCACAGTGTGAGCTTGGAGGGAAGAATGCCTTGGCAGCATGGAAGGGCCAATGCAAAAAGGAGTCCAAGAAGGACAAGATTCCAACAAGGTAGAAAAAAGTAGAAACATGAATCAGAATCTGGGAAATTGGAAGAATGTAACAGAAGAAGACAAGAGAGAGGAGAAACTGTGTCTCAGGAGAGGCCTATTGGGTTGACCATAGAAATTGCCATTTTTCTGGGTAAAAAAAAAAAAAGTCAAATATTGGCAATGTCATGTGAGTCAGTTTAAGAATGAACATTTTTGAAGAGGATAAACTAGATCTTCTTGAAAAGAGATTACCTTCTGGATTACCAGGAGCTGCAATGGGCAGGGGAGAGAATGGCATTTGATGCCACAGAGGAAGAGGAGACAAAGCCCTGAGCTACTGGGGATGTATGATGAATATGAGGTTTATTTCACAGAGGAGGCAAGGTGTGAGCACTTAGCCCAGGGTGGCTGTAAGAAAGTGGTGTGTACCTGAGGAAGAGTGTCAGCGGGGCTGAAGCCGCAGGATATTTAGTGTTGCAGGGCTGTGGCAAACAGAAAGACGTTCTTCAGTTAATGCCTGAAGAAGATAATTAAAGAATGGTTTGCTACTTATAATTGATGGGCTATGATGGAGAAGTGAGATACAGTAAACATTTTTTTAAGAGATCTGGTCTTCATTTTCCCTTATTTCAGTAAATGTTTCTCGATTTTTATTTTCCTTCATGCTCAGTCCAGTGATGTAGTGGCATTGACTCCATTCCTGGCTCACCTGATGAGCATGTGAGCTCTAAGTCCATCGGGAACTTCCATTACTCTGGCTGTGGTTATTTTGTTCATAGCTGGGCACCTAACCCACACCTAATGTCACAGTTTGGATCAGTGACATTCAGTCTCAGGACTCTGTTTATATCTTGCAGGGGAGTACTTCTCCTTCCTTTGAGCTACAACTTGGGATGGTATAAAACTGACCTTCTGGCCGCCATCTTGCTGCCACAATGGGACTAAAAATGAAGCTAGAATGGAGAAAAGCAGAGCTAAAATATGGGGAGAAACTAGGTTCTGGTGACATTTTAAGGCCCTGGATCAAACATTCTTCCACCTAGACTGCCTCTGCCTTTCCAGCCATGATTGATTACATTCCTTCTTCTCTCTAAGCCAGCATGATCTAGATTTTCTGTCATTGGCAACAGAGCCCTAAATGATGTGAAAGAATTCCTCACTCCTATTTTACCCCTGTCTTCTCTGACAAGAAAATAGGTCTTTGGCCAGGAAAAGATAGACAAAGTTAGGAAATTTAATATCAGAGCCTGTTAGAAAGCACCTGATTGGTCTGCAGTAATTCAAATTTCTTGACTTAGATGAATGATACAGAGAGAATTTGAAAATAAGATTTTTGAAATCCAGTTGGTTTTTGAGAAACTGTAGAGAATGGGGGAGGTTTGTAATGACTAAAGATGGAAAAAGTGTAGATAGTGCAAGTTATGGGCTTACGAACTTCATTGGCATCTGGGAAAGATTTTGGATTGCATGATTAACAGAAGATATGAGCCCACCGAAGAAAAAAGAGAACCATAGTCATTCACTAAAAACACTAAATACAAGCCGTATAAGCAAACTAAACTCACATATTATTCAATATTGTTACTATACTTAAAGCTCAGAAAAGTACCGTGGGCCTAGCAGAGCGAAGTATCAGCAAGGTATTTGGCAATACCCTTTGTGATATCCTCATCCACAAGATGGGGAAAAAGGGATTGGATGTAAGAGCTATTCAGTAAAGCAGTGTCTATTTAAATATACCACTGGGTCCTGGTAAATGGGTCCATTTTGACTTACATGGAAGTTTCTGGTGACTGTCCAGTGCTTTGTCTTACTCGCCATTTATGAGGGGCTTGAGGGAAGGTAAGAGAGCATGCTCGTCAACTTTGTGAATGGCAGGGAGCTGAGAATGATGGAAATTATGTGCCTTAATGTTCTGAGACTGAATTAATAAAGGGATGAAAACAAAGGAGGTGACAGTTCTGTAGTATAATTCATTGGCGAAAATAGTATGCTCTGGAGCTAGAGTTCTTGGCTGCAAAACCCGCCTCTATTCCCACAATCTGTGGAATGCTGGGCAAGTTACTTAACCCTCTCTGTACCTCACTTTGCTTATTTATTAAATGGGTGGAATAATTATACCTACTTGATAGGGTTGTTGTATTAACTGAGATAATAATTTTAAACCCCTTAAAACAATGCCTGGCATATAGAAAATGCTTGGTAAATTGTGTTTATCAACACCATCATCATCACCACTGTGTGATAATCTGGTTACTGGGAATATTTCTCTTCAGTTCTGAATGATAAGCACTTAAAAGGTTAGCTGACTAGTTGACAGAACATGTTTAGAGCCGAGCTATGAAACAGATAGCAGTGTGCTCAAGAGTCTGACATAAAAAGAGTTGACTGATGGATCCCGGAACATTTAACCTGAGGGAAAGATGCCTGAGCTCATGGGTTGAGAGTTGTCTTCGTATGTGAAGGACTGTCTTATGAAGTGGATTTGGACATGGTTCATATATCTTCAGGAAGAAGAACTGGGGCAGTTGAGTGGAAGCTGGGTATTAAATACAAGGAAAACATTTCAATGAGAGCTGTCCAAAGTTGCCTTTAAAATAATGTATTCTCTGTCACTCAAGGCATCCAAGCAAAGTCTGGGCAACTGTCTTGCTGAGGTTGTAGAAGAGATTATAGCGCAAATGACTAGACAGCCTTGATTTTCTAGCTTCCTTCTAAACATAAGATCCTATACATATACATACTCCATTCTTTTTTTTCAGATTCTATTCCCATATAGGTCATTACGGAGTATTGAGTAGAGTTCCCTGTGCTATACAGTAGGTTCTTGTTAGTTATCTATTTTATATATAGTAGTGTGTATATGTCAAACCCAGTCTCCCAATTTATCCCTCCCCCCCTTTCCCCTTTGGTAACCATAAGTTTATTTTCTACATCTGTGACTCTATTTCTGTTTTGTAAATAGGTTCATTTGTACCATTTTTTTCGATTCCACATATAAGCAATATCATCATTTGTCTTTCTCTGCCTGACTTACTTCACTCAGTATGACAATATATGTATCAAATTATCACATTATATATCTTAAACTTACAATGTTATATGCCAATCATATCTCAATAAAGCTGGGGAGAAAAAAAACCCACGTAAGATCCTATAGTGAATGAGCCTTCTGAAAAGAAAGAATGGGACTTATTAATTAGACCAGGTTCATTGTGTTGAAGACTTTCCTGATTAATCTCCAAATCAGTTGACTACACATGTCCCACTGAGACTCACAGAGTTGCCCTTGCAGGAGGATTTGAGGTTCCCAGCCACTCTCATCACTTATTAGTCACTTATAATTATTTCTCTTTCCTCAGACCTTCACTGGCATCATCTCCAAAACCATGATAACCACAGCAATTATAATCATAATAACAGCAATAAAGACTACCAGTTATTGAGCACTTAACAGTGTGGATGCACGCGAAGTATGTCTCTGTGGCTAAGTGTTTCGTATGTATTCCCTAATTTAATTCTCAAAACAAACTTATGAGGTGGATTCTGTTACCATTACTAATTTGAATGTAAAGATAGTGGGCGTCTTGCCCAGGGCCACTCAGTTAGCAAGGATTGGAGCTGAGCTCTAAATACTGTTGCCTTCTTGACTCCTGCTGCCATCTCTACCAACTCAATTGAAAGACTTGGTGAAGAAGAAAAGGAAGAAGCTTTTCAGGAAAAGGTTGGTAATTCTGTGGTTAAAGCCACTCTAGGGAGTGGTCTCTCACTACTATTTAGAGGCTTCACTTCAGAGGAGAGGTCATTTAATCAGGCAAAAAATGTCCTGCTGGGAGACTGGATACAGTTACGTATTTCTTTCACCTTGCCGTTGGTTGTTCTGAGAGGAAGGCAGTTTTTGCTTGATTTCCGACTCTGGGCAAACTGATATTGCTCAACCTGTTAATGGAGGAATGATTTTTATTATGGGACCTGAGTGGGCAGTAGCTCCTCTTGGTATAAACGCCAAGCAGTGGAACACCTTTTTCTTGAGATGGGCAGCACATCTGTACTTTTGTTCCTGCCCAATATTTTCTGTGAAGTTGGAGCTATTTGCCTCCAATACCCTCAGAAAGCCAGAATGAGGAGATTTCTGGGCTTATGGTGAATTTTCAGTCTGATTCTGGGAGTCTCTCATTTAGCTTTGCCATTTGTTTTCTCTTCAGGATAAATTCAGTGGAACTCATTGCTTTCTAAAAATGTTACTTATTTACAGCAAATGTAATCTACCACAGCATTCCCACTGAGACAAAGTCTCTTGTGTCTTCAAATGCCTCAAAGGAGACAGAAAAAGTAGTCCTTGTACACATATATACCTACAGGATTAAAGTCATCATTGAGCTAATTAATTAGCTAATGTTTTTTAAAATTGCTTTGCAAATGGCAGAACGACTCTGACATTAGCATTATGTGCTTTTGTAACCTTGTGTTCCATCCCCCCATGTGGACAGTATGCCACAACTAGTTTCTGCATAAATTTCAAGAGAGATAGAAGGACACATTTTTCACTTTGAAAATCAGTGAAGATGTAGCGTGGGGCAGCAACATTGCACACCAATTATCAACCAGTAAAATTCTCCTCCTTCCCTTTCCCCCAGCTTCTCCCTCAGCAGCCAGTATTGGCAGATGGTCGATCTCATACTTCATGGAGAACATAGAAAATCTTTAGCTTATGCTTGCTAAAACTCTTCTCCCTCCACTTTTAGATTTACCTTCAAAGATAGTTATTGCTACCTTCTCTTCTTCTGTCTTATAGGATGAGCTGTCCTCCTCTTCTCTGAGTGTAACTGCTCTTCTCTTTTGCCTCTTCTGAGATTTAGCCCCTTTAAGGAATCCCTCCCTTTTCGGTTACCTTAGATTTTCTCTTCACCTCTTTTCTATTCCCTCAAACTAGAGACATGCTCAAAATAATTTTCTTGATTCTGTTTCCTGATGAATTTGCATCTTAGTTCATTCCTTATTTCAGTGGAAAACTTCTTGGGAGAGTTGTATGTGTGTCCCACCTTCTCTACCTCATGGTTACTCCATACCCTCTGCGATTGCAGCCACCCACCAAAGCGCCACACCTGTCCTCAGCACTTTAGTAGAATTGTGTCTTCTGGCTTTGCCTTGCTTAAGTTAGGAGCACTTTATTGTATGCTCTCACAGCTCTCAGTTCTTAACTGCCTTGCATTATAAGTGCTATTATAGTTTATAGTACATTGTATTTTAATGATCTGTGCTCATATGTTTCCCTAATAGTATGGGCTTTTGTAAGCAGGGACTAGGATTTCTACAGATTGAGTATTCCCTTTAGAGTTGCATAAGTCCTGGCACATGAATAGATGGAAAATGTTCTTCAAAAAATTAATAAATACTTGTGAATATCAGTAATAAAACTATTGCTTTAAATTTCCATTTCTGCCTGTATCCACTTTCTCAACAGCATATCATTCATTGACTTATTCATGAGTGCAGTGTATATTCGTGGAGCGACTACTCTGTTATCAGATCTGCTCTAAGTGTTGAGTATGTGGTGAATGAGACCATATATAGGGTCCCTGAGCTTATGGAATTAATGTTATGGTTGAAGGAGACTAACAGCAAATGTGTAAAGACCTAATTAAGATACTTTGCAATAATGATATGTGGTATGAAGGAAGTAAAAGAGAATAACAGGGTAGTGAGTGGCAAGGAGGTTGGGTCTCCATTATTAGCCTGCGTGGTCAGGGAATTATCACCTCTGAGGAGGTGATAATTAAGCTGGGACCTAAGATGCAAGAAAGAGTCAACTGCACAAAGATCAGGGAGAGGCTTTTCCAATCAAAGGAAGCTGCAAGGATGAAAAGGACCCCAGGCAAGGGAAAGCTTGACATGTTCAAGACATGGCAAGGAGACTGATATAGAAAACAAGCTAGTAGTTACCAGAGGGGAGTGGGGCGGGGGGAGGGGCAAGTTAGGGGTATGGGCTTAAAAGATACAAACTACTCAGTATAAAATAGATATGCAACAAGGATATATTGTATAGCACAGGGAGAATTACAGCCATTCTCTTATAATGACTTTCAGTGGAGTATAATCTGTAAAAATGTTGAAACATTATGCTGTACACCCGAAACTAAAATAGTATTGTAAATCAACTATACTTCAATTTAAAAAAGAGAAATGGTAAGGAGACCATTGTGGCTGTGGCTCAGGGAGGGGGAGGTGAGAGGAAAAATGTTTATGCTTAGGCATCCGGCTTGTCTTAAAAGGTCCAAGTTAGGCAGTATCAACATGTCAAGCTTACCTCCACCTTGGAGTCTTCATTTGCTGTTTGTCTCCTATCTAGGTTGACTTTCTCTCTCCCTTTATTCCAGAGGACAAGGTGTCCCTCCAGGTTTCTAAGCTCACCTGCTCAACTCTGCTGAGCATCTCCTTCTCTCCCGTCACCTCCTGGCATCTACTCTTCAATTATCCCCACGCTCTCCTGCATCTTTGATCCTTGCCTCTCTATTTGTTTTTCCTTTGCAGGCTAAAAACATGTGCTAGTCTAGCCTGTCCTTACATGAAATCCTTCCCTTGACCAGTACCTTCTTAAACTCAGGGAGAGAAAGAATGCTTCTTTCCCAGAGATGGTAGGAAAGGAGACAAAACACAGAATGGTTTTGAGGTTTGAGAAAGGAACGATGAGAAAACTCACATGGGATGATCCATATCTGTCTAGAACAGAGGCGGGGCAGTGTGTTAAGTGTGAGAAGAATGCATGGTTATATATAATCCGGTAGGTTTAGAACAGCTGACACTACTGTCATCACACATTCACTCAAGTTGGAAACCTCAGGGTGAGCTCTGATCTTTCCTTCTCATTACCCTTCTTTCCCTCTGCCCTCATCGCATCAGCCCCAAATCCCATTGACAATCCCCTTGTTGTATTTCTCATTCATTTCTTTCCTTTCTGGACAGTCGGCTCTCTCCTCCCCCTCTGCCTTCACCTGTTGTTGTGGTGTCATAACGAGTTTCCCCACCTCCATTCTCTCTGCCTGTCTCTCTAGTCTGCATTCTGCCCCACCTTGCCTTCTGTGCTGCTTTTCAGTAACAGCCAGTGTCCACCAAGAGCCTGTGTTCTTCAGCTGCCCACTCATGGCCTTCCGTAGTTTGGCTTCAACTTTGTCACCTCTTCCTCATACTTCCTCTCTCTAGTTAATCAGAGTGGCTATTTCATCTTATTCTAAATATATGTTCTGAGTTCTTGCTTCTAAAACTTCTTTATCTGGATATCCCAGCCAAGAATTTCACCTGTTCTCTGTGCCATGTGACTCTTACACATTCTTCCAGGACTCATCTCATGGTTGCCTGCTTGACCGGTCACCTGGTTAGCAGGGGTCTTTCCCATTTCTGAATTCCAAGCACGTTTATATGGTATGTTGTGTGGGAGCTCAGATTTTGGAGGCAGACTTCCAGGCTTAAAGTTTTGTTCTGCCACTTACTATCTGCATGCCCTCGGACAAGTCAGTCAGCTTCTCTGAAACTCAGTTTCTTCATCTATAAAATGGGTTTCTTTTTTCTTTAAATTGAAGTATAGCTGATTTACAATGTTGTGTTAGTTTCTGGTATACAGCAAAGTGATTCAGTTTTATATATTATATATGTGTGTGTATATTCTTTTTCATATTCTTTTCCATTGTGGTTTATTGCAGGATAGTGAATATAGTTCCATGCTATACAGTAGGACTTTGTTGTTTGTCTGTTTTATATATAGTAGTTGTATCTGCTAATTCCAAACTCCTAATTTATCCCTCCCCCACCCCCTTTCCCCTTTGGTAACCATAAGTTTGTTTTCTATGTCTGTATGTTTCTGTTTTTTAAATAAGTTCATTGTGTCGTATTTTAGATTCCACATATAAGTGATAACATATAGTATTTGTCTTTCTCTTTCTGACTTACTTCACTTAGTATGATAATGTCTATGTCCAGCCATGCTGCTGCAAATGGCATTGTTTCATTTTTTTATGGCTGAGTAGTATTGCATTGTGTATATATACTGCTTCTTCTTTTTCTGTTCATCTATTGATGAACATTTAGGTTGCTTCCGTGTCTTGATCATTATAAATAGTTCTGGTATTAACATTGGGGTGCATGTACTTTTTTGAATTATGGTTTTCTCTGGATATATGCCCAGAAGTGGGATTGCTGGATCATATGGTAGCTCATTTTTAGTTTTTTAAAGAACCTCCATACTGTTCTCCATAGTGGCTACACCAATTTACATTCCCACCAACAGTGTAGGAGGGTTCCCTTTTATCCACACCCTCTCCAGCATTTGTTATTTTTAGACTCTTTAATGATATGGCCATAAAAATGGGTTTCTTAATAATACCTACCTCATAGAATTTTTATGAGAATCAAATGAAATGAGGCAGTACCAGCACATGGTAAGTGCTTAGTAAATATTGGCTATTCTTGCCATTTATTTGGTCCTTAAAATGACCTGCATTTGTTTGTTAGCTTTTCTGGCAGACATATAATCCCTTTGAGGCAGAGAGGTTTTTGTAGTTTCAGCAGTGCTGTTTATATCATAGGTTTATTAATTAAAGGGAGTGGAAAGTAATTTATATCCTTCAAATGAATTTCTTGGTTGACTATAAGGAAGTTGCTGTTTCTCCATACCATAGTTTGACCCCAATTGAAATGATCCCATCTGCAAAATGAAAATAGTAATTTCTTCTTTATAGACAGTAAAAAAACTTCATTCATGGATTAATGAAAGGTATGTGCATACATGAAATATGAATTCAGTGATTTCATATTTTTAAATTCCTGGTAATCAAATGGTATTGTGATGGTGTTAGCATACTTTTTGTTCACAGATATTTTAAATGAAACAGTTCTGAAAGTTGATGTTTAAAATGCTAAAGGAAATAAAACTTATCATGTATTAGCTTGACGGCCACCAATGTCCCTTTCAAGTCTAAAATTCTTATAAATTGCTTTGAAATGTCTTAAAATCCCCCAATTACCTTTAAATGATTGATTTAATGAGCTTCTGTTATGTTCCAGGTATAGTGTCTGGAATACAAAGTGAACTGGGCACAGTTCCTTCCTTGGAAGATCTTATATAGTTCAGTGGTTGGCAACTTTTTTCTGTAAAGGGCCAGGTTAGTGGCTCTCAAATGGGGACAATTTTGACCTCAGGAAACATTTGACAGTGTCTGGAGATATTTTTGTTTGTTAAGACTGGAGTGGGGGCTGGGTAGATGGAGTGAAGCAAAGGGGTAGTGAAGTGGTGGGGTAGGAATGCTCCCAACATTTAGTGGGTAGAGGCCAAGGCTGTCGCTGTCCATTCTACCGTGCATAGGACAGTCTCTCTATGGCAAAGAATTATCCAACCCCAAATCTCAATAGTGCTAAGATTGAGAAATTCTGGACCAGATAATAAATAGTAAATAGATAGTACAGATATGGTTTTGTGGGCCAAGGGTCTCTGTCACAACTACCAAATTCTGCCTTTATACCAGTAAAGCAGCCACAAATAATATGTAAACAAATGGATAAGTCTGTGTTCCAGTAAACTTTATTTACATAAGAAAGTAGAAAGTAGGTTGGATTTGGCCCTAGGACAGTGCTTCCACCGTAGCAGTTAGGCAAATAGAACAACTCCAGGAAGAGGGAATAGCATCAGCAAAGACATAAAAATGTGAAACATGTGAAATAGTGTGGTGAGTGTGGGAAGCTAATAATAAGAATAAAGGGAGTGGGAGTGGTGGTGGTCATAATAATAATAATAGCAGCTAACATTTAGGGAGCACTTACTGTATGCCAGGAACTCTTCTTAGTATTTCACATGTGCTAAGTCATCTCCTAGAAACAGAGCTCAGTGTGGCTGGGTGATGTGAGATTAGGTAGGAGCTGTGAGTATGTACTGGAGCTAGGATATTGTTCTATATGTGGGTGAAACTAGAAATGAGAAGAGCAGCGAGGAAACAGTGAGACTTCTCAACTTGATTGGACGTTAAGGGTAAGGGTAGAGAGAGGTCACAAGTTTCTGGCTTGGTGACATTAATGGAATATAGAGCTACTGGAGGAGAGGCAAGCTTAATGGGGAAAATGCTAAGTTTAGTGTTGAATGTGTTGTGTTAGAGGTGCTTATGTTATCTGGAGTTCAGAGTCAAGTTCAGATAGTTGGAGCTGTAACTGTAATAAGAATATAAGGAAATATTGTTAAGTTATTTAAAATCGATGAACCCAGGTAAGAAAGCACATCCTATAGAACAATGGTTTAAAAAAATAAAAGAATCCTGAGAGTCACTAATATTTAAAAGAAGAGTAGGTTTAAAAGGAAAAAATCAGGGAGGTAGGAGGAGAATCTGAGAAAGTGGTATCACGGAAGGCAAGAAAGTAGAGAGTTTAGTGCCAGGGCTTAGTGCCAAAGAGAGCACCAGGAAGTTGAGAACTGAAAGGGCCCTTGTAGCTGAGAATTCAGAGGTCATGGGTAATTTTATTTTGCTTTTGAATCAGAGAAACTTAATTGTTTTGAAATTCAGAGGCAAAAAGCCAGTAGAAGTGGAGAAGCTAAAGATACAAGAAACATAAATGTTGAAACAACATCCCAGGAGATAATTCCTAACTTTCCTTAAGTATTCATTAAGTAAAGTATGTACAAGAAATCTTATATTTTGTAGGCTTATATTTTGAGTTGTAGTACATTTTTTAGAAATGCATTTTTATATAATCTTTCAGTGATTCATGTTTTGTAGTTATAGTCTCCTTCCCCCAATTGATTAGCTCTATCACTAGATTTTACTGAAGTTGTGGGCTGGAGGGGCTCAACATCTATTTGTTATAATAAAATTTAAAAGCCATAATAATTGTAGGACAGTAAAACTTTGGGGATATTTTTATGTGATTAGCAAATAGGACACCAACCTCATAGATGTGAAATTTTAAGACACCAAAGAATATCTAGAACACAGTGTCAATTCAGTTGAGTTCAGTTCAATTTAAGTCATTCATTGAATGCCATGCATTTTTATTAACAGTGATATGACAGAATGTTTTGCTCTCAAACAGCTTACCATCTTATCTGTTTTGTATGTTTATTGCACAGAGGATTTACAGCAACTAAGAATGTCGTTGATGAGAAATGATTTACATACACAAAAGCACTTGAATCTAATCATGAAGAAATGTAATGAAATGCTATTATCACATGTAGAATCAGTGGTACAAGCAAGGTGTACTTTCAGGAAGGGAGAGTCTAGCATGTACTGGAATATTGGAAGCATCTCCATTTACCAGCTCTATATGGTGTTCTACTCTGGAGAGAATTTAACTAAAGTACTCTTAATAGAAGAATAAGTGCCAGTGATAAAGTACCAAGGGGTGATCCAAGCCATCAAAATACTGTTGGCTCCTTGAGGACAGACTGTGTCTTATCTTTGTATTCCCCCGGGCCAAGGCACCATGGCTACCATTTATTAAGTGCACAGTCAGTGCTGAATTGATTACGTTTGGCCATTGGATTAATGCAGTGGAGGCAGGTTGGACCGTGTGCTTTGTGGACACTCTCCAAATAAGGGTGCCAGTGACAAAGAGCTTCAAGGTCAAGAGAAAGTGAATTGTAAGAACTCCACCTGTAGAGGACAGGGAGTGAAAATGTCTTTATAGGAGAAGAGAAGGCTAAGTGTTGGATGCATTATCATGGGAGTTGGTCACACCCCCTGGGTTTCTTCCTACCTTACAACAGTACTTGATCCATAAAAACATGCTTCCTGTGTGAATGAATGAGCCAATTCTGGCTTAACGTAGACAACAAAGAAATAACCAGTGCTTCCACCATAGCAGTTTCTTATGAAAGAAATTTAAGGTTAAGATAAAGCTTTATGAAAAAAATAAAGTGAAATCCATAAGACTTTTAGTTCTCACCTCTATGGGTTAATCACACTGGCAGTTTCACGAAAACAACATTGAGAATGACTGCTCTGTGATTTTTGCTAGGCTTTTAGTCCCTATAGGCAAAAAAGCCTTTCTGAAAGAGATTTGAAAGTTGTGGAGTCTGATAACACTGGTAGTTGTCAGGTTTTTCGCTAATGAACAGCTTATCAGTAAATGTGCTCAGTGGTTAATTACCACATTAGGGCTTATTGGCATAAAGTGTAGTAGAATGCACATTATCCTTATGCAAATTTGGATTTACTGCAGGTTAAATCCTGTGACCTGAAATCTAAGTCACCTGTCATAAATTAACAGACCTGTGTAGTAGCCCTGCTGGGATCGGCAGTGACAAAGGCCCCAGGAGTGGGGTGAATGAATCAAGCCTGGGTGGGTTGGACTTGCTCTTTGGAATGTCTCACAAAGGCTGGTGGAGCTAATTGTGCCACAGAGGCTGTTGGGTGTTTTTGTTTTGTTTTGATTTTGTTTCATTTTAAGGGCAACCACGTGGCCCAAGCCACTGTTGATGCCAAGGGGTGTCCTCCACCAGGTGGCCTGGGGCATTTGGAGTTGTAGGATTCAGGTAAAGCTGTGCTGTAGTTTCAAGAGACCTGTCAAATTAGGGGTGGGGATCCTAAGATAAAGATTCAGATTCCCAGGTGTTTTCATCAGCTTAGACTGCTATAACAAATACCATAGACCAGGTGACTTAAACTACAGACATTTATTTCTCATAGTTCTGGAGGCTGGGAAATCAAGGTTTCCACAGATTTGATATCTAATGATTCTCTTCCTGGTTTTTACATGGCTGTCTTGATGGACAGAGAAATCATCTCTGTTGTGCCTCTTCTTATGAGGGCACTAATCCCATCATGAGGGCTCGACCATCATGACCTCATTACCTTCCAAAGGCCCCACCTCCTAATGCGATCACACTGGGGATTAGGGCTTCAACACATGACTCTGGGTGGGGGGGACGCAAACATTCAGTCCACAGCACCTGGGAAGGCTTGGGACTCAAAGCAGGGAAGGCCAATCTAAGCAGACTGAGGTTCACAGTTGTCTCGGGTATTTCAAAAGGAATGGAGCACAAGGCAGCATATTTAAGAGAAGGCAGGCCTGCAGTAGAGCAGGAATGAGTGTCACACAGTAACCATGTGGGAGCCCATTGCTCAGGCGTACCCCTGGGTTTACAGACCTACTCCCACACTCTGGGGCAGAGGTGGCTACTCCTGTCCCATCAGGACTGACTCAGGAAAGAAGGGAGCCTGGGGCCCTGTGGGTCTCTCAAGTTACACTCTGCTGACTTGAGGTTAAAACAAGGCAGGAGCTGATCTGACATAGTCAAAGCCTCATTCAAATCTATTTGCTTATAAAAGCAAGTTGGTGTTTGGTGTTTAGGGACTTCTAATACATTTATGGGCACTGATTGATATTTCTGCAAACAATGGGGGACCTTTCTGAAGCCCTAGAGCCCTGGCTACTGTACCCTACTTCCAGTATATTGAAATCCGTAACTAAGAACAAGAGGCTCTCAACATCTCAAGGATAGGAAAATCATTACTTCAGAGGTCTCTTCAAATGAATCATTAGTGCTCAGAAAGGGAAATAGAGCCTTTCATGCCTAGGGCATGTGTCCAGGTAATTTTGGCAGGGAACAACTTTTCTTACCACACTGTGAGTGTTTACGTGGCTGGGGCAGAATACGTTGTGGTGTCAGTACTGCTCCATTAGCAGTGAGTGTGGTGGGTGAAAGTTCTTTCATTGGTCCCCAGGGTGAAAACAGCCTGGTATTTATAGGCTATTATTAGAGGCAAGGAGTTTAGGGAGGCAGGTGACTTGTCAGCTTTTTACACCAATGACTTTTCTGTCTTGCAGGTCACATTAAAATATTTCACTTGAATCAGGAAAATAGTTCTTTTCTGTCCCATCCTAAGTTCACTGTCTTAGAAGCATCCATAGAAAGCATCCCTCACTCTTCAGAATTTCCCATTACAAAAGAGGAGCAAGGCTTTCTCTATTTAAGGACAGTACAAACTGTTTTAGCTGTAAGATGTAGTCCACGAATTACCGACGCAAAGAAGAACATGGAGCAGCAGTGTGTTCTCCACGCAGCAAGTACTCACTGTAGGATGATGAGCAATTAGAGTGGCTGCCAAGTAGGTGGGGCCAGGCCCAGAAGAAGCACTTATTCACTGTATAGAAAATGTCAGACCAAATGCAGCTTTGAAGCTCTGTCTGGTCTCACTGTCCTGTGAACTGACTTAAGGCCTAGATGAGAGGCACAGTTGAGAGGCCTTCTTTCCTTTGAACCTCACCTTCTTGACCACTTAGCCTTCTAAGCATTGGAGGCAGGAGAGGTCTCCCAAATGAGAATCAGCCCAAGGTTATCTTATAGCAACCAAAACATGAGAGACAAGAAATAAGGGGATGAGAGGAGTCTAAGTCTCATATAAGAGAAAGACCCAAGAGGTGGTTCTTCTGAGAGCCCATCATATAGAAAAGAGACCCAAGAGGAAAGCTGTGTGCAGAGATCCAGGAGAGTAAGTGGCCCCTTTATTTCTATTTATTAAAACGTTATCCCTCTAAAAGCTTTCAGTCCTTCTTGAGTAGGTCCATTGGGTCACTGATGAGTTATTTTGCCCTCAACCAATTTTAAAGCTTGAAGAAAGGGTGAGAAGATAAGCTTTGAGCTATCGCTAGTGAAATTATAGGAAAAAATGTTTTATTATTATGCCAGCTCAGATATATTGGTAATGGTAGAGTTACGAAGGAGTCTGGCATCACAGGAAACAATTATCCTTGAGTTGCTGTTTTGCTTTCTAGTTCATGTTTTACAACTTTATGTGTTTCTGTCCTTAAGCAATATATACTATAATTTGAGTGTTTGAAATTTGTATAAATGATATCTTACTGTACATATCTTTGTATAACTTACTTTTTTATTTAACATAACATTTTCAAGATTTATCATAGAAGATTCATTTTAAGATGGAAGATAGTAGAGTTCATTTATTCATGTTAACTGCTATTTAGTATCCCGTTGTAGGAATATACTTTGTTTTACTTATTCTTGCCCTTTTCTAGTATGGCTCGGTATTTATGTTGTTCCCAGTTTTCAGTATTTCAGTTAAGGCTAGAGTGAATACCCCTGTATGTATTTTTATTCACATCTGTGCCAGAGTTTATCTAGGACATATACCTAGAAGTGAAGTTGTCTGCTGGGTCATAAGCTGGGTGCATCTTTAACTTGACCAGATATTGCCAAATTGCTCTACAAAGCGGTGTGCAAATTTGCACTCCCACTAGAAATATGTGAATGTTTCTGTTTCCTTGATCCTTGACAATATTTGCCATTGACTGTAAATCAGATTATACAGTATAAGCCAACTCAATGGAGTTTAAGCCAGATTGACCCTATAAAATATATACCTCCAATCTTCTCTCAGTTTAAGTTCCTCATTCCAACTGAGAATCTACAGACCTTAAGGGGGTATAAATTGCATGTTTCTTACCTTTTTCCTTCTTACTCTGCTAAGCCCCAGTGAGAGGCTGCCCATTCAGGTGTCAGTTTGGAGCTTGTCTATTTATCAGAAGAAACTTGCTGTCTTGCCACTTAAAAATGTGTAGTTCTTCTAGTGCTTACAAAATTTTATTACCCAACCGCAGTATTTCAGATGTACTGCCTTTATAAAAAATGTCAGGATATATGAGAAGATCACAGTCTGAATACCCACATTCAGAAGATAAAGCAAAAGATACACGCTACTATATATAAAATAGATAAAGGAGCCCTGAACAAAGATGGTGGAGTAGAAGGACGTGCTCTCACTCCCTCTTGCGAGAACACCAGAATCACAGCTAACTGCCAAACAGTCATGGACAGGAAGACACTGGAATTCACCAAAAAAGATACCCCACATCCAAAGACAAAGGAGAAGCCACAATGAGATGGTAGGAGGGGCGCAATCACAATAAAATCAAATCCCGTAACTGCTGGGTTGGTGACTCACGAACTGGAGAACACTTATACCACAGAAGTCCACCCACTGGAGTGAAGGTTCTGAGCTCCACGTCAGGCTTCCCAACCTGGGGGTCCGGCAACGGGAGGAGGAATTCCTAGAGATTCAGACTTTGAAGGCTAGCGGAATTTGATTGCAGGACTCTGACAGGACTGGGGGAAACAGAGACTCCACTCTTGGAGGGCACACACAAAGTAGTGTGCGCATCGGGACCCAGGGAAAGGAGCAGTGACCCCAGGGGAGACTGAACCAGACCTACCTGCTAGTGTTGGAGGGTCTCTTGCAGAGGTGGGGGGCGGCTGTGGCTTACCGTGGGGACAAGGACACTGGCAGCAGAAGTTCTGGGAAGTACTCCTTGGCCTGAGCCCTCCCAGAGTCCGCCATTAGCCCCAGCAAAGAGCCACCTTAGGCTCCAGTGTTGGGTTGCCTCAGGCCAGACAACCAACAGGGAGGGAACCCAGCCCCACCCATCAGCAGTCAAGCAGATTAAAGTTTTACTGAGCTCTGCCCAGCAGAACAACACCCAGCTCTCCCACCACCAGTCCCTGCCATCAGGAAATTTGCACAAGCCTCTTAGTAGATAGCCTCATCCAGCAGAGGGCAGACAGCAGAAGTAAGAACTACAATCCTGCAGCCTGTGGAACAAAAACAACATTCACAGAAAGATAGACAAGATGAGAAGACAGAGGGCTATGTACCAGATGAAGGAACAAGATAAAACCCAAGAAAAACAACTAAATGAATTGGAGATAGGCAACCTTCCAGAAAGAGAATTCAGAATGATGGTAGTGAAGATGATCCAGGACCTCGGAGAAACAATGGAGGCAAAGATCTAGAAGATGCAAGAAATGTTTAACAAAGACCTAAAAGAATTAAAGGAAAAACAAACAGAGATGAACAATACAATAACTGAAATGAAAACTACACTAGAAGGAATCAATAGCAGAATAACTGAGACAGAAGAACGGATAAGTGACCTGGAAGGCAGGTTGGTGGAATTCACTGCTGAGGAACAGAATAAAGAAAAAAGAATGAAAAGAAATGAAAACAGCCTAAGAGACCTCTGGGAAAACATTAAACGCAACAACATTGGCATTATAGGGGTCCCAGAAGGAGAAGAGAGAGACAAAGGACCTGAGAAAATATTTGAAGAGATTATAGTCGAAAAATTCCCTAACATGGGAAATGAAATAGCCACCCACGTCCAGGAAGCGCACAGAGTCCCATACAGGATAAACCCAAGGAGAAACATGCCGAGACACATAGTAATCAAATTGGCAAAAATTAAAGACAAAGAAAAATTACTGAAAGCAGCAAGGGAAAAACAACAAATAACATACAAGGGAACTCCCGTAAGGTTAACAGCTGATTTCTCAGCAGAAACTCTGCAAGCCAGAAGGAAGTGGCATGATATACTTAAAGTGATGAAAGAGAAGAAATTACAAGCAAGATTACTTTACCCGTCAAGGATCTCATTCAGATTTGATGGAGAAATCAAAAGCTTTACAGACAAGCAAAAGCTAAGAGAATTCAGCACCACCAAACCAGCTCTACAACAAATGCTAAAGGAACTTCTGTAAGTGGGAAACACAAGAGAAGAAAAGGACCTACAAAAACAAACCCAAAACAATTAAGAAAATGGTCATAGGAGCATACATATCGATAATTATCTTAAACGTGAATGGATTAAATGCTCCAACCAAAAGACACAGGCTTGCTGAATGGATACAAAAACAAGACCCATCTATATGCTATCTACAAGAGACCCATTTCAGACCTAGGGACACGTACAGACTGAAAGTGAGGGGATGGAAAAAGATATTCCATGCAAATGGAAATCAAAAGAAAGCTGGAGTAGCAATACTCATATCAGATAAAATAGACTTTAAAATAAAGAATGTTACAAGAGACAAGGAAGGACACTACATAATGATCAAGGAATCAATCCAAGAAGAAGATATAACAATTATAAATATATATGCACCCAACATAGGAGCACCTCAATACATAAGGCAACTGTTAACAGCTATAAAAGAAGAAATCGACAGTAACACAATAATAGTGGGGGACTTTAACACCTCACTTACACCAATGGACAGATCATCCAAAGTGAAAATAAATAAGGAAACCGAAGCTTTAAATGACACAATAGACCAGATAGATTTAATTGATATTTATAGGACATTCCATCCAAAAACAGCAGATGGAATGGACATACACTTTCTTCTCAAGTGTGTATGGAACATTCTCCAGGATAGATCACATCTAAGGTCACAAATCAAGCCTCAGTAAATGTAAGAAAATTGAAATCATATCAAGCATCTTTTCTGACCACAACACTATGAGATTAGAAATCAATTACAGGGAAAAAACGGGAAGAGCACAAACATATGGAGGCTAAACAATACGTTACTAGAAACCAAGAGATCACTGAAGAAATCAAAGAAGAAATCAAAAAATACCTAGAGACAAATAACAATGAAAACCCTACGATCCAAAACCTATGGGATGCAACAAAAGCAGGTCTAAGAGGGAAGTTGATAGCAATACAAACCTACCTCAAGAAACAACAAATATCTCAAATAAACAATCTAACCTTACACCTAAAGGAACTAGAGAAAGAAGAACAAACAAAACGCAAAATTAGCAGAAGGAAAGAAATCGTAAAGATCGGAGCAGAAATAAATGAAATAGAAACAGAGAAAACAGTAGCAAAGATCAATAAAACTAAAAGCTGCTTCTTTGAGAAGATAAACAAAACTGATAAACCATTAGCCAGACTCATCAAAAAAAAAAGAGGAAGAGGACTCCAATCAATAAAATTAGAAATGAAAAAGGAGAAGATACAACAGACACCACAGGAATACTAAGCATCCTAAGAGACTACTACAAGCAACTCTGTGCCAAAAAAATGGACAACCTGGAAGAAATGGAAAAATTCTTAGAAAGGTATAACCTTCTAGTACTGAACCAGGAAGAACTAGAAAATATGAACAGACCAATCACAAGTAATGAAATTGAAACTGTGATTAAAAATCGTCCAGCAAACAAAAGTCCAGGACCAGATGGCTTCACAGGTGAATTCTATCAAACATTTAGAGACGAGCTAACACCCCTCCTTCCCAAACTCTTCCAAAAAATTGCAGAGGAAGGAGCACTTCCAAACTCATTCCTTTTTTTTTTTTTTAACATCTTTATTGGGGTATAATTGCTTTACATGGTGTGTTAGTTTCTGCTTTATAACAAAGTGAATCAGTCATACATAAACATATGTTCCCATATGTCTTCCCTGTTGCATCTCCCTCCCTCCCACCCTCCCTATCCCACCCCTCCAGGCTGTCACAAAGCACCGAGCCAATATCCCTGTGCCATGCGGCTGCTTCCCACTAGCTATCTACCTTACTACGTTTGTTAGTGTGTATATGCCCATGACTCTCTCTCGCCCTGTCACAGCTCACCCTTCCCCCTCCCCATAACCTCAAGTCCGTTCTCTAGGAGGTCTGCGTCTTTATTCCTGCTTTACCCCTAGGTTCTTCATGACATTTTTTTTCTTAAATTCCATATATATGTGTTAGCATACGGTATTTGTCTTTTTCTTTCTGACTTACTTCACTCTGTATGACAGACTCTAGGTCTATCCACCTCATTACAAATAGCTCAATTTCGTTTCTTTTTATGGCTGAGTAATATTCCATTGTATATATGTGCCACATCTTCTTTATCCATTCATCCGATGACGGGCACTTAGGTTGTTTCCATCTCCGGGCTATTGTAAATAGAGCTGCAATGAACATTTTGGTACATGACTCTTTTTGAATTTTGGTTTTCTCAGGGTATATGCCCAGTAGTGGGATTGCTGGGTCATATGGTAGTTCTATTTGTAGTTTTTTAAGGAACCTCCATACTGTTCTCCCTAGTGGCTGAACCAATTCACATTCCCACCAGCAGTGCAAGAGTGTTCCCTTTTCTCCACACCCTCTCCAGCATTTATTGTTTCTAGATTTTTTGATGATGGCCATTCTGACTGGTGTGAGATGATATCTCATTGTAGTTTTGATTTGCATTTCTCTAATGATTAATGATGTTGAGCATTCTTTCATGTGTTTGTTGGCAGTCTGTATATCTTCTTTGGAGAAATGTCTATTTAGGTCTTCTGCCCATTTTTGGATTGGGTTGTTTGCTTTCTTGTTATTGAGCTGCATGAGCTGCTTGTAAATTTTGGAGATTAATCCTTTGTCGGTTGCTTCATTTGCAAATATTTTCTCCCATTCTGAGGGTTGTCTTTTGGTCCTGTTTATGGTTTCCTTTGCTGTGCAAAAGCTTTGAAGTTTCATTAGGTCCCATTTGTTTATTTTTGTTTTTATTTCCATTACTCTAGGAGGTGGGTCAGAAAGGATCTTGCTGTGATTTATGTCATAGAGTGTTCTGCCTATGTTTTCCTCTAAGAGTTTGATAGTTTCTGGCCTTACATTTAGGTCTTTAATCCATTTTGAGCTTATTTTTGTGTATGGTGTTAGGGAGTGATCTAATCTCATACTTTTACATGTACCTGTCCAGTTTTCCCAGCACCACTTATTGAAGAGGCTGTCCTTTCTCCATTGTACATTACTGCCACCTTTATCAAAGATAAGGTGTCCATATGTGCATGGGTTTATCTCTGGGCTTTCTATCCTATTCCATTGATCTATCTTTCTGTTTTTGTGCCAGTACCATACCATCTTGATAACTGTAGCTTTGTAGTATAGTCTGAAGTCAGGGAGCCTGATTCCTCCAGTTCCTTCTTTCGTTCTCAAGATTGCTTTGGCTATTCGGGGTCTTTTGTGTTTCCATACAAATTGTGAAATTTTTTGTTCTAGTTCTGTGAAAAATGCCAGTGGTAGTTTGATAGGGATTGCATTGAATCTATAGGTTGCTTTGGGTAGTAGAGTCATTTTCACAATGTTGATTCTTCCAATCCAAGAACATGGTATATCTCTCCATCTATTTGTATCATCTTTAATTTCTTTCATCAGTGTCTTATAATTTTCTGCATACAGGTCTTTTGTCTCCTTAGGTAGGTTTATTCCTAGATATTTTATTCTTTTTGTTGCAATGGTAAATGGGAGTGTTTTCTTGATTTCACTTTCAGATTTTTCATCATTAGTATATAGGAATGCCAGAGATTTCTGTGCATTAATTTTGTATCCTGCCACTTTACCAAATTCATTGATTAGCTCTAGTAGTTTTCTGGTAGCATCTTTAGGGCTCTCTATGTATAGGATCATGTCATCTGCAAACAGTGAGAGCTTTACTTCTTCTTTTCCGATTTGGATTCCTTTTATTTCCTTTTCTTCTCTGATTGCTGTGGCTAAAACTTCCAAAACAATGTTGAATAATAGTGGTGAGAGTGGGCAACCTTGTCTTGTTCCTGATCTTAGTGGAAATGCTTTCAGTTTTTCACCATTGAGGATGATGTTTGCTGTGGGCTTGTCATATATGGCCTTTATTATGTTGAGGAAAGTTCCCTCTATGCCTACTTTCTGCAGGGTTTTTATCATAAATGGGTGTTGAATTTTGTCAAAAGCTTTCTCTGCATCTATTGAGATGATCATATGGTTTTTCTCATTCAATTTGTTAATATGATTTATCACATTGATAGATTTGCGTATATTGAAGAATCCTTGCATTCCTGGAATAAACCCCACTTGATCATGGTGTATGATCCTTTTAATGTGCTGTTGGATTCTGTTTGCTAGTATTTTGTTGAGGATTTTTGCATCTATGTTCATCAGTGATATTGGCCTGTAGTTTTCTTTCTTTGTGACATCCTTGTCTGGTTTTGGTATCAAGGTGATGGTGGCCTCGTAGAAGGAGTTTGGGAGTGGTCCTCCCTCTGCTATATTTTGGAAGAGTTTGAGAAGGATAGGTGTTAGCTCTTCTCTAAATGTTTGATAGAATTCGCCTGTAAAGCCATCTGGTCCTGGGCTTTTCTTTGTTGGAAGGTTTTTAATCACAGTTTCAATTTCAGTGCTTGTGATTGGTCTGTTCATATTTTCTATTTCTTCCTGATTCAGTCTTGGCAGGTTGTGCATTTCTAAGAATTTGTCCATTTCTTCCAGATTGTCCATTTTATTGGCATAGAGTTGCTTGTAGTAATCTCTCATGATCTCTTTTATCTCTGCAGTGTCAGTTGTTACCTCTCCTTTTTCATTTCTAATTCTATTGATTTGAGTCTTCTCCCTTTTTTTCTTGATGAGTCTGGCTAGTGGTTTATCTATTTTGTTTATCTTCTCAAAGAACCAGCTTTTAGTTTTATTGATCTTTGCTATTGTTTCCTTCATTTCTTTTTCATTTATTTCTGATCTGATTTTTATGATTTCTTTCCTTCTGCTAGCTTTGGGGTTTTTTTGTTCTTCTTTCTCTAATTGCTTGAGGTGCAAGGTTAGGTTGTTTATTCGAGATGTTTCCTGCTTCTTAAGGTGGGCTTGTATTGCTATAAACTTCCCCCTTAGAACTGCTTTTGCTGCATCCCACAGGTTTTGGGTCGTTGTGTCTCCATTGTCATTTGTTTCTAGGTATTTTTTGATTTCCTCTTTGATTTCTTCAGTGATATCTTCATTATTAAGTAGTGTATTGTTTAGCCTCCATGTGTTTGTATTTTTTACAGATCTTTTCCTGTAATTGATATCTAGTCTCATGGCGTTGTGGTCAGAAAAGATACTTGATACAATTTCAATTTTCTTAAATTTACCAAGGCTTGATTTGTGACCTAAGATATGATCTATCCTGGAGAATGTTCCATGAGCACTTGAGAAAAATGTGTATTCTGTTGTTTTTGGATGGAGTGTCCTATAAATATCAATTAAACCCATCTTGTTTAATGTATCATTTAAAGCTTGTGTTTCCTTATTTATTTTCATTTTGGATGATCTGTCCATGGGTGAAAGTGGGGTGTTTAAGTCCCCTACTATGAATGTGTTACTGTCGATTTCCCCTTTTATGGCTGTTAGTATTTGCCTTATGTATTGAGGTGCTCCTATGTTGGGTGCATAAATATTTACAATTGTTATATCTTCTTCTTGGATCGATCCCTTGATCATTATGTAGTGTCCTTCTTTGTCTCTTTTAATAGTCCTTATTTTAAAGTCTATTTTGTCTGATATGAGAATTGCTACTCCAGTTTTCTTTTGGCTTCCATTTGCATGGAATATCTTTTTCCATCCCCTTACTTTCAGTCTGTATGTGTCTCTAGGTCTGAAGTGGGTCTCTTGTAGACAGCATATATAAGGGTCTTGTTTTTGTATCCATTCAGCTAATCTGTGTCTTTTGGTGGGAGCATTTAGTCCATTTACATTTAAGGTAATTATCGATATGTATGTTCCTATTCCCATTTTCTAAATTGTTTTGGGTTCGTTATTATAGGTCTTTTCCTTCTCTTGTGTTTCTTGCCTAGAAAAGATCCTTTAGCATTTGTTGTAAAGCTGGTTTGGTGGTGCTGAACTCTCTCAGCTTTTGCTTGTCTGTAAAGGTTTTAATTTCTCCATCAAATCTGAATGAGATCCTTGCTGGGTAGAGTAGTCTTGGCTGCATGTTTTTCTCCTTCATCACTTTCAGTATGTCCTGCCACTCCCTTCTGGCTTGTAGGGTTTCTGCTGAGAGATCAGCTGTTAACCTTATGGGGATTCCCTTATGTGTCATTTGTTGTTTTTCCCTTGCTGCTTTTAATATGCTTTCTTTGTATTTAATTTTTGACAGTTTGATTAATATGTGTCTTGGCGTATTTCTCCTTGTATTTATCTTGTATGGGACTCTCTGTGCTTCCTGGACTTGATTAACTATTTCCTTTCCCATGTTAGGGAAGTTTTCAACTATAATCTCTTCAAATATTTTCTCAGTCCCTTTCTTTTTCTCTTCTTCTTCTGGAACCCCTATAATTCGAATGTTGGTGCGTTTAATGTTGTCCCAGAGGTCTCTGAGACTGTCCTCAGTTCTTTTCATTCTTTTTTCTTTATTCTGCTCTGCAGTAGTTATTTCCACTATTTTATCTTCCAGGTCACTTATCCGTTCTTCTGCCTCAGTTATTCTGCTATTGATCCCATCTAGAGTACTTTTAATTTCATTTATTGTGTTGTTCATCGTTGCTTGTTTCATCTTTAGTTCTTCTAGGTCCTTGTTAACTGATTCTTGCATTTTGTCCAATCTATTGTCCATTCTATCTCCAAGATTTCGGATCAACCTTACTATCATTATTCTGAATTCTCTTTCAGGTAGACTGCCTATTTCCTCTTCATTTGTTAGGTCTGGTGCATTTTTATCTTGCTCCTTTATCTGCTGTGTGTTTTTCTGTCTTCTCATTTTGCTTATCTTACTGTGTTTGGGGTCTCCTTTTTGCAGGCTGCAGGTTCGTAGTTCCTCCTGTTTTTGATGTCTGTCTCCAGTGGCTAAGGTTGGTTCAGTGGGTTGTGTAGGCTTCCTGGTGGAGGGGACTAGTGCCTGTGTTGTGGTGGATGAGGCTGGATCTTGTCTCTCTAGTGGGCAGGTTCACGTCTGGTGGTGTGTTTGGGGGTGTCTGTGGCCTTATTATGATTTTAGGCAGCCTCTCTGCTAATGGGTGGGGTTGTGTTCCTGTTTTGCTAGTTGTTTAGCATAGGTTTTCCAGCACTGTGGCTTGCTGGTCGTTGAGTGAAGCTGGGTGCTGGTGTTAAGATGGAGGTCTCTGGGAGATTGTCGCCGTTTGATATTATGTGGAGCTGGGAGGTCTCTTGTTGATCAGTGTCCTGAAGTTGGCTCTCCTACCTCAGAGGCAGAGCCCTGCCTCCTGGCTGGAGCACCAAAAGCTTTTCATCCACACGGCTCAGGATAAAAGGGAGAAAAAGTAGAGGGAATTAGTAGAAGTATGAGGAAATAAAGAAGGAAAGGAGGGTAGGAAGGAAGGAAGAAAGAAAGAAAGAAGCAAAGAAGGAAAGAAGGCAAGAAGGAAAGAAAGGAGGTAGAGAGGGTGGGAGGAAGGAAGGAAGGAGGGAAAGAAGGAAAAAAGACAGAAAGAAAGAAGATACAGTAAAAATAAAATAAAGTATAATAAAGTTATTGAATTAAAAAATTCTTATTTAGAAAAAAAAAAAAAGGGGACGGAAAGAACCTTAGGACAAATGTTGGAAGCAAAGCTATACAGACAAAATCTTACACAGAAGCATACACATACACCCTCACTAAAAGAGGTAAATGGGGAAAAATCCTAAATCTTGCTGTCAGAGACCACCTCCTCAATTTGGGATGATTCGTTGTCTAAAGGAGGGAAGGAAGGACGGAAAGAAAGAAATAAAGAACGAAGGTAAAGTATAATATTGTTATTAAAATCAATTATTAAGAAAAAAAATTAAAAAAAAACATGGACGGATAGAACCCTAGGACAAATGGTGGAAGCAAGACTATACAGACAAGATCTCACACAGAAGCATACACATACACATTCACAAAAAGAGGAAAGGGGAAAAAATCATAGATCTTGCTCCTAAAGTCCACTTCCTTAATTTGGGATGATTGGTTGTCTATTCAGGTATTCCATAGATGCAGGGTATATCAAGTTGATTGTGGGGATTTAATCCGCTGCTCCTGAGGCTGCTGGGAGAGATTTCCCTTTCTCTTCTTTGTTCTCACAGCTCCCAGGGCTCAGCTTTGGATTTGGCCCTGCCACTGCGTGTAGATCGCTGGAGGGCGTCTGTTTTTTGCTCAGACAGGATGGGGTTAAAGAGCCGCTGATTGGGGGCTCTGGCGCACTGAGGCCGGCGGGGACGGAGGGGCACAGAGTGCGGGGCGGGCCTGCGGTGGCAAAGGCCGGCGTGACTTTGCACCAGCCTGAGGCGCGCTGTGCGCTGTCCCGGGGAAGTTGTCCCTGGATCCCGGGAACCTGGCAGTGGCGGGCTGCACAGGCTTCGCGGAAGAGGGGTGTGGAGAGTGACCTGTGCTCGCACACAGGCCCCTCGGTGGCGGCAGCAGCAGCCTTAACGTCTCCCGCCCGCCTCTGGGGTCCGCGCTTTTAGCCGCGGCTCGCGCCCGTCTCTGGATTCCGCGCTTTCAGCCGCGGCTCGCGCCCGTCTCTGGAGTTCGCGCTTTTAGCCGCGGCTCGCGCCCGTCTCTGGAGTTCCTTTAAGCAGCGCTCTTAAACGCCTCTCCTCACGCCCCAGGAAACGAAGAGGGAAGGAAAAGTCTCCTGCCTCTTCGGCAGGTGCAGGCTTTTCCCCGGACTCCCTCCCGGCTAGCTGTGGTGCACTAACCCCTTCAGGCTATGTTCAAGCCGCCAACCCCAGTCCTCTCCCTGCGCTCCGGCCTCAGCTCGCAGCCCCGCCCGCCCCGGCGGGTGAGCAGACAAGCCTCTCGGGCTGGTGAGTGCCGGTCGGCGCCGATCCTCTGTGCGGGAATCTCCCCGCTTTGCCCTCCGCACCCGTTGCTGTGCACTCCTCCGCAGCTTCGAAGCTCCACCCTCCGCCTCCCGCAGTCTCCGCCCGCGAAGGGGCTTCCTAGTGTGTGGAAACTTTTCCTCCTTCACAGCTCCCTCCCACTGGTGCAGGTGCCGTCCCTATTCTTTTGTCTCTGTTTTTTCTTTTGCCCTACCCATGTACGTGGGGAGTTTCTTGCCTTTTGGGAGGTCTGAGGTCTTCTGCCAGCCTTCAGTAGGTGTTCTGTAGGAGTTGTTCCACGTGTAGATGTATTTCTGGTGTATCTGTGGGGAGGAAGGTGATCTCCGCGTCTTACTCTTCCGCCATCTTCCGCCTTCCCCTCCCAAACTCATTCTTTGAGGCCACCATCACCCTGATACCCAAACCAGACAAAGATAGTACAAAAAAGAAAATTACAGACCAATATCACTGATGAATATACATGCAAAAATCTTCAACAAAATACTAGCAAACAGAATCCAGCAACACATTAAAAGGATCATACACCATGATCAAGTGATATTTATCCCAGGGATGCAACAATTTTTCAGTATACGCAAATCAATCAATGTGATACACCGTGTTAACAAATTGAAGAACAAAAACCATATGATCATCTCAAAAGATGCAGAAAAAGCTTTGGACAAAATTCAACACCCATTTATGATAAAAACTCTCCAGAAAGTGGGCATAGAGGGAACCTACCTCAACATAGTAAAGGCCGTATACGACAAACCCACAGCAAACATCATTCTCAGTGGTGAAAAACTGAAAGCATTTCCTCTAAGATCAGGAACAAGACAAGGATGTCCACTCTCACCACGATTATTCAACATAGTTTTGGAAGTCCTAGCCACGGCAATCAGAGAAGAAAAAGAAATAAAAGGAATACACATTGGAAAAGAAGAAGGAAAACTGTCAGTGTTTGCAGATGACATGATACTATACATAGAGAATCCTAAAGATGCCACCAGAAAACTACTAGAGCTAATCAATGAATTTGATAAAGTTGCAGGATACAAAATCAATGCACAGAAATCTCTTGCATTCCTATATACTAATGATGAAAAATCTGAAAGAGAAATTAAGGCAACACTCCCATTTACCATTGCAACAAAAAGAATAAAATACCTAGGAGTAAACCTACCTAGGGAGACAGAAGACCTGTATTCAGAAAAGTATAAGACACTGATGAAAGAAATTAAAGATGATAGCAACAGATGGAGAGATATATCATGTTCTTTGATTGGAAGAAGCAAATACTGTGAAAATGACTATACTACCCAAAGCAGTCTACAGATTCAATGCAATCTCTATCAAATTACCAATGGCATTTTTTACAGAACTAGAACAAAATATCTTAAAATTTGTATGGAGACACAGAAGACCCCAAAGAGCCAAAGCAGTCTTGAGGGGAAAAAACGGAGCTGGAGGAATCAGACTTCTTGACTTCAGACTATACTACAAAGCTACAGTAATCAAGACAATATGGTACTGGCCCCAAAACAGAAATACAGATCAATGGAACAAGATAGAAAGCCCAGAGATGAACCCACACACCTATGGTCATCTAATCTGTGACAAAGGAGGCAAGGATATACAATGGAGAAAAGACAGTCTCTTCAATAAGTGGTGCTGGGAAAACTGGACAGCTACATGTAAAAGAATGAAATTAGAACACTCCCTAACACCATACACAAAAATAAACTCAAAATGGATTATAGACCTAAATGTGAGACCGGACACTATAAAACTCTTAGAAGAAAACATAGGAAGAACACTCCTTTACATAAATCACTTAAGATCTTTTTTGATCCACCTCCTAGAGTAATGAAAATAGGAACAAAAATAAACAACTGGGACCTAATGAAACTTCAAAACTTTTGCACGGCAAAGGAAGCCATAAAGAAGACTAAAAGACAACCTTCAGAATGGGAGAAAATATTTGCAGACGAATCAATGGACCAAGGATAAATCTCCAGAATATATAAACAGCTCATGCAGCTCAATATTAAAAAAACAAGCAACCCAATCCAAAAATGGGCAGAAGACCTAAATAGACATTTCTCCAAAGAAGACGTACAGATGGCCAAGATGCACATGAAAAGCTGCTCAGCATCACTAATTATTAGAGAAAAGCAAATCAAAACTACATCGAGGTATCACCTCACACCAGTTAGAATGGGCATCGTCAGAAAATCTACAAACAACAAATGCTGGAGAGGATGTGGAGAAAAGGGAACCCTCTTGCACTGTTGGTGGGAATGTAAATTGATACAGCCACTATGGAGAACAGTATGGTGGTTCCTTAGAAAACTAAAAATAGAATTACCATATGATCCAGCAATCCCACTACTGGGCATATACCCAGAGAAAACCATAATTCAAAAAGACACATGCATCCCAATGTTCATTGCAGCACTGTTTACTGTAGCCAGATCATGGAAGCAAGCTAAATGCCCATCGACAGAGGAAAGGATAAAGAAGATGTGGTACATATATACAATGGAATATTACTCAGCCACGAAAAGGAACGAAATTGAGTCATTTGTTGAGATGTGGATGGATCTAGAGACTGTCATACAGAGTGAAGTAAGTCAGAAAGAGAAAAACAAATATCGTATGTTAACGCATATTGTGGAACCTAGAAAAATGGCACAGATGAACTGGTTTGCAGGGCTGAAATTGAGACACAGATGTAGAGAACAAAGGTATGGACACCAATAGGGGAGAGCGGTAGGGGGATGGGGGTGGTGGTGTGATGAGTTGTGCAATTGGGATTGACATGTATACACTGATGTGTATAAAATTGATGACTAATAAGAATCTGCTGTATAAAAAATAAATTAAATTAAAAAAATAAAATAAGATTAGGACAAAAAAAATAGAATATAGAATAGATAAACAACAAGGACCTACTGTATAGCACAGGGAGCTATATTCAGTATCTTGTAATAGACTGTAATGGGAAAGTATCTGAAAAATAAAAAATATATATGTAAAACTGAATCACTTTGCTATATACCTGCAACAGTGTAAATCAACTATACTTCATTAGAAAGAAAGATAAATCAAAACATAACCAAATCCCCAAAGCAGATATAATTACTGAGCAACTGAAAATGGAGGCATCAAAACTGTTAGAAAAGGATGTTTTTATGAAAAATATTGTTCCCCAAATGTGTTCATTCTTTTCCCACTTTAGGCCTTCCCATTCTGTGGTATTGATGGGTAGATGGGAAATCCTTGTGTTCTCCCTAGAGTTTAAAATGTGTGGTCAGTATTTGAGTCTCTCAGACCTATGACTCCCAACGATTCCTCTCATGGAAAGTCATAAGGTTATGTCTTATAGTGGATTATGTAGTTGACCTCACCTATCATTACTATTAGTGTTGACCCTTTCATGTATAAGTGTTTTTCTTACATTTTCTACAATAGTTAAAGCAAAGTATTTATTTTTGTTGTTATGTGCAAAGAAACAAAACTAGATCATGTAGTTTAGCCTGAAGACCCAGATGTGAGAAAAACAAATTCCTTGTTCTTAATTAATGGTTAATTTCAATTTGATGAATTAATTTCAATAGCATACCAATGCATAGAAAACTACCTGATTTTTCAGGATCAGTGTATTGAGATTTTTTTACCAAGAATGGTGTTAGTTTTGCTTCAGTTCTTTGTGAATGAGAAGTGAAGTTCGATGCTACAGTGGCCTTACAGACAATTGAAAGAAGTAGTTTGACAAGGATGGAAAGTTTGAGATCACTGAACTATTGCGCTTGAATAAACTGAGCATTCCTTGATTAATTTATCAAATAACTATTAAGTGCTTCTATATGTCAGGTACTGTGCTAAGTGCTGACGGTAAAATGATGATCAGATAGAAGATATCCCATACCTTGTTGAGATCTGAGGTCTAGTTTTCATCATCTTTTTAATCAATGTGGTTTTTAAGGACATGAGATTCCATAGCCAAACAGAAGGATCCCTATATCTCTATGGCTTTAACATTTAACTTGAAAAGTAACATTAAGGATGTGTGATATGTGACTTAAGATTACATATGTAAGTGTTGTTATATTCTAAATATTTTTACTGCAATATGAATTTGTATTATAAATGTGTTTTGTATTCAGTGTTGAAAAAGAGGACAGTGGGCATAGAGACACAGAGACACACAGAAAGAAGTCATAGCATGAAGTGACCATTTTTAATATGCAAGTGCATAGAAAGAAGTTGAAGCAAAGAATGAAAAGTGTGATAAAGTCTATAATTTTTGTAAGAAAAAATTAATTTGTCTTCAAATAGTGTTAAAAAGCTGAAAAGACATTTCTCCCTTGGTGATATTCTCATTGTCTCTTTCTCCAGTTTAATTTAATTCATTTTAGCCAATGTATATTAAATATCTATTATTATTAAGCACTGTGCTAGGCACAGGGATACAGAATTAATATAAAATGGTTCCTTCCTTCAAGGGGCCCACAGACCAGTGAGAAATATTGGCAAGCATATTGGAAATAATTGTAGTAATTATGATGAAGAATTAAGGATGCCAAATTAGAAAGATGTTTAAAATACTGTGTGAGATTTCTGGTTATGATGGATAAGCTTTTATCAGAGTGACCCTGTCACTAAGGACAACTAGAAAAGCCAGACAAAGCATAAAAATGATCAGTCTGTAGACATCAGAGATCTACCAAGGGAGAGAGGACTCAAAGGGCCAAGATGCTGAAAAAAGAGAAGGAAGGCACAAAATTGTGAGACCAGAAGTCTCACCAAAAAGCATATGTTTTCCCCTCAAGACATTTCTGAAGAGGCAGGAAGTGCCACCAAAGAGGCTGAGAATGTGAGCAGAACCTTCAGGAGTTTAATGGAGCTGGAGACAGAAATTGAGTCCAGATTTATCAGTAAGGAGGGGCCTTGACAATATTCCATTCCTAGGTATATGCCAACAGAAATGCATACATATTACATCACAGTATCTATACAAAAATGTCGATAAACACACTATTTAAAATAGTCCCAGACTGGAAATAACCCACATGGCCATGGACAGTAGAATCAACAGACTGTGTTATATTCACAAAATGGAATGTTATACAGTAATAAAAATGAATGAACTATCTACAACAACATAGATACATCTCTAAATATAATAGGGAGTAAAACAAGCCAGATACAGAAGAGTACATATTATAATTTTCCTTTTGTAAGTTTTTGTAAGTTTTCAACAGGATAAACTATTCTATGCTGTTATAAATCAGTTACCTTTGAAGAAGAATGGGGTGAGTGGGGAGCAAGAAAGGGGCTTCTGGGGTGTTGTAATTGTCATATTTCTTGGTCTGGATGGTGAGTACATATAGATGATCACTGAATATTACTCGAGCTCTTGACTTTTGATTTGCTTACTTTTCTGAATGTGTGTTTTTATTAAATTAAAAAATATGTCAGCCCAGAGAGGAACAATATATTTTGTTTGAGAAGGCTTGAAGCAGATTTGAAAATTGGCCATGATTATTTTGGAAAAGAATGTTCCATTAAAGGAACAGCCTAAGCCAAATATACAGAAGTGGAAGGATTTATTTTCAATTAACAAGTGTTTGTGTCTAGAATGTTGATTATGTATGGGGAGAAGGGTAGGAGATTAGGCTAAAGATACAGGTTGGATCCTGTTTGTAGAGTGTCATAAATGGATTGCAAACCATAAAGAGATGACAGGTTCTTGAGCAGAAACTGTAACATGTAACATGGACTTTTGGATTGGACTGCATTTGAAATACCACCAGCTAAAGACTGGTTTTGCCAGAAAATTTTGAGTTTGGAATTTAACTTCCTTTTTCCTGGAAACCCGTTCCTTCTCAGCTTATACATGAATGCAGAGTCTTCCATCTCCTTTTGATTAGTTCCTTGATCTATAGCAACACAAAGTGGAGTGGTTTGGTTTTTTCAATTTGCATAAACAACACCTTTTTTGTAACTGTTGGCCTGTTGTTGTCTCTCTCCTTTATAGATGTCATTAAGTGAATTCCCTAGGTTTAAGAGGGCCTACAATGAGGATCTCAGTGCCTGCAGTGGCTGGCCCACCTCTTGAACCAGCTTGTCCACCATCTGAAGAGTTACACCCTGAACTATACTCTAGTATTTCAAGTGGGCTCTGGATTGGCAGGAAGAGACCGTAAACACACACTTCATTTAATTTCTCAATTTCTCAGGGATAAAAGTACTATCAGAGACATGGTGACCACATAGGGGAGGAACAGATGTAGTGTTTCCTAATACAGCTTCGCTTGGCACCCAGAGTCCTTCATAGCAGCGAGCAGCAACAAGAGACACTTCACTTGAGATTGAGTCCTTTCAAGTCTTTTTTTTTTTTTTTTTTTTGAGGTACGTGGGCCTCTCACTGCTGTGGCTTCTCCCACCGCGCAGGCCCAGCGGCCATGGCTCACGGGCCCAGCCGCTCTGCAGCATGTAGGATCCTCCTGGACTGGGGCACGAACCCACGTCCCCTGCATCGGCAGGTGGGCTCCCAACCACTGCGCCGCCAGGGAAGCCCCTTTCAAGTCTTTTTGAAAGCTCAGGTCTTATTATGACTCTGCCTTGTATGATTGGGACTTATGTCACAATCTAAAAGATTGACACCAATAATCTATGCATGTCCATTTAAAGGAATGTTTGCAAATTCTGGACTATCTTGGCTGTTTATCCAAGTGTGGCATGGCAAGGCCACCCCTTCACCTGGAGGGGCAGTCAGCATCCACGTGCTGGATAAGTTGCTTTGCTTCCAACTTTGTGGTGTTCTTGAAGATACTTTTCCAGACAGAGGCAAATACCATAAGAGAAAATAATAGAAAAATGGAATTCTTTTTCCTGAATCTTTACTGTAAGATCCTTCCCATGTTTTCAGTTTTCAAAATCAGTGAGATACTTCAGGTTAGTGGTGTGTAAATGGTTCCATGCAGATTCCTTGATAACAGCAGAGGTGGAAACAGAAGTATGTTTTTTTTTTTCTTTTTTGGGGGCCAAAGTCATTCCCAGGCAGTGCAATTTCAGTGAGGAATGGACTTGGCTTATTTTACTAACTGCTTGAGCCTAAAGGAAAGTAGCTAGACCTCCCAAAGCAGCTGGCTGATTTGCAGGAAATGTTTTCGGAAAAATGGGTCTCCTACTTAAGTTCTCATTTCATTCCCATCCCATGTGTGTCCTATTGGCACCTATTACCACTCTGGGTAAAAGATGTGCAGGAGATCAGGACATACTCCTTCTCTCAATCCATAATTGATACCCCTTTGCTGGTTCATTCCAGTGTTGGGAATTGGGAGGGATTTGCCAGAACCAGTCTGGAACTGGTTTCCATGCTCTGTGATTCTGTTTCAATTGTGTGTTTATTCACTGCCCTGTCTAGTTCTTCTCCAGAACCATAGATGAGTGTGAGTCTGTCTGCATCACAAAGTGACAGTGGTGGGAGGAACAGGAAGACAGGCAGGTGCTTATACTGAAGGAAACAGACAAGGACCCAAAAGACTGTGGCAGCTCAACAGTAAGTGGGCTGTTGGAGTCTGGGCCTTAATAAGGTGGGTGCCTGTTTCCTTGTGGAATTACCTTAGCCATAGTCTGATCCGCATCCCTGTGGTCTCAGAGTTTCAGTTTTAGCTAATGATGATGATGATGATGATAGCATCAACATTAATTGATCACTTACTATATGCTAAGCAGTGTCCTAAGTGCTTACATTATGGACTCATCCAGTCTTCATACTAACTCTTAGGAGATAGGTACCACACTGTCATTGAAGAGAAAAAAACGAAACCAGAGAACAAAGATAGTTTGCTCAAAAGCCATACAGCCAGTTAAGAGTTGGAAATGAAATTACAATCCATACAGTCTGGTTTGAGACAACACTACTATAGAGACTGAAAAACATGAATAATCTAGAGCACCCTTTTCTTTCTACCTGTAAAACTCAGTCGCTGCCCTGGAGTAGCTTGTGGTCAGCTTGGGGCAGTTTGTCCACTGTTTGAGTTATGGGATCAGAGCAAGAGGTGCTGGTCCATTTTAGGGATATTTCATTTGGGCTGTAGAAGAGCACACTGAACTACTCTTATTCCAACAGAGTTCCCTGGCTTTACAGAGCAGAATATAGAAGGGTAGATTAAGTGAAAATAAGTGAATACAGATACAAAGGTATTGACAGGTGGTTGGGATTCAGACAGGTGGAGCACAACTGCAGATTGTATCAGTGACAGTGAGTATATTATAGGGGAGGGGAGGGGCCTTATGTACGGTTAAGGTAGCAGCAGGACAAGTTGTAGGGAATCTTGGACGTCAGGAAAAGGAGTGCCTTTAGACTGATGAAAGTTTACTTTCCAAGTGTCCTTGTAGAATTCTTTATTGATCAACAGACTATATTTTGTCATGATTGGCCTCATAATTTATGATATATTAAAATTTCCATATTTGGTATTTATGTTAGTGACATGTTAGAGTAAGGATTCCCTGGTGAAATTTAGAAAGACAACTTAATCACACCAGCGACCTTTATATAAATGCTTTCTAAGGATGGTTTACTTGGAGAACTCCCAAAGATGGATATTGCCATCCATTGAATAAAGATTCTCATTTTTCTACTTGGGGGTCTTGTTCTCTTCCTAAACCTTTGTCCCTTAGGGTTGATAAAGGACTGTATCTTACTTGGGGGCCTCTTTTTACTGGCTGCGTTAACCATACTGATCCTGGAATTGGAAGACCTTGGAAATATGCCAGATTCTAACAGTCGGGGTCTGTGGATCTTGGGCATGTGTTATAACCAGGCTGTGGCTGTGTGGACTGATGGAGGTCTCTAGAGGGCTGGCACAGAAGAGTCACAATTTACGTGGAGATTACATTTTAAAATTGGCACATGAGGTTAAAAAAAAAATGCTTGTAGTCAACTTTATCCTTAACAAGTCTTTAAAATCACTCCCTGGAGTCCAGGAGCCTTGGAAGTTCCAAAACCAAGAGTTAGCATCCTTGATTTCTCTCTGCATTTCTGTTAAGGCAACTCCTTCCAGGAGATATGAAGGCCAGGTCTACTTGGAATAAGGCAGAACATTAGGTGGTAAATAGACAACTTTCTCACTCCCTCTCATTTCCCTCTGAGTATGGGCAACTGAATTTGTGTAAGTTACATGTAAATATGATGCAACTCTACTGTAGTTTATTGTGTTAATAAATAAATTGACTCGTATTATGCTTTAACTGTTTCCGGTTCATTGATTCACTTTTTTGTGACGAATGTGTGAAGACAATGTTGAAAAAGCAGTTAAGACGTGTCTTTTTTTATTGAAGAGCTCTGTCTCAGGTCAGGGAAACAGACAAGTAAACAAATTCTTATTGTGCAATTTGTGAAGTGCTTTAATGAGGCACTGCCTCAGTGTTTCAGGATCATAGCGAAGGGGCCAGTAAAGCGATCTGGGGGTCAGGAAGGAAGGGCTGTAAAGTGGGACATCCTGGTCCAAGGCACCGTCTTTTCTCACTAGATTGCAGCAACAACCTTCTAAATGCTCTCCCTGCTTCTGTTTTCACCTCTGGTTTTCCCCCTTCCCCAAGTCTATTCTGGCTCCCTAGCATCCAGAATTTTCCTCTTAAAACATAAAAGGGGGCTTCCCTGGTGGTGCAGTGGTTGAGAGTCCGCCTGCCGATGCAGGGGACACGGGTTCGTGCCCTGGTCCGGGAAGATTCCACATGCCGCAGAGCGGCTGGGCCCATGAGCCATGGCCGCTGAGCCTGTGCGTCCGGAGCCTGAGCTCCGCAACGGGAGAGGCCACAACAGTGAGAGGCCCGCGTACCGCAAAAACAAAAAACAAAAAACAAAAAACATAAAAGGAACATACACACCCCTCTGTTCAAAACCCTCCAGTGGCTTTCCATCTTGCTCAGAAGCAGAGTTTAGGTTCTTAGGAGGCCTGTAAGACCTTGTGGGCTCTGGCCTGTACTACCTCTCTGCCCTCATCTCCAGTTTGCTCCTCACCATTCCCCGTGATCCAGCCACATCAGCCTGTGATGTTCTTTGAATATGTCATACTTGACTGCTTAGAACTTAGGTAGTTGCTGTCTGTCTGCCTGGAATTCTCTTTCCCTAAATGTGTACAGGGCTTGTTCTCCAGTGTTTCCAAGTCCTTGCTGAAATATCACAGTATTTTAGAGGCCTTTCCTAGCTATCCTGAAAAAATAGTAGCAAGTGTCCACCCCATCCCAGCACACATGTGCTCTTTTAGCTTGTTTATCATCTGACATACTGTAAGTTCACTTATTTATTTGCCCCATCATCTTAGATCGTAAGGTCCATGAGGGTAAGACTTTATCTTTTCCACTTTGGGACCATGCCTGTGCATATAGTATTAATTCAATAAATAGTTGTTGAATGAGTAATTTATTTTTCTTCTCGTGCAGTATCTTTCACATACATTTGCCTAGTAAGTGGATGGATAGGTGAATGATGAGTATATTCTCTTGGCACCAGCAGAAGCGATCATTCCCCAATGGACTATTTCTCTGGAATGACTTTACAGTTTGTAATGGGGACACAAGATTTAATCAGAACTTGTTAGGAACTCTTGGGTTCTGCTGAGATAACATCTCAGTCACAGTTGTGGAAAGCAGGGTTTGGTACTGGGCAGAGGGAGTAGGAGAGGATTGGGCTGGCCCAAAGAGCCTCCCTCATGCTGAGAAATTTCATTGGTAACACCTGGTTAGCTGGTAGATTAAAACTGTGTGTGTGTATGTGTGTGCACCCACATACTTTGTGTATATTGTACGTTTACATAAGTACTTTTGTATATGTAAGCGTAAATATATATGACCTTAAGAATCAAAATAGAAGATCCCGAAAGTCCAAAGATTTGAACCCCACAAAGAACTCTGAAGGTTCGGTGGAACCCTTGATGCTTGGGGAACTAGAAGTATGGGGAAGGTTTATAGAGGCTTATATGGGGAAGGTTTCCCCTAGTGCACTTCTAGCTCATTAGTTACTACTTTCTGCTGAGGCTAGACATACAGCAGTGAGAAGCAACAACAACAACAAAAGTCCCTGCTTTCATAGGGCTTACCTCACGGTAGGTGGAAAGAACATGTAAGAAAGTAAATCTGAAGTGCTATATATGGTGATACAAATGCTTTGAGGAGAGGAAACAAAATATAATGTGGTGAGGGAGTGGAAGATAATGGAGTGCCATTTTAGAGAGTTGGGTTGGTAGGGAGCTGATGTTTGCTTGACAAGAAGTCAAAGGATCAGTAATTGCAAAGACCTGAGAAGGAGGTGCTTGTGGAATTCAAGGGATATACAAGCGAATGAATTAAGTGAGACCAAGTTGCATGGAGCCTTTAAGCCCTGGTGAGGGATTTGGGTTTTAGTCTGATTACAGTGAAAGCCACTGGGCACTTTTTAGCAGGGAAGTGATTGATCTGAATTTAGAAGGTCCGTGGGGGGATGGGCCACAGTGCACACTAGTAGAGAGAGAAGATGGGGAGGTGGCTGCTACCAGGCAGGCTGGAAAATAGAACAGTGTGAATGAGAGAGCAGCAGTGAGGTGCTAAGAGGTGGATGGATGTGGGATGTATTTTGGAGATAGAGTCAGTAGGCTTTATTGATGAACTGGGTGTTGGGCGTGAGAGGTGGGTAATTGTGGATATCCTTATTAGTCAGGATAAGCTAGGTTGTGTTGTGGCAACAAACTCCTCCAGAATATCAGAGGCTTAAAACAAAAGAGGTGTATTGTTCACTAACACTTCATATCCTTGGTGTGTTGGCTGGTGGGCCTTGATATTTTTATTATTGTTCTCACTCCGGGACATGGGATGACAGGGTAACCACTCACTGGAACATTGGTGGTTGACATTGAAAAGGGAGAAGAGAAATGAATGAATGAAATGTTTGGCCTGAAATGACACACGTCACTTGTGCTCAAAAGGAATTGGTGAAAAGTAATCACACAGCCCCACCGACTGCACGGTGGCCAAGAAATACAGTCCTGTCTCATGTCAGGCAGGTAAAGGATCAGAACTACTCAGACAGCAGCACTGTTAACTCCATGATGTCTTCCAGGTTTGGATAACTGTTAATAACATTGGCTAAGTGGAGATGCTTGGGAGGAATGGGCTTGGGAAAGGTGAAATCAATATTTCTCTTTTAGCCACGTTTAATTTAAAAGCCTGTTAAGTGGAGATGCCAAGAAGGCAGCTGGAAATGTGAGTCTCATGATCAGAGGAAAGCTATGGCTAGAGATGTAAAGTTGAGCATCAACCATATATATATAATATACATATATATATATACATATATATATATAATTTTGAAAATAATGAGACTCACAGAATGTAGTTGGAATCAGGAAGAGGGCCGAAGACAGAACTCTTGGACTCTTAACAGGTAGAGGTCTTATAGAGTAGTAACCAGTAAAGAAAACAGAGAGATTATTTAGGTAGGTAGAGACACAAGAGATTATGGAATCTTACAGGACCTTGAGAAGCAAATATTGCAAGAAGAATGTTGAGAGGTCAAGGGAAATGAGAATTTATTATTGGTTCTGGCAAGCTATTGACCACTCCCGTGGTGTGACGTGGGCAAGAGATTAATTTGAAGTGGATTGAGGAGAGAATAGCAAGTGTGGAATTGATGAAAGTAGGTACAGACAACTTTTGGAAGGGTTTTTCTCTAATCAGAGCAGTCAAATGGAGTCTGTAGTGAGGAGGGACATGGCACCAAGAAGATAAGAAGTTAGGAGGGGGAGCAGATTTGTGGGCAAGAGGATGACTTTGTCTCTTGAAATGTTTTGACCTAAAAGAAAGTCAGCCAAATGAAAAATATTCAGATAATAGTTGGAGATACGAATCTGAACATAGAGAAGAATCAGAGCTGGCATAAATATTTAGGAGCCCTCTGCATAGAGAAGAGTTGGAACTGGGAATGTCAGTGAGCTCTGATAGAAAATGTGTAGAGAAAGAAAAGCGGAGAGACCAAGGTTGAGCCTTAGGGAACACACATTAATAAAATCAGGAGAAGAAAGTGTAGCTAGTTAAGAAATGGGAGAAAATAGGTTGACTAGTTATGTCGTACAAATCAAAGAGAGTTTCAATACCTTTTCAAGAGGTTTTTCTTCTATGTTCTCATAAATATGTAGTCCACATGCTATGATTTCAGGCCAGATTTGCTGTAGACACTATTGCAGTTGGTTAAATACATAGGTAAGAACTGTGGCACACGTGGGATAATGGATTTTTTTATCTCAAATACATGGGATTGATGCTTTTCACTTTTCTTTTTGCTATTGTTTCTTCTCATTGTTCTGAAATTTCTCTAAAGCTTACTTAAAAAACATATTATTAGTGCCTTACTCATCACTATCTTTTTCTTCTCCTGTTTCTCTTCCTCTTTCATCTTCATCATCACCAGTTGTCACCATCATCATTATCAAAATAATTATCATCACCATTAGACCTCATTGGAGCAGTTATTTTGGTATTTTAAAAATTTGGCTAGAACTCCTGAGAGGTATGCATTTTAGAATAGCAGGGTATACTGATAGCACTTTCGATTGTATGTTGAGTACTTACTGAGTGCTTATTTCAAAGATGAACATGATTCCTGCCCTAAGTTCTTTCAGTTCAGTTTCCTAGGAAAGATAACAGAGAATCAGGAAGGAGAAGAAGTGCTCAGAGGGAATACAGGAGATTAAGGCTTCATATATAGGTGTCACTAGAATACTTTGGAGAAGTTTTTTCTCTATTCAGGTTAGATATAAGAAGCATATGTAGATAAATAGTACTGGCATGTGGATGCAGGGTGAAGTGGTGACTACATATCTTAATATCAAATGGAATAGAAGTGGACTGTCTTTTTCTTCAAGCTAGGGATAATGTGGTTTTATGACACACCTTCTCTGGAGTATAATTTGATTCATTTTCAGTTCTGGTGGTATGTTTGGCTTCTTGGTCGAACCCTCCCACCCTCTGCTTCTCTCCCCTCTTCCTCCCTTCCTTCCTTCCTTCCTCCCTCCTTCCTCCCCAGAACTTCTTATTCCTCCTACTGAATTTGTTCTATCAGTGACATGATATCTACCTAGTTACCCAAGCCAGAGACCTAGAAGTCATTACTGCTTCCCCTTCTTTCCTTAAACACTCCTCCAAGACCCATCTGTCCCTAAGGTATGTTGACTAGACTCATCTCTGTCTTACCCATTGCCACTTTCTTAGTACAGCTGTTCATTCTTTTCTGGATTGTTGTAATGCTATGGACCACAGACCAAGTGTAGGACAGCAGTATGAAGAACAGATTGAAGGAGAAGACATCGGAGTTGGAATTATTACTCATTAGGAATCTATATCATACTAGTCCATGTGAGACTTAATTCAGACTCCAATTCTCCAGGGAAGAATTGACCATTCTGCCTTGAGAATCTACTGCAGCCCATACATATTCCTCTTCTAACATCACTGTACATGTATGTTTACTTGTGAAACAGCTCTACTAAGAGGAAAGTTCCTTAAGGTCAGGGACCATACCATTCCTTACAGAGCCTAGCATTTAGTAAGTTCTCTATAGTTGTTCAGTGGATGATTAAAGAAAATGGAGGCCTGAACAGAACCAGTGACAGCAGGAATGGAGTAGAGAAAATGAATGTGAAAGACTTGTTGGATGTGGAACCAAATGGACTTGGTAACAAGTTGATACTAGGGGCAATGAGGAGGGAAGGATCAGATATATCTTCAAAACTTTGAACTTGGGTGACCATTAACAGAAATAAGGAATCTGGGAGGGGAGGAGTTGATGAGTTTGTTTTTAAACAGGTTGATTCTAAGGTTCTTTGAAGAATTTTAATTTTAGGTAGATGATTGTTCCAGCAGACAATTCAGTTTGGATTGTGGGGCTTTGGAAAGTGTTTGGTCTAGAGATGAATATGTGTGAGTGGAGGATGTTACCAATTGAGATAGAGTAGTGAAAAGGAGGAAGAGAACCTTCATCAGATGCTTGGGGAAAGCTTCTTTTTAAGCACTTTGGAAAAGATGCTGATGACAGAGGCAGAAAGTGAGTCATCAAAGAGTTACTTGGAAAATGTACAGTCACGAAACCCTGGAAAAGAGAATTTTGAGAAGGAAGTGATAGACCAAAAAAAAAAAAAAATAGCTATTTCACAGACATTGACTGTTCTGAGGACTGAGGCCTATTTAAATTTAGTTAATAAACATTAGTAATCTTATTTCAGAATTATTTACTCATAAGTTTAAAATGGTTTATCTTAGAAAGCCAGTAAGTTAAAACACAGTATTTTGAATGCTGCAAAGACAAGGTGGTAAAAATTCTCTCCTCTTGCATCTGTGGTTAAATAAAATACCTTTTATTGGTTTTTCTTGGAACTGTATCCTCTAGCCACACAGTCGAGTGGAATCCAGTGAAAGAAGCCAAAGAGATAAAAGCTAAGTGTCTCGATTTATCCCGTTGCCACTTTTGACTTTCTCTGTTCATTGTAAGGTATTAAGCAGTAGATTTAGGGTTACTGATAGAATTCAAATTGATGCCTTGTCTTTTCTTTGCCCTGGATCTAGGGACATTCTAGTCTCTCTTGATTTTTTTTTCCCTTTCTGTACATTCATAGTTTTAGTAAGAGTAAGAGAGCCCTAGATAGACCCCAACAATCTTTTAGGTGCAATAGGCCATGCTGTCAGCATTTTCTTCAGGGCAGCCCATAAGGAGGCCAGGGAGAAGGATGCCACTATTCATGTCATGTCTTCCTCAATCCTTGGATTGTGGTAAATACAGAAGACACTTGCTGGTCAAAATTATGTCAGGCAGGAAAATAAACATTGTCTACCTTTGGGATGAAAGAAAACATAGACAAGGGCACGGCCAGTTAAATGGTCCGTTAGAAATGGGGAAAATAGTGACCATGTGGTCAGTGCTATGAAAGGTCCAGGAAAGGTCCTTGGTAAACTCTGCAACCATAAATTTAATTTTATACTGTTTGCTTTGTTTACAGGTAGAAACACTTTGCTATCTATCCTTTTTTAGTGTCAGCACCTCCTTAGGAAGCATTTAAAGAAACACATGATAGTGGTCACTTTCATGCCAGCCCCAAAATAAATTCTAAAAATCAAAGAGGCAGAGGTAAAAGTGGGTAGGTTTTTCCAAAGTCTTAGCTTCCTCTCACGGTATCTATTAGACCTTTGGTTACAGGAAGGTCCCCCAAATGCCATGTATTCCCTAGGCTCATTGCCTATTTTTTGTTTCCTTGATCACTCCAGTTTGGCCTGATGAGATGGTACCAAGCTTTCCAGCTGCTGATTTGGATTTCAAGGAAAGTTGGTAAATGCAGTGACACACTGATTCATATATACAACAGTATATAAGTCTTTGTTGTGGTTTTGTCTGTGAACAGAGGAGTTCCTAGGTGGGGATGATTTCCTGAGAAGTAGTAATAGCATTGTGATTGAAAAGGTTGTTTCTAAACTGTTTTGTCCAAAGTAATTGGAATATACGGGCCAACCATGCAGCCTAATTTTTTTTTTTAACATCTTTATTAGAGTATAATTGCTTTACATTGGGAGCCTAATGGTTTTGAAAATCCATTTGGGAGTCAGATAGACTTGAGTTGAAATCCTTCCTCTGCCAGTTGAAAGCTTTGTGAGCCTGGGTAAGTCATTTTGACTTGTCCAGGTCTCAGTTTTCTCATCTGTGAAGTGGGACAGTGATGCTACCACATAGAATTGTGATAATTACAGGGGATTCTAAATATGAAGCATTTATCACCGTTCTTGGCACCTAGTATCTGTCCTTCATTATCAGTGTCAGATGGAGAACTGGATGTCTCAGCCAACCCAGCCAGTATAGCCTTCCCAGGGCCTCCAGCAAGTCATCAAGCCCTTTCAGCTTTATTTCTGAAATTTTTCTAGAATCTTCCCCTCCTTCCATTTTCATCAGCACTGCTCTAGACCTGGAAATTACTTTCTCTTATTTGGATATTTTTTTAATATGCTGCACACAGTTGCCATATTGTTTTTCATAAAACTTGGTTTCTGATTATGTTTCTCCTGCTCTGGATCTTCAGTGCTTAGCTTCTTTTTTTTTTTTAAGTCTTTATTGAATTTGTTACAGTATTGCTTCTGTTTTATGTTTTGGTTTTTTGGTCCCGAGGCATGTGGGATCTTAGCTCCGCAACCAAGGATCGAACCCACACACCCTGCATTGGAAGGCGAAGTCTCAACCACTGGACTGCCAGGGAAGTCCCCTTAGCTTCGTTTTTAAGACTGTGATTTGGCATGAATTTATTTTTTCAGCTTGATCCTTTCTTCTTCATTTTCTTTACTCTTTTCTCTTACCTGACACATACATCACCAAGCCATAATAATTCTATTCATTGCACTTTTTATACTTTTGGTCTTACATATGTCATGATGCTGTAGATTTTCAAGTTGTTTTTTGGCTTTTTTAAAAATTTGCTTCCTTTTAATTCATTGCCTATGGCCACCAGATTAATCTTTTATACAGTGCCAACCTGACCTCATGACTCTCCCGCATAAGTGGTTCCCCACTGCCTTTAGGACCAAATTAAAACTTTGCAGCCAAATGCAGGAGGTCTTCTGGGGTCTTAGCCAGTTTCCTTTTTTACCATCTTCTCTGCCGTCACCTCCATCCCTCCCACTACTCTGTAATTCAGCCATACTAATCACTCTTCATTCTGTGAATATGCCAAGATTTTTTACCCTTGTCTCTCTTTCCGCACATTGTTTCTCTTACTTTCCTCTTTCTCCTGGCTGATGCAAGTCATTTATTAAGTCTCACCTTAGTACTCTATCCTTTGGAAGGTCAATTTTTTGATTGACCCTTTTTCCCACTCATAGGTTGAATTAGGGCTCATCCTTGCTTTCATGGTAAGTAGGAATACTTTTTAGAAACCTTTGTCATGCAAATTGCTAACTTTTCTGACTGTCTCCCCTTCTAACAGAGGACTTATCTTTTTCATCTTTGTATTTCCACAGAGCATGACACTGAATGAATAGACAATGAGCATATGAATAACTGAATAAATGTGTATGTATCTGTTTCCTTTAATAGAGTAAAAAAAGAAAAAAATCTCTGAGGGAAGAGCCAGTGTCTCTTTCTTCTTTGTATCCCTCACAATTCCCAGCATGGTCCTTTGTATATGGTAGTTGCAAGGTAAATGCTCAGTGAATGGATAACAATATACATGTCTATTTTCCCCAGAACATGCTAAGTTCTTCAGGAAAGAGATTGTGTTGTAAAAATGAGATGGCTTCTAGCACAGTGAATTGTACATAATTCATGTTTTAATTCTTATATTAATTTTTGCTTTGATTTGAACTCCAGCTATGGTTGGTTATGAGAGTCAGGCAGCCTCTCTTTATTATGTAAGCACATACTTGATAAAGCTATGGGATCAAAAACCTGATAGCTAAGCATAGCTGGTAATTTAAACTTAAAGAGACAGTGCATCCTAGGATTGGATTACTAGTGCTGCTAGGCCTGGACAATTTTCCACTCTTGCTTGGGTCTTCCTCTTCAAACCTGAGAAATCCATATATGGCAAGCCTCAAAGTAGGCAGGCTTTGCCTTGAGGGGGTTATTGCAAGTCAAACTTTAATAGGGGCTGGGGAATGAGAAGAGAGAGAGTGTATGTATTTCCTTCGGCTACTGTAACAAAGTGTCAGAAACTGGTGGCTTAACACAGCAGCAGCAATTTATTCTCTCACAGTCTTGGAGGTCAGAATTCCAAAATCAGTTTCCAGTTTCACCAGGTGGAATTCAAGAGGTCAGCAAGGCCACGCTCCCCCTGGAAGTTGTAGGGTAGAATCTGTTGCTTGTGTCTTCCAGTTTCTGGTAGCTGCTGCTATTTCTTGACTTGTGGCTTCATCTCTCCAAGCCTGCCACCACCTTTACATTGTCGTCTTCTCTCTGTATGTGTAGTCTCCCTTTGCTTCACTCTTATAAGGAAGGATACAGGTGATTGCATTTAGGGCCCACCTGGATAGTACAGGATAATCTCATCTCAAGAGCCTTAACCACATTTGCAAAGACCCTTTTCCAGTAAGGTAGTATTTTACAGATTTTAGCCATTAGGACCTGGTATCTTTGGGAAAAATTATTCAGCCTTTCAAAGAGACAGATGTTTTTCCCCTTGGCAGACTCAAAGTGCTTATTCTTCTAGGAACTTGGTTTGCTTACAGGCATACCTCATGAGTAAACCATTTTTAAACTGATGGCCCACTTAAAAGAAGCCAGGGGCTACTGTGAGGATGGGGCTAATTTAGGTCAGTCTCATGTCGCTGGACAGGTGGCCATGGTAACATTCCCAGCTCTCATTATGAAAATAAACAGTTAATACTTACTGAGGATCTGAGTAAGCACCAGAAGAGCTGGTTGGAGTTCTGGGCGAGTCAGCAGTGGCAGCCGGTTCCTGGCCCTGTTTTGGATGGATCACAGTCTAGTTCTGGGGGAACAGATGTGCTCAGCTGGCCTGGCACTCACTCTTCTGTGTCCAGCAGTTGCTTTTGCCATCTTTTTCATTAGGAGGGGCACAAAGGATGCAGGTGGTCACTGGGAGGGAAATTCAGGTGGGAGCTCTGGATCGGGCCCCGTGTGCATGGTCGGAGCTGGGTCTTCAACAGGCTTTGAATTAGCGAACTTCAGCAGTTGAGTTTGGGAAGCAGATTCTTCCTGGCTCCTCCACACCTCCTTTATACCTCTCTCATGTAGCCTAAGGAGGGCATGGGTCCCAGGAGAGATCTTCCACAGGGCTGTGACGGATGCCCTGAGCATACTTCATTCAGTGTGCCTTCTTGCCTGTAACCTGCTAGCCGAAGCCTCAGGCAGGAGAGACTCCTATTTCTGGTGGTTCTCTTATAGTCCAGCTAGTTGGAGAAGCTGGATTATAGGAGGGCTCTTATGGAAACATTGTTTGTTTTCTTCTGTTGTACAGAGGTAGGATAGTAATAGAGCCTGAACACAGGCTCTCAAGCCAGACTTACTCCTAATTGATTCTGGCTGCGCTACATAATAGCTGTGCGACCTTAGATATTAAAATCTCTGATTCCCATTTCCTCTTCCGTAAAATGAAGATAATTGTAACCAACACTTACAATGTGCCAAGAGCTATTCTAAACCCCCTACGTTTACTTAATCTTCTAGTCCTTACAACAACCCTATGAGGTAAGAGTACTGTTATTATTCCCACTTCAGAGATGAGGAAGCTGAGGTACAGAGAGGTTCAATAACTTGTCCAGGTTACACAATAACAAGAAGCAAAGTAAAGATTTGAACCCATGTAGTTTGACTTCAGCAAAAGTCTCTTAACCCTAGGTATGGTGAGACCATTCAAGATGGACATTCTCTTGCTCTCTGTGCATCCCCCTACTCGACCACTTCCTGCTTCACTCACATGACCATCCAATCCTGTTAATTATAGGGCTTAATCAGTAACTGCCTGCATGTTTGCCCCCTGCCCCAGCTGCTGGTTTCCCTGGTAACTGATGAGCCAACCTGATGTCAATTCCCCCTATAAATGGTAGCCTTTTTCCCCACCAAGTAGCAAAGATGGCTGCTATGGTCTGCTTCTCGGCTGCCGTTCACAGTGGGGTGTCGCTCCAGGACCTTTTGCTGTGGACCAGTAAGATCCCCTGTCCAATGAACCGTTAATGTCTCTGTTCCTGTCTCCGGGCTCTTTCTTCAGTCTCCAGACTGGGCAGTTACAAGGCTTGCAGGCCCTCGGGTGCAGCCCAGCAACTGAAGAGCCAGCCAGGAGGCTGAGAAAACTCCTGTGAGCGCCAAGATGTCAGGAAATAAGGATGGGGAATGGAAAATTGCAGGGGTGATCCCGAGGTGGCTGTCCACTAGCCTGAGGGGCCCCGTGGCAGCCGACTGCCATGGGAGATGTCTTTCTCTTCCATTAGATTGATGATATCCTATTAACTTTGGAATCTCTTACCAGTTTAAAAGTAACAGCCCCGTGCTCGTGGTTCCTCTGACCGCATGGGGATCCCTGGTGAATACAGAAAAAAACGCAAGGACCTGGATTATCTATCAGATACTTGGGTGTTGTCTGACCCTCCACCCCTAAACAGTTACAGACACAGGCTTTAGGGATATTAACTCAGGGACAGACTTGTGACTTGGACGTGGCCAGTTACCTGGAAGGGTTTGCCTGGGGCCCGTGGCAACGGCAAACTAGTGAGAGTGTCCTTGGGCTCCTGCTCCCAGCTACGGAAGCGGGCAGAGCAACCATATAGTGGGATGGACCAGCAGCCATGTGCATCTGCACAGCGTTACAGCAGGTGGGAGACCTTACAAAAGGCCTACCCGAGGCCTCGAGCAGCGCCCAACATCACCATTCAGGGTCTAGAACAGCTGTGCGTGATGTACAGGACCCCCACGGACATTGGACAGTGACCCAGGGATCCACTTTACCGGCCATGAAGTTCAGGAGTGGGCCGATAAAAATGACATATGCTGGCATTTCCACCTGCCCTACAACCCCGCTGCTGCCCGGCTAATTGGAAGGATGAACAGGCTACTTAAACAACAGCTGAGACGGGAAACCGCTCTCTCAACACGAAGACCAGGAGGCTAACTCGAGCCCTACGAACTATAACTGAATATCCCAGGAGCAATGGTCCCAGTGCCTATGCCGTGTTAACCCAGAGGCAACTAGGCAACACCATCCAAGTACAAACGTTAACCACAAAGGACCTCGGCCAGCTGTCGGTCAGGACAGTAACTCACTTTTGCCCTCGCCACAGGATCTACCCGGGGGACACATTATAAAAAGGCCTGGGACTGGCGGTAAGTCCTCGGCTGTTTGGGTGTACCACCCCGTGGGGAACAGGATTAGAAAAGAACTTAGATTTCACCTGTCTTCTACCTGCCCCACTTAAGACGACTGAGGTAATTAATCCAGGCCCCCTACTGGAGAAAGGCACCATTATATTAACCCTGTGGTCTGTTGTTAAACCGCCTTTCCAGTATTTGGCCTCAGCTGTGGGGACTGAGGACTAAGGGTGGTATCTCAGGATGCTGCTACTGCCTGTACTTTGCCTGATGGTAATGATCTCCCCCGTATCGTGCCTGCTAAACATCTTACATTTCACCCCTAGTCTGAGCAGAGGGAGATCTGTTTGCAGACTGGCCTAGAATGGCGGCCTCACTGTGAAATGAGTCTGATTGCTGGGTCTACAGTGAGATGCCGTTGTTGTCCTCCTCTGGACTTTCATGAAAAATTGACCCAGTAAGCACCTGGCTTACTCTTTAGCTGCTGTCTGTGTTGCACTTTTGGTATCCGGTTGCAGTGCACCTCTAAATGACCCCAGGCGTGTCGCAGAAGAGGAGTGGACCAAGATTGTAAGGGTTGTGCAGGGTACGTAGGGATGAAATGTGTAGTCAGGCCACTCAAGATGGCTGCTCTCTTGCTCCTTGTATATCTTCCTGACCAGTCCCTGCTTCACTCACATGACCATCCAGTCCTCTTAATTATAGGGCTTAATCAGTAATTGCCTGCGTGCTTTCCCCCTGCCCCAGCCCTGGTTTCCCTGGTAACTGATGAGCCAACCTGATGTCATTTCCCCCTATAAGTGGTAGCCGCCTCCTCCCCTGAGTAGGGAATATGGCTGCTGTGTCCTGCCTGCTGTCTGCTCGACACAGTGGGGTGTCGCTCCAGGCCCTTTTGCTGCAGACATGTAAGATCCCCATCCAATAAACTGTTGATGTTTCTGTAGCTGTCTCTGGGTTCTTTCTTCAGTCTGGAAGCTGGGCAGCTACAAGGCTTGCAGGCCAATACCTTAGTTATGCTGCCTCTCATGCCTCAGGTTGTTGTGAGGATCAAACAGGGTGACCATCCAACTCAGGTAGTCTTGGAAAGTTCTGGGTTACCTGTTGTCCAGGTGAATTATTAAGTGCTCTCTTTTACTCTCAAAAGTAGTGTCAGGGCTTCCCTGGTGGGGCAGTGGTTGAGAGTCTGCCTGCCGATGCAGGGGACACGGGTTCGTGCCCTGGTCCGGGAAGATCCCACATGCCGCAGAGTGGCTGGGCCCGTGAGCCATGGCCACTGAGCCTGTGCATCCGGAGCCTGTGCTCTGCAACGGGAGAGCCCACAACAGTGAGAGGCCTGCGTACCGCAAAAAAAAAAAAAAAAAAAAAAAAGGAGTGTCATATCTTGGTTTGGGTTTATATCTTGATTTGGCTATTTGCCATATGAGGATTAAGGTATTTTATGTAAAATACTAAGAATGATACCTGGCCCATGGAAGGCCCTCCATTAGGGTTAGCTGTTGCTACTTTTGCTACTTCTACTACTACCGTCATCATTGCTGCCATCACCCACGGTCATCCCAAGTCCTGGAGGCTTAGAGCTGTGGGTTAACTCAGGTTCCGCAAATGCATATCATGGGAGCCACCATGCCGCATTTTCATAACCATATTAGATGTTTCTCATTATTGTGCTGTGACCAGTCTTTCCTATTTTGTGTCCTAGGCAGTCACTTTTAATTGCTCAAACTTGATATGTGAAATTAAAATTATTTGCCACACCTAATTTCATTGAATCTAACATTCCAATATATGGAGACTGAATTTAAGCTTAGCTTGTGGGTTTCTCCAGTTATATTGAAACTTATTTGATTCCTAAAAGTGATAATGAACTTTGGATCTCTTTAGACACCCTATATCCCTTTCCTGCAATACTTCTCTCTATTTCTCTATCATTTCTACCTCTAAATTTTAATTCATAATAGTTTCCTGTTCTCTACCTGTAATTTAATATTTCATCATAAAAGACTATTGAAATACTGTAGAAATGAACAAAATATAAATAAGGAGAAGGAGTGAGTTGTAATAGGAGTTATAGCTGACACCTAAGATCCAAGACTTAGAAAGGCTTTTCTTTAAATATGATTTGTGTAACTGGCAGTGAAATTCATCTCGGGTTGGTTTTATGTGGTATAAGGGCTATATAGGTCTCTGCAGATTTACTAAAGGTGAAGTCACAGGTGTAAGTACTGGGGCTAAGGGCCATCACCTTGAGAGGGAGCCCCTATAAGGAGGTTGGCCTTGTTTGTTGCACGACTCTTTATTTTGAAATTAACCAAGGGTAAAGGAACCTGTTTAGAAAAAATTAATTTGAGTCCTAGCATTTCTGTCTATATTATTGTCAGTTTGAACCCAACTCTTTTTGCTGTCTTTTGCACAAGGCTGGAAATGATTATGTTATCAGGTACCCGCCAGCCTGGCATATTCTTCCTATACTTTCCTCACCTCTTCTGCTGGTTGCAGAGGGGCTCTTTGGATCACTTTGAAAAGCCATCTGATTAGAGCCTTTATTAGGCTGGAAGCAGAGCTGCTTAGCAGGCTAGGCAAGAAATAATTGATAATTGCTTCTGACAGGCAGATCCCCTTCTTAGAAAGTTGGGTGACCATCAGGAGGCCATACGTCTCTGGTCCACATGTAGTTTATATGAATGAATGGGCTTCACACTGTAAGAGGGTGAACTGCAAAGCCCCTATGTGAACTTGCCCTGTTAGCCTTAGATAGTCCTCCTGGAGCTTGTGCGTTGGTCAGCACCTCTTGGTGTAGTCTGTCCCTGGCCATGGTTCTGAACTCACTGCTTTCATTTTTCTGGGCTGCATGGAATACTTGGCTTTCCTGATATACTACTGTAGTTTCCAGCCAACTATGTTAGACATCTTGAAGGTTCTGTTTCATTGAGTCCTTTTATAGTAGTTCTCCCTTGCTCTTTTGCCTTTGGGCTTTTCATACAATTTTTCTTCAAAAGCTGTCTGGCATTACTCTTGTAATCTATATTCTTGCAGGGTAGTTGGTGGCGGCCAGAAGTTGCTAGCCATGGCCAAAGACTTCATTGTTGGGGATTCATTCTTGGTTTTTTGACTCTGGGTGCAGGGGATAAAAGACTCTGAGGTATTGTTTCAAAATATGTTTTCTATGACAGTCCAGGCTACATGGTCGTAAAGAAGTGTACAGTAGTCTCCTAGCTGCTACAAGAGTGGGAGGCAGTGCTGGTGCTGAGCTTGGTCAGGCAGTCTCCCAGAGTACCCTGCTAGAATTCGTGATTGGGTTTTTTCACTGCTGCTTCTGTTAGTGTTTTGCCAAGACACACAGGCTAATGACAGCTGCCACTCTAGGGTGCAGAACTTTCCATATTTATAGGCTTAAGATGTAAACACACTTCTTAAGCATGCACACTAGGGAAAACAACTATTCAATGGTTCTATCAGATTCTTTTTAACTGTGATACTTGAGCTTTCTACATTCTTGTCTCATCACTGTTAAGCAGAATGAATGTAGAGGCTTCTTTCTGCATTTCAGTCCTCCTTGACATAGAGGCATCAGGATGTAGACTTTGTGATCTTCCTTGCCCTTCCTCCTCTCCATTCTTCCACATCCTCCTAAAAACATATACTGACTTTGTGCCAGGCACTGGGATAGACCATGGGAGACAGACAATTACAGCACAACGTGATAAATTCTGATAGCAGTTGGAATATGGAGCTTTGGGAGCAGAGGGAAGGAAATCAGCCGTGAGTGGGAGTGAAATGGGCAAGAATGTTGGGAAAGGCTTCCAGAGTAGGTGATACCTCAACTATGCCTCTCATGGTGAGCAGTAGTTATTCAGATAGAGAATCCAAGTGAGGTTTATCCTGGGGTGCGGGGAGTGGTGGCAGTGGTTTATTGGAAGAACTGCAGAACTTTAGCAAGGCTGGTGGTGATGAGGAGGGGGCTAGGTCAGGAGGACTTCTATATAATGCTTCAAAGTTTGCATTTGATTCTGAAGTTGGTAGAAAACCACTGAAGGGGTCTAAGCAGGGGAGGGCATGTAATCCCCAGGGAAAAAATAAGGTGATTAGAGTCACGTCTAGTCCTCAGAATAAAAATAACAGTAGGGCTTCCCTGGTGGTGCAGTGGTTGAGAGTCCGCCTGCTGATGCAGGGGACACGGGTTTGTGCCCCAGTCTGGGAAGATCCCACATGCCGTGGAGCGGCTGGGCCCGTGAGCCATGGCCACTGAGCCTGCGTGTCCGGAGCCTGTGCTCCTCAACAGGAGAGGCCACAACAGTGATAGGCCCGTGTACCGCAAAAAACAAACAAACAAACAAAAAAACAGTAGATTCCTAGTGATTCAGGAAGGCACCTTTTAAATTTTGTCATCTTTCTAATGAAACCACTAAAGGCTTCCTGTCTACTCTAATGGTTCCTTTTTTCCCAATTGCATAATGACTATATTTTTAGAGCTTTTCATAATCAGGTACCACCTACTCATCTGATCTTAGTTCCTCTGCTTTGTGACATGTAACTTTCACTGTAGTCAGGTTGGTGCCCTCATCACATATTCTAATACAGAAGGAAATGTAGGTGTTCACTGGATAGGTCAGTGTAGTACTTAAGAAAATACAAGAATTTAGAGTGTATATTTGTTGAGCCTCAACTGTGTGCCAGACACTGGAGATGCATTGGTTACACCATCAGAAACACACAGGCTCTTTGTTTATAAAGTCTAGAAGACCATAACAGTGCCATTCCTAGAAAGCAGAGGGAAGAGAAATACAGTCTGGGTCAAGTTTCTGATTATAGGTCCTTGCATGTTCATTAACTGCAGTGACAGATATCTTGCTCCAATTCTGATATAAATGATAAAACATCCTCCAACATTTCTAAGCATGTCGGTACCAGAGATTATATCTCATGTTACTTTGTGTCCTCCATGGTCTAGAGCTAAAGTTATCTGGCACAGTTACATGGATTTTGTTTTGTTTGTTTCCAATGTTTTTAGCTTACATTAAGTTAGCTTAATTAATATTCTTTTTTTAACATCTTTATTGGAGTATAATTGCTTTACAATGGTGTGTTAGTTTCTGCTTTATAACAAAGTGAATCAGCTATACGTATACATATATCCCCATATATACTCCCTCTTGCGTCTCCCTCCCACGCTCCCTGTCCCACCCCTCTAAGTGGTCACAAAGCGCTGAGCTGATCTCCCTGTGCTATGCGGCTGCTTCCCACTAGCTATCTGTTTTACATTTGGTAGTGTATATATCTCCATGCTACTCTCTTACTTTGTCCCAGCTAACCCTTCCCTCTCCCCATGTCCTCAAGTCCATTCTCTACATCTGTGTCTTTATTCCTGTCCTGACCCTAGGTTCTTCATAACCATTTTTTTTTAGATTCCATATATATATATATATATATATATATATATATATATATATATATATATGTTAGCATATGGTATTTGTTTTTCTCTTTCTGATTTACTTCACTCTTCGTAACAGACTTTAGATCCATCCACCTCACTACAAATAACTCAATTTCGTTTCCTTTTATGGCTGAGTAATATTCCATTGTATATATGTGCCACATCTTCTTTATCCATTCATCTGTCAGTGGACACTTAAGTTGCTTCCGTGTCCTGGCTATTGTAAATAGAGCTGCAATGAACATTGTGGTACATGACTCTTAAAATTATGTTTTTTTTTTCCAGGGTGTAGGCCCAGTAATGGGATTGCTGAGTCATATGATAGTTCTATTTTCAATTTTTAGGGGAACCTCCATACTGTTCTCCATAGCGGCTGTATCAATTTACATTCCCACCAACAGTGCAAGAGGGTCTCCTTTTCTCCACATCCTCTCCAGCATTTGTTGTTTGTAGATTTTTTGATGATGGCCATTCTGACCGCTATGAGGTGATACCTCATTGTAGTTTTGATGTGCATTTCTCTAATGATGAGTGGTGTTGAGCATTCTTTCATGTGTTTGTTGGCAATCTGTATATCTTCTTTGGAGAAATGTCTATTTAGGTCTTCTGCCCATTTTTGGATTGGGTTGTTTGTTTTTTTGAAATTGAGCTGTATGAGCTGCTTATAAATTTTGGAAATTAATCCTTTGTCAGTTGCTTCATTTGCAAATATTTTCTCCCATTCTGAGGGTTGTCTTTTCGTCTTGTTTATGGTTTCCTTTTCTGTGCAAAAGCTTTTATGTTTCATTAGGTCCCATTTGTTTATTTTTGCTTTTATTTCCATTTCTCTAGGAGGTGGGTCAAAAAGGATCTTGCTGTGATTTATATCATACAGTGTTCTGCCTCTGATTTCCTCTAAGAATTTTATAGTGTCTGTCCTTACATTTAGGTCTCCAGTCCATTTTGAGTTTATTTTTGTGTGTGGTGTTAGGGGGTGTTCTAATTTCATTCTTTTACATGTAGCTGTCCAGTTTTCCCAGCACCACTTACTGAAGAGACTGTCTTTTCTCCACTGTGTATTCTTGCCTCCTTTATCAAAAATAAGGTGACCATATGTGTGTGGGTTTATCTCTGGGTTTTCTATCCTGTTCCATTGATCTATCTTTCTGTTTTTGTGCCAGTACCATACTGTCTTGATTACTGTAGCTTTGTAGTGTAGTCTGAAGTCTGGGAGTCTGATTGCTCCAGCTACGTTTTTCTTTCTCAAGGTTGCTTTGGCTATTCAGGGTGTTTTGTGTTTCCATAAAAATTGTGAAATTTTTGTTCTAGTTCTGTGAAAAATCCCATTGCTAGTTTGATATGGATTGCATTGAATCTGTAGATTGCTTTGGGTAGTAGAGTCATTTTCACAATGTTGATTCTTCCAATCCAAGAACTTGGTATATCTCTCCATCTGTTTGTATCAACTTTCATTTATTTCATCAGTGTCTTAGTTTTCTTCATACAGGTCTTTTTTCTCCTTAGGTAGGTTTATTCCTAGGTATTTTATTCTTTTTGTTGCAGTGGTAAATGGGAGTGTTTCCTTAATTTCTCTTTCAGATTTTTCATCATAAGTGTATAGGAATGCAGGAGATTTCTGTGCATTAATTTTGTATCCTGCTACTTTACCAGATTCATTGATTAGCTCTAGTAGTTTTCTGGTGGCATCTTTAGGGTTCTCTTTGTATAGTATCATGTCAACTGCAAACAGTGACAGCTATACTTCTTCTTTTCCCATTTGGATTCCTTTTATTTCCTTTTCTTCTCTGATTGCTGTGGCTAAAACTTCCAAAACTATGTGGAATAATAGTGGTGAGAGTTGGCAACCTTCTCTTATTCCTAATCTTAGTGGAAATTGTTTCAGTTTTTCACCATTGAGAGCAGTGCTGGTTGTGGGTTTGTCATATATGGCCTTTATTATGTTGAGGTAAGTTCCCTCTGTGCCTACATTCTGGAGGGTTTTTATCATAAATGGGTGCTGAATTTTGTCAGAAGCTTTTTCTGCATCTATTGAGATGATCATATGGTTTTTCTCCTCCAATTTGTTAATATGGTGTATCACGTTGATTGATTTGCGTATATTGAAGAATCCTTGCATTCCTGGAATAAACCCCACTTGATCAGCTGTGTATGATCCTTTTAATGTGCTGTTGGATTCTGTTTGCTAGTATTTTGTTGAGGATTTTTGTATCTATGTTCATCTGTGATATTGGCCTGTAGTTTTCTTTCTTTGTGACATCTTTGTCTGGTTTTGGTGGCCTCATAGAATGAGTTTGGGAGTGTTCCTCCATCTGCTGTATCTTGGAAGAGTTTTAGAAGGATAGGTGTTAGCTCTTCTCTAAATGTTTGATAGAATTCGCCTGTGAAGCCATCTGGTCCTGGGCTTTTGTTTGTTGGAAGATTTTTAATCACAGTTTCAATTTCAGTGCTTGTGATTGGTCTATTTATATTTTCTGTTTCTTTCTGGTTCAGTCTCGGAAGGTTGTGCTTTTCTAAGAATTCGTCCATTTCTTCCAGGTTGTCCATTTTATTGGCATATAGTTGTTGTAGTAATCTCTCATGATGCTTTGTATTTCTTCAGTGTCAGTTGTTACTTCTCCTTTTTCATTTCTAATTCTGTTGATTTGAGTCTTCTTCCTTTTTTTCTTGATGCGTCTGGCTAATGGTTTGTCAATTTTGTTTATCTTTTCAAAGAACCAGCTTTTAGTTTTCTTGATCTTTGCTATTGTTTCCTTCATTTCTTTTTCACTTATTTCTGATCTGATCTTTTTGATTTCTTTCCTTCTGCTAATTTTGGGTTTTTTTTGTTGTTCTTTCACTAATTGCTTTAAGTGTCAAGTTAGGTTGTTTATTTGAGATGTTTCCTGTTTCTCGAGATAGGATTGTATTGCTATAAACTTCCCTCTTAGAACTGCTTTTGCTGCATCCTGTAGGTTTTGGCTCATCGTGTTTTCATTGTCATTTGTTTCTAGGTATTTTTTTATTTCCTCTTTGATTTCTTCAGTGAGCTCTTGGTTATTTAGTAGCATATTGTTTAGCTCCCATGTGTTTGTATTCTTTACAGTTTCTTTTTCTTGTAATTGATATGTAGTCTCATAACATTGTACTGGAAAAGATACTTGATACGATTTCAATTTTCTTAAATTTACCAAGGCTTGATTTGTGACCCAAGATAAGATCTATCCTGGAGGATGTTCCATGAGAACTTGAGAAGAAAATGTATTCTGTTGTTTTTGGAAGGACTGTCCTATGAATATCAATTAAGTCCATCTTTAATGTATTATTTAAAGCTTCTGTTTCCTTATTTATTTTCATTTTGGATGATCTGTCCATTGGTGAAAAGGGGTGTTAAAGTCCCCTACTATGATTGTGTTACTGTCGGTTTCCACTGTTATGACTGGCTGTTATCATCTGCCTTATGTATTGAGGTGCTCCTATGTTGGGTGCATAAATATTTACAATTGTTATATCTTCCTCTTGGGTTGATCCCTTGATCATTATGTAGCGGCCTTCTTTGTCTCTTGTAATAGTCTTTATTTTAAAGTCTATTTTGTCTGATATGAGTATTGCTACTCCAGCTTTCTTTTGATTTCCATTTGCACGGGATATCTTTTTCCATCCCCTCACTTTCAGTCTGTATGTGTCCCTAGGTCTGAAGTGCATCTCTTGTACACAGCATATATATGGGTCTTGTTTTTGTATCCATTCAGCCAGTCTGTGTCTTTTGGTTGGAGCATTTAATCCATTTACATTTAAGGTAATTATCGATATGTATGTTCCTGTTAGCATTTTCTTAATTGTTTTGGGTTTGTTATTGTAGGTCTTTTCCTTCTCTTGTGTTTCCTGCCTAGAGAAGTTTCTTTAGCTTTTGTTGTAAAGCTGGTTTGGTGGTGCTGAATTCTCTTAGCTTTTGCTTGTTGGTAAAGGTCTTCATTTCTCCGCGGAATCTGAATGAGATCCTTGCTGGGTAGAGTAATCTTGGTTGTAGGTTTTTCTCCTTCATCACTTTAAATATGTCCTTCCACTCCATTCTGGTTTGCAGATTTTCTGCTGAAAGATCAGCTGTTAACCTTATGGGGATTCCCTTGTATGTTATTTGTTGTTTTTCCCTTGCTGCTTTTAAAATTTTTTCTTTGTATTAAATTTTTGATAGTTTGATTAATTTGTGTCTTGGCGTGTTTCTTCTTGGATTTATCCTGTATGGGACTCTCTGTGCTTCCTGGACTTGATTGACTCTTTCCTTTCCCATGTTAGGGAAGTGGTGTGTTTTGGAGTGTCTGTGACCTTATTATGATTTTAGGCAGCTTCTCTGCTAATGGGTGGAGTTGCTAGTTGTTTGGCATAGAGTGTCCAGCACTGTAGCTTGCTGGTCATTGAGTGGAGCTGATCTTAGCATTGAGATGGAGATGTGTGGGAGAACTTTCGCTATTTGATATGACATGGAGCCGGGAGGTCTCTGGTTGACCTGTGTCCTGAACTGAGCTTCCCAACTTAGAGCCACAGGACTGACACCTGGCCGGAGCACCAAGACCCTGTCAGCTACATGGAAAAAGAGAAAAAGGAAAAAGAAAATATATATCATTGCTCCCAAAGTCCACCTCCTCAATATGGGATGATTCGTTGTCTATTCATGTATTCCACAGATGCAGGGTACATCAAGTTGATTGTGGAGCTTTAATCCGCTGCTTCTAAGGCTGCTGGGAGAGATTTCCCTTTCTCTTCTTTGTTCTCACAGCTCCCAGGGGCTCAGCTTTGGATTTGGCTCCGCCTCTGCGTGCAGGTCACCTGAGGGCGTCTGTTCTTTGCTCAGACAGGACGGGGTTAAAGGAGCAGCTGATTCGGGGGCTCTGGCTCACTCAGGCCAGGGGGAGGGAGGGATGTGGATGTGGGCTGAGCCTGCGGTGGCAGAGGCCAGCATGACATTGCACCAGCCTGAGGCACGCTGTGCATTCTCCCAGGGAAGTTGTCCCTGGATCATGGGACCCTGGCAGTGGCGGGCTACACAGGATCCCGGGAGGGATGGTTTGGATAGTGACCTGTGCCTGCACACAGGCTTCTTGGTGGCTGCAGCAGCAGCCTTAGCGTCCCATGCCTGTCTCTGGGGTCTGTGCTGATAGCCGTGGCTCGCGCCTATCTCTGGAATTCTTTTTGGCAGCGCTCTGAATCCCCTCTCCTGGTGCACTCTGAAACAATGGTCTCTTGCCTCTTAGGCAGGTCCAGACCTTTTCCTGGACTCATTCCTGGCTAGCTGTGGCGCACTAGCCCCCTTCAGGCTCTCTTCATGCAGCCAACCCCAGTCCTCTCCCTGGAATCTGACCTCCGAAGCCCGAGCCTCAGCTCCCAGCCCCTGCCCGCCCCAGCGGGTGAGCAGACAAGCCTCTCGGGCTGGTGAGTGCAGGTTGGCACCGATCCTCTGTGCGGGAATCTCTCCGCTTTGCCCTCTGCACCCCTGTGGCTGCACTCTCCTCTGTGGCTCTGAATCTTACCCCCTGCCACCCCCTATCTCCACCAGTGAAGGGCTTCCTAGTGTGTGGAAACCTTTCCTCCTTCACTGCTCCCTCCCAGAGGTGCAGGTTATGTCCCTATTCTTTTGTCTCTGTTTTTTCTTTTCTCTTTTGCTCTACCCAGGTACGTGGGGAGTTTCTTGCCTTTTGGTAAGGCTGAGGTCTTCTCCCAGCGTTCAGTAGGTGTTCTGTAGGAGTTGTTCCGTGTGTAGATGTATTTCTGTTGTATTTGTGGGGAGGAAGGTGATCTCGGCGTCTTGCTCTTCCACCATCTTGAAGGTCTCCTAATATTATTATTATTATTTTTTTTTTTTTTGCGGTACGCGGGCCTCTCACTGTTGTGGCCTCTTCCCTTGTGGAGCACAGGCTCCGGACGCGCAGGCTCATTGGCCATGGCTCACGGGCCTAGTCGCTCCACGGCATGTGGGATCCTCCCGTACCAGGGCATGAACCCATGTCCCCTGCATTGGCAGGTGGACTCTCAACCACTGCGCCACCAGGGAAGCCCTCTCCTAATATTCTTAATTTACATTAAGTTGGCTTTTGTGTTAGAGGATAGCCAGAGTGGAGATAAGATTCACCGCGAGTTCCAGCTCTGGGACTGGTGGTAACTTCATAGAGCACTACCTTGAGAATTCTGAGGCTTCATCTGGGTTTAATGAGAAAGGGAGTAGAATAGAACTACATCAATTCACAATGGATTCCATCATTTAGGAAGGAAGAGTAGAGAAATGTATTTGCCCATATGGCTCTAAGAGGTGGGAAAGTTTTCTATCTAGGTGTGGCTAAAAGGATCACCCGGAAAACTTCTCTAAATTATCTGGGAACTTTTTCAGTATTTGTTAAGGCCGGTCTTGGAGAACTATGGCCCATACATGCGCATTCATGTCTTATTTCTTTGCCTGGTTCTGGTTATGCCAAGTCTGTGGTTCATTAATTTAGGAAGAGCTTAGCAGGCTCTGTGAGGATGATGCAGCCTGAACTGACACATCTTATGTCCTGTGACAGACTGAACCTTGACAGTATCCTAAATACCCCACAAATTGGATTGGCTGAAAATTTTTTCTACAGGATACATAGCCATATGTTCTTAATCAGCCTTTTTAGCTGAATAAAAGTCCTAAGAAAGTTCTTCTTGAGAAGAATAAAATTGAGACCTTCATGATGCCAAAGGTTGGAAGTCTTAAACTTCTTAGTGTTTCTGTCTGTAGTTGAGCACAGACTTACCTGATCATTGCTTTCTCACAAAGAATCCATCAAAATAAACGTTTGTCTGAGTCTTGAGGCCTTGCGTGTAGGTGATAATGACTCGCATCATTAGTGAGGCTCTGGGGCTGGCGCCCATCGCCCTGGGTTTATGAGGTTAGAGTAACTGGCTGGCCCATAGTGCTTGCTTGTGTGCTGTCTCTCTCTGGACTGCTTGCATGGCCAGGTGACAGATGGCTTTCTTTCTTTTTTTTTTAAATGAGGAAGGGACTGAGGACTTGGCTGGTTCAACTGCAGCTCTCAAGTTTGTCTGGATCGTTCCTGCTACTTCTGCTTGCTTTCTGTCCCTTTTAGCTTTGCCTACTGCTCTCTTACAAATTAAACCATAGATCAGAAACTATCAACTGGTAGTCTTTGGTGAGACCCAGCTTTCAGATATGTTTTGTTTGACCCACAGAGTGTTGGATCACACAGCCTTTTTAAAATTTAATTAATTGCCAACGTTTCTACTACTGGTTTCAACTTTACCTGGAGTCTTTTTGGCCTTTATTTTGAACCCTAGAACTTAGACACTTTTTGGCTCCTGCCTTGCAAGTCTGAAGCTCAATTCCCATTTTCTATTTCTGGTGCTTAGTTTTCATCTTTGGCAGATCCTGACCACTGTGAACAGAATATAAAGCATGAAAAGGGTGGTGTCCCTGCTATGCAGCAGTGGGGACTCTGGGCCCCAGGTTGGATGTCAGCTGTAGCTCATCAGGCAGAGTTAGTTTACTGATCCCTGTTAGAAAGACCAGAGATGTAGATGTGGCCCCAGCCATGCCAAATATTAGCTTCTTCTGACTTTGGAAGCTAGGGGGACCATCTGCTGCCCCATTTGTGCTTGAACTTCACTGTTGGAATTTGGTCAGTGGAACACTGTGATAGATAATGATGTTAATGCTAATGAATCCTAAATCTGTGCAAGTGCATGGTGTGTGTGTGAGAGACAGAATAGCTACCATTAGGCATTTTCACATATTATAAATGCCACATTAGGCGATTATATAATTTTTAATTCTTATTTTAACTTCAGAATTTGTTAAATCCAGAGTCTGTCACTAGTCTCTTGAGCTGACAGCTGGCTTAGAACTTAGCCTCCGAGGCAATCTTTCCATTCTGATGACTCCATGCCAGGCTTTCCTGTCTGGTGATCTAGTTATGGCTTCTCAAAGAGAATAACAAAATTAATCGTGATAACTACCATTTATTGAATGCTTATGAAGTGCCAGGAGCTGCTAAAGTACCTTTACATATGATCATATTATCTCATTTATTTCTTAAAACCCTGTGAAGTGAAACTTGTTACCTGTAGTCTACAGGTGAAGAACCTGAGGCTGAGGCACTTTAACTGTTGTCCAAAGGGTGGAACAGAGCTCAGACCCCACTTAAGGTGGCTGTGAAGTCTGTGATCTTAACCACTACCCTGTGCTGCCACTTGAGCCCAACATCTAATTTAATGAAGATACAAGCATTTATTAAGCACCTGTACAACTAGGTGCTGTTTCAGATTTTAAAAGCTGTAATGTGTATTGTTTGCTAATAAGGTGTTTGAGGTTTGCTTAAAAGATGAGACCTGTGCTTATTCAAAGATAACAAGGTTGAGTGTTTTGAGTGACAAATGAGTGGAGCAGATAATTCATAGGAAAGAAAATCACAGCCGACCAGAGTCGTCAGTTGCCTGAAGGACGGAGGGGAAGTGGTGGAGAGAAAGTAGGATGTGTGATTCTGTGGCAACCGCAGAAGCAGGATTCTTTCACAGGGCTTCTTATTTATTTACCGTGAGTAGGAATGTCACATGATAAGAAGATTAGCGCCCCCCCCCCCCAATTTATCTAGAAGCTGCACCATCCTGTAAGCTGAAGAGAGTAAGCTCATTTTGTTATTATCTGTTGTCGAAGGATTAAGTTGGGGTGGGGAGCAAATCTTTGTGTTTTGCTTGTTGTATGTAAACTGCTCCACACATAGGCATAAAGTTGAAAGGCTTTATTGGGATTTGTTGTCAACACTGTTCCACATCAAGGCCCCCTGACACTGGCTTTTTGCCACCGTTCTGTTTCGTCTGGCCTAGATACTCCAGAGAATGTCCCCCAGTGTCCTGACTTCAGATATCCTCCACTGACCTGGATCAGGTGCTCAGACATCAGGTCACAGGCCTGTAAATCATGGTCCCATAAGCCCATCTGGTGGTTTTTATTGAAATTGCCCTATGTGTAGACACATAGAGGATTAAAGGTGCTTTAAAAACAAGAGAAAGGAAAGGCCACGTGGTAAACCTTCTCTTCCTGGACAGGAGAAACAGTACTAAGAGGGCATCTGGACACTGCGGGGCACACACACTCCCTCCATTCCTTCCGGATCCCTTGCTGAAGTGCATAGGAATGTGGCATTTACAGCAGAGTTTGTGGACATAATGTTCTCAGAAAGCTGAGAACAGGGTGTCCTGGGATAAGATGGAAGAGAGAGAAAAATACTCCTGTGAACTGGGACTGTCTCTCCCCCTTAGATTCACTCTCATGGACCTGCTATATGCCTCGAGCACCATGGAAGAGTTTAACATGAAAAAGCACATCTTGTAGATTAGAACAGCCTCTCCTTTTCCAATCAGGCTTAGTGGTTTGGCCAGTAAGGCAGACAGCTTCATCATAGGCAGGCAATGTAAGAATTCTAAGTTTATCAAATGGTGGGCATCAGTAAGGACCAGAGTCGTCAGAGAGGTCCTGGAATGGGTTTGGATATAGATCCTGGTGAAGGGGCACCATTAGAGGCTGGAGACCAGAGGAAGGCACTGTAGGCTGGGAAACCTACAAGGTGAGCAGGTATGTAGAAGTTCTACTACTGAGTTCACACAGAGGCCTCCAAGTTGCCTTGGAGTGGGGAGGAGTAGGGATCCGATAGAGAGGAGAGACCAGGTATGAAGGGCGTAACACCTCTGCACGGAGCTGGGTGTGTTTTATGTGCCTGACTTAAGAGGTTTCTGCTTTGTGGGTAGGCATGTGCTACCGGAGAGCTTAGAAATTGCCACCTCTGGAGGGTGGCCTTGCCCCCATGCAGTCAGAGAGATCTGGGTTCAAGTCCTGGTTATGCCCTTAAGGGGCTGTATGATCTTGGGCAAGTACCTATCACCTCTGAGCTTCTTTTTTGCAAAATGGTGCTAATGCTTCCTATTTCACTTCCTTAATTTGGATGATAGACATTCGGGTTTTTATTAAGTGGTACATAGTAGGCTCTCAGTGGGTGGTAGCTGTTTCCATTGTGTTGTTCGTGTTGTCATGGCTTGCCTTACTCCTGGTATTGTTCCTGTGCCTCTGTATCAAAGATGAGGGAGACGTACAAGAGTAGCTGTTCCAAGAGAGTCTGTCTTAGCCCTGAGACGCTGTCCCCAGCTGTTCTACTGTCTGGCCTTCTAAGCGTGAGCTGCAAGTCCAAACAGCAGCTTTTACAAGCCCACGGTTGGGGTGGCCAGACCTGCTTGTCACTCTCGTGACTCTGCCTCTGTGCCTCCCAGGTTGTGTGTCATCTCCCGTGGGGAGCTGTTGCCGCTCTGTCTTTAATTGCTCCTTGTTGGGGCCATTGTCAGCCAAGGCTGCTTTCCGTCACTTGCCGCCACATCTCTTCCTCGTTCAGTCATCGGGTGCGGGGGGGTGGGGGGAAGCGTTCATTTAGATGAAAGTCTGAATTTATGGAAAATACTATACCAGATACTGATTTGCCTTGTAAGGGGGTCCAGCAGGGTTTCTTGCCGCGACGCTCTGCCCAAAGTACTACTACACTTCTTCATGGCCATGCCGTGGTCTTGCGCTGGACAGGGGGTAGGGGGGAAGGTGAAGATGCCAGCCATGGAATTCTCAACTGAGTATCACTGGGCTACAAGACCCCTGCCCTCCTGTCCCTTTCTTATTGGTAGGAGATCCTCAGAAGAGCATCAGTGCAGGCCCCTGTCAGTTTCCGCCAGTACCCCAGTACTGCTGGAAACCAAGGTATACTATTGCTTGTTCCTAGGTTTGTGTACCGTTGAGGATTTTCTGTGTTCTACCATGTATAATATCCCATTTCATCTCGATAACTGCCTGGGGGGTGGGGAAGGGAGCAGTTTCTAGAATAGGTATTGAGTCGCCTGCCTTTGGAAATAAATAAAACGGAACTCAAAGAGGTTACCCAGCCGTCAGTGGGAAAGGGGTGGAAACTGCGTATAAATAGACAAGTAATTTCAGGGCCGTGGAGTAGAGCTCATTTTCAAATAGCTTCTGAGAGAAGTCTTTGGCAGTTTCTGGCCCGGATTCTCTTGTCTGTCTCTCCAGAATTCTGCATTGCAGTTATTCACTGTGTGTCCCATTCTTGGTCATATACCCATTTCACGGAAGAGTTCCTCCTCATAGGACGCTGCATCCTTTTAAAAGGCCTTTTTCTTTTCATCCTTCTGCCTCCTGTAGGGATGTTTGAGCTCTTTCTTCACTTATAGTTCAACGAAGCCAAGCCTTAGTCTGTCCCTTTGGAATGAGCTATTGTTCTACATTAATAATTAACCTTTACAAGAGCTCTGGTCGTAGGCATTTAACCCAGATTCAGAGAAAGTTGAAGTTTGGTTATGACAGAGAGATCTCACATGTTGGGGAGTGGGAGTTAGAAGGGAGAAGCTGTCGGTCATTAAACGTTTATCGTTTGTTTTCTCGTTTAGTCACTTGAGTGTTTGCCTAAGGCTCTTGCAGTTTTTCCCCTTTGCACACCATCAGTCCAGTAGAGCTAAGATGAGAAATTTAGCTCTTGAATTGGGAAGATGAATATGCATGATTTTCTATGTATTATTAAAGATGAGCTTCACGGGTGCTGGTAGTAACTGTTATTGTTCTGAGTGTCCACAAGTGGTAAAGCACGTGGACTCCGGAGCCTAACTCCTGGGTTCAAGTCCTGCTCTGCCAGTTACTGGCCGTGTGACCATGGGCTGGTTCCTTAACTACTCTCCATGTCTGTTTCTGCATCTGTAAAATGGGGGAATGATGGTAGGTATCTCAAACGGGTGTTGTCAGGATCTAATGGGATGCTAGGCTTCAGATCCTTAGCACAGTGCCTGGTAGTAGGTGCTCAGTAAATATTAGCATTGTTACTATTTTCAGTGTTATTGACTATGGTTACACCCATGGTGAAGGTCATCTAGTAGGTGAGACATTTTCAATTCTTTGTTGTTAGTTAGATATTAAAAGGCAAATATCTCTGCTTGCTTCTCTCCTGGTGTTGGAGAGAAGGGAAGCAGTTCTACAGCTGGATGTTAGGGATTAAATAGTATATACTGGAATGACTCATCCAATTAACTTTTTATCACTGAGATGGATTGTAAGACTTTAGCACTTAAGTCTTGTTACTTTATTAAAAAAGGAGAGGATAAGACAACCTTCTCTGTGGAAGGGATAAAATGAGTTAACAGCCATGACAGCCACCCCCAAATAGCTGAGATTTTTATGCCCATACCATGTGCCACTTCTAAGTGCTTTGCGTGTATTAACTCATTTCATCCTTAAGGAATAGTCTACTCCTATATTCGCATTTTCAGAGGAGGAAGCAGACCCAAGTAAGTTAAATAACTTTGAAGTTCACACAGCTTAGAAGTAGTGGATGTGGGATTTGAACCTAAATGGGGGTCCTCATCTAGAATTTGAATAAGACAATGTGAAGGACGTAGCAACGTGGTTTGTACAACCCATACTCAAATGCTAGCCCCTTTGCCTTCTGTTTTTGCTTGTTTATTATTATAGTATGGATGTGACATTGCATGGAGATCAGAGGACCAAGACCTATCCAAGGTTACTGCATCAAAATTCAGTTCTACTAACAGTAAAACCTTTTAGAAATTCTGATCTTGGGGAACAAGTTTAATCCCTGCTTTTATATGGATTATACCGGGTTTAGAAAGTCATAATAGGTTTTTAAAAAATGTTTTAGGGTGTTTCATTCTCTCACTGTGTGTATATAGAGGACATGTGTAGTTGTACAAAAAAAATATAGATCTCCTTCTCCACCAGCGCTTAACACTCAATAATCTTCTTTAAAAAGAAAAACAATACAACAGGGTAGAGTGAAAAGTAGGTCTCCCTCCACTCCTGAATATTAATCCCACAAATCCTCTCCCCAGTGACAATTTTATAGCTTCTTGTATTTCCTTCCAAAAATGTTATATGCATTTACAAGCATAAATACATGTAACACACACTTCCCAACACACACACTCTTTGCACAATGATAGCATAATGCACGCTGTCCTGTTCCTTACTAATTTCACTTAATGTTACTCAGAGTATCTATGTCAAAACTGGGAGCGCTACCTTGTTTATTAGGGCTGCATAATGTTCCATTTTAAAGATGGGCCAGTCTGTTACTGCTGGTCATTTAGGTTGTTTCTGGTCTTTTACTGAGGACATTTCAGTAAATATCTCTGTAGGTAAGTATTTGTGTCTGTGCAACTCAGTCTCTTTTGATTTCTACTTGCAAGCTTATATTGTTTAACTTTCTGACAATGCAAAAAATTGGCCAGAAGGAATCAGACGAAAGGAATATAATGGAAATATAGGGGCTTATTCAGGGCTTGTGGGCACCTCAGAGGTCTGTGCAGATGCTTTTTCAAGTGCTGTATCTCATGTTTCTCATTGTTTCAGACTGTTGTGTCCTGAAGCTTCATTTTGGGCCTTTTCCCTGGGTGCCCAGTGAGCGATGGATGGTTACTGTTTGCAAGATTGATTCATGTAGCACTTGTCTGGCTTTTGACAGGTTGTTTATAAGAATAATGACATCCGTCTGGAGCTGTCTCGCTTGGCCAGAATTGGGGACACCAAGATGAAAATCTACGGTGAGGTTGTATTCAAGTGTGAGAATGTGGCCACACTGGACCCCATCAACTTTGAGACCCCGGAGGCTTACATCAGCTTGCCCAAATGGAACACCAAACGCATGGGCTCTATCTCCTTTGACTTTCGCACCACTGAGCCCAACGGCCTGATCCTCTTCACTCACGGCAAGCCCCAAGAGAGGAAGGATGCTCGGAGCCAGAAGAACACCAAGGTGGACTTCTTTGCCGTGGAACTCCTCGATGGCAACCTGTACCTACTGCTTGACATGGGCTCAGGCACCATTAAAGTGAAAGCCACTCAGAAGAAAGCCAACGATGGGGAATGGTACCATGTGGACATTCAGCGAGATGGCAGATCAGGTAGGAAGAAGCAAGGTGTGTGACTGAGACTAGGGGAAAGCTTCTGCTTCCTTATATTATTTTATTTTAGTTTTTGTGACTTGTTTGCTTGTTGATTCTTTTCCTGTTCTCCTTAATGCTTGTTATATGATTGTGTAAGATTATGTTTCTGAACCAGACACCTGTCTCATCGATGGCTGACATTCTCCTCATCTCCCCTGTCACTCACTGCACAGTGGTCTCAGTGATACCTCCAAGACCCTGGGGCTAAGGATGTTTTTACAAGCAGCATTTCCACTGCTACCAAAGTGACTGTCATGTCACTTGTGTGATGGGTTTTTTCCCTCTTTATTCTCCTTTTTCCATCACCATGGAAACCAATTGTGACATCACAGATGCTGCATTATGTGATTACTCTGTAGGATAAGCTGCACTGTGCAAGAGTTTATGCAGTGAAACACCCTTCAGTAACTGGCAAGAGTCATATTGCAGGGAAAAATTATGACAAGAAAGGAAAAGGCAAATTGATTTTTCCTAAAGTCATGTTCAATTTAAAGCCTTCCTTTGGTGTGAAAGCCTGTATTTCACTCTTTGCTCAGACCTTACTAACTTTCCCTTCCTCTTCATAACCTTTTACATTGGGTTTAAACGGCTTTGTTTGTTTCTGCAGCTGCAGACCAAGCAAGCTAGCCCCAGGCAGTACATAGCCACTCTGGAATAGTAACAAAGCGGGGCAGGGGAAGGAAACACAAATAGAGAGTCTGAGGCTTTTGAATGCCTGAACAGTCTGCCTCACTTTCTGTGGACATGTGGCAGTGAAGGTCACATTCTGTGCATCAGAAAGGGCATTTCACCCAGAGAAGTAATTAGAGCATTTGAATTTCACACTTATTTCCTGATTCTCCATTTAGGTAGTATTGTACTCAATAAGGGTCTTGGCTATATTTTCATATTTTTAAGGATTTACTCTCCTGGTAAACACAAAAATGTCTTCCTTTTAGGCATTTTTGCATTTGGCCAACAATAGAAAGCAATAGGTTCCCCTAAAAGACTGTAGCCACTAATGGCTGAGCTTGCGGGGACGGCTTTTCTGCGTAATTCCAGAGCTAGAGGGGTGGCGGAGATAAGCAGTGTTGCCCTTAGGTAAGCAGCTGGTTGGGTTCTGTGCAGAGGGCAGACAGGTGGCAGATTGCAGACCTGGATGGTTTATTGCCCAGCAGGATGCCTTATCAATTGCCTGAAATTTGATCAGAACCAAGAGGCTTCAAATTAAATGTGCTTGTTGGGCAAGAATGAACATTTTGTTCTTTTTTTAAGAGAAAAATACACAAAAAATCATTTCTGAGGCCAAATTTTTTGAAGTTTATCCATTAAAAAATGTCAGCAGGGGCAGAGAGCTAGAAAGCTGTCTCAGAATTATAAGGGACACACTCCTGTTGGTTTTTAAGACAATGCGTTTTGGGTCTCTGGAGTTCGGACATGGTTGATGGGTTTCATGATTGACTAACCGAGACCTTGGCACAGCTGAAATGTCACCTATCTGTGTCACAGGCAGGCTAGAACATGTAAAATCGCCACATGTCTGTTTCTGATATTCTCAACACGAATTGCTTTTTCAAGTAGGGCAGTTGTTTCGTTTTGTTAGAACCATCAGTAGACGCATTTTTTGACAAATAAGTTTGGATTACAGAAGCCTTAAATTTTATACTTGGGTGCTACGGCATTGGCTAATACTTTGAAATACTGATACATTTGATCAAAGCCTATAAAAATTTACTGAGTAAACAAGTCGTTGTCATGTAAAAGCAGCATAACAGAATTTTAACATGATATACTAAACTTCATTTCTTCATGAGGGTATTTTCTGGTATGTTCTTACAGACCTGTATTAAAATGACTAGTTATAAAAACACAAGTGTATCTAATTGTGGTACCTTCTTCCCTGCTCATCCTGAAGGAGATGACTGAGAGGTGATCTCAGGAAACTTTCATCTTCATTCCCCAGCTGAGGGACTGATTCTCAAAACAGTTGTGGTCCCACACTCTGAGGATGAATTTTCCTCAGGATGTATTTAAGGGTCCACTATTTAAATCAGTTCGGGTACTGTTCTTACTTGGCAATAGATGCTCCTCCCTGTTAGTTGGTGATCAGATTAACTCTGTGGACATGTGGTGGGTGAAGAAAGCAAAATGCAAGAGAGAAGAAAAGTACCCAAGCCTCAACTTCCTCATTTGTGAAATAGGGGAAATACGAATGCCTACCTCACAGGATTGTTTTGAGGATTGAGTCCAGAAAAGCACAGAAAGTACTAAAAATGGTGGCTGGGACATTTTTATTGTTATGTAGGTTTTTAAAAGATTAAAAAGCAAAAAGGCAAAGCAGATTTCTCCAGGAGAAAACTTCCAGGGAAGAGTAGGGGGAAGCACGCCTAGCTGAATCCTCCAGAGACCCCTCATACTCTTTCTACTCTTCTACCCCTGCGTTGACTTTGTGATTTAGAGTGTACTTCACTTTCTTGATCTCATTTGATCTTCTAGGCCCTTCAGGCTTTCCCCTGTCATAGCTGAGGGAACTGAGACTCAGATAAGTGAAAGCTGGCTGATGGATGGCCCAGTTATCTTGGTACCAATAAAGCACTTTAAGAATACTAAATTTCTAAAATTTCTGGCATGAAGTTTAGCTATCACTCTGATTTAACAGTTTAGGAAATTGAGCTGCTGAGGAAATCGAGGGGTTCAGTGACTGGTACAGTGTCAGAATGACTAGAATCCCTGTTCCCAAGTTCCCAGGTCAGGCTTCAGGGTTACATCTTCTGTGATTTCTTGTGCCTGGTCTAGCTCTGATCTCATCTCTTCTTGACTTCCTCTGGCCTCCTGTACTCTAGGCACACTCCTGCCTGTCCCAGGTCCTTTGTAGGTACCATTCCCTGTGCCGGGCACATTCTCCCCCTGGGACTTGGCGTGGTTGGATCCTTCTCAACATCCTGGTTTCAACTTACCTCTCACCTGCTTAGAGAAGCCTTTATCGACCGTACACTTTAAGGTTGAACTTGTGGGCTGCTGTAGCACCCATTTTACTCTCTTCCTCCCACTTGCCATTTTCCAATTTCTGTTCATTGGGTGATTTGTTTATTTTCTGTTCCTCTGCTGTGGAACATCAGCTCCATGAAAGCAGGCACGCCTGTCAAGTTCATGTATATGTCTAGAACTATACTAGAGACAGAACAGGTGTTCAGTACATGTTTGTTACATGAGTACATAAAGAAACATGTTCCGAAGATGATGGAGGAGTAGGACTTGGAGATCACCTTCCTCCCCACAGATACATCAGAAATACATCTACATGTGGAACAACTCCTACAGAACACCTACTGAATGCTGGTAGAAGACCTCAGACTTCTGAAAAGAAGGCAGAGTACCACCTAAACAGCTCCAGAGATGGGTGCGAGCCGTGGCTATCAGCGCAGACACCAGAGACAGGCATGAAACGCTAACGCTGCTGCTGTAGCCATCAAGGAGCCTGTGTGCAAGCACAGGTCACTATCCACACACCCCAGGAGGCTGTACAACACGCCACTGCCAGGGCCCTGTGATTCAGGGACAACTTCCCCAGGAGAACACACGGCGCGCCTCAGGCCGTTGCAATGTCACACTGGCCTCTGCCACTGCAGGCTCGCCCCACATTCCAAGTATAACAACCGTACCCCTCCCTCCCCCGGGCCTGAGTGAGCCAGAGCCCCCTAATCAGCCTCTGCTTTAACCCCCTCCTGTCCGGGCAGGAAGAGATGCCTGAGGACGATCTACACGCAGAGGTGGGGCCACAACCAAAGCTGAACCCCAGGAGCTGTGCAAACAAAGAAGAGAAAGGGAAATTTCTCTGTGCAGCCTCAGGAGCAGCGGATTAAATATCCACAATCAACTTGATGTACCCTGCATCTGTGGAATACCTGAATAGACAACGAGTCATCCCAAAATTGAGGTGGTGGACTTTGGGAGCAGCTGTAGACTTGGGGTCACTGTCTGTGACTGATTTGTTACTGATTTTTATGTTTATCTTAATATAGTTTTTAATGCTTGTTATCATTGGTGGATTTGTTTATTGGTTTGGTTGCTCTCTTCTTTTTTTCTTTCCTTTTATTCCCTTTGTTTTTATTATTACGTTTTTATTTTAATAATTTTAAAAAATTTATTATTTTTTTTTCTTTCTTTTCTTCTTCTCCCTTTTCTTCTGAGCCTTGTAGCTGACAGGGTCTTGGTGCTCCAGCCTGGTGTAAGGCCTGAGCCTCTGAGGTGGGAGGGTGAGTTCAGGACATTGGTCCACCAGAGACCTCCGGGCCCCACGTAATATCAATCGGCGAGAGCTCTCCCAGAGATCTCTGTCTCAACACTAAGGCCCAGCTCAACTCAACTGCTAGCAAGCTCCAGTGCTGGACGCCCCATGCCAAACAACTAGCAAGACAGGAACACAACCCCACCCATTAGCAGACAGGTTGCCTAAAGGCATACTAAGTTCACAGGCACCCCAAAACATACCACCATATGTGGCCCTGTCCACCAGAAAGACAAGTTCCAGCCCCACCCCCAGAACACAGGCACCAGTCCCCTCCCCCAAGAAGCCTACATAAGCCACTGAACCAACCTCCCCCACTGGGGGCAGACACCAAAAACAACGGGAAGTATGAACCTGCAGCCTGTGAAAAGGAGACCCCCAAACACACTAAGTTAAACAAGATGAGAAGACAGAGAAATATGCAGCAGATGAAGGAGCAAAGTAAAAACCCACCAGATCAAACAAATGAAGAGGAAATGGGCAGTCTACCTGAAAAAGAATTCAGAGTAATGATAGTAAAGATAATCCAAAATCTTGGAAGTAGAATAGAGAAAATACAAGAAGTGTTTAACAAGAACCTAGAACTAAAGAGCAAAGAAACAATGATGAACAACACAATAAATGAAATTTTAAAATCTCTAGAAGGAATCAATAGCAGAATAACTGAGGCAGAAAGTGGATAAGTGACCTGGAAGATAAAGTAGTGGAAATAACTGCCACAGCAGAATAAAGAAAAAAGAATGAAAAGAATTGAGGACAGACTCAAAGAGCTCTGGGACAACATTAAACGCACCAACACTCGAATTATAGGGGTCCCAGAAGAAGAAGAGAAAAAGAAAGGCACTGGGAAAATATCTAAAGAGATTATACTTGAAAACTTCCCTAACATGGGAAAGGAAATAGTCAATCAAGTCCAGGAAGCACAGAGAGTCCCATACAGGATAAATCCAAGAAGAAACACGCCAAGACACATATTAATCAAACTATCAAAAATTAAATACAAACAAAAAATATTAAAAGCAGCAAGGGAAAAACAACAAATAACATACAAGGGAATCCCCATAAGGTTAACAGCTGATCTTTCAGCAGAAAATCTGCAAGCCAGAAGGGAGTGGTAGGACATATTTAAAGTGATGAAGGAGAAAAAACTACAACCAAGATTACTCTGCATAGCAAGGATCTCATTCAGATTTCACGGAGAAATGAAAACCTTTACAGACAAGCAAAAGCTAAGAGAATTCAGCACCACCAAACCAGCTTTACAACAAATGCTAAAGGAACTTCTCTAGGCAGGAAACACAAGAGAAGGAAAAGACCTACAATAACAAACCCAAAACAGTTAAGAAAATGCTAACAGGAACATACATATCAATAATTACCTTAAATGTAAATGGATTAAATGCTCCAACCAAAAGACACAGACTGGCTGAATGGATACAAAAACAAGACCCACATATATTCTGTCTACAAGAGATGCACTTCAGACCTAGGGACACATACAGACTGAAAGTGAGGGGATGGAAAAAGATATTCCATGCAAATGGAAATCAAAAGAAAGCTGGAGTAGCAATTCTCATATCAGACAAAATAGACTTTAAAATAAAGACTATTACATGAGACAAAGAAGGACGCTCCATAATGATTAAGGGATCAATTCAAGAAGATATAACAGTTGTAAATATTTATGCACCCAGCACAGGAGCACCTCACTACACAAGGCAAATGCTAAGAGCCATAAAAGGGGAAATCGACAGTAACACAATCATAGTAGGGGACTTTAACACCCCAGTTTCACCAATGGGCAGAACATCCAAAATGAAAATAAATAGGGAAGCACAAGCTTTAAAGTACACATTAAACAAGATGGACTTAATTGATATTCATAGGACAGTCCTTCCAAAAACAACAGAATACATGTTCTTCTAAAGTGCTCATGGAACATTCTCCAGGTTAGATCGTATCTTGGGTCACAAATCAAGCATTGGTAAATTTAAGAAAATTGAAATCATATCAAGTATCTTTTCTGAGCATAATGCTATAAGACTAGATATCAATTACAGGAAAAAAAATGGTAAAAAATAAAAACACATGGAGGCTAAGCGATACGCTACTAAATAACCAAGAGATAACTGAAGAAATCAAAGAGGAAATCAAAAAATACATAGAAACAAATGACAATGAAAACATGGCAACCCAAAACCTATGGGATGCAGCAAAAGGAGTTCTAAGAGGGAAGTTTATAGCAATACAATCCTACCTCAAGAAACAAGAAACATCTTAAATAAACAACCTAACCTTACATCTAAAACAATTAGAGGAAGAAGAACAAAAAAACCCTAAAGTTAGCAGAAGGAAAGAAATCATAGAGATCAGATCAGAAATAAATGAAAAAGAAATGAAGGAAACAATAGCAAAGATCAAGAAAACTAAAAGCTGGTTCTTTGAGAAGATAAACAAAATTGATAAACCATTAGCCAGACTCATCAGGAAGAAAAGGGAGAAGACTCAGCAGAATTAGAAATTAAAAAGGAGAAGTAACAACTGACACTGCAGAAATACAAAGCACATGAGAGATTACTGTAAGCAAATAGATGCCAATAAAATGGACAACCTGGAAGAAATGGACAAATTCTTAGAAAAGCACAGCCTTCTGTGACTGAACCAGGAAAAAATAGAATATATAAACAGACCAGTCACAAGCAGTGAAATTGAAATTGTGATTAAAACTCTTCCAACAGGGCTTCCCTGGTGGCCCAGTGGTTGAGAGTCTGCCTGCCGATGCAGGGGATGCGGCTTCGTGCCCCGGTCCGGGAGGATCCCACGTGCCGCGGAGCTGCTGGGCCTGTGAGCCATGGCCGCTGAGCCTGCGCGTCCGGAGCCTGTGCTGCACAACGGGAGAGGCCACAACAGTGAGAGGCCCATGTACCACCAAAAAAAAAAAAAAAAAAAAAAAAAATCTTCCAAGAAACGAAAACCCAGGACCAGATGGCTTTACAGGCGAATTCTATCAAACATTTAGAGAAGAGCTAACAGCTATCCTTCTCAAACTCTTCCAAAATATAGCAGAGGGAGGAACACTCCCAAACTCATTCTATGAGGCCACCATCACCCTGATACCAAAAACAGACAGAGATGTCACAAAGAAAGAAAACTACAGGCCAATATCACTGATGAACATAGATGCAAAAATCGTCAACAAAATACTAGCAGACAGAATCCAACAGCACATTAAAAGGTTCATACACCATGATCAAGTGGGTTTTATCCCAAGAATGCAAGCATTCTTCAATATACACAAATCAATCTCATTATCAAACTGAAGGATAAAAACCATATGATAATCTCAGTAGATGCAGAAAAATCTTTCAACAAAATTCAACAGCCATTTATGATCAAAACTCTCAGAACGCAGGCATAGAGGGAACCTACCTCAACATAATAAAGGCCATATATGACAGACCCACAGCCAATATCGTTCTCAATGGTAAAAAACTGAAACCGTTTCCTCTAAGATCAGGCACAAGACAAGGTCACCCACTCTCACCACTATTATTCAACATATTTTTGGAAGTTTTAGCCACAGCAATCAGAAAAGAAAAAGAAATAAAAGGAATCAAAATGGCAAAAGAAGAAGTAAAACTGTCACTTTTTGCAGATGACATGATACTATATACATAGAGAATCCTAAAGATGCCACCAGAAAACTACTAGACGTAATCAATGAATTTGGTAAAGTAGCAGGATACAAAATTAATGCACAGGAATCTCTTGTATTCCTATACACTAATGATGAAAAATCTGAAAGAGAAATTAAAGAAACACTCCCATTTACCACCGCAACAACAACAACAAAAAATACCTAGGAATAAATCTACCTAAGGAGACAAAAGACCTGTACTCAGAAGACTATAAGACACTGTGAAAGAAATTAAAGATGATACAAACAGATGGAGAGATATACCATGTTCTTGGATTAGGAGAATCAACATTGTGAAAATGACTATACTACCCAAAGCAATGTACAGTTTCAATGCAATCCCTATCAGAACACCAATGGCATTTTTCACAGAACTAAAACAAAAAATTTCACAATTTGTAAGGAAACACAAAAGACCCCGAATAGCCAAAGTGATCTTGAGAAAGAAAAACAGAGCTGGAGGAATCAGACTCCCTGACTTCAGACTAAACTACAAAGCTATAGTAATCAAGACAGTTCAGTACTGGCACAAAACTAGAAATACAGATCAATGTAACAGGATAGAAAGCCCAGAGATAAACCCATGCACCTGTGGTCACCTTATCTTTGTTAAAGGTGGCAAGAATATACAGTGGAGAAACGACAACCTCTTCAATAAGTGGTGCTGAGAAAACTGCACAGATACATGTAAAAGAATGAAATTAGAATACTCCCTAACACCATATACAAAAATAAACTCAAAATGGATTAAAGACCTAAATGTAAGGCCAGAAACTATCAAACTGTTAGAGGAAAACATAGGCAGAACACTCTTTGATATAAATCACAGCAAGATCCTTTTTGACCCACCTCCTAGAGAAATGGAAATAAAAATAAACAAATGGGACCTAATGAAACTTCAAAGCTTTTGCACAGCAAAGGAAATCATAAACAAGATGAAAGGACAGACCTCAGAATGGGAGAAAATATTTACAAATGAAGCAACTGACAAAGGATTAATCTCCAAAATTTATAAGCAGCTCATGCAGCTCAATATCAAAAAAACAAACAACCCATTCCCAAAATGGGCAGAAGATCTAAATAGACATTTCTCCAAAGAAGATATACAGATTGCCAACAAACAAATGAAAGGATGCTCGACATCACTAATCATTAGAGAAATGCAAATCAGAACTATAGTGAGGTATCACCTTACACCGGTCAGAATGGCCATCATCAAAAAATCTACAAATGATAAATGCTGGAGAGGGTGTAGAGAAAAGGGAACTGTCTTGCACTGTTGGTGGGAATGTAAATTGATACAGCCACTATGGAGAACAGTATGGAGGTTCCTTTAAAAACTAAAAATAGAACTACCATAAGACCCAGCAATCCCACTGTTGGGCGTATACCCTGAGAAAACCATAATTTAAAAAGAGTCATGTACCACAATGTTCATTGCAGCACTATTTACAATAGCCAGGACATGGAAGCAACCTAAATGTCCTTTGACAGTTGAATGTGTAAAGAAGATGTGACCCATATACACAATGGAATATTACTCAGCCATAAAAAGGAGTAAAATTGAGTTATTTGTAGTGAGGTTGATGGAGCTAGAGTCTGTCATACAGAGAGAAGTAAGTCAGAAAGAGAAAAGCAAATACCGTATGCTAACACATATATATGGAATCTAAAAAAGAAATGGTTCTGAAGAACCTAGGGGCAGGACAGGAATAAAGACGCAGACATAGAGAATGGACTTGAGGACACGGGGAGGGGGAAGGGTAAGCTGGGACGAAATGAGAGATTAGCACTGACATATATACACTACCAAATGTAAAATAGATAGCTAGTGGGAAGCAGCTGCATAGCACAGGGAGATCCGCTCTGTGCTTTGTGACCACTTAGAGGGGTGGGATAGGGAAGATGGGAGGGGACATGGGGATATATGTATATATATAGCTGATTCACTTTGTTGTACAGCAGAAACTAACACAACATTATAAAGCAATTATACTCCAATAAAGGTGTTACAAACATTAAAAAAAAACTAAAATATTTGATTTATAGTCAAGAAAAAAAGAAAGAAAGAAAGAAAGAAACACGTTCCAGTTAAAATTTATCAAAGGCAATGAATGTCGAAAATATGCCCTGGCAGGGCTGGTAGCTAAGGCCAGTACAGAGGGTATCAGCTCATGGAGAGAGAAAGAGAAGAGCAGGTTTCATCCTTCTGTGATGGTGAGCCAGTGATGAAGACTCAGGCAGGACCTACAGCCTGTGTCCCAGGTACAGAGTAAGAAGCACCTTACATGTATGAGCTCATTTACTTATCACACCAACCTGTGAGGTGGGGACAGTTCTTTTCCCATTTTACAGATGAGGAAATTGAGGACCAGGAAGGAGAAGTCACTTCTTCAAGGTTATCCAGCTAGTACGTGGCGGGGCTGGGATTTAAACACAGGCACGGTCTGTGCTGCTGTCAACCTGTGTGATGTGCAACCTCTCAGCCAAAACTTTTAGGTAGAAAAAAAGATAATCCTACTAGGTGCTAGGCCACTGAGATTCCTCTGGGCAGGCTGTCTTAGCTGGCAGGGATTGGAGCCAAATGGCCTACATTGTCCTTTTTACCATTTTGCGGCATTTCGTTCCCTTGCTTACATTGTTCCTTCCTGGCCAGGCAACAGTGGTCTCCCATCTCACCTGCTAGGCTCCTTTCGTTTGGTTCACCAACTGGCAGCCTCACCTGTGATGCCAAGAGTGCTGTTAGCTCACTTTGTTTCTGTCCTCCCATCCCAGGTACCATATCAGTGAACAGCAGGCGCACGCCGTTCACCGCTAGTGGGGAGAGTGAGATCCTGGACCTGGAGGGGGACATGTACCTGGGCGGACTGCCGGAGCACCGCGCTGGCCTCATCCTCCCCACTGAGCTCTGGACCGCCATGCTCAACTATGGCTACGTGGGCTGCATCCGTGACCTGTTCATTGACGGGCGCAGCAAGAACATCCGGCAGCTGGCGGAGATGCAGAACGCTGCGGGCGTCAAGTCGTCCTGTTCACGGATGAGCGCTAAGCAGTGTGACAGCTACCCCTGCAAGAACAACGCCGTGTGCAAAGATGGCTGGAACCGCTTCATCTGCGACTGCACGGGCACCGGCTACTGGGGCCGAACCTGCGAGAGGGGTGAGTAGGCCCTCGTGGTGGCACGCTGCGTCTGAGTGGGGGGTGATGTGCTGCAGCTGTGTCCCTGGTTGCACCTGCCTGTGCTTCCTTTGCTACTACAGGCTCTCCCTTTGGACCCCCCTGTGCTTGCGTTCTTCTGGAGAAGCATTTTCTAGGGTTCACTCCTTTCCAGATCATACCCCTTCTAGTTCTGGATGCTTGGATTTGTTTGGCTAGGGTTGGGCTGCAGAGAGGGAAACTGTAGTGTAACTATTACCATGATCATGCTACTTTCTTGATTAAGTGTTAGACATCTATTTGAGAAGGTGAATTCTTTTGGGATTCTGGGTGGGCTCACCAACTGGCTGTTTCCTTTGTTCATTTAACTCATGCTTTTTTTTTTTGCGTTACGCGGGCCTCTCTCTGTTGTGGCCTCTCCTGTTGCGGAGCGCAGGCTCCGGACACGCAGGCTCAGCGGCCATGGCTCACGGGCCCAGCTGCTCCGCGGCACGTGGGATCCTCCCGGACCGGGGCACGAACCCGTGTCCCCTGCATCAGCAGGCGGACTCTCAACCACTGTGCCACCAGGGAACTCATGCTTTTTGATGCTTCCTTCGTGCTAGCTCTTGGATTAGGCTTTAGAAATGCACTATTGAACAAAATAGCCCCAGCCCTGTTCTGTGGGGCTTGCTGCCTAGTGGAATGCTTAGCTGTTAAATAATCACAGACATGTTGAGTTTTATAAGAAGCAGTGTTATGTGTTGGTTAAGAACATGAATTCTGGGGCCAGACTCGGTGAGAGATGTGGCCCTCATGGAGTGATACAAACTTTCTCAAGATAATATCTTTGAGACTTGATTTCCTCATTTGCAAAATGGAGATAATTAGGTACCTACCTCACAGGATATTAATGAGGATTAAGTGAGTCAGTAGGTTCCTGGACTATGGAAAGCATTTAGTAAATGTTAGTGATGGTTACAGTCATAATTATTGTCATCAACATCATTAAAGGAAAAGCACAGAGAAGTTTGGGAGGCCTTAGCAAGGGGACCCAACATACCGTAGAGATTCATAGAAAGCTTCTTCAAGAAAGAAATATATAGGTTGAAACTTGAAATATAAGTAAGAGTTAGCTTGGCAACGAGGTGGGAGGAAGCCGGTGTCTTTTACATGAGGGCAACGTGTGGCAAGAGGTAAGAGACCATGGCACACTGGGACTTCCCTGGCGATCAGTGGTTGAGACTTCGCTTTCCAATGCAGGGGATGCAGGTTCTGTCCCTGGTTGGGGAGCTAAGATCCCACGTGCCTCCCAGTCAAAAAACCAAAACATAAGCAACAGAAGCAGTATTGCAACAAATTCAATAAAGACTTTAAAAATGGTCCACATCAAGGAAAAGAAAAACTTAAAAACAAAAATCTCCTCTAAAAAAAAAATCAAAGGAGACCATGGCACAGTTGAGGAACCAAACAAAGTCCATAACAGAATGGAGTGTGTAATGAGGTGGGGAGAAGGGTGTGAGAGGTAGCTGAAGAGTTGGGGCACAAAGAGTGGGGGCTGACCATTTACAACAGACCAGGATGCTGGGGGAAGCCCCTTTCTCTCTACCGCTTTAGGATCTTACACTTGCACTGAATTTACAGTTTGGGTAAAGGGCAGAGACAACATCAAGACAAGGAGATCCTAGTCTATAAGCCACATCCAGATTGCAGCTTGGTTAATTGTTTTATATGCCAACCACACAGAATCTGGCTGGCTGTCCATGAGTTGTCAGTCTCTATTTTGTATGAAAGGATAATTTACATAGTTATCAAGTTTTGCTGAGGGCGTAGTTCTAGGGCTTTGAGGATACTGTGTGTGTAGTAGAGGTAGTTTCTGTCTACAGAAGCTTATCATTTCTTTAGCTGAGGAGTTGACACATCGATATAAGAAGCAGTAATAAAATGATACAAGGCAGCAGCATGGGCTGGACCACGAGGGGGACATGGAAACTTAGTGAAGACTTTCTTGAGGAGAGGGACATGCAGGGTCACGCCCTTAAAGACTACCAGTGGCCAGAATTGTCCAGGTGTCAGAAGTCTGGTGATAAGGAGGGATCCTGGAACATGCTTGGATAACCAGTCAAGAATTTTCAAGGAGTCATTTTTGTGAGGTCAACCATATTGCTAGTTAAAGTATATTTCAAGAGAACTGCAAACCTTCCCTACAGCTGGACCAAAAGGAGGACACAGGATATTGGAGTAAAGGAAAAGGAGCTTTTTTGGGGCTCATAGAAGTGAAATTCAGATTCACTGAATTTTCAAAGCAGCCACCCCAGAACATGAACTAAGATGGGGAGGCGGCCATCCGGCACAGAAGTGGGCTTATTTGGCTGGCCAGTCTGTCAAGCTCCTGAACTCCTTCCAAATCCGTTTTTAGGGTGGACTATCCTGGTTGCTGGTTTGGGGAGATAGAAAAGTCATTCGACCTCTGGGATGCATGAGACCATTTTGATATAAGCCAGGAAATTGTGGATCATCCACTGTCTAGGAAGGTAGTGTAAGAACCAAAGGTCCCTTCAGACATCTCACTTCTTTCTCCTGGGTATCTTTCCAACTCAAGGGCCTGCAGCAGGGACTGGAGACCGCTGAGCAAGGTGTCCCTGAGATCAGCTGTTCCAAGGGCAAATCAATGGGAGTTGGTCCAAGATTTGCCAAGTACAGTGAAAGTCACTGCACCTTTTACGTTGTCACTTGCTGACTAGTCATTAAAAGGCAGCTGATTGGGGATATATGAGGGACAATTATTCCTGGTACAGTGCAGCCAAGAATCATCCATTTTGGCCAAATGAGAAGGAGCCTGGCAAATTTAAGACATTTAATCTACATGTCGCTCAAATCCCAGATGGTTCAACTGATTGTTTTGTTCCCCCGCTAATTGTTTTCTGGCCCTGTATTGTTCCTGACACCATGTTCAGAATGGATCAGTGGAGTGTAAAAATGATAGGATCTACTTTGCTGGCAAAGAAAACTGTTTCCCTATGACACTGTTTTTCTTTATTGAAACTGATTCGTCAGTGGAGATGGTTTTGACTTTTGTTCATTTTTCATACATGCAGCAGACATTTATTGAAACCCTAATTTGTTCCAGGCACTGTATTAGATGCTGGCAATGCAAAAAAAAAAACCCAAAAAACGGACACAGCTTCTGGTTTTGATCAAGGGGTGTATAGTCCTACTGGACAAGGAAAGGTGGGAACTGTGCTAATGTTTGGTAGATGTCATGCCTGATCTTTTAGGGGAATAGCAGGGCAGACAGATGGGAGAGGCCATGCCTACATGGGTGAGTGATGGTTGGGAAAAGGGGACCTGAGGTTTCTTAGATTTTCTTGTCTGCTATTAATAATAAAACTATGGCCTCTCTTTACCTCTGACCCTCAGTATCCATTATAGGCACTTCTGAAGAGTGGTAAAGGAAGAGCATTAACCTTCTTTATGCAAGAGCATGATCCCCTTTGTCAAGGAATGCTGCCCCACGCACCATAACACCATCAACAAGTTCACTCAATTTACCATTCTCTAATTTTTTTCTAGAAGCATTAACCCTAAGCCCACTAAGTGACACTTAGTGGGGACCAAGTGTCAATAGGCAAGGCTATGGATTTAATTTATTTGTGGACTATCGAACTTCAATTTGAGGCCACTGCAGATTCTACCCCCTTCCCTAGATGGCTTTTCCTGAATGTATGCCATCATTTGTTTAGCAAGAAATAAAATAGGACTCAGCACAGGTTCATCCCTATGACAAAAATAAACTACACTATAGCACTTAGAGTCAGGAAGGCCTAGTGGTTAATGGCGTGAATTTTAGTCAGATGTACCTTGGTTCCTGAGTTGGTTCTGTCAGTAGCTAGGTAATATACAACAAATTTTTTATTTTGTCCAAGTCTTAGTTTCCTTATCTGTAAAATGGGGACACTGATAATTAATAGGTAAGGTTCCCTTGGTTGCAAGCTACAGAATTGACAATGACTAACAGAGTAAAGGAAGAAGACATATTGCATGATTACCTAGAGAGTTATTGATCAAATAACGATCTCACCAATTACATCTTGAAAAGGGAAGCAGAACAACTCTGGGGATCCCAAGGCACTGTGATTGAAGTGATGCATCTCTCTTGACCTACGGGTTCTGGAGTTTTCCATTCACAGTTTACATTTTCAAGAAAGAGAGCCCAATTGGCCCAGTTTAGTTCATCTGTCTGTTCTTCTACAATCAGCTCTGTCCAGGTGGGCAGTCACCTAGAATAGATATGAAGGATCACCTAATATGTAAATATATAATCTTACTGAACCATTTTCTTAGTGTTCCTTCATGGTGAAGCTTGGGGTGCCCTGATCCATAAGGCCATGTCCTGTTATAGATGCCCAGCCACATGGACTACTTCCATGTGCTAAACAAAAATATTTCCTGGGGTCATGGATATTGGATGCCTTTGAGAATATTAAATTGTAGAACTAAGAAAATGTGATACAGAGGGTAAATCTGCTCTTCTCACTGGTCCCCGGGATTCCATTTATCTGACATAAACACCAGCTGAAAACCAAGAATGCAGATATTATGAGTTCTCTCAAATGACCCTGTTCCAGCAGGAAAGGCTTGCAGGCAGCAGCTGCTCGGGGACTTTGCTTTCAGCCAGCCCCTCTGATGGCTGCTGTGTGCTCCTGGGGCAGCAGTACATCCTGCTGGGGAGGGTGAGACACTGACTTCAGAGGAGGCTAGAGTGTGTCATTTGGATGCCACATGGAAATCAAGACATCAGGACATAGCAGGCCTGGCAGATTCAGTTGATGTTACCTGTACCTAATCCTTATTTCAGCAAGGGAGCAATTGGAAGCCCTGAAAAGTTAATCTCACTTTAACTTGGAGCAGCTGTAGAATGGTTAAAATTCATGGATCCTGACTCCTAATCCACTGTACTTTCCATTACATTGAGTAGCCTTTCCTCCTCTTATATATGAAAGGGGTTGGATTATAAGGTCATTGAAGGAAAAACAGTGCATTAGGTATTTTTGTTTTCCCACAGTCTCCAGCACTGTGCTGTACACATACTACGAGGTTATTAAATGTTGGAGGAAGGGTCCCAGTCCTCTGTCCTGGGTCTCCTCCTGGGCTGCACATTGCCCTTTGTGCCCTCATCCACTGCCATGGTGTCAAAGGTTATCTATATGTCAGTGATTCCCAAATCAGTCTCTCTAGCCTCGAACTCTCTCTGGAGCCCCAGATTTCTATATCCAGTTGTCTGCTTGACGTCTTCATTTGGATATCTGATAGATATCTTAATCATAACATTGAAAAATAGAAATCTTCAGTGCCTCCTCCCTGCCTTAGACTTTTTTTTCTTTTCTTTTTTTTTTTTTAACTTTTAGTTTTTCCCATCTCAGTAAATGGCATCACCATTGTCCTTGGCATTTTCCTCGATTTTTCTTCTCCCGTCTCATTCAGTCTGTCTCAGCAAGTTCCTGTTGTCTCCTCATCTAAACCCATCCTGCATCTGTCCACTTCTCTCCCTCTCCACTGCTATCATCCTAGGTCAACCTACATCGATCTCTTCTTTGGAAAACTAGGTAGCATGTCATATGTTATGAAAAGCTCAAATTCATTTTGCGCCTTCCTCAGAGTATTGAAGTGAGATTATTAAAATGTTTAAATATTCAACACATTCTTAAGTAGCTTTAGTTTCAGTGGCTTTTGGTCCCTCAAATTGCAGGAAATGAAGCTATGATACTTCTTTGGAATTAACTTCAACATTCACATTTCCATTCCTTTTCTCTGTACCAAGCTTGGTGAGCTCAGTTGTGAGGATACAAATTGGTAGAAGCCATAGTTTCAATTCTTGAGCTCACAGTCTAATAATCTGCAAATTGTAATGCAATCTACCAAGGGCAATGATCCAGGAATATCATAGGAAAGAATGAGATAAAAATTAGAAAGCAAATTATGTCCAACATGATATACCACTTTATAACCAGTTCTGGATCTACTGGGGTCTGCTCAGACTGACTCACTGGTGTGGGAACAAAAGAAACCCTGGCTTCCAGGGTCAAATATAAAAATGCATGTTGCTTTCCCTTGTTCCCGTGCCATTGAGGCTCTGCTCTTACTCCCCTAGGAACATCCAGGCCCTTTATTTAGATGTGTGACCTTGAGATTCTTACTGGGATCCTCTGGCCTCTCTGTTCTGCAAAAACAAAATGAGGTAATTGGGTTTCATGCTGTCTCAGGGCCCATCCAGTTATAAAACTCTGTGATTCTCAAATGTCATCAGCTTGGCAGTGGCGTCCCTTATCCTGAGTAGAGGGGAGAAGGTGAGTGAAAGGCAGGGCAGGGATGCTAGTCCTTGTTTCTTGCAGTCTGCAGTACTGTCTGGGTTAGGAGGCTCAGTTTAGTCATATCAGCACTGCGATGAAGTTGTCACGTCTCTTGATTCATTCATCTAAAAATATGAATACCTTGATATACTGGGAATACTTCAGGTCCATGACTTAAAAGTTTTAATTGCTGGATTAATGAGTAGAGCCTTGGATTTCTTAAGATCATTAAAAGACTGTCTCTTTTTCAGTCCATTGTTTACCCCCTTTCAAGGGTAAATACATGTATTAGAGAAAGAGGGCCCCCCAAGAAATACATAATTCATCAACATCAACCAACATGTCCCCATTTTTTCTTATCCATTGGTGCTTTTTAAATTTTTATTTTATATTGGAGTATAGTTGATTAACAATGTTATGTTAGTTTCAGGTGTACAGCAAAGTGAGTCAGTTGTACACATACACATATCCATTGTTTTTCAAATTCTTTTCCCATTTAGGTTATTACAGAGTATTGAGCAGAGTTCCCTGTGCTATACAGTAGGTCCTTGTTGGTTATCTCTTTTAAATATAGCAGTGTGTATATGTCATTCCCAAGCTCCCAATCTATCCCTCCCCTCCCACACTTCCCCCCTGGTAACCACAAGTTCCTTCTCTAAGTCTGTGAGTCTGTGTCTGTTTTGTAAATAAATTCATTTGTATCATTTTTTAAGATTCCGCATATAAGCAATATCATATGATATTTGTCTTCCTCTGTATGACTTACTTTACTTAGTATGATAATCTCCAGGTCCATCTGTGTTGCTGCAAATGGCATTATTTCATTCTTTTTAATGGCTGAGTAATATTCCATTGTATATATGTACCACATCTTTTTTTAAAAAGATTTTTATTGGAGTATAGTTGCTTTACAATGTTGTGTTAGTTTCTGCTGTGCAGCAAAGTGAATCAGTTATACGTATACATGTATCCCCTCTTTTTTGGATTTCCTTCACATTTAGGTCACCACAGAGCATTGAGTAGAGTTCCCTGTGCTATATAGTAGGTTCTCATTAGTTATCTGTTTTATACACAGTAGTGTATATATGTCAGTCCCAATCTCCCCATTCATCCCACCCTGCCACTTCCTTGGTATCCATAAGTTTGTTCTCTACATCTTTGTCTCTATTTCTGCTTTGCGAATAAGTTCATCTGTACTATTTTTCTAGATTCCACATATAAATGATATTACATGATATTTGATTTTCTCTTTCTGACTTACTTCACTCTGGCAGTCTCTAGGTCTGTCCATGTCTCTGCAAATGGCACTATTTTTCATGTCTGAGTAATATTCCATTGTATATATGTACCACATCTTCTTTATCCATTCCTCTGTTGATGGACATATAGGTGGCTTCCATGTCTTGGCTATTGTAAATAGTGCTGCAATGAACATTGGGGTGCATGTCCCCTTTGAACCATGTTTATCTCCAAATATATGCCCAGGAATGGGATAGCTGGATCATATGGTAGCTTTGTTTTTAGTTTCTTAAGGAAGCTCTGTACTGTTCTCCATAGTGGCTGTACCAATTTACATTCCCACCAGCAGTGTAGGAGGGTTCCCTTTTCTCCACACCCTCTCCAGCATTTATTGTTTGTAGACTTTTGATGATGGCTGTTCCGACTAGTGTGAGGTGATACCTCATTGTAGTTTTGATTTGCACTTCTCTAATAATTAGTGATGTTGAGCATCTTTTCATGTGCCTCTTGGCCATCTGTATGTCTTCTTTGGAGAAATGTCAGTTTAGGTCTTCTGCCCATTTTTTAATTGTGTTAAGACACACAGCTATATCCCTGGTGATGACCGTAGCGTTGCTCAGATTCAGCCTCTTCTTGTTTCTCTTCCTGTTCTCCTTTCCACAGGCCCAGGATTGTATGATCCCAGGAAATTGTCCTATAATCCATGAACCCTTCCTAAGTGTTATTCTGCCAGGTTGGGGTCTGAGATACCCCTGATCACAGCTTCTCCTGATGGTCTAAAGAAGAGAGTAAGGGAGGAAGATTCTAGTCGTTTGAGAAGCTTGAAGCTCCAGGGGTCTCAGAAGGACAGGCTGGGGACTTTGGCGATCTTTGGAAAATCTACAGCTAGGCCTGTGTTTAGCCTGAGAATGTGAAGGTCAGCACTTTGAGGCAGAGCGTGACAGCTGCTTAGAACTGTGGCACACCTGCTGTTGGCTGTGATTCTGTCAAATGCAGAGACATGGTGGCCGTTTATATTACTGCTTTGTAACTTTATTACTGCCTTTGCTAAAAGCTGCTTAACTGCCAGCAGACGTCTGCCCATTATAGATGCAATAAACTGAGATGCTGCTAAATTATGAGAAACAAGTGCTTCAAAATACAACACAAGGGGATTGTCATAGCATTTTTTAGCTGCATCTTGGGTCTTTTCACAGATAGATGAATCCTTCCTTGCTCCAGTCTAGATTAAGAGGAAAGGAAAGTTAACTTTTTTGAGAGAAATTATATGCCTGCTTTGTATTCTTAATATACACTGGGCCATTTAACCCTCACATCCATTCTTCAGGCTGTGTAATCTTAGCCTCATTTCCCAGATGAAGAAAATAAGGCCCCAAGTCATTCATTCCAAAGCACCTGTTGAGTACTGTGTGCTAGAGGCCGCTTTGATCCTTTGAGATACAATAGAATTGATTGTAATGTTCCTCATAAACATATCAATATATTCTGATACCTGAGGAAAGGACATAAATGCGAGGAGAAATATCATGGACAGTGTCAGAGATTGGGTGACACTAGAGCTGAGGCTTGGTGGAGTAGCAGGAATCTCCCAGGAAGACCAGGAAGGGAAAAGTATTTCAAGCAGAAGGAACAGATATGCAAAGATGACTTCTGTAAACAGGAAGTTTTCCTCGTGGATGGTATCTAAGTCTTAAATTTGAGGGGATGTTTTAGAAGGTGTGGCTGAAGAAGTGGTAGGGTCAGTTGTGAGGCACCTTGTTTGTTCTCCCCAGAAGTTTGGACCTTACCAAACTCGTAAGGGGGCATGCCAGTTTTAGCAATGGGATAACAAAGTCAAATCCCTCTGGCAAGGGATGATTGGCACGTGGGAGACAGTAGGCCAAGAGACCAGTGTGCGTTAGTTCAGTTTGCATTTATATTAATTCAGGGTGGGAAATAAGAGTCCTAACTGTGATAGGGAGAATGGAGGTCGAGTTCTGGGGACACATCCAATAGATATTTAAGGGGCAATGTTGATAGGATTTACTAACCAGTGGTACACAGCTAGAGAGTGGCCGAGACTGGATTAGAATAAGGGTTTGGTCGTAGAAGCCCATTGTTTCTTCCCTGTGCTACTCAAGCATCTCAGATCAGATGGAGAGTCTTGGGAGGAGTGGGGAAGAGTGAGGTAGCGATTAAGGGGATATAGCTAGGAGTCGCCTATATATACTGGTCTCACTCTGAACGTATGTGACTTATTCTCTCTCTGTGCCTCAGTTTCTGTATTTACCACTGAGAATATCAACAGTGGTTGCTTAATTGGCTTTTTGTGAGCCTCTTTATTATAGAGTCAAAGTGTATGTTGTGTTCACAGAGATCATAAGCCAGCATGTCCCTTTCTGAAGCTAGAATTCTGCGATTCAAGAATGAAAAAATTCTCAGACTGGTGTTTTTTTAATTCAGTTTTTTCTTGTGTTGTAGAAATGACCTAGATATGATATCTGTGTTTAAGTATGTGATATAGGCTAGAACTTAACAGGGGGAAGGAAGGTTGCACCAGAAGGGAACATACCAAAGCATGCTTTTCTCCATACTTCACATGGTTTGTATTTGGAATCAAGACATGACTACTGTAATCCCAGATTTTGAAGAATTATGCTAAAATGGTCTGTTGTTACTGTGATTATCTCAACCAAGCTTTGCATGTATTTGGTGGAAAAATGAATTGTTTCTCTTTCTCTTGTAAAAGTGGCCATATTTGAAATTAAGCTAAAAGATTCTTTCCTTATAGGTAGGAAAAATCGTATTTTTAATTTCTCTGTATTCTGGTCTCCCATTAGGACTTCACATCAATGACACCCAATACTGGGGATTGTGTACGTGTGAGTGATAGAGCACACGTGTAGTTTCCCTCTAGTTTCTGAGATGTTTTGCTGTTCTGTTTTTAATATAATCAGAGATTATTTAAGGAAGAGAAACGCAAACATGTAACAGTCATGAATAGAAGGGCCAAGCTGAAACCTAGACCTGGATTGATCCAAAGAAAACCAGATGAGTGTAAAGCGCTGTAGAATTATTTATCTCGCCAGAGGCCCAGATACCATCTAGCACAACCCCCCTACCCCCAGTTCTAGATCAGGAAGCTGAGGGCTCCAGGTAGGAAATAAGTTGCCCAAAGAATAGAATATAGTGTTTCTAGCCCCTCCTTTTGGTTCTCCTATCATTGGATTTTTCAAAGAAATCTGAAGATACTGCAGGAGCAGTATTTGTGCATATTTTATGAAGATGTATGTTTATGTCCCCATGGATTACTAAGCAGTACAATCATGCATTGTAACAAAGGTATTTGGTTAGTCTCCAGTCTTATTCTTGTTGGTAAATTTATTTAGAATGTTGGCAATTGATTTAGAGAAAAGAAATATGAAGGGAAAAGACATGTGTACATGTCTCTTATTTCATCAACGATCCCATATTACCCCATATGACAAATAAATCCAGCCCAACAGAGAGAATTTTGGAGTGACAAGTGCATTTGGGACTTGGGGCCGGAAACTCTGGGTATATAGCTCTCAAAAGGCCCCCTTCTGTGGAATATTGGCCAGCTATGTCCCTGGCAAGGAAATGCAAGGTTTCTTGGAGATCACTTCATGCTTCTTAGCATGTTTAACCTTTACAGCAAGGCATTCTCATCAAAATGACAAACCCCCACAGAGCCTTCTGAGAGGCCAGTTAATCAGAAACCTTATGAAATCTGTGGGGTTAGCACGCTCCCCATCTTTTTTCCTCCAGGGAAAGAAAGCCCTGTGTCTCTCAGATTTCAGTCTTCTCTGCAAACCCCTTGTGTGAAGCTTCCTGCTGTGACCCACAGATATTAGAATATTGTCTTCCTGTGGTCTCCCAGGGCCACATACTGACACCAGCTAAGGCTAGTACATTTTTAATCTCCATCAGCGACATTGTAAGGAAAGATGACTGCTCTGATGTTTGCTTACTTGAATTCTCCCTACTCCAGAAGTCTTCAGACCCCCAGAAAGGATCTGAAGATAGTGGCTCACTCTTAATGTCACCGCATATGGTGGCAGGCGGTTGCTGACAGGGACCTCAACTCCAGCTGGCTGTCTCTGCTCCCTTTGCCCCATTTCTCAGGCTGTAATGAAACTTATTTCACAAGCATGCCAGCTTCTCCAGATACTGTAAGATGGAGCCTCCTGTGGAAATCCACAAAGTCAGGTCTATGTTGAGAGCAGAAGTAGAAAGAGAAAAAATTGATGAGTAAAAGTCAGGTAGCTGTACAGGTGATAAAAACATTGATTGGGATGAGGGTGGGGGTGACTCTATCAGAATTTAGATTCATATTTAATTGGAAAAGACCTCTGAGGTTTTTGAGTCTGACCTAACATCTGATGCATGAACACCCTTGACAAAATCTCTGAAATGCTGTATGGACTCTATGGGAACATTTTCTGTTTCCATATGCTGCGCTAAATGCACAGCAGTGGGTAGCTTAATCATTGCAATAACTGTGTGAGTAGGTGCTATTTCATTCTCAATTTACATCTGAGGAATGGAGGTCACGGCTACATTAAATAACTTGCCTAAGGTCACTGAGTTCTTCTGGACCTTTCACTCCAGAGCCTACTCTTCTGTGATCAATATATTCTGCTGCTCGCAGTGACAGGGGAGCTCATTCTTCAAGAAGCTGCTGTTTCAGTTTTGGAGAGCACCAAATACAGACATACCCCGGAGATATTGCAGGTTTGGTTCCAGACCACCTCAATAAAGTATCACAGTAAAGTGAGTCACATGAAGTTTTTGGTTTTCCAGTGCATATGAAAGCTATGTTTATGTTATACTGTAGTCTATTAAGTGTGCAATAGCATTATGTCTAAACAATGTGTGTACCTTCATTTAAAAATACTTTATTGCTAAAAAATGCTACCCGTCATCTGGGCCTTCAGTGAGTTGTCATCTTTTTGCTGGTGGAAGGTTGGAAATATTGCAAGAATGACCAAAGTGTGACACAGAGACACAAAGTGAGCAAATGCCATCGGAAGAATGGGGCTGATAGTCTTCTCGTTCAACACAGGGTTGCCACAGACCTTCAATTTGTAAAACACACAATATCTGCTAAGCACAATAAAGCAAAGTGCAATAAAATTAGGTATACCTTTATTCTGAATATCTCCCGTTTACTGTAAACTGAAGTCTCTCTTCTTCTAATATCTTTCGTTTGATCTTGGTTCTGGCTTTGGGAACTATACAGGATTTAATCCCTCAATTAATATTTACTTGGTACTTACTGCACCTTGGGCACCTGGGATATATAGAACTATCAAACCTAAATGCTCTTCTGTAGTAGACCTTTAGGTAGTTAAAGAGGTCTGTCATTTTTCCACTGAAAGGTTGTCAGTCATTCTCAGGATAAACTATTAGTTTCTTCAAGTAGTCCTCATCTGTTGTGGTCTTGAGTTCCTCCATCATACAATAGTCACTGAGGGAATGAAGGAAGGTGAGGAGGGGCTGTGTATTCACTGAATGCAAGGATGGCTTCCAGGACCAGGGAACTTTGTGGCTCTGCCCCTTTAAGCAGCAGGCATTTGTTACTAATGCAATAACCCATATGATCACTGGACATTGTAACGTCATATGGACTATGGATTTGTGAGGCCCGTGGGATTCACTGGTGTATTTCTGAGAGGTGATTGCTAGTTGTATATCCTGAAAACAAAGTATCTTGAGCCCACAATAGGCAGCATCACATTTATTTCCTAATCTTATTGCTCAAAATAGTCCTAGACTGAGTGTGGTTAAATCACATATTTCAAAAGCAAGGCTACATTTATCTTTGGCCTTAGGAATATCTCAGGGTATCATTTGACAAGGAAACCATGGCTTTGACAAATATCAGCTGATATAGAATCATTGAATGCTGGAGTTGGTCAGAAACATAAAAATCGTATATTCTGGTGCTGATAAGTTACAAAGGAAGAACTGAGGTTCAGATGGTTATATATTACACAGGTGGTCCAAAGTCATACAGGTAGTCATGGTGGGACTCGTATCTCAATATTTTGAAACCTGGACCATAGCTCTCGATCCTAAAGCAATGTCAGGAGGTGCTCTAGCTTTGTGCCTTTGGGGTGGTCTTCCTGTGTAGCTGACAGTGAGATCCTTGTGCAATGCAGCTCCGAACCTTTCTGCACAAGATCAATGGGTCCTTGTGATTTTTTTTTTTTACACGTAATAGTCCCTTTATTTACTGCAAATAGACTAGGCAGTTAATTCAGTTAGCATCTTATGGCCTGGGAAATCTCATTAGCCAAACCTTACATTATCAACACATCTGTTTAAAAAGAGATGCTTAAAGAACTGGTCTGAATATTCAGATTTCTGATCATCTCCAAGAATAGGGGAACTACTGAAAGGCACCTTTGGAGAGAGTGTAGGGTCGTACCAAGGTTATCAAACCCACTGAAATGCACACCTCAGGAGGTATAAAAAGGGAATTCACATTTACTGAGTACCTGTTATATGCCAGGTATAACTTGATGTTTAAGATGCAGGAGCTCTGGTGTGGAACAGAGCCGGATATGAATGCTGATTCCATCACTGATTATTATATGATCTTGGGTGTGTTTTTAACCTCTCTGAACCTCAGCTTTCTGATCTATAAAACAAACTCCTTGGGGTTGTTGTGAGGTTTAAATAAGATGATTATGTAAAAATCTTCGCACAACACCTGTAACTTTATGTTTAATACCTGGAGGAGTATTAGTCTCTCATTTAAATTTAGAACAAGCTTATAAAGTTTGAGGTATCATTCATATCTTTTAATTAAACCAAGGCTAAGAAAGATGAAATAACTTGTCATAGTCACAACGTTAGTGAATACTGGAGGTAGCATTTGTAAAACCCAGTCCATCAGATTTTCTATTATGCTTTGCCATTCCTTAAAATGGGAGGTGTTGGAGGTGGGATCTGGTATCACATGAGGGAAGAAGAGCTGTGGGGAAATGGAGAGATCCTTGTTTATCTTCCAACCCTGTCTGTTCTCTGCTTCAGGACTTTCAGGGGTGAATCTAAGGCATAAGCAGTGCTAGAAGCTGTGCATTTGAAGTAAATTCAGGATTTGGAAGAGTGATCTGCATCTTGCACATCCTCTTGCCTACATTCTTGATTCCTAAGTAAAGGAGAGGAACTCTTAAGTTTCCATGGGGCTGCTCCAGAAAAGCACAAAATCTCTACAGCTTGGGGCTGGTGAGATAGACTTTGCCCTATCACAGTTTATCCAGGGCCGCCATGTACCCAAACTCACACCTGCATTCATACCCACATGTACACACAGACATACCACATGCTTCAGCCATAAACCTGGCCCTCTCTGTATTTTGTTTTGCTTATCTGTCTCCTGCCATCAAGCATGTATCAAGTATCCCACTGCCAAGGATAGAAAAGCAGTTCACTCCGTGTTTGCGGAGGGAGAAAATGAAAGGCTGAATGAAAGCCTAAATGAGTGGGGTTAACTCTAAGAGTTACTCTACTGAAGTTAGAATTCTGGTTTACTAGCAGATAAATTTGGAGAAACCTGGGGCCTGAATGTCCCTCCTCTCTACCCCCAGAGACACACACACAGATTGGGATTTTCTGGTGGGCAGAGGTGGAGATGTGCCTGGAGGAGAGTCGTCCAGCAGCTCCCTTAGGCGGAGGCCTAGCGTCTTTGCCCCGTAACAGCTGTTGCCAGCATTATCTGTAGAGAAGCAAGAGTCAGTGTTGCTTAGTGGACAGATGGGCAGGCGTGGAAAGAACGAAGCTCGGGTAGGAGAAGCTGACTCGTGCATCCTGGGCCGGCACTTCCGCCATCTGAAACAATGCACTGACCTTGGTGAGAAGAGTTTCCAGTTCCCTTTTGCTCCCTCTCACTCTTTTCCCTTGCCTTTCCCTGTCCTCCTTACTCTTCCCCCTCTTTCCTCTTCTTTATCCCCTCTTCTTTATTTCTTCCTGATCAGTCTCACACAGTCCTTTCTTCCCTTGTCTATCCATCTTTTAGGCTTGATACAGCAATAATGTCTACCTTTTAATGGACAGTTCCTTGCCAGAGGGATGAAATTGACCCTTGTTTGTTCAAAATGATTGGCACGGAGGCTGCCATAAAATGTGGGCTGGCACCTATGTCTGCCTAGACAGGTGACAGAGGTAGAAGGGAAGGACAGGCCCCCAAGGCCTCTGCAAGCACATTGCCTAGCCTGGAAACAATCTCTTTTTGAACTGTGGGAATGAGAGGTGGTCTTGGCAAGAGGGGGTCATGACTCTGCAAAACCAAATGGCTAAAATTTTGTGGGGAGCGCAGAGCAGTGCACTGGGATATCAATCCCTACTGGAGGGTATGACTTGGCTGCTGCAGAAGCGGCTCTCTCTTTCTAATGTTGGGTCTGTCCCCTGGGGCTTTCTGTACATGGAGGTTGATGGCAGTGGTGTGATGGGGAAGCAGTACGTCCTCAAGATGAAGCTGAACAGAAAGGTTTCTTTGTAAGTTTTCTTTTCCCCTTTCTTCCTTCAATTCTCTCACTTCTTGCTCACCCTTCTTTCACCTTCCTGCTTTTCTTGCCCTCAGCCCTTTCAGAACACTTGTCATTTTTTTCCCTCTGTGTATGACATGTTTGACCCATCCCATTTTTTTTTACTGCAAAGAAGTGTTCCTGGGGGCTCTGATGGAACAATTGAAATAACGAACCTTGACTTTGGTAGGACTCTTATTATTATGTCTTCATAAAATGCTAATCAATAAACCAATCTCCAGGTTATAGTTCTGTTAGGAGTGTTTACCACTGCTGGGAAGAAGCCTCATAAAGAATTGTCACCATTGGATTATTACCAATATTCTAGGTCATGGATCTCCATTTTTAAAAATAAACACTTGTGATTACAAAAGCGACATATGTTCACTGTAGAAAATTTGGATATATGGAAATTTATTAGTTCAACTTTTTATTTAGCCAATATTGAGTACCTATTTCATGGCAGATAATAAAAAAAGCTAAAATCAAGCATAATTATACCAACCAGAGATGGTCATTGTTAACATGCTGGAATGCTTTATTTTATTCCTTTGGGCAATGTATGTATAAAATATGTATCTTAAAAGTAATTTTCTGTCCTGAGTTTTTCAGTTAGCTTTCATAGATTCAATTATATGATAATTTCAAAATTATATCATAATGTCAGTTTAGCATTATGTTATAACCTTTATCTCAAATTATTAAAAAAAAACTTAAAAGTTTTTTTTTTTTTTTTTTTGCGGTACGCGGGCCTCTCACTGTTGTGGCCTCTCCCGTTGCGGAGCACAGGCTCCAGACGCGCAGGCTCAGTGGCCGTGGCTCACGGGCCCAGCCGCTCCACGGCATGTGGGATCTTCCCGGACCAGGGCACGAACCCATGTCCCCTGCATCGGCAGGCGGACTCTCAACCACTGCGCCACCAGGGAAGCCCAAAAGTATTTTTTAATGACTTCACAGTAGCTATATTTGCCAGTTATTGTCTCGATAATGTTGTTAATAAGCCACTCCAAAACGTAGTGGCTTACAGCAAACAACATTTAAATTTTATAACTACAGATCTGTGGATAGGTCGGGGAGGCTATCCTCCAAGCTGTGAAATGGCTGGACATAGCTGCAGGTTTTAAAATTGGATTTGAGTCCACTCCATGGTCTTCACATTCTCCTTGGACCAGAAGCTACCCAGGGAATATTTTCTTGGCAAGATAATACTTATGACCATTATTGCAGAAGGGCTTAAGGAGAAGAAGCCTAAGACCCAGCAGGATCCGTTGCGGAAAAGCAGCAGCCTCAGCACTAGAGGTGAGGCAGAAAGACTTGATACCTGGTTTGAGGGTGGCTCCAGAAAACATAGCAGAGACCAGGGAACTTCAGTGGGATGAGGTGCTCAGACATTTGGGCTCTCTAGGAATAGTAAGGAATGATTGAATCCCATTTTTTTGTTTGTTTTAAAATTCAGAATCACTGAATTATGCTCTTGTGATCTGTGCTGATTTACTTTTCAGTCTGGAATTCTTTTCCTGCTTGAGGTTTTGTCAGGGCTCTGAATGTGTGCTGCTTAGGGTTCTGGTATTCAGGCTATTATTTTCTTTTTTTTCAGGCTATTATTTTTGGTACTTCTCTGTTCGTTTTTTTTTTTTTTTTACGGTACGCGGGCCCCTCACTGTTGTGGCCTCTCCCGTTGCGGAGCACAGGCTCTGGACGCGCAGGCTCAGCGGCCATGGCTCACGGGCCCAGCCGCTCCACGGCATGTGTGATCTTCCCGGACCGGGGCACGAACCCGTGTCCCCTGCATCGGCAGGCGGACTCCCAGCCACTGCGCCATCAGGGAAGCCCACTTCTCTGTTCTTAATGCTTGGTGTCCTGTGTCTCTCCTGATGGACCTCTTAATTTTGTTTCTTTTGTATCCCTCTGCTTTTAGTTGGTATTTAGTTTTTGAAATACATACTCCATTTTGCACAGTAGATAACATGCTCTAGGAAGGCCAGAACCATGCCTTCGCCACTGCCCAGGGCCTGATGTACAGTGTGTATTAACACATGTTTGTTGATAATGATAGATTCAGGGCACAGGTACCCTCAACCTTTTCATCCAAAGACTTGACAACTCTTTTTAATCCATATATTCTCCCTCCCATGTACATCGTCTTGCTCTAGGCTTATATTTCATGCTTACAGCCAGAAATTTCCTGCAGGAAACCTAGTTTTTATGTGTTTATTTCAAATATAATTTTCTAAGGAAGGAGCATGATTATCCAAGCAGAGTTTGCCAATATCAAGGCATCAGTCCGTGTTAGAAGAGCTGATTTAGAGTGGTCGGTGGTAACAGAGACTAATGAAATTGATGAGGCTTAATAACTTGCATTCTCTCCAAAGAGAAACTTTTCCTGGCCAGAATTTCATAAGGAGCTTGTTGCCCTAAGTCAGCCATATTGCATTAGGACACTGTGAGTGTGAAGGAAAGGAGAAATTGATTTGGGGGGTGGTGGAAGGGATATTGTGTGGGTAAGGCTAATGCCACAGAATGTTAGCAGAAAACCATCTATTACCACTATGGCTTACTACCATTCAGCAAATATTGATTGAGACCCTATCATGTGATAGCCACCAGGATAAGAACAGAGGATACACAGGGTAAATGATGTCTTCAGTCTTCAGGAAGCTCAAGGTCATGCTAGGTGACTGCCTCCAGGAGGATAGATTGGACATGAGGCCCATATAACCAAGATCCCGTTCTTACTGCTGCATGAACGACCTTATTTAAGATGCAAGATTTATTGGAGGTGGAGGAGGAGAGGGGAAGAGACTGGGTCTAGAGCTGAGTCAGAATAGAACTACAATTTCTCTACTCGCAGAAACAGTGAGCAAGGTAAGACTTTTCTCTAAAGTGGCAGAAAAACTTCTGCTAGGTTAGGATCAGGGTATTAGTGTAAACTATTAAAAGAGAGCCAAATAACACACATCTGCATCTGTAAAGATAAATGAAACAGACACGCACACACACACCCTTTCCCGTTTACTGGTTCATTTATCTGCTGTTCCGTGACTGATGAAATTATCGCAGTTTCAGATGCAGGATCAAAATAAAGTCATTTTAACATGACTATAGTTAACACTGCTGTACGGTATATTTGAAAGTTAAGAGAGTAGATCTTAAGATTTCTCATAACAAGGAAAAAAACACTTTTTTCTTTCTTTTTTTGGGGGGGTATCTGTATGACATGATGGATGTTAACTTACTGTGGTGATCATTTCACAATATGTATAAATCGAGTCATGCTGTACACCTTAAGCTCCTAGAGTGCTGTATATCACTTATATCTCAATAAAACTGGGAAAAGTCATTTATTCCAGAGACTCACCATTTCAAGGATGTATCATACTATATAAAAGAAAGCTCTTGCATGTTACACTGTTCTTCACACCATCATTTTAAATGATATTCATTTGAATATTACTTAGCGCCTACAATATGCCAGACAGAATATGACAACCCCTGAGTGATACAGTGGTGAGCAAAAATTGACCCGGCCTTGGCCTCATAGAACTTACAGTCTGGCGACAGGAGAAAGGCATCAAATAATCATCGACTAAACATAGAATTTGAAACTTTCTTAAACTTGAGAAGTGTGGAAAACCTGACCTAATTGGAGGATCCAGAAATATTTTCCCGAAGTAATGATGCTTGAGCTGATCTTTGGAAGATAGGCAAGAGGTACCCAGGCAAGGGTGGATGTAGTCTTCCAGGAAGAAGGTTGTTGCAAGCCCAAGGGATGAAAAGGAGAATGTCAAGTTAAAGTCTAAGGAACAGAAGCTGGGTTGGTGGGGATGGAGTACAGAGAGGGAGAGTGGAGGGGAAGGCAGGGGCATGGTCATATAGCCCTCTGATAGTACAGTGTGGTACTGATTTAGACTTTATCCTAAAGGCAGTGACAAATTGTTGAATAGTGATAAGCAGAGAAGTAACATGACCATGATTTATATTTTATTTATTTATTTATTTTCATGATTTATTTTTTAAAGATCACTTTGGCTATGGGATGGAGAGTGGATTGGAGGAGACTAACAGTTGATGCTAAAATACTAGCTCTCCAGGAAAGAGTCAATAGTGGACTAAATTTGGACTAGGGCAGTGACTGTGAATGTGAAGGGAAGTGAGAGAATTTGAGATATCTTTAGAAAGTCGTGTATTTGTAGCATTTGAGATGTCAAAGAAAAACAAATCAGGGCTTAGTAAGGAGAGACTTTGTTCATAAAGATTATTGCAAGGGAAGGAAAGGCACTATTGCAGTAGGGAGAATGCTATGACAGTGAGGTCTGAAAGTACTGGCAAACCAAACAAAACAGAAAAAAAAGGTTTTTTTCTTTTCTAGGGAGAAAAAGGCAAGCAGGGATAAGCAGAATCTTTGGAGGGGATGTTGGACAAGCATGGGGAAATAACCATTGGGTCTGACAGCAATAAGATCTCACTGTGGTTGGCTGATTCCCAGGAGAAACTGATAAGGGAGTCATGTTCCACTTTTTGTGTCTGTGTTTTAGGGCCACACACAGTTCAAGGTCAGGGGCCTGTAGGAATGACTCAAGTTCGGTCAAGACAAAGCAGAGGATAAGAAATGGCAATTGTGAATGCTTGGTTAGAGTACGATCCACCACGACCCAAGAGGTGACTTTTCAGGGGCAAACAGGAGAGGCCAAAGCTTCTCAGTGGATCAGTGAATCCTTGTACCCCTTTCTGTAGGGGAGAGTCAATATCTTCATTTTATATTAGGGGTTGGCAGAGTTTTCTTACAGCCTTGAGTTCATTTACCCTCACAACACCCGAAGAAGTCTATTACAGTAGGAAGAGTTGGATTAGCAGTCAGTCTTCTGTCCATTTCTTTTATACTCTAGAGAGGGAAATTGACTTACCCAAGATATCACAGCTAGATGGTAGGAAGACTGTGACCTGGACCCTGAACTTCCAGCATCCAGTGTGGGAATGATCTTGCTTTATATAACTGCTTCCCATCTGGGAATTTTCATGACACTTCAGTGTAGCACTGTAGATTCCTCCCAGGTAGCAAATTGAAGTGCTTTCCACCCTCTCCATCTGCTACACAGCTATATCCACAGATATTTACTATACACACATCATGCCTATCTTATTCTGAAGGATGCAAGATGTCAATTTGAAATTTAATCTAATTCGCTTACTTAAGTTTTTGATTCCCATCATCGTGCTCTATCTTGTGCTTAGCTTGGCCATCCTGGGGTTCAGGATGTAGTTGAAAGGCAGATGTGACTTTACTGTGACAGATAGATTATGAATGTGGTGTGGCAGATAGACTGTAGGCTTTGGGGGCAGGCAAAGCTTGGTTAGAATCCTATGTCTAACATTCACTAGCTCTTGTCACCTAGGGCAAGTCATTTATGTTCTTGAAACCTTATTTTTTTCATTTGTGGAGTTGGATACTTATAATTGCTTCATTTGATTGTTCCAAGTATTAGATGGGGGTATAGTCATGTTAGCCATCCTTTATAGAGATGGGGGTATAGTCATGTTAGCCATCCTTTTATTGGGCTTGCACTATGTGTCAGGCATTGTGCAAAGTGATTTACAGAAATATCTTTTTTTATTCACTTATGATTGTTCACTTTTTATTCACATATGCCTAATATGTTCCAGGCATCCTTCTAGGGACACAGAGAAAAAAATGTGACAAAATTTCTTGCCCCTACGGAGTTTACAATCTAGTGGGGAGAAATAGAAAATAAGCAGAAGACATTAAAATATGTATATGTTTTTGTCAGATAAGTGCTCTGGAGAAAAGTGAAACAGCTAAAGGAAAAACAAAGTAAACTAGGGGATGGGAAAGTGTCAGGGAGCTACTGAGTGTGGTGTAGCAGGGAGGTTGGTCAGTGTGCCTATGGAGACTGCAGGCACAGTTGAGCTAATTTGCTTTTTGGTAAAATATAGCAGTTGGTAGATTTCCCCTTCCTTCCCTTACCCCCCCGCCTTCCTTCTTTTAATCCCTTAATGCATTGAGCATCCATGGTATTGCCTGTGTTAGTCACTGGGGACGTGAAGTTGAATGTTTCTTTTATCCCCTAATCTATCTACCCTTCTACCCGCTTAATCCCCAATTTGTTCCACAAAGATTTAAGACAAATAAAACAAATACGAAGTGGTCCCATCTTTTAATTCCTCTGCTTGGGCCATGCAGGTCTGCTGGAGTGTTATGGCATCTGGAAGCTGAACTGTCCCAGGGGTCCAGTGCATTTCTCAAGTGCACTGTAGGAAGTTGTAGAATTGGCACTATCGTACCTTAGCCTGCACCCCTGGGGTGATCCCTAAAAATCTGCTCCGCCTACTGCATGCCTCCTGTCGGGCTTCCCCAGCCTGTCCTCTTTGCAGATGGTGAGTGCCTTCATTCAAACTGTAGGGCCTTGAGGCTTGGAGCTGCAGCTGCAGCCCAGGAGAGCTTTGCTTCCAACACCCACCCACCCCGACCCCCAGGAGAGGGAGGGAAAGAATTTACCAGGATGCAGTAGAAAAAGGGCATAGGGATGTAAACATTTTCAAATTAGTTTCAGAAATCCACTCTTAGCTATGTGGGTTTAATAACTGAAACTCTTTTTTCCGTTTGGGAGCAGCATGTGTCCCTTGAGGAGGGGTGCCATTATCAAGCAGTTAAATCATTAGAGGCTGCTTAGGGGCTGGCAGGCAGTCTGCTGGGAAAGAGGAGGATTCATCCCTTTGTGGCAGTGACCTGAGTGTAGCAGCACCCCCTGCCTCAGGCTATCCCCCTAACCCCGCAGTTTCTGAAGATTGCTCTGATATGTTTGTCACTGAGAGGGGTGGGAGGTACCATCCCTTACAAGGGAAGCTAAAAGGGCCAGGAAAAGCCATGCTTCTGCATTGGCTTGAAGAACCTAATGGACTGCTTGATTTTTTTTTTTGAATTTTATTTTATTTATTTTTTTATACAGCAGGTTCTTATTAGTCATCCATTTTATACATATCAGTGCATACATGTCAATCCCAATCGCCCAATTCATCCCACCACCCGCGCCACTTTCCCCCTTGGTGTCCATATGTTTGTTCTCTACATCTCTGTCTCAATTTCTGCCCTGCAGACCGGTTCATCTGTACCATTTTTCTAGGTTCCACATATATGTGTTAATATACGATATTTGTTTTTCCCTTTCTGACTTACTTCACTCTGTATGACAGTCTCTAGGTCCATCCATGTCTCTACAAATGACCCAATTTCGTTCCTTTTTATGGCTGAGTAATATTCCATTGTATATATGTACCATATCTTTATCCATTCCTCTGACGATGGGCATCTAGGTTGCTTCCATGACCTGGCTGTTGTAAATAGTGCTGCAGTGAACATTGGGGTGCATGTGTCTTTTTGAATTATAAGGTTTTCTCTGGGTATATGCCCAGTAGTGGGATTGCTGGGTCATATGGTAATTCTATTTTTAGTTTTTTAAGGAACCTCCATACTGTTCTCCATAGTGGCTCTATCAATTTACATTCCCAACAACAGTGCAAGGGGTTTCCCTTTTCTCCACACCCTCTCCAGCATTTGTTGTTTGTAGATTTTCTGATGATGCCCATTCTAACTGGTGTGAGGTGATACCTCATTGTAGTTTTGATTTGCATTTCTCTAATAATTAGTGATGTTGAGCAGCTTTTCATGTGCCTCTTGGCCATCTGTATATCTTCTTTGGAGAAATCTCTATTTAGGTCTTCTGCCCATTTTTGGATTGGGTTGGTTGTTTTTTTAACATTGAGCTACATGAGCTGTTTATATATTTTGGACATTAATCCTTTGTCCGTTGATTCATTTGCAAATATTTTCTCACATTCTGAGGGTTGTCTTTTCGTCTTGTTTATGGTTTCCTTTGCTGTGCACAAGCTTTTAAGTTTCATTAGGTCCCATTTGTTTATTTTTGTTTTTATTTCCATTACTCTAGGAGGCGGATTAAAAAAGATCTTGCTGTGATTTATGTCATAGAGTGTTCTTCCTATGTTTTCCTCTAAGAGTGTTATAGTGTCTGGTCTTACATTTAGGTCTCTAATCCATTTTGAGTTTATTTCTGTGTACGGTGTTTGGGAGTCTTCTAATTTCATTCTTTTACATGTAGCTGTCCAGTTTTCCCAGCACCACTTATTGAAGACACTGTTTTTTCTCCATTGTATATTCTTGCCTCCTTTGTCATAGATTAGTTGACCATAGGTGTGTGGGTTTATCTCTGGGCTTTCTATCTTGTTCCATTGATCTATATTTCTGCTTTTGTTCCAGTACCATATTGTCTTGATTACTGTAGATTTGTAGTATAGTCTGAAGTCAGGGAGTCTGATACCTCCAGCTCCACTTTTTTCCCTCAAGATTGCTTTGGCTATTCAGAGTCTTTTGTGTCTTCATACACATTTTAAGATTTTTTTTTTTGTAGCTCTGTAAAAAGTGTCATTGGTATTTTGATAGGGATTGCATTGAATCTGTAGATTGCTTTGGGTAGTATAGTCATTTTCACAATATTGATTCTTTCAATCCAAAAACATGGTATATCTCTCCATCTGCCTGGTATCATCTTTAATTTCTTTCATCAGTGTCATATAGTTTTGTACATACAGGTCTTTTGTCTTCCTAGGTAGGTTCATTCCTAGGTATTTTATTCTTTTTGTTGCAATGGTAAATGGGAGTGTTTCCTTAATTTCTCTTTCATATTTTTCATCATTAGTATATAGGAATGCAAGAGATTTTTGTGCATTGATTTTGTATCCTGCAACTTCACCAAATTCATTGATTAGCTCTAGTAGTTTTCTGGTGGCATCTTTAGGATTCTTTATGTATATAGTATCATTACATCTGCAGTGACAGTTTTAATTCTTTTTCAATTTGTATCCTTTTATTTCTTTTTCTTCTCTTATTGCCATGGCTAGGACTTCCAAAACTATGTTGAATAATAGTGGCAACAGTGGACATCCTTGTCTTGTTCCTGATCTTAGAGGAAATGCTTTCAGTTTTTCACTGTTGAGAATGTTTGCTGTGGTTTTGTCATATATGGCCTTTATTATGTTGAAGTAGCTTCCCTCTATGCCCACTTTCTGGAGAGTTTTTATCATAAATGGGTGTTGAATTTTGTCAAAAGCTTTTTCTGCATCTACTAAGATGATTTTTATTCTTCAATTTGTTAATATGGTGTATCACATTGATTGATTTGCATATATTGAAGAATCCTTGCATCCCTGGGATAAATCCCACTTGATCATGCTGTATGATCTTTTTAGTGTGTTGTTGGATTCTGTTTGCTAGTATTTTATTGAAGCTTTTTGCATCTATATTCATCAGTGATATTGGTCTGTAATTTTCTTTTTTTGTAGTATCTTTGTCTGGTTTTGATATCAGGGTGATGGTGGCCTCATAGAATTAGTTTGAGAATGTTCCTACCTCGCAATTTTTTGGAAGAGTTTGAGAAGGATGGGTGTTAGCTCTTCTCTAAATGTTTGATAGAATTCACCTGTGAAGCCGTCTTGTCCTGTACTTTTGTTTGCTGGAAGATTTTTAATCACAGTTTCAATTTTATTACTTGTGATTGTTCTGATCATATTTTCTGTTTCTTCCTGGTTCAGTACTGGAAGGTTATACCTTTCTAAGAATTCATCCATTTCTTCCAGGTTGTCCATTTTATTGGCATAGAGTTGCTTGTAGTAGTCTCTTAGTATGCTTTGTATTTCTGTGGTGTCTGTTGTAATTTCTTTTTCATTTCTAATTTTATTGATTTGAGTCCTCTCCCTCTTTTTCTTGATGAGTCTGGCTAATGGTTTATCAATTTTGTTTATCTTCTCAAAGAACCAGCTTTTAGTATTATTGATGTTTGCCATTGTTTTCTTTGTTTCTATTTCACTTATTTCTGCTCTGATCTTTATGATTTCTTTCCTTCTGCTAACTTTGGGTTTTGTTTGTTCTTCTTTCTCTAGTTCCTTTAGGTGTAAGGTTAGATTGTTAAGATTTTTCTTGTTTCCTGAGGTGGGCTTGTATAGCTGTAAATTTCCCTCTTAGAAATGCTTTTGCTGCATCCCATAGGTTTTGGATCGTTGTGTTTTCACTGTCATTTTCTCATTTTTGATTTCCTCTTTGCTTTCTTCAGTGATACCTTGGTTATTTAGTAACGTATTGTTTAGCCTCCATGTGTTTGTGTTTTTTACATTTTTTCCCCTGTAATTCATTTCTAATCTCACAGTGTTGTGGTCAGAAAAGATGCTTGATGTGATTTCAGTTTTCTTAAATTTACTGAGGCTTTATTTGTGACCCAGGATGTGATCTGTCCTGGAGAATGTTCCATGCACACTTGAGAAGAAAGTGTAATCTGCTGCTTTTGGATGCAGTGTCCTATAAATATCAATTAAATCTATCTGGTCTGTTGTGTCATTTAAAGCTTCTGTTTCCTTATTAATTTTCTGTTTGTAAGATCTGTCCATTGGTGTAAGTGAGGTGCTAAAGTCCCCCACTATTATTGTGTTACTGTTGATTTCCTCTTTTATAGTTGTTATCAGTTGCCTTATGTATTGAGGTGCTCCTGTGTTGGGTGCATATATATTTATAATTGTTATATCTTCTTCTTGGATTGATCCCTTGATTATTATATAGTATTCTTCCTTGTCTCTTGTAAAATTCTTTATTTTAAAGTCTATTTTATCTGATATGAGTATTGCTACTCCAGCTTTCTTTTGATTTCCATTTGCATGGAATATCTCTTTCCATCCCCTCACTTTCAGTCTGTATGTGTCTCTAGGTGTGAAGTGGGTCTCTTGTAGACAGCATATTTATGGGTCTTGTTTTTGTATCCATTCAGCAAGCCTGTGTCTTTTGGTTGGAGCATTTAATCCACTCACATTTAAGATAATTATCGATATGTATGTTCCTGTGACCATTTTCTTAATTGTTTTGGACTTGTGTTTGTAGGTCCTTTTCTTCTCTTGTGTTTCCCACTTAGAGAAGTTCCTTTAGCATTTGTTGTAGAGCTGGTTTGGTGGTGCTGAATTCTCTTAGCTTTTGCTTGTCTGTAAAGCTTTTGATTTCTCCATCGAATCTGAATGAGATCCTTGTCGGGTAGAGTAATCTTGCTTGTAAGTTCTTCCCTTTCATCACTTTAAGTATATCATGCCACTTCCTTCTGACTTGTAGAGTTTCTGTTGAGAAATCAGCTGTTAACCTTATGGGAGTTCCCTTGTATGTTATTTGTTGTTTTTCCCTTGCTGCTTTCAGTAATTTTTCTTTGTCTTTAATTTTTGCCAGTTTGATTACTGTGTGTTTCGGCATGTTTCTCCTTGGGTTTATCCTGTATGGGACTCTGTGCGCTTCCTGGACTTGGATGGCTGTTTCCTTTCTCATGTTAGGGAAGTTTTCAACTATAATCTCTTCGAAGATTTTCTCGGGTCCTTTCTCTCTCTCTTCTCCTTCTGGGATCCCTATAATGAGAATGTTTTTGAGTTTAATGTTGTCCCAGAGGTCTCTTAGGCTGTCTTCGTTTCTTTTCATTCTTTTTTCTTTATTCTGTTCTGCAGCAGTGAATTGCACCATTCTGTCTTCCAGGTCACTTATCCATTCTCCTGCCTCACTTGTTCTGCTGTTGATTTCTTCTGGTGTATATTTCATTTCAGTTATTGTGTTGTTCATCTCTGTTTGTTTGTTCTTTAATTCCTCTAGATCTTTGTTAAACATTTCTTGTATGTTCTCGACCTTTGCCTCCATTCTTTTTCCGAGGTCCTGGGTCATCTTCACTATTGTTATTCTGAATTCTTTTTCTGGAAGGTTGCCTATCTCCACTTCACTTAGTTGTTTTTCTGGGGTTTTATCTTGTTCCTTCATCTGGTACATAGCCCTCTGTCTTTTCATCTTGTCTCTCTTCCTGTGAATGTGGTTATTGTTCCACAGGCTGCAGATTGTAGTTCTTCTTGCTTCTGCTTTCTGTACTCTGGTGGATGAGGCTATCTCGACTGGGTGTTTATTTATTTATTTTTTTAAGATGTTGGGGGTAGGAGTTTATTAATTATTTATTTTTGCTGTGTTGGGTCTTTGTTTCTGTGCGAGGGCTTTCTCTAGTTGTGGCAAGCGGGGGCCACTCTTCATCACGGTGCATGGGCCTCTCACTATCGCGGCCTCTCTTGTTGCGGAACACAGGCTCCAGACGCACAGGCTCAGTAGTTGTGGCTCACAGGCCTAGTTGCTCCACAGCATGTGGGATCCTCCCAGACCAGGGCTCGAACCCGTGTCCCCTGCATTAGCAGGCAGATTCTCAACCACTGCACCACCAGGGAAGCCCTCGACTGGTTGATTTTTAAGGACTGAGGATTGAGGAAGGAATTGTGTGTCTTCTATCTGCCACTGCCACCACAACAATAACAGCAGTAAGAACAGCTACATCCACAACACACCTCAACAACAACAATAGCTAATGCTTATGTAGAAGTTTCTAAGTTCCCAAACAGTCAGTCCTTATTCATTCACTGTTTATTGATCATCTGGCACATGCCATGCGTTGTGCTATAAGCACCGGGAGTAAAGCAGGAGCTAAGGCAGCTGTAGTCCTTCTCCTTATGGAGCTTGCAGTCTAGAGGAAAAGGTTAAATGGAGCGTCTGAGGAACCCAAATCTGGTCTCCAGAGATGTCAGCTCACCTTTGGAGGAATGAGCCTCAGCATGGTCCTCTCACTCCCAGCCTAGCTGGGGGATGTCAACTTATGTGAAAGCTCCACCCCTTCTCCTTCCCTTGCCTCTCAGACCCCGCCCTTAGGGAAGGGGTGTCTTTATTTAACCTCCATCTGGGTGTTGCTGCACATCACTTCAGAGGGACCAGGAGTGCCTGATAAAAACCTTAAGGTCATCGGTCATGAGACCTTCTGTTCTCTTTGCTGCCCTGACCTATTTTAGGGAAAAGCCCTAAACATGGAGAGGGAGGCTGGAAAGACACAGGCTGAAAGAAAAATTTGCCTCTTTCTTTCTCATCCCTCATGGTTTTCTCCTTCTTTGTCTTTTGTGTTATCTATTTTATGATTTTATTTTTCATTTTAATGCTATGGGTGGGCTTTTAAACCAGAGCCAGAAGCACACAGGCATCATATTGTGAAAATAATGAGAAGGCAGGTGGAGGACAGAGCTGTGAGTAAAGCAGAGTGCTGGGAGGAATCAGCATTGACTGTGCCATGCTCATGGGGCTAATGGGCCTGCAGAAGAAACGAGAACAGTGCAACCATAAGTACAGATTAGAATTGAATACAGAATTAGAATTAAAAGACGTGCAGCGGCAGCAGGAATGCAATGCGCTCATTACATTCTGTCTGTGCCTCTCTTAGAGTCTGCTTGCAGACACCAGGCCTCCACTCTCCTCCCCAGATCCTGTTCTCAGTCAGAAAGTCTTCATCACAAATCCTCACTTCTTCGATTCCCATCTGGATTAACACAGGAGGCGTTGTCCTTTTTCATCATTTTCCTTCTTCCATGACCTTTCCTTTTACTGTTTTCCTCCTGTATTAATTAGGAATGCCTCCAGCTAAAAGTGGTAGAAAAATCAAAGAATGGTAGTTTAGACAAGTAGGGATGCTTTTTTCTTTCGTACCCCTGAGTTCCAAGCTTTGCAGTCCAGGGCTGCTACCACAGTCCAACAATGCCACTAGGGAATACATGTTTTTTCAGCCCATCATCCATAGCATGTTGAGGTTTATCCTCTAGTTTTCTGCCTCATGCTCGCAGTGTGGCTCCTGACATCCAGGCATCATGCCCTCATTCCAGGCTGGAGGAAGGAAGGAGGACAAAGAACTTTCTCTGAATGAGGCATTAGCAGTCCTCCACAGCAAACCTCTCATGTCTTATGAGCCCACCTGTTCATCCTAAGACCAGTAATTGGAGGCAGGGTTGCAGTTACTCTGCCTGGTTTGCACCAATCATGCTTCATCTTCTGGGGGTGGGTGTAGGTAGGGGCCTACTTGCTCTGAGAACAAGGGCCCTCCACCCCTACCTGAACAAACCAGGGTTCTGTTATCAGGGAAGAAGGGAAGCAATGGCTCTTGGACAACACCTGACACCCTTCTTTTTTGAGGCCCTCCTTTTGCCTAGCTTTGGTGCCCTCGAGTCTCTTAATTTGGGGATCGGTGTGGGAAGGGGTGTCTGTTTATGCAAATATTTTTGATGTCCAAAAGAAGCTCATGTGCAGTTTCTGACATACCGTTGCACTTTGGAATTTTCAGAGCCCTGCCCTAGTCTCTGGATTACAGTTCTAGTTTTGGAAGCTTTTCTAGGCTTGTTTTTCCAAAAGAAACCATTTGGTTAAACTGAGCCCATTTGCCTGAATGAATATCACTCGATGTCTTGCAGCTTAAGAACGCAGGTAGTTCTTCGTTCTTTCTCCTAGCAGGAAGTGATAAAGCATCTGCTTGTGTAGAGAAGCATTGAGAATCTGTGTGTCCCTCATCAGGATAACCAGGCTGCAGCTAGCAATTGGCAATGACCATTGTGCGTTTCATAGCAAGAGGAAGAGGATACAATGTTTTCCCCCAAGAAATCTGGGAATCCTTATTTTCCATCCATACTGAAGAGTTCTAGTGCAGAATTCCCTTCACCCCGACTTGTTCCTCTGCCCCTCTCTACTCTAGCAATAAGTGGGAAGATATGATGGAAGGGAATGAACCCTTTACCTCAGAGGAAAAACATCAACATTTTATTTGGTTTGGAAGCCAGAGCAGAGGGTGAGAAGCTGACCAGGATTGCCAGGAAGTAATGTAAGTAGTTTTGGAACCCTTACCTCGATCTCTACAAAAGCACATGTTGCCCCTGGATGTATGTGGTGCATCCTCCTCTCATCAAATTGAGTTTTCAGAGGGGCTGTTTCCTCATGTTACTCCCTGTGAGAATTATCTAATTTAGCCGGCTTCCCACAGGAACTGATGGCATCTGGTGATTGTTTACTTCTCAGTCTTGATGTAGAATGGCGCAGGAGTGTCTGAGGAAACAACATTTTTGGACAGACCAAGATGCCATGGGAGGAAACACACACACATGTCGGTGGGCATCCATCCCAAGCCCACGAGCTTTCTCCAGGTGGAAGGCAGTCACGCCACAGTCCAATAAATTGTTGCACGTTAGGTTTTGGCATTTTCACTGTTCGTTCCCAAGAGCTTGCATTAGGCATTAAATAATAATAGTGAGGAAATTCAATTAGAAACTATTTCAGAGCTCTTAGAGAAGGTAATGACTATAAATAAGAAAGGGAATAAGGCTTATCACCTGCTGAATGTACATTGCATAAATAGCTTGTTTTGCTTAAACATTAGTTAAGCAACATTAAATTTAAAGGGCGTTTCCGTTAGCCAAAGGTATGTGTTGGGTGATAGAGTGATTACTGCAAATTTGACCAGATTTTCTGTCGGAGTAAGAGAAAATCTGGCCAGGGTATGGCTGACAGGTTGATCACAAATTTCTAATGTCCATCAAAAGTGGACTTACAACTTTATAATGAAGGCCTGCCTTTAACTATGTAATACTATTCTTATCCCATTTTACAGGTAATGAAAGTTTACAGGGAAATGAAATTTTAAGCTTCTCCATATAATAAGTTATCACAGGAAGTGCTTTCCCATAGACTCTGAAGATAAGAAAGCTCTTCTTTTAGCTGTAACTCCTTAATTTTCTACTTCTTGCAAATAACCATTTAGTTAATTAACTTAAGGGACCACCATTAACCAATTCATTACTTAAAGTCTAATAGTCCTTTTATTATCAAGCATAATCACTTCTTTATTTACATTGAGCTGTATTTAGTTTATTGCTTCTAGCATTGCCCGAGAGAGGAGGATAGATATTTTGTCGTCAGGCTTATGCGGTAGAGTGTAATTTTAATATCATGGGGTTTAAAGTTAAAAAAAAAAAAAAAGTTTGGATATAAACTCAGCTTCCTCATTAACTAGCCTGGCCACCTTTCTCAAATGACTAGAGCCTCTGAAAGCCTCAGTTTCTTTTTCTGAAAAATAGGTTATCTATTCTGCTTACACGTGTCAGTGACGCGAGGAAAGATGATCTTTCCGCAGCCATTCTGCCCTGTCTGGTGTTCACCTTGTAGAATGTTTTGTGTGAATTGGGCTAAATAAAGCCCTTAAATGTTGCTATTTAATCGGTTTAATCGGCATTCCACCATCAACCTGTTACTCTTTGCTCTCTGCATAACTTCCTAGGGGATCTCCTTCACTTGCATCACGGGGTCAACTTTTGTCTGTCCAGCTGACTTCAGGTTTTATTCCCATAGCCGGCATTTCCCATGAGCCTCGGACACACAGATCTGCCTGCTGGCCTGACATTTCTAACTAGATATTTCACAGTCAGCTCAAAAGAGAATTCTCATCACCAGATATCTGAGAACGCTCCATAGCTGAATGTCATTTCTTAAGACTAAATCAGTAAGTATGCGTGGAGGAGAGATGGGAGACAAAGGAGAGAACAAAGGCAAAAGCCAGATTGTGGAGGACCTTATGTGCCGGCAGGAAATGCTCATTTTGATTCTGAGGGCAAGGAAAGGGTCTTTCAGCGGAAGGCCTCTTAGCAAGTAGGTAACATGGTCACATTCAAAACCTCAGCGTCGGGAGGGCCTTCTTCATAAGCTGGTAAAATTTTCTTTTACAAAGTAACAGATACCCCAGCATTTCTCAGCTTGCCCAAGGTCACTCAGCAGGCAGATGGCAAACACCAGACTGGCATCCTATGGTCCTGAGATACAGGTCTGTGGGTTTGCCTTGGAGAAAAAGAGAATTTTAGTTGTCTATTTTCATACATTTTTACACGGCAGCTTTGTTTTTTTTTTTTTTTTGAAAAGGAAAAAATTTGGAAGGGCTTTATTTTGGCGACATTATTTTGCCCATTTTATAGATATGGGTTTTCGGGCTTGAGGAGGTAGGACTTTTTTTTTTTTTTGCATATAAAGTTTTCTTTCAAAACATCTGATCCCAAGAATGTCTTCCACAATAAGTGATTGACAGTCATCAATAGGATATTCTGCGGTGACGTTTTCCACAAGGTACCCCCCCAGTGAATGGCAGACCTGTCCCTTAATGAACTCAAATCTCTTAATTTTAACTCCTATGCATTTTCCATGATACCACACTGAGGTAAGTTCCTGCTTTTCTGTTCTTGTATGCAGCTAGGACTGTACAGAGGCTTGTAGACTCAATGGAAGTTACACACAGAGATAGAGGTATCAAGTAAAAAAGGCAAACTGGGAGATGCAGGATGTCCACAGGATGCTTTATCATGATGACTTCTTTGTGGCTTCAGCCCAGTCAGCAGCCTTACAGAGTCCGAACCCTGGTTCTGATCACCAACCAGTCTTGGTCAGTACATCCAGAGTGGCTTCATCTTCCAGGCATGAACCCACATTAGTTAAGCTCCAAGAGACTGATGTATAAAACCATAATGTCAATTTACTAAAGTACAGTAAAAAATAGACTCTCAGATACACCTAAGGTTGCCTGTTGGCATGTCTTACACTTTAACTGTACTTTCTTTTTCTGTAGAGAAGCTAAATTTTAATCAAAAAGTTGGTTGGTGAACTTGGAATTCAAAAAAAGGGGTTTAGGTCATCTTGAGCAGTTTTCCTCAGCTGAGATAGCTTGCTGCTGCTATCTTTCTGAACCTTGTCAATAGCGCCAGAATACTAAGTCTGCTCATCAAGATGCTATCTCCTGTGGAGACAGAAAGCCCATCAGCGCCGGCTTTGCTCACTGTCCCTTCACTCCCTCCATCTTCCATTGCTGACCAGCTCCCTTTCTGATCGACACATCATTTCTTTAGATACATTGATACTCTCCATAATATTATCATGGAGTTTATTAGACTGGGAAACATTCTATTCCTTTGATCTACTTTGTCTATCTCTGCACTGAGCCTTTGTGTGTTAGTTTATAGTTGTTTTCTCACGAATAGTCTGATTTCCATTATATCTATGTTTATCAGGAGCCCTCTGCTTTTGGCCCTTTTTCTATAGACTCTATAGGGTATGGTGCCGGGCACAGTGTTTTCTTTTATAGTATATGCTGAAAGAATCAATTTTTCCATCTTTATTGTCATCCAGAGTAACAGGGACACTTAGTAGCTCCTTTTTGCATCTCAACAATTGATTCTTTTTTGCTTAGATTAAAACGTATTTGTTTTCCAAGAGTGTGTATGTTAGAATGAAAGTAGCAGGAGTTATTGAGTCAATTGGAACTGGGTTCAGAATGTAGTTCCAAGATTTCCTCAACCTCTCTGAACCTGTTTCTTCCCTGTAAAGATTGATATAACTACCTTATGGGGATTATAAGGCTTAAGCAAGATTAAGTACACTAATTTATTTAATATACATAGTAAGAACTCAGTCAATGCTAGTTTATTCCCACTTAAACTTGGATACTGATTTTTGAAAGGGGGATAATTGCATTCTGGAAAAGGAAGGGTATTGATATGCTCTGATTCTGGCAGCTCAAACTATAGGCCATGGCATGTTAGAGAAAAATGAAAGGGTGCCCAAGGCTCATTAGATTAAAATGCTGCCAGTGTCCTCTAAGCTGTAAGCTTATTTTTGCCCACATTTCTGAAGGTTGGTTTCTAATGGGGTCAGAAATGACATAGGTTGATGGCATCGTCTCTGTGCCACAGGATTCCCAGGACACGCAGTCATATTATGTTGGGTTGCTCTAAGTGAGAACACACAGAGACCTTTATAAATCTCACAAAGGCATGCTCTTTGCCTGGAGCATGTAACTCTGTGTGTGTTGACCTTTAGTCGGACAAGTTCTTACAATGGAGCTACTCTGGGGACGAAACCTCATGACTTTATTTTAAGAAGATAACACTGTTGATTGACTTTACAAACCCACTCTGGGTGTCTTGGTTTGTCAAAGTGGGAGCCTTTGAATACACAGGAAATTCATAACACCCTAAGTAATTGTACAAGATAACCTTATCTAAAAGAACCGAGTGAGTCCTTTCTATTTAAGGAAAGTGGGAAACATGAACTAAATAGGGAATTCTGCAGTAGAGCTGCTGGACCACTCATGGGTGTGCTTACTTTTACTTGTGCAGGGTGCTTGCACAACCCCATCACATTTGCTCTCCGTACCCTGTTCGTACTCTGTAGCTTAGTGAAGAAGGGGCTTGGGGGAGCACATTTTCTGAGAGTAATGCCTTTTCAACACATTTTCCAAGTAATTTGTTGAGCGATTGCTGTTAAGACTATGATGAAAAGATAATTGAAGAAGGCAGACCGTGACACACTTGTCAAGGTAGGTAAATCCTGACCCCCTCTCCCTTGTCGTGATCCTTGGATGTTAAAATCTGGTTATGTCTCTGTTTATAAGGAATATGTGGGTGGACAGGGCAGGTGTAGGCAGTCCATTTTAGAGAAGAGGAAGGCCAAGTGTCAGGGATGATGTTACGTGAGTTGGCAAGGCACCAAAACTCATAAATGGCAGAGCCAGAACTAGGGGTTGAGAGTCTAATGTCCTGCATTCCACCATGACCTCTCTGGCCAGTGTTGTGTGTGAACTTCAGAGGCCAACAGATGAGCTCAAATCCTTATGTAAATTTCATCCATTTTCTTAACCCCCCCTAAGCCTCACTTATCTGTGATGTGGGTGTCATAAATCTACTTTTTATGTATATGGAGTGAAATAACATATGCAAGTGAGGTATCCAGTAATTGTTAGTTCCTTTGCCTTCACCTTTCCTCACCAAGGAAGTAACCAAGGTGCAGTGAGCTTTAGTGACCTGATGAGGCCATGTGGCTGTATATAGTAAGAGAGAAGATCAAGAATTCAACAAGATTTTTCTGACCCCAATTTTATATACTGTGGTGGTTATAGAGCCTAGTCCATGAGTTTCTTTCACTTTGTTCCTGGAGAAGTTGATTTCCATTTTCCAAATTCCTCCTAATTTGAACTTAGAGCCTCTGCTTTTCTCCTTCCAGTCTGAGAACTTGCAGGTTCTTTTATGATGAGTTCCAACGAGAATATGGCGTTGCACCCAGGCTTAATTGTAGTTTTGAGAGCTTCTTTACTTCTACACGATAACCACCATTTTAGCTGCAACTTCTCAGTCATCCCCTGAAACACCATTCTCATACTGTCACCCTCTCCTAATTTCCAGGCTGTTTCTCCTTCAGCTCAGAGATCTGTTCTGCCTCCTTTAGTTTCCCTGCTTATACATTCCCCTCTCTTCTCCCTATACCTTGTCCTGCACGTTGTGGGACTTTCTCCCAGTCTGTTTTGGGGTCAGGCACTTTTCTATTATAAATGTACTTATTCAAGTACTTTCATTTTCCACAGTAAGAAAGCCTCTGGGTATGAGGGAAATGACTGATAAAGCCCACACTCTGGGGGAAATGTGATTGAAGGGTATTATACATCTTATCTTTCCCTCTCACTCTTTTCTATTTAATTCCATAAAGGCTGAGGACTTTAAAAGCTTCGGTGGGGCTTCCCTGGTGGCGCAGTGGTTGAGAGTCCGCCTGCCGATGCAGGGGACGTGGGTTCGTGCCCCAGCCTGGGAAGATCCCACATGCCGCGGAGCGACTGGGCCCGTGAGCCATGGCCGCTGAGCCTGTGCGTCCGGAGCCGGTGCTCTGCAACGGGAGAGGCCACAACAGTGAGAGGCCTGCGAACCGCAAAAAAAAAAAAAAAAAAAAAAGCTTAGGTGGCTTCTTCTCCTCTGTGAAGACCAGAGTTCCCAGAGCTCAAGGAACCAGCACTGACCCTTCCTCCAGTTTCTGTTGATAGCTCATTACTCAAGAACCCCAGAGGAGCAGTTTTCCGGAATCTTACCATCACAGTTTCACTATATTGAATATATATTAAGCTGACATTAAGAGTGACAGGCATAATTCCTACCAAGGTGGGGAGGCCATTTTGTCGTGCAGCTTAGCCTGAGGAGAGAAAGTAAAAGCTGTTAGGCCCTCTGAAGTCTCTAAAACAAATCCTCGGCTTTGCCTATGCCGCCGGTTATGCTCTTGTCTTTTTTTTATTATTATTTTTTGTAATACATTCTTTACAGTTTCACAATTACTGTCTACACTGTGGTCTCTGTGACCCGGAAGACCCTACAAACAGGGATTCGGAGAATGCTTGAGTTACTTTGGTGGGTTTAAGGTGTTAAAGGGAAGTCACCTGCTCTCCATGGCATCCCTGGTGTTCTGAGCAAAGGAAGTGGAGCGTATGTTTCACCTGGGGATAAAGTCACTTTCAGCTAATTAAAGTTGCCCCCAGTGTGGTGATGCACATTTGGGGATAGACTGGCTCCGGGGGTGAGTCCAGCTGCTGCCTTTCTCATGTTTTTCCCTCCTGGTGCCACCGCCTTCTTCACCCCCTTAATTCATGTAGACCATGTCTCCTGTCACTCTGTTTTTACAACCAGTGCTAGTCTAAAATCACAGTTATTAGACCACATTAAGCTCCTGAAAGTGGGTGAATTGGCTGTGAGTGTCTCATTAAGTCCTGGACAGAAGTGGTCCTGCCATCCCTCTCCTCTAATTAAGGGATTTTTGCTCTCCCTCCACTCCTGGCTGCTTCCTGGGGAATGTGCACCTGCCCTGGGGGGATGGAAGTGGGGAGTGAGTGAGGAGAGTGCCATGGAAGCTTTTCCATGATTGAGGACCTCGCCCAAAAGTGTGGCCCCCTGAAGCCACAGCAGCACTGGGGAACTTGTTAGAAATGCAGAACCTGGGCCCCACCCGAGACCTATTCAGTTGTGTTTTGCAGTTTAATAAGGCCAGTAGATGATTCATAAACACCTTAAAGTTTGGGAAGCGCTGGGCAGGAAATAGATAGATGGGTGTTATGGGCTGACTGTTGGCGTCCCTCCAGAACTCATCTGTTAAATCCTAACCCGCAGTACTAGGAGGTCTGGCCTTTGGGTGGTGACTGGGTCATGAAGGGGGAGCACTCATGAATGGGATTCGTGTCCTTACAGAAAAGGTGGTAGAGAGCTCCCTTGCCCCTCTGCCATGTGAGGACACAGCCAGAAGACAGCTGTCTGAACCAGGAAGCAGGCTCTCACCAGACACAATCTGTTGGCACCTTGATCTTGGACTTCCCAGTCTATAGAACTGTGAAAAATAAGTGTTTGTTGTTTAAGCCACCCAGTCTACAGTATTTTTGTTACAGTAGTCAAAATGAACTAAGATAATGGGTGAATTCCAGGACTTGCACTGGGAGAATCCTGGGTATTAAGAAAACTGTGAGCTACTCTATAGAAAGAATTCATCTCTGTAGAAACTGAAGTCTCCAGTGGCAAATAACCAGTGGGTATGCATGACATTCCTTAGCAACTGTGTGTGTGTGTGCGTGCGCGCGTGCACACGCATACTTGCATGTGTGCACGTGTTTTGGCCTTGTGAAAGGATGAGAATAATAATGCCATTGGACGAATATTTATTTAGAGCCCCAAGCATTGGAGGTAGATTCGAGTATAAGGCAAACCTGGTACCCCTCTTGAGGAATTTACAGGGAAGGTGTATACTGAATAAATATCCCTGAGCGGGGCTCTGTGGGGATTCTTAAGCACTGAGCTCACCTCTTGGAAGAAGAGATGTTAAGCTGAGACTTGACGTACGGACAAATGTAGGGGTTGGGAGGGTGTGCCAGGTGTAAGAGGCAGAGGAAGCAGTGGGCAAAGGCACAGAGACTGTCCTCAGGTCCAGTGCAGATTGGCTGGAACGTGGGGCCCGGTTGGGGGAGTGTGAGATGAGGCTGGAGTGGCGGGCCAAGGTCACTTTATACAGGGGTTTATAAACCTGGTCATTTAGAGCTTTACTGTAAGGATGTTGGGAAGTTGTTGAGGGGTTTGTAACAGAATTTTGAGCAGGAGGTGGGCAGTGAGAGAATGTCCTGACCGTCGTCCACAGGCTGGACATTGACTCAGCATTCAAGGAGGTCCAGCCCTCCCGGGCTGCGGGGATTGGTGCAGGCACTGTGCAGCTTTCAGGGAGACAGTGTTCCTCTGACTACGCTATGAGATACAGTGACCCCAGCCATCAATTCAGAAACAACATGTTCACACATCCCTCTCTCCTTGAGTGGTGGGAAATTGAGGAGAAACGGGAGGTGGGAGTTTTGGTGATGGTGGTGGAACAAACTGCCTCCAAATCCAGCTGACCGTAATAACATGGAAGGGTTCCCATTCGCACTCAACAAATAAGAAATGAGTTACAGACGCTCTTCTAGGTACCTGGGATGTGACAGTGAGCAAAACAGAAAAAACAAAAATTCTGTGGAGCTTGTATTTGGGGTTGGGGTGGGGAGCAATATCGATTTCTGCTGTGAACTCTTAATTTTGTGGACCCTGAAACTGCTTGGGTTTGGGGCAATTTAGAGATTCTCCTCTCTTCCTTTGCGGTTTAAGCTGTTGCCACCTTTACAGTAAGACAAGTTACCTGAAAAGGCTTTTAAGAAAGTTAAATATATTTTCTCCTGCCCTGTGGATATAACAGTGTGTGTGGGGGGGTGGGGGGGTGGGGGGGCGGTTCTCAGTGAATAACGATGATAATGGCAGCTAGAATTTGAATGTTTACTCTGTGCCAGACAGGGGTCTAAGTATCATACATGATCAGTTCAGCCATCCTCACAAAACTTATCTGAAAGGAATTATCAGCATCTTACAGGTGAGGAAACTGATGCTCAGAAGGGTGTGTGACCCATGTAGGCTGTAATTGGCAGAGCTGAGATCCAAATAAGAGACATTCAGCACTGATGGTGTGACAGTGATCCATTCCCTAGAGGAAGTCAGAAAAACTTTTCAGAAATTGAGTGATCTAGTTATGTCACCTCATCGCTCACCAACCACCTTCCTTGGCTGTCCAAGGCTCACAGAATAAGATGTACCTATGGTGGGCCTGTGAGGCCCTGCAGCAGTTGGCCCCTGCTTCTCTCTTCAGCCCTGGTCCTGGGCATTCCCCCACCCACTCTCCTCCGGGCCACACAGACCGCCTTCTTTCAGTCCCCAGTTCTTGCCCTGCTCCTTTGCCCACAGGGGCTTTGCACGTGCTATTCCCAACGCCTAACATTACTTCTTCACTCTTTTCATTTCTGTGCGTTTTCTCTAACACCAACTAAGATCTCATATTGAAAGTCATTTGCTTTGGGAAGCCATCTCTAACTTACCTCACTAGATCAAATCCCCCTAGTATAGGTTCTGTTAATTCCACCTACCTCTCCATGGCAACACTTAGGAAAGTCATAATCTTCTACTTATTAGTGCAATGATCCTCAGCATATCTTTACATCAGCAGCGTCAGCACTAACTGGGAACTTGTTAGAAGTGCAGATTCTTCCACTCACCCCAGACCTACTGAACCAGAGACTCTGGGGATGGGGCCCCGTAACCCGCATTTTACTAACTGTCTGGATAATTCCAGCACACACGCGTCTAGAACCACTGCTTCAGCGTCGTTCCTCAATTGACGTCTTTATGAGGAGCCTCATAGGCTCTTGATTCCATCAAAGCAGAGCCTGAGTTGTGACTGTGTTTCTTCACTTTCTGTCTGGCACACATTAGATATTCAGTTAACAGTTTAGTGGATAAATGAATGAGCTCATTTGATTTTTGTACCAACTTTTAAAAGAGGTATTATTTTCAATTTTACAGATAAAATACTGAAGCTTTGGAATTCTAGTGGCTGCTAGGCATGTCCAGTGAATTTACAGGTTTTCCCTTTGGAGGAACTATCAAAGATGTGACAGCTTTAGGTACAAAACTTCTTTGAGTAGACTCCGTTGATATTTAAGGGATCCAGTAGGGGAAACGTGATAGTGCCCACCTGAAATAAACCTGCTTTGCTCCCTTCCTTACTCAAGTGTTTATTGAGTACAGTATACTAGGTGCTGGTGGGGTTACCCAAATGAGCACTGTCCTCAAAGAGCTTCTGTTGTCCATACGTCTACCTGTCTATGGTTTGTGTGTGTGTACATTCTGTATGCATGCACGTTTTTATAATAAACTGCTAGGTAGACAGGGATGTATTCTAGAGAACGATAATCAGATGAGAACAAAACACTTCCAATTGAAAAATATAGGTTGCTTTATGGATTTGCATGATGTCTTTGGACATGGAAATTATGAGAGAGATTTCTCACAAGGCTGCTTGTAGCAACTAAAATAATATTAGGAGTATTCTATTTCCCATTGAATTATTTGCCCAAAGCCATTGGCTACCCCGGGTAATATTTATGCATTTTGTGTGGGAACTGTCATATTCAAGGGAAACTGTTTCCACATTTAACAGTTCAAAATGCTCAGACGTAGAATGCAGGTTTGGCTGTGTTTGCTCGTCTAAATCATTTATGCCATTTCTCTCTCACTCCCACTTTTAAAACTTGCCTTTGTTAAAAAAATAAAAATAAAACAGCTGTACTTGGCAGCTGGACTCATGGCATTGAGGAACTGGGGAGTTTGCACAATTAACAGCTATATATAGATACCAGCTCCAGGATGAGAATGTTTAACGGCGTGCCACTGTTTAACTCTGGTCCGTGCGATAGACTTATTAAAATCTTATTTACACTTCTTCTAAGTTCCTACAGCTCCTGTTTTTCTTCCTTAATTTTTCATTTGGTGGGTTGTCAGATTTGGTGGAAGGGAAAGCTGATGCTGTTTAAGTGTTTAACAGACTGTTTTCTCTTTCCAGCTGGTGTCTGTTATGTTTCGTATTCACTCTGCGTTTGAAAATTAGCTTTGCTGTGTCAGCCAAAACTGTTGCTACGTTTTTGAACATGCTCCCATTCTACCTTTTTAAAAATATATATACTTACCTGAATTTTAAGGCTGATGGTCCAGATTTTCATAATGATGATTAAAACAGGGTTTTGTGTAGCTAAGTTCATCAACAAACATCATGTACTTCCAGTGTGCTGGGCAAAGCTAGGCATCAGGAAAGGCTTGGTGTCTGTCTTCAAAATACTGAAACTCTTAGTTTCACAAAGGAGGCACAAAGGATCATTGCTAAATAATGTGATACACGGAATGGAATTTTAAATGCTATATAGTATCCTGGGTTGGATCCTGGAACAGAAGGAGGCCATTAGTGGAAAACTGGTGAAATCTGGATAAAATCTGAAGTTTAGTTAGTGGTAATGGGCCAATGTTAGTCTCTCAGGTTTGGCAAGTGCACCATGGTTACGTAAGATGCTAACATTAGGCAAAAGAGGGTGAAGGGCATGTGGGAACTGGCTGTGCTAGATTCGTAAGTTTTCTGTAAATCTAAAATTATTCCAAAATAAAATGTTTATTTTTAAATGAAAGTGCTAGGATTTTAGTAGGAACTTAATTGAAAATTCCTATGATATTTGTGGGAAATAGTTGTTTTCAGGAAAGCACCGTATTCTTGCTTCCTCTTCCCTGAGTCTTAGAAGATGTGTGAGGAATTGACTGACCATCGGGGAATGAACTGGCTTTTTGTGGATCAGGGCTGTGCAAAATGACCATGGTCTTGTGAAGCAGCACTAAGGCTTGACTTCATGACCCTGGCGCCTGTTTGCCACTTTGTAATTTTGTAATCTCAGTTCAGTTAATCCATCTGAGCCTTGGGTTTTTCATCTGTATAATGAACATACTGTTTTGCTTGTGCAGGTAATGGGACTACTCTGCATAGTGAATTTCAAATGAAGTAGCGCCTTGAAAGTGCTCTCATTATTGTGCTCTGGAAATGTGGGAAAGGTACTGGAAAACCATCCAGCCATGGCACAGGTGACTAATGACAGCCGAGAGCGGTGCTTCCCAGACTTGCGCCTTCAACAACCCGAAAGCTGATTCTTTATCGAAGAGAGACAAGGCCTTCCTTGGAAAAATGACCTTGGGAAAAATGTGCGCTTTATTCTCTTCTGGTGGATGGCCCAAGCACTGCAGGCTCTTCTTGGCCTTTGGTGTGCCAGCAAAGGGCAGCTCCGGATAGGATGGCAATCTTATGCATTTCAGTAGCTCTGCTCTGTAATTTCCACCTTGGGGCAGCTCCATGCTTTTTTTTTTTTTCTTCTTATGGTGCCTCAAATGGTCTCATGACAGCGCTGTACTGTTAAATGTGTCATTTTCTGAGAATGCTCCAATGCTTCCCCCCTTATACCTCCAGGGTTGACTTCGTCACTCCATCCCTTTCTGCTTTATTTCAGCATACTTAGCATAAAGCCTATAGCAGTGGGACGCAAAACCTTAGCTTAGCTGCATTGTGGTCTGAGCAGCATCCTTCACAAAGAGGGATAGCCCTGGATTTTCCCTTCAGGAGAAACCCATCCTAATATTCAGTTTTGTCTTCTTTCATTTTGCTTTCTGTGTAGCAGCAAAGCAGCAGTGCCGGCACAGAAATGAGGAACTTTTCATCCATTCATTCACTCCCCACCCCCCAGCTTTGAATTTCCTCAGCTGGGTACAGGAGCAAAGACATTCTCCCTCAACTTCACCTGCACCACAGGTACACTTCGAGGACCTGTTCCACCAGAGCGGGCGTCAGGCACTTGAGAGTCTGAGGGCTGCTGCCTGGGGAGACAGGGGCAATGCATAAACATTCTCGCAATGTAAGGCAGATGTAAATCAGTGCCCACTTGGTGTTACTACCAATTGGTGATATAGCTAATAATAATAATAATAAAACCATTAAATAAGTTCTTACTGTGAGCTGACTTCTGACTAGGTGCTTTACATGCACTATCTGATTTGCTATTCCCAATAATACTGCAGGATATTACTCTTAGGAGTATTTTTACAAATGAGGAAACTGGGGCTCAGATAAATAAATTACCCAAATATAACCTTAAGGTTATAGGAAGCAGATGAGAAAATAATTTTGGTTATGCAAATACATAGCTGCACACTGACACACTACTTTTACTACTTCATATCACACATCACTCATTTTTTTCCCTCTGGGGATTCTGGAATTGACCTCACATTGCTTCTTAACCCTGACTCTAGGCAGTCATCGTTTATTGATTAGGGTTGATCAGTCCTGTTTTCCATCCAGTAAATAAATGTTTGTCGAAAGAAAGGAGGATACAAATCTCTGGGCTGAGGCAGTCAAGGGAAAGCTTCACAGAGGAGTAGAAATTCAGCTCAGTCTTGAAAGGAAGTTGCAGGGCCTGGATAAGCAGTGAGCTATGATAGTAGCTTAATTTTTGAGTGCTTACTGGCCATCAGCTCTTGCCCAGGACTGCTGTGAATTCATGTAAAACCCATGGCATTTCTAGGAGATACATACCATTGGTATCCCCATTTCACAGAGGAGAAATAGAGTACAGAAAGGTTAAGTGGCTTGTGCAAGATCACACAGGCCATTGAAAGCAGGGCCAGGATTGTAACCCAGGTGGTGTGGATCTAGAGCCTGCACTCTTAGTATAGCATCCTGTCGTAAGTGGGCAGAAATATCTGATCACTGGTGTATCCTAAGTGTCTGGCACATAGTAGGCACTTGCTCTATAGTGAATGGATGAACACCTTTTTCCTTTGGTCAGATAAAAGATGAAAGGTGTTCCAGGTAGGGTGGGGGGAATAGCAAAAGCAATGACACAGAAGGGGAAATACCAATGATGTGCTAGCGATGAATGGGTTTCTGTGTAGCACAGGGATTGAACGTACATTTGGCAAGGCCGACTTTAGCCAGCCTAAGGCGTTTGGTCTTTGTTTGGTTTGCTTGTCATCAAGGTCATCGCTTTGTGCCTGTCCAGGTTTGCACAAATCATCTCTGCTATTTTACGGTTCCATATGGTGAAGATTACCTAACGGTGACTCGCAGCAGTCTAAATAAAAAACCGTCCTCAAGTTTTTCTCATAAGCACTTTGAGTAGTGGGTCAAGAGTAAACGGATGACATGTTTGTGGAAATGGAAATGGTTATAATTTTCCGAGGAGAATGTCAGCATGAAGAAGTGGGAGATATCATGGCCTGGAAAAGAGTAGGTGAAATACCTGGTTCTAACAAGGTCTTGGTTATTGACCTCTATTTCCTTTGCTTTTCAAAGTTCTAGTAACCAAACAGAGCAGTTTAGGTCACTTTTAATAGAGTATTTGGAATTTTCTGAGCAACTCGTATTTTATGTAAATTGAAGGTATTCCAATGCATTTTATTATGTGATTACCCTAGAATGCCATATCTGGGTCTGGGGAAAGTTAATCATCAAAAACAATCTTCACTGAGATTTCAGCTGCAGGAAAAGAAAGAAATGAACCCAAATCCCTCACCGTCATTCTTCTCCCTCCTGACCATTTACAGTGTGTCTTTCTTCTTAAGTCCCTGGATATCCTGAGAAAAATCCTCTGTCTGAGAAAATGGAAATTAATCCAGGTAGTATTTGGATTCTTGCTGATAATAAAGTCAAGAAAAATGATTCCTGGGTACCAATAGGCTGAGAGTGTGAAAGTCAAAACCCATTTAAAAAAAACCAGGGGGAATTGTCTGTGAAATAAAGCGGCTTTGTGAATGCGTGGGTGGCTTCGATTTCCGGGTGGATTGTGCAGTCAGTCAGTCTCTCTGAAGATAATTTAGCTTGTTTAACTCAATGACATTTTCACTCATCATTCTTTTATTTCTCATCTCAGGCAGAGTAGACAGTATCAGTTCTGAACAAAACTGAGGTTGGACTTTTACTCTGCTGTGTTCTCCCATCTATAAACTCTTATCAGGGTTATAAAACTGGGAATGAAATCTAGCAGTTGGAAAAAAAAATCATTTCACTAATGAAAGTCTGTGGCTGGTGTAAAATACACATTGGGGCCTCATCTGAAGAATTAACCAAGGATTAAGGAAAAGCTGCTCTTTGTGGGAACTAATCTCAGGAATATCTTTGTGTAAACATGTGAGAAATGGATGCTGATGGACACTTTTTGGACAGCATTTGGTGTAAACGCTGGGAGAGAAATGAAATAACAAGGATGTAATGGCATGTAGAGGTTATTCAGATAGTTTTGTGTACATAATCTCATGGGAATCCTCATAACAGTTCACATCAAGTTGGGGACATTGTTATCCTTATTTTACAGATAGGGAAATTGAAGTTCAAGTGGCTTAGGTGACTAGCCTCAGGTCATGCACAGAGAAAGTAGGAGCAGGGATTCAAAGTCAGAACTGTCTTTCTCCAAAGACCATTCTCTTAACCACTGAACTATTGATGAATAGTGATTCCCAAAGGTCTGTTCCCTATGAAAGCATCATTGTGCATGCTGGACCAAGCCTTTCTTCTCGGGAAGTTGTGATGGGTTGATGGTTCCTAATTTCTCTTCTAGCATATAACACATCTCCCTGAGCCTGCCACCTAATGCAAAACACAGTATTCATTCATTCATTCTGTTCTTGCATGCTTTAAAGCTGAAAAGCATTCGTTTTTATACCTAACATGAGGGACAGGGTTTGGTAAGGGAACGGACAAGCGTAGACCAGCTATGACTCTGCCTCTTGAGAAAGTTACCTCATCTCTTTGAGCCTCAGTTTCCTCACCTGAATGATGGAACTTATACTGGTACTGACCACATATTTTTTGTACGGATAAGTGTGGTAATGTCTGTCACCTAGCCCATTGGTTATGTCCACAAGTGGCTGCTGGATAAAAAGAGAGATGTGGGTGAGACAGTCTCTACCATGAAGAAGCTCTTAGTCCAACGGATAGGGGAGCAGACGAGCAATCTATGTCAATCCAGTTTCCTCAGCTGAAAAATGAGGGTAATGACATTACTTATCTCTTAGGATGATGATTAAATGGAATAAGGCATGGAGAACACTTAGAATAGTGCCTGGCTACACAGTAGGTGCTCAGTAAATTCTAGCTGTAATAATAATAATTATTAAGTGCTCAAACATAGGTTTTGACCAGTGTTACAGCTGTTCAGAAGAAAGAGGGTCAATTGTTAGGTTAAGTCATAGAAGGCTTTGTAAAAACAGTAGCATCTGAGCTGGGTCTTGATGAATGTGGAAGAGCCTTCCATGCTGTCCAAAATTCTGCTCACTGATGGTTAATTTTATAATTAAGCTTTAGTTCAGTGGAGCGAAAGTTGGTGACCGCAGGACTGCTGGCAGGTGTTGGTGTTAGGGTGGAAGGGAATGCAGTATCATTGCCAAGGAATCTCAAAATTTATGAAAACAAAAATATCTAGCAAAGTGCAGATTAAAGACAACACTGTCCCCTTTGCTGCTGATCCACTATGTTCATAACAGCCTTTATTAGGAACCTTAGCAGATGTTTGGGAGCAACATTCTTTGGGGTTTAATTGTAAAGAAAGAGAGGTATAGTGGAACAAAAACAGACTTACATTCAGATCCTGCCTTATGACTAACTGGCTGGGTGATCTTGGCATAATTATATTGCCTTTCTGAGGTTTCACTTCCCCAAATCTTCAAAGGAAGTCATAATTACCTACCTTGAAGTATTGCTGTAAACACTTAGATACTACACGTAAGGTACATGACGTATTGGTAGATTCTCAGAAAAAGAAAAATACTATGTATTTATGATTATAAATGAAATGATAATTTATATTTACATACAAATATATTTTTATAGATTTACATAATATATTTGATATATATTATAGTTATACTTCTATTTGTAATTATAGCTAAGTGCTAAGCACTGTGCTGAGGACTCTATAGGAAATACCTTCTTTAATCTTCTCAATAAATACAAAAAAATAAGTAAATTCATGGGTACGTATGGATATTATCCTTATTTTGCAGAGAAGGAAATTCAACCTTAGAAAGTATATGACTGTCAAAATGGGATGGTGACATGATTGATGCAAAGATGCCAACACGCTCAGTTGAGGATATAAAGTTTCTTTAATGACAAAGGTTGCAGCAGCATACAGAGGTGGTATAGTGGAGCTGCTGCTTTAAAGGCTGTCCGAGAGAGATGTAGCTTCTCGGGTCTCCTAATGCCCCTTATGGAGCATGCAGCTGGGGATGCCATCGCCTGCCTGACCAAAGGATTCTTTTGGGTGCAAGGAGCTCCCTTTGCTGTTCTCAAGGGGTGTTTATCTCCTGGCACTCTTCCCTCCACATTTCACTGTTCTGGAAATATACTCTGGCCGCTACCAGCTGGCCTGTACACCAGCTGTGAGTAGTGAGTGCCAAGCAACCCCAGCACGTTTCTGAGAGTTGACTGTGACACTGGATGTCAGTTCCCCAGGAGCATTCCCTGTGGGAATGGGCTTTAGGTCTGTCTAAAGCTCCCTACAGCAGAACTTGCCCAAAGTCATACACCCAGAACACAGGAGAATTAGAGCTCATGGGTGATCTCTGTGACTCCTGAGCATTCCTAGTGATCATGCCTCTTTGCAGTTAAGGTTTGTATTATGCATATAATTGGCAAATTAGTTAAGAGTAGAAGGAGGAAAGCAAAACATCTACTTCCAAAGCAACAGAAGTTAGATATCTCAGAAGAAAGTTATGTATTTCCTGATGCTGGTAGAAGTAAGAATCAAAGGAGTTAAAGAAGAGAGCTGACCAAGGGCTGGAATGACTGCTGAGGAGAAGGTACATTCCAGGCAGGCCAACAACTTCCAGGAGGGCTTACTACCTCTTCTAACACCATCAGGCTTCCTGTGTTCCAGCTGAAATACAACCACCAGCTCTCACTTTCCGCTTAACATGAAGCTGCCCATCTTTCACACTCCAGAACAACATGTGGGAAACATATTTTTAAACAACAACAGCTTTTCAGTTTTTTCTTCATTTATCTTTTGTTTTTACTTTTTGTGATTGATTTGCTGTGGCTCCATAAAGAATAACAATTCCTAAGCCTAAGATATGTTGTAAGAATGTGAAGAATTTTTCTCCTGTTTTGCCAAAGTGACTACTGGCTTGAGGGTGAGTTTGGAATGAGTGGTGAGAAGCAGCTTAGCAGAGACAAGGAAGTAATCATTTCCTGAACACAGAAAATAATGAGAGAACACTCAGGGTTGAGATAGTGCAAAAAGGAGATGGTGAGTTAGATCACGCTTCCAAGAGTTTTCACAAGGAGAACACCATTAGACCTCACTCAGCCAGACACCTTCCAAGGTCCCCTGACCGGCTCTTTGGCATCCAGGTGACTGTACCAGCCTGCCCAGCTCTACCAAAGGGTTTAGGGGTCAATACCTGGGAGGTACATGTGTAATCCAGTCATGACACACAAGCTAGGAATCAGACAAAGTGTGTTTTGCTACTGAAGGGAGTGGGTAGAAGAATTATTTGGCCTTCAGCTGGCTGCCCACCCGGCTGCCCAGCTAGAGAGAGGGAGCTGAGTTCATGCTCTGGGCCGCCTTAGCTGGGGAAGAAAGTGTGGCACATTGTGCCTTCTTCCAAATTATTCTCCCCCTTTTGTTTACCTGGCATACTTTTAATCATCCTTGAAGACCCAAATAACTACTACTCTTAGAAACGGCCTTCCTCAGGCGTACTTTATAGCTTCCACATTTGTCCTTGAATGGATTCCATGTGTTACAGTGATTCCTTGACAAGTGGATCTCCCCTGCTGGGGTCACCGTGGGATGGTGAACAATGGCTTGCTCATCTTTGTACTGCTACTCGCCAGTAGAGTGCATTTATCGACTGAAGTGTTTTCAATGAATGCTTATTGGACAAATGTTGAAAGCTGTAGTCTTTACTCCACTCATTGATTGTTTGGGCAAGGTCACCTGACTTCTTTTTGTTTCAGCCTGCATACTAGGCTCTATCTATCACTGGTTGAAGGGTTCTCTGAGCTTCTCAGTGGTTATGACAAAAAGAGCTTCAACAGTCTGTAACTATGCCTGGGAGCCATTAGGCAGACTGAAATACCTCCAGCTGAAGGAGATAGTGTTTATGCAGAGACCAGGACCCAGCCCATGAAATAGTCCTTGGTTTGGCTTAGTGCCAGAGGTACCTCCAATTGAGAGGTAACTCAACCTCGGTTTTGAGATGTTCTTCCCCAGCTAAAGATGACATCTTAGTAGAAAGGAGTTAATAATCATGGATGTTCCTTGACAAACATCTGTTGCTATAGGACCTCTAGTTGTCTTTACCTTGAACAGCTTCTTATAAAGCAAGGGAGAAAACAAGCAATGGGAAGGAAAAATTGCATTAGGCTGCAAAAGCAAAATAATTTCTCTGGCTTATACTCCTGTAATTTGGTTTACAAAAGGAGAATATTTATAGTAGTCTACCTACCCAATTACACTGCAAACAAATTTAATTGCTTTTAAGGCGCTTTTAAAAAAAACTTTCCTTTTCCACTGCCATCACCCATATCGGTAATTTCTAGCTTGCGGTCAGTGTCTAAAGGATAAGAATCTCCAGAATTGATTGCTGATATCTGAATCGAATTGAATTACATGTGATGAACCAACTCTTGAACTCCCACATTCCCCTCATTGCCTTCTTCCTAGGATTCAACGCCTTGTCTTTGTGGGTTCTGAAATGTAGAGAAGCGGTCACATGAGATGGGGCCAGCACTGCAAGGAAGGGGGCATTATCTAACACAATTTTGTGATTTCAGGTCAGCAGCTTATAGTGTCTTGGAAAGAACATGGGCTTTGCAGTCTGATAGACCTAGTTGAGTTTGAAACCCAGCTCGTCACTCATTCTCCTTGTACCTTGGGCAGGATTCCTGAACCCTCTCTTCTCAACTTTCCTCATCTTTAAAAGGAGGTCTGTAATTCCTCGGAGGGCTGCCATGATGGGTATCTAAGAAAAGCCTCACTGGATATCAAGATCCTCCGCACTCAAATTGCACTTATCCTCTAACAATAATTTCCCAGCAACTCCCTTGTTAGCTTTCTCTTGTTGCATAACTGATTACCACAGACTTAACTGCTTAAACCAACACAGGTTTATTACCTCACAGTTTCTGGAGGTCATAAGTCCAGGCATGGGTTGGTTGGAACCCAACTGCTTTAAGTCCTCACAAGGCTACAGTCAAGGTTCAGCCAGGGCTGGGATCTCATGTGAGACTTGGGATCTTCTTCCAAACTCACATGGCTGTTGTCAGGATTAGGTTCCTTGCAGTTGCAGGACTAAGGCCTTCAGCTTCTAGAGGTTGCCCACAGTTCCCTGACATGTGGCCCTTTTCATAGGCAGTTCACAGTTCAAAACCAGTTTGCTCTTTTGAAGCCAACAGTAAAGAAAGTAAAGTTTTTATATATTTATTAACATAATCACAAGAGTTATGTCTCATCACTTTTGTTATATTCTGTTGGTTTGAAGCGAGTCACAGGCTCCACCCATACTCAAGGAGAGGGAATTACACAAAGGTGTGAACACCTAGAGATGAGGGGTATCGGGGGTCACCATAGGATCTGCCCCCCACACTCTCAAAGTGCAACAAGCCACAGTGTACCCTCCTGTCTGTGTTGGTTGCTAATTGTTTCAGTGAAATTAGTTTCATCTTTCCCAAGAAATCAGAGATGGCAAACAGTTGGGAAAGTGTGATCTGTTTTCACATTCCTCACCAGTGTAGACAAAGATAACTGATGCAGAGCTTTTGTTTCCTGAGCGTTCAGACTCAGTCTCAAAATTCTTTGAAGGACAATGCAAAAGATAGAAGCTACCATTTGATCGGTGCTGGGAAGTGTTACAAAACCTATTTGCCATCCTTGAACTGTACTGTACATCCTGGTGAGCTAGACCCATGGATTTGCCCAGCATAATATAAAGGGAAGTGATAGCCTGGTGCCTGAGGTCCTTAACACACCAGCACCTTTAGCAAGGACAACGATAATTCATGTGGAACTAACAGGAATTTCCATATACAGAAAGTGTCCTTTACTCTGTTCCCTAACAGGAAACATCAGAGAAAAACCTTAAAACCACCTGGATGACAATGCAATAGAACACAATTATGCTTACAAAGGGAAAAAAATATATAGGTTGTGTAACTAGAGAAATCGTTAACACAACAACTAAGAAACTATATGAGTTTGAGTCCCTTGGGAAAGAGAAATGTAGCTGTAAATAAGTTTATTTCTCTGGCAATATTTGCTTGTCTTTGTATGCCTCTCCATGTGCTGAGAGTTTTCTTATCATGCCTTCATGATTATATGAGTGAGTTACTAGAAATGCTATTATTTTCATTGTATTCTAAGCCTTATAGGAGATAAAAGAACACCCTGTACCTGTCCTTGGGCTCAATTTAAGTTAGAGAAAAAAAAATTCTCTGTATAAGAAAAAGTTTTTTTTTTCCTCAGTAAAACAGTTTTTAATCAATTATAATAGGCTTACCAACCATACTAACAATTACTTATACAACTTTAGCTTTTGCTGTTCTTTTTTTTATTTTTATTTTGAAATTTTTTTTGGCTGCGTTCAAGAAAAAGTTCTTATAAGATGGCAGAGACATACTATTGATGTAAGGCTCATTTGTTTTAATAGAGGTCCTTAGTCATGGATTATCAGTGGAAAGCATTATATAGTGAGTGCAATTTTAAGCAAGACCTTGTCCTTCTAGCTGCATAAGGGATCTCTACAGAATAAGAAACAAGAACAGATTATTTTACTGGCAGAAATGGAGAAAAGATATATATATTGTTTGATAGAAGTGCGTACAAATATATATAAATAGGTTACTATGGAAAGAAACAGAGCCTGAATATATCTTCCACTCTTAAAGTTCAGACACAATATATCAATAGGTACATAGTAAGCATATAATTAATATTTATATATTTCAGGAACAGAGTTTGGCACTAAAATGACAATATTTGGGTATAGTCATTTGATCCAGGAGAATGGAAATTGTCAGCAAACCTCCAAACCAATGCTGCTAAATCTATAACCTTATTTTAACCCTGGAGACTGTGGATGGTGATACCACAGTCTATTCTGCGGAACTGAATGTATAAATGGTTTGTAAATAAATATTTATGGACCTATTTTACTTTCAAGGTTGAGACTTGTGGAGATGTTTCTTAGAATCTAATTATGAAATAAAAGGAATTGTTAGATCTGTTTCATATCATCTGAAAAATATATAATAATGTAATACTGAGATAATTTTAGAAAACTACACTTCAAGTAGGATATTGTCTTTTGAGCCATGGGGAATATGGTAAATGGTTACTATATCAGTTACTTAGGGCAGCTGTAATAAAATATTTAAAGTAAATAAACTGGGTGGCTTAAAACAGAAGTTTATTATCTCACAGTTCTGGAGGCTAGAAGTAAACAAATCTTGGCATTAGCAGGGCAATGCTCTCTCAAAGGATCTAGAGGAGGATCCTTTCTTGCCTCTTCCTGGCTGGTTGCCACGAATCCTTGGTATTTCTTGGCTGGTAGACACTTCACTCCAATCTCTACCTCCGTCGTCATATGGCAGTCTTCCTCTTTGTGTGGCTGTCTCTGTGTCAAGATTTCCCCTTCCTTGTAAGGAGACCCATCATTGGATTAGGGCCAACCCTATCCAATATGACATCAATGTAACTTGATTACATCTATAAAGACCCTGTTTCCTTCCAAATAAGGATCACACTTATAGGTACTAGGAGTTAGGACTTGAACGTATATTTTTAAGAGACACAGTTCAACCCATGACAATTACTAATTGGCTTCTCTTCTTCGGAGCTACCCTGTGATTGAAACTCAGTGATTCTCTCTAGGGATAAGTACTTTGAAGATATATTCTATAATCAGAAGGTCCCAGTTGCTTTTAGGTCTAGCCTACTCACTTTAGTAGAGTTCACTTCCATGCATTGTACTGAACCCAAGGCAAGACCCCAGAGAGGTTCAGAAAGCAGTGGCAAGGGCACACATAACTACACTGGAAGGCAGAATAGAATGAGTACAACACAGATGAAGTTGGGTGGAGATCTAGAAAAGGGAGATGACCGAGCTGCTGAGGAGGTGATTGCGGGAGGGCAGTAGCAATTTTGAGGGGCAGAAACAGTCTTAGCAGAGGCACAGAGATAAGGAAACATAGGATAGGTTGCATGGCTGACTGCAAGGTGTCCCATTCACCTGGAGCATAAGGTGAATTTAGAGGAACGGGGGTAGAGGGGTATGGCATCACAGGTTTTCATTGTCTGGGTAAAAGAAAAGGAACTTCATGGGATTTTCTTGTCTATTTTTATTGCTAGTTGCTAAAGGCATGACATCTCCAGATATGTGTGTGTGTGTGTGTGTGTGTGTGTGTGTGTGTGTTGCCCAGGGATCTGTACGTGTACGGGTATAGTAACAATAGGATTTACCAACACTACTGGGTGATGGGTTTCGATATCAAGATGTTAATTCTTATAACAACACTGTGATTTGGGTTGTGTTGATACCCCCATTTTGCAGATGAGTAAACTGTGACTTAAAACATTAAGAAACTAATTCAGGGTCACACATCCCTGGTAAGCATTGGGTGTATGTATTAGGCAGGGTTCTCCAGAAAAACAGAACCAATAGGAGATACACACACACACACACATATATAAACACACACATAAACACACACATACACATACATACAGAGAGAGAGAGAGAGAGAGAGAGAGATTTATTTTAGGAATTGGCTCACAACATGATTATGGAGTCAAAGAAGTGTCATGACTTACTGTCTGCAAGTTGGAGAACAGGAAAGCTGGTGGTATAATTCAGTCTGAGACCAAAGCTTTGAGAAACAGAGCGCTAATGTCCAAGGGCAGGAGAAGGTGGATGGACCAGTTCAGGCAGAGAGAGCAAATTTGCCTCTCTTCTGCCTTTTTGTTCTGTTTGGGCCCTCAGTGGATGGGATGATACCCCCCCGCACATTGGGGAGGTCCATCTACTTCACTCAGTTCACCAATTCAAATGCTGACCTCTTCTAGAAACCCCCTCACAGACACGCCCTGAAATAATGTTTTACCAGCTATCTTGGTATTCCTAAGCCCAGTCACGTTGACACAAAATTAATCATCACAGTCTAGGAACTGAACCCCATTCTGGCTGGTCCCAGAGCGCACACTGGTAACCTCTACAGCACGGCTTATGGTCGGGCTCAGGGAAGCCAGCACTTTGGTGCTGTGCACCTACCCGTAATTTACCTCAGAGTGAGTTCTCCGTGTCATCTTGGGACTAAGGCCTGTGTGTTGGAGGACTTTTGAAGATAACAGTAACATTCATGCACTTGGTCACTGGATGAAACTGTGTCTTGGAACAGAGATGTACAAAGGTGGCTCTTCTCCACTCTTGTTTATAAAAATTGGTGGATTTGCTGATTGGGGAAATAGCGGCTGAATGACTCAAGTAGATAAGAGCATTTGAGAGTAAAAAAAATGTTTTGGAGACCTTTAGATTATTTATTTTCTAGATAAAGAATAAGAAATTAAGAGACTTGAAGTGACTTTTCTTTATATATAGTGTATGATACTTAGTAGTTGATCAATAATTTTTAAATAAAAGGATAAAAATGTTCAAATCAAATGGGAAATTAGTGGCCAGGTAAAGACTATTTGAGGCTTTCTTACTTCAGGTTCAGTGTATTTTCTACTATATTTTAAAAAAAGGAAATTGGCAAAGATTTGGAGAGCAGGAACAAAGTAAGGCAGGGACATGGTGGATATGAGGGAGAGATGGAGGGAGGCTTCTGTTAAGAAAAGCATACAGATTTCGGGAGGTGCTAAAGGGAGCTGTTTGGAATCATGGCAAATATGCTTCACTCCAAAAAGTGCAGTAACTGTAGTCATTAGAGGTAATGCGTTAAGAAGGGAAATAACAATCAGAAAAATGCAGTTTCACGGACGACCCTTTATAGAACACCCCTATGGTTCTGTGCTATCATTAATACTCGTCTCATTCTGGTTTCCTGGACTGCGCAAATGCTTTGTGCCACTTAAGTAAAGCCATCGTTGCTAATTGTGCTGAACACCTTCAGAGGTGGCATCGTGGAGCACGACCAGGCAGACCCAGCCCTAATGGGCTTGATTCTGGTCTCTGGAGTGAAAACACCTCTTGAAAGCTGCTGCAAGACAGCTATAGGGAGGCTTGGTGGGAAGATTTAGTGCTGCAATTTGAGGGAGCGATTCTAAGCTATTCAGTGTCTCCTGACACCCCAGATGGATTCTAGGTGGTTCCCAAGGGGGTACAGATCTAACCATCATCCACATAAATTTATCTCTCTCTGAATAGGGGCCCTTCCCTGTCTTATGAGAGCTCAAAGTCTAGTTTTAGAGGTAGGACAAACACACACAAAGTGATGAATGAGCATTAACTGCTGGGTTGCATACTCCTGATGGCCTATTCAAGGTTCAGAGACAGGAGTTCCAAGGGGACAACAATGCTCGGAATTGAGGAGGTGAGAGTGGCAGAATTTGAAGGCACTTGGCATGCTTTGGAGAAACAGACAGTTGGCATCAGGGTGGATTCTAGGGCGTGGGAACAGCCTGCAGGTGAGAATGAGGACTTGAGTAGAACGGAAAATGTGTGTTTTGTTTGATTATATCAAGGAAAAAGTCAAGTTTGTTTGTTTTTAACACCCCCTAACCCTTATTAATTTCCTTTATTTGCAAAAAGATATCAGGCCTCGGGCTCAGTCTTTACAGACATTATTAACATTCTTTTTATTCTATTTATTTTTATGGTTAACTTCTATAGACAAATTACACTGGTTTTCCATTTTTAGTACAAGTATAAATTTATTTTAAAATACAAATATGCGAAGTAAAAAGAAATGAGGCAGTTTAAAGAAAAAGATGAAGTAAATAAGAATTCAGGATATATATATATAGATGGGTAAATGTGTGACATTGCTACATCATTGACCAAAGTTTGGGAAAAGTGCCGTTGACAAGTGGTGGCCATTGCGGGATGTTGATCCTGGTCTTCAAGTTTCTCATCCTCCTTCCATTACTCACCATGCATATTCCCGCAAAATAGAATTGCTGCACGTTCCCCATAAAACATTCACGCTTTCACCCTTACTTATTCCTGCTATCTGCCTATCTTCAAAGTGAAAATGTTTTCTTTGGAACATTCAAACCTGGCCTTGCACTAAGGTCCCAGTAAATATTTGATGAATAAATGAGTATAAGAATGAGTCAGTAAATAAATCAGTTGTGACTTCTCAAAAAAAAAAAAAAATCATCTTGTAATAGGGTCTAAACTAGAGTAATGGCAATGAAAAGCAAGAGAAAGGGGCCAATCCAGGTGACACTTGAAAGTGAGAAATGAGAGATCAGATTTAGGTCGCTGCTTCTTAGACTTTAATCTGCATACCAGTCATGTGGGCATCTTGTGGAAATGCAGATACCATTCAGTAGGTCTGGGATGGGGCCTGAGGTTCTGCATTTCTAACAGGCTCCCCGGGGATGCTGCTGTGGCTGGTGGGGAGATATATGTTGAGTGTAAAGTTTTAGGTGACATTGGAGAGGGGGAGAAACAAAGTGAACTCCAATTTTTTTGTGGTACTTTAAAATGTTGTTTAAAATGCTATTTTAAAGATGAAATTTGGGAAAAGAAAAAAACTCCTAAACATTCAAGGGGGTTCTTTTTCCTATAAACTTTAGCAATGTTTTTCAATTCTGTAATCTCCTGTTTTATTTCTGTAAGTCATTTTTGGTCATGTTTTGCTCTTGTTTCTCTTGAATATAGAGCTCTGATTGGCCCATAATAAACACTGAGCAGAGGAGTGCTGTGAAGTATTGTATAATCATGATCTTATTAAAGTAGGCTTGTTTGCACTTGAGGAGTGAAGCTGTCCAAGGTAACAGAATAAAGGGCAAAGCTGTTCCACAAACTCAGGTCCTCTGACTCTAAGTGGGCGCTCTTTCCCTCAATACTCATTGCCATCCAATGACAAAATCTTTCAACCTAAATTGTTACCCTAGCTCCTGGGACTACTGGTGGGAGATTCTGTGTGTCAAGGCTATTGAGTGTTGCAGGGGTGAGACTCTGGCTCCCCTCCTTTCTTTGTCCTTCAGGCCCAGTCCCAGGAGCACAGGGAAGGGAGCATGCAGTGTCAGCCAGGCACTCCCCTGCTGCAGGGAGCTGCCTACCAGCCAGAGCTTGGTAATTATTATTTTACGAAAATACATTTTGGGGATGGGCAGATCTCTGACAGCAGGATAAAGGAACAACACAGAATTCAGTTCCCTCCCTACCCTGTGGTTATAGACCTTACTTGGCTTTTTAAAATTTTTACTTTAGGTTTAGAAGCTTCAGTCAAGAACAACAAATTAAATTGTGTACCATAGTCTTCCAGCTCATATGCTGTCGCTAGGCTGTAATTACTGCTCGACACCCTTCCTCAACATTGACATCTTCACCAGCCTGAAAAATCAAAACACAATTATTTATTTGTTTTAGGTTGGTTTTCTTCCATTAATTTTAATAATCCATGTATTTTTCTTTATTAATTTCTTATTTGCATGTTTTATACCTGCTATTACTTAGTTTCTGCGGTGTTTCCCAGAAATATGGAATCAGTTATGCTGGATACTCTGTTCAGAAAACTCAGTAGTCACACGGCATTATAATGGTTAAATACCAGGGCTAGTAACTAAGCGCTGCTGATGTAGAGACAATTTGTGATAAAGGATCAGGACCTGAGTTCCCTTGGGAGAGAGGGGATATATCTCTAAATATCTATCTATAAATATATACAAATTTATATGTATGTGTTAGTACATGTGTGTTTATGTTACATGTATATATGTATGTATATAAATTAATAATAAACTCAGCATATGTCCAATTTGAAAAAACTGGGAAATATTGAAAAAGAGATAGTAAAAGATAACTATTACCCAAATTTATCAACCAGAAATAACTATAATTTACTTTTTAGTATAGTAAGCATTTTCCTATACATAGGAGAGAGTACACTTAATTTTTTGGATACTTCTGATTTTAAACCTAACACTTTATTATAAGCACTTCCCTATGTTGTTAAAAATCTTTGGCCTTTTTATTATTTTAAATTACATGTATTTTTTTCATTGATTATCAAATTAATGGACGTTTACTGTAGAAATTTGGTAAATACTGAAAATTTTAAAGAAAAATAAAATAATCCATAATTACACTACTCACAGTTAACAAGTGTTACTCTTTAGTATACTTCTCTCATATATATACACACACATACATATATATGAACTAAATAAAATTTAATAATTTCTAACAAAACTGAATCATATTACATTTACAGCACTTTAATCTTTTTCCACTTCAGTTTTAGCATGCGCTTTCCCCGTGTTGATAAATGTTCTTTAAAATGATTTTTAAATGGCTGCATAATATTCCATCATGTGTTAATTAATAATAAATCATGAGAATCTAATACCCAACTAAATGAGATCTAGTTCATTCAGTCCATGTCTGTGTCTGAACAAAACGAATAGTTTGATAGTTTGAGGGATATCCTAGTTCTTTTGAAGTTGTGTAACTCAAATTTTAAAATATATCTTAAATAGATCCCATGCTATAAATATCTATTATTATTATCATTATTAATAGCTATCACATATTGATCTATAAGTATTAAGCATCATGTACATTATCTAGTCAATATTTGCAACTCTTTGAGGTGGATACTGTTATCTCTGCTTTACAGTTAAGGAAACTGAGAGTCAAAAATAGAGGTTAAATAACTCATTAGTGGCTAAGCTTAGATTCCAACTATCTATGCAATTCCACCATCTATGCTCTTAACCACTAGACTGTGCCCATTTAATATTAACAATAGATGCATTTGTACCTTTCCTGAATGTATTTATTTTCACCCTATATACCTCCCAAATAACGTGATTCATAATCAGTATTTTCATTCTACATCTAATGTGTGTAATGCACTATGCTCAGTTCTGCTAAGAAATACATAGAAACAGAAGCCATAGTATTTGCTCAAGAGCTTCTCAACATCTCATTAGGGGTGCAATGTCTACATGTGTGCAGCGTTTAGATTCATGAAAGACTTAAGCATGAATACAAGTTAGTAGGATAAGAGCTAGCCCATAGTAGTACACAAATAATTTCCAAATTGGTATTATGGTTCAGAGAAATGACATGCCATTGTGGGATAGAGTAGCCTGGAATATTCTACTAGGCCAATAAGTATCTCTGATGCTTACAGAATAGATAACTGCTGCTAAAAAAAATAGAATATATTTTTTAAATTTGAAGACATGCTCCTTTATTTTGCTATTTCTGGCTTTGCTAAACAAGACCATGTTTGATGTCTGTCTTTTAAAATGATTCTGTTGGATAGTTATTAGATTCTGTTAATCTCTAGGAATTCACCAAGAACAATTTTATATATATGATCCAAGAGTCCATTTTAGCTAGTCAGGTACCCACAGCTAAGACTGCAGATTTTGGTAAAATACGGTCTGAACATTATTTTATGGAGCATAGTTATGTGGTTATGTTTTATGAACAGTTTTGCAAACACACGTTAATATAATGCTAACTATATTTGAGGGTGCCAGTTACCTTCTAGAACCTTTCCACATTTTAACTCTGATTTTCAGATCAGTTGTGAAACCAGAATTCCCTTTCATCACTCTATTCTGCTTCTGATTAAATACCTTCTTTGTATAGATCCTTATATAACACAGAGGCAGATATAATCCTTCTAGTGGTCTCAAAATTTTGTATAAACCCGACCAGATAATCATATAGGGGAAATAGGATTTAGGGAAATTCATTTTGATAACTATGAGACAAGATTTGTAGGTCAGTGTGGCATTATATTTAATCCACTTTCATCTTATTACAAATTTGGCTCAGGACATAAAATGTGTACTGACATGAGATCTGCGCATTAGGTAGGTGGTTATTTTCCTTTGAATATTCCTCTGTAAAACAAAATGTTGGTGATGAAAATGCTAGCTGGTTAGTCTTATTTGCCAGGATTCGTGACCTGCATTGTGAAGGGCTTAACCGTATTAGGAACACTGAACTTCGGAGCTGAAAGGGATATCTGAGCTTGTTGAGTCTAGTGGCTCTCAAACTTCAGTGTGTGTGAGTTCACCTAGAGGGCTTAGTATAGCACAGCTTGCTGGGTTCCCCGCCTCAACGCCTCTGATTCAGGAGGTGAGGCCTGGGACTATGCATTCTAACATGTTTCCAGGTGATGCTGATGTTGCTGATTTGGGAGCTATACTTTGAGAACCACTCTTCTAGTTTAAGGCTTTCTTTTTACCAATGAGAAAACTGAGGACACAAGAGAGGTCATCCATGTACGTGTATAAATCACATCCTGTTCCTCTGCTGCTAAAAGCCCTTCTGTGGTTTCTTGTTGCACTTGGAATAAAATCTCCAATCCTTATCATCCAGAATATCCTGAATGCCTGGTCCCTGCCTGTCGCTCCGCACCACGGTCCCCATAGAGATTTATTGCACTTCGTTCCAGTTATTCAAGGGCCACGTCCTTATTTCAGCATAAAAAGCAACTAATACGGCGACATGGCACAGAGCAAGGAATGAAGGATTGACTTCTAGAGGCTTTCAGTCCCATTTTTCAATGCTTGCCATTTGCTTGGGGCTCCAAATATAGTTAATATTAGCCACATGCTTAGTGATTTATCAGTGTTCACTTCCATGCAATAGGTCCATCTTGATTTTTCTATATATTTTACTTGGCAGAGAAGCTGATTCTCATAATAATAGCTAACATTTATTAGCTATGTGCCACATACCATGCCAAGTATTGAACAAACATTATATTTAATCTTCATAAAAGCCATATAAAGTAGGTATTACTCATATCTATTTTACTAGTGAGGGAACTAAGGCTTAGAGGATTAAGTAACCTTTTGAATGTCACAGTGCTAATAAGGACAGTACTGAGATTTCGACTCTGATTTCTGGGGCTAGAATCTCCATTCTTGGACTGTAAACTATACTGCCTCACAATTTTATTGTGAAATAACTACTGTGTTTGTCTAAATAGCCCCAACTGGCCAAATGATGACAACCCCTTCTCCTGGATGCTGTTTTACTGACTATCAGAAAATCAGGTGATGCCTTCGGAGGGAGAAAAGGGAGTTTTAGCTTGAAAGGGACGTTACAAAGACATATAAAGTGAGTAAATTGGGGTTAAGCATGGTCATGTTAAAACAAAGTTCAGTACCTCAAAGTGTCATGTCTTTTATCTTGATAATTGAAGAGTTTATATGAGAGTCAATACAAGAGAGGCATTCGGTCTACTTTACATGCTATTTCTCAACTGTTTTTGAGAGTGGTTTATCTCTCCTACATCCACGATAATAGAAGAGTCTAATCACTGAGATTGCTTTTAAGGCTAAAGGAATTCCAGAGGCAGTCGCCCATAGGGTGAGAACAATAGAAACTCCTTTAGCCTGAAGTTACAAAAAGACACCAGGCAAACACTGCTTCCTCCGAGAAGTTATTTGTGATCAAGACTCAATCATTGGTCAAATGAACAAATGATCTCTTTATTTCTGAAGGATCAGAAAAATATTGGAGCAATCTTACTTTCCTCCTGAAGCAAGTCTGAAATGAGTTTTACAGAAGCAAATTCCTTCAGTGTTTTTTTTTTCATTTGTTTCCTCTTAACAAACTACTTTACTTAAAAGTATCATCACTTTTTGAAATTTTGCCTTGACAAATTCTTTTTTTTTCTTTCTCTCTCTTCTTACTTTATTTCATTTAAGCATTAATTCCCTTATTCATTCTACACATAGTTATTTCACACTTACAATGTGCCTGAGTTTATTTATTTTAAATATTAAAACCCACTAGAGCTGAAGTTTAAATATGGGACCTCTGTAGTGGTGAGACCACCTGTCATGAAGACCTCGGTGTAATTCAGAAACTGAATCAGCATGGATGGAAACCAACACAGGCCCAGTTTTATACCATTATAATATCTTCCATTCCAAAGCACAATTGTATGTGCATTAAATATATGCTTCTAATAAAATAAAAGACCAGCAAATATAATACAGAATTATTTCCATATTTAGAAAAATACATCATAAACAAGGAGGGATTTTCTTAGGAATGTAAGGATAACATCAGGAAATATATTAATTAAATTTAATATAAGATAGTAATAATGATATTAAAGATAAAGGTAGAAAACCAAAATACTTTAAATAATCAAGGAAGTAATTGATATAATCAATATATATTATTAAAAATAATCTGAATAAGCTTAGATTGGAATAGAATTTTTAATCTTGATAATGGGAAGTTATCAAGAACCTATAGCAAATATCGTATTTATTCAGGTTAAAAACAAAGCAAGGATGCCCACTATCATTTCTATTTATTGTTGAAATAGAGAAACTAACCAGTAGAATAAGAAAAGAAAATCAGATACATAAAGATTGGAGAGGAATATACTGAACTTTCCTTAATTTGTGGAAAGTCCATGAAGGTCCATTGGCAGACTATTAGAGCTAAAAGTGATTTCAGCAAGTTTGCTGATTAGAAGATAAACATATAAACCTAATTAGCTTTTCTCTGCAATTATAATTACCAATTAAAATGTAGAACAGAAAAAAAATCCTGTATGCAATAGCTACAACAATATAAAGAAGCTATAAATCAATCTAAAAAGATTCATGACCTTTATAAAAAAATGACAAATGACAAAATATCATTGAAGATTATAAAGTTCTGAGTAAATCGTCAATATCTGTCATTTCATGAGTATACTCAATAACATGAAGATGCCAATTCTCCCTAAATTATTCCATAAATCTAACACAACTCTACTCAAAATCCCAACAGAAGTTTTTATGTAACCTGACATAGCTGACCCTATAAAACTCATGTGTAAATGCAAGGAGCCAAAATAGCCAAGATAATTCTGGAGGAAGAAAAAAAAAAAGAACAAGAGAAAAGACTTGTCCTACCAGATATCAAGACATTTTATAGCCATAATAATTACGATAGTGTGACACAGGCATATAGACATATGGGATAGAATAGAGCTCAGTAACTGTCTTGTGCAATATAGAAAATTCATACATGACCAGGTGGATGTTACAAATCAGTGGTCAGTGGACAAACTGATCAGTAATGGTGCTGGGATAACTGGTTATCTATATCGAGAAAAATTAGATTTCATCTTTCCATCAAACATGAAAATAAATTGAATACTTAAAAATTTAAATTTAAAATGCAAAACTTTAAAATTTTTAGAAGAAAATAAAGGTGAAAGGCTTTATGACCTATGTGTGGCAAAGATTTCTTTAAAAAGGCCAGAAACAAAGCATATACCATAAAGAAAATGTTGATAAATTTTTCAAGGAAAAACATGATAAAAAACATAAGCCACTGACTGGGAGAAACTATTGGCAATGCATATATGTAATATACGAAGGATTGGTATTATAGGTTGTATAACGAACTCCTACAAGTCATCAAAAGAAAAAGAACCCCACAAAAAAATGAACAAAGGATATGAGTAAGCAAATCATAGATGCCAAAGCAAAATGGATTGTAAACATGTAAAAGGATGTACAGTCATAATAGTAAACCTGAGACTGCAAATAATATTGTGACATTACTTCAAACCACCAGATTAGCAAAAATTAATAATTCTGATGATACTAAGTGCTGGCAAAGAGGAGGAGCAATGAGAACCCTCATATACTAAATAGTGGGAGTGTGAAATAAGGCCACCACTTTGGAGTGCAATTTAGCATTGAAATGGAACATGACATTTGACCTAATAATTGTACATCTATGTAAATGCTTTAGAGAGACTCTCTAACGAATTTGTATTTAGGTAATTACTAGAAGGTACATCGGAACACTACTTGCAATTTAAAAAAAAAAATTAGAAACAATCTAAATCAGCACGAGAGAACATAAATAAATTGTAGTATCTCTATACAATAGAATCCCATCCAGCAGTGGAGCAGAACAAAGTAGAGCCGCATGTAACAACATTGGTAAACCTCAAATTCATAGTCTCGAATGGAAAAAGCAACTTATGCAATAAAGGTACAGCGTGATCCCTTTATGTAAAGTTTATAAACATGCCATATAATCCAAAATACTTTATGTACAGATATACATATCTAAAGAATAAAAAAAAAACATGCCTAGACATGATGAACATCCCAATAAAAAGGTTACTTCTGGGGAGAAAGGTGGGACTGCTGTAAGGGGGATTTACCTATGTTTGTAACATTGTTTCTTCAAAAAGTATCTGAAACAAATACACCAGAATATTGAGTTAAAAAAGATTCAGATACACATATATTTATTATATTATTATTTCTGTTTGTTTGAGTGAAACATTTCAAAGTTAAATAAAGAACCACTTAGCCTTACTGAGGTCATGGATGCTGAGTGCTCAGCCAGGTTTATTCACTAAGTTCTTCCACTTCCTGCTCTCAATGGGACTGATTACAATTATATATGACCACATAGCATAACTCTTCAGACTCTTTGGGAAAATGTCAAAATTGTGAATGTTAAATTCTGAAATGTCAAGGGCCAACTATAGACATACAAAACCAGCTAGGGACTAAAAGGATAAAAATGAAAACAACATAAAATAAATGCTGTTTGACATAAAGTTGAGAAGAATACATAATCTCTCCTTCCCCCCTAAAATCAGCCCAGAGGATTGGCATTCGCCCTCCTGAAGGATTATCTGTCTATATGAGCTAAGCACCAGCCTGAAAAACTACACAGGGTGATATAAAACAAAATGAAACAAAACCTGCTCATGTGAAGGGAAAAGAATACTCCACAAAATGGCTGCACCTTCCCCAATACATCCTTCAGCTCCCCAAACAGCTTTCCCATCCTTGACCTTCTCTTTAGAAGCCCCTCCTTAAGCAGTTACACACAGCTCTGCAAATGTTAGAGTGACATTTGGACTGGGCTTGCGTGATCAGTTCGCCCGCGTGTCTGTGCTCCCCGGGGACCTGCCAAGCTTCAGAGCAGCGGTATTAGCCTCACCCCCCAGAGCTAGCAATAACATTTACCAGCTACAGTTCTCTCCATCTTCAAATATTTCCTCTGGCCCACGAGAAGGTGATCCAGCCCCTCCACAGACTGGGACCTAAAGAGAGTGGTTGAGAGGGAGGTGAACCCCTCCTTTAAGAACTTTTAACATTTACCTTTCATTAAAGATTGTACTTGTGTTTTAATTGGGCTTCCCTCCTAGGATTCTGATATGTTTGGAAAAAATTAATTACTGAAATTGCATACCTGTTAGGGGCGGGACACACCTTTGATGGAAACTCTGCAAAAAACTGGCTCTGGCTGGTGAGGAATGGCATCTGACTACTCACTGAAATCCATAAAAGTCCAGAGTTGGCAAGGAAACCATACAATTATTAATTATAACTTAGAAAACAATTTTGGAGCCCTGTATGCTTAATATACGTCTAGGACTGGGCTAGTCAAGACTTAAGTCAAAATGACCTCTTTTGTTTGTTGTATCTCCAGTGCCTGAATGGATGGATGATTGAACTGATGAGGAATGAATTGAATATCCTCCCAACAGTCTAATGAGTTATGTGCTAATCATCCTTATTTTATTAATGAGGGAACTGAAGCTCAGAGAGATTAACTTGTTAATCTTTGTTAATCTTTGCAACTTGTCCAGTTGCAAAGCTAGCTCCTGTCAGGCCTTGTATACAGCCTGAGAGCATAATTGCTCTGCTATAATCTGTACTTATAGAGGCATATGTGTGTCAGAAATGTGATGATAAGCATTAGCAGGGAAGTTAAAAGTGAATAAGAACACAATAGAATTCTAATTAACAAATGTGGAAGGAAAGAGGGCAAGAGGGAGTCACCATTAGGCAAATACTGCAGTAAAAAATGTTGCAGATACGATCCACTGATGGATGCTAAAATTAGTGGATGAAAGTTTGAGGAGAATCAGAATTCGCATAGGCTCAAAGTATCTTCCACAATATATTTATCAAGTACAAAGGAAAAGACAGGTATTTAACTTTCTTGCTTAAAAGACCTGGGAGATACCAACTTAAGTAATCAAGAAAACATCACTAGTAAAAAGACATGTCAACATCATGAACCCCTTGATATAATGCACTGAGAAGGACACAGTGTCATTTTCATGGTATTCTTGCCTAAAATGCATAACCTCACTCCAGTCATGAACAAACATTGGAAAAACTCAAATTGAAAATATTTAATAAAATATCTGACCAGTACTCTCCTTTTTTTTTTTTTGCGGTACGCGGGCCTCTCACTGTTGTGGCCTCTCCCGTTGCGGAGCACAGGCTCCGGACGCGCAGGCTCAGCGGCCATGGCTCACGGGCCTAGCCGCTCCGCGGCATGTGGGATCTTCCCCGACCAGGGCACAAACCCGTGTCCCCTGCATCGGCAGGCGGACTCTCAACCACTGTGCCACCAGGGAAGCCCCTGACCAGTACTCTTTAAAATGATGTGAAAAGCAAGGAAAGATTGAGGGGCTATTATAGACTGGAGAAAACTAAGGAGAAATAACAGCTAATGCAGTGTAGGATCCTGAAACAGAAAAAGAACATTAGTGGAAAAAGTCATAAAACTGAAAAAGATCTGAAGTTTATTTAAAATATTGTGCCAATGTTAACTTCCTATTATTTAAAATCATGCTATGGTTATGCATTAGGAGAAATAGGGTGAGAGGTGTAAGAGAATGCTTGGTATAGTTTTTGCAACTTTTCTGTAAGTATGTAAGTTTGAAATACAAGGTTTAAAACAACAAACAAAATGAAACAAAAAATGAGCAGGAAGTACACTTGCCTTCAGATTTGCTTGCAGCTTGAAGAGAGAAGCAAACTTGTAAACTAAAATGAAAGGCACACAGAAACAGTCTTGTAGGCATTGCCTGTAATATGTGTGTGCACCAGATAGAAAGGGGCCATGGAGAAGGAGTGGTTGATCTTATCTGCAAAGGGAGTGCAGGTAGCCAGGATAGACTGAACAGAGAAGGTGATGCTTGAGGTCTTCTATCTACCATCTATTTTACTGAGAACCTGCTGTAGGCCAGGCAGTCCTCTAAAAAGAAGCTACATGGTAGTAAACATGAAAAAGTACTGCTTTCATGGAGCTTCCATTCTAGAAGGAGGTGTCAGATAAACACATGAACAGAAACCTGACATTTTAAGTGCTGGGATGAAAAATAAATGAGCCAGTGTGATAGAACATGCTTGGGGGAAACGGGCAGTTAGATAGGGTGATTGGGGAATACCTTTCTGAGGAGCTGATAGTTAAGCTGTTAGGACCAAGGTATGAATGAGAAGGAGCAAGCCATGCAAAAAAATCAGGGAGCAGGTAAATTCCATGATGAAGAACAGGTTGGCTGAATGCCCGACCACAGGAACAAATTGCTGTGTCCTATTCAATAGGACAAAAAGAGGCCAGCATGCTGGGCTATAATGGACAAGGGGATAATGGTAGAAGATGAGCTGTAGAAGTAGGTTGACCACCTGGCTTTAAGTCCAAACTGACATACTTTTGAATAAAAGGTGGTGCTATTAATAATTACACCAGGACAATAGAAGTAAAATGGAACTGTCTGGGCCAAACCTAGACATACGATCACCCTATAGAGAAGAAACAAATCGTGTAGGACTTTGTGAGTCAGGCAAGGAGTACAAATGTATTCTAAGTGCATTAGGAAGCCATGGGAGGGTAGATCAGGGGAAGGAAGTGATTGCTCTGGCTGCCAAGTGGAGAATAGACTATTGAGAGTGAAGAATGAAAGTAGGGGGAAGATTAGAAGCCCAACTAGCAGGCAGAGAATGGGGGCTTGAGCTAAGGAAGTAGACATGGAAAAGGAGACTCACTCAGTTTTGAAGGCAGAGTCAATGAGCCTTGCTTACTCTTAGTAGATAGGCCAGGATTAGCCAGTTGTTTAGGAACTGTAGAACATTCCATACGAAGGTAGTGGAAAGAGCAGAGTCACAGGAGCAGGTCATATTCTAGGAGCCCATAGTGTATTCTATGGCAAAAGTGAAGGGGCACAGAGGGGTCAGGCAAAACTGTGTTGGAGATATGACCACAGGCCAGATCATCAAAGACAGAATCCAATGCTAAGTAGTAGATATTGTGATGCCATTGAAAGTCCTTGACTGGAAAGTGACATGATTTGTTTTGTTTTTAGAAAAATGACACTAGGTCAACTATGAGGAAAACAAAAGAGCAAAGGAAAACCCCCCATGAAAACAGGTAGAGATACCTTCTGCTAGTTAGAGGAATAAACAAGAAACCAGAAATATTTTGAGGGTGGTATAACAAGGTGAGGGGCCTTTCATTTGTACTAGAAACTGTCCACCTGTTCATCACACGCACCCTTGATTGTCTAGTGGTTTACAGTATAATTAACTGTTGACTCAGGGACTGCTAGATAGTGTCGCTGAGTCATAAAGAAGCTCCAAGAGGAAAACTTGAGGGACAGATTAATGTCATGTACCATGTCACTTTCTTCTTCTGCTCCAGTGCTCTTCTTGGCCCACTCATTTCTAAGTTTTAGCAATGTCTCTCAGACTAGTGTGCCTCACATGCAATTTTGGCAAGCTAAGCATGGTGGCGGAGCCAGATAACTTGTCCCCTGTAGACTTAGAAACTCCTGAGCTGCGGGCTGTAATATAATTTACAGTACAGTTAGCCAGCCCTGTAAAACAGCGTTCTGTTTGCAGGGGAATGGGGGCCTGACAAGAAGAAGTGTTTATAGCTTAACTTTATCTGTGTTCTCCATTGTTACACGGTAGCAGCCTGCATATGACGCATCCTCGTCATCGGTCAGATAGTTACAACTTTTCTTTTTTAATTTGGCAAGCTAAGCATAACATCAGGCTTTGCATAATAGCCGCCCCAGTGCCCCTTACCTTAGGAAGTGGTAGCCCTAGCATGCACCCCCATCTTTTAGGACAAAGGAATTGAGACATAATTGTTAGATATTCCATGGCTGTGGCTTATGCCTTGATAAAATTATCCGATGTCTTACTCTTCTAAAAGTCTTATACCATGATATTGATAGAAGACTCGAGAATAAGAAAATCTGAGCGATGCCTGTTGATTTTTTTTTCTCCCTAGTGTGTTACAATAGCTACTTGCCACTTATATCACTCAACTAACAAGGTTACTTCTATTCAGCCATTGCCCCTAGGAGACTATAGCTAATATTAAAGCTCCACAGGTGGGGACTTTGTCGATTTCTAGATCCCCAGTCTAGCACAGTGCCGGAAAACATAATAGGCACTAAAATACTATGTTTTGATTAAATAAGCCCAACTATTAGCTTAAAAATGTGCCCTAATGATTTGGAAATGAATACCACATATGATGTAGAAGAACATGTTCTACTGAGCAAGAGTTGGCCAGGGGGTTGATGAGCTGATGTGTCAACCTGAGACACTGCAAAGGATCCAACATTCACTCTAACAACATTCTGAGTTTTGCAAAACTATGTGGAATTCAATTCCAAGGCTAGTTTATTAACCCGGGCAACTCTAGATTCTACTGTACACGAATGTAGAGGGGTGAGATGTCCCTCTATTAATTCTCTTAGTTACACCCGTTAGAAAAAATATCTTTTAATTCATGTCCATCGTGAATTGGGTGCAATGTCTGGCACTGTCACAGTTCTTCTGTACTTCCATTCCATAGTTAACTCTGTTGGAAATAGCTTGTATACATATCATATATGTCATATATATAACATATATCTTATATACATATGATATATGTATATCATATATATGTATCAACAGTACTCTGAACTAGGTGCTTCAATAGATCTTTAAGTGTGTGTGTGTGTGTGTGTGCGTGATCTATTGATTCACCTGTTTCAGATCATTACTGATTTTGTGCAGCCTGATTTTGGAAGCAGGATCCCAAATAGGAAAAAAAGGAAGGTTTTTAATATCTCCTTAAGAAAAAAAAAGTCAAAGCTTTTAAATATTACCTCAGTCTCCTCAGTTTTAAAATAAAGGTTTGAATGCAGGTAAATTTTAAGTTTTGAACTCTAAATTTCTCTGCAATTCAGAAAGAGTAATTTTACAACTTCTGTATTCTTTTTTTTTTTCTTATAAAAATCACAAGAGACTGATTCTACTTTAATCAGCTAATTAAACTTCTGGCCATTTCTTCATTGGTTTGACTTTTCTAGGAAATGTATTTTATATTCCTAAACAATTTGATTTTGGTTCATGTTGAAATACTGGCCCTGTCTCTCCTTATAAGAAATCTGTACATAACTGAGGTTGGTTGAGCTGGTACATTGCAGAACAGTTGGCAAGTAGAAAGTGTCTCCTCTTTTGCTGCCCTGGAGAACTTGTTTCTCTGGTCTGGCCTTAGACAATAATGGAGCGATCACATTCTGGTGAGCACAGCTGTGTGCAGAACAGTTCTCTGAGCCTTCAATCCAGTCATTTGGGAATGAAAACATCAAAAACTAGCCTGGGAAACACAACCAGGGAGTGGAGTGTTGGCCTGCAGACACCTAGGCTCTTTCTACTGATCAGTGCTGCCTCTAATATGGAAGTATCTGCATGTGAAAGCAATGGATCATCTCCAGACATCAGGGAAGTTAAAACACGTGTGTGTGCATGACACATGTAACATTCATTGAGGACCCATTAATTTCAGACATTTGGATATCTTCGCAGTCATTCTCTTGGGCTCACCTTTGTGATGGATAGCTTTTCTTTGCAACCCTGGATCCATTCTTCGCTCTTCTTCATACTTTTTTACTCAGCTTTGTAGCCTGGAAGGTTATCCTATAGGGATTGCATTAACAGCCTCTCTTACCCTTTTGTATTCCAGTTGAATTTGCCCATTGGGAAGCATGCAAGAAAGATGAGAAGGAATGATGAGAATGAGGTCTGAATATTTAATTTCTTGTCTGTGATATGGCTGCCAGCTGGCTGCACCCCTTGACATAAGGTCACAGTCTTGTGAGGCACTCATAGTGCACCCTTGTTCTCTCTCTCCCTCTTCCACTCCCCGCTCAGGGTTCTGGCAGTTGACCTTCTGCTTGCTCTATCAGGCCTAGACATAGTAATAATATGGGTCTGCTTTTATTAGCCCTAAATACTGTATTACCTCTGGAGGGTTCACTATTCCCTACCTTTACCGTTGTAAATATTACTTTTACTAAACCTTCATCAAATGGCATAATTTGAGTTGGCCGTCTATTTCCTATTAGTATCCTGGCTGATTCAGTATTATTATTATACATGTTACAGATGGGGAAACTGAAGTCCAAGAATATTTCACAGTTAAATAACTTGCAGATCTAAGACTTCCCTGATGGTCCAGTGGTTAGGACTCCATGCTTCTAATGCAGGGGGCATGGGTTTGATCCCTGGTCGGGGAACTAAGATTATCCCACATGCTGTGCTAAGATCCCACATGCTGGTGAGGCCAAAAAAATAAAAATAAAAATAAAATAACTTGCAGATCTAGGACTCTACCCGAATTTTCTAACTCCAAGCTTATATACTCATAGTGACAGCACACTGAGCAATGATTCTGAATAGGTGTAATTACATATGTGTAATTACAGCTGTGCCCAATAGAGCTTTCTTGAATTGACTCAAAGAGTCAGATCAATTCTAAGAAACATACCACCATCATTTATAAATATTGTTTTGAAATTTCATAATACGTTTGCAAACTAAAGCAGCGGCAATAGTATCTGGAGGAAAATTGGGTAAGATTGCATCTAATCTCTTACCATGCCATTCTGTCTTCCCTGCAGCACCACAGTTAGCCTAAAAAGCAAGTCTTATCGTGTCACTTCCTGTCTTAAACACCCTCTTATGTTAACTAATATCCAAACTTCCTAATTGTGCTTATTAGCTCTTTTATAATGGACCCTCTGCATCTCCCTTCAGTCTTAACTTTATCACTCCAGTCCATATACTCTAGCCCCTATGGGATCATCATTGTGGTTCTCACCTGGGTTGGGGGTGGGGATTTTTCCCCCAAGAGGCATTTGACAATGTCTGGAGATATTTTGGGTTGTCATGACTAAAGAGAATGCTTCTGTCATGGCTTTAGAGTGCTTTAATTGTTTGGGGATGGGAAAGCAATCGAACTGTATGTAATGGCAGCACGATGTTGAGAATGTGAAAAGTTAGTTCTTCTCAGCCTTGTCCATGAGAGGGAGGACATCACCTCATATCAGTTTTGATTCCCTGGAACTGTTGGCTACTGTTGGGTCTGCTCAGACCTAGAAATGTATGTTGCTCCTGCTGCTGCAAAATACAGAATTAGAACCTGGTGGGCATTCCTGCATAGATTTGCACAGTGTTTAAGATCAGCCCAGTTTGGGTAGAGAGGAAGCAATCTGTGTATTCTGGAAGCTTTGTTAGAATAAAACACACTTAGGGAGTGTATGAGGCCAGTGGCTGCATGAGTGAACAGGAGGATGTCTTGAAGGTACAAAAAGAGAAGATGGTGAGGCGGGTGATTGTTTATTGGTACTTTGCTTACAAGGCTGGCCGTGAGAGTATCTTCTCTCTACAGTAGATGGCTTAAGGGCCCGTGGGTAGTGCTAGGAAGTCTGCTTGGTATGCTAAGTGCAAAGTGAGACCTGGGAAGTCTACTACATGAAAGCACATTGCTAGTTGCTCATAGTACTGTATCTATGTCAGGGGACCCCTTGCATTCGTTAGCAGCATTACATCGATTGTGTTGTCTAGTGCTTTTGTTTTATCCCTTCCCTGTCCATGCCTACCAATCTGGCTTTCTCCTTTAAAACTGTAGGAAATGTAAATGGTATCACTTCCAAGTTTGTGTAGGCAAGAAGAACTTCTCTGTACCATTTACTTTCTACAGTCAATTTTCCGTATAATTTTCACTTATCTTCTTGATTAGGAGGACCTCATCACATCTAAAACAACATATGCTTATAATAACATTGAAGAACCCTCAGTTTTGATTATTTCCTATCTGTTCCTTTGGTGTTAGATGCAATAATTTGATTATGAAAAGAAGTACGAAGATGGTAGGGGAAAGTTGCCTACCAGAAACTCTCTTTCAAGTTAAACAGAAAAGGGTGTACCAGCCAAATAACTGTCAGCCATAAGTAAGGAAAGAGGCACAACTCAGTGTCGTAAGTCTCAAAAAATAGGAGCAAGATAAATGATTCTGAAGCCAAGTTAAGAGGAATGGTCAAACGTGATGAGGCTGCCAACCCTGCCTGTGTTCCTCAGGTACAGTACTGTCCAGTTGATAAAAAAATATTGAGAATTATCCCTAAAATACCTTTAGAGAGGGAAATAAATAGATTGAGTAGATGTTCTTATCTGAGTGAAGAAGAATGGGAATGTCTGTAAGAGGTAAAATGCATGTAACAGAAACAAACAACAGGACTGAGGATCAAAAGAGATGTCAGCAGGACTAAAGGGCTCAAAAGTTCTAATGTATCATTCCCACCACCATGGCCTTGGGGTACACTCTTCAACCAGGTGGGCTGTCTTCGAGTAGAGGACATTTAACAAAGCTTCAGAAATGACAGCACAGCTCTGAAAGCTAAATGAAGGTTACACACAGTCTCAGCTGAGCTCTTCATTTCTCCCATCCATTTCCTTCCACATTGCTGTCTCTCAGCCTACAGGAAAAAAAAAGTACATAGAACTAAAAATATGAAGCCATTAAACTGTAGATGACTCTGGGAGCCAGTAAGTCGCTGAAACTATATGTGAACAACTAGAAACTCTGGACAGAGCCACCTGAGTATGAGCAGGAAAGACAATGACATGACAGTGCAAATAGAAAACATCAGGCAAATACAATTTCAAAAAACATAGGTATAGCTTAGAAAACTGAAGGACTTTGATCTAGAAGAAAACAAACCAAAGGACAGAGAACTTTCCCATGAGCTGTATAGTTTGTAGCTCATTTGCACTGTAGAATATTTTAAGAGAATTTAATTAATGGTATAAGAATTCAAAGAAAAAGTAAAAACAAATGAGTGAATGGAAAAGAGAGACTGTATATGGAATATCTGAGAGCCAAAATATGATCACATAACTTATTTGAAATAATTAGTAACCACAGGGGTGCAGATAATACACGGCTAAATATTGATGTATTGATAGAAGGAAAATGCTTCACAGTGAATGCTGATGAAAAGTCAAAGAGCCGAAATCCATAATAAAGAAACTAAGAGATATGAGGACAGACAAGATAATTGGACCTTGGAAACAGAAAAACTGAGTACTTTAACAAAGAGATTACCTAAAGGCATCAAACCAGAAATTTGTTCTTAATATAAAGAACTGACTCCATAAAGTTCAAAATAGCATGATGGGTTCTAAGAAAATCAGATATAGTATATTCAACACTGAGATGTGTATTGATTATGTCATTGGGCTTCAAGGAATAAAATAATATTCTTTAGGCATTTATACAAAATTTACATCATTTACCACCTATGAGAGGAAATGTTGGCATTATACAATCTCAAGAACAATAAATCGAAGTGTATAAAATTCTGCATGAAATGAAGGGTGACTCAAGAATTACACACAACCACAATGTAATTCAAATATCAAGAGCACAAATAGACTTTCACAAACATGAACAAACTTTGGTGATAATAATACTAGTGAGTTCTTTTTAAAAAGGTGTTACCATATGCTTTGTGACCACCTAGAGGGGTGGGATAGGGAAGGTGGGAGGGAGACGCAAGAGGGAGGGGATATGGGGATATATGTATATGTATAGCTGATTCACTTCGTTATACAGCAGCAGCTAACACAACAATGTAAAGCAATTATACTCCAATAAAGATGTTAAAAAAAAAAAGAAACTGATGGGTATGTTTAAAACAAAAAACAACAAAAAATAAAATAAAATAAAAAAGGTGTCACCATAAAATCCAAGCACTTAAAAGATGAAATAAAATTACTCAGAAATGGAGAAACTATGGCAAAAGGCATGGTGAGAATAGTGACCATCTTTGAATATACAACAAACACATAATGATCATACGCATTATGAATGCAGAACAAAGAATACAGTTGATAATATCCTTGGGTTCCACAGCCATGGACTCAGCCAACCTTAGATCAAAAATATTTTTTAAATTCCAGAAATTTCCAAAAAGCAAAACTTGAATTTGCCACACTGGCAACTATTTACAGAGCATTTACATTGTATTTAACACTACTTACATAGCATTTATATTGTATGAGGTATTGTAAGTATCTAGAGATGATTTTAAGTATATGGGAGGATATTTGTAGGTTATATGCATATACTGTGCCATTTTACATAAGGGATTGAGCATCCGAAGATTTTGTTGTCTGCAAGGGGTCCTGGAACCAGTCCCCCAGTACACTCAGGACAACTGTATGTGGGTATCAGAGGTCCCCAGAACCACTCTCAATTTGCATATTTCTCTAGAAGGACTCACAGGACTTGAGATATTATATTCATGGTCATGGTTTATTACAGCAAAAGTTACAGAGTAAAATCAGCAAAGGGAAAAGGCGTGTGGGGCAAAGTCTGGAGGAAAACAAGCCCAGGCCTCCAAGAGTACTCTTCCAGTTGAGGTGAACAAAACGTGTGCTTAATTTCTCCAGGAGTGACGTGCAACAACAAATGCAAAGTGTTACCAGCCAGGGAACCTCACCTGAATCTGGAGTCCAGGAATTTTATGGGAAAAGATATATAAGACATTTGTAATAATCAAAATAGGGAACTCTAGAATGGCTGGACAAGGAACTTAGCAGATCTCCCCAGTGAAACAACCATTTAATTGGTGAAAATTATTAAAACACACACAACCATTTAAAATCTCTGAAAATTGTTCTAAGGACATACAACAAATGGAGAAACATTTATTTAAGAGATCTACTAAATCTCACTAAGAAAAGTAAGAGCTATGGTATTTAAACCACAACCTGCTCCCTTCTCCTACCCCAACCCTGCTCCTTGTTCTGGAAGCTTCATTCCAGGTGGTTGTGGCCAAGAAGACAGGATCTCCCTCTCCAACCAGTGACACTAGGACTACAGTTTCACCTCAGATGGTCAGGCTACTGGTGCCTCTCAACTCTCCCCAGTTCCATGTTGCAGAAGCAATATTCCTGGTAGGCACAGCCAAGAAGAGGCCTCACTTCTCCTACTAAATCTCCATTCATAGAGCAGAAGCTCTATCCCAGGTTTGGCATGTCAAGAATATAGGGGCTCCAATTGTCCCTGCCCCAGCTTAGTCATGTTTCATGTTAGGAGGGGCAAGCTGAGAAGACCAGGACCTATCATCTTCCTCCCATGCCCACTTTTAGAATGGGAATGTCACTCAGGGAGAAGTGGGCCACTGTTTCTGCACACAGCTGGGTTGTGTAGTGGCACAGAGGTTCTGCTCTGGAGTAGATGCAAGTTATTAGGATGCAGAGCTCTACAACTCTGCCTGGCTGTTTAGAACAAGGATTAGAGAAGTTCATGGGTAAAGGACTTTTGAAAATAATGGTGATCTTGGTCACTATCAATTTTGAAGGGACAGGTAGATCTATGATACTAGTAGCAATGAGTGAAATGGCATACCAGAAGTTTGCTAATGTCAGAAGTTTAGCAAAGAGAATCAGGGGTAGAGAAAGCCATGGAGGTCTAGATGGTTGTACACATTTGCTGGGATACACTCAGAGCTAATTAGAGGAGGAGATGGGGAAGATTTGAAAGTATTACCAAGCTACACATACATCCATCAGTAAGAGGAAGAGCCTATTGGCTCAAGGGGCTTAAGGTACAACCTCTTAACTCACTGAACGATAAGCTGCTTTTAGCCAGGGGATACCCCTAGGAGACCAGGCTTAAAGCGAAAACCACACTTATCCTTGGTGGGCTGGAGGACTGTGCATATTCCCAAGACTGCACCAACTCAGGAATGACAGGCGGGGCAACTTCCAAGTACTAGTCCCTGGCTGAACGTGAGGCAAAGTCTTAAGCTTACTGAACTGTGAAAGCAGTCTCCAAGTCACACAAATCCACCAGATAATGAGTAAAAATTAACTGACCAAGGGGGCTTAGGTATAATAGTTGAGCAATAAGTGGCCTATACCAACCTAGGAACAACACCTAGGAAGACAGGCTAAAAGATAACAAATGGAAAAATATCTGAACAAGGACATCAGAGTCTTCACACTGCTGGGAAAATATGTCACAGAATTAGTTCAGCCAAGTCATTAAACAAATAAATGAATGAACAAACAGAAGTAGCCCTGGTGGTGGTCACGGAGGGGAGAGCAGTATCCAGACGTGCTACAATCTGTTATCTAAAATGTCCAGTTTTCAACAGAAAATTGTGAAGCATACACAAAAAAGGAAAGTGTGACCCATACATAGGAGTACATACAGGCAATAGAAACTGCCCGGATGTTGCACTTAGCAGACAACTACGCCAAAGCTCTTATAAATATTTTCAAAGGGATTTGTGGGAATTAAGGGAAACTGTGCTTAAAGAATTAAAGCAAAATAAGATAACAGTGATTTATCAAATAGATAATGTTAATAAAGAGATTAAAATTATATATATTTATATATCTATTTTTCAACTTTTCAATTCCAAAATTTCTATCATTTGGGGAGTATTTATCTATCTACCTATCTACCTACCTACCTATCTATCCCTGTCTCTCTGTCTGTCTATCTATCTATCTAAAATGCTTGAAAGCACAATAATCTAAATGAAAAATTCGCTAGAGGGGCTCAACAGAAAATGTGAGTTAGCAGAAGAAAGAATCTGCAAACTTGAAGGTAGATCAGTAGAGATTATACAGTCTAAATAGATGAAAGAAAAATGAATGAAGATAAACAAAGCATCAGAGAAATATGGGACATCATTAAGAGTACCAGCATATGTATGATGGCAGTCCTGGAAAAAAGGAGAGAGAGAATAGGACAGAAAAAATATTTAAAGAATTAATGATTGAAGATTTCCTAAATTTGAGGAAAAACACTAATTTACACATCAGTGAGCTCTAAGTAGGATCAGTACAAAGGAATTCATTCACATCCAGACTTAATTATAATAGAAATGTTGAAAGTCAAAGAGAAAATCTTGAAAGCAGCAAGAGAAAAGTGGCTTATCATATACAAAGGCCCACAATAATATTAACAGCTGATGTCTCTTCACAATGTAGGCCAAAGGCAGTGAGTTGACATTGAAAGTGCTGAAAAAAATATAACATCAGCTAAGAATCCTATAGCCAACAAAAGCATCTTCAAAAGTGAAAGTGAAACAAAGATGTATCCAGGTAAACAAAAAAACAGAATTCATTGCTAGTATACCTGCCTTATAAGAACTACTAAAAGAAGTTCAGGAAGTGACTGCAGACAGTAATTTGAATCTACATGAAAAAACAAAGAGCTCCAATAAAGGTAATTATGTAGGCAGTGATAAAAGAGTGTAATCACACATTTCTTTTTCTTTCTTCTTTTAACTGATTTAAAAAGCAATTACATAAAACAATCTATAAAATTGTATTGTTGGGCCTATAACATAGAATTGTAATATATTTGATAATAAAAAATGAATGAAGCTACATTGAAGAAAGGGAATGACACCAGATGGTACTGCTAATCCACAAAAAGAAATGAAGAGAGACAGACATGGTAAATAATAAGCTTATTTAAAAAAAACTCTATAAATATATCTGAGCTCTCCTTTCTTCACTTCATAAGAAGAAGTTTTTATAAAGCAATAATTATAACAATGTATTTTTGAGTTTGAAACATATATAGACATTATATGAATAACAATAATAACACAAAAAGGAGGACCAGAAGAAAGCTATGTAAGAGTAAAGTTTCTGTATCTTACTGGAATTAAGTTAGTATAAATATGAAGTAGATTCTGATAAATTAAGATGTATGTTGTAAGCCCTAGACCAACCACTAAGAAAGTAGCTCTTAGTTACTTGGCTATTTAGTTAAGAACCATCAAAGGAATTAAAATAATATGCTAGGAAATATTCACTTAAGACAAAAGGAAGTAGTAAAGGAGGAAAAGAGGAACAAAATAGGAGAACTGGGGACTTCCCTGGTGGCGCAGAGGTTAAGAATTAGCCTGCCAGTGCAGGGGACACGGGTTGGAGCCCTGGTCCGGGAAGATCCCACATGCTGTGGAGCAGCTAAGCTCGTGCACCACAACTACTGAGCCTGCACTCTAGAGCCCGCGAGCCACAACTACTGAGCCCATGTGCCACAACTACTGAAGCCCACGCACCTAAAGCCCGTGCTTCACAATAAGAGAAGCCATGGCAATGAGAAGCCCGTGTGCCACAACGAAGAGTAGCCCCCTGCTTGCCTCAACTAGAGAAAGCCCGCACGCAGCAACGAAAACCCAATGCAGCCAATAAATAAATAAATTAATTAATTAATTAATTTAAAAAAGGAGAACTGTGTAAGTACTATTATGTCAGCATTTCATGATGTGGTCTTTCAACACTCAATAATCTGATAGTTTTTAGATCAAATAACTTTCCTTATTTAGACTTATTTTCCATTGAATAGTATTCCATTCATGGTAGCCCTTGTGTTTGAAATCTTATAAGCAAATTAATATGAATTCTGAAACAAATTTTGTTTCAGCTGATTCCTATATTAAGTTTTTTGCTTCATCACCCTCCCCTTAAAAATACCATGTTAATAGTAGAACATACTCACCAAGATACACACAAAGGTATACATTGAGATACATACTTTATTTTGTACCATTAGATGTTTAACTACATATGCACCTGATATTTGTTCTCTGACACTACCAATATTGACATAAAGATACATTCATTTATGCATATATTCTGCCACTATACATGTCCAGAGAGATAAAAGTGGCCATTAGTTTTGGAATTATTTAAGTTGAATGCATCAAAACAACCATCTCATGGCTCACTGAATACCCTAACATCTTTTAAAAAAGGAGTGTATTTTTGTGTGGGTGTCTATAGTAGAAGGTACATAGTAATAATTGATGGTGTTCATAATTACACAAACACACAGCATTGTGCCTAGTAATATATAACAATATATTATTTAGAAATACATATCATCTCTATATAATTGTATATGTTCATAAAATACAACTTTAAATAATGGCATGTATATATATATATGTGCACACGTGTGCATGCATGTGCGTGCACTCACACACACACACACAAGAACACCATAGTCTGCCATGAAGCATTGTAGATGTACTTTATGTGCTAAGAAACATGGGTGTGCTCCTAGTATAACTCTCTCACAATTCGACAGAATCATTATGTATACAGCCATGAGAATCGGACTGCCTACATTTAACTTCCAGCTCTGCCATTTCTTCGATGTGTGACCTGGTATCTATAAAATATAATAATATTGTCTTCTTCACGAAGTACTTGTGAGGATTAAGTGCCATCTTAATGCATGTAAAATCCTAGAAAGTACCAGGCAAATAGTAAGTGCTCAATAAATTTTAGCTATTGTTATTGATCTTTTGATTCTGCTCTTTCAGGAGATAAATGTTTCTTTTACATCTTGAGCATGTGTTACATTTAGATAACGCTTCTCATCTAAGAAGAGATCTTCAAAATATGTTCTTCATTTTGATGGTGTCTGTAACTGTCACACCTTTGTTTGTGATCCTCTTAGAGTTTGCACATTATAATATACAACTATGAGCATGTCATGGATTTTACCCAGGTGAAGGTTGATTCCCAGGAATGACAGGTGTATTTATGTTTTTTTCATGGACCTTTTGTGTGTTGTGTAAATAAGGTTGGGTGTATGATGATGACGTACTATTTTGAGAACTTTCCACGTGGTCTGCCTTGTCTCTCCGTGTTCCTATGCCTTTTATGCATGAGGACAGAAGATGTTTGTTTCTTTTGTTCACTGTCATGTCCTCAACACCTAGAAGAGTGCCTGGTATATAGTCACAAATGAGCATATTGTGGTACCTCATAATCTAAAACTATTCATTTACTTCCCAGTATCTACCACAGTCCATTAATTTTATTCTAATCTCAAAGCACCTTTGTATAACTATTCTTAAAATATGCTTGACGCTTCTGTTAAATTGAAGTTTGTTATTATCTGAGCATACCCCTCTTCTTTCCTTTTTGTGTATAGAGATACTGTTTTATCTACCTGTGAAATCTGATGCCATCACTTCTTTCATTAAAAACCCCACCCATCTATCAAGACCAGCTTCAGACTTTACCACATCAATTCTACTCACCTGCATGTTATAGCCTCTCTCTTCTGGATGCTCCTGGCTTTATCAATATATCTTTGCTGGGTCATTTAGCCATGTTTATATTCTAGTAGTTATTTGTGTGTGCTTAGTCTCCCTTCAGGACAGGGGCTGTTGTCTGCTTCACCTTTGTACCCTCCATAGTGCATATTGGAATGTAGCAAATATTTAGTAAGGACCTTTTCAGTGCCAGGTGCTGAGTTCAGTGGCAGTTGGCTTCCTAGGAATGTGAGTGATACTCTCTTCCTATGTTCTCTAAAATATTTGCTAAACAAATGATTAAACAAATTCACGTTTTGAGCCACATGGTGCTACAGAACAGGCCCTGGACTTGGTATTGGATATACCGGGTTAAAGTCCAGACTGTGGGGCTTCCCTGGTGGCGCAGTGGTTGAGAGTCCACCTGCCGATGCAGGGGACACGGGTTCATGCCCCGGTCCGGGAAGATCCCACATGCCGCAGAGTGGCTGGGCCCGTGAGCCATGGCCGCTGAGCCTGCGCGTCTGGAGCCTGTGCTCCGCAACAGGAGAGGCCACAGCAGTGAAAGGCCCGCGTACCGCAAAAAAAAAAAAAAAAAAAAAAAGTCCAGACTGTGTGACTTAGGGATGATAACCTACTCCCCCTAAGACCCTTGGTTTTCTGTTCGAAAGTAGGAATGGTAGACCCACGTTGTGGCATTAAATGAGATAACATATTGGAGGGGGTGGAGGGCTCATAACCAAAGTGTTTGGACTAGAGAAGGTTTCAAATAAAAGTGAGCTTCTTCCTTTCCTATAAAAGTGCTATTTGAATAAAAGTAAAATGTCTGGTTCCCGAAGGTGTGCTTAGCTTTTGTTGTTGTTGTTCTGGCCCTGGCTCCATCAGTCTTCTTTGAACGGGCCAAGCAAACTTCTACGAGGCCTGGCTGTGCTGCTGCTCTTTTCTTTTTCTAGCAGCACTCTGGCAAGTATGTATTTGTTCACTGTGGTGATTATAAACTGCTGCTTCCCTCCTGTTCTTCATGAAATATTTACAGGACTCAAGTTTTGTTTAGTGTCTTGTTTTGCTTTGTCGTGTCTACAGCACACAGAATTACTACCACTTGTGAGGGCATTTTCACTTTTGCAAAATGCCTTCACATCCATTATTTCATGTGGTACCATTGACAAGTCAGTGAGCATGGTAGGGCAGGGACCAGTGCCATCAGATGCCTTTTACAAATGAGGAAATAGAACCTCAGAGTTTAAGGGGTCTGCATACAGCTTAAAAGCGGCAGTGGAGGTCTAGCAAGCACAAGCCACCTGTCTACTAATTTGGTGCCCTCTCCTTCTACTCTGCTTACCCTGGAAGCAAAGGCAGACTCTGGCATCCTTCATCCTGACCATACCCTCCTTTCTTCCCTGCAGAGGCGTCCATCCTGAGCTACGACGGCAGCATGTACATGAAGATCATCATGCCCATGGTCATGCACACCGAGGCAGAGGACGTGTCCTTCCGCTTCATGTCCCAGCGAGCTTACGGGCTGCTGGTGGCCACTACCTCCAGGGACTCTGCCGACACCCTGCGCTTGGAGCTGGATGGGGGGCGCGTGAAGCTCATGGTTAACTTAGGTATCGTATGAAGTACCCTCTGCCACTCTGTTTGGGCTTGTCTTCCCTTTCTTTTCTGATTTTCATTGGTTTGACTGAATTCTTTGTTTGTTTCTTGAAATTTAGCTGCTCACCTCTTGTTTAATAGGCCAAGGATAAATCCCAACAGCAACAAACACCTTCTTGTTTCTGCATGAGGTTTTGATGTCAATTTCTGGTTTCTGACAGTGGTGGTTTCTTTACTAGAAGATTTATTTTCTAAGTTTCCTTTCTTGGTTTTTTGAATCGTTTAGCTTTGTGTAAAACACGCTACTTTGGTCCATCTTTTGATCAAGCACATTCCCATTAAGTCCAACTCCTTGGTCACCACTCAAAACAGTCAAAGCAGAGGACAGGGACAGGGCATGAGATGGAAGCAAAATGGGAGGGTGGTGTTTGAGAGAACGAAGCCATGTGAGTGGGATGAGAAATGCATTGTTTGAAGCTCTGCAAGGACTGTGCCCATGGGAAATTCTGGTGGCCTTGATGACACTAGTATCTCCTTATATTTACTCTCTCCTAGTGGGGAGCACAAGTCACATTACTTCTGTTGTCCCATCGGGGAAAAATTCTATAAGTTTAGAGTCTCTGACACATGGAAGGATGGTGTGGCTCTTGGTATGTGTCCCTTCTTCCTTCCTGACATTCCTACCCTCACTAGACGGCCCTTTTGATAAAAATTATTAAGTCACACTGTTACCAGTTACTCTGTTCTTATATAATACATATGCATTTTTCCTTAGTGTTGAGAAATTATGACAGTTTCAAATTTGTAGCTTGATTGAGAGAGGACCTGTTCTTCTACTGTAATTACCTATAATGATACTTTGGAAATCCCTCTTTTATGGCCTCACATCCTCTCAGGCTGCTGACCTTCTTGGCTGGATTCTAATCAATCTTCTATGGAGAGTGAGGACCTCTTGGTTTTTGGAAGGAAAAAAAGCAATCTCTATTTCTGCTGATTCTACTCAGTAGAAAGTCAGTGCCCTGTGTTGACAGGATTAGTGATACAGCTGCGCTCAAACTTTCTAAGCCTCTGATTTGTTTGGCTATGTTGAATATGTTTAGATACACAACTCCTTCATAAAGATGTCAGTGGAATGGTTTGTCAGAGGCATGGAGAAGACATGATGGACAAATGTATCAGATGCAGGACGATACACAGCCCTGGATGGCCTGGTGGGAAATCAATACCAGTCTTATCTGCTGTCAGGTCAACTGGTCACTCTTGAAGGATGCCTATACGACAATCCTAAAAATCTCTAGGACACAGAAGACTGTTTTGAGCAGTGGCTTGTTTAGTTGTGTGTCTCTTTTTTTTTCCCCAGTTGCAGCTTTTACAACACTATGCCCTTTTTCTTTTCCAAGCATATTTGATTTCTGTTGTCAGTGTGTCTCTTGGTTTTTCTTTGGTTTGCGTGTGTGTGTGTTTGGTTATTTTGGGTTTTGTTTTTCTCTTTTGCTAGATCTTTGTGGGTGTTCTTGAGTTTCCAATCCTCCCCACCATCAGCCATGGTAAATCAAAAGATGGTATTCAACCCTTCAAAGGCCCAAAGCCTGCGGCCCGCATAGCAAACAGCCTTGAGAACAGAGTGTACTGAGCAGCCTGCAGGGACTGGCATTCCCCTGTCCTCCTCACCTTCCCCTCCCTACACCATCCTGCCAACCATCCTGAAACCAACCAACCGGAGTGCATACCTGAAACCACCACCAGTAGCCTACTGTCAAGTTCTCTGAAAAACAACAGAAGAAATAAAAATTAAAAAAAAAAACCCTCCCACAACTAAAATGAAAACAAATGTGACCTCCTAACTAGCTCACAGAAAAGAAGATAGGGTCAGTTTTTAACTCTCTATTTCAAGGTAAGAGAGAGCCAGAGATATAAGGAATATTCAGCCCCGTGGGGTCCTGGGGAAATGCACATTGCCTTTAAACAGACAACTTTTTTTTTTTTCCTTTTTAGATGTTGTTTTGTAAGATTAGAAGGCCAACTATGACAGGTCTCACATCTTAGAAGGAAAAATGGAAGTGGAGGGAGATAAAAGGGGATGAAGAAAGAGATGAACAGGTTCTCTCTCTCTCTTTCTCTCTCCCTCTCTGTCTCTCACACACATACACATACACACAGTCATAGATCCCAGGTGTATTCCTAGAAGCATTATTTTTGCATTTTAAACTGTCACGAAAATCTGAGAGGCATGTGTTTTTTTTTTTGTTGTTGTTGTTGTTTTTCCGGTATGCGGGCCTCTCACTGCTGTGGCCTCTCCCGTTGCGGGGCACAGGCTCCGGACACGCAGGCTCAGCGGCCATGGCTCATGGGCCCAGCCGCTCCGCGGCATGTGGGATCTTCCCGGACCGGGGCACGAACCTGAGTCCCCTGCATCGGCAGGCGGACTCTCAACCACTGCGCCACCAGGGAAGCCCCAAGGTGTGCTTTTTTAAAAGACTCTGCTTTTGCCTCCTGACTCCGTTCTGCACATGATCAGTGTAGCTGTCCTAAGTTGAGGCATCTTAGGCGAAAGAGCACTGTGCTTCTCTAGAAACAGTGGTCACTTCTGTTTTCCCTGAAGGGTATGGTTCACCACAATTATCGGTTTGAATTTACTTTCTTTCAAACCTAACACAGAAAACTGAACTTAAATTCCTTGGACATGTGTGCACAACTCTTCATACTCATGCTTTGTTTGAAGGTTCTCCTACCCCCCTCCCTAGAATATAGCCCTCCATAAATGCTTTTTTTCTCCGTGTCATGAATTCCTATTACCCTTTTTTTCATTATAGTAGAAAATATCTCCAAGCAGAGTGTGCATTTACGTACACAATCCCCAAAACTAATTTCAAAGGATCCCTCCCTCCATTTAAGTTGTGTCTCTTTTCTAGCACAGGCACGAATGATATTCCAGTTTATTTCAAATTGTTCACACATAGAAGGTCATGATATAAATGTCTGTATTTTTCTGATGGAACGTGTTTCTTAAATATCAAGGGGACTAGGCTTTTCCAAGGGCCTTGCTTTCTGAAGATAGCCAGCTGTGGCAACAGCAGCCATGAGCAATGTCCAGCTACTCACAGCACGTTTTTAAAAGCTTTGAGGTTGGCCATTGACCAATCATATTTTTCTCTTAGTATTAAAAGATATAATAATAATTTTTACTATTATAGTATTTTAAAATATTTTGAAAACCTTATTTTAATCTCACAGTAACTTTCTGAGATAAGTCAATAGTGTTTTTATGATCGCTTGATAGATGTGAAACAAAGAAAGTAGGTCACAGAGGTGGGACTACCCATGTTTCTAAACTACTCAGTCATCATGGGTTATCCGTGACCTCCACAGATCAATACTGTGGATCAGTGATGTGACAGACTTAATGACTTCTAACTGCTTTCACGATGGTCACCTTTTAAACATGCACGGAAGGCATCTTTTTCTTAGTGCTTGGTTTGAATTGAGCCATACAGCAGAAAAGTCAATCAGTATTGGTACAGCCTCATTCATGGGCCTGTAAGAATCCTCAGCAGAATGCAGGCAGCCCTTCTTCAGTGGTGGAGGCTTGTAGGCAGTGCCATGCAGCTTGGTTAATTGCATTCAGATTCTCCAGATGTTCTCTCTCTGGAAACATGGACTTGCAGACTACTGTTTACTGTATGCATCACTGAAGACATAAAACACCTAGAAACATTCACCTCTTCCGTGCTCAACCTGAAGCTCACCAATATAGAAAATAATAATTTCTCCTTATTTACTAAAATTAAATGAAACAACTGAAACAGAATGAACAGCACACACACACATACCCACATCCCTCAAATACCATGCCAAGGCTCAGGCAGAGAGAGGACTTCGGCTGCTACTGGAGATCTAAAGGAAATTGCCCTCCCAGGTCAGCTCTTCTGATTCATTTTTTCATTAAAAAACAATACATTGGGCTTCCCGGGTGGTGCAGTGGTTGACAGTCCGCCTGCCAGTGCAGGGGACACGGGTTCGTGCCCTGGTCTGGGAGGATCCCACATGCTGCGGAGCGGCTGGGCCCGTGAGCCATGGCCGCCGAGCCTGCGCGTCCGGAGCCTGTGCTCCGCAACGGGAGAGGCCACAACAGTGAGAGGCCCCCGTACCGCAAAAAAAAAAAACAAAGAAACATCATCACTATCAAGACCACCCTCTCAGACCCTGTGAACAAGGAACTGGGGTAGATTTTTCTCCTCAAACTTACTCTTCAAGTAAAGTAGCAAAATAATTTTTCACTTCTTGACTTAACATACCCAATTGTCTGCTGTCTTGAAAGCTGCAAGTCCTCACATTGTTTTAAAGCCACCATTCAGTTCATGGAATCACTTGAGTGAACCCAGAAGGACAAGCCCAACCCAGCACCTCTGCCTAGACCAGGTCCTTGACTAAGAATAAATCCTCAGCAGCACAGAAGCCAAAGCAGAAGCCACTTCTTATTTAAAGTTCTTGGGGTTGCTGCTTTAGGCTCACTCTTTCCCCTTCCCTCTCTGAAGCGCGCCCATACTTCTGCTTCCCCTCTTTCTTGAATCCATCAGTGAGGGGCATTTCTCCAGCCTCGGGTGATGGTAGGCGAACCTGCAGCTGAGGCCCCACTTCTTCCTCCCTCCCGCCCTCCCCTTCCCCAGTCCTCACCAGGGGCATGGCCTCCTCTGTCCGGTGATCGTACCAGTTGCTCCAGGGCTGTTTGCTCCCACTTTTCTGTTGCGGTTGACGACACATGACAAACCTAACCGCACGAAACCAAACCCAGATTTTTCTCAAGAGATGTTCTTCTGGGGAACAAATAAGCTTCCTGCCCCCTTCCTCAGAATGCTTGGGTGTTATAAATTGCTCCTATCTGGATTCACATAGTTTCATTCTGCCCTGTCATTTGCCACTGGTTTCTTTCTCACTTGCTTAAAATGGTTTACTTCAGGAAATTCAAATCGTGGCATTATCTTCCACAAGTCCTCCAAAACTATTGGGTTAACCTTAGCTAGAAGAAAAGCACAGTTTCTAACTGTATTTTTTTCCTGTAATTTTCTCCTTTCTTTATCATTTTACTTCTACCTTTTAATGTCTGGCTTTAAACAAATTCTTATAGGAATTCCCACAATTGAAAACCAAACTTAGGATCAACTGGGAAGCCTGGTAACAGTTAACCTGAGACATTTCTCTGACCATTCTTCCCAACCCCTACTAACACCCATTGACTCTGCTCTATACCTTTTATGCTGTGTGTCCCTGACTCCAAACAGATATTAATAAAAGGATAGATACTCTGATCTCTGACACAAAATACCTTGTCTGGTGACCAGCACAAGAAAATTAGCCACCCTTTATTCCCTGTCTTTCCCATTAAAAAAAAAAGAATTTTCTTTCTTCAAGATGCAGGATCACAGAGGGAAATAGGTAGGATGTCAAAGGTGCCCAAGACCTCCTCCCCATGTGCCTGTCTCGCCTTCTCCTCAAATGCTGTGGGCGCTTGATTCAGTCTGAGCATTCAGGCAGGAAGACGGAGATGGGCTTCATGAGGGGGTTGGTCTGGGGGCCTTTGAAACTACAGCAGAGACCCCAATCAATTATGATAACATCATACAACTCCTTTTAGCCAGCACCCGAGCCCACCTCTCTAAAATCTGGGATGGGTGTTTGTGCGGTTAGCTGTTTGCAAGTGGCCATTTTATGACAGAAAATGACCAGGTGGTGTTAACCCTTTCCTTACCTCTGAGGATAACGGCAAATCTGCCTGCATAAATTTCTATAGCATTTGGGGCCTGACCTGAGGAGAGAGGGTGGAGGGAGTTTGGTTTTAGAAAAAGAGAAAGGGTTAAATACTGCACTGAGAAACTTCATGGACAGATTTGTTAAAATGATACGATATGTCAGACTGGTGATATATCTTTGAAATACTAAAACAAAAATTGTCTTGATGGTACTTTTAAAGATAAATTTTAAGAAAAACCAGTTGTAGAGAGAAACAAACTAAAACCTACATTTGGTGGGGAAATTTTTGCAGTATTTTCCAAGTTTAACAAAATTAATATTTCAAAGTCCAGTTTTGAAATACTTTATATAAGTGAATAGGATTTTTGAAAGAAAAAAAAAAAGAAGCCTACTTGGTGTCTATTGTGGATATATATGTATACCAGTATATATCTCTATACATACGTGTATATATATATGTGTGTGTGTGTATATATATATGTATCCAACTTTACTAAACAATATACTGTACATATACACCCACCCTTAAACTTGTGCATACTGTATATATATATATAAAATGGCCACATTTCTTGCGTGTGTCTGTCCCCGGAAGGGTGGACTGATTGTTTTTGGATGTCTGCAGCTGTTACCTTGAAGGATGCAATTTCATCTTTCATTTATTTTTCCCCATCTAGACTGTATCAGGATAAACTGTAACTCCAGTAAGTTTTCCCTCAAGTTTCATTTTGTTCTTTAAAAAAAAAAAGAAAACTGACTTTATTTTGTTTACTGTTTTATGAGCTGTTTTTTATTTGAATTATTTTATTTTTTGACAGTGGAGTTGGGGGGAACTGGGGTTGACAAGCTGAAGGGCTGGGGTGATGGTTTGGGCTGAGTGTGGCCCAGGGTGTGGTTTCGGAATTGCGGCAGGTCCTCTCTTCTTTCCTTGCATTTGTTCTATATGCGGAAAAGGAGGAAAGGGTACCTGGATAATGACTTTGAAAATGAATTGAAATGGTAATTTGTTGTTTTGGGAAAATAACTCTCAGGGGTGGACAAAAAGCATTAGAGCAACCAGAATGCACTTCTCCACTACCAAAAGCTTCAGAAAATGAAAGCAAAGTTCATGACCCACAAGGTGGCTGCCAACTCTGACATTTGTTTCTTGGCATTTATCGCTGTAGGTTTGTTTTTTTTTTTTTCCCCCTAAGGAGGGTGGGCAAAGCATTGCTCTTGGTAATAATGCAACATTTTAACCAAAGACTTGAGATACATTCTAGCTCTTCTGAATAAAGAATGGCAGACTATTATTTTTACCTTATTCCATTCAAATATTCCACCTCTTGAAGAAGGGTCTTAAGGAGGAACAGGCTGAATACTACTCACGCATTTCTTCCTCTGTCTCAGAAGTGCACATTAACTGGAGTCATGAAGTAGGGCAGTCGGAGGAGAAAGAGGAAAGATGGGCATGAGGGAAAGAGTAGAACTAGGTGATAAAAGGAAGAAAGGAAGAAATATACTTTGAGCTCTATAGTGTGTCATATTAGTTAAGGCAATTAAATAACAATTAAGCAACTAGGATAATTGGTTAGGGTGATAAGCTGCAACAGACAATCCCAGCATTTCAATGGCTCAACAAAAAAGGTTTCTTTCTTGTTCGGGCAAAGTCCAATGCCAGTTGAGCAGCTCTCCTGGTCAGCTCTCTTCAAAGAAGTAATTCAGGCAACTAAGATTCTTCCATGAGTTGGGTTCAACAACCTTGGAGTTTTTCGCCTCTCGTTCTATCCATAGGGAAGAGAGAGAGAGCTTGGATAGTTATGCAATATGTTTTATTGCCTTGCCTGAAAATGCCATACATCGCTTCTGCTTATATTTTGTCAGACATGGTTCCATCTTAAACTCAGAGGAAACTGGGAAATACAGTCTTCCTGTGGACCAGGAAGACAAAACTGGATTGACTGAGCATCTAACACACATGATTCTCAGTATTATCTCCTGATTTTTTGCTGCTTTCCTTGCTAGGGTCTTTCTGTAGGAACAAACTCAGAAAAGGAGATAGCCTCTTACATTTCATTTACTTGTTTGTCCCATCCTTCTAAAAATTTTAAAGGTGTTAGCTGGTTTAACCTTCTTTCTTGGGAGATATATTATCAGGATGACAAACTAATGAAGCCCAAATCCACTTCTGGGTGGCAAATGTTCCATATAAATGAACAGCAACAACAAAAAGAAATGTAAAAAATTGATATAAACAACAACTTCCTAAAGTACAGTGCTTTCTGCTTGTTCTGGCATCACTTTCAGTTAATTTAAGCAATGTCCTATATTGCTGTGTTTAAATATTTCTAATTAGCCAGAAATTTCTCATGATATTTAGATCATTACAAGTCTAATTGAAACATCCTTTTTCTCCGAAGACTGGCATTTTCTCTTTCTTTAAGCAGCTTTATTGATATATAATTTCCATACCACAGAGTTCATCCATTGTAAGCCTACAGTTCAGTGATTTTTATTAAATTTCTAGGGTTGTCCAGATATCACCATATTCACATTTTAGAACATTTCCAACACTCCCCAAATTTCTCTTATGTCCTTTTGCAGTTAATCCCTTCTCCTGCCCATACTCCTAGACAGCTGTTGGTCTGCTTTTGTCTCTATAAACCTGCCTTTTCTGGGCATTTTGTATAAATGGAATCATATAACATGTAGTCATCTGTGTCTGGCTCCTTAAAAAAATATAGCATATCTATAGAAAACTTTTTCTTTTCCTTTTGCATTAGTTTCCAGAAGGAAATAAGATGAAAGCTGAGCATGAAGGTGGAGAACGTCTTCCAAAGTTGAATCTGGCACCTTCTGGCTTCAGAGACTTATTTGCAGAACAGAGAACTGAGGGAGTTATTTGATCAGGGTATCAGGGCCTGCTTTTTGTGTTCTATCCATACTTTATCTTACATTTAATTCCATATATTCCATCTGATCAGCCATGGAGAGTCATCATAAGACAAATTCCCAAATTCTTTCTCCTGGGAATACAGTGATTCTTATCCAGGGCACAGATGCCAGCAGATTTTCTAAGCCTGATAAAAGATTTTCTATTCAGAGCCACCAAAAGCAGCATCGAGAGGAAATGCACACGGCAAAGCTGCGTTCCCGACTTCGATCACGGAATAGAAAGAATATAATTGGCTTAAATCAATATTTAGGTAAAAAGCCAAGAATGGATTTTGAAAAATCAATTTTGAATTCTCATGATAAATCTTTAACATACTAAGGAAGTTAGTTTTGGTGAAAGCATCAGAGAAAGAATACATAGTGCCCACTAGTTGCACAGGGGTTGAATAGAAACAAAACAAAACACAAGCTCTTCAAACTAATCTAAGTCCTTTAATGCTGAGGTGTATAGATGTGTACCCAGGGTACTGTAGAGTCACAAAGTATATGTGATACATTTTCTTGACGTTAATTGTTGATTTGGAGTAAAAATTTGAATTGAAAGCAAAGTGATATATGATGCAGAAGGATACAAATAAACATGAATCTTATTTAATAGATAAATCTTATTATGTTTTAAGAAAAAAACATAAGAATTCAAAGTCCTATCATTTTTATTGTGTATCTTCTCTATTCCATTCCCACCATTATTGGCACTTGGGTAGAAAAGTTTGAGAAGACTATACAACTAAATTAGGAGATAAAACAGGTACAGGTGACTAGAACTTCTAAACCCCTCTTCTCACATACCTATCAGAGTTCATAGTTCAACTTGTTATAGAATCTCAAGTTGTTTCTGTAATCTCAAGTTGTGCGGATCCTGTCTCTTACACAGTTTTTCACTGGAAGAGTACAAGAAGTAAGATTGATTTGCAGCCTGAGTGTGAGAGGGAAGGACTTTCCACTTACTCCTGAGCTCCAGCTGGCATTTCAGTAGCTGTCATAGGGTGTAATTGCTCAAGTTGCAACACAAAACTTTTTTCTCTTGAAGGGACATAGTGAATTAAACTTTAAGTTTGTATATAAGTTCATGAATTTTTCCAGTTAATTCTTTTTTAGAATGCCTGTTCTGTGAAAAGTCAGTCAGGTAACATACTGAATGACATCATCTGTTTTCTTTTTTTTTTCCTGTTCATCTGCCTCAAAATATTGTTCGTTCAGGGAAATGGCTATTTCCAAGGGTTTGTGTGACTGTCTTTTTAATGGCAAGAAGAACATGAAGAAGGACCATCTTCCAGTGTGAGGAGAAAACAGCTGGACATGATAGAGGGCAGTGATCACAAGACAAAAGCCTTTTTCCTTTTGGCTTTCTTGGCTGGCCCTTCTGTCAGTAACTGACACAGCTCCATGACAAGGGTTTCCAAGAAGCAGAAACAATTTTCTAATCAGGTTCTCTGCCTTTCTCCCTTTCTTACTTTCTCTTTTCCAGTACTTTGTCTTTCCCCATAACATCTATGATATACTTATCATTACTCATTCCAAATATTACTACCCCTGCTCTCCAAATCCTGCAAGGATACCACACCATAAACTCTTCTCAGGCTGTTATCACCAAACATTTATTAGAGACTGTGCCAATCAAAGTCTTTGGTTGAATTGGGAATATGCTGTGTTTGATTCATCTGCCAGGGATATTTTAAAATAAGTAGTAAGGAAATTTCCAATTTAGAACTGACTTTAAAACTGCGAAAGAGCAACAGAGTTGGCAGTCATCATGGTGGATTGAACTCCAGGGTGACCTGGAGCACAGCTAAAGAAAACAGGGCTGCTTTCTGGGAATTTCTGGAGGAAATCACTCATTCCTATGGTTCCAGTTCCATGAGGCTGGCAGTACCTAAGAGGCATGCAGTTCTGAAAACAGGTATGAACTTCTTGTTGATCTCGTGGGTGTTTGCTCAAATGAAAGTCTGTAAAATGGTTTGTCGTCTTGAACCTTGTCTGATTGTGACTCTGCCCTGTGATTTCCTAGCCCCTCCTTCATCCCATCCCTTTTAAGCTGTGTGCCGTATGAATGAATACAGTGACCTCATATTGATTAAATGAGTCTAGTATGAATGAATATAGTGAACACAAATTAATGAATGTCAGTTTCCCACTTTTTTCCAATCTTTCTCTCTCAAAGGCTAATTCCTCTGTGTGTGGCCATTCTCTCAATCTTTCTGGAAAGGAGGGCATATATCACATGAAAGTTGTGAGGAAATCGTGAGTTTTGTGTATATGCCTGACTATTTAGGTATATGTAGAGCTCCCCCCAGTTACTTTGAAGTTGAAGCCTTACTAATTTACCTGTGATAAGATTAATGTTTTCCTTCTTTGACATACAAAAATATACTGACCTTAAGACAGGGAGGTGCCACAATGTAGTCATTTGTGTCTGAGAACAGCTTTTATAATCTTGTCCACTTCCCACAGACTCTGTTATCTTTGAATCATAGAGATGCACAGTAATATAAGAGCTGCAAGAAAATAACATCACAAGGATGTTCTGTATCTCCAAATCATACCTCTGAAAGCTACTAGTATTTACTAAATATTCCTTCTCTTGCACTTGCTCTGCCTCGCACCTGTTTTTTGCTTTTTGCTTTCGCTTCTCTGCTTTGGGTTTCCAGGCAGACTCAATGCCAGTGTTTTGGCAAAGTCAACGGGGTGTGGGTGGTTCTTGCTTAATTTAGGCATTAAAATTTATTACACTAGACTTCTGGTTTTCTTCTCTTTTTCTCTGTCTTCCCTGTCTGTGGTACCAGAATAAGTGACATCATCTTTAGGCCTGCTTCATCTAGAAATCCCAGAGCTGACTTGTTGAGCTTATCCCTTTAACTCAGAAACACTTACCTCCTCAGGTCAACCAGGAGGCTGACTTCTTCATTATTAAGTCTCTGAAAAGGCAACTGTAGAACCTCTCTGGTATCCGTTCCAAGATTTGGATCACCATTGCTGTCAGCCTGATCATACTACTTCTCTTAGTAGAGTTTTAGTGAAGATGGAAAAAAATCACAAAGCAGAATCTTATATCCAATAATGTATTATTCTTTATCCAACTATCAACATCACACCTGAGACTTTGTATTTCTTTATGGAATGATTATGGTGTACTTCAACTTTTACCAAAACCTGAATTTTAAAAGATAACACATAATAATTTTGTTTCTCTTTGGAATGTTTTATATTTCTTGTGACATATAAAATACCTCACATGTAAGTTTATTCGTAGTATCAATAATAGGCAGATTTGACTGTGATAGTAGGATGCTTCCTAAATAAACATTGAATATTACAAAGATAGGCTGGGTTCAACCCTTTCTATACCACTAATGAGTTTTGTGTCTGTGGACAATTTACTTTAACCCTCAGTTTCCTCAGTTGTAAAATGTGCATAATTATAGTATCTGCGTCTTTGAGTAAGAACAGAAGCTAGAACGTAACATGTGCTAAATGTGTGGTGATGGTGATGGTTTTGGTGATGATGAGGATGACTTGTACTAGCAGAGTATTTCAACTGAAAAGATGATCTTTTGAGAACTGTTTTTGTTCAAGAATGGATACCTATGTATTCTTAAAGCCTTTCTTGGTAGCTTGATAGATGCCTGTAAAATGAGCATCCTACTTCCTTCAGTCTATTACTCAGGGCAATAATAAACTCTTTTCAAGGCCATCAAAGTTGCATTGGATTCTGCATCAATAGCATTACTAATACTGTTGATGAGAACATCACATTGGCTTTTTTTCCCCCCTCAGTGCATTATGATAAACAAATACTTGATGTTAACCCAGAACTAATGAAAGTATTTTGGTTTCATGAGTTCTTCTGTTTTTGTCTTGGAGACTCTGATATCATTTTAATGAAAGCTTAATAGTGTTCTAAAATGAAAATATTATCTTTAAAGTGCACAGATATGATTCAATGATATCATATTTGTGACTTTAATATCTTCTAATATCAATTTGGTATAATCTAAACAGGAACTAAAATAAGAGAGAGTCAGAGAAATAAGAGTTTTTGCAGCAAGGGTACAGATTTCTGGCTAAGAATATTACTGTCTGTCTGGCTTCCTTGACACATTCCTGGCATGGATTTAAAAGTCATCAAGTTTATTCAGACCATTGTGAGAAAGGAGGGCTAGATCACCAAGAGGAGAAGAGAGTCATCCCCTTCTTAGGAGATCTTGTATTTTGGTTTCAACCAGTTTGTTGAGGCATAGCATGTCAGTATGTTAAGAGATTCACATGTGGACCTTTGGGTAATTGAAATTACACATATTCCATACACATATACAAAGGCTGGTGGTTCAGGCTTTATCAGATTTATACATGATGCCCAGAGAAGTAGAGAATTAATGACCATTTAGCAGTTAGAACTACAGTACCATCCATCCCCAAATTCTGAGAATGTCCTTTGAGCACAGGTTAAAATAGAGAAAATCAGAAGAAGGAACGTCTCTTTCAGTGGCTTTAGCTAAGACCACTTTTTCTGTGATTTGAAACTGATCCCTGGGCTCTAACATGCAAATCTATCACTTTTTGGTCTGCTTCTCTTATGTACAGTGGGCTCCTGGTATGGAAAAGTCCACTCAGGAAGGTATTTTAACATTTGTAATCCATCTGGATTTTAGGAAGGATAAAGGGATTGGGATCAAGCACCCAATTAAAGAGTAGATAGAAGTGAGATTGAAGCATTATATTATAAATAAGTGGCTTCCCAAGGAGAGTGTTTTGTCTCATAAAAGGAAGAAGCAGAGGAAATAGCAAAGGAGATGGAAAAAGCAAAGAAGTTAAAAACACACTTCACGAAGTATATAGATATAAGCAAAGTTGATAGAGTTATTGAATTTTAGAAAAGGTTGATAAATAAAGGCGTAAAATTTCTCTATCTGAACATCCTAAAAAAGAGCAAACACCTTGCCAATTTAGGAATGATCTATGGTGAACTGAACTGTCTGGCAAGAGAGGCAATATAGACTCCTAGAACTGTTTACAATCACGGTTCAAGCCACTGTACTTTTCCATGAAATTAGTATACATAGTTTGGAGATATGTACATACATACAGTGATATCTTATGTCAACACAGCCTAAAATTTTTATGCTGATATCTGGCCACTGTAGGATTTTCATGACCTGAAGCTACCTTGGACATAGTGTATACTTAAAAAATAATTAAGTCACTGAGGTAATGAATTGTACCCATTTCTCTACCTTAATTTATTATTTTTACAAATACTCTTAGGGATCGATACAGAGATACAAGCCAGAAAAATATCAACTACAGCTCTTTGTTTTGTTGTCATTCTAAAAGGAAGAAAAAACTAACTGGAGTGAATTTGTTCTTTTATCCCTAATAATCTGAAAGAATAAATATTATTTTCTCTGTAAAGCAGGGAATTGCAGACAAAATGAAGGTTTTCATGAAATCCAATTTGTCCAGGCTTTGGTTGGAGTCAGAAGAATTTCATGAAGGAAGGTGAATGTGTATCAGTAAATATTACATGTTGTCACTCTTTGTTCACTTATTCGATGATCATTCACTGAGAGTTAACTGGGTTCCAGGTGTTGATGTCAGTTTTAGGGATTTATACTGTGGATTTCCAAGGAAAATGCAGAAGGAATCCTCATAGACTACGCACACACCCATTTTCCCCTCATTTTCTGTTTCTCTTAGAGAAATTGAAACTCAGATGTATGTACCTTTAAAATCCAGATGAGTTTCTCATAGATTTTATTCAGCAATTGTTCATTTCAGTATTCCATTCAACATAATGGTTTCTTTTTTTCACAATGTATGTATGTTCCTAGTGCTGAGGCCCTGAACACTGGGTCTCCTTAGTCACGTCTTTTTCCTTATTTTCCTTTTTCTGTTTTGGCTTGTCCTCCTGCATCTGACCACCTGCTTAGAGCCATACAAAACGTCAACAGCTGATGTTTCAGGCACTGTAATTTTGACTATAAATGGTGTTTCTGTTTTTTCTTCTACGGTTTGAAAATGTCTTTTTATACTCTGATCCATTTTATTTGTCTAATTGCCGCAGTAAGGTTTACAAGGTGACAAGTTCGCTAAGTATTAGGCACAGTTTATATTTAGGAGCAGTTTATATTTTGAAAATTAGGAAGGATCGCTTTATCAATGAGGTGTAGTACGTGTAGTAACCATTTGGCAAGTTAACATTCCCAACCAAACCCTTTATTCCTGTTTGATAACAAGATACAGTGAATCTGTGAATATCAGTGAATATACTTCTTTTTTGTTGCTTTTCACTAGATAGTATATATAGTGCAGCAGGTTTCACTCATACATTATTTAGGAGAAGATTATAATTTGAATTATAGAATTTCTGGAGCAGTTAACCACAAAGTGCAAGTCTCCCTACTGATTCAGAGCATCTCAGCAGAGTTTTTCTCAGTTTTAGAATCAATTTTGGGAAGAAAACTTAGACACCAGGGGATGTTGCTTCTGAAAGAAACAGAGTAATTTTCTGGCTGTTCTATTGATTAAGTGACTAAAATCACAAGGCTTTCTAACTGGATGTTTATTAGAAGTTGGAGAAATAAATCTTAAAGGGGATGTTTACATTTTCCTTCTGAAAATGAAGTTGTTTCAGAGTAAATCTGATTATACAATATTTGTATACAAAACAATTTTGCTGTCATCCCAAAAGCCTTGTGAAAGCAAGAGGTATATGGTGCTTAGTTATAGTAATCTAAGTCTTCCTGAATGGCTGACATTATATTGCAATAGGAAAATGTTAAAAGGCATGTGTTCTAAAAGACAGACAAAATGTAATAGAGAGCATATCCCCTGAAGCAAAGTCTTTGAACGGTTATGAGCTCAGGATCCTCCCAGTAGGCCTGTCGGGGCATATATTTAAATATTAACATGTTATGAATGGGGGAGCCAAGGCTTGCGGAAGGTGCGTGCATTGCACAAGGTCTCAGGGTGATCAGTGGCAGGCATGAGTCTTCAAAAATTTCCTTTTCTGATTCTTAATCAAATGAACACCATTTGTCACCTAAGTTGTAGTCTTTTAGTGATGCTACGAGACATGATTTTCTTCAGAATTAGTTTTAAAAAATGCAGGGTGGGGGGGTAAACCACTGCAAAGATACCAAATTAGGAAGGATATGGTGACCTAAACTCTTGGTTGGTGGGTGAACAGCATTATGAATAGAGTGAAGTTTAGTTCTGAAGTCTAAGAGATGACAGAGAAATGAAATTCATGTTACCCACAAGTGTGGGCAGGATAAAATCTAAAACAATAAACAGGGGGCTATTCCTCTGTTCTTAAGAAAATAAAAGGTAAGAAAATTAGAAATGTTCAAGGTGGAGAGAAGAAGGGCTGTCTATTTCCTCTGAGCGGTTTTCCTGTGACAGTCTGTCAGGAAGCCCTTTTCCTTCCAAGGAGAAGGAACTACCCCACTGACCGAAAGGAGGATGCCCCCAGGAGTGGGGTGGTGAGAGAAGCAGAGACAGAAAACAGGAAAGGAGCCGAAGCAGCAGATGGCAACAACATAATGTGTGCAAAGTAGGCAAAGACCAAGAGAAAGGACACACGTGAGTATTTGTAATGGAGTAGCATAAGAGGAATGTGTTCTATCGCTGTAGAAAAATTCTGTATCTTTCTGATCTCACAAAGAAAAAGAAAACACAGTAGAAGGTGAATAAAGACAATATGGTGAAGCCATTGGCCTAGGGGATGGCTAGAGAAGGCTTGCCATCTCCTTATAAGAAGAAATTCATGGTTGAAATTAAAGTCATATTGTATACCTGTCAATAGTTGGAATGTTTAACTTAACTGTTTGATTCACTGATTGTTATTTACAAGCAAACTCCCTATTTGATAAAGGAACCAATTAAAAAAAAAACTTGCTGATTATCAGAAATAGAAAAGCTAGGTGTTCTATTACCCTAATGACTAGGTAAGTGCCCAGGTACGTATCCATGACTGAGTTTATCCATACCCCTACATACCTGGTAGAATGAGAATCTCATGATTGACATCTCAAAGGCAAGAAAATTGAACACTAAGTGAAGACACAACCCCATTCTTTCCCCTTGACAAATTTTCCCCGAATGCTTTTCTTCCTTTGTTACAGCAAAAATGGATGCTGCTAAGTCCATATACAAGGACATTTGCAATAACAAATTTTAAACCTTTGCTATTGTTATATAAAGTGATCGACTTTACAAATGGCTACTAGTTACAGTAAAAATTATAGCCAAGATTGTTTTCTGCCTGCCAGGCTCTGAGATGAGCAGTTTGCTTGCATGATCTTGTTTAATCTTCACCATGGTCTTATAAGGTGTTATTATCCTCATTTTAGACATGAGACTTAATCATGTGAAACACTTTGCCTGGCCTCACCTTCCGTGTATCTGACCTCAATGCTGTGCTCCTCACGACCGCACATGTTGCCTGTCCAGCTCAGATGCTGACATGTTGATGCTCAGATGAACACAATCAGCACTCCAGGACAAGGGCTAATGGTCCCCACGAAAGACGCTGCATCTAGTCACTAATAAATCCTATTTCTTTAGCTGGTCTTTCTGTAACCTTGACCTTTCCGGAGTCAGGCTTCCTCACCTCAGCTTTATAGACATATTAGTGTCCCGTTCTTATTCATAACTAGTCTCTAAGGCACTGCTTAATTCTGTGACAGGAAGGTACTTGGCATTTAGGGATGCATAGAGGATGAATTAGGAATTATCACAGACATAGGGATGACTAAGAAGAGGGTAGTGTTGGAATGCCATAACAGCTAATTGCTGAGTCATCCTCCATGTGCCTGATGCCTAGTTGGTATTCCCTGTCTTTTATCTCTTTCCATCAGACCCTAGTGCTCTAGTCTCAGCAAACAGATTGTGGTTACCCGACTTCCCCAAACTCTCTTATACCTCCGTTTCTGCATCCATGCTTTACCTTATGCACTTTACCTTATGTGGACCATTTCTGTCTGTATCTCCATAGCCAACTGCTTCTCATCCTTCATGACAGCTCAGGGGTCACCACTCTTGCGAAGCCTTCCCTTCCTCAGGCACGTCTAGGTTTGTTCATCTCTAAAGTTCCAGAGCACCCTGAATGCACAACCTTCAGAAGTCTCATCACATTTGTGTTGCTTTATTTGCTTACATGTGTACCTCCTGAACCAATCTTTGGATTCCTCACAGTTTGGGAAAATGTCCTATTTGTCATTGTATCTTCACTGTCTGGCCAGTGCCAGACATATAGTTGGCATTAATGCACATTTATTGAATTAATAATTATAAGCCTAATGACTTGAAACTTTGAATGACAAGAGAAATCTCCATGTATGAATACAGATTACTTAGTAAGAGGAAAATTGTTCCATATTTACAAAGAAGGAAATCTCCGCAGATCCAATTAGAATACCATAGATTAACATGTTAAGGATATTTGTCCAGGTCCTAAAGAGAAATATGTTTTCAGAAATCCTTACTAAATAATACTATGTAAGAAGGCTGACATTTAAAATGAGGAAATGTAATTTCAAATTGATCTGATTCTTCTTTTGATTGTTCAAAGAAACATCGGAAGCACAAATTGCTTTTGGGCAGTATTGTTCTGTACATGTCAAATTGTGTAGGTTTTATGTCTCACCCACCCTGGATAGAAATCTATACTCTTTCCTGTATTATTTTTATAGGCCTCTTTAAGCTTCAGACTGATCCTAAAGAGAATGAGGAACATTACTCAGAGCAGAAAAACAAAACAAAAACAAACAACAGCAGCATGGGTGGCAGCGTTACCTGGTGGGAAGAAAAGAACTTGTGGGTTCAGTTATACCTGCTCTGCTACTCATTAGCCCTTGTCCCTAAGGCAATTTCTCTGAGCCATCATTATTAGTAGTAATAGCTATAACATCATTTGATGAAGAAGAAAAATAATTGAACGGAAGCCTTGCTCCCAACCATGTGATTTTCATCCCAGCATTTAAACGGGCACCAAAACCCGCTGTCACTCCTGTGGCCCTCATGTCTCACAGCTTGGATTGCTCGTTGATCATTTGAACTTGTAACAATAGAAACATCAGTTACCCGGGCCTCCTGGGTACTTGCCTAACCTTTCTGATTTTTCAAAGGAAATTGCTTCTTTTGTAAAATGTTTCACAGGAGATAGGACAGGAATCAGTGTTTGAAGAAGCTGAGTGTGCCCGAGATAACTTCCAGGGTTTTAATGTAGCAGCTGGTATAGAATCTTGTGTGAAATGAATTCAGGGCTTTTTCTCTCACTCCAAGTAAGGTCATATTATTAAGAGTGAGGATCCTCATCTAGCAAAGTCACAGGGATCAAGGGTTCAGTTTAATGCCAGAGAGGTTAAGCTGTCCTTGGTAAAGCTGAGTGGTACAAGTGCCACGCCTTTATGTTTGCCTATGAAGAGATATATACAGAAGAAACAAAAACATCAAAAATGGGCCAGTGTTTAGTGAGCATTTATTTTGGGCCATGTAATATTTTCAGTTGTTACATATATTCTATAATCCCACAATAATTATACGCAGTAGGCAGAACCGTCTATATGATTTGTGGAGCCTAGTGCAAAATGAAAATGTGAACCCCTTGTTAAAAAAGGAGGAAAGAAGCTTACCCTTTTCTTTAACACTCTGTCTCTCTCTACCTGTGGTGGTGTTTTTCTTTCCTTTTTCTTAAATTTGCCATCTGATGTGCTCCCTCAAGCATGAGGATACTCATGGGGTAAGTGCAGACCCTCACAGTCACACAAGACTCCACCCAACGGCTCAGCACAAAGGGCAGAAAGTAGCAGCAGTTGTTTTCTGGGTGGAGGTAGAAAAGCGGGTGGCCAGGCACTCATCCTGAGGGCCCGGATGATGCATGAACGAAGGCTCCCTTTCAACATCACTTAAAAAAAAAATTCAAAGATAAAATTCTTCTTTATTTTTTTTAAATTTTATTTATTTTTTTATACAGCAGATTCTTATTAGTCATCAATTTTATAGACATCAGTGTATACATGTCAATCCCAATCTCCTAATTCATTGCACCCCCACCCCCACCCCCCCGCCACTTTCCCCCCTTGGTGTCCATACGTTTGTTCTCTACGTCTGTGTCTCAGTTTCTGCTCTGCAAACTGGTTCATCTGTACCATTTTTCTAGGTTCCACATATATGTGTTAATATATGCTATTTGTTTTTCTCTTTCTGACTTACTTCACTCTGTATGACAGTCTCTAGGTCCATCCACGTCTCTAGAAATGACCCAATTTTGTTCTTTTTATGGCTGAGTAATATTCCATTGTATATATGTACCACAACTTCTATATCCATTCATCTGTCGATGGGCATTTAGGTTGCTTCCATGACCTGGCTATTGTAAATAGTGCTGCAGTGAACATTGGGGTGCATGTGTCATTTTGAATTATGGTTTTCTCTGGGTATATGCCCAGTAGTGGGATTGCTGGATCATATGGTAATTCTATTTTTAGTTTTTTAAGGAACGTCCATACTGTTCTCCATAGTGGCTCTATCAATTTACATTCCCACCAACAGTGCAAGAGGGTTCCCCTTTATCCACACCCCTCCGGCGTTTGTTGTTTGTAGATTTTCTGATGATGCCCATTCTAACTGGTGTGAGGTGATACCACACTGTAGTTTTGATTTGCATTTCTCTAATAATTAGTGATGTTGAGCAGCTTTTCATGTGCTTCTTGGCCATCTGTATGTCTTCTTTGGATAAATGTCTATTTAGGTCTTCTGCCCATTTTTGGATTGGATTGTTCGTTTTTCTAATATTGAGCTACATGAGCTGTTTATATATTTTGGACATTAATCCTTTGTCCGTTGATTCGTGTGCAAATACTTTCTCCCATTCTGAGGGTTGTCTTTTCGTCTTGTTTATGGTTTCCTTTTCTGTGCAAAAACTTTGAAGTTTCATTAGGTCCCATTTGTTTATTTTTGTTTCTATTTCCATTACTCTAGGAGGCAGATCAAAAAAGATTGTGCTGTGATTTATGTCAAAGAGTGTTCTCCCTATGTTTTCCTCTAGGAGTTTTATAGTGTCCAGTCTTACATTTAGGTCTTGAAAACACATTTTGAGTTTATTTTTGTGTATGGTGTTAGGGAGTGTTCTAATTTGATACTTTTACATGTAGCTGTCCAGTTTTCCCAGCACCACTTATTGAAGACACTGTTTTTGCTCCATTGTATATCCTTGCCTCCTTTGTCATAGATTAGTTGACCATAGGTACATGGGTTTACCTCTGGGCTTTTTATCTTGTTCCATTGATCTATGTTTATGTTTTTGGGCCAGTACCATATTATCTTGATTACTGTAGCTTTGTAGTATAGTCTGAAGTCAGGGAGTCTGATTCCTCCAGCTCCATTTTTCTCCCTCAAGACTGTTTTGGCCATTCAGAGTCTTTTGTGTCTCCATACAAATTTTAAGATTGTTTTGTTCTAGTTCTGTAAAAAATGCCATTGGTAATTTGATAGGAATTGCACTGAATCTGTAGATTGCTTTGGGTAGAATAGTCATTTTCACAATATTGATTCTTCCAATCCAAGAACGTAGTATATCTCTCCATCTGTTGGTATCATCTTTAATTTCTTTCATGTCTTATAGTTTTCTGCATACAGGTCTTTTGTCTCCCTAGGTAGGTTGATTCCTAGGTACTTTATTCTTTTTGTTGCAGTGGCAAATGGGAGTGTTTCCTTAATTTCTCTTTCAGAGTTTTCATCATTAGTGTATAGGAATGCAAGAGATTTCTGTGCATTGATTTTGTATCCTGCAACTTTACCAAATTCATTGATTAGCTCTAGTAGTTTTCTGGTGGCATCTTTAGGATTCTCTATGTATAGTATCATGTCATCTGCAAATAGTGACAGTTTTATTTCTTTTTTTCCAATTTGTATTCCTTTTATTTCTTTTTCTTCTCTGATTGCCGTGGCTAGCACTTCCAAAACTATGTTGAATAATAGTGGCGAGAGTAGACATCATTGTCTTGTTCCTGATCTTAGAGGAAATGCTTTTAGTTTTACACCAACGAGAATGATGTTTGCTGTGGGTTTGTCCTATGTGGTCTTTATTATGTTGAGGTAGAGTCCCTCTATGCCCACTTTCTGGAGAGTTTTTTTCATAAATGGGTGTTGAATTTTGTCAAAAGCTTTTTCTGCATCTATTGAGATGATCATATGGTTTTTCTTCTTCAATTTGTTAATGTTGTGTATCACACTGATTGATTTGCATATATTACAGAATCCTTGCATCCCTGGGATAAATCCCACCTGATCATGGTGTATGATCCTTTTAATGTGTTGCTGGATTCTGTTCGCTAGTATTTTGTTGAGGATTTTTGCATCTATATTCATCAGTGCTATTGGTCTGTAATTTTTTTTTTTGTACTATCTTCCCCTGGTTTTGGTACAGGGTGATGGTGGCCTCATAGAATTAGTTTGGAAGTGTTCCTTCTTCTGCAATTTTTTGGAAGAGTTTGAGAAGGATGGATGTTAGCTCTTCTCTAAATGTTTGATAGAATTCACCTGTGAAGCCATCTGGTCCTGGACTTTTGTTTGTTGGAAGATTTTTAATCACAATTTCAATTTCATTACTTGTAATTGGTCTGTTCATATTTTCTAGTTCTTCCTGGTTCAGTCTTGGAAGGTTATACCTTTCTAAGAATTTATCCATTTCTTCCTGGTTGTCCATTTTATTGGCATAGAGTTGCTTGTAGTAGTCCCTTAGGATGCTTTGTATTTCTGTGGTGTCTGTTGTAACTTCTCCTTTTTCATTTCTAATTTTATTGATTTGAGTCCTCTTCCTCTTTTTGTTGATGAGTCTGGCTAATGGTTTATCAATTTTGTTTACCTTCTCAAAGAAGCAACTTTTAGTTTTATTTATCTTAGCTGTTGTTTTCTTTGTTTCTATTTCATTTATTTCTGCTCTGATCTTTATGATTTCTTTCCTTCTGCTAACTTTGGGTTTTGTTTTTTCTTCTTTCTCTAGTTCCTTTCCATGTAAGGTTAGATTGTTAATTTGAGATTTGTCTTGTTTCTTGAGGTAGGCTTGTATAGCTATAAACTTCCCTCTTAGAACTGCTTTTGCTGCATCCCATAGGTTTTAGATCATCGTGTTTTCATTGTCATTTATCTCTAGGTATTTTTTGATTTCTTCTTTGATTTCTTCAGTGATCTCTTGGTTATTTAGTAACATATTGTTTAGCCTCCATGTGTTTGTGTTTTTTACATTTTTTCCCTGTAGTTGATTTCTAATCTCATAGCATTGTGGTCGGAAAAGATGCCTGATACGATTTCAATTTTCTTAAATTTACTGAGGCTTGATTTGTGACCTTAGATGTGATCTATCCTGGAGAATGTTCCATACACACTTGAGAAGAAAGTGTATGTCCATTCCATCTGCTGTTTTTGGATGGGATGTCCTATAAATATCAATTAAATCTATCTAGTCTATTGTGTCATTTAAATCTTCTGTTTCCTTATTTATTTTCACTTTGGATGATCTGTCCATTGGTGCAAGTGAGGTGTTAAAGTCCCCCACTATTATTGTGTTACTGTCAATTTCCTCTTTTATAGCTGTTAGTATTTGCCTTATGTATTGAGGTGCTCCTATCTTGGGAGCATATATATTTATAATTGTTATATCTTCTTCTTGGATTGATCCCTTGATCATTATGTAGTATCCTTCCTTGTCTCTCGTAACATTCTTTATTTTAAAGTTGATTTTATCTGATATGAGTATTGCTACTCCAGCTTTCTTTTGTTTTCCATTTGCATGGAATATCTTTTTGCATCCCATCACTTTCAGTCTGTATGTGTCCCTAAGTCTGAAATGAGTCTCTTGTAGACAGCATATATATGGGTCTTGTTTTTGTATCCATTCAGCAAGCCTTTGTCTTTTGGTTGGAGCATTTAATCCATTCATGTTTAAGGTAATTATTGATATGTATGTTCCTATGACCATTTTCTTAATTGTTTTGGGTTTGTTTTTGTAGGTCGTTTTCTTCTCTTGTGTTTCCCACTTAGAGAAGTTCCTTTAACATTTGTTGTAGAGCTGGTTTGGTGGTGCTGAATTCTCTTAGCTTTTGCCTGTCTGTAAAGCTTTTGCTTTTTCCATCGAATCTGAATGAGATCCTCGCCGGGTAGAGTAATCTTGCTTGTAGGTTCTTCCCTTTCATCACTGTAAGTATATCATGCCACTTCCTTCTGGTTTGTAGAGTTTCTGCTGAGAAATCAGCTGTTAACCTTATGGGAGTTCCCTTGTATGTTATTTGTCATTTTTCCCTTGCTGCTTTCAATAGTTTTTCTTTGTCTTTAATTTTTGCCAATTTGATTACTATGTGTCTCGGAGTGTTTCTCCTTGGGTTTATCCTGTATGGGACTCTGTGCGCTTCCTGGACTTGGGTGGCTCTTTCCTTTCCCATGTTAGGGAAGATTTAGACTATAGTCTCTTCAAATATTTTCTCGGGTCCTTTCTCTCTCTCTTCTCCTTCTGGGACCCCTATAATGTGAATGTTGTTGCGTTTAATATCGTCCCAGAGGTTTCTTAGAGTGTCTTCATTTCTTTTCATTCTTTTTTCTTTATTGTGCTCCACAGCAGTGAATTCCACCATTCTGTCTTCCAGGTCACTTATCCATTCTTCTGCTTCAGTTATTCTGCTATTGATTCCTTCTAGTGTATTTTTCATTTCAGTTATTGTACTGTTCATCTCTGTTTGTTCTTTAATTCTTCTAGGTTTTTGTTCCTTAATTCTTCTAGGTCTTTGTTAAACGTTTCTTGCGTCTTCTGGATCTTTGCCTCCATTCTTTTTTCCGAGGTTCTGGATCATCTTCACTATTATTCTGAATTCTTTTTCTGGAAGGTTGCCTGTCTCCACTTCATTTAGTTGTTTTTCTGGGGTTTTATCTTGTTCCTTCATCTGGTACATAGCCCTCTGCCTTTTCATCTTGTCTGTCTTCCTATGAATGTGGCTTTTGTTCCACAGCCTGCAGGATTGTAGTTCTTCTTGCTTCTGCTGTCTGCCCTCCCCCACCTTATTTTTGAGCCTCCGATATTTCTTAACTCATATCTTTATTTCAGCTGGAAAATCTCCCTTCTCAGATTCTCACACTGAAGCTGCTTTTGATGTTCAAAGATAAAATTCTTATGAATTTTAAGACAGCGATTGCCAAGCTTTGAACCCCAAACCAACAGGGCTCTCTGTGACTCTACTGGTTTCATGCCTGTTAAGTTGGCTCTAGAAATAGATAAAATTATTATTTGAGTTTCATAGATGAGGAAACTTCAATTATCAGAAAGAAGGTTTGTTTTTTTGGTGGCATAATTGTCCACCATTTAAGTACTAAAACATATTATAGACAACTTGACTTGTTCTAAATTTTGGTAGACTTTTAACAATGCATATTGTAAGTCCTAATTGCTCCTGGATGTCTTCCCTCATGGCCAAGGACACATTATGAATCATATTAACTATCCTTTCCGGAGAGGTTTGCACAATGGCATACAACAATGCATCACATTTTCCTGGCCGACACAAACATGCTTTATTTTGCAATGTCAGTGTTGAAGGGACTGAAGTTTTTGGCATAATTTTGTTAGTAAAAATCAGTTCTCCCTGAGTGGGTGTGATCAGTAATCACACATGCCCTGTTATGATGTCTTCACTTCCCTTTCCTAAGGATTATCTTCCTCTGGTGCCCAGTTGTGAATGGAAGGTCAAACTACGAGTCCAGTTTTACTGAACTTCAGCCTTTAAAAGCCTGAATTACCATTTGATTGCTCTGGTGGAGCATTAGTAACTAGGAAACAGAATTTGGAGTTTATCACACTAATGTACCATTGCTACAGAAATCCCTTGGACTAAAGAAGAAGGAAAAAAGAGAAACATTCTAGAAATAATTGACTATTCACCATCTTTAGAATGATGCTACCAGTGCCTTTGTTTCTAATTTGTTATTCTCTGTTCACCTTTACCTAATCTAAGATGAATCAAGTAAATCCCTTCGAAGGGAATGGATGATGAAAAAACTATTGGGTCTCATCAGAATATTTTAAACGGAAAGCTTTGTCTTTTCCAACAAGTGCCACAGAATCTTTGGAATAGAACAAGAGCAAATTGGTTTCGAGTTAATGAAGGTGAAACACTTGCTGTGGCTATTATGACTGCCATTCCTAAGGGCTACCAGGCCATGCTATTTTTCACTGTCTTTCTGGAAAGAATAATTTATGTAGGCTTCCACTGAGCAGCTGGCTTGCCTTGCGCCTGTCTTCCCTGTGTTCTGGGGCACTGTGGTGGGAGCTGACATGCTGAGCTATCTGGCTATCTCAGCCTCAGGCTAGCTCTTACCCAAAACAGTGTCGGGGAAAAGACAACATCCCTTCAGAGAGGTAAGCTAGATTTCTTATAGCATTTGTACTCATGGAAGAGCATTTCCTCATACCTGCAGTATCCTTTGTTCTATGTAACAATATACTTAGTTGTGTCTGATATTATTGTCACCACCTTTGAAAACACATATTCACTCTCCTGGGAGTAGTAATATCCTTCCACTCAAATTGTTTTGTACCAGGGAACTGGTTTCCTTAGACCCTCTGTATCCAAGACTGATGGTTTATTGCACAGTCACCTGCAGACAGCAAGTGTTTATTGATGAGGATTTCATCAGTTTTTAATGTGATTATATGTTGGTTTCGCTTTCCCTTCTAAATTACCACTTAATTTATTGTTCAATTATTATTGATACAAGTGCTATCAGTGAGTAATTCTGTTGATGGCAAGTTCCATGTTTGGGAGTCAGGTTAACTTTCAAACTCACTCTCTTTTGGAGAGAATCTTGCTTCAACTAACAATAATGAAGCTCTTCCTTAAATATTTGTCTCACAAATGAGAGTCTTTGGCATTGAATAAACTTTACCTCTGAATACTTCCATCAAGACTTAGAAACTGGTGGTCTACTCTAAAAGGTCTAGACAGAGGTTGGCTAACTTTTTCTATAAATGGGCAGATAGTGAATATTTTAAGCTTGTGAGCCATATAGTCTCTGTCACAACAACTCAATTCTCTGTCACAACTCCGTTTTGCCCGTGAAGTACAAAAGCTGCCATAGATGATACGTAAGCTAATGGGCAAGGCTGAGTACCAGTTAAACTTAATTTACTAAAAGAAGCAGCAGGCCAGATTTGGCCTGAGGGCCATAATTTGCCAATCCCTGGACTAGAACCAAAAGAGAGGTACATTTGTAGAAATTATGTTTGGGAAGTAGACTAAACTATCTGGGATTCCAAACAATAGGGCAAATGGAAGTTTGAGAAACTATTCATTTAAAGCAATTTTTATTGTAGATGCTGGTAATGCAGTGCTAAACAAGACCAATACTGCCCAGTCTCACGAGGTTTGCCTGCTGTTTGAGTTGTTTGTGAACATATAAATACCTAAGTGAGTTCAGATAGTGCCAAATGCAATGAATAGAATGATATAGAATAAAGTACATGCCTAGAAGTAGTTTTTTTTTTTCTGGAAGGAAAAAGGTGTACTTTTTCTGGAAGGAAAAAGGTGTACTTTCTTCTTTTTAGAAGAAAGTACACCTTTAGGTAGGCCCATCCTGGAAGCCTTTATGAGAAAATGATATTTGAGCTTTGGACATTTGAAACTTGAATGATGAGAAGGATTCAGTCTTGGGAAGGTTTAGGGAAAGAGCATTCTGTGCAGAGGCACTCACAGAAGTCAAGGGCTTATGAAAGGAATATATTTGGCTTGAGGAACAGGAAGACATCGTTGTGATTAAACTGTAGCAGGTGGGGCAGAGGGAAAAGGACTGTATGTCTCTATCTTAAACTGTCCCCATTAGACTGATCTATAATCACAATTTTGTGAGTTAAGGAACTCACCTTGTGATTCACAGTCATCCTTTGTTTGATTCTTGTTTATTCCCTTGGGGAGACGGATTCACAGGTATATAGAGTACGTGTTCGTTGTCAGAGTATACTTTTTAAAAATTCAAATATACAATTATTAAATTAGAAGCAAGCCAGTGCTTCAGTTGAGAAATAGTTAAATCAACATTTGAACCATATTTAAAGAAATGATGAAACCAGGACATTAGAGGTAAGACTTGTGGGGTTAAGAAATTGTGCATCAGACTCATAGGTCTAATTATTTGGGCAATATAGAGGATTTCACAATAGTCAATGATCTTTGCGTAATTGGGTAAAACAGCTCAACCATTGGTAGTTTCAGTACGCATGCCTAGATGCTCCAAAGTCACCAGCTGATTGGATACTGTAGACTGGAAAAAAACTTATCCTACCCTAAAATAATCAAATCAGTTTGTTTCACAGAAAATAATGCATCTGCTCTTGTACTATGTAGTAATTTTGTGAAACTTTGGAAAAAATTATTTTTAATCCATTATTGTTTGGGGCTGTGAAAACACTTATCTAAGGAGAATTGCTTGTATCTAAATAAAATGCCTTGAGTTAATTTGACTCAAAATCAAGTCCTTCGCCTCAGTTAAATAGAATTTGAGGAAATGGTTCTAAAAGAATTAAGGCCAGCTCAGGGAAGTTAATTAGAGTGTCTTGCCTTGAAAAACACGTTAGTTTTCTAGGCAACGGTGTTCGACAACAGTGCTTCAGATGAATGCTAAAGAATTCTACATTCTGGTAAGAATTACTAGAAGAGACTAACACAGTGAGCAGTAACCTATTATAATTTCAGACAGCCAGAGGGAGAAGTCATTCTGAATTAATCAAAGAGTGTATCATGGATTTTTTAAGAAATAAAATTGCTTTAAAAAGCATGCAATAACTAGACCAAGATATGTGTGTGTATGTGTGTGTGTTGTATACCTTCATCCCAATAAATGATCTTAAAGAATATATAAACCTGACTTACTACTGCCATTTCAGTTAATTGAAATATTTCTTCCAAGTTACTTGTAGCATGCTTAAAATTATTTTATTTTTGTAAGAAGGCAAACAGGCTCAGCAAAATTGGTTTGATATCTTAATTTGCTTCACATACCTATTTTTATGGATACTATAAAGGTACATGTTAACCTAGATTCTGCTGCAAATTTTAAATTTTTGTGTGATTCTGAATAAGGTTTATTGAAGGTAGAAGTGTCAATGCTGCGTCTCTGCTAACATAATATAGGATTTCCCAAAGTTAATTGGTCGGGAGAATGAAGGTAAGAGATTATATTTTGTAACATGGGATTTTTTTTTCTACCTTGTCTTAACACAAAATATTAAAGGAATTAAAAAAAAACTTCTTTTAATTTAAATCAGGATTAATATACTCACTTTTTCCTGGTGTTTCATATGTGTAACTAGAATAATACACATGCCAGGGAGCAATAAAGAAAATTATTTAACAATAAAATATATTTGGAATTTCAGGTTAATTTTTTCCTTTTTCTACGAAGATATAACGTATTCCTTTAAGCGTACTGAATCTCTTCCCTGGGAGTTGGCAGCAGCAGCTGTTATAAAGGGAACATTTTTGAAATATAGGTCTTAATCACATCTAGTGCCATATCCCTCAGAGTTGCCATTTTATATGGCACGTTCCTCTGACAAACATGAAATAATGCTACTTAGCCATCTCTGAGAGTTTTATTGAGCATCATCAAACGCTTAGCAAATATTTAAAATATTTCACATGTTCTTACAACCAGGAATCACATATTGAAGAGTGGTTCCTGGTTTGGGAACTTTAATGTAATGAAAAAGGGAGAAATATACATGACATGGAAGTAGAATAAGCTGATGACTTTACCAAGTTGCTTGATACTTTTTATAGAAAAGATAGTAGAAATATTATTTTTCCTCTAAACCATTTGTCATGGCAAGGGCCTGTGACTCACTCTTGTGGCTAAAGCTGGTGATTAGGCTTAGCCTTTTGGTTTCCAAACTATAGCATGCAGATATCAGAAAATGGATAAAGCAAGCCACAGTTCTCACTGCAAATGGATAGGACAATAACATGTTCAGTTATTTGCAATTTTAGCAGAGTTTTCATGGGTGAATATCAACATCTCTTCCTGCATTTCCTGAAGAGTCCTGTGGTTTGGAATGCTAACATCTTCACAATTCACTTTCTCTTATGCTTTAGTAATAGTGAGCAAAAAATAATGTAATTATCATTCACATTTTACATTTGATTGTTTCATAAATAGTGGAACCATCACTTAAGTGGGTAAAATTGTTCTGTTTCATTCTTTGCTTTTGTTCAGAATTACATATGAAATTGTTTTTCTGCAAGGTAGCTTTCCACTTACCTTGGCCTTGAAATGAGATATTCTTTAAAAAATGTGTGTGTGTGTGTGTGTGTGTATTTTAGAAAATTGTTTTTAACCCAAGGATACTTAGCTTTGGGTCCTGGATCAAAAACCGTTATCAGGTTTTCCAGTTGCATATAATTATACCTGTCAAACAGCTAATGAAGGCTGCTTCAAGAAGTCCATACAAGGCCTTGGCACAATCAGCTGCCCTGTTGAGTTGTTCTTTCTGTGAATCCTTCCAGATTCCAGGTGTTACTACTTAGCTGGATGTTTCACTTCATAAGGAGGCAGTCATTTGTGAAAAACAGCTGTAATTACACAGCATTCAGGTATTTCATAATTAAACTAACAGCTGATTATAACATGGTACGTGGCATGAGAATTTGCCACTAGGCTAAGTAGGAAGGAGCTTATACCTTAGTCTTTGTTCCCCTTTTGCCATTGCTTTGGACGAGTCCTCCCCGTGTCTTGATGCCCATCAGTGGTCAATACCAGCTTACTTTCCCGAGGGAAAAGAGAGGAGGATGAGGGCATTAATGGATAAATGAAAGCACCTAGACCAAAGGCAGGCACTACTGTAAGCAAAAGGCATCTCCTTGGACATTTTCCCCAAACTTTTGAAAACTAGTGGATCTCAGATGTGGTTTAAATAACGTGATGTTAAATGCTGGGATCAGAGAAAACTGAGTGTTCTTATCAGTAGCCCCGTGACTCAGAGATTTCAGTCCTTTAGAGGACTGATCTTGTTATGTAGAACTTTGAAAAAGAGCCCATGTATCAGCTGGAAAGTGTTGATTCTGTTGAATCCGCACTAGGCACTGTGTAAAGATACAAGAGTTGTAGTCATGTCTAGGCCCTGATCATGTGGAATTTACAATTTAGTTTCATACACTGAAATAACTCCCTGGGGAAGAGATTAAAATATTGCCTCTGAAGGTTTGTAACCAAGGGGTTGGAAATGGACTTCTGTGAGGCTGATCTGCCCCCAGCCCCCCAACCGTCCCTGAACCCCATGCTGTGGGAGAGCTGCTAAGCTAAAAATAGCTGTGTTGCTGCTCATTTTTTGCTGCTCTCTTCCGTTTTTTTTTTTTTAACATCTTTATCGGAGTATAATTGCTTTACAGTGGTGTGTTTCTGCTTTATAACGAAGTGAATCAGTTATACATACACATCTGTTCCCATATCCCTTCCCTCTTGCGTCTCCCTCCCTCCCACCCTCCCTATCCCACCCCTCTAGGTGGTCACAAACCATCGAGCTGATCTCCCTGTGCTATGCGGCTGCTTCCCACTAGCTATTTTATGTTTGGTAGTGTATATATGTCCATGCCACTCTCTCACTTTGTCACAGCTTACTCTTCCCCCTCCCCATATCCTCAAGTCCATTCTCTAGTAGGTCTGTGTCTTTATTCCTGTCTTACCCCTAGGTTCTTCATGACCTTTTTTTTTTCTTAGATTCCATATATATGTGTTAGCATACGGTATTTGTTTTTTTCTTTCTGACTTACTTCACTCTGTATGACAGACTCTAGGTCCATCCAACTCATTACAAATAACTCAATTTCATTTCTTTTTATGGCTGAGTAATATTCCATTGTATATATGTGCCACATCTTCTTTATCCATTCATCTGTTGATGGACACTTAGGTTGCTTCCATGTCCTGGCTATTGTAAATAGAGCTGCAACGAACATTTTGGTACATGACTCTTTTTGAATTATGGTTTTCTCAGGGTATATGCCCAGTAGTGGGATTGCTGGGTCATATGGTAGTTCTATTTGTAGTTTTTTAAGGAACCTCCATGCTGTTCTCCATAGTGGCTGTATCAATTTACATTCCCACCAACGGTGCAAGAGGGTTCCCTTTTCTCCACACCCTCTCCAGCATTTACTGTTTCTAGATTTGTTAATGATGGCTATTCTGACTGGTGTGACATGATATCTCATTGTAGTTTTGATTTGCATTTCTCTAATGATTAATGAAGTTGAGCATTCTTTCATGTGTTTGTTGACAATCTGTATATCTTCTTTGGAGAAATGTCTATTTAGGTCTTCTGCCCATTTTTGGATTGGGTTGTTTGTTTTTTTGTTATTGAGCTGCATGCGCTCTTGTAAATTTTGGATATTAATCCTTTGTCAGTTGCTTCATTTGCAAATATTTTCTCCCATTTTGAGGGCTGTCTTTTGTTCTTGTTTATGGTTTCCTTTGCTGTGCAAAAGCTTTGAAGTTTCATTAGGTCCCATTTGTTTATTTTTGTTTTTATTTTCATTTCTCTAGGAGGTGGGTCAAAAAGGATCTTGCTGTGATTTATGTCATAGAGTGTTCTGCCTATGTTTTCCTCTAAGAGTTTGATAGTTTCTGGCCTTACATTGAGGCCTTTAATCCATTTTGAGTTTATTTTTGTGTATGGTGTTAGGGAGTGTTCTAATTTCATTCTTTTACATGTACCTGTCCAGAACCACTTATTGAAGAGGCTGTCTTTTCTCCACTGTATATTCTTGCCTCCTTTATCAAAGATAAGGTGACCATATGTGTGTGGGTTTATCTCTGGGCTTTCTATCCTGTTCCATTGATCTGTATTTCTGTTTCTGTGCCAGTACCATACTGTCGTGATTACTGTAGCTTTGTAGTATAGTCTGAAGTCAGGGAGCCTGATTCCTCCAGCTCCATTTTTCTTTCTCAAGATTGCTTTGGCTATTCGGGGTCTTTTGTGTTTCCATACAAATTGTGAACTTTTTTGTTCTAGTTCTGTGAAAAATGCCAGTGGTAGTTTGATAGGGATTGCATTGAATCTGTAGATTGCTTTGGGTAGTAGAGTCATTTTCACAATGTTGATTCTTCCAATCCAAGAACATGGTATATCTCTCCATCTTTAATTTCTTTCATCAGTGTCTTATAATTTTCTGCATAAAGGTCTTTTGTCTCCTTAGGTAGGTTTATTCCTAGATATTTTATTCTTTTTGTTGCAGTGGTAAATGGGAGTGTTTTCTTAATTTTACTTCAGATTTTTCATCATTAGTGTGTAGGAATGCCAGAGATTTCTGTGCATTATTTTTGTATCCTGCTACTTTGCCAGATTCATTGATTAGCTCTAGTAGTTTTCTGGTAGCATCTTTAGGATTCTCTATGTATAGTATCATGTCATCTGAAAACAGTGACAGCTTTACTTCTTCTTTTATGATTTGGATTCCTTTTATTTCTTTTTTTTCTCTGATTGCTGTGGCTAAAACTTCCAAAACTATATTGAATAAGAGTGGTGAGAGTGGGCAACCTTGTCTCGTTCCTGATCTTAGTGGAAATGGTTTCAGTATTTCACCATTGAGGACGATGTTGGCTGTGGGTTTGTCATATATGGCCTTTATTATGTTGAGGAAAGTTCCCTCTATGCCTACTTTCTGCAGGGTTTTTATCATAAATGGGTGTTGAATTTTGTTGAAAGCTTTCTCTGCATCTATTGAGATGATCATATGGTTTTTCTCCTTCAATTTGTTAATATGGTGTATCACATTGATTGATTTGCGTATATTGAAGAATCCTTGCATTCCTGGAGTAAACCCCACTTGATCATAGTGTATGATCCTTTCAATTAAAATACACTAAGAAAAACAGTAAGTGAAAAGAATCTCTCGAATTTCTTAGATTACCTATGGGAACAAAGCCAACTGTTCAGGCCAGGAAATGCCCATCTAGCTGTACCTAAAGGATAGATGGACACACTACGATCCCCACAGAAATGGTACGAGGAAACCATGAAAATGATTGTTACGTAAGCTTTGCAAGACTAGAAATCTTGGAAGCTTCCTGACATGTATAGGCTGGATTCTGTTTGTCTGCTATTCTCTCGTTTCTATAGGTTGGTAACTAAAATGGTTTATTTTAATACTCTTTAGCAGATTCTGCAATTAGTATACTGTAAATCGTTCAGTGCTCCTGGTTATCTCATTTTTCATTTTTTGCCTAAGACCTCATGCCTTTTGAGTGACCTCTCCCTTCAGTAACCCTTGGAGCTCCAGTCTCACCAGCCTATACATGTCAGGAAGCTTCCAAGATTTCTAGTCTTGCAAAGCTTACGTAACAATCATTTTCATGGTTTCCTAGCACCATTTCTGTGGGGATCGTAGTGTGTCCATCTATCCTTTAGGTACAGCTAGATGGGCATTTCTTGGCCTGAACAGTTGGCTTTGTTCCCATAGGTAGTCTAAGAAATTCGAGCAATTCTTTTCACTTACTGTTTTTTTTTTTTTTTTTTGTGGTACGCTGGCCTCTCACTGTTGTGGCCTCTCCCGTTGCGGAGCACAGGCTCCGGACACGCAGGCTCAGCGGCCATGGCTCACGTGCCCAGCCGCTTCGCGGCACTTGGGATCTTCCCGGACCGGGGCACGAACCCGTGTCCCCTGCATTGGCAGGCGGACTCTCAACCACTGCGCCACCAGGGAAGCCCATCACTTACTGTTTTTCTTAGTGTATTTTAATGAGAAAAGCATCAAAGCACCTTGGTCAAGAGGAGGAATCTTGGGTCAGGAAAACTTATAGACATACTTGGAATGAGCATTTGAAAAAGACTGAAAGATTTTGAGTTATCAGGGTAAAAGAAAGCTATTTCAGGTGGTAGAGAGTGGCCTTCAAAATCTGCAAAAAAAAAAAAAAAAAAAATCCAAACATTAAAGATTTACTGAGTTTCAGGCACTGCGACCAACACTTTATGTTCATTTTCTCATTTAGTCCTCTTAACAACACTGCCAAGGAGGTATTATCATTCCTCTTTGTGGTGAGGAAACAAGTGTATTCAATAATATTCATCCAATATTTATTGGGTGCCCATATTTCTAAGTGCTGATAATGTAGCTCTGAACAAGACAGCTCGTATTTTAGAGAAGGGTGATAGGGAATTAGCAAGTCAACAAATAAATAGCATAATTTTTCTGGGGCAGTATGTCATGAAAAAAGTCAGATGAGGCAACGGCATTCCTTATGAGTCGGGGTAGGAGGGTGGTCAGGAAGGCCTCCCCAGCAGGGGACACTGATCTGAAGCCTGAATAAAGAGCAGGAGGCCGCCTCGTGGGCATCTAGGGAGAAGGGTCCAGGCAGGGGGTCTTGTGAATGTGGGAACACAGTAGGTGTGTTTGCAGGATAGAAAGAAAGCATATGAGGCTGAAGAGTGAACAGGTGAAGGCAGATGGTAAGAAAAGAGGCATGGGCCATGCAAGGGTCTTGCAGGTCAAGGCGAGGAGTTTGGATCTTATTCAAAGGATCCTTTGAATAAGGATCTTTATTCAAAGAGGAGCAGGAAGCTTTGGGGATGTTTTAGGAGATGAGTGATGTGATTCAATTTACATATTCTCGTGTTCTCTCAAGACTTTGAGTACTTTGTTCAAGGGGAGACAGGTACAGAGGAAAGAGGGAGGGGGTTGAATTGCTCATCTGGACCTCAAACCCAGGCCCTTCTGCCTTCAACACCCTTCCCAGCATGCTGTACTGTTTTACTTCATCATTGTTAATAAGAGACTGAAAAGAAAGAATGTAGACAATGATAAAGGGGAAAACCAGACTATAAACATGAAATCCAAAGCTTCCATTATTTTAAGAAAATGTAATAGGGCTGTTAGTGCCAACTCCTGGGCATCTGTGGGTCAGCTCGCCTTTGAGTGCTGGGTCTGTGTGTCCCTTGCTGTGTTGATCTTCAGCCCCTGTGACCGGGTCACAGAGGGGAGGCTCCTGTCTAAACATTCCACTAAGAGGAGCAAAGCTTCCCTTCTGAGTCTTGGGGTACAAGCGGGGGAGTTGGTTTGGGTCTGCTGAAACTCCGTTGCTGAATTTTCTCTTCCTTCTCGCTCATAACCGACTCTCTAGCCACTCTTGTGCTCACCAGCACATACTAAGCACAAAGAACAGCGAGCTTTGGAAGGTTAAGGGGCAACTTGTCCGTTGCACTCTTTGCCCTGCTAAATCGAGAACCCCATGCAGCATGTGGTGCGTGTGGAGGAGAGAATGCTCCTTAAGAATTTTTTATTTTGTTTTGCAACCTCCCCTTCCCAACTCTCCTCCCCCCACCCACCCCCAGTCCATCTGTGAAGCCTGAATTCTTACACAGGCTATCTGTCTACAGATGCCCCAGCCTTAATCACGTCCTCTGTATTGTGTATGGCTCCTGAATCTATCTACTTATGTCAGTTGTTTACCAGTTCCCTTCAGCTGTCTGCTCTTTATCATATTATTGATCAGTCACTCCTGGGTGTCTCAGGTTGGGGAAGAGAGAGACAGGAGGGCTGGAAAAGGAAAGCGGGAAGAGAGTATAGCAGAGGACTGTCAGTTAAGATGGTTCCAAAAATAGCTCAGCCCGGCTGATGATAGCTCTGCTTACAGCTGCCCGTACGGGACTTATGCACTTTGCTGAGATTCTCTGCTGAAATGTATTCCACCAGCTGCTCCTGCAGTTGGTGGCAGCTGGTGGTGACAGCAGTGGGCCGGCCACACCTTCAGAGAAGGAGGAAGCAATAGGTTGGGGGCACGTGACAGGCTCCCACACAGGGAGATGAGGTTTGTCATAGCCTGTTAGAACTCCCCAGGCATCTGTGTTCTTTTTAAAGTATGACCTGGGCACTTGATATCCAGTTTTTTTTTTTCCCCCATTCTTTTTTAATGAGTTGGAGAGATGAGTTATGAAAAAATGGTTATATTTCCCACCCACGGTATGTCTGTCTGTTATTTCGTTGTTGTTGCTACGGTTTATTGTATACATAGACTTTGTTCTCTGTTGCACTTTCTGTTGGGAGATTCAGCTACACAAAGCACTCAACCTTGTAACACTTTGGTCTTATCCAGGGCCTTCGTTTACCAAGGAACCTCTGCACAACTACTGGGTCTAATAGTGTAGTAAAACTAAGTGCAACTTTTATAAAGGGCCCTGCCCCTCAAATATGCTAAGCCTGTGGCATGTAGAAAATGCAGTGTGTCTCACCTTAATCTGATCTAGAAATATGACCCCTTCTCAGAATGAAATGATCTTTCACGGGCTCTCGGAATTTTGTACTCGTTTTCCTCCAGCCACTATACTTTGAATTCTAGTTTTTTGCATCCGGGTTCTCCCCTGAGCACTGTAGAGGTGCCCCTGTAATTTGCTATACTTGTGGTCTTGCTCTGACACACAGCACACCCGAAACCAGTTTTTAAGCTCTCTTGTAAAATTTGTCTACTTCATCCAAAATCTCTTAAGTATTAAAGTTGTATGCACTTGAAAAAGTTAAGATGTTTAAATTTTCCAGACCAGGGAGTCTTAGGAAACAGGCAAGGTACAAAATAAAAGGAAAAAAGGAAAGAGTGTGTTACTTATTCTTTGATACAGATTCTGTTATCTGTCATGATATGGTGGGGAGAGGGGAGAAAAACAGCTTTCTCCTTACAAATTCCAGCTTCTGCTCCTGCCCTGAATATAAATACTGTTATTCAAAAAGGCTTTTTGCCTACTTCTTGGTAGGCTATTCAGTGACGTATCAGATATGAAGAGCAATTTTATTGCCTAAGTGAGGGGCTGGTTAAAATGTGTTTCCCTCCTATCCAGGCTCTGAACATCTGATTTACTAGGTCAAGATGGGACCAAGAATCTGCACTTTAATAAGCATGCTCAGTAATTCTGATGTAGATTGCCTGGTGACTACCATTAGAGAACCCTAGTCTAAATTTTGATAGAATTTTTTTCACAAGTGAGGGCTATAATTTGGAACCCTTGAGAAGAGAGTAAATTGAGGGAGAATAAATCAGCATCATCTGTGTTTTCCGTGATAGTTTAGAGGGCTCCAGTATTAGTTTATTTCACGACATGTATTTTGTTTTGATTTGTTGCAAAATTACTGCCTTTTTATGTATATTCCATGTCAAGGTGTGAATGGGACAATTTCCATTAGTGGAAAGGCTTTCAGCATTAGCAAAAAGCAGGGAGAAAATGACTGTGATGGAGGAGAGTTAGGGCTGAAGTCCTACAGTGTATCGAGGAGGCTGTTTCCTTGTTGCAACCCAGGTTAGAGACACCTTTGCTTCCTTTGTGCATACAGAGTCCCCTGCTACCTCCCCTGAAGTCTGTCTGGATTCAGTGAAGTCCGTGTTCAAGTTCATTTAACCTACGTCGCCACCTACTGTCCACCTCCATCCCCATCTAAGAAACGTTTGCTCGGGGTTGGGTGGAGATGAGGTATGAGAGGCTGTACCTTGAGTGCAAGGGGCGACTGTGAATGCACCCCTGTGGACCCCTGTTTAGGATGCCTGATTTACAGTGCTTTATTCAGAATTACAGCAGTTCTATCCTTATTTCTAAGTTCTCCCTTTATTTCAATCCAGAAGCAAATTTGGGGTTAGGAATATCAGCCAGGCTCTGATTGAAACAAAAGCAAACCTCTCTCCACCTAAGAGAGGGCCTAAGGCCCTCCTTCTTGGCTTTACAATTTTTATTGATTTGGGAATTTAGTGTTAGCTCCAACTGTGAATAATGGCCACTTTGGGCCTTTGGAGTGCTCCTGGCAGTTGTCCAGCTAATTTATGGAAGGAAATCTGAAAATGCTTTGCCCTAGTCCTTTGTTTCTTTATTTTGGTGGATTTCTTTTTTCTATCCTTGAGATTGTTTCCTACTTAAGTTGAGCAGGGAATACTCTCCTATAGCACCCTTCTCTGATTCGCTTAGAAAGAGCAAGTGTCCTTTGAGAAATTCCTACTGCTGGTTGTTGGCCCTTTGCTCCTGTCCTGGCACCTCTAGAGCCGGAGATGGAAGTCATCCTATGGGTTTCTCTTGTCTTATGCTTTGGCTGTTCTCTTCCATGTGTTTGTTCTTCTCTTAATCTTGTATTGAAATCCATCCATTATCTGAGCTTCCATCTTTAGTGAAGACCCACTTTTGTGTGTTATGTCCTAGGATAATATTCCAGAAAACAGATAATTGCATAGATATAAAATCTTATTTTTATAATCTTTAGACTTAGGTTGGGTTAACCAGCATCTTCTCAGGTAGATTTCTTGGAACCTAAGGCAGAATATCTGTATTTGAAGTGCAGGGAAGGCTAAGTAGAGTTTTCATTGAGCTATCTTAGATATAGAATAATGTTAGGTATTGATTAGAATTAGTGACATAGGTTAGATATTTGATATTTGGTATCAGATACAGAGCGATTACCAAGGAGAATAAAATAGGACTAGCACAGCTCCTTTCTTTTTTCCCCTAAACCTCTACTATCTAGGATTATAATAGACGTTTTATAACCAAGAACAAAGTCTTTAACTCTCTTTGTTCTTCTAAAAAATTTTCTTCTGTTAAAAAAAGTCATTAAAGTATCTCTCTATTTTAGAAGTTCTTCATAAAGGCTGTCTTAAACCATGCTATGCTTTTAGATCATTATAAGATTAATTAAAAGAATTTTTTATAGGCTAACAGCCTTACTTAAAAATATTACTTCATTCTTGTAACGTGAATTCTTATAGACCTCTTTATTGTCTAGGAGAATGTGGATGCATTGCTATTTCTGATAACTATATTTATAATGTGGAATTGGTTTCATACTATCAAATCATATATTAAATGCATATTATATACATACTAAATTATAATATTAATATTGGTTTTCTATATAGCTATTATTTATATAGCACTTGCTGCCTACCAGGCCTTTGGACTATGCTGTTGCATCCATTATTTTACTTAATTCTCCAAATAACAATGAGAGCTCAGTACTATTCTTTCCATTTTACAGATGAGGAAATTGAGGTGCATAGAGACTGACTTGGCCAACAGCACACACTTCGTAAATGGCAGCAAATGAACTTGCATCTAGGGTTATCCTGCTTCCAAAGCTCACATTCTTAAACTTCTGGCTCAAATTCTTCTAGTGTTAAGTCTCTCTTTAATTCACAAGTTTATCTCTGCTCATTTTCAAGAGTGTCGTTGTTGAATTTTTTCTCCTTAAAAGTTACTGCAACAAAATAGCTCTGTTTGAAGATTTCAGTCTTGCTTTACAGCCTTTTGTTCTTTGTTTGGGAAGGATAGAGGGACTGCAACTGCCAGGTGAGCAGGATGGATGAGTCATTGTTGAGGGAAGAGGGCCGCTTCCCTGCTGCATGACACCCTTCATGTTTCCAGTTGTGGGCCCCTTGCTCTGGTCATCGTAACGCATTTGCCTGTCCCTGCAGGAGGGGGAACGTCTACTCCTTTTGTGCGTTTCTGTCCAGCCCCTCCTGTGCATTCAGTAGGACCTGGCTCTTTGGGGCTAGGGGTCTCCAAAGTTAACAAGGAAGTCCACATTCTCCACTTCCTCAGTACAGCCCTGTGGCAGTCCTTCTTGGATATAAGGTCCTGGAAACCACAGAGCTTCTTACCTCTAGAAATTGCATTGACCTGTGCATTGCTCTTCTCTTTCTAGAAAGAGCGATCACAGTTCCCAAACCTTTAGCCAACACTTGGAATAGAGGAGCTGAGTTTTTTGAAAAAATTCCCTAACCCAGATGTTCCCAGACCTGAATCATCATGAAAAACATGGAGCCTCTGGGGGGAAGAAACAAAAGGTCCTCAGGATCCAGAAGTGTTATTTTTCATCAGTGCCTCCGGGAGGATAGGACAGTCAGTGTTAGGTTCACACTCTCATCAAATTCTAAGTTTTTCCAGGAAGAGAGTAAAGGAAAACTTTTGTCTTTCTTGGCTGAAGGGTTAAGGTTTAATTCCTCCTCTGCTTTTGGGACTCTCTTAGCCACATTCCAGTTCAGGGGACAGCTCCTTTTAAGTGGGTGCTCCCAGTGAATGTGCTCTTCAGTGGGGATCCTGGCCAGGAGTTGTCCAAGGACAGGCTGCCAGATCCACGCTGGCAAAGGCCTCAGAGAAGCAGGACGTGGTTTAAGCCGAAAGATACGAAGCTCATGGGTGTGCTGTACTCCATACCTTCCACTAGCTCCCTTCATTTAACGGCTGTTTGGTGAGCACTGTGTGTGTCCGGGAGAGTAGCTGGTGCTAGAGATTCAATGGCGAGCCGACAGACATCGCTCTTCCTTCATGTAGCTTACTAGCTAGTGTAGAGACAGACACTAAACAAACATCCTGGTGCACAGTGAAGAACTTCTCTTCCTAAGTGCCATGAAGGGGAATTTTCGTGTGCAAAGGTGTACGGCCAGAAGGCCTGTCCTATTCCGGGCTGGCTGTGGCGTGTCAAGGAGGGTTTCCTGAGCAGGTGACATTTGAGCAGATCTTAGAACGATGAGCCGGGTTTAGCCAGCTGAGTGAGGGGGCATGAAGAGGCCCTTCAAAGAACACAAAGTGAATGTGGCTGAGGCCAAGTGAGGCATGGGGAGAGCGGCAGCAGGCAAGGCTGGAGAGGAGGGGAGGTCAGCATGTGGGCCCTGATTGGTCGTGGTAAGCATTTTGCAGCTGAGCTCCCGTCCTTTCACCTTTCACCTTGATGAAGCCAAGTCTGCAGGCTTCTCCTCAACCTTTTTCTGCTTCTCATCTGTTTGTGCTGGTCACCTGAGCCTCTCACTAATCCATAGCCTCATCTGGAGTGAAGGAAGTGCTGACAGGCAGTGAGCGTAGACCCAACCGTGGGCTGTACGCCGGCTCTGCAGACCATTCTTGGAGTAAGCAAGGGGGTGCAGGTGAAACGTGTCTTGTCTGTGGGCTGCGCTCATTGTCGCACCCACCCTGATGCCCACTGCCCTCCCTGCCCACCTCTCCTCGCCCCCTTTAACCTGTCCAAGGCAGGCTGACCACCCTTGCCACTCTGGCCACTGATTCGCCCAGATGAAGCAAGCAGGATCGCATGTCTTGTGATGTTGGAGGATTCTGCAGGAATGAAGAGAGCACCCCCCACTCTGCACGCACAGACACTCCTCAGCCAGCTTCTGCTTCTCTGAGACATGCAAATAGTCTCTAAGTGTTTTTATGCATCAGTGCTCCGATAAGGGAAACTTGTACAAAGACTAATTGTTTTTATGCTTCCTTTATAGAACATGAACACATTTGAGTTTTTGTTTCTTGTTCTGGAACATTAATGCAAGGCTTGGGAATATCAGCTTTACAGTTTCGTTTTCCTATTCCCAGAATAGGTTTAAAACAGAGAGCAACATGCCTACCTACATAACTTCTTCAGTGACAGTTGTTTTAAAAATACATAGCTTTCTTCTAAGAGAGCTATTAAGTAGAGAGAAAGTCAGAATGGACATTAAGGGATTATCATGAAGATAGCTTTATGATCATGACTGTCATTGCCGTTGTCAAAGAGGCATTTATTAAATGGTAAATCCTGTTTCGTATTTGCTGCTATAAAGAAAATTACAAAGTCATAGCCTTTGTCCTGGGAAAATTTCAAGCTATGGAGACAGCCTTGATTTATAAATATTTGAAAAGGGCATAAAGGTAACAAGAACCAAAATAAGAGATTGCAAAAGATTGGGTCAATGGATAAATGGACTTCAGGTATTTATATTACTTATACATCGACGGTCACAACCAATCTGGGTTGCTATTCTGTTAGTCAGGGCAGGGTGGCTTGTGCTGTGGTAACAAACTCCATACCTAATAGCTTAACACATGGAGCTCATTTCTCAGTCCATACTTCATATTCATCACAGAGTGCCGCGGGCTCTGCTTTGTGTCATCACTCTTCAGGGAGCTAGGCTGACAGGCCCTTCACCGTCGGGCATGTTGCTGGTTCCCCTGGAAAAAGGGAGGACATAAGGGCTGTTGTGACTGGCATTGAAGTGTTTCTGCCCAGAAGTGACACTTTACTTCCACATACATTCCGTTAGCTCAGGCAAATCACGTGGTGATATGTAGCTCCAAGGCAGCAAGAAAGTACAGTCCTCCTTTAGGAGGAAAACCAGAATGTTGATGAACAATGAGAAACTTCTGGTCAAATTTAATGATTACTCTAGCCACAGTAATTGATCAATCAGCCTGTCAAATGATAATAACACGACTACTTATCACTAATGGAACACTTCCTATGTACCAGCGTCTTTGTTGAACAATTCACATACATCTAATTACATCTAATTCTTTACCAGCCTCTCAGGTGGGTTGGATTATTATCTCTGTTTTCCACACGATAAAATTAAAACTGGGAGTCTTTAAGTAACTTGCCTAAGGTTACACAGCTAGTATTTAACAGAGCTGTGATTCAAACCTACTTCCTCCTAATTTGAGAGTCTGAGCGTTTCTCCAAGATTCCTATCATGTAAGTGAAGTCTCTTGACTTCCTGTGCATAGTGCTGGAAGGAACAGAGTAAAGTGATTTCTGACCTAGTTACTTAGAATTGCTAAAACATGCCTCTGCTTTGCTAAAAATCACCTCTGGCTTTGTTGGTCTTTAGAACCAAATGGATTATTTTTCTTTTTGTAAACTCTTCTCAGCCCTGTTCTGCTTAGCTTCCTGTTTTTATGGTTGGTAAGATAATTTTTCCCTCACATGAGTTCCTTGAGAATTGGCTTCCCAGGCACTTTCACGTTTTTCTAGCATCTAGCATTACTAGGGCTTAGAACATCCTGTGATCACCAAGACACTGTTAGGGAAGGCTCGTAGTTGAAGAATTCTTAGAAAACGTAGTCACTTTTTAAAAATTCACTTACAAGCATGTTCCCCAAAATCACTTGTTTTCAATTCTGTTTTAGTTTTTTCCTATTTGTGAATTAAGTCTCTCCCTTTTGTTTTAGAACATTTTATTAGTTCATTATTTTCTTTTCCATTATATCTCCAGTGTCTAGCAAAATGCCTGGCACATATATCTTAAAAATGAAAGAAAGAATCAATGAACTGGTGTATTTCATGTTCAGGTTCTTCTTCAACTGCTCTTCCCTGGTTATCTCCTTCACCAATGTTTGGACAGATAGCCACTCTGCTCTTAATTATTCCATTGTTTACTGCCTGTATGATTTTGATAAATTTTGTAACCTGTTCTCTCACCTATAAAGTGGGGATAATGGTGTGCCTACCTCTTAGACTTGTGTAGTGAGTATTAAATAATTTCATGCTACAAAGAACTTGGAATATTACCTGACACAGAGAAAGTACAATAATGATCTCTTTACCCTTTGTCTTGGGAGTCAAAATTGTCCTTCAGATTTCACTTTTCAGGTTCTTTCTTACACTGCCTTATACCTAAAATTTCATGTCCTTTCTATACAAATTCATCACAGGGAGTTTAATTGTATCATTGCCATAGAGTTAGTTAGTGAGTTACTCCTTTTAATCCAATCATTTATAATCTGTTCAGGTTATTTCCCCAGAGAGTGATATTTGTGTAAGACATTCGTTCTTTTTGGCTTAAATATTAGTTATTGAGACACGATGGGCTTGAGTATTTGGGCTCCATGCATATAGCCACATACTCATTCATTGATTCCTTTATCCATTCAACAAGTATTTATTGAGAATAATTATAGATATGCTTAGAGGCAGAAAAGAATGTTAAAATCTTTTAGACCAGATCTACCCTCGTTTCTACACATTTAATACTAAGCACCTAAAAGCTGCAGTGTCAAAGTTGTCTCACTGAGAACAGTTAAGTGAAGGAGGATTTCATTTTTTTCTCCTTCTTGGACAGTCCCATTCACCACAGGAAAGACACTCACATGAAATCATGAACTTGTGCTCCTGTATGTTTTCTTTGTACTAATGGGAACATTTTGAATCAAATATGAAGAATACTAATTCATATATAGTCTGAAGAACCTCAGTTTTAAGTCTGTTATGGTTGATCCCAAGTCTGTATGGACCTAGGGAGAGTCTAGAGTACCATGTTTTGAGGTCTTCAGCCTGGCAGTCTCACATCAGGGAACTTGAATGGGGTTGCAGAAGGATGCCAGAAGACCTCCTGTATCAGTTTCCTGTATCAGTTTTCCATGAAAATTACCACAAACTAGTTGGCGTACAACTATACACATATTTTTTCTCTCACAGTCCTGGGGGCCGGAAGTCTGAAGTCAGTATGCTTCCTGGAGGTCACTGAGGCTCTCTCTAGAGGCTCTAGGAGGGTCCCCATTCTTGTGTCTTCCAGTGTTTATGACTGTCAGCGTCCCTGGACTTGTGGCTGCATCACTCCAATCTCTGCCTCCATCTTCTTATGGCCTTCTCTGCTGTGTGTGTCTGCTCCTCTTTGTGTCTAACTTATGATGATACTTGTGCTTGCATTTAGAACCCACCTGGCCAATACAGGATAAGCTCCTCCACTTAAGATGCCTAACTTAATCACATCTTTTGTTGTATGCAGTAACATTCGCTCTTTTGCCATTTAAGGTAATAATCACAGGTTGTGGGGATTAAGACATGGACATATCCTTTCATGGGGCTGCCATTCAATCTACCATACCTGGGTTCAAGTCCTTGTTTGACTAACTATCCACAATTAGGCAAGTTATCACATCTTTCTGAAATTCAGTTTTCTCATCTATAAAATGAGATATCAATGCCCAGTTTACAGAGTTTTAATGAGAAACAGAAGAGAGAATGTATGTGATGTTCCCTAACTTAGTTCTCAACATAATTAGTTGCCTTAGTTCCAGGTACTCAGAGGGTAGAACAGATTTTAAACTGTTTTACTTTAAAGAAAAAGGTGGCAGAGCGGAGGGGGCGCAGACGGTGCTGGCCGTGGGCTGCGAGCAGGGGGGCTGGCGGAGTGCCTTGGGGCGCAGTGCGGGGCACTCACGAGCCCAGGGCAAGGTGTCCAACGAACAGACGGCGCCCCGGGAGCCTTGCCGACCGGCAGCAGGACTACAGAATGGTACCCCTAAATGGAGAGAGATTTCAGGGCTGATCAGAGAGGACGAGAAACAAGGAAGGCTTCTGAAGGAGGGCATCCTCCGATTCTTCCCCCACCTGAATCCCTGTTGCTATGGAGACCACCAATGGGACTGAGACCTGGTATGAGAGCCTGCACGCTGTGCTGAAGGCTCTAAATGCCACTCTTCACAGCAACGTGCTCTGCCGGCCAGGGCCAGACAACCTGACTGAGGAGAGGCGGGCCAGCCTACCCGGCCGCGATGACAGCTCCTACAGGTACATTCTCCTCGTCATGTTCCTACTTGCTGCCATTGTGGGCAGCCTCAGCCTGGGATACACCCGCTCCCGCAAAGTGGATAAGCGCAGTGACCCCTATCATGTATACATCAAGAACCGTGTGTCTGTGCTCTAATGCTAAGAGGCCAGGGATGGCAGAAGGTCAAGATTCCTGAGGATTATCTTGTGGGGCCCCCAGAACTCAGCTATGTGTTACATCAGGCCTCAGTGTTCCAATCTGTAAGATCAACAAGAAACATTACTAAGGGAAGTCATCATTGGGGAAGGAGGAGAGGATCTAGCAGACCTAGGCCTTGTGGATAAGGATTTTTTCCAGCAAAGATAGACTTTATAGACAGTAGGAGCCCTTTGAACAAATATATAAAAGTGGCAGGAGTTCCCTGGTGGTGCAGTGGTTAGGACTCCGTGCTCTCACTCTCAAGGGCCTGGGTTCAATCCCTGGTCGGAGAACTGAAATCCCACAAGCCGTTCAGTGTGGCCAAAAAAAAAAAAAAGTATATATATATATATATACACACACACACACACACACACACACACACACACACACACACACACACACACACATATATGTATATATATATATAAGTGGCAACATATAATGACAGATGAGTGTTCTGGTGGCAGGAGTGTTGGGGGCTAGGGACTAGAGGAAGGAAAAGAGGAAGTTGTGGCAGAGGGAAATGAGACAGGAGAATGCGCTGAGGACACATGTTTTGATGTGTTATCTTCAATGACCATGAGAAGCAGCAATGATTATCCCATATCACAGACAGGAAATCTAAGTTATGTTACTTACTTATATTTTTTCACATTTTATGTTTTTCAGCCCATTTAACATTTGTGATTTTACCCCCTGTGAGGGAAGCAGAGCAAGTGCCGTTCTGCCCATTTGGGCCAAAGCGGTACCATGACTGGAACCCAGGTTCTCTGGTCACCTTGCCTAGTGCTTTGCAAAACTGTGTGCTACCTAGGAGTGGATCTAGGCCTGAAACTTACATAATTCTGGGGGGCCCTCCTTAAGAAAAAGAACTTTAAAATATTTTTGCAAGTATTACAAAAACATATCACCATGTTAATACATTGTTGGGGCCCCTCCTAAGATCTTAAGGAGGAGCCATGCAAGTACAGAGCCCTGACTGTCAAGCCTCATTAGCTCCATGGTCCCTGTGCCCTTCCACCCATGTCCCACTGCCTTTCCCAGCCCCATCTCCAGTCCTGGGGACTTCACTACCTCTAAGGAAGCCTCTAACGTTTTGAATGAATTCTGTGAGTAATTTTCTGATATCAAGTTGAAATCTGCTTCTAGAAGATTATTATCACACCTAGAAGATTATCATATTAAAAGAGGCAGGTACCTGATTCAGTGGAAAGAGAACCAGCCCTGATTCTACTACCAGTGTGGTGTATAAACTGGCTAGACACTTAAAAAAAAAAAGAAAAGGGAAGGTTGACTTATATTTGGTCAGAATTTGTTAAAGTTTTATGTTGGTTGAAAAAATATTATTGAGCAACCACAAAATGGTTTTATATTTAGTTCACCATTATGCATAGAACAGCCAAAAAATGGTTTTATATCCAGATAACCATTGTATGTTGGCTGTGCCTCATTTAATAATAATCCCTTTCTGTCTGCTTTCTGCTGCTTCCTAGCCACTAGCATATTTGATAACATATGACTATGTGATGTCAAATTCTTTAAATAATAATGAGTGATAGTTGGCGTAACCAACCAGTGATGTCTTGCTGTCACAGGACTGCAAAAAAAAATCCGTTGAAACAATCTTTGGCTGAATGAAACTATAAGGGCAGTATAGAAGTTATCATCCACATTTTACAGAATTCTTATTTGAGTTATGTACTTATAGATTCATATTCCAGGCTCTTTCTTAGTCGAACTGTAATTTCTACACCTACAAGTAAAAACACGCATCAAAAAATATGACTAAAATATAATATCCGAGTTTTGTGGTAATACATGGCATTGATTTTATTGAGTTGTTTGTGATTTGGAATAGCTCTGTCTCTCTGAATTAGGAGACAACTGAAGAAATTTAGCCAACATTCACAGATAGGTATAGCGTAATTAAAGTCAAGGCGTTTTTCAAAATTCAACCTCAATGTGTTCCTCTGCAAATTCTTATTTTTAGTAATTTTAATTTCTGCAGTCGCCCCTTTTCAGTATCTTCTGGTCTCATTCTTTCTTTATCTTGCTCATACACTTTGGCCCCCTTGGCATCTGCTCCTTCTTGCTTATGGAAAGAATGTTGACCTTGAATATGCATAATATTTCATTCTGTGAACTATAGTAAAGTTGATGTGACAATTGGAATAGGCAGGAGTCAACATAATGGGCCAGGTGTCTTCCAGCTCTAAAATCCCATGAACTTACATTCTTCTGAATATTAGCTCCTAAATTAAAATCTCACACTCTATAGCTGAATCCTATCACTATCCTGTCTATCTCCTTTCTCCAATCTAAAGGAAGAATTTTTTATTATTTCATATCTTGGTTTTTTTGGATTACTTTGAGTTATTTTTTTTAAAAAGTAATGAAGATATTAAGTCCAAATGTTCCAGCAGCGTATGAGCATGTTATATGTGTGTGTGTGTGTTTGGGTGTAAGAGACTGAGATTTTTGCTTTTACTCAACCAACCCTTTAGAGGTCTTCAGAGTTTCCAGGTAAGTTTATTTCTTTAAGACACGACTGCTTTTTTTTTCATACAACCATTTCACGTCTTCCAAGAAATGACTACAAGAACATCTGCTTCAGTGTTCATACACATCTTATCTGATCATCGTTTCCATTCTTTTCCAACCCCCATTCCAAATCACATCCAAAATGGCGAAATATGACTTTAGACGCCAGTTGTGTCCTCTCTATGAATGTTTTCCGTATTTGAAATGGCTGGGGAATTATCTTGCCTCTACCAATAGTAATTTAGAATGAGAGGGATTGGATAAGGGTCATTTCCTCCATCTCCTGAGATTTCAAAAGCTCTGTTTTCTTTTATACCTGATCGGGTCTACCAGTTGCAAAGCTGTGCGATGTAGTGGAGAAGTGCATGCGGTTAATTATGACAATTACAATCAGTTCTTTACAATCTTTGCTTCTCTTATGGGGTTTAAAGACTATAATGTATGTCAAAAGGACAAAATAATGTTTCTGTGTTTTCTGCTTACAGCTGCTTTTATGACTGGGTTTTGCTCATAAACAGGTGGTTATAAGATGCAATCCTTCCATTAGTCCATTTATCTTACCTGTCTTTTACCCTGGGTTCCCTGGTATGTCATTAAACACAAGTGTTGAGATTCCCAACAACTCTGAGGGAATCTCAGGGCCTGGACAGAATCCCTTGAACATGTTACAATGAAAATGAAACCACTTATGGTCAGTGGAAGTAGATAAAATGCATTTAGTTAATTTTCAGAAACTCCCTCGCTACTCTCAGACCTCTGTGGTCTGCCTTCCTTCCTGCCCCCCTTCACCATCTCTCCACTGTTTTTTTTAATCCCTGCTTAATCCCCACTCTTTCAACTTTGCCCCAGTGAAATTCTGTGCCCAGTTTCTTCTCACCTTTTTGGTCTCAAGTTCATAGCATGTTGTGAAGAGTATAGCACGTGGAAATGAATTTCTGTGCTGTTGGCACAGTTACTTTATCTCTGATGTTGTAAGTCGAATCCTCACAGTGTGCACGTTGCCACCTCATCCTTGCCGAGGGCAGCTAGGAAAGAGGTAAGACAAACTTTTTCTCTCAGCACACCTTCCTTCTCTGCGACGCTCACCCTGCCTGAGAGGTAGGTATGAAGAGGTAGAGGTTCATGGCGAATGAAACTCTCTGAGCCTTTTCCCCCTTGAGTGTACCTTGCTTAAATAGCATGTTTCCAGTTAATGACTATCTGGTAAAGCTGACAGCCTCAAGTCCTCCTAATTCTTAACTGTCTAAAAAAAAATGTGCCCAACCTGCCATGGCTTATGACTGAATTATATAAACCATGAAGCACAATAAAGTCATTAACTTTCAACATGTCAAATTTGACTTGAATTGCATCCTGCCCAGAATTTGATGGCCTTTCCCCAACACTTAAGAGAGCAGGCCTGTGTACTGTTCAAAAAACACTTTGTCACTTCTCAGAGAACCAGTAGCTTTGCGTGGCTGTCTGGACGTGCACGTCAGCAGGTCTGGGAGAAGAGGAATGTCTAGTGAAGTAAAGAGCATGGAGAAGCAGGTGTGAGGTCCACTAGGGAGAGGCAAAGCATCTCTTCCCAGGAAAAGGGAAGAGAAGAAATATTCTACATTTGGGTACTGCACGTTTATCCTGAAAATAACGATTCACTTTGCAGTGGGGAAACTTTGGATGAAAGTGTGTGCTTTACAATTCTGATTACCCTTACCCCTTTGTTCCCCACTATCAAAAATAATCATATTCTATAAATGTCAGTGGAATGTGGTTAGAGTGAAGCTACATTTTTGGAGAACCAGGTGTCAGCTCTGTCAGATTTCTATGAATAGGTACATTTATATACACTTTTTCAAAGAAAGAAAGGCCACTCACCACCCTGCTTGTAAAACTGTCAAGGATTTAGGAAAGAACTATGGTAGGCTGTCTTCACGTGGGAAAGGAAATCTGGTTCTCAAGATATTTGGGGCATTGCAGTGAATAAGGGATATTAATAGAGTTCCACCCCCAGCCTCTCTGGCTAAGAACTGATCTGCCTAGAATTTAAGAAGGAGAGGCATCTAAAGGCTTGTCCAGTGCTCAGCCCTACTGCCATATGAAGGTGTCATACTGAATGTGGAGGGGAAAGTGTGGGCTTTGGGATGTATTACTGGTGTACTATCCCCCCTATTCCCATCCCTTCTTGTCCCTGGATTCCCATCTGTTTAGTGAACATACTTAAGACGGGATGGTGTTTGAGGATCCTCTCCTTTCTAGAGACTAGGATAATGTTGGGTTCTTTGTATTATGGCACGGGTGGTTGGATGAAGCAGTGTCACCAAAGCCTTTTTGCAAAGTAGATTTTCAGATTTCTGAAGGCTCTGGGTCAGGGGCTGGATAGCCTTGAAAAGAAAGGAAAGCGCGCCATCTGGTGGTCAGCCTGGAGAAATGCATCAGCTAACCCCCTGAGATAAGTTTCAGGCCCTGCTATCAAGTAGAGAAGATGCCAACATTAGTTGGGTGAGTTTCAGAATAATTTATTTATCCCAGACTAGAAGTGAGGTTATTGATGAATCTGTCACCCCAAAGCATTTTCAAAGGAAATAAGACAGAAGCATCCTTAAGGTATTCGGAATCGTATTCTGAAATTGTTCAGCCTGTTTGTTAAACTACTGCTATGGGGCCAGTGGGGCGCCAATAAAAACTCAAGCTATCAGTTACCTTGTAGGTGAGATTACAGTCAAACTGAGAACCCAGATATTAAGAATAATTATTTAGCAAGAGTGGGTAAGCCGTTTGTTTCTGTTGGCAGAATTGTTGAATTGAGTAGCTGGGGGGAGTCCCTGCAGGTGATGAAGTTAAGCCAGGCCCTGAAGGGTGGGTAAGATTAGAATAAATGAGGGAAATGGAGGTGAACTTTCTCATTATAGGGGCCGAGGGAGCTGGAATGGGTTTGTTTTTGAAGTCAGTAGCAAGCAGGAGTGGAGAGTTAGCAGTAAATAATGAGACACAGAGAACACTTGCAAATAAAAAATGAATTAGGTAAATATTTAAAGTGGTTTAATAAATTGAATCAAGGGGGCATTTTCAGTACTCATTATGAAGATAGAGACAGTATAGCCTCGGGACTTAAGGGGTGGGTCTAGGCTCATATCCTAGGTCTGACACTTATGTGAGTCCTTAGGCAAGCGACTTAGCCTGCCTGTCCCCATTTCCCTCCATCTGTTAAACTGGGATGGAAATAGAATATATATTTTAGACTCAGAGATACACAAACGCTGTTTAGATATAAGATGTAGAAGTTGAGTACAAGGCAAGCCTGCGTTGTCCCAGAGCTGCCTCTCCTTCTGGTGGGGGGTTTCCAGCTGCTGGGTGGGCACAGGCAGAAGCTGAAGGACCCCTTGACAGAGGCATCATGGAGACTTATGGATCAGCTGGGTAACTGGACCAGGTGGCCCCCAGGGGCCCTCTAACCTAGAGACTTCGTGGTTCTAGAAAGTCCACGATGACCCACAGAAACCTTACCGAGATGAGCAGATAGTAACGACCGTGTTTAAATTTGGTTCAAGATGTTCTGTTCTATGTAAAAAATACCATCACTTTAACTGCTGCAGCCTATAATTGAAACAGCTACCTCAAGCTGTTCCTCTCCAGCTCGTCAAGGGAAGGAGTGGAATAGGGGGTGGGAGGGGGGGAGAAAGGCGGAGGGTCTGGAGCCAATATGTCAGCTCATCAAAGTGGCTGTAAGAAAACTGAACAAAGATCCCTTCCTGAGTGTGAAAGGGGGCGGAGACTTCGGGGAACAGGAGGCTTTAAGTGGAATTCACTGCCTTCTAATTATTTGAGAAGCGAAGGGTGGGGAAGACACGTTGACAGCAGAGGTTTCAGGGAGAACAGGCGCAATGATGCCGTGTACCATAGCACCGCACCATTTTATGTACTGCGTGTGGAGATGGGAGGTAGAACATGGAGTTCAGAAAGGTTTAAAAGGCAAAATGTAATCACTTCCCTTTAATTAACTCAAACAGTGCATGGCAGGTTATGGTAACATGCCTGTAGCTGAGACAGAGGTTGGCAGGCCACCGCTGAGACTTTACAGAGAGAGGGTGCCTGGGATGCCAGAGCAGGAAGGGCCTAGAAACCCTGTAGGATAATATTATAGTTGAGAGAATGATCCTAGCACAATTACAGAATCCACCCAAGGTTATGTGGTGTCACCAAATCTAGGGTAACACGTCAGGTCTTTACCTGTTCAGTATTCTCTCCAGGACACTGTGTATGATGGAGTCTGTAGTGACTTCACATTAGCCCCAGATGGTCAAACTGACCATAGTACATTTGTATACAGGTTAAGATTGGTGCATTCTTTTAACAGAAGCTTGAAAGAAGAAAGGTAAAAATTAAGAAGGAAACTACCTGTATTTCAATCAAGGTTTTCTTTTAAAGTTGCCTTAGAATATTATTATTAATTCCAATGGCTGTTTCCATGCAGCCGTTTTAATTAAAGTGTTATCTTTTTTGTAAATGAAGTGATGGAAACTTCTGCTTAGAGCCCTGTAGGAGGCTGAGTAGGGAAGCGTCAGAATTGCAGGCAGAGCTGGTACTCTGTAATTTAGATCATGTGACTGAAATACCACCACCGCTGTGTAGAATCTGCTAAAATTGCAGCTTCAGATATTTCAGGGGTGAATACATGTTTTATAAAAAAGGAGGCTATGCATTAAAGTTATAAAGTCACATAAAATATTACAGGAAAGATGAGAAAGTAAACTGTCTTTCTCTTGTTTTACTTATTTCAAGGAAAAGAGTTTTATGAACAATTTCCAGAAAAGTTTTAAATGGTTGTAGATTTTACTTTGCTTTACAGTCTGGCCATTCTTCAAGGTTTTATATTTATTCTCTTTTTGAGCTGAGACATACAGAACTAGACAGATACCCTTTTAAAAACCTTTCATTTCCCTGATGATTGGGAGAAATAGCAAGTAGAAAATCCTCTGGAAATTGTTGGAGATTGGGACAGTGCAGTAAATGGTACCCCCTACTGAGTTCATTATCAACTGAGGTGAACACAGGAGTTAGATAGGTGAAGATTAAAATATGTCTTCCATTCGGTGGTATACTGGCAGGTGGCTAACACTTGTGGGGGAGGGGCTGGGTTTTAGTGTCTATAGATTTCTGTGGTGTAAGTACTGCCACTTTGGTCAGGTTCAAGCTACCAATGTGATGCCACTGAATTCCATAAAGGCTGTGTTGTAGAGTGATGCTCAGGTCTCATAGCTAAGCAGTCTTGTTAATACTACTCTTCAGAATTAGGCAGACTTAAACCACAGTTCCTTCTTTGGGGGACTGCCAGGAGTGTTGCATGTATGGGACATCTCTCCAAATGGAAAGAAACAATGAAAATGGGGAACAAATGTTACCCTTAGCAGAATCAAAATTCAGTATGATTCTTTTTTTTTTTTAAATAAATTTATATATTTTATTTTATTTATTTTGGCTACGTTGGGTCTTCGTTGCTGCACACGGGCTTTCTCTAGTTGTGGCGAGCGGGGGCTACCCTTTGTTGCGGTGCACGGGCTTCTCATTGCGGTGGCTTCTTTTGTTGTGGAGCATGGGCTCTAGGCATGCGGGCTTCAGTAGTTGTGGCACGTGGGATCAGTAGTTGTCGCTTGCGGGCTCTAGAGCGCAGGCTCAGTAGTTGTGGCGCACGGGCTTAGTTGCTCTGCGGCATGTGGGATCTTTCTGGACCAGGGCTCGAACCCGTGTCCCCTGCACTGGCAGGCGGATTCTTAACCACTGCGCCACCGGGGAAGCCCAGAATGATTCTTAGAAGACCTTTACAGCACTAGTGTCAACAAGGAGGTTGGAGGAGGAACTTTAAGTCTTTATCATTTTGGTGAATAGCTATTCACAGCAAAACCATTTTTGATGCCGGGCAGTGGCAAGAATTTTGGTTATCAGAAAACGGAATTTTTGGGTGGCATTTAAAAATAGATACAGTAGTATACCATAATGCTTTTCTTTATTTTGTAGGAAGATACAGAAGAATAGATTCCTGTTTAGTACCTTGAAATTAAATTATTTTGCCAGCTGGGTGCGACTGAAAGAAGCAGGGCAGACATAAGAACTTAAACAACTTAATTGCCTCAGAGCAGATGATGGACTATTTTAGTGAATATGTGAAATGGTATCTGGCAAAAGCAGAGCCCTTGGTCATCTCAGTTCCTTCTAGCTGATGTGCAAGAGTCCCTGCATCCAGATTTATACCTCTTTGCTTACACATCCATCATTGTTAATATGCCTGTACTCTGAGAAAGTAAGCCTGAGGTTGACTGCATGAGTCTGTTTCTTCCAGGTACAGGATAGTTTATCCTTGTTGCTATTGTATTGTTACTTAACATGTGATGGTTTTGTAATTAACAATGATTATAAGTTAGCTTACTATTATAACAGCTTGGACCTAAGTAGTCTAATAATTGATAGGTTACTTTTGGGTGTAAAAATTCTGGTTATAAGTCAGGTGTCTGAAAGCACTTTTGTTGCTGTCATCATGCTAGAAGAGAAATTCTCAGCTCTGTAAGAACCTACCTTCTCCTTCTGTTGCCTGTGACATTGTATAAACATGGATTTCATGTTCATATGTGTCCGCATTTGCTCCCCTTTGTCATAATGTCTGACCAGGGTCCTGACTCTGCCATTTAACAGACAAATTAGCTAATCCATCCTAACCCAAGCTTTCTCAGATATAAAATGGGAACGATCACAGACCCACCTCACAGGGCCTAGTGTATGTAACACATTTTGTACAGGGCCAGTTGTCGACAAATGTTGGTAATTATGACATTCATTATTTTAAAAATATATAATATTGTAAAACACGTATAACTTTACATTTAATGCACAGCTACTATTGGTCCATGTTTGAGGACTGACTCTCAAACTGGCAGTACTTACATTTTCCAAGGAAAGTCCTACTAATGAAGGAAAAGCCATTAATAGTTCCAGTCCGTAGCTTCTCAGGTTCATATCTGTCTCTCTCCTTTGTCACTCCCCTGCCTTCTACCCTTCCCTAGTACCCAAGGTCCTCATTTATTCCCCGTTCTTTCCCGTGTAAAAGTCTGATCTAGGAAAATGATATAATGAATTATTACATAACAAAGAATACATTATTAATAATTCAAGGCATTGCAGCGGAGATATAGTCTAAGAGTGTAATTTCAGCACTGAGGCCTGGGTGAGAGAGGTATTTATTTGGCAGTGGGTTCCTTTCGATGCCTCTGAAACTACAGTCATATTGGTAACTAGCTACTCTGCAGTCCATATGGCAGTCTTTAATTATACCTGTTGGAATAATCCACTTAGCCAAGGTCAAGCATTCTCTTATTACATGTTCTGTTGCTATTTCCTAGTTGTTATATATCCTTGGAAGTTGTCAGCAGCCAAGTTTGGTCTTTCTGATTTTTAGTGGCACTCATCCTGTCCCGAGTTTCCCCAACACATGTTTCATCCTTGTCAAACACGCTTTGTTTCAACTGAATTAGTCATCATTCTGTGGACCTTACCTTGTGTGCTAGTGGCCACATGCCACTATAGGTAGTCTCTACAAGTGATTTCAGCTCCCTCTCCTAGCTTTGCTTTTTCTTCATTTCACAAAATTCTACGCAGCATATCAATCAGCAAAAACATCTGCTCTCTTCCTCCCGAGACTGGGCCACATTTCAATGGGAGGTGAATTCAGTCCATTTCAATCTAACAGTTATGTTTGGAATGCCAGCAATGAATAAATTAAATTAACATTTTTTGAGCACCTATAGTGTTATAGTCTTAGAGTCTTTTGCTTAATTATTTGATTATATACATTAGCTCATTTAATCCTCTCAACAGTCCTGTGAGATGTGCAATCTAAGAAGATGAGGTCTTTTCAGATGAGGTCATTGAGACTTGTAGAAGTTAAAATATTCTGTTCAAGATATGTGGAATCTAGAAGAATTGTACAGATGAACTGGTTTGCAAGGCAGAAATAGAGGCACAGATGTAGAGAACAAATGTACGGACACCAAGGGGGGAAAGAAGAGGGTGGGATGAATTGGGATATTGGGATTGACATATGTACACTAATATGTATAAAATAGATAACTAATGAGAACCTGCTGTATAGCACAGGGAACTCCACTTTGCTGTACAGTATAAACTAACACAACATTGTAAAACAACAATACCCCAATTAAAAAAAAAAAAAAAGATTTACAACTAGTCAGTGGAAGAGCCAAGGATTAAACTGAAAGTTTCCTGGCTTCAAATTTATTGCTTTTCTCCAAAACTAGGTTAGATTGAATGAAAAATATAAAAGAAGTACAGGTCTGTAACGACAGTCCCTATGTTCACATAGTTTATAGTTTCTTAGGTTAGAAGGATCTTTATGTTTTCCTACCAGATGATTTAGGGTTCCTGTGGAGACAGATGTTTATGATATTATCATTTCGGTAAAGATAAGTAGAACAAACAAGACAAAAACCTACCTGCTGGAAGTTATCTTTCAAAGATTTGTTCATCTCTTCTGGTAAAACTATAATGAGTTATAGGAAAGCATTGGGAGGAAATTTTTCAGCTTTACTTTTAGAGTAAAAAAAAAAAAAAAAGTCATCCCAAAGCCTAGTGGGTGTGTCATACCTGTGCTTTCCTGAATGTGTCTGTGAACCAGCATTTACTGCTAGAAATTGAAATCACGAAAAGAAACAGTTTTAGCACAGGAAAACAAAGCCAGTTTTCTACCAAATTCTAAGATCCCAGAGACAATGAATGCTGCTGTCAAAAATCATTTGAATGCAGTGTATCAGGAAGTGTTTTTCAAATTTAGCAGCAATATAGGTTTTAGTCTGGGGTATTGCTGTACTGGAGATTCATTCACTATTATATATCTTCCTAGAACACACAGATATCTCTTGTAGCCCTTCCAAGGAGAGCTTGTTATTGAAATGCCACAGGACTTTATAGTCACAGTATTTTATCTCTAATCTTTCTATGGACTAGGTCCAAAGATTGTCCTATAAAAAAGGAAGAGCCCAGAGATGGTATTTCTAGTCATGATTCAGTAGTAAGTAGCTGTATGACCTTGGTCAGGCCTCTTAACCATCTCCCTGAGTCTTATTTGCTTTTTGGTACAATGAGAGGATCAGAGTATTTGAACCCGATGTCTCTTCTCGGTTCCACCCGTGTTGCTGTGCACAGCCCTAATCCGTGGCTTATGACTGTTCTATAAAACTTTCCAACCGCATTGCACCTACACACCTTCCCTAGGTGATTTGTTTTAGGTTTTTCGCAGTTGCAGAATGATGTTTCCCGTGTGGAAAGCAGGATTACATACCGTGTTGGTTCAGCATGTTTTTCCTTATGCTGGTAACAAGACTGAAGACATGAAAAAACATAGATTTTTTTTTCTTATGACGTCCACCTCAAGAATTTAGAGGATATATCCAAAGTATAGCTCTTCTAAAATTAATAACCATTTTTTGTTGTTGTTTTTGTTTTTTGGGTTTTTTTTTTTTTTTTGCAGTACGCGGGCCTCTCACTGCTGTGGCCTCTCCCGTTGCGGAGCACAGGCTCCGGACGCGCAGGCTCAGCGGCCATGGCTCACGGGCCCAGCCGCTCCGCGGCCCGTGGGATCTTCCGGGACCGGGGCACGAACCCGTGTCCCCTGCATCGGCAGGCGGACTCTCAACCCCTGCGCCACCAGGGAAGCCCAATAACCATTTTTCAAGTAACTATAAGTAGCTATCCATCAATTAATCTGAATCCTTCTTGAATCTCTAGTGAATTTATGATGCGTATTTTGAGTACTTGGAAACCTGGAATATCAATTATTTTATAAACCCTTTTTCAGTCAACAGCAAAGTAAGATTATTGATGCCTATTTACTCCTTGTTGTATCTCTTTAACCATCTTGAAAGCTGGCACCTCTGAAGCTTTTCCAGAGGATGCAGTTCAGTGCAGTAACAAGATGGCAGGTGTATCTGTAGACTTTTAAGGTCCCTCTTCCGATAGTCAGTCCGCCCTGTAGCGTCTTATGGATAAATAATATTATCTCTAAAGGTGATACTCAACTCTCCTTGTGCTGTACATGTTTCTTTTTCAGACCCATGGCTACATATGCTAGTGAATAAGAAATGTTTTCATGTTATACATTAAGTATGAAATTGTTTAGGTAAGACTTGTGCGCCTACATAGGATCATGGTAACTGTGAATTGCTTTTCTTTTTTTCAGAGGGATAGGTTAGGCATATTTGCTGTCTTTGCCAAACCTTTTCTCAATTTGTAGACTTCTGAATATGTAGATTCCCCCTCTTTTTTAACATTCACATTATAAAATGAACAAAGTTAGGATGAGCCAAAAAAAAAAAAAAAAAAAAGCCCTGCATATAGCAATGCTGAAGGAAATTATTCAGGCAGTTTTAGGGCTAAAACTCACAGTCCTTAGAAGCAAAGAAGCTGTAGAGCCTTGAATGAGGCTCTACAAAGACTGGAATTTTTAGAAATTTGACTTGTTCATACTTTGTAATTCCTTAAAGGAAATCCAAGCTCTCTGAAACTAGAAAGGTGAAATTAACGACTCCCTGAGTCTGTGTGTGTCTCTGTGGTTCATATCTACAAATAAGTGCCTACTCTACAAAACATCTTGGGGGATATAGGCGTTCGCTAAAATAATTAAGGCATTATGAGGAGAGAGAGAATAATAATTTAGATTGTTGGGACAGGGCAGTCAGATGGATATGAATGGGGAAGCGCTATTCCCAGCAGAGATATTATCTTAAGGTCCCCAAAGAGGAAGATTCCATGTGTGCATGGGAAGAGTGACTGCAACTTGAGATGCATTATAGATGGTGGGGTGGGGAAGAAACAAGGGACATTCCAATGTATATTAGGTAGAAACTGCGGTAGGTGGAGGGTGGAAGGGGGAAAGTATAGTGGAGGTTATTGAATACTGAGACAAGGAGAAGCAACCTCTTAGGTAATACGCTTACCCAAGATTCTGAATTAGTTTCTCCTACTCAGCCTTTTCTTTGGGATGGTGTGAGCTTCTGTGGATGGGAGGTGGAATGTTGTGAAAAGAAGGTAAGCTTATGAACGAAGGTTCCAGAAAACTAGCTTGCTAGTGGATTCCTCTGGTGGTAGAGAGTGTTTATACCGTGTGTCAGCCTTCCTCTCCATATGAGGTACATAGGGAATTCATCTGCACAAAGCACCTGACGGGCCAGTAGTGCTGGGAAAGCCTGTGCGAAGTAATGGAAGAGCAGATGTCACTGACAGGGTGACCTCTGACTGTGGCCGTCTCGGGGATTTTAACTTTAGAGACAGTCTTCAACTTGCCATGTGGACCTGTTCTGACACTGGAGGATTTCCCCTGGTTGGGAGAGAAAATGGAGAGGTGGCTTTTTGTTTGTCTGTTTCTGGGGGGTTTGTAGGGAGGAGGCGGGGGGGTAGGTGGTAGGGAATGTGTATGTGTAGATTTTTAGCCTGGTAGGTAGATGTTGGAATCACATGCTACCTTCAGCAGAGCAATTGAGTTCCTCTTCACCTGAAAAGAGAGGCAGGGATGAAGGCTGTGCAGGGAGTAGGGGTCTCAGTGTTACCCTTTATTTGGACACTTACAATCTTGAGACCAACAGGACTTAAGTGAAGCTAATTAACAAAGGGTACAGTCAACTTAATTTGGGGTTTATCAGTTCCTCTGCTACTTCGGAATTCTACTCTTTCTCACCCTGACGTTGGATCTTTGTATTTCAAATCTGGTTTTATAAACATTTAAGTTCTTGATTGAGTCAGGTCTCTGGAGGTCATTTTTTGTTAACTTCCGATTGAGCCTTTACTCTCCTCCACATGGCTCCTTAACTAGCACATTTGAAGTGTTTGTTCCCAGGGGAAAGTTAAAGTCAAATATGTGAGCTCATTTTCTCCCTATTAAGTCAAGTCTTCAGAGTTTGCAGTTCCGGGTGTTCAGTGTTTCATGCCTTTGGTGCTCTTTTAGAAATCTATGTATTTTTGTACATTTTCTGTAGGCATAGGTGATCCGTAGGATCAAATCTGGCTTATGTAAGTCTGGAATAAAGAGTAAGAAAACCCAAAAGCCAATAATAACGTTAAGCCATCTCTTTTCTCCCATCCACATTGTGGCTCTTTAAATGTTCCGTTCTGACGAAGCATGGGGAGCTCACAGTTTACCTGCATCTACCTGGTATGAGCCCCATGTGGTTGAGCTTTCGTAGCCAGGTTGAGATGATGACAGAAAGAAGAAAATGGAATACCTCTCCCCAGACCTCCCCCTACACTTTATAGTACTTCACTGTTTACCACGTTGTTATTTACTGATACAGTTGTTAGTGCTTAGCCCTCAACAAAATCATAAGCTTATTTAGGGACTGTGATTTTGCCATACATATGTCATCTCCCAAATTACAAGGATAGCTTAAGAACCTAAATGTCCAATAAATACCCGTTTACCGTTGTATTGTCTTGACAAGGAATATAGAATGCCTTCCTTTTATTCGTACTTTGATCTGTAAAGGGCATGGAAGGAGTGAAAAGACACAGGGTCACTTCAGACACGTTTCCTTCCCTCTCTCTTGGTCCCCTCCCATCGTCACTTCAATCACCCATTTCTCGCCTTTCCTCTAAGGATCTTGGTTCTCTGAGAAGCAGGGACTACTGAAGATCATATACTAATATTATGATCCTAAAACTCAGAACTTTGTGGCAGGGAACAAAATGTGTGTGCTTAATTCCTTTCTCTTGGACTGTCTGACCCAATTGGATGCTCAGGGGTACTATGCTATTACTAGCTATGAGATGAAAATCTCAAGGCTGAAATAATATTATTAGCAAAGCATTTCACATTTAATTAAATGTTTTATGTATAAAGTGCTTTATGTGTAAATGTTTTATATGCAAAGTATTATGCTGAGTGTTTTATGTGGATTGTCACATTTAATTCTCATTACAACTGTGTGTTAGCTATTTTGCAGGTATTATTATCATCCTTCATTATATAAATGAGGGATGAGGCTTAAAGAGGTGAAATAACTTGCCCAGCGTCCCCTAGCTCTTAAATGGTGAACTCAGGATTCAGATTCATGCTTAACTTCTACCCTAAACCACCTTTATCTTCTATAACCCTTAACCCAAGAAAAATCAGTCTTCTGTGTACTAACCACCATAGATTTGATAGTTGAGGCAAACAGATATTTTTCTAATCACACTCTTGCAGTCCCCCGTTGGCATATATTTTAGAGGTTGGAGCTTCTGTCCACCAACTGCACAGTAATCTCTTAGAATTGTCATTTTGGGTTATGACAATTACGATGCATGTCTTTTCGTAAAAGAAGTGGAACTGGGGGGAACATTACCACCATTAGCATTTTCCGCATTGGTGATGTGAAGGACATTGTTCTAGGTGATCATTATATATGTGTGTCGTGTATATTATCAGATGTTGTCTTATCGGTAGTTCCTACTTATTTGCATAAAATTCCCCACAAAGCTAACGCAGGATTGAGAGTTATATTAACTGTAATTGTAGAATAGAATCACAACAGAAGATACAAGTTATGTTGTAGGGAATATAGCTTTTACAAGTTATTTTACAAGTTATATGGAATCACAGAAGTACGGGCTTCATTATTATGAAAATTAATTTTTGCAAGCCAAATAGAAGATTTATGCCAGGAATTTTAGTATCTTTACATACTCTTTCTATTTATTGTGTGTGTGTGTGTGTGTATATATATATATATATATATTAGTAAACACTGATACGTATTTAAACATTAGAATTTTTGGTCTTAACTGAATGAAGCTTTAAAAGAGTTTTTTTTTTTTTTTGAATCATGCTGAATATTCTCGAGAACAGACTTCATGCTTTCTTAAAATTTGCTATGAGTTGCTTTGATAACATTAACATGGGTATCAGAATAATACAAACTCAGGAAACAGACACATGACTTACCAGCTCATTTCTCAGAGCCTTGTCACATGCACCCTTCTTATTTCATGTGTATATTGTAAGTAGAAGTGCATGATCCTGTATTGTCACAGAAAAAGAGTCTGAATGTTCATTGCCTAAAGGAATCCTGTGTGCGTGTGTGTGTGTGTGTGTGTGTGTGTGTGTGTGTGGTCTTTGATAACTACTCTGAATTTAATTTTGTTGTAACCATGCTCTTATAACCTAACATCAGTAAAACCAAGTATAAAATTACCCCCATGAGTAACCAATGTCTCACTCAGATTTTCTGTCAATTCTTATTTCTTCTAGATACTAGACTTGCTTTTCAATCTATAAAGCCAGTATAGGGCAGCTTTACTTATTCATTTATTTAACAAATATTTTTTGATAGGCACAGTTCTAGGCATTGAAGATCCAACTGTGAACATGACAGATAAGTTGAGTTTGCATTCTAGCTGAAACAATAAACAAGTTAAAGTCCCTAAATAAGGTAGTTTAAGTGAGTGATGAATGTCGAGAGAAAAATAAATCAGAGCAATGTGGTACTGGGATGGAGTGGGCATGCTATTTTATATTGGCTATTTAGGGAGGCCTCTCTAGTTGGTGACATTGAACTTAGACCCAGATAAGAAGACGCAGTCAGGCATGAGAATATCTGTAACAAGATTGTTCAAAGCCAAGGGCACACACATCAAGAGTACACACAGTAAGGTATGAACAAGTTTGGAACATTTGAAGAACAGATTGACCAGAGAAGTTTAGAGAGCAGATATTTGCAGATAAAGATGTGTCAGTGTTGATAGTTGTGTAGATGTTCACATAGTTTTAGGAGAGAAGTGACTTTAGCTTAAGGTAAGTAGAATATTCTGTGCCAGCAATATGTCCCTAGGGGATTCTTTATGATTTTAGAAGTTGGATTAATGTCTAGTTTGATCAACAGACATACCAATTAACTTTTGTCATATGGTTTATTTGATTACATCTCTTATCTGTGTTTATATAATGTGCCTTTATAATTTACTGGTTATATAGAATGGCCGCCTGTTCATTACTTCATTCAACAACCATTTACCAAGGTCCTACTATATGGCAAATTGAGTCTTTAGTTCTGGGTATGCAAACATGAATAACACCCTGCAGTTACAGAAATAAATACAGAAATAGGATCCTAAGTATATTTACTGGGAAATACATTTTCTCAATTTTAAAAATATGAAAAATAGTAAAAGGGACTTCAGAAGAGCGTGGAATTGATCAATAAAGGTGATAACAGCTGATTGTAGAAGGGTTAAAAAATACTTTGGTGGTCTAAAAAATCTTTTGACGTGTACTTATACAACTGGATTAAGGCTTTCTATGATCTCTGTTACGGTGGAGTCCTTTATAAATTTAAATTAATATCACTACTAATGCATCTCTCTGGATAATAGTGCACTTGTGATTTGCAAATAGGGCCCCAGACCTCAGCTAAACTCCTGCTCAACATGCAAGATGATGAAGCCCTTTACTTGGCTCTCCAGCTCTGTTAAAACCATGGGCATCCCCATGGGTCTCCAAGTCAGGCAGGATGACAATATCTTTTAGTCTGACAAGGAAATTAACAGATTTTAATTTGTTAAAATTTATATGAACTAATCCTGGTTTAAAATAGGTTATGTACTTATTTTAACCTATTCTGAGGTTCGACGTTTAGAAGTCTACACTTAAAACGTTAACTGCCCAGCCCCCAAAGAGCTATCCAAGGTGCTGAACATGTACTGGAGAGTCAGCACCCTTAGTCTTTGTGCTTGAACTATTCTTTCCTGCCTTTGCCTATCCAGGTTACCTGCCTGATTACTCTTTAATTGATCTTAGCAACCATGTGACACATTATTGTCCTGACTCCTGCTTGTTTCACGTTCTAACCTACTGCATTTTTCAGCTTGTGTTTAAGCAGATACCAATTAAATTTCGCACCTAGAGCCTCCCACACAAGTGTCTTGGCTCACAGTTCTGTTTGCTGAAAGAATGTGATCATTGATTTTACCTTCAATTATAAAGTGATTTAAAATTTTTATTTAAGTCCATAAAAAATAGAAGCTCTAAAAATAGCCTTGAAATAATTAATTCATCTAATAATCCATAAAATTAATTGAATATATAAGCATGATGTATCTTTTCCTTCTTTCTTCTTCCTCTTCCCCCATCCATCCTCCTCTATTTGTTCATCTCCCTTTCTTTTTCTTCCTCCTCTTCCTCCCTCTCCTTCTCTCTCCTCCTTCTCTTTCTCCTTTTCCTCTTCTTGTCATTATCATCATCATTATAAATGCAATAAGTAAGGATATTTTAACTGGTGAAATACTTACATAAAATGTAGCGTTTTGCTAAAAAGTGGGTTATAAAACAATTTTATGACAATTTAGGCTTAATAGTTTAAAAATAGAATATATATAAACATAAGTAGTTTCCTATGAATATTTTATCTTTGAACTTAGTAATTTAATTATTCTCCTTAAAGCAAATGGAGACCAGTCCTTACTAGATACCTCTAACTTCTTTTAGGAAGGATCTCTTCCTTGCTAACTGGAAAACGCAAAACACATTTAGTTAGAGAGCTGGGGTTAGTGTTGTCAGTCAATGATTAGGGCAAGGGTTTTACACTGTGTCCCACCTAAACATCATTCTGTAACTTCACCCATTGTAATTTAAGAAGACTGGCATGACTAGACTGGTTAAGAATCTAAGCATTTTGATCAAGCAGTCTAGATTATTATTTTAGATCTAAAATTTCTTAGCCGTATGATCTTGGGTAAATATCTAACTTACGAAGCTATGTTTTTCCACCTGTAAACTGGACATGCTAAAACATCCTCACACTGAAGATTGCTATTGGGATTATATGAGATAACATATACTTAAAAGTTTAGTGCAGAAACTGACATCTAGTAAACATTCCATAAAAGTGAATTATCGTTGTCATCACTATCATAAGTCATTAACCTTAACCTTTTTGTGCTTTGCCTGACCTTAAACTATATGGAAAATTAAAAGTACCCTATTCACTATGGGTATTTGACATTTGCTGAGAGTAAGTTGGTAGTAGTATCATACGTGGCACCCAGTTAATGTCTCAACTTGAAATACTGTGAGCTATGAGGAAGGACAGGGAAGGTAGTGGTTACCCATTCATGAACAACCATTCTTACCTCACAATCAACCAGTTGATTACAATTGATCTGTTGCCCATGCAATCATAGTGACATTTAGAATATATTACATTACCATTTCTCTTAACATAGTGGTTAAAATTCAGTAGGCAGATAATGTAATACTGACATAATGAGTAAAATAATGATTGATAGGGAAGTTGTAAAAGTAAGAAGGTTCAATGTGTTTGAAAGTCACAGAACTTTGAAAAGTGCAAGAGATAAGGAATACTGATGAATAAAATGTGACAACTTGACACTTGCTGTGAATATAGAAATGAACCAAGGAATCTATTAAGCTAGTCATTCTTAAAGAGTACAGCCTATAGAAGTGTAAATATAGCTAATAAAAGTACCTTTTAAACTTAAATATCTATCAAAGCTTCCAGAGGAAGAAAACTAGATTTATACTTCATGGCTTGCTCAAAATCATTGTCTTTCCTACCATCATCTACAGTAAAGTAGTTCTAGTTTAAAATATATTAAAGTGGATACTTCTAAAATTAGGTTTTTTTGGAATTAAACAAAAGGGACTACGTTTTTCCAGGGACTGCTGTAGAGGTCACTTTTTAACAAGACAGATAAGGCAGTCAATATATAGAGGTTTTATTTTATGGCCAAAGCTAACATTTATTCAATCAGTGAGAGATGTCAATTAGAACAGCGCAACTTAGGCCATGGGGAAATTGCAGAGCCCCTAACCAGAACATGAGCATTACATTATCAGATAGGTTACAGTTGTTGCTTCCATAATGACCCTTGCTCTTTAATGCAGTGTCAGAATCCGGGGAAAGAAAAAGCCAAATTACCAAAACTTGGAACTAATCAGGTCTGTTTTACAAATGAATAATGATATTCAGGGCCTCTTTGGTTATACAGATGTTTAGATTGCTGATGTCTTAAGAATTCCATAGTCTGTGCTGGCTTTAAAGTTGAGATCAAATTGTTCTTATGTGCCCAGGGTAGCATAACTCTAAGATGAAGGTGTTCTGGGGAAAGAAAAGGAAAAAAGAGCATTTTTTATCTTCACACTGAAGAAGTCATTGCACTGAAAAAGTGCCAACAAACCCTAAATAATTTTGTGTTGATTATACTAAATTAGAATAGTGATAGCTGTAATCATTTGATCCCCAAGGCATTAATGAAAGTACAGCATTATTTTGTGTGGAATAGGTATCATTACCCTTGAGCTTAGGAATGAATGATTATTAGTAAGTCTGATTAAATCTGGAAGCAGTGACACAAGCTATCTTTAACCCACTAATGACAGGGCCATATTGTAATTTTATGATGAATGAATACAGTTTAGCATTTTTAGCACTTGGTGGGGAAAATAAGAAGTCTGCATTCATTTTCTTGATTAGACTGCAAAGTAGTACAGAGAAGCTCATAAAGACTGCTGCTTAATGAAACAGTGTTCCTGCTGGTTGATTAGCCTATCATAGCTCCCAAAACCCACAGGATTGGTTATCTTTATATGATCAACGATATTATTAAACAACATTCTAGAGATCATGAATTCCTAGATGGAGGAGTACAAAAAAATAAAAATACTATCACTTTGCATGTATATATTCCCCTTATCTTTCCAAATGCTTTCATGTGTATTTTATGGTTTAATATCATAGAAACTGTTAGAGTGAGTTAGACTTTTTATTACTTGTTTTATGAGTAAGAAGAGCACAATACAGTTTAGGTACTTCCTAAAGTCCCATAGACTGTCAGAAAAAACCAGCATGGGAACCCCAGTGTTTTGGATCCAAGTGTAATATATTTTTTTGGCCTCTGTGGAAAATTAATTTTATTTTATAATTACAGACAAATTATTTTTTTTGATTCTCTCTTTTAAAAAGGATATCTGCTCTGTATGCATAGATACTATTAGAGATTCTTAACTGATCAAATGGGTAACAGCCCTGGCTTAATTTTTAGTGCTAGACAAAACTGTTTCTACAGTCCCCAGGCAGTTTAGAACAAGTTGTGATCCCAGCATAGCATCTGACACTCAGTGGTAGCTTGGTAAATATTAGTTCTGTCAACTGAAAAAAAAAAATTCACAATGTGAGAGTTGTGAGTTAAGTTTTATTTGGGGCAAAAGGAGAATTATAGCCCTGGAGACGGCATCTCAGATAGCTCTGAGGAACTGCTCCAAAGAGGCAGGGGGGAAGGTCAGTATTATCTATGATTTTAGTGAAGGGGGGACGTGCAGTCAGGCACACATATTGGCAGAGGCTTACTGCTAGTCACGAGGAACAGGTGTCACTGATGATTTTAGTGCTTTTCTATAGATACGAGGAGATGCAAGAACTTGGGCTCATAAAATCTTCTCCTGAAAATATCTAACTCTCTAAAGGCCAGTTCTGCCAGTTTTTCCCAGAGTACAGAGTGCCTCATTCCTGATCTCCACCCTGAACTCTTTTCAGGGTGTGTTAAAGGTCAGCGGCTGTGGTGGCTAGTGACTTAATCCTTGCAGAGGCAGATGGCCAGTGCCAAGTTTTAGTTGGTAGTTCCTTTTCTTCTAATTCTTTGTGTGACCTTTTGTGGTCTAATGAAGGAACTTTTCAGTCTTCATTGACCTAAAAACAGTGTTAATGACCTACTTGATCTTATCTCTAAAACTGTTCACAGGTGATTACTCAGTAAAAATATAAAAATTAGTGACAGTAAAGCCAAACTCTGCAGGGCTAGAGGGAATTAGTATTTAGTTTCCCTCAAAGCCAAAACATTTCTGCTTGAAACAGAGCTTTGCAGGTGAATGGCATTCCCTTTCTCTAAATATTAGCATCATAATGGCATTCTGTTGAATAGCTTGAATTTAGGACAGTCAGAGCCAAAAATTTAAGAAGTCCTGCAGGTCTTGCTTGGCATGTAACAGATCAGGTTCTTTGGGGAAGATAAATGGAGAAATGAATCATTGTAATACAGTGAAATACACGGTAAAAAGGGTATGGATAAGGGGCAATGGAAGTGCCTAGGATAAAGAAAAAAGAAATGTCTTGGCAGTGGGTGGGAGGGAGGGAAAACTATGAAAGGAACATTTGAACATCAAACGAAACAAAGCCAGAAGCCTTGGAATTATCCCTGGCACTTTCTTTCCCTTACCCTGCAAATATTCTGTCGATGATTTCCGATTTTACCGCTCATCATTTCCCTGCTCTATGTCCTTCTCTTCACCCATCACTGACCTACATGCAGTTCTCATCATCTTGATTTAAAATGGGCTGGTTTATTTGGTATTCCCATTTCCAGGCATATCACCCTCAAAACCGTCATCCAGACTATTTAAAACCTTAAAGCTTAGCACCATCTCCCCCTTGCTTGAAACCCTGCAAGGGTTTCCTGCTGCCTATAGGATAATATCTATCCTGATGATTCTCTGTGCTCTGGCCTCTCCCTACCTCTCACGATATGTTTATGCTGCGGAATTGTCTGTCCTTTCAAGAACATTACACTCCACTTCATGCCTCCATGTATTTTCCTCTTTTTGTAATACCTTTTCATATCCTTTCCCAACAGGGTAAGTTCTATATGTCTGTCGTCCAGTGTCCCTAATCCAGTAAGATGTTGCAGTTCTCTCATCTCAAATCTCCACTGAATCAAGTGCAGTTCTCAGTTTTTTAGAGCACCTGTGCACACTGTATCTCATTCATGTTTGTATTTCCCATTAAGTGCAATACTTGGCACATAATAGTTGCTCAACAAATGTTGGTTGATCTGATGATAACAATAACATGGATAGATAAGTAGGTAGTTGCTAGGACAACAAGTGTAGAAATGACAAGGAGGTGTAAAATCAAATGGCATAGTGTGATAATTTTCTGTTGATGAGCAACATATTACCACAAATTTAGTGGCTTTAAACAGCATCCATTTATTATCTCACAGTTTCTATAGATCACAGGTCAGGGTGGGCTTGGCTGGATTTTCTGCTCATGGTGTCAGCTTGATCTTAGGGCTGAAATCAAGGTGTTTGTTGGATTGAATTCTCATCTGGAGATTGGTGAGGTAACAGCTGCTTCAAAGCTTCCTTGGAGTTTTGGCAGAATCTATTCCTTGTGGCTGCAGAAGTCATGGCAACTTGCTTCCTCAAGACCAATGGTGGAGAGTGTCTCTATTGCTTCAAGTCTCTGCCTCCAGGGAAGGCTTAGGCTGTCTTTAAAGGGTAGCCTGGTTAGGTTGGGCTCATCCAGGATAGTCTTTCTTGATTAACTCGAGCTTCTCACTGTTGTGGCCTCTCCCATTGCGGAGCACAGGCTTTGGATGCGCAGGCTCAGCGGCCATGGCTCACGGGCCTAGCCGCCCCGCGGCATGTGGGATCTTCCTGGACCGGGGCACGAACCCGTGTCCCCTGCATCGGCAGGCAGACTCTCAACCGCTGCGCCACCAGGGAAGCCCTGCAAAATCCTTTTGCCTTTACCATATACCATCACATAATTATAGGAATTATATCCTATCACCTTTGCCATATTCTGTTGTCTGGAAGCAAGTCCAGGTTCTGCCTGCACTCATGGGGAGGGGATTATCTTAGGGCCCATCTCAAGATCCTGCCCATCACATGTGTAGTTTAGAATGACTTGAAAAATAGATTTATGTGGGTAAGTAGAGGAACATGAGACTAGAAAGAAAGGTAAAGACTATGTCAGGAAGTGCCTTATGTGGCCTTCTAAGAAATGTATACGTTATCATGTGGGGAGTCATTATGGGGTTAAGAAAGATGATCCTTTAGAGCATAACTTTGGAATAAGAAAGACTTGGAAAATTGGAGGAGGAAGATGGTGTAAACATGGAAAGTAGGAGGTATTGAGAGGGCAGATGGAAAGTGGGGAAGGATTAAGAACTGACAGGATTTGATAGCTGATGATTCAGCAGAGGGTAAGGAAATATTCAAAGTCAATGTTTCAAACTAGAACCCCTGGATGACCAAAATGGAATTGGTCTTGAGTGTTCCTGAATGACACTGAGGTGGTAACTATTTCTGGTGTAGACAGTGGATCTCAGTCTCTTGTTTCTGTTCTCATACTCTCTCTCACTTGCCTTGTCTTGTTCCAGAAAGGATCTAGAATGGCTCACCAGTTGAACTCTGCTGTTAAATACCAGTTTGCAATGACTTGGCATAACGCCTTTAGGGAAGAATGGTTTATTTCTAAATAGCTGGTGCCCTAGGCAGAATTATGTTTTCTAAAGTTATCTGAATCCAGGAGGTTGGCAGCAGTTTTAAAGGACAGTGACCTAGCTTTCAGTTCTGAATTCCAATTTGGATCCATTATCTGACAACTCAGGCTGTTTTAAATCTAGCCTGTCTGTGTGTATAATGCAATTAAATAAGGAAGCGAATGCACAGTGTTGGAATACAGGCAGGCAAAAGTATCTTTTGCTTTTCTCTCTACATCCTGTAAATAAACTCTGGACATCCTTTGTGATTTGTAAGTTAATATTTCTGAAAATATCTCATTTATCTTATGTCAGCCTTTAGATGGGAAAAATTAATATAGCAGACCATATGTTATCTTTTCTTAAATAATCACATGATGTGAAATTCATAGCTTTCCTATTCATGTTTTGTCTTCAAAATATTTGTCTTTTTTATGCCCAGTGAAAATCTCCTTTTTGGTTAATGTAAGCCTTTACTTTAGAGATTTGTATTTTTGCCTGAGGTGCTACTTTGTTGGTTTTAAAATTTGTGATACAATTGAATTCAGTACAACAGTAAAATTTGTGTGGATTTATTTATGCCCTTTGAATATTATATAAGATTTACACAAATAGAATTGAGGAATTCCAGTAATTGGAGGTACAGTCTTCCTCTTTGTTAGAAATCTTGGCTTGGATTTATGGACATCCAGTTTCTACCTCATCTGATGATATGCTTCTCTACTGATCTTGTCAGACTTTTACATTGTTAGTTAGGTCTGAAAACAAAACAAAACAACAAAAAAAACCTGGTTCTTCTACTCTACAGTAGTTCGGTCGCCAGATGTGTCCGTTTTTTCCCCCACACTAAGCAATTCTTCAAATCTTGGTGGACCTCAACTGGGTGTCCTACAGTTTAACTCAATTCTGACACTAACTGCCTGGACTTAATGCAGACCCCACAGGTTAAGGCTCAACCCCACAAGACTGTCCCCTACTTCAGATGCTAGTTACAAGCCCCAAGTTGTCATCTGCACTTCTGACCAACTGGTTATACATAAATCAGGAGTTCCACAGCCCTCTTCTCAGGTTTAATAATGTGCTCTAGGCTCCCAGAACTAGTTTATCATATTTACACTTACTGGTTTATTATAAAGGATGTAATAAAGGATACAGATGAAGAGGTACACAGGGCAAGATGCAGGAGAGGGGTATAGAAATTCCATACCCTCTCCAAGTGCATCACACTCTTAACACCTCGGTGTGTTCACCACCTGGAAGCTCTCTAAACCCCGTTGTTCAAGGTTTTTATGGAGGTTCTGTTACTTAGGCATGATTGATTAATTCATTGGCTGTCAGGTATTAATTCAGTCCCCAGAGGTCTCGGAGTGGGGCTGAAAGTTCCAACCCTCTAGTCACATGGGGTTGGCTCCTCTGGCAACCAGCCCGCATCCTCCAAGAGTCACTTCATTAGCATAAACTCAGGTATGGTTGAAAGAGGTCTGTTATGAATAATTAAAGCTGCTTCTCTTACCCTATCACTCAGGAAATTATAAGAGTTTTAGAAGCCCTGTAGCAGCACCTTGGCACGAAGATCAAATATATACTTCTTATTATATCACAGTGTCACAGATCTGTTCTCTATGTTAAGTTGAAATCAGCCTCTACAAAAACTACTTCCATTTGCTTACAATCTGTTGACTGTCTCAACCAAGTTACATATTGCTGGGTCCCACTGAATTCCTGTCATTTTTAAGTTAAATTTTCATGTTTGTTTTAACAAACTGTCGCATATAAATATATAAAAAGTGTTCCTGTAAAGCTTATAATGAAAATAATAAGACAGAAAAATATTGGCCTAATTCCTCCCCACCTCAATCAAGAGGCATCACTTTTGACTCTTTTAGTTTTTTCTTCTGGTTTTACATCCATATTTCTAAATTACGTGCATTATTTTTTGTTTTGGTTTATTTACATTTTATACGTGAAAGCTCATTTTAGCCATGTAAAAGTTTTTTCTAAATATCCTCAATTTTATCTTCCAATCCTTCTGTTAAATAAATCTCTGCTAACAAATATACATAAATATAATTTTTTTTATTTTCTAAGAGCTTTGTGCTTCATTATTTTTCATTTTAATAGCATTCAGTTTGTGGTTTTTAATAGATGCAAGTGATCTCTGTTAACATTATTAAGAATGAGGCTTTTAAGATAATTATTTTTCTGTTCCCTGCACTGTGTCTTTTTTAATTCTTTTTTTCTTTTTTTTCCCCTCTTATCTTAATCTCTGGCTTTCACGTTTGTGTCACAGGCTATCTTACAATGTCTGGTGAATTGTGGCTATTTATTCTCAGCTAGTGGTAAAACTCTAACAAGCCAATTAGAAGCTATAATTATGGGCAATGTTTTTTGTTTTCAATCAGTTGTAAAGTTAGAACATAAACAGGTGGGGACCTAGCCACTTTGTCAAAGGGCTGCCCCTTAAAAATACCTTTTATCTCTAGATCTTTCCTCTCAAGTCATTTAGTTTCTTCAATAATTCAGTTTCTTGAGTCTAAGTCAGTTTCTCTGTGTGTGAGTGTTTTATGTATGTAGGTGGGTGGGCAGTGTCTAGAGAACTGAGGAGAGAGGGCTTAGGGTAGGTGGATTGGTCTCAGGGGTCAATGTGTAAATTTACATGTAACCCTCCTATCTTCATTATGACTTCACATACCTGGCACGGCCTGAGCCTGGGTCCCAAATCCAAAGCGCTCCCGAGTGTATGTATTTCCTTGTCACAGTGGAGAGGGTATCTATGGGTCCATTTGATCCTTGTATAACTTCCAATCAGTTCTCCTGTTTTCAACCCTGCCCCTCACCCCTGCTTTCAGAAATATGCAGTGCTTCCAATTCCTGTATCTTTCCAGGGTTCTATAGCAGATACACCTTTGTGTACTATTGGCTTCTTCCTCTGAGCCACTTGACTTTCACCTTTTTACATTATCACCTTTTTACATCATCATGTCCCTCAGGGACCAAGTGTCTTCCGTTTGCCAATACTTCTCTTCGTCCCTCCTTCCCCTCCCCACCACCAAGTTACCTCCCACCAACCCTTACTGCAGATCTACCATACCTGCTTCCATTTTCCCCACCTTTACCTTCTCCCCAGATCACATCTACTTTTGAGCCTAACCTGTTCATTTGGCAGACTACCTACCTTAACCCTGGACAACACCCTCACTTTAATTTTTCCCATTTGCTCCGTGCCACTGCACACGTCCACACCTAAATCTCCAGTTATCCATTTGCTGTCAGGGAGCATGTTCTGACACTGATTTGGCCTGGGTCAAGTCTGGGATTCTGAATCAAGAGCCTGGGCTTGATGGAGGAGAAATGCCAGAAGGCTTGGATGAGTGGCACAATGCAAGGGAATAATGCAAGAAGAGTCACCTCATGGAGAAACTACACGCTTGATAGTCTGTCCCACCTGACTGCTGAGGCTAAGAGTGAGAATCCACAAGTGACACTGTGGGACAGACTTCAAAGAACAGAGACTTGAGCATTGGGATAGGGAGACTTGGTCATGGAGGAAATTCCCGAGCTGGATGAACATAGTTGGAGGAGCTTTGAAGAGAGTAGGGAGTTCCCTGGGCTTCTATTGAGAACAGGAGATAGGAGTTGAGAATCCTGACCCAGCTTGGAAAACACTGTTTTGCTGAAGAGTTTAAACCAATTGAGGTATCTGTCATTGCTGACAAACTTTAAAAGGTTCTAGAACTGGCAAACCAGCTAGGCCTGAGCTAAGTTAAAAGACTAGCATGACCAGCTGGGACAGCAACGCAGCAAACTTGCTAATTAGTCTAGAGGAAGCCAATTGCCCACATTTTTATGGACTGCTAATTGCTAAAGTAGCAGCTTGCTCTGAAGACAAAAATAACAGCATGGTAGTTTCTTGAATATAGTATAAAGTGGTGTTCGGGATATAGTCTACATCAACTTTAAAAATATTCTATAGTTCTTAAACTTTAAGCATGCACTGTTATTAATAAAGATATACTTTGGAAGTCAGTTATTTTTTTTTCTTAGACTGTAAGATGAGAAATTATAGAATGTGTGAGACTCTAGTTTGAGCATCTGTACTAAGGATTTTATTTTAAAGTCACTGATTTTCCATTTGAATATCATTTCTCAACCCATTTTAAAACATTTCCCAATAAGAGAGCTAAATAAATAATTTTAAAACGTTCTTTATTCTAAATAGTGTGAGATTTTTCCTAAAAATGCTCTCTTTCAACCCAGTTATATTTGGGAAAAGATAATGTATTTAAAGAATTTACCTCTATTTTTTGCAACATTGCAGGCATTCAGTAAGTATCGGTAGAAAGAAAGAATGAATAAATGAACAGATGCAGAAAGACTCATGTGCATTAGAATGATAGAATTTCACATTTTAAGGAACAATAGAGTACAGTTAGTGCCCTTCCATTATTTTACAGATGAAGAAACTGAGGTAGAGAGGTGAAGTGGGGAGACTGCTGTGGGGTCTCATTACTGTTCAGTGGCAGTCCAGCACTCTTTCATTCTAAGTTAATTTTCATTCGACTTAAGAGAAGAATGAATTACTTCTGCAGGGCTGATTCTGACCCAAATCAGATTAACTCAGTAAAGCCTGGCTTTGTTAAAGACTCAAATGCCAAATGACAAAAGTAAAGCATCTTTTAAAACAAAAACAAAACCAGAGTAATTGGTTTTATTAAGGAGTGAAGTTTTCAAAGGCAAAGAGGGGAAAAAAATTGGAAACTCTGTGCCACGGACAGAGTGAAATTGAAAGTGTGAATGTCAGACTCGATATAAAGGAGAGGTAAGCTAGCCCTGACGAGGTATAACTGCATAAAAGGTAAAAGCGGATTTCCTTCTCCAGTGAATCAATAGAAGTTCACGTATCTGAAAATTTATTTGTCTGTTGCATTGGTAACTAAAATCCTCTGATAAGATTGACAGCTGACTTAGATATTGCATAATAATTATATATGGCAGAACAAATTTAATGAAGATGCAACTAATTAGTAGATGAATATTTAGACCCAGCAATACCACTGATGGCTCAGATACCAGGTAACATTTCTTCACAAGTAGAATTTATTAAGAAGTAGATGTGAATTGTTTATCTTCTTAATTAAAGGTTTGGTTGCATTTCCAAAGGGCTGTTAATAAATAATGTGTAGTCACTTATCAAATGTGAGACTCTGCCTAAGTTATTAATTATTCTGAGCCTAGTGTTTCTTATTTGTACCAATAGGTTTATAATGGCACCTACCACTTGGAGCTGTTGTGAGGATTAAATGAGAGCATGCATGTAAGGTTTTGCATAGCGTGTTCCACATAAAAAGCACTCAATAAATGTTAGCTATTATTATTGTTATCAGGCACTCTAGGGAAGCTATATTGTAAAAAACCATACTTCTGTTGCTGCTGCACTGAAACCTCAGTAAATGATTGTTTTCTCACTGGCCTACTATATAATTTTGTGGATATTTCTACCTCAAGATCCTCCCCAAGGGGGCAATGCAATGTAGTTGAAAGATCTATCACTTGGAATTCAGAACATTTGGTTAAAATCCAAAGTTCACAAGTACAACTTGTGCTATCTATTCTAGAACTCCCAGGAAGGTGAGGTTCATTCATTTGATCACTTTCGGGCTGAACAAATGTGTATCGCTTAAATTTTCTTAAGTCATTGAACGGTTTCTAAAATTGAGATGATCATACCCATCTCACTGGGATGGTGTGAGGATCAGATGAAGGTATCTAGTGAAAGTTCTCATTTGCAGAATCCGTGGTGTTGAATGAGTATCAGTTATTGATATTCTCTGAAGGTCCACATTTAGTTACTCCTTCAGGACCCAGGATAAAAGCTACCTCTTCTCTGAAGCTTTTCCTGAGCTCCCCAACCTCCAGATGTCATGTCAACGCTCCTTGCTCTGCACTCCCATTCCATGTCAGCTGATCTTCCTTGGTATTCAAAGAAAGACTGCCTTGTAGAGCAGTAATTTATATTCTTTTATTCCTGCTACAACACCTTCAGAAGAAAGCACCCATATCTAATTGTCCACATGGCCCCCCACAGTGACAGTATCTTGCTTATAGTAATTGCTCAACAAATATTTGATTAGTGAGTAAACAAGCTTTTATGGACCCATATGCAACAACACTAAGTTCTGTAAGTTACGTAGAAATAGTAAAAACAAATGGCTTAATTACAATTTTATCCTTTCAACAAGGTGACCAAATTCAGTAGGATTTGAAATTAATTAGAAATTAACTCATCTTTTATTCATTCATCCTGTTAATCAATAAATAAACATATGTTGAGCATGTTCTAGGCGCCAGGTACTATGGTGGTGGGCAATAGGAATTCAATTTAACAAAAAAATTCAATTCAGCTTCTACCCCACAGAGCTTGCAGCTTATACATAATAAGAAATAAGAAGGAAATAATAGCGAAACTTGCTTTGGCAGACTAAACATTTAGACCTTTCTTTGTTGAAAGAGGTCAATAAAGAATTCCAAACTACTTTTTCTATCCGTTATTAATTCCAACAATTTGGTCACTGTTCATTAGTAAGATTAAATTTGGCTACTGAGAATAGGTCAGACAAATCATTTTTCTGGTTAAAAAAAATTATAGCTGCTGGGTGAAATTTGCTTTGAATTGTTTTTCGTAATCACAAGTAATTGGGCATGTCCTGTTCAGTTAAAAATAAATATACAAAGGTACATTGATCTACTTTGCTTGATAACAAGTTTTGAAAACCATAGCTATATTACTTAAACTTACTTTTCTTCACTTACTAAAAAGTCCAGGGGGCACAAGTAACCTTTACAGAATATTTCCACATAACAAGACAAAATTATTTAAGGAGACTCCTGGACATATATTTTAATTGAAGAATTATAAGCAATCCTCCCCTGACACGGAGCCAGCCAATATGATGCAAAATGAATTTCTCAGTTATTGTATTGTCTGGTATGTAATTTGAGTGAAAGGAAAACTTGCGTTCCAGGAGAAGCCAGTGGAATGTTACATTTTAAAGATGAGGAGTGAGTCTTCTCAAGGTTGGTTAACTCCCCACGCTGCTTCCTCGCCCCTCTGCGTGTATCCCTGCCCACACACACTCACCTACACCAACTCTAGACTCGGCTTCCCTAGAGCTGTGACGGCTTTTGAGCAAAGCAAATGAAGCGTAGAGCGTCTATGTGCCTCTTTTCCCACATCAGATCAAGGAGTTTATGGATGAAAAACACGCAAACTGATTTGCCTTTTATATCAGTCAGGGTCCTGGTGGGAAAACTGGTGACACACAAACGAGTAGTATGATGACCCTTGACCTATTTACAATGACATGGGCAGGACAAGTCTGTGGTCAGAGATGCCCATGGGGTGTGAAAGCGCACCCTTATAGCTGTTACCACGGATAGGCCTAGCAGGGAAAAGGAAGGAATAGTTCCTGGAGCCACGAGAGAGAGCTGTGGCTATAACTAGCGGAGGGTCTGCACACTTCAGCAGAGAAATGCAAGTTCCGCCAGCCTCTGAGGCCTGGCTGGGAGGGAACCAGGGGTACTGATACCACAGTCCCACTTTCACCACTCCCCAGCTTCCTGCCAGTGCCTCGCACTTGATGCAACCCAGAAAGATGAGCTTCCCAGAGAGCGGGGGCTGGTGGAGAATGAATCCAAAGGGCCAAACAAAATATCAAGTACACTATGTAGTAAGTAACATATATGTATCATACCTGTGGTGCAGATGCTCACGAGAAAGCTCTCACTGCTTTCAAGAAAGTTTATAGACATTATTCAGTTAATGTTCATAAAACCCTTTTGAGACGAGCATTATTATTCCCATGTGATGTAACAGAGATTAATGTAAATGTGTTCACAGACACCTTCCTTATTCCAGCTCACCAGCTCAGTTCCCTCTTTCATCTTTTCTAAAGAGGAGAGATTCTTTCTTGCTGGAAGAGAGACTAAGTTAATCTAAATAATGAGTGAATGAGAGTGTGAGGGAGTTTCTCAGCAATTTTAAGAGCTAAGGCACCACAGCAGTTTAAGACTGTGAGGGAAGTAAAGAAAGGGTAGGAAAACAGGTTACCTGTATTGGATTACCTTTAATACCCTTCAAGAAACTTGAGTGAAGAATGTAATTACTTTTAACATTTCTATTTGTTATTGGACTGCAGTTTTGAACGAGGTGTAGTTTAGAGACTGAACCACATGGAGTTTGCATTTACTAGGGTTACACTCACTTCTCATTTATTTAAACTGAGAATTAAAGTGGTTAAGAGTCTTGCCTAAGATCACACCCTCAGAAAGTGCAGAGTTGTCACTCCAGTCCAGGTTTGTTGATTCCAGATCCATCAGTCTCAATTCAGCTTTGGCTGAATTTACCTTTGCTGAGTTTGTTGAGTGATAAAGCTTTCTGGAGGAAGGATTTCTTTTAATACCTGGTTAGTATATAGTACACCCCTTATTAGTTGGAGAGATTGGCCCTTTATACTCCTTGTGTAAAGAGGCTTGTTTAGTAATGGTCAAGTGTCGTTGAGTCATTCAGATGAATAGTTCCATGATTAAATTTTACTTGCCTCATTTATTTTTATAATGTCAATATACCCTTTATTTTTTTAACATCTTTATTGGAGTATAATTGCTGTACAATGGTGTGTTAGTTTCTGCTTTAGAAACAAAGTGAATCAGCTATACATATACATATATCCCCATATCTCCTCCCTCTTGCGTCTCCCTCCCACCCTCCCTATCCCACCCCTCTAGGTGGTCACAAAGCACTGAGCTGATCTCGCTGTGCTATGCAGCTGCTTCCCACTAGCTATCTATTTTACATTTGGTAGTGTATATAAGCAATATACCCTTTAAAATAGGAACTGGACTTATTGTTTCTTCAGTCCATTTAGTCATGACATTGTTATTTCAAGAATGCTGTTCTGATGATTTCTAATTGCTCTTAAAGCCCTGTTTGAATCCTACTACAGACCATTGTGTTACATGTCACCTGTGACCCACCTCTATTTGTTTTCATTCACTGCCTGTCATAATCAGAAAGCATTTTTTAATCAGACGTTTTTGTATATTTAAAAAAAGAAATCAAATTGAGTTTTGTTTCTGGGATATGAAAGATTAAAAAAAAAAAATCCATGTAGGTAGGTGGGAACTACTGACAGCAGAATATCTGGTAGATATATGACCTGTCAACTGTTTGCAAACTTCTGCCCCCATCAGCTCCTTAGTAACTCTTCCAACTCCCTGCCTGAGATCAAAATCACAGAAATTTCCACTGCTGCTCACCTTTGTGATTCTATTGGGGTCGCTCTATATTAGATTTCTTGTTAAGACAATCTACTTATCCAACTTGCATTTGTGGTACTGTATTTTCCTATTCTAGATTCAGGAATTGTTTAAAGAAATTGATTACATAGTGATAACAATGACTGTAACGATACCCAGCATCATTCTGAAATAAGAACAAGTCTATGTATTTTCTTTAATCAAAGACACATTAAGACACCTTATTGCAGTTAGTGGAGTGGTTAAGGGAACAGACTTTAAAACCAAATAGCCTGTATCTGAATTCTAGCTCAACCACAGACTAGCTATGTGATCTTGAACAAGTCACTGAAACTCTCTGGGCCTCAGTTTTCTCATCTGTATGAAAGAGACAATGTTAGTACTTATTTCTTAGAGTTGTAGTGAGGATTTGTAAATTAATAAATAGTATTTAGGAGAGTATCTGACACAGAGCAAACATTCAGCAATACTGACTGCTATTATTATTTACCCCTGACCTAACATGATGGTGTAAGTTTTCAGTGAAAATTTATCTTCAGTTAAAATTTCAGTAAAATTTACCGGGCACTGTGAAACTTCAGTGTCAGGTAGCCCTAGTTCAAATTTCAGTTCTTCCACTTACTAAGTAGGTGAACTTGGTCAGGTTATTTGACATTTAGTAATACCAATTTTCATGTTTATAAAATAGGATGGTAATTATCTATTTTAGAGAGTTGACATGTGGCATAATATGAAGTTTGGCATATGTAAATTAGATAAATATAAAATACATATGTGAAAAGTACATAGTCAGGTTTTGACTCATAGAAAGCGTTCATTAAATGATGCTATTATTTTTTTCTTTAATATCTTCATTGGAGTATAATGGCTTTACAGTTTTGTGTTAGTTTCTGCTGTATAACAAAGTGAATCAGTTATATGTATACATATATCCCCATATCCCCTCCCTCTTGCGTCTCCCTCCCACCCTCCCTATCCCATCCCTCTAGGTGGTCACAAAGTACCGAGCTGATCTACCTGTGCTATGCAGCTTCCCACTAGCCATCTGTTTTACATCTGGTAGTGTATATATGTCAGTGCCACTCGCTCACTTTGTCCCAGCTTACCATTTCCCCTCTCCATGTCCTCAAGTCCATTCCCTATGTCTGTGTCTTTATTCCTGTCCTGCCCCTAGGTTCATCAGAACCATTTTATTTTCTAATTCCATATATATGTGTTAGCGTATGGTATTTGTTTTTCTCTTTCTGACTTACTTCACTCTATATGACAGACTCTACATCCATCCACCTCACTACAAATAACTCAATTTCGTTTCTTTTTATGAATGAGTAATATTCCATTGTATATATGTGCCACACCTTCTTTATCCATTCATCTGTCTATGGACACTTAGGTTGCTTCCATGTCCTGGCTATTGTAAATAGAGCTGCAACGAACATTGTGGTACATGGCTCTTTTTGAATTATGGTTCTCTCAGGGTATATGCCCAGTAGTGGGATTGCTGAGTCATATGGTAGTTCTATTTTTAGTTTTTTGAGGAACCTCCATACTGTTCTCCATAGTGGCTGTATCAGTTTACATTCCCACCAACAGTGCAAGAGGGTTCCCTTTTCTCCACACTCTCTCCAGCATTTATTATTTGTAGATTTTTTGATGATGGCCATTCTGACTGTGTGTACCTCAATGTAGTTTCGATTTGCATTTCTCTAATGATTAGTGATGTTGAGCATCCTTTCATGTGTTTGTTGGCGATGTGTATATCTTCTTTGGAAAAATGTCTCTTTAGGTCTTCTAAATACATTTTTGGATTGGATTGCTTGCTTTTTTGATATTGAGCTGCAAGAGCTGCTTGTAAATTTTGGAGATTAATCCTTTGTCAGTTGCTTCATTTGCAAATATTTTCTCCCATTCTGAGGGTTGTCTTCTCATCTTGTTTATGCTTTCCTTTGCTGTGCAAAAGCTTTTAAGTTTCATTAGGTCCCATTTGTTTATTTATTTATTTTTGCAGTACGCGGGCCTCTCACTGTTGTGGCCTCTCCTGTTGCGGAGCACAGGCTCCGGACACGCAGGCTCAGCGGCCGTGGCTCACGGGCCCAGCCGCTCTGCAGCATGTGGGATCTTCCCTGACTGGGACATGAACCCGTGTCCCCTGCATCAGCAGGCGGACTCTCAACCACTGCGCCACCAGGGAAGCCCTGTTTATTTTTGTTTTTATTTCCATTTCTCTAGGAGGTGGGTCAAAAAGGATCTTGCTATGATTTATGTCATAGAGTGTTCTTCCTATGTTTTCCTCTAAGAGTTTTATAGTGTCCGGTCTTACATTTAGGTCTCGAATCCATTTTGAGTTTATTTTTCTGTATGGTGTTAGGGAGTGTTCTAATTTCATTCTTTTACATGTAGCTATCCAGTTTTCCCAGCACGACTTATTGAAGAAGCTGTCTTTTCTCCATTGTATACTGTTGTCTCCTTTGTCAAAGATAAGATGACCATATGTGCATGATTTTATCTCTGGGCTTTCTATCCTGTTCCATTGATCTATATTCCTGTTTTTGTGCCGGCACCATACTGTCTTGATTACTGTAGCTTTGTAGTATAGTCTGAAGTCAGGGAGCCTGATTTCTCGACCTCCATTTTTCTTTCTCAAGATTGCTTTGGCTATTCAGGTTCTTCTGTGCTTCCATACAAATTGTAAAATGTTTTGTTCTAGTTCTGTGGAAAATGCTATTGGTAGCTTTATAGTGGTTGCATTGAATCTGTAGATTGTTTTGGGTAGTATAGTCATTTTCACAATGTTGATTCTTCCATTCCAAGAACATGGTATACCTCTCCATGTGTTGGTAATCATCTTTAATTTCTTTCATCAGTGTCTTACATTTTTCTGCATACATGTCTTTTGTCTCCTTAGGAAGGTTTATTCCTAGGTATTTTATTCTTTTTGTTGCAATGGTAAATGAGATTTTTTCCTTAATTTCTTTTTCAGATTTTTCATTGTTAGTGTATAGGAATGCAAGAGATTTCTGTGCATTAATTTTGTATCCTACTACTTTACCAAATTCATTGATTAGCTTACTGGTAGCATCTTTAGGATTCTCTATGTGAAGTATCATGTCATCTGCAAACAGTGATAGTTTTACTTCTTCTATGATTTGGATTCCTTTTATTTCTTTTTCTTCTCTGATTGCTGGGCTAAAACTTCCAAAACTATGTTGAATAATAGTGGTGAGAGTGGGCAACCTTGTCTTTTTTCTGTTCGTAGTGGAAATGGTTTCAATTTTTCACCATTGTGTATGATGTAGGCTGTGGGTTTGTCATATATGGCCTTTATTATGTTGAGGTAAGTTCCCTCTTTGCCCACTTTCTGGAGAGTTTTTATCATAAATGTCTGTTGAATTTTGTCAAAGCTTTTTCTACATCTATTGAGATTATCATATGGTTTTTATCCTTCAGTTTGTTAATATGGTGTATCACATTGATTGATTTGCATATATTGAAGAATACTTGCATTCCTGGCATAAATCCCACTTAATCATGGTGTATGATCCTTTTAATGTGCTGTTGGATTCTGTTTGCTAGTATTTTGTTGAGAAGTTTTGCATCCATGTTCATCAGGGATATTGGCCTGTAGTTTTCTTTTTTTGTGACATCTTTGTCTGGTTTTGGTATCAGGGTGATGGTGGCCTCGTAGAATGAGTTTGGGAGTGTTCCTCCCTCCGCCATATATATATATATATATATATATATATATATATATATATATAAACTAAGTAATATGTTTTTGGCTGCATTACGTCTTCTTTGCTGCACACGGGCTTTCTCTAGTCGCAGAGAGTGAGAGCTACTCTTCATTGTGGTGCCAGGGCTTCTCATTGTGGTGGCTTCTCTTGTTGCGGAGCATTGACTCTAGGTGCATGGGCTTCAGTAGTTGTGGCTCACGGGCTGTAGAGCACAGGTTCAATAGCTGTGGCACGTGGGCTTAGTTGCTCCATGGCATGTGGGATCTTCCAAGACCAGGGCTGGAACCCATGTCCCCTGCATTGGCAGGCGGATTCTTAACCACTGTACCACTGGGGAAGTCCACTCTGCTATAATTTGGAAGAATTTGAGAAGGATAGGTGTTAGCTCTTCTCTAAATGTTTGACATAAATCACCTGTGAAGCCATCTGATCCTGGGCTTTTGTTTGTTGGAAAAGATTTTTAATCACAGCTTCAATTTCAGTGCTTGTGATTGGTCTATTCATATTTTCTATTTCTTCCTAGTTCAGTCTTGGAAGTTTGTACTTTTCTAAGAATTTGTCAGTTTTTTCCAGGTTGTCAATTTTATTGGCATATAGTTGCTTGTAGTAATCTCTCATGATCCTTTGTATTTCTGCAGTGTCAGTTGTTAATTCTCCTTTTTCATTTCTAATTCTGTTGATTTGAGTCTTCTCCCATTTTTTCTTTATGTGTCTGGCTAATGGTTTATGAATTTTATCTTCTCAAATAGCCAGCTTTTAGTTTCTTTGATCTTTGCTACTGTTTCCTTCATTTCTTTTTCATTTATTTCTGATCTGATCTTTATGATTTCTTTCCTTCTGCTAACTTTTGTTTGTTTGTTCTTCTTTCTCTAATTGCTTTAGGTGTAAGGTTAGGTTGTTTATTTGAGATTTTTTTTGTTTCTGGAGGTAGGATTGTATTGCCATAAACTTCCCTCTTAGAACTGCTTTTGCTGCATCCCATAGGATTTGTGTTGTCGTGTTTTCATTGTCATTTGTATCTAGGTATTTTTTGATTTCCTCTTTGATTTCTTCAGTGATCTCTTGGTTATTTAGTAGTGTTTTGTTTAGCCTCCATGTGTTTGTATTTTTTACAGTTTTTTTTCCTGTAATTGATATCTAGTCTCATAGCGTTGCGGTCGGAAAAGATACTTGATACAATTTCAATTCTGTTAAATTTACCAAGACTTGATTTGTGAACCAGGATATGATCTATCCTGGAGAATGTTCCATGAGTACTTGAGAAGAAAATGTATTCTGTTGTTTTTGGATGGACTGTCCTATAAATATCAATTAACTCCTTGTTTAATGTGTCATTTAAAGCTTGTGTTTCCTTATTTATATTCGTTTTGGATGATCTGTCCATTGATGAAAGTGGGATGTTAAAGTCCCCCACTATTATTGTCTGCCTGTCGATTTCCTGTTTTATGGCTGTAAGCATTTGCTTTATGTATTGAGGTGCTCCTATGTTGGGTGCGTAAATATTTACAATTGTCATATCTTCTTGAATTGATCCCTTGATCATTATGTAGTGTCCTTCTTTGTCTCTTGTAATAGTCTTTATTTTAAAGTCTATTTTGCCTGATATGAGAATTGCTACTCCAGCTTTCTTTTGATTTCTATTTGCATGGAATATCTTTTTCCATCCCCTTACTTTCAGTCTGTATGTGTCCCTAGGTCTGAAGTGGGTCTCTTGTAGACAGCATATATATGGGTCTTGTTTTTGTATCCATTCAGCCAGTCTGTGTCTTTTGGTTGGAGCATTTAATCCATTTACATTTAAGGTAATTATTGATATGTGTGTTCCTATTACAATTTTCTTAATTGTTTCGGGTTTGTTATTGTAGGTCTTTTCTTTCTCTTGTGTTTCCTGCATAGAGAAGTTCCTTTAGCATTTGTTGTAAAGCTAGTTTGGTGGTGCTGAATTCTCTCTCTCTTTTTTTTTTTTTAATAAATTTATTTATTTATTTACTTATTTATATATTTTTGGCTGCATTGGGTCTTTGTTGCTGGGCACAGGCTTTCTCTAGTTGCTGCAAGTGTGGGCTACTCTTTGTATTGGTGCACAGGCTTCTCATTGCGGTGGCTTCTCTTGTCACAGAGCATGGGCTCTAGGGTGCGCAGGCTTCAGTAGTTGTGGCACATGGGCTTAGTTGCTTCGCAGCATGTGGGATCTTCCCGAACCAGGGTTTGAACCCATTTATCCTACATTGGCAGGCATATTCGTAACAACTGCACCACCAGGGAAGCCCATGCTGAATCCTCTTAACTTTTGCTTGTCTGTAAAGGTTTTAATTTCACCATCGAATCTGAATGAGATCCTTGCTGGGTAGAGTAATCTTGGTTGTAGGTTTTTCTCCTTCATCACTTTAAATATGTCCTGCCACTCCCTTCTGGCTTGCAGAGTATCTGCTGAAAGATCAGCTGTTAACCTTATGGGGATTCCCTTGTGTGTTATTTGTTTTCCCCTTGCTGATTTTAATATTTTTTTTTTGTTTTTAATTTTTGATAGTTTGATTAGTATATGTCTTGGCATGTTTCTCCTTGGATTTATCCTGTATGGGACTCTTTGCGCTTCCTGGACTTGATTGACTCTTCCCTTTCCTATGTTAGGGAAGTTTTCAACTATAATATCTTCAAATATTTTCTCAGACCCTTTCTCATTCTCTTCTTCTTCTGGGACCCCTATAATTGGAATGTTGGTACGTTTAATGTTGTCCCAGAGCTCTCTGAGACTGTCCTCAATTCTTTTCATCCTTTTTTTCTTTATTCTACTCTGTGGCAGTTACTTTCACTGTTTTATCTTCCAGGTCACTTATCCATTCTTCTGCCTCAGTTATTCTGTTATTGATTCCTTCTAGAGTATTTTTAATTTCATTTATTGTATTGTTCATCACTGTTTGTTTGCTGTGTAGTTCTTCTAGGTCCTTGTTAAACGTTTCTTGTATTTTCTCCATTCTATTTCCAAGATTTTGGAACATCTTTACTATCATTACCCTGAATTCTTTTTCAGGTAGACTGCTTACTTCCTCTTCCTTTTTTGGTCTGGTGGGTTTTTACCTTGCTCCTTCATCTGCTGCATATTTCTCATTTTGCTTAACTTACTGTGTTTGGGGTCTCCTTTTTGCAGGCTTCAGGTTAGTAGTTCCCGTGATTTTTGGTGTCTGGCCCCCAGTGAGTGAGGTTGGTTCAGTGGTTTGTGTAGGTTTTCTGGTGGAGGGGACTTGTTCCTGTGTTCTGGTGGGTGAGGCTGTATCTTGTCCTTCTGGTGGGCAGGTCCACTTCCGGTGGTGTGTTTTGGACTGTCTGTGAACTTATTATGATTTTAGGCAGCCTCTCTGCTAATGGGTGGGATTGTGCTCCTGTCTTGCTAGTTGTTTGGCATGGGGTGTCCAGCACTGGAGCCTGCTGGCCATTGGGTGGAGCTGGGTCTTAGTGTTTAGACGAAGGTCTCTGGGGGAGCTCTCGCTGATTGATATTATGTGGGTCTGGGAGGTTTCTGGTGGTCCAATGTCCTGGGTTTGGCCCTCCCACCTTGGAGGCTCAGGCCCGACACCCAGCTGGCTCACCAAGTCCCAGCCAGCTACGTGGCTCAGAAGAAAAGGAAGGGGAAAAAAAGAAAAGACTAAAACAAAAAAATGGACAGACAGAACCCTAGGACAAGTGGTAAAAGCAAACTTATACAGACAAAATCACACAAAGAAGCATATACATACATACTCACAAAAAGGGAAAAAGGAAAATTAAAAAAAATAATATATATATATATAAAGGAAGAGAGCAATGAAACCAATAAACAGATCCACCAGTGCTAATAAGCTCTAGATGCTAAACTAAGATAAACATAAAACCGGAAACAAATTAGATGCAGAAAGCAAACCCCAAGTCTACAGTTGCTCCCAAAGTCCACTGCCTCAGTTTTGGGAACATTCATTGTCTATTCAGGCATTCCACAGATGCAGGTACATCAAGTTGATTGTGGGGATTTAATCCGCTGCTCCTGAGGCTGCTGGGAGAAATTTCCCTTCTCTTCTTTGTTCACACAGCTCCCGGGGCTCAGCTTTAGTTTTGGCCCCGCCTCTGCATGTAGACCGCCCTCAGGAGTCTGTTCCCCACCCAGACAGGAGGGGCTTAAAGGAGCGGCTGATTAGGGGGTTCTGGCTCACCCAGGCCAGGGGGAGGGAGGGGTACAGTAGTCATATTTGGAATGTGGGGCGAGCCTGAGGCAGCAGAGGCTGGGGTGACATTGCCACAGCCTGAGGCATACCCTTTGTTCTCCCGGGGAAGTTGTCCCTGGATCTGGGGACCCTGGCAGTGGCAGGCTGCAAGGCTCCCGGGGGCAGTGTGTGTGTGTGGATATTGACCTGCGCTTGTACACAGGATTCTTGGTGGCTGCAGTAGCATTAACGGTTCATGCCCATCTCCGGGGTCTGAACTGGTAGCCATGGCTTGTGCCCGTCTCTGGAGGTAGCTTAGGTGGTGCTCTGCCTTCTGTGGGCAGACAGGGAAGTAATCCCCTCTCTGTACACAACACAAAACAAAGTCTCTTGCCTCTCTGGCAGGTCCAGACTTTTTCCCGGACTCCTTCCTGGCTAGCCGTGGGGCACTAGCCCCCTTCAGGGTGTGTTCATGCAGCCAACCCCAGTCCTCTCCCTGGGGTCTGACCTCCAAAGCCTGAGCCTCAGCTCTCAGCCCCGCCCGCCCCGGCAGGTGAGCAGACAAGCCTCTCGGGCTGGTGAGTGCTGGTCGGCACCGATCCTATGTGCGGGAATCTCTCCGCTTTGCCCTCCGCACCCCTGTTTCACTCTGCTTCGTGGCTCCAAAGCTTCCCCCCCCGCCCACCCCTCTTCCCCACCAGTGAAGGGGCTCCCTGGTGTGTGGAAACTTTTCCTCCTTCACAGCTCCCTCCCTGATATGCAGGTCCTGTCCCTATTCTTTTGTCTCTGTTTTTTCTTTTTTCTTTTGCCCTATGTAGGGATTCCCTGTGTGGGGATTTTCTTGGGCTTTTGGGAAGTCTGAGGCCTTCTGCCAGCTTTCAGTAGGTGTTCTGTAGGAGTTGTTCCACATGTGTATTTTTGATGTATTTATGGGGAAGAAGGTGATCTCCATGTCTTACTCCTCCTCCATCTTGAAGGTCTCCATGGTTATTATTTTTAGAAGAAATTATCTGTAATGTTACTAATAAAAAAAAGCACATAAAGTGGAAAGGGAGAGAGTTTCATGTTCTGCAAAAGAAGTGTTGATTAAAAAGTCTTATATTTAAATCTGCAAGTGAGGCTAAACTCAAGGTGTTTTGAAATGATTTTACCAACCAAAAGAATTGCATGTAATATGTAATGATTCCTTTATTCTCCCATTAAAATAATTATTGTCAAAGCAAGGACACCTACTTTGACCACTGTCCATGTGTTGCAATAACAGTCCACCACTCATGTCTCCAAATTTCTAAGACATCATTGGCAGTTTAATAGAGCATCCGAGCAGAGTATGCTAAAGAGCATTACTATGCTAACTTTGCAGAAGTCTAGTTCAAAAGCAAAGAATCTTGACAGCTTAGACAGTTTGATTTTATTATCAATACACGTAGGATATATCTCAGGCTATCTGCAAATTGAATTTAGATTTCTAACTTGAACAAACCCCCAAATCTCAGCAAACTAACCCAAAAGAAGAATTTTCTTTTAGTATTAGTTTTGCTCATTCACATGTGGTCCAAGCAGTTAGAATCAGTGAAGGAAAGTGAGGTTCTGTTCCACATAGTCACGCAGGACCCAAGCTGACAGAGGCCCTGCCGTCTTCCACATTGGGCTTCCAAGGTGGTTCTAGGTATCAGAAGTACCTGGAAGTGGCAAACATCACTTTTGGTCACATTTCTTTGGCCAGAGGTTAGTTCCAAGGTCCCACCTCTAGTTGCAAAGGGAGCTGGGAAATGTAGTCTCTGGCCGACATTGCTTTGCTGAACAGCTCAGTGCTGTGTCAGGGAGCACAAGTATTTGGTGGACAGTGAATGATCTCTGCCATACCCTTATTACAGTAGAGTTATAACAATAGAGTTAGTCTGATTTTTCTCTCTCCTCTTCCTTAATTAAAAAGAAAGGGGCTTCCCTGGTGGCTCAGTGGTTGAGAGTCTGCCTGCCGATGCAGGGGACACGGATTCGTGCCCCGGTCCAGGAAGATCCCACGTGCTGCGGAGCGGCTGGGCCCGTGAGCCATGGCCGCTGAGCCTGCGCGTCCGGAGCCTGTGCTCCACAACGGGAGAGGCCACAGCAGTGAGAGGCCTGCGTACCGCAAAAAAAAAAAAAAAAAGAAAGAAAAAGCATTGAATTGGATGTGCTTGTTTAGAATAAGAACCCTATTTCACCTATCATTGTACCTTTGGTGCCTGACTTAGAGCTTAGCATGTATTAGATATTCACTAAGTATTCCTTGAGTGATCGAATGAACAAACACACACTCCCCATGTTCTTGCCTCATTCTTCCTTTCTTTCTCCTTTCCTTCCTTCCTTTGTAAATCTCTCTTTTTTTTCTGATTTCAAAGGCTTTCAGAGGCTTTATTTTCTGCTAGGCACTGTGATGAGTGATGAGGAATCACAGACAAATTTAATCTTGGGGAAAAGGCATATCAAAACAAGAATAAAGAAAAAGACATCGATGTAACGTATTAGTAAACATTTCAAAATTGTTAGTTCCATGAAAATGTTTACCAGAGTAAAGAAAGACTAAATAATCCTCTGTCAAACATGGATATGCTATCCTAGGAAGTTTACACTCAGCTCCATCTTTAACTTGTGCCAGTGAGACCCCAGCCTTAACAGAATGCTGCCCTCGGGGCCCAGTCTGTGGGATCCTGCATAGGTGAGACCTCTTCCACTTCGTGGTGAAAGCCCTCTCATGCTTTGCTGGGAATGGTAGCGTAATCTAAGATCTGTGCTGTGGTAAGCTGGCCATTCTAGTGGTAGGGATTGTCTAGGTTGGTTTGTTTTTCATAGAGTTTCGAGTTTTCTTATATGGCTCTTGGTGTTTTTTTGTAATTTAATATGCTCCAGTCCTACCTGCATCACAACTGTGTTCCTTCTGATGGTGAAGGTGATGATGGCATGGGTCATTTAATCAGCATTAGCAACTATGGCTTGGCACTGCCTCAATCACATTATAGATATTATTTCTTTCACTCTTCACATCAGCCCTGTTAGATAAGTCTCACTGTACATATTTAGAGATTTGGGAAATTATGTTCAAATAGGTTAGGTAAATTGTCTAAAGTTACCGTCTTAGAAAGGAACAGAGCCAGAATCCAAATACACATTTGCCGGACCCCAAAGCCGTGCACTCAAGCCCTCTGGCTGCTGATCATCTGTTTAGGCTATTAAGGGTGAAAGATAATTTTATCCTCTTTTTCTAGAAAGAGAGATTTACACAGACATTACAGTAACTTTTTCAAAATGTAATATGAGGACTAAAACACAAGTGTATGGGCTCCTGCATATTTTTGTCAAGGGTTCAAGAAACCCAGGGTGTTTCTGAATGTGCTACAGGAATTCCAGGGACCTCTTGAATTTAGGGCATTGTGTTATTATGAAAATTAAGCCCATAGGGTATCAGATTTTCAAGGCCTATGACCTCAAGAAGGTTAAGTACCGTGTTCTCTTCCTGAACATGCAAAGATATGCTTGTCTGACTAAAGGCTAATTTTCTAATTTCACAAATATGGTAAGGAATAGATTCCCGCCATAAATGAGTGAGTCTTCATAGAAATTACACAGACTCACAGAATATGAGTAAAGTTTTTTTAAAAGCAAGATTTTGTAGCAAGCTCCTGGCCTCTATGGAGCCTGGAAAGAAGAAAGAGTTGATGTTAACAGAGAGGAGAGGAAGACTCACAGCTTCTTGCTGATTCAAGCCGATTGGAGGAGGAAGTGGTGTAGCTGGCAGTGGCAAGGTTATTTCATATCTACGTGTCCTGAGGGAACTAGGGACAGGAGCTCGCTGTGGTGGCCGAGGGCTCTGCCTAGGGTCTCAGGCTGCGTACCTGTAGCACCTGGGATCGGAGGTACCTCCTATTGCCTCTGGCTTCCTGGGGGGCCTTTGGGTCCTTCTTATTCCTGGGGTCAGATGGGTATGGACCTGGCTCTCATTTCTTAGCACTTAGGAGTAGACTGACCAGGGCTAAGAAGCCAGTAGTCCTTTAAAAGCAAGTTATGCACTGACATTTCAGAAATAGCATTTATGTCTAAATTCCAACTGCTACATTATAGTCAACATTCAGCTTTCTAGTTCAGGCTTTGATTAATTTAAGGGAAAAGGGGATCATGATTCACCACAGAATGGCAGATGCAGGGGAGCCCATGTCCCCAGAAGGAGATTTCCTGGGGACCCCTAACAATCAAGAGAATCTGTTCTCGTTCTAAGCTGGTAGCAAGTTATTGAATTTTGAGTGTCCAGCATTCGTTTTGGGGGTAAGCTGGGTGAAATGTGGACACTAACTGTTTATTAATGTAAGACATAATTCCTGCCCTTTAGAAACGTATAATTGGTCAATATAGTTAGTACCAACATGGGAACATTACAAAACATTTTGTTAACAAATGCTAAATGTTATTCTGATTTAGTGCAATTCAAAGTGACACATTTTTAGAACAGCACTTTTCCTGTTTCCAGGAAAAGTAAGTTTTCCTCTTCTGTGAAGGCATAGACAAGTTCTGAGCAATGTGTTACTTTCCTCTCTATTCCGCATTTCCTCCTAAATGCGGGTCTAATTTTCTTCATATTGCTCTTTATTGGAATCCGTAAAAGTTTTCCAAGATTATTCTCAGGCAGACTTTTGTGAAGAAAATTAAATCTTTATGAGTCAGATTTTTAAAAATATTTTGTAATGTAATTATACAACCAGGCATAAGAAAGTACCTGGTAGAATCACTGATGCAGAAGTCAGATCCCTGAGGGAGTCTGTAATTGAGGGGGGAGAAGAATCTCAAACACACACACACACACACTCTCACACTCACGTGCACACACCCCAGATTTGGAACCAGAAAAACACCGTTCATGTAGATGTCTGCCTGTTGTCACTCTTGTCACCTTGAACAAGTCACTTAATTTCTCAACACATGTTTTCTTGTCTGTATGACAGGGGAGATATCTGATTTCAGGAGACTATTGGTTATGTCAGATGGAATCACACTTGCAAAAATATCTTAAAAACTGTGAAGTGTGATGCAAATGTTAGTTTTCATTATCTAAATCATATTTAGAGATGCAGGAGGACAAGTTTATTTTTTCATTTTTAGAATCCGATTTTCACATAACCGACTTCATTTTTTGTGATGTTTAATCTGCCAAGCAAAAGATCTTGTTCAAAGGGGAAGGATAAATAAGATTAACTTTCCGTAAATCCTTTACAAGTTTTATTATTCATCTTTTCATTGGGGAAACGTCAGAATGCGTTTTCCTTCATGGAGCCTTCTTTCTGTGAGTGCCCATTGAGCTGCTGAGAGCAGTTTGCTTTCAGAGAAGCATTGTGCTTGGTGCGCAGTTTGAATCTGGGATCATGATCTTATTATCATTTTTTCTACTCTATTGCTTTACTTCACCAGCTGCGTCCTGGCTCCTAACACAATCTATGGCTAGCCCTTTTGATGGTTTTCGGAATGGCCATCCCTCCACTTCTGAATATTTCCCCAATATTTTTGCTGCTAAACAATGCAGGAGTTGTGATGATGTTCATTCATTCACTCAACACACATTTAAAGAGCACCTAATATGAGCAGGTACTCTGAGTACTGAGCATGGAGTACCTGCTGGAATCCCTGATACAGGAGACAAATCCCTGAACTCAAGGAACCTGCAGTAGAGAGATGAAAGACACACCCACCGTATAACAAGTGTAGGGGTTGAATGCTGCTCCCCCAAAAGATATGTCCCATGGAACCCGAGTGTGATTTTATTTGAAATAAGGAACTTTGCGGGTATAATTAAATTAAGCCTTTTGAGATGAGATTGCCCTGAATTATCTAGGTGGGCCCTAAATCCACTGAAAAGTGTCCTTCCTTATATGAGACATAGAGACATATGGAAGCCATGTGAAGAGATTAAAGGGAGGCAGAGATTAAATGGTACAGCTGTAAGAAATGATGACAGACACCAGACGCTGGAAAAGGCAAGGAATGGAGAATCCCCTGGAGCCTTCAGAGGGGGTACCGCCCTGCTGAATTCTGGATTTCAAACTTCTGGTCCCCAGAAGTATGAGAGAATACGTTCCTGTTATTTTAAGTCACCAAATTTTGGGTAATTTATTAGGGCTGTCCTAGAAATCTAATACAGTATGGAACAGGGTAATCTACACAATATATAAAATGACACAACACCACCAAAGTTTACTTCTTATTGGAAGGATGGTCTTTACTGTACAATCAGTCTAGAAGCATGGAATTATGAAAATAGCATTGCCTGGTATGCATCAATTATACTGCAGTAATAACATTGCACATAGCAAACCAAGCACAAATTGTTTGCTGTAATTTCAGTTTTATGGCCACATCCTATGTTGAAGTTTAATTCTAAATTGCCATCTCAGGAAACAATTACCAGTTTCTCGTGGAACCGTGTTCTTCAAACAGGAGAAACGCAGCTCCTGGCCCACATAAAGCTGCAGTACAAGTGACACCACAAACAGAAATGACCTCTGCGTTTTCATGGTCTCTTCTTAACTTATCAGACAATAAATGTGTGTAAACTTGAAAGAGTTCACGTGGACACAGTTCAACCGTGTTGAAGCCTCAGAGAAGGGCGGGCCCTCTCCTATAGATCCCGCCAGGGATGTTAGAGAGGAGATCAGGAAATTTAGATGAAGTGGAATTTGTCTCATAAGCTGGAAAGCCAAACTTATCTTTAGGCACCCATACTTTTAGTCTCATATGAGTTAGGGAGTTTTGGAGCAAAATGATTGTTGTTTGCTGGTGGTGGCTGTGGGATCTGAGCGGTGGTATCAATCCACTGAGGCAGCACTGTACTCCCCATTCAAAATGTGGCGACCATTCCCTTTAGTTTTCAGAATAGCTCAAAGTAAGGCACTAATGTTAATGAGTACTATACATAATTTTTAAGTACTGTGAAAGTTTAAAATATTAACATTTCCATTTATTAGCTTAGTTGGTGGTGACTCCAGATAACTGGGTGAAATAAGATTTTGGGCCTCAGAAGATACAGGCCAGTGGGAGCCTGGTGGGAGGCTGCCATATCTGTATTTATACTGTACAATAGCACTAACAGCGACTTCTAGGTCGTGCCAGGGTAAACGTTTCCCAGGTACTTACTCCTTCGGTCTTCATGACAATCAGGAAGTACGTATAGGATTATTGTCCATATTTGTTTCACTAATGAGATAATTGAAGCTTAGAGCAGTTAAGCAATTTGTCCAAGGCCAGACTCTTAAAATGGGCAGAGCCAGGATTTGAGCCCAGGCAGGATGGCTCTAGCATCTGTACTCTTATGCCCTTTTGGTGGGTAGAGGTGGTCTGCCAAAGAATGATTAAGTATCTGGAATATGAGTCATGTCTACAGTGATCTCAGGGAGCTGGCTTTAAATCCAGGGAATGAGAAATGAATATCCCACGCTGCCTTGTCTTGAAGCTGAGGCACCAGATACCATGGGTTAACCGGATGTTCAGGCAGAATGAGAGATTCATTACATTTGCCGCAAATGAACACAGATGGACACTCTTCAAACAGAGATTCATATTGAATTTTAATGGTGCTCTTCTGAAGAACACATTTGCAAAATGGATCATAGCATATTCATACTTCCTTTCAGCTTGCCAAATGAGAGATGATTAAGAAACCTGCTTGTACTTTAAATATTCTCACCATATAGATGCATATTTCAAATGTATATGTCTGCAATAAATATTTGTTGAATGAATATGAATGTATATACACAAACATATATGAAGCAACATGAACACGTACATTTAATTTGACAAATATTTGTTGCGTACTCACTGAATGTAAACTTGGACTGAAAGAGTGGCGGAAATCACAGATTTATTTTCTGCTCCCAAGGAGCTTTTTGAGGGGAGGTGAGACACACTCACTGTTATTCTGGGAGCGGTTTTCAAAGTGTGGTCTCTGGCCCAGCAGCACTGGCATCACCTGGGGGCTTGTTAGAAACGCAGATGTTTTCACCCCACCATAGACCTCCTGGATCAGAACGCTGTGGAGGCAGGCCCAGCAATTTATGTTTCTAGAAGTCCTCCAGGGAAGTCTGGTACACATGAGAGTGTCAGAACCCCTGGGCGACAGGAGAGCTTGAATGTGCCGAAGGAAGCTAGAGATTACTTTCAGATGGGGACATTTGAGAGGACTTGAAGGAGGTGGTATTTGAGCAGGGTCGTGGAGGACAAGTAGATTTTGGCCGATAGAATGGATAAGAAAGGGAATAAAGTCAAAGAGAAGAGCATAGGTCAAAATTAGCTTGTTGCCTACGTGCAGGCTGCCTGTGGCTGAAAACCTGGATTGAAGTCAGGCGAAGGCTCTGAATGACTTGCATGGGTTTAGACATTATTCTGAAAGCAATAGGGATTCATTGAAGGATTGAAAGTTTCTGAGTGGGGGCTGAAGTGTGATCAAAGCTACCTCCCCCCCCACTTTTTTTTTGTACCCAGTGAATGTAATTCAGCAGATGTACTGAGCTAATAGAACTTCACAGTCTCAAATCAATCTTTTTCCCCCCCATTAAGAACACAAACATTAAGAATTATTTATGTGTCCTGGCTGGAGCCATGACAATCTCTGTTCTTTTTTGACTACTTTGACAGATGCAACTTAATTTCAATAACTCAGCAATGCCCATGGGTCGTGTGTGTGTGTGCGTGCATGTGTGTGCATGCGTGTGCTCACACATGCTCTCTTTGCTTGTGGGGAGTCACACAGCTGCTTTTGAATTCAGCTGAGCTTTAGGAAGCTGCATAAAGACAAAGAAAAATGTTGCCACCTGCTTGTGCTTCCTTTGTTATTTGGCAGTCAGAGGGGTGACCGTGCTCTGAAGTGGTGCAGGTGGCCTCTCCCGATACTAATTCCAGCATCTTAACCAGCATCACAAGAGAGTTCTCTGGAAGGGAAATAATTCTGTCCCTATCCCTGATTACTTCTATTTGTCCGGTATTGTGGGCACCTGCTTGGCCACCCACCTTCCTTTTCTTCATTATCTACTTACGTCATCTTTCTCCTTCCCCAGGTCAGCCTGTATATTTCAGTCCATCCACACCCTGGATGAGCTCATTCATTCACTGGCTTTCTCCTTGGAGTCCTCATTGTGCCTTCTTTTGTTGGCATAATTGATCCTCTGCTTTGCAAGAGCAGGTGGATGGATTGGTTTATTGCTTAAAAAAAAAAATCTTTCCTCATCTCTCTTTATTGACTAATCCTTTTGTGTATCCATCATGCTGGTGGTGAGGGAGTCCATGCTGGGTCTGCTGTTGAGTGAGGAAGGTAACAGCCCACTGATGAAATAGCTGTGATTCATATTCAGGTTGGGGAGGGATTGAGTCAGTCACAAAGGCCAGAAGTACTAGTACTGATTATCATTTACCTCGTCTGCAGAAAGGGCCTTTTATTTTAGTCCCTAATGGGACCATTCCAGCTATCCTTCCCACATTTGTAATGGAATTGCAGGATTTCCTGGCAAAACTGTTACGTCTTCTTGAGCACATTTCATCTAACACTCCAGGAGCCTTGCTACACACATTTGTTTTCCTCAATTTTGGACTTCTTGAGGGTGTGAATTTACTTAGTCCAGGATTTTAAAAGGCCTTTATCCAGTCTAGTTTTAAGTGATCCAGATACTAGATTTCTTTTCTATCCTTTGAGGAGGCTTTTAGACAACAGCTAATTGTATGACACTGCCTAGTAATCTCATTGTTAATTAATATGAAATTATATAAGGTCTCAAAAGGACGCTTGGCGTCCACTAGAAATGTCAACATATTTTTGTTTCAGCACAGTACGCTTCTCTCTTCCATTCAGTAAAATAATACTAGCAATAATAATAATAATAATGATAGAATCAGCTAAATATGATGATTATGACAACATTTTATTATTCCAATATTTTAAGCAAAGAGGCCCTTATGTATTCTCTAATATATTCAACTCAACATTCATGCTCAAATTTTATGTTGGATGCTCTGAATTTAATAAAGGTGAATGGGATGTGATTACTAGCTTCCAGAGGTTGAGAATTGAGGGAGGAAGAGATAGAATGTGTGTGTGCGTGTGTGTGTGTGTGTGTGTGTGTGCGCGCGCGCGCATATATATGTATAATATATAAAGTCTACAGAAGCCATCGGAGGAAATATGAATAACTGAGGATATTGATAAATAGAGAAAAAGAGAAGGGACATTCTAGCAGAGTAAAGGACATGGAAATGGAATAGTACAGGGAGTGTTTGTGGGTACTTACCTCATATTTGAGAGGGACTGGTGACTATGAGAGTTGGTGGGGTATAGTTTAGAAAGGTAGACTGGGGAAGGAAAGGTGACATAGGATTTAATTTGGCAAGCAGTGAGGAACCATTAATGATTTTGAGCAGAGGTTGGCGAACTATGGGCCACAGATGAAATCCAGCCCACTGTTTTTGTAAATAAAGTTTTATTTGAACACATCATACTCATTCCCTCATCTGTTTATTGTCTGTGGCTGCTTTCATGCATCAGTGGCAGCACTGAATAGTTGTGATACAGACCATCTGGCCACAAAGCTGAAAATATTTGTCATCTGGCCCTTTATAGAAATCCAGCTGACCCTTGATTCACTTCCATGAAGTAAAACATTCTTTTATGCCAGGATAGGCAATCCATGGTCATAATGGACAGTGGTGAAAACATAGATGCTTCTTAGAGCAGCAGTTTTGCACTTAGAGGTTTAAATATTTAAATGAATGAATGAGTGAATATATATTTCTGTTAAGATATCATGGTAACAGTAGGAGGTTTTGCTTTTTGTTTGGACAAAAGACCAATGTGAGAGTAGTTAGAGGACAGAGTTCCTTTTGGACCATGTTCAGTTTTTCTGGGGAAAGGCATCTGAAGACACCTGGGCAAGTTTGTCACCAGAAGTGATTCACAGAGGGTGAAGCTACAGTCTTGATGGACTTTGGCCATGACACTTTTCAAACATTCAAGGCAGCCCTACCTCTGCTTACATTAACTTTCCACCTTCTCTCTGCCCTAGCCAGCGCCCAGCCCTCAAACACTACACGTTTCTCACAAATAATGCACTCGAGCTTCCTTCTCTGCACCTATCAATTATTTACCACTTGTGGATGGGGGTGGAAGGAGGAAGACTTAATCTGGGGTTGTTTCACATGTGCTAATTCCTTGTTTGGTTTTGTTTCATCATCAGCAACTTCTTTGGCTCTCAATGGATGGCGTGTACTTTATTAGTTTATACTTAGTGATCTTTTAAAAATAATTTCTGCATGGTTAACTCACTTAAAAGTTACGGCATTTAGCTCACGTAATAACGGCTTTGTCAGCTTTCAGCGGCAGAGACTATATTCTGCCTTTTTAAAATTCAGCAGTGGGATCAAGAGGTCCTATTTAAGGTGCTTCCCTGATGTGCACAAGGGCTGAGAAGGAGCGCCCGTCTTCTCCCCTGCTTTGTAATAAATATAGTACTTGTAGCTAGAATAATCATGGAATTTCATAAGGGGGCCAGCATGGTGCCATGAAAGGGTGGTGACCTATTTATTAGGCACTTGGAAGTTAAACTTCTGGAGAGCTCTCAAGCTAATCGGTGCCCCTTGTTCAGAACTGGAGACTCTCTGTTGAGAGAATTCAGAGGATGTTTAGGTATCTATATAAATGCATTAAAAAAAAATCTAGCCTTTAATTTAAACGAAGCCCTTGAAGAATGATACAAACATGGCTAAACTTCCCCCAGAGAACCTGCAGCTGTGGTGAGAACTCCCCAGGGGCAGTAAGGGTATGAATGGTGTTGGACTTTTATTACATTTATCTTCAAGGAGCAAGAGCCAGAAAGGAAAGATGGCAGGAGCTGTCCACGTTAAGCAGAGACGCATAAACATCTTCAGGTGGCGCTGTCCAAAGCACAGCTGGTTTGTCGTGTGTACGGGTGTGTGTGCATGTTTGTGTCTGAAGATGTGGCTTATATATTGTGCTGTAGGTTATAGTCTGTGGATTCATAGTCTCCTCTTCTTTAGTTTTCTCCATGTTCCATCTCTGGTATCTTTCTAACAAATGACTCATTTTGCCCACCTATTTTTGTAAGCCTATTGTCTTGAGTGAAAATAATTGGATGATTGATAATTATGTAACAACTTCAGTGCCTTTTCCTGTTCGTTTATTGTAGAATTTCAGGGGAACATCTTGGTCTACTGTAGGTGTTCTCAATTAAAATATTGAGAAAAGTTGTGAGGTATTTTAGCGATGTTTGGAAACGATTTTTTTTTAAATTACAGTAAGTTTTCCAAACCTCCTGCTCTCGTATTCCAGCATGCTTCCTGCAGTGGAGTCGAGGGCCAGAGCGAATGGCCAGCCAGAACGCTGGCTTTGTGTGAGAGAGTGCATTCCGTCTGAGTGAGCATCGTTCCTCTGCTGGGAACCAGAGGAAAGGTGGCAAGACCTTTTCCTCAAGGAAATACAATTCCAAAAGTAAGATAGGATGCTGCTTTGGAGATGCCGCAATGGGACAACAATTACCCCCTAGCAGCAACTTCTTTTACCCTTTGTTTTGGAAAACCAGGGAAGAGAGAAAAGGAATAAAGAGAGGGCAGGAGAAGGGGAAAAGGAGAATATTACACCACAGTGTGGGTACGCACTCCCTGAGAAATCAAGAAACACATCCGATGGGGAGCCTCGTCCCCTGGTGATGCCCAGCCCCAAATATAAGAATTGGTTCTTCCTTATGCTCTAGGTTGTTTCACCTGGGAAGATTTTACTCACCTGTATCATATTTATCAGATGGGAAGTGTGACATCTGCCACATGGCATGTAGTAGAAATTCACTAGAACGTGTTGGTTTGCTTGTGTGGGTTCCAGGGGCGATCGCTTCCCCACCAGCCCAGGTCACATTCTTCTCCTGGGAATCTGCAGTCTTTTTAGTGTTTGACACACTGGAGTCGGGAGACTGAAGGGTTATTATGCTTTATGGATGCCCATCATTTTAATGTAATATTCAGTCTTTACAGAATTGATGCAACGTGTTCACATTTATGAGAACAAAGAGGACATCGTAGCCGATGCAGTACCAGTTTGCATCTCATATAAATGCATATTGATCAGCACAATCATCTTTATGAACCTAAAGTAAAAAACTCTGAGATTTCCCTATAAAAGTACTGATGCTCTAAGTTTTATTTTGAAAAGAAAATACGTCAAGTTCTTTTCTACCTTGATTTAGATCAATAGACCTTTCATTTTCCTTTTCATTTTTAAGGAAGTGATATTATTCCTTCAAATGAGACAAGGTGGAACTTCTGTCCATGATTCCCTTGTGTTCAGACCTGTCTCCTCCTCTCCCTTCTGTCTTTAAGGAGCTCTGGGAAACCAACGTGGAAACATTGGTTTCTCGATAATTGTCATTATCTGTTTTCCCCTTGATTTCCTCCAACTTAATTGGTGAAGTACTTTTTCTCCCATCTAAAAACAACTAAACTGACTGCCATGAACATTTTCGAACATTTAGTTTATGCCAGTTTCCATGCTTAGTTCTCTGAGTGGTCTAACATTTCTTCTTTGTCATCATGATAACCCAAGGAGTGAGTCCTCTTATCATTCCCGTTATTGCAGATGAGGAAACTGAAGCTTCAAGCAAGTCCTTAGTTTGTGGTTAAGATCTCAGAAGCCTGAGGGAATTTGGCCTCCTGAGACCTCTGCCTGCTTCTGAGTCCAGTGGGCTCATGGCTTTAGCCCCACCTTTTACTTCCGGTTTCTGTCCTCTTTCTCATTTGTGAAGACTCCATCTTTGTTTGAAGGCAGCATGTACTTTCTTTCTTCTTCTCTTTTTAATAACTATCATTATCACATTTGGGGCAGAGTTGGGGCCTCTAAACATGAACTTAAAATACTCCTTTGCCTGGAAATCCTCTGCCCTTTCTTCTTCAGTGGGGTGTCTGCAAAGCCTGGGACACAGGTGAATCCATGTGATATTATTTAAGAACTTCATTAGTCTGTAAAAAATAAAATAATAGCATCTAAGTTTTCATAGATATTACTTTATGTAAAGTTTCCTTTACTTTAAAGAAAACTTTCCTGAAACCTAAGAATAAAACTAGCGTGTCCCCAGGTTTGGATTGACCCCGGGCGAAGGGAGAAAGGCTGAGGAGTGGAGGGGTGAGGATGCCTACCGTTGGCATCACTACGATCAGTTACTTAAACGGCACCGTTTATTGGTGCCTGTTCTTGCTACATTATCACTCAGAACAACTCTGCCGGGTAGATTTGATAAGCCCCATTGTAAGAGACACAAGTTCAGGGAGATTAAGTGACTTGCCCAAGGTCACAGAGGCATTGTGGGTGGGGTGGAAATTTCCAGACAGGTCAAGTTGGAAGTCCCAGTTCTTTCCCGCCACGTATGGTCACGTTGCCTCTTGCAATAAATATTCCATCCCTTCTCTCATCCACCCCCCAGATCCACCTCTAAAAGAATGACTTATAAATGTTCTCTTCCATCTGCTAATAATACTTTTAAAATTCTCAATTCATGGCCCATCTCAAGCCTGGGTGCCCTTCCAGGGGAGGATTTGTATCTAATTTTCTCTGTGTTTCCTGAACTATCTTTCTTTACAGGTGTCCATATTTATGGACCCAACCTGGAAGTTTTTTTGACCATTTAAATTCTCTCTCATTCTTCTTTTTTATGCCATGTACCATGGCCCTAACTCATGTGCTAATTCCTTTGTCGTTCTATTCAAATATTTTGCATGTCTGAATTTTATCCTACCAACTGAACAGTTGGTGTTTTTAAGGGAGATCCTATAAATTTTTTGTTTTCTTGCCCAGGCTTGATGTTATAGTTTATGAAATGAAAGTCTAACTATAGGATCTGGGTAAAATGTATTTATTTTGAGAGAGAATGAAATGATCACCACCAAAGTTAACTGCAGCTCATTTTGCTGTTGTTTTCATATTGAATGACAAACAGTTCACGGTCCTACATCCCCTTCAGCCTCACCCTCCAAACTAGAGTTGGGTGTGGGCACTAGGGAGCTCCTGGCCACCCTCCCCTCCTCTTTCAGTTCCAGATCTAAGGTGTACAAGATGAATGGGGAAAACACGCTGCTTTCCCTTCCCTCTATTGGAATTGCTTTTAGCTATCCTTGACTGTCCCAGGGTGCTTCGTTACTTCTAATTAATCTCTGGTTCCTCATTGATTTATAAAAGTCTGAGCTAAGAATTTTCCTTTCCCTAGATTGTTATTTCATCTTCTTCTTTTCCTTTCCTCTCCTCATACTCCCCTCAGATATGCACGATGGAGGTGACACTTGAGTCTGAGACAGCAATCCATCTTACTCAAGGCCTGTTTGAAGGATGTCTCACATACAAAGAGGCTCGAAATAGGGACTGAGAGTTTGATTCCAGCATGAAAACCAGGCATCAGTAATGATCCACCTTTTGGTGTGTTAAATAGACTCTGGCATCAGCTGAATTATTTCTGCAAGACTGAAGTATTTTGATCAAAATAGACAAGCAGACAAAGGGATTTGCAAAATAATTCTGTTTCCTGGTTCACTGGCATGCTGGTAATGAGGCCTTGTGCAGACTCTCACAGTCTGGCTCCCTCTAGTGGCACCATCTAAACATGCCTGACTTTGTGTGGCCTAGTTGTTCCATGAATAGCTTCTTATGTGACATTAAGACTTTATTGCCAATTTATGTTCTAACCTAGAATGTGTTTGGTCACTTCTTATGTATTTACTTTTTTCTATGTTTATTTAATTTTGGATTACCTGTGGTACAGTGGTAAGTTATGACAGGCATTTTATAGTTACTCTAAAATAGAATATTTAAAAATGCCAGGGCTTCCCTGGTGGTGCAGTGGTTGAGAGTCCGCCTGCCGGTGCAGGGGACACGGGTTCGTGCCCCGGTCCAGGAGGATCCCACATGCCGCGGAGCGGCTGGGACCGTGAGCCATGGCCGTTGAGCCTGCGCGTCCGGAGCCTGTGCTCCGCAACGGGAGAGGACACAACAGTGAGAGACCCGCGTGCCGCAAAAAAATTAAAAAATAAAAATGCCATTTAATGTTTTCTTGGAGGCATTTAAAGTAGTAGGAGTAAAGAAGAAAAAGGAGAAGCAGAAGAGGAAGGAGGCGGAGGAGAAGAAGGAGAGGTTTGAGTGCTGAAACAAATCAAAATTAACACCTAATTCTATAACATTCTTTCTTAATCAGAGAACATCGATAGTGACCACCAAATTATTTAATGGTTTCCCACTGACTGTAGAATGAAATATAATATTTTTGCCTGATATGCAAAGCCCTTTACAATCTAACCCTTGCCTACCTGAGTCCAGAGTCAACCCTACAACTGCCCACCTTGAATTTTACGCTCCAGAAACACACACCGTCACAATTCCTTGAATAGATCAGTGACTCTCACAGCTATGATTGTGTATTCTGTGTGTTCCTGCCATCTGGAACATGTGCTCTGCTCTTATCCTCCCGTGAACTCCGGCTCAGCCTTCAAGTCTCAGCTCGCCGGCCTCTCCCTCTGTGATGTCAGCCTTGAGTTCCCTGGCGGGGCTGAAACTACTTTCCCTTAATTTCCCGTAACACTGTATTATATTGAGCTCTTATTTTGTACTAGCCATTCCCTTTCTCCTCTCTAGACCTATGTTCTGAGGACAGAAACCATGAAGTTTCATCTTTCTAGTCCAGCTTTAGCATGGGGGCCTAAGAAATATATATTACACAGCATCTTTCCCATTTCCTGAAATGTCAAACTAACATGAAGCACACAAAAGTTAAAATCTCTTTCAGGTGATGCCGAAATTTCTAACTCACCTAAAAAATGACCTTTTATTATGCCTCTGCCTTTTAAGTCAGTACACACTTTCGTCTTTCTTTTAGAGAAAAATCACTCCTACTGTTGTCAGTGAAGAGCGGTGTCAGGTCCACGTGACCTTTTGGACCCTGGGGATGTGTGACTGGTGTATAAAACAACATATAATGACAGATGCCATTTGTTGACTGGCTCACTTTTGTATTAGGCCCTGGACAAGGTGCTGTTTAAAGAAAAACATGCATTTCTTGCCTTGTCAATAGTCATCGGGCCTCTCTGCCTGCCTAAGTGAATGGCGAATGACCTCAGAGACAAAGACTAGGTGATGTCTGCCGTTCATACAGCACAGTAACAGCTCCCATTTATTGTGTACTCACTTGACACCAGGCACTTTATCTGCATCATCACAGTTTATCTTTACTGCCCACAATATGATACAGGGACAGTTATTATCTATGTTTATTTGCAGATAAAACTGTGGCTCAGAGAGAATAAGTGATATATCAAGATTGTTCAAATAGTCAAAGGCAGATTGGGACTCAAAATCAGGCACTCTGGTTATAAAGACTGGCCTCTCTTTAGGGCAGTGGTTCTCAACTGGGGGTGATTTTGCATCTCAGGGGATATTGGGCAATGTCTGAAGATGTGTTTGATTGTCACAGCTGGGGGACGGGGTGTTACTGGCATCTAGTGGTAGAGGCCAGGGATGCTGCTAAACATCTCAAATGCACAGGACAGTCATCACAACAAAGAATTATCCAGCCTAACATACTGAGAGTGCCCGGGTTAAGAAAGGTTGCTTAATAGAAACAAACGAGGTAGGAACTCACGGCAACTGAGTTTATAGGCTACAGAGATGATTTCCAAAATCAAGTTTAGATAATTTATAAACAGAATCCTGACCTCTCAATAGAATTCTGACTTCTTATTTACAGCTCTCAGGAGGTCACTTTATTTGAATGATTTTTCCCACAGTTCCAGCCCAGGATCTTTAAATTCAAAGTACCTGTCACTCCTTATTTCTCCCTTTGTGGCTTCATCCTTTAAATCAGAGCGACTGTTTTCTCCTTGGCCAGGCTGGAAACTTGGATTCATTTCCTCTTCTCTTTTGCACTGTTCTTTCCACTTTCCCTGTCACTGCATCCTCTCAAATTGGTAACTGAATACTGATGACCTTTTCCTAAGCTGGTTTTCACAGTTTCTGTTTGCCTCACCGTAATCTTGATCTAGGTCGTCTTCATGTCCTGTGACATTACTGTAATAGTCTTGCAGCTGATCTCCCTGACTCCATTCTTTTTATCTTTCAATATTATCTTGCACAATCATCAGGTTAACTTTCCTAAACTAACTCTTTGGCCCCATGTCCTTTAGCATTGCCTTCTGTCATTGGTACAGTGCAGGTTGCATCTGGCACTTAAGATCCCTCAGGATCTACCCACACCTGTCTTTCCACCCTGTCATCTTCATCTGAAGTACCTCCTCACCTTCTCCTGAGTATCCCATGCTCATCCCTTTGCCCACACTGTGGTCTCCAGATGGATCGCCCCAGTTCCCCTCCACCTACACAAAGATTTCCTGTTCTTCAGACTCTTATGATCATTTACATTTCCTTTTATTCTTCCCCTTTTCTATACCACTTATGTTGGCTATGTTCTCCCTTTGAATTTTCATTTAAATAGTTTATATGCTTGTATTGTATCACTCCAACTGGACAGTTATTTTTTTTCCCAAAGGAAAACTTGTGAATTTTTCATTTTCTCTCTCAGGGCCTGATATCATAGCTTATTGAATAAAAGTCTAACTGTGTGATCTGGGTAAAATGAAATCATTTTGAGAGTTAATCATCTATAAAATGATAAAAATGACATAATGTGTCACTCTTCTACAAAGCATATTAATATTCTACCCATTTGAAAAATTATCCATAATCTGTAAGGTTTATAGAGAATACATAAAAATAATGAAACTAAAGTTGATAGAGTTTATGTGAGTATTATATTAAAAATCAGTATGTTGGGGGACTTTCAAATTTTTTACGTAAGCTAACATATAAACAAATTTTTTAAAAAACCAAGATTTGGTGGAAGGGAAAATTGAAACTATGAATGGCAATGGGGAAAAAATAGGATCATTCATGTTTTATAAGAGGACTGTTTAGGTAAAATTAAAAACAGTTATATTTCCTATGTCATTGATAGACAATTAAGCCATAAAAATCAGTGCATTGTTTGTTAACTTGACTGATTTGTTGAACTCGATTATGGCACAGTTGTCCTTGATATTAGAAGATGAAACTTCAAAGATAGTAACAGTGGAGCTGGGAGATCTGTTACATTGTATAATTATAACTTCAGTGAATCAAATTCAAATTCATTGAAGGCTGTTTACATTCTGGCCCTGGTCAAATTTTCCAGTTTTATTTCCCAGCATTTCTCTTCATACTGTGTCCTACAAACCAACCAAACCAGATGCTAACTAATTCTCCCTATGTTTTCCCATCTTTACTGCTTCTCTTGTTTCTTCCACCCAGAATGCTCTTCCCAATAGTTTCCCCCATGTCTAAACCCCTTCCTGACACTACTTACATATCACCTATACCACCAACTCACTTTCCTTGATCGCTAGTAATAATCAGACCCTTCTCTGAACTCCCTTACCCATTTATTATTCTTTTGTGGCACTTATCTTTCTACGATGTCCAGTTGGTGCAAATGGGCGTGACACAGCTTTTCTACCTAACAGGATTTCTTTAGGGAAATGATTGTCTCCAGTGCATCTTATCCCCCTGACCCCATGCAGACCCATGGCCTTAACTACAGAAAGGGCAAGAGTTGAACTGGCCTCATTGACCAGATTCAGAAACTTCCATCATTCAGGACCCATTCGTTCATATTCTCTGTCCCCACTTCCCTTCTCTTTGCAGTTTGGTTTCTTTCTTTCAGACCTGCTGTCCCCACAAGACTGGAGCCATGGCCTTGGCAGATACAGACTTACATATTTACAGCCATATTACCGAGGGAAAAGAAATTTTTTCCTGCTAAATCCACTTAGGGAAGGACTTTGATAACCTTGACCTGGGGCAAGTATTCATCCCTGGGACAATAACTATGGCCAAGCATGGTGTGTGCAGCGATTGTCATGGCCTGGGTCATGGTTTTCCTCACAGTCAGGGAGTAGTGACAGGCAGTGATACAGTAAGACATTTCCTTTATGTCTTTTTTCCATTCGTTGTTGAAATTGGACTACATACAGTCGTCCCACGGAATCTGAGGGAGATTGGGTCTAGGACCCCCTGTGGATACCAAAGTCCACGGATGCTCAAGTCCCCATATTACCTACACATATCCTCCTGTATACTTTAAAATCATCTCTAGATTACTTATAATACCTAATACAATGTAAATGCTATGTAGATAGCTGTAAGTACAGTGTAAATGCTAAGTATTGATAAATAGTTGACGGAGCATGGCAAATTCAAGTTTTGCTTTCTCGAACTCTCTGAGATTTTTTTTTTTCAAGTATTTTTGATCCATGGTTGGTTGAATCTGCAGATGCACAACCTGCAGATACAGAAGGCCACCTGTATATGGTTTTTGGATCTTGTTTTCTTATCACTGTAAAGTCAGCATTGCTCCATAGTAAACCCTCCGTCAACCAATGGGGTACTGTGGGATCACACTTCCTGAACACGCCAGAGGTGTCACCAGGAAACACATTCGACTGTTCTGTCTCTGTCACACTACAGTTCCTGAGCTGTACAGGACCTGTTTTTAATAACATTTCTGGTTAAATCCAATGTGTTCTTTTATGGCTTCCATTATAGAAACAAGGAAGGTAGATTTGTAAGAGGAACTTGAATTTATCTAGTCCAGTGCTTCAGCTTTGCAGAAGTCCTTATGTAAACCTATAACGACGAGTCATGTTTTCTTAGTTTAAATATGTACTATTACAGGCTATGAGGACCTTGCCGTCCCACCAGAACATAGTGTCGTAGCTCAGATTTCTGGATTGCTGGGACTCCTTCCCCTGACCAATCTTTGCCAGAATCTTTTGTCACCTACTGTCCTTCTGTTGATCATATTATTTTCTTTTAGAATTATATAAAAATGTTTTTTGCACACTTCTTTCTTCCTCCTCCTTCTTTCTTTTCGCTCCTCTGTCCCTTTCCCCTCTCCCCCCTCCCTCCCTCCCTCGCTTCCTTTCTCCCTTCCTTCCTCCCTTCCTTCCTTCCTTCCTTCCTTCCACCTACCCATCATTTATCTATACAACTTTCTTCAAACACCTCTTGCCTTCTCTCTTCATGTTGCTGGCCACATTCAAATCTTTTAGTCATTCCTGGTGAGATAGTTTTCTTACTGCTGGCCATTCCTGTTCCATTTCAGTTTCTTTTTAAAGTATGCCATCCAAAGTAAACTATTCCTGGGGACTTCCCTGGTAGTCCAGCAGTTAAGACTCTGCGCTCCCAATGCAGGGGCCCAGGTTCAATCCCTGGTCCGGGAACTAAGATCCCACTTACCTCAACTAAGCCCGTGCGCTCTAGAACCTGCCTGCTGCGACTAGAAAAGCCTGCACGCTGCAACTAGAGAAGCCCACACACCGCAACAAAGACCCAGCACAGCATAAATAAATAAATAAATAATAAATTAAAAACCAAAAACAAAGTGAACTGTTCCTGCCAAAGGAGAGAGTCCATCGGGCCGTTGCTCACTGTGACGTGCCGTTACTTCTATTCTGAATGTGTCAGGAAGAGCCCAGTGGCCAGAGCCCAGCTGCGTGGACTCATATTGTGGCTCTACCTCTTTCTGGACAAGTCCCATCCTCTGTGCATATGGGTTTTCCCACCTGTCGAGTGCAGGTATCAGTCCGTGGTAGCTACCTGGTAGGGTTATGAAGAGAATCACATCCTTGGCCAACAGGGAGCCCTTTGTTCTGAATATTTTCTCTATCATTATAACCTAATTCTTGGTGGTATTTTGACAACCAAATCATGACTGTTTATTTTCACCTCCAGGTCTTTAAACCTGTGGCTTTCCCCGTCTAGAGCATTCTTTCCAGGATAGTCATAGGGCTGGCTCCATCTTATCTTTTCACAGCTTGAATATCATGTCGCAAAGACCCTCTCCCACCCCGACTGCTGTTTCAAAATGTCTCCTCTTGGAAAAGGGAACCCTCTTGCACTGTTGGTGGGAATGTAAATTGATAACAGCCACTATGGAGAACAGTATGGAGGTTCCTTAAAAAACTAAAAATAGAACTACCATATGACCCAGCAATCCCACTACTGGGCATATACCCTGAGAAAACCATAATTCAAAAAGAGTCATGTACCACAATGTTCATTGCAGCTCTATTTACAATAGCCAGAACATGGAAGCGACCTAAGTGTCCATCAACAGATGAATAGATAAAGAAGATGTGGCACATATATACAATGGAATATTACTCAGCCATAAAAAGGAATGAAATTGAGTTACTTGTAGTGAGGTGGATGGAACTAGAGTCTGTCATACAGAGTGAAGTAAGTCAGAAAGAGAAAAACAAATACCCTATGCTAACACAAATATATGGAATCTAAACAAACAAACAAACAAACAAAATGGTCATGAAGAACCTAGGGGCAAGACGTGAATAAAGGCACAGACCTACTAGAGAGTGGACTTGAGGATACGGGGAGGGAGAAGGGTAAGCTGGGACAAAGTGAGAGAGTGGCATGGACATATATACACTAACAAATGTAAAACAGATAGGTAGTGGGAAGCAGCCACATAGCACAGGGAGATCAGCTTGTTGCTTTGTGACCACCTAGAGGGGTGGGATAGGGAGGGTGGGAGGGAGGGAGACGCAAGAGATATGGGGACATATGTATGTATAGCTGTATACATACATATATATGTATATGTATATATACATATATATATATGTATAGCTGATTCACTTTGTTATACAGCAAAATCTAACACACCATTGTAAAGCAATTATACTCCAATAAAGATGTTAAAAAAAAAGGAAAAAAGTCTCCTCTTGCCCTGGTCACTGTCTCTCCCTGTGCTCTAGTTCACTTTCTTCACTGATGTTATCACTGTCTGACACTGTCTTCTTCATTAATCTGTGTAATTATTAGTTTATTTGATCTCCATTGGAATGTGAGAGACATGAGGCCAGAGATCTCTTTTGTCTGATCTCTTTTACTGATTGATGTTCACAGCCCCTAGAATCATGTCTTGCACATACTGAGCACACAGCAAACTTTGTTGCATAATAGCTTTGAGTCCACGAAGACTTCCAGCTACTTTTCAGATGATTTTTTTCTAGGATCGATCTCCCCCATCCCATCTCATTGTAATGAATTTTTAAAACCTAAGTCCCAAACCTGTATTGATCCTTAATAAATATGACTTCTTGCTTTCTATGTAGAATTCCAGTATTCCCATAGTGTTTTGAATTTGATGCTGAACTTTTTAGCAACCATGATCATTTTATGGTAACAATAACATTATGCATGTGTTGAGTGCTTACTGTATAAGAAGCACTCATAAACCTTGACATAGTGTCTTATTTAAAATATTGGGTTGGCCAAAAAGTTCGTTCAGTTAGTGAATATGGTGTTCAATAAAGTTCTTGGTGAAAATGAAAAACGTGTCTTTTATTTTTATTTAAAACCGAATGAACTTTTTGGCCAACCAAATACATAAAACAACCCCATGATGCAAAAATCATTTTATTCCCATTTTAAAAATGAGAAAGCCAAGGCACAATGAGGGTTGGTAACTTGCCAAAGTTGCACAACTAGTAGGTCACAGAGGTTCAAATCCCAGTAGGGGTTTGACCTACAACTAGTAGGTCACAGAGGTTCAAATCACAGTAGGTTCAAATCCCAATTTGAACCCAGGAAGTCTGACTTCATAGGCTGCATGTTCATCAGTGTTATAAATAACCTTCTGAGCTTTGTATTATTTGCAAATTTGATACGTGTTTCACCTATACAGGTTTCCCCCACTATCCGATATAGCATTCCTGTGAAACCTTGCATAAGCTGAAATGATGTGAGGTGAAGAAGCAGTTACCTTAGGATGCATCTTGCTAATGACTGTACAAAATAAATCAAGGTACAGCACAGATGCTCACAGACACAGTTCAAATCTATGGCCCCTTGGCGGTGAGATGCTGAATGTAGTTCTAGGGGAAGGAGCTTGGCGGTGCCACTCTTGGCCACTTGGGGTGTGCGCTGCCTCTGTACGGGCTCATGGCAAAACAAATGCTGAAATCTATTTTCACTTTTCTCCTTTTATCATAAAAACAAAAATCTTCTTTGGATTTCTTTCGGTTAGTGGAAACAGGTACTAATGTAGGTGTTTTGTAAAAGTGAAGTGGCATAGAGTGAACTTTCACAAAGTAGAGGAGACCTGTATCTATGTTCAGGTTGTGATGATTAGATGCCCAAGCCAAGACTAAGCCTTCGTGACACTTCAGTGCCTTTCATACTGAGCCAACAGTCAATACCTTTTGATCATGTTGTTGATCAGCTCAGTATCCATAAGGCTGAACACATGATGAAGTTGCTGTGGGGAAGTTGGTAAATGCTTAGTAAAAGACAAGATACACTATATGGCATTTCTGTGAACTACAAACTAGTATTTCTAGCGGAAATATAATTTACCAAACCTATTTTGCTGTAGTTTGAAAAGCATATTCTTTTCTGCGTGTTCATATCTCATCTTATTTCCCAGACGATTTGCAGTAAGTAGCCACAGTAATATATTCTAAAATAATGATGTTGTAGGTAGGAATAAAAAATCAGGTCAGTGAAAAATAAATAAAAGTAAAACACAGGACTCTGGGGTGGAGGATGGTCTGAGAGATAGATAAATATTCAGACCTAAAGGAACCACACACAGTTGCCTTGGTTGAACCTCAAATTTCTAGTTTTTTAAAGTTGCCTGATAGCCAATTAAAAAAAAATAGCGACATGATCAGTTCTTATTATCAGTGAGGAAAACTCGTGCCAGTTATTCAAGGAAAACTCGTGCCAGTTATTCAAGGAAAACACGATTTTCCAATTTCATAGCTTGATCATACATTTCTGCATGGGCCCGTCAGTGATAGCATGAACAAAGACTTCTACAGCATACCTACCATGAACTGTTCGGTTTCATGTGACTCCTTCTTGTCTTGTCCCTTGGTAAAAGCTGAGAGTAAGACACTGAAGCATTATTCAAGGAAAGCAAATCTAGAAGGAGTGGAAGACCCAGATAGTATGGTCAAAGGATAGATAGAACTTAGAAAACTATCTGTTCTTCCAGCAGTCCTCCATTTATCAATACATTTATCTTACTTGGGATTTTGAATCAGCTGTCTGGGCAGCAGAGAGCTCAGAGTAGGATTCTTTGGAGGCTGTTTGAAGTGTTCTGGATGGTTTACTGTTGGATGCATGTATTTTAGGAAATGGATGAGAAGATGTAGAGAGAATGACAGACTTTTCTGGAAATTAAAGATTTAAGCAAGTTTTGTTTTTTAATTAAAAGTCCCTTTTCAGGGACTTCCCTGGCGGTCCAGTGCTTAAGACTTCACCTTCCAATGCAGGGGGCGTGGATTCGATCCCTGGTCAGGGAGCTAAGATCCCACATGCCTCGCGGCCAAAAACCCAAAACATAAAATAGAAGCAATATTGTAACAAATTCAATAAAGACTTCAAAAATGGTCCACATCAAAAAAAATCTTTAAAAAAATATAAAAAATCCCTTTTCATATCTATATGTAAGAGAGAAATTAACTTTATTGTAAGAGAGAATTAACTTTACCTCTGCTGTTTAAATATTCACCCCTTATTCCTTTATTCATTCTTTCAACAAATATTTATTGAGCACCTATTATGCCTTGGAAACCTGGGTTGTAGCAGTGAATAAGACAGATATGGTTCCTCTCTCAATAGATTGTACGTTCTAGCGGGGAGGGCAAATGTTAAACAAGATACTACTTAATTATTTAGTTACAATTTTGATAAGATCTACTGAAGACAATTACAGGGTTAAAAGTAAGCATGTAAATGGTAGTCCAGCTCACTGCTTAACCCTTTCTGGTTTGAATAGACCATCTCTACATTATGGAAGCTGTTGCCTCTGAGATATTAATAGCCTTCTAATCACAAATGGCTTGTTGTATTCTTTACAGACTTTATACCTGTGATAAATAGGAAACAAAAATCTGAATTGCTCTCGTTTGGGGTTGGGTTATGGGTAGGTGGGAGCTCTGGATCCTTGGACTTTTCCTAGACTTGGCAGTCCCATGATCACCTCTTTATGACCCTGTGGCACTAGTTTGAAAACGACTTTTCTAGAAATCTCAACACTATCTAGCCTTTCCTTGTTTATTGGCTTCCCAATAAATAAGGGGACAGAAATAAGCTCTGCAGACAGTGCCTAAACTGCCCAATCCCAGCATTGTTCCTAGTTCTGTGCTGGATTCTCTGAATGCTTCATGTACTGACCCAACCCAAGAAGGAAACTCTGGCATCTTCTTTGGATTTGTGCAACCAAAACTGGACCACCTTCAGTTTCTGTGGTTCCCACCAATGATTACTCTCACATTCTCACTTCCTACTCAGGTTTCTTAACCACCCACCTCTTAGCCCAGCTGCTGTCCAGGCATGGTTTGGTGAAGGAGACTAGAAAGGATGGTAATAATATCCATCAATTCAGTCAGTATATTTTGAGCTCTAAATATGTGCCAAGCATTGTCCAAAGAGCTTGGAATAAAACAATGAACAACAATAACCAAAAATCCCCTTCACATCTCTTGGAGCATATGTTTTAGTGGAGGTTACAGACAATAAACGAATGCAGAAGAAAATAAGATTGTAAAACAGATGGTGTTAAGTTCTTTGGAGAATACTGAGCAAAGAAGGATAAGGTGCGTCGGGGTGGGGAGGGTGAAAGTTTACCCTTCCAAAGAATACCTCTTTGAGAAGGTGAAATTTGAGTAGACATGAAGGAGTCGTGACATGGCTGTCTGGGAGAAGAGTATTCCAGAGAAAGCAGGTGGTGTGATGTTACTTAGCCAGATGCCTGCGTATTTGAGAAACAACCAAGGGGCAAGTGTGGCTAAAGCAAAGTGAGTGAGATGTAGTCAGAAAAGTAGCAGAGAACCAGAACCAACATCCAGTGGTCCATTTAGGTCATGAATGATCTTGCAGCTGTAGTTGAGACATTGGCCCGTACTATGAGGGAGGGCTGTGTAGAAGGGTGGCATGTTCTGACTTTGGTTTTAAAAGGATCACCCTGTCTGATGTGTGGAAAATAGAATGAAAGGGGCAAGGGCAGGTGCAGGGACATCATTTGGAAGTGGTTGCCACAAAACAGGGGAGAAATAAAAGACTGTGGATGGGGGATAATTTGCTCAAGTGGGTTTCTCCTTTTGTTCCATTTGATAAAAGAATGGAAGAACTTAGTGGATAGGGTGTTAATAGAGATGAAAGGAAATAAGATGTCAGAATTATCTGAGATAGTAAACAAGTGATGATGTAATGATGGAACAGGAAGTATATTGGAAAGAGATGTCTGTCTAAGAGCAGCATGTAAAAGAGGATCCTGAGAAACAAGTGTTTTTCTATTGCCAATTGAATATGAAAATGTAAATTAAAGATGCTAGAATAAAAGGAGAGGGAAAATTCAAGGGTAGAGTTTTCAGTTTGAGAGTTACAGATATATGGAATTCTGTATGGTTCATAAAATACTTTTTTTTTTTTGGCTGTGTTGGGTCTTCGTTGCTGCGTGCGGGCTTTCTCTAGTTGCGACAAGTGGGGGCTACTCTTCGTTGCGGTGCACAGGCTTCTCATTGCGGTGGCTTCTCTTGCTGCGGAGCATGGGCTCTAGGCACCTGGGCTTCAGTAGTTGCAGCACGCGGGCCCTAGAACATGCAGGCTTCAGTAGTTATGGCACGCAGGCTCAGTAGTTGTGGCTCGTGGGCTCTAGAGCTCAGGCTCAGTAGTTGTGACACATGGGCTTAGTTGCTCCGCCGCATGTGGGATCTTCCTGGACCAGGGATTGAACCCATGTCTCCTGCATTGGCAGGCAGATTCTTAACCACTGCACCACCAGGGAAGTCCTATAAAATACTTTTATTTAATCTATTTTATAACCATATGAATGGCTGAGCTACCTTTTCCTCCACCTTTCCCCAAATCCTACGGTATGTGGAACATGAAAAGGACATGAGTTTAGAAGAGTTAGAGAACATTCAGTGGTCCATTTAGTACCATTTATTGGGCATCACTGAATGTCCACCATGTTATGACAAATATTCTAGATACTAGGTACTAGATATATAAATATGAGTGAAACAAAATTATTCTTAAGGGTAGCCTATAATCTAATGGGAAGTATATAGAAATAAAGAAAGAAATTATACTAGTGTTATACACAGAAGGGGATTGGCTAATTCTTGTTGAATTGAATCAAGGAATTTCCCTCTGTGCAGTGTCTTGAAGGATGAGTAGGAGAGCCAGCATTTGAGGGTGGTGGGTAGGGAGAGAGAGGAAGAAACTTCACTTGCCAAGGAACAGAGGGGTGAAATCACATGGCTCATTTAGTTTTTTTTTTTTTTTTTTTTTTCATTTAGCATTTGAAAGCAGAGATGCACGGAACTTAAGAGAGGGTCTTGTCTCGGGAGCTGAGATATGTCATCTAGTGTAGAAAAGAGCTCAAACCTTTTAACGACTTTCAGGATGTATTTTTATCATTTTTTTATCCAAATCAGGACAGTTTTTACTTTGAAAGGGGGTACTTTTAATAATTACACTGGAATAGGTATAAATTAGAATTGTGCTGGCAAACCCAGGCATATGGTCACCAAATGATACCTGTTTTTCTTTGCAAAGTGGTCATAATTATACCTGTTGATGGTGCAAATTAAATTCCCTGATTTAAAAAAAATGTTATAAAGAAAATAAACCAAGAAAGTAGATACTTCCTTGGTTTTGGTAGAAGAGATAACTACTGTATTTTATTTATTTAATTTTTAGTGAGTTTCTTATAGAATGCATATAGTTGGGTCATCTTTTATTTTTATTTTTTATAAATTTATTTATTTTATTTATCTTTGGCTGTGTTGGGTCTTTGTTGCTGTGCGTGGGCTTTCTCTAGCTGTGGCTAGCGGGGGCTACTCTTTGTTGCAGTGCGTGGTCTTCTCATTGTGGTGGCTTCTCTTGTTGCGGAGCACGGGCTCCAGGCGTGCGGGCTTCAGTAGTTGTGGCACCCGGGCTCAGTAGTTGTGGCTCGCAGGCTCTAGAGCTCAGGCTCAGTAGTTGTGGCACATGGGTTTAGTTGCTCCGTGGCATGTGGGATCTTCCCGGACCAGGGCTCGAACCCGTGTCCCCTGCATTGGCAGGCGGATTCTTAACCATTGCACCACCAGGGAAGCCCGGAGATAGATAACTACTTTTAGATAGAAAGTCAAGGAAGGTTTTTCTGAGCAAGGACTTTTGAGCTGAGATTTGAATGACAAGGAGCAGTCCATGGGGAGATCTGTGGCCGGAGTGCTCCAGGAAGAGTACACAGCAAAAGTCCTGTCCTGGGAGTCAGCAAGGCCTGTTAGAGAAAACTTGTCCAGTTGGAAAATGAGATGAGCTCTGAAATGTAGGGAGAGGCTAGTTCACGCTGGGCCATACACGTAGGTATGGTGAGGAATTTGGATTTTATGCTAAGTGTCTCATGTATTTAGTTTGCTAGAGCTGCTGTAATAAAGCACCACAGCCTGAGTGGCTTAAACAATAGAAATTTATTTCCTCACAGTCCTGGAGGCTAGAAGTCTAAGCAAGGTGTTGGCGGTATTGGTTTCTTCTCAGGGCCATGAGGGAAGGATCCATTCCAGGCCCCTCTCCTTGGCTTGTCCATCATTGTTTTTTCCTCCTTTCTTCTCATTGTTTTCCCACCCCCCCACATGTGTCTGTGTGTCCAGATTTCCTCTTCTTGTAAGGTCATCATTCATGTTGTATTAAGGCCCCTCTCTAATGACCTAATTTTAACTTAATTACCTCTTTAAAGACCTTATCTCCTTTTGGTCACATTCTACAGTATTGAGGGCTAGGGCCTCAACATATGAATTTTCAGAGAGATGTAATTCAACTGATAACACCTCAATAAGTGTGGAAAGAAATGGGGGGGGGGAGATTCCATTAACTGAATAAGGTATTTAACCTCAATTTTAAAGGGAAGATGGATAAAAACAGTTATGTCTCTATTTGCAGTTAGCATGGAGGTCATGGTGTAAAATAGAAAGAAGCTTTGTGTAGAGGATAGTATTAGGATTTCTTAAGGGCAGACATTATTCAGTTGTCTAGATGTCAGACCAGTCTGTGCGTAACAAAACACGCAATCTTGAATGATTGTCAATATAAGGTATATAGGAGATCCTGGTGGCACCAAGGTCTGGAGTGGTAAGACCTAGGAATGGCCAAGGATGACTGTCCTTTGTTCATGGGTGATAGATAGAACAGAAGGAAAAAGGAGCTATACATGGAGGCACATGAGGAAGGTCACCTGCTTGTCCAAATTCCAGGTACTGGAGTGTGAAAGCACAGACGTGAGAGCGTCACCCTACTTGGTGGGGTGATGTTTACGTGAGATATTTTCCTAATGTCTATTACAAAGTTGATCCAGGAGCAAGGTCTAAAAGTAGTGGTTACCTTAAACTCTCTGAATATTTTCTGGATATATGATTCTATATACGTGTGTGTGTGTGTGTGTGTGTGTGTGTGTGTGTGTGTATGAATTAGAAAGAACTAAATCAGAACATTTGCTAGCTTTAATTTCTCAGAAGAATCTTGAAAGCTGTATTCTGGTCTTTCCACGATAAGCAAGTGATGAGGCAAACAGTTATTCCAGAAAAACTTCTGATGAATGTGCGTATGGGTCAGGAGGTAGAAGAACAGAACAGAGATCTTGGACAACAGTAGCCATGACATCTTAGCATTTAGTAAAGGAAGTATTGACACCTGTGTCTTGAAGTTGTCTGAATCAGTTTAGGGAAAAGAAAGACTATTACGACTGAACCCTATTAAATGAAATAATCATACAAGTACCATAAACAAGTTTCTTCTGTCAGAGTTGAGCTGCTTCATGTTCCTTCTCTTGGTTCCACTTTCTACTCAGGAACTCAATTTGTTTTACTTCATTTGTATTTACCCTTTTGAACTTGATGTTTGGGCTGCCCCTTTAATACCTAAGGCTCCTTCACCAAGAGCACATCCTCATTTTTCCTTTGCTCTGGGCCTTCCTTCTGTGCCATCCCTAAGCCATTTTCACCTTTTTGTGTCCTGGAGTTCCAGGTCACATAGAGTTATAGACTCTCTGCTTGCCTAGAAGTGGAATCTAGATAAAGCAGAAGAGGCCCTTCTAGAATCTGACCTCGGACAATGTGGTGGTGGATATCCTCACTGAGAAAGATGATGTGACTGGAAAACTCATGGTAAAACAGCACTGTAGAAGGAGGAAGGAAAGACATTTAGTAGGTGGACAAAAACAAAAGAGAAATGCATGGCTGTTGAACTAAGATCAGAAAAGCTAAAACTCCAAATGAATTGACTTTTGAGAAGGCAGAAGGGAATTAACCTATTTAAGCATAAGTCTTGAGCAATAAAGGATAATAAATTGAAGCTTAAATAAATAGTTTGAAAAGATGACATGATGATAGGTGATATAAGAGAGGGCAGTTTATCAATTATAATTTTCTTTTGAACCCACTGTAAGATATGGTCTTACCAAGAAATATCAAAAAATTACAAACAAGATTTCATGGAGCAGGAGGCTTCGGGATCAACCCTGCTGGCGGGGTGTAGGGAACAGAGGGAGAAAGCCTGAACAGAATAGTGTGAGTTAATGCCATGAGGGCAAAACTGAAAAGCTGGTTTTTGAGAAAGGGTTAGATGTATTCGAAGGAATCGTGATAATCAAGGTGGAAGCTAGCTTGGGAGTATGTCCTCTTCCTCTTGTCTCTGAAGCAGTCCTCAACTAAATATTCTCACTTGGTGTAAGATGCAGCTCTCAATGGCTCCTCCACCTAAGTTCTTGTTTCCAGTCTAAGGGACACATCTAGTTCATAGACCATTTGCAGGGGCTAAGTGGTTAACTGGCCCAGTCCTAGTCCAGTGATTGGAATGGGTCTTCCTGGCTCTGGCCGTCACCAGCACCCACTGCCTCAGGGCTGTCTCACAAAGAGTGATCAGCAGAGATTTTAGACAATTTTAGGTTTACAGGAAAAACGATTAGTCTAAACAGTGGGAACATGAATACACATAATTTCCATCAAGGGAAAACATGTAATTCCAAAGATAGTTTGACAGACTTTTATTAAATTTAAAAATGTAGTCTTTCTCAGCATCTGTTATACATGAGAGATGCTTGTTTCACATCAAATAGAACACACCAACTACTAGTTTTCCTTTATTAGAACATTCTCCATTAAATTTTTTTTTTTTTTGCCTGCAGGGAATTGAAATAGATGACCTCCAAAGGTCCATCCCGTGCTAATACCCATGCTTCTGTGTATTACTAATAATTGGCCAACTTCCTGGAAGCAGGGTAGCTTTTTTTTTCAATTTATCACAACACAGAAATTTTGGAATACAGTTGTTGAAGAACGGCACCAGAATGCTAAGTTATCTCATGTAACTTTACCTTAATGTTGGCAATTATTTTCAATATCTCTTTTCCAGGGAAGGAGATGAGTTGATATTACCAGATTAGACACATGGAGAAGAATTAGATTTTAAATTTAAAAAATTGTTTTAGAATATCAAATGGGCATTTAAACTGAGGTGGGATAAAATAATTCCTGTGGATTTTACTAGACGGAATCATAAATGACAAAATCCCTTTTCTTCTGTTCTCATCATGGTAAACTGATGCTTTAGCATTTACTGCTTCTATATGTCATCTGATTTTCACATGGGTTTTTTCTCATGTATGATTTATATGTTTTGTAGATGAGCAGACATGTCAGAGAGGTTAGTGACTTATTCAAGGTCACATATGTGAACACATATTAAACATCTGTGTGGGAAAAGATAATATAACTTATTTGACCTTATTACTATATGGCTCATTAGAGTCTCTTTAAAAAATCTAGCTCTGTTATTGATATATATATATATATTATATAATTTTAATTTGCAGTTTTCAAATTTAACTCTTAATAATAATGATGATAATAGTTAATTTTGTTAACCACTTATATTTTAGTCACAATGTGCTAAGCCTCCCATATTCATCATTTAATTTGCTCAGTTTGAATGCATGCCATTCTCTGAAAATGCCAGTGTTCAGTTATACTTATTTGCAGCATAGCATTCAACATTCTAAATGATGAAATACAGAAGTGGGAAATGTTCTCTGTCAGGATGGGCTAGGATCTTCCATGATAACAAACAACCAACAAGTCTTACGGCTTAAAACAACAAAATTTATTTCTCACTGTTACCGCATCTCCATCTCTGCTGTGCTGGGAGCTCTGTCTCATGTTGTCCTTACTTACGGACCAAGGCTGACAGGGCAGTCACCATCTAGAAATGGCTGGCCACCATGATAGAGGGAAAGAGTGGTGAATCATACATTGGTCCCTAACACTTCTGCCCAGAGGTGATGCTAGCTATTTTAACCAAAGCAAGTCACATGGCTACACCAAGCATCAAGGAAGTGGGGAGTGCAATCTTACCATGTGCCCGAAGGTACTGGAAATATTTGATTGCAAACACTAATGCCTGCCACAGATGGGCAGTGGGATAACAAAACAGACAGCACTTGTCATTTCTAGAATTACCCTCTTTACAAGAAATAGGCATTTAATTTTTCCTTCTGTAGAATGTCTTTGTTCACTCAGCATTGAGGGCCTACTATACAAAGAGCTATAAAGCATAGCAAAGTGTCAAGGCGTACAGGCAAAAGTAGGATTTGGCTCAATTATTCTGAACCTGAAACTGCAATTTTATTTCTAAAAGGGCATAGATTTGATTTTATTTATTCAGTCAATCATTTGTTCAACAAATAAATATTGAACACTGTGTTTTTTCTGGTGACACCAGTTCTCCAACACCAACTAGGTGTCCAACAATTTTATTCAATTCTGACAATACCCGAAGTTGATGCTGACCCCTTAGGTCAAGGGTTCAGTCCCTCAAGACAGCCCCACCCCTGCCTTCAGATACCAGCTGCAAATGGGGTGTCCAGGCTACACATACTTCTGCCTAGTCAACTTCACATTGGAGGATCCCATGATCCCTGCCTTCGGTTCAGTAATTTGCTAGAGTGACTCACAGAACTCAAGCAAACACTTTACTTAATGATTTTTGGTTTATTTTATTTTATTTTATTTTACATCTTTATTGGAGTATAATTGCTTTACAATGGTGTGTTAGTTTCTGCTTTATAACAAAGTGAATCAGCTATACATATGTTCCCATATCTCTTCCCTCTTGCATCTCCCTCCCTCCCACCCTCCCTATCCCACCCCTCTAGGTGGTCACAAAGCACCCAGCTGATCTCCCTGTGCTATGCGGCTGCTTCCCACTAGCTATTTTCAAGGATTCAACTCAGGGACAGCCAAATGGAAGGGATGCAGAGGGCAAGGATGGGAGAGGGAGGGTGGAGAGCTTCCGTTCCCTCTCTGGGCATGTCACCCTCCCAGCACATTGATGTGTTCACCCACCTGGAAGCTCCTCAAACCCTATCATTTAGGGGTCTTATTGAGGTACCATTATGCTGACATGATCGATTGAATTATTGGCCATTGGTGATTGGACTCAGTCTCTAGCCTGTCTCCCCAGTGTGAAGGTTGGAGGTAGAACTGAGAATTCTAGCCCTAATCTAACAATATTTCTGGCCACCAGCCCCACCCTGAAGCTCTCTAGCACCTCCTCCCCCCCTATGAGTCATCTCATTAACATACAAAACAAGCAATAGATTCTGAAGGTTTTGGGCACTCTGTGCCCAGAACCTGGGAGAAAGACCATATATTTATTTTTATTGTACCACAGACATCTACATGCCCAGCTGGGTGCCCTAGGGATACAGTGATGAATGGAATAGACAGTCCCTGTCCTTGTGGACTTCAAGTTAGGCAAACTCACTGAAGGGGAGATCAGCCTAGAGAAGTGTTAGTGAAAGTTGAAAACAGACAAATGAAACATAACCTTTATTCTCATAAGCGTTTACCTCCTTATGTGAGTAAGGAGTAAACTGGGAGCAAGGAGGAGATGCTGGGTGTGGGATGGTGATGAAAATTGGAGAAGCTGACACCGAATTTCTTAGGACCTGAATCACTATTAATCCCATCTGTTAGATGTGGTCTATTAGATGTGCCAATAAGGTTGGCATATTTTTCTTATGAAAGCACAGACATGCTGGATGGAGGGGCCAGGAAAGTATAGGCAAATAGAGAAGATGCTTTTAAATACTACTGCAGGGTGCAGTCTAGGTTATACAGTTCATGCAGAATAATGCATGCATGTGCAAATACATACATGGATTAATGAACACATGAATTGATAAATTCTTTAAAAATATAAATTAATAGATTATTGCATATAAGCTAGTTATGTGTAGAACTATGTTAGATTGCTTATATTTCTTTGAATTTAGGAGATTTTCAGTGTGAAATCTTAATGGAAATCTTAAAACTTCCTTTGAGAATCACTCAAAAAAATCCTTGAAAAGGCATACTTTTCAGAATGCTCACATCTTGTTACTTTTGTTCTTGTTCTCCTTACCCTTTTTGACTTCTCCACATCTCTAAATAGGAAGTTATTTATTTAGTTCTGCCGAAGTTGTAACCCTGATGGTTTCATTGAACTCGATCTACTCATGACTAATTTTTCCCTATGATCACACATGTAAGAACATAGAGGTTTTCTTTTCACTCAGTAAGGAAGAGTGCAGCTAGGATATTTCACTGCCCTTTATGGGTATTTTACACCTTTTGAGTAAACCCTTCCCTCAGTATCAATATTCATAATGAGGTTGAATCCAATTGAGTCAAACTTGTGAGTAAAACAAGATGCTCTAGTCTCTGGTTTAAACATTTTGAATTTTCTAGAATGTAATTAAGTCTGGAATCTATTTATCTCAGAATCTTACTTTGTGAATTTTTTGAATCATAATTTCTAAAATATTGTCTCCAATTTTGAGGCCAAGATCACGAAACAGAAAAAAAACAAAACAAACAAAAAAAACCCAAAACAGTTGTGCATCAAAGATAAAGAGAGCCGTTTGTCAGATCAAGTTCATGCTGGTTATGGGCCTTCAACCAATTTAGACACAGCTAGCGTAAGCGGCTTTGAATATACTGCATTACTATTCAGCTGGTTTCTCCAGTTAATAATCGTGTTCTCTACCATCTTTCACGTAAATGGGAGTTTCGTCAGCATTCCTACAGCAGCCCCCTTTCCAAGTGGCACTCTCATTTTGTGGGCAGCGAAAAGGGGAGAAGCATTCTGAGTTGCTCAGGGTTACAGAAGAGTGAGGCCAGTGTTGACTTCCACACAAGGTGGGCTGAGCTCTCTCTCATGGGTGTGATTGTGTAGCTTTAAAAGCTTTCATAAACTAAATATGTAGGCTTTTAACTAATATTAGAATAAGAGTTTAAATCTATTCACTTTACTCTGTAGTGAAAATCCTGACAGACAAGTGTAAGGGATTTTTTTCTCTTGTAATGAATTTATTATAGCGTCTCAGTTCTTTGAGGAATAAACATGTCATGGTTTTCTTTTGTCTTTTTTTCCAGTAATCTCTTTCAATCATAGTATGTCCAATATTCACTTCTACTCCTTTAGCTACATCTTAAACAGGTTCCACAATTTCTCATTCATTTCATTTATTAAAATTTAGTCCAGGGCTTCCCTGGTGGCGCAGTGGTTAAGAATCCGCCTGCCAATGCAGGGGACACGGGTTCGAGCACTGGTCCGGGAAGATCCCACAGCCTGCGTTCTAGAGCCCGCGAGCCACAACTACTGAGCCCACATGCCACAACTACTGAGCCCGCGTGCCTGGAGCCCACGCTCCAGGGTCCCCGTGGTGAGAGGCCCATGCACCGTGGCGAGGAGTGGCCTCCCGCTTGCTGCAACCGGAGAAAAGCCCACGTGCAGCAGCGAAGACCCAACACAGCCAACAATAAATAAAATAAATTAATTTAAAAAAATTTAGTCCAGTATAGTCTGTGTTCCTCTCTTACCTGATGTAAAGCTCCCCTCCCCCATCATAGACTAGACTTGTGACTTAGAGGCTGATTTCAAGGCCAGGTTCCTCAGGTGTGGAGTGCTTTAACCTGGAAGAGGTCTCTGTGGGAAGTGCACAGTCTTCTCAGGGTTCATACTGCTTATAGAAAGCGCCTCACTCTTAGCCAACTTGAGTCTGTTCCACTCACTGTGGTTGTGGTGATCTGCCTAGGCGGTATGTCCTTTTCCAGAGTGTGGTGGTCAGGTTTGTCTTGGCCCCTTTTCCTCTGAAGACCCCCTGAGACAGGTCAGCCTAGTTGACCCTGAGCCCTGCCACAATCCCACCTGCAGCTTCTCCTGGTTGGGCAAACCTGGTTGCTTGACCTAGTGATGGCCAAGGGCATTTTTCTCCTCTCACCTTCACACTCCTTGAAGTAGAAATACAGGAACTACTGAGAGTCTCTCTGGGACCCCCAGAGTCCCTGAGGAATTGGGATGGGGTTGCCTCATCTTTTAGGCTTCAGGCTTGGCCTCTCCAAGCTCTATGGGCACAATCTACTATGGCTGGCTTGAATCTTTCAAAATTTCTAGACTGGAAATAAGCATCAGTCATAATTTTTCCATATCCCTCCGTATTCCAGGGGACAGTTGCCAAACTCTTTAAGAAGTCTCTTATTATGGCTCTTCCCGGAGTAGCAGTGGGTGCACCTGCCGGGCCCAGCAAGCATTTAGTCAGGGAATGGGATGAAGATGCGTCCTCCGTGAGTGATTGCAAGTGAAGGCTACCACTGCTCCTTACTAAAGCCAAGTGTTAATTGGGGAAGGGAAGAAGACAGCTCTCTTCACAAAAGCCACATTTCCCGTAAAAATCCAGTTCCCTTCCATCCACCTGCAGTCTGGCAGTTGGTGGTAGTTGGGTAGGTTCTGTTCCCTTCCAGGAAGACCTGCTCGTGGGAGGTGTCTGTCTCCAATTTGTGGCAGTTTATTGGTAGCTCTGTGTGGGTCTTGGGCACAATCCTCAGGCATCAGAAAAGTTCTCACTTAACATCCTGCTAAATACTTTTTTGTTACGCATCTCTGTCCCCAGGCTAGCAACAGAAAGAAAACAAAGAGAGAAGTAATCCATCGTTGTATTTCCTGTTCTTGATGTCGAACGTGGCGGTCTGTTTTCTGAAGAGCTGTTTCTAAGCTTGCCCTGGCTCATCTTCGTGCGTTTCCCCCTGTGTGGGAGAGCGTAGTGGCTGAGGACACCTTTGCTGGTTCTGTCAGTACGTCCCTCAGCCTGTCTTGAGGTCACTTGAGGACAGTTTGTGAACCAGCAGCTGCCTCTGTCTACCTGCGGGTGTTTGCCAGCCACGAGAGCCTGCTTTGCCTGCTCAAGACAGACTAGAAGTGCTAGAAAGGTGGGCCTCTCTTGGAGGCTCCCTGGTGAGACCACATCCCAGTTGTCCACAGCAATTACCTGGCTTTTAACCTCATTTCCTCCCGTCCCTGTTCCACTGCCTGACGTCCTGCCCGTGCTTCCTGGGATCCCCTCCCAAATTAACTACCTGCACTCCAATCCTTGTCTTAAGGTCTGCTTTTAGGAAGGACCCCAGGTGGAGACAGTACAGATTTTAGAGCAGGGCTGCCTTTTGGCAAATTCTGGCTCTATGACTTACAGTTTTTAACTTAAGGAAATGATTAGACATCTTGTTACTTCAATTTCCTCATCTCTATAAAAGGTATAGTTATAATAACTGAGTTAAGCTTCTATGAAGCTTAACTGAAATAATTCCAATCAAGTGCTTAGCATAATGCCTGCCACATTATTTTTCAATAAACGTAGCTTTAGTTATTATTGTTATTATTATTAATGTTGGTTTACTTCCCATCATCTCTAAAGAGATGGCGTGAACAGCTGTAGACAATTATAGGTTTTAAAAACTCTGGCAGCTTTCTCACATCTGTGTAAACTTTTGGAGCCTGAAAGTTCTTCAGGTTCCTCCTGGCCTGTAAGTTATAGACTTGCGCCATTGGAGGAGGTGTGCAGACTTTAAGAAAGGACTAAGCTAGTGGGGTGAAAGGCCAGGCTTCCTGTGCTTCAGGGAAGTCTGATGTGGGCGCTGAGTGAAAGCCTCCTGAAATACAAGCAAAGTGGATTGGCAATGAAATTCATGTTCCTGGCACACTAGGGAGATAGATGGTTTTCCAGAGCTTTGCTAAAATTTTGAAAAATTCTGTCAGTAGTGCCTCTGCTTAAGTATAACATGGTATGTTAAGAAGGAATATTTTAACAAACCTCTGTCGAGTTCCTCTTATTGTCCCAGACATTCTGTTTGATACTCGGTATTTAAGACAAATGTGACTTGCTTCCTGGTTTCAAGTCTGGTCAGGGAGACAGACACATAGACAGGTAGATTACAGCCCAAAGTGCCATGGCTGTACCGAGAAGGGAGAAGAGTTCATTTGGGCGAAGACAGGGAAGAAGGGAGGAAGGGGATTTTTATAGACTTTAATGTGCCCTGCAGATAGCTTGGCAGATGACGAACTGAAGCTCGAAGAACACATGCACGTTAACTACAGCCCACAGCTGCTACGTGCGGGGCGAGACCAGCTTTTGAAGCAAAGTTTTCCTTCTCCAGGGCTCTTTACATCATGCCTGGCTCTAGTAGTGATGGGTGGAAGGACACAGTGAGCCATACCCTAGGTGTGTTCTGGCCGCCACCTGCCCCCTTCGCAGAAAATCCTGGTGATTCTCTCAGTATATGGTCATAGAGCTCCAGGGCATGTGGCACGTGGAATTTTCTTTTTGTTCGTTGCACAAAAAATAATATGAAACTGGTGGGTAAAGGTGGTCAGAAGGTAAAAACTTCCCGTTATAAGGTAAATAAGTGCTGGTGGTGTACAGGTGGTGGCTAACAAAATTTAAAATATATACATATGAAACTGGGGTAATTCACACATATGTAATTTGAGTGGAAAGAGAGAAAGCGATGAAGTATCTGGATGCCCTGCTATTTACAACAGTAATAAAAGGAGAAGTTTGTTTCCTAAGCAAGATCTAGAGCGTAAGGCATGAGGTGAAGGCACTGTGGTCAGGCACACACCGCACACGGGATGTTTCTGTCTTTTGCCCTCCCATTGATTCACAACTTGAAATGGTCTCTTTTTCCCCCCTTAGGTGACCTCCACTATAAGGCAGACGTAATCAGCCCCTGTGATTTATCAGATTATCAGGACATAGAACTAACGAGGTTTTCATTAAAAAAAAAAAAGTCAGGACCTCGGGGTTGTAAAGCAGGATTTGGGGAGCAGGCTGATTGGTGGGGGTACTGATGTAAAGGATCAGTAGCATCTGGTGTCTAAAATATTAATTAGCATCCTACCAGAAATACGTGATGGTCTCTGCTCTTAGAAGATCGAATGAGAGATAAGAAAATATGAAAAAAAAAAACAACCCAGGGATATAATCAATGTCCAATAATCATAGAACTTTATGATATTAGATAAGAAAACGAGTGGGATTAATCAGAGAGGAAGTGAGGATAAGAAACCAGCATTTATTGAATGCTTGCTGAAGGTTTCCATGCTGTGGGTATGAATAGTCCCATTTCACAGATGGGGCATTGAGAATCAGATATTTAGTGTTAAGTGCCTTACCTGAAGGGGCAGAAGTGAAACTTGAACCCAGATTCAGTGCTGAGCCCTGAGAAAACTGTTCTCTCCACCCTAGACCATGTTGTTTAGGTGAAAATATCCCAAAGGAGCTGGCTTGGGGTTGCAGTTTCCAAGGAGGAGAGGAAGGTAATGCTGCAGTTGTCTCAAGAACACTGAGGTTCACAAGCAAATTCTTGGAAACGGAAGAAGACTGTGAGCCGGGAAGCCAAGAGAACCATTTGACTAGAAGGGAGGGCGGCGTGAGCTTGGCAATTAGGTAAAAATGGGAGAAGTCAGGCTCTTTGGTGCTGGCTGGTGGAGGAGCTCGCAGTCAGCACATGGTTCTGGTTGAATTCAGTGATATTTTTGAACACACATTTTTTTTGGAGTCAAGTTCTAGAGAACAAAATTAAGGCAGGTCTCCAGCCTAAGGAAGATGGCAGTCTAGTGCCTTAGATTTTAGCCCCAGGCCCTGTTGAAAAGTGGTCTGATTTTTCTGTTTGATCTAGAAGAGGATGAGGTGGATTAGTGGCTTTACTGAAATAGTGGATATGGAATCAGAGTCTGCTTGCAAAGGATAAAATATCCCAGGATCACCGGATGATACAACTCCTGCAGAAAGAATGCTCTGATGATACAGATGTAGGGCAGTCGGGTGGACAAGTATCTTGAGGGTAGGAAAAAGGAGTGAACACATTTGTGAACTGTGGCTGGAAAGTGGTGTCTGAATTTAGCAACTTAGATGTGACCAAGAGAGGCAAGCAAGGAGCATATGCTTGTAATTCTTAACGTTCAGCTCTAACTTCCCAGGCATTAGGCGGATGCAGGAATACTTTTTGACATATTCCTTCCAGCTTTATATGTTCTTATTGTCAGATGATGTAGAAACCAATATAAGAGGAGTTCAGTGAATAGGTTAAAAATCCTGGGTTCCTTCTATGTGTTCATCAGAATTCTTGGAGATGGCTGGCTTGTACAAATACGAGCTACCAGCTCACCCTGCAGGGACTCAAAATCTAGCTGTGGGGCTGGAAAGATAGCCCACAAGCAGCTCCGGAGTTTGCAGTATGCAGCATAAAATATTTGTGATTTGAATGATCTGTCCCTCCCTTGTGATGTGCAGTCGGCCAAAGCATTTCTCTATTATAGCAGGTTTTACTTGTGCTGAAATGTCAGGGTTACTTTTCTGTCTTTACCACTAGACTGTGTGTTTCCTGGGAGCAGGAACTGTATCTTCCTTTTTGACTTCCTAGCACTTAAAACAGAATGTGGTTCATAGTTCAAAGTCAATGAATATCTGAATGAAGGAATGCGTGAAAGAATAAATGGTGGACTCTTCCTTTATAGTGGTTGTTACAGTTTATAAAGTAGGTACAAATACAATCCAAGCTAAAGAAAGCAATTCAGCAATTCCCTATAAATTTTATATAATAAAATATACCAAAAAAGCTTAACAGATTTCCTTATTTAACTCTGTGGCTAATGGACCTTCACTCATTTGACAGATATTTTTTGAGCTTCTACTTTATGGCAGGCAATGTGTTAAACATTAGGGATTGTCTTCTACTGTTTTAAAACAGTGTTGATATGGAAACGTATTTGTTGAAACAAACTGAAGCCTATAGGATATGGTCATGTGGTCTTTTTATGCTCTCAAAGGAAGAGTCATTTGTACTTGAACTTACTTTAAATCAAGTGTTATAAATCTTGTCAATCAAGTGTTATCTGAGAATAGAACACAGGAGGGCACCAGAGAACAAGAAACGAAACAAAGCAAACCACTGAACTGCTGGCTTTGAATAGGGACCTTGCTAAATTTATTGTCCCTCTGCAGTCTATTTCTAGCTCAGGCAGGTGCCTGTGCATGACAGGAAGGGGACACATGTGAAGAGATCCCAGAAAGTGTCCTTGCACACGTGATGCTCTAAAGCATTTTAACGTCCCCCCTTGGCCCAGCAGAGTGCTATTTCTGGAGAGGAAGCTCTGGGGCAATCACAAACCATGGCAGCTCCAACTCTTCTAGGGATGCCTTCACTCCAGGCTCCTCAGTCCACAGTAGGTTATCATGGTGGTGGAGATCCAAGGGTGCTGGTTTAAGAAGAGAAAGACAGTGGGATTAAACATTGACTCACTTCCATGTACTTCCCTGTGCCTAAGTCTCCCAGGTACCTAGGAAAGGTCTGTCAGTCACTGTAGTTTTGAGACAACAGTGCTTTATCAATTTCTGCCTTGGGATCTCTGATAAGAATTTGAAAAACACCAACCATGGCTCCCATGACATCATTAGGCATGACTCATGATGCCACTGGAAGGTTTTGGTAATTTGTAGGTGACAGCGATCAAAGAAAACTAGTTCTTCAGACTCAAAGGGCTGTGGATATGTGTATGCGAGTATGTAAGCCCTCATCCTCTCCATCTGGCTCTGGAATACTGGGCTTACATTTCTGATTACTTCCTAGTCATTCCCACACGTATATCCCGCAGACTCCGGACGTACAAAATAGAGCTCATCAGTGTTTCTTCCAAACCCAGATCTGTCTTTCTTTGTTTCATCTAAAATAAGTGGCAAGACCAAGTTAAGCAGGCTGGAAACATGGAAGTAATCCTTCATTTGCCCCTCTCCCAGCCCCCAACCCTGTCACCCAGCTGATCACCTAGCTCTCTTTTCTATTCACACCCTTTACTTATTTCTTTCTGCTATAGAGTATTTTATTTTTATTTTTTTATTTTTATTTATTTTTTTGCGGTACGCGGGCCTCTCACTGTTGTGGCCCCTCCCATTGCAGAGCACAGGCTCCGGACGCGCAGGCTTAGCGGCCATGGCTCACGGGCCCAGCCTCTCTGCGGCATGTGGGATCTTCCCGGACCGGGGCACGAACCCGTGTCCCCTGCATCGGCAGGCGGACTCTCAACCACTGCGCCACCAGGGAAGCCCCTATAGAGTATTTTAAATTCAGGATTATTTACCTCTTTTTTAAATTCAGTGGTCTCTCTATAGTCTGTCTGTTCTGGTCTTCATCTAATCCACTCCACTCTTTTCTTAATATTATTATTCAATTCCCCAAAGGTTCTCAGTTGTTTACAGAATAATGTCCAGTTCCGTAGCATTATACATCATCTGTTGTCTTTCCTACCTTAACTCTCACTTCGTAAGTCATGTTCCCTCTGCTCCCCAATGCACACAAACACAAATGCCCTCCCTACTTTGTCTGGCCTCCAGCAGTCCTATTTTACCTCCAGGGACCTCTGCTGGATGGGGTACAGCACAGAAATAAGCACATGGGCTCTAGAGCTAGAGCAGCTGCTGACAGACTACAGGCTGCAAGTCAAATATGCCCCACCACCTCTTTTTACAGAAGGTGAGCTTTTATTAGAACAAAGGAATGGACTATGTTCACACTCAAAGATGCCAGACGAAAAAGAATATTGTGCGGTTCCATTTATATAAATCTAGAAAATGCAAACAAACCTATGGTGACAATGTAGACTTTTGGTTGCCTAGAGAGGGGCCTGAGGAAGGAGTAACAAGCTGGTACAAGGAAACTTTTGGGCGTGGTGGATATGGTCCTTATCTTGATTGTGGTAATGATTTCATAGGTCTATTCATATGTCAAAACTTATCAGATTGATCACCTTAAATATGTGTGGTTTATTATATGTCAATTATACCTCACTCTAAAAGAAAACATTCCTGGTAGCATTCCCATCAGGCGTTTCCATAGTCTCAACCTCGGTTACCCTGAAGAGTTACTCGTGTCTTCATAGAGAGGCCACTGAAGTGATTTCCCAGAGTCCTGGGCCCAAACTCTGTTACTAGTTCTAAGAATTTGGGCATGTCACTTAACCTTTTTGTGCCTTTGAACCCTCGTCAAAGATAAAATAGGACTGGACTTGATCATCTTCAAGTCACCTTCTGGATTTCTAGAGTTCTCTCATCTCGATTTTACAGATTCATTTCACAGATATTTTGGCGGTACCTATACTTAAGTAGTATGTTAATGGCGTGTACCTACCCTTCCTTTGTTGTAAGTGATGCCTTGGCTGTTAAACATGCTTCTTTCCTATGTATTTCATCCCTCTTTGAAACTGCAGGGGCTCATCTGGTACAATATTCCTTTATAGTAGCAGAGAAATTGGGCTTCTCAGTTTCCTTGTTTGGGTAAATTACCCATCTGAATTGCACATCGTATCATTTAGCCTCGCAAACTCATCTTCTCCTTTTCACAATTTAACAAAAATTGGATGTTTTTAGTTAGGTTGAAAAACCATAATTTTAAAAAAGAAATGCAAGAAAAAATGAGAAATAGAAGGATGTTCTATGAGACTATGATAGACTTTAAAATGGAAGATATCACTGGGAAATTTTCCATCTCTGAGGCACTTGTAAATGATACTGGCTTCACACAGTGGCCTTGAAGTTGAGTTCACTGTGAGAGGAATTTGTAAGCTTCTTAAGACATCCCAAAGCTCATGGCTGAACAGTGTTCCCCAGGGAGGAGAATTTGCTGGAGGTCCTCAAAGCCTAAGTGCTTAAATCTAAATGACCCAATGCTAGCCTTGGTTATCTCTAGAAAAGTTTCCTTAGCAACATAACGTCAGTGTTAGGATGCTTAAAGGAATACATTTTTAGCATTGGGATAAACCAGAGACTGAAGAAATAAGAGTACAACAGTCACATTTAGACAAGCTGGACACATTCGTTGTGCTATCTCGTATGTTTTTTACCATAGCCCCTTGATGGAAACGATTGTTCTTACCAGTTTCCAACTCTAAGACATTAAGCCTCAGAGACATTTAGGTGTGTGTCCAAGGTCACACAGCTAGTACTTATGGAGCAGGAATTTGGGAAGCCAAGTCTGGCTAGCTTGAAATCCAACGTTCTTTGCCATGCCCTCTGGCTCACCACTCATTGCGAGGCATTTGAATTATCGTTTGGCCATTTCCTTCACCTGGTGTTTTTAGTGTGCTGGTTTCAGTTTCTTCGGGGTATCTTGCCGGCCTGCAGGAGAGATTATGGAACTGTGTTGTAATCGTGGTGGGCCGTTAACTCTGCAAGCTCTCCTGACACCATCTGTGTACCAGGAAGGGTGCATAACCTTGGGTGGATGTGGAGGAATCTTAGCCTTTATTTGACATTAATTATTTTTTCTTTTTTTCTTCTTCTAAGTGGTTTTTGTATGGACTTTGTGGTGTTTTAGGACTTGAGTTTATTTTGGTTTAACAGTAAAGATTTGGGGTCTTCCGGACATTTTCTTCTGTGTTGTGGGACTAGAGCCTCTAGTTCTTATCTAACCCTTGCTTTGTGAAATCTGAGTTGTGTTTCATTGGCTGGCAAAGGGATTCAGGAATTGGTCTCTACCTCCAGCCTCACCCCTCTTCTAGGCTTCACACTTGAAGGGCCAGAGTGATTTTTCTAAAACTGTAATCTGATCGTATCAGTCCCTGTGGCATGTGGGAAATCATCTTCATACTCCAAGTATATCAGGCAGGCTCCCCTAAGGGTCATGGCACAGAAATGCTCATAGACCAAATTAAGATGTGTGATCACATGGTTCATTAAATCACTTAAAGTGCACAGCAAAAAGCAAGGGGAAAACGATCAGGCAGATGGTCACACTTAGGACAGTAAGCAGGATGGTAAGACTGCTCTACCTGGATCCTTGGTCACACAGTGTTCATATAGTTTGTTCCCTCTCTGCTGTATCAGCCTTTCCTGCTGATGGGTGGTTACAAGGACCAGAGTTGAGCTTAAGATAGGGATTACAGCAGCTGGAAGGCATCTGGGGTCATCACACGCTTGCCCTACTGGAGACACAAGAGCAAATAGATCTGGCCACTATAGCTGTAGCTCACCAGTTAGCCTGATGACCACATATATGTTTTATCTGTGTGTCTCAAGTGGAGAAATAATGGGGCCATAATGAATGTCACTAATGAGTTGACCAATTTAGGGGTGATAGCTGTCAGTCAGACAAGGTCTGAGCTTTATAAATATATATGGTTTACTAGGTACTTCCATCCCTTTCTAGGGGCAAGTACCTCTCTGGTCCATCCATTTTATCTTTGTTTAAAATACATATGCTCTCTTTATTTTCTCTTTGTTTAACAGGTGTCAGAGGTTACCATTTGTTCTCTATACTAAATACATTCTATAAGTTTTATTAGCCCTTTGCTTTTATTGTAATCTATCGGAAAATTGAATAATCCTAAATAATACAGCAGACACACATTACAGCCTAGTTAAGATATTTTAAGAGGTCTTTTTGGTCTAGAAAATAAAATAAAAGATCTTATTTTATTTCATGTTATTGCATAAAGGTCCTTACAGTCTACTACTCTTTAGACTCATCTCCTACCTCTCATTAAAAGTGCCCTCCACTTCCCTACCACATAGAACACCACATATTCCCTGAACTTGCCAACCTCTTGCAGGTCTGCCTGTGTGCAGAATGTTCTTCCATCTCTGGTCTACGTGGAGCACTAGTTCCTGTCCATCCTTTACGCAGCATAAGCATTGCTTTCTCTAAGAAGTCTTACTTGAACACGGCTGTCTTCTTAACTCCAAACCCAGACGAAAAGGCAAACACGTGTGCACACACATACCCCCTCCCTCTCACTGTGCTCCTAAAGTTGAGTATAAGAAGCACATGCTACTATGAGAGCACTGAAAACATCGTATTACATTTTTTACACTACTCTGTCCTCCATGAGACTCTGAGTAACTTTTATTCAGGGATTTTTTTTTTTTTTGCGGTATGCGGGCCTCTCACTGTTGTGGCCTCTCCCGTTGCGGAGCACAGGCTCCAGACGCGCAGGCTCAGCGGCCATGGCTCACGGGCCCAGCCGCTCCGCGGCATGTGGGATCTTCCCGGACCGGGGCACGAACCCGTGTCCCCTGCATCGGCAGGAGGACCCCCAACCACTGTGCCACCAGGGAAGCCCTATTCAGGGATTTTTAATATATTTCTCCTTTTATCCCCAGCCACTAGCCAAAGCCCTGCATATTAAAAATGAGTGGTATTTGCCAAGTTATTGAGTTAATGAATATTTAATAAGAAAGAAATGAATGTTACTGTGCAACCATTGGGGGGATATTTGTTCTTGCAGTGAGGAGGATTTTTACACTTGTCATTTTAAAATTCAGTCCTTATGGGACTTTCTTTCCCTTCATTTCTTCCTTTGAATGTTTTATCCAAAGTACTTTTTATTCCTGTTACTTGATTTTTAAAAATCACTTAAATATGTTTTTATAAATGAATAATAACAACAAGTAGCACTAATCTATTGGACACCTGCTGTGTGCAAAACTGTATATTAGAACTTGTCTTTCCACCGGTCCCAGGGGAACTGGATCAGATCACAGCACTGTATGAATCGTAGCTAGGATTATGAGGCAGTTGGAGTGTAAGTTACTTCAAACAGGATAATTAGATGTAATAGCACATAACCACTTTCTCCCCTATTTCCATGTTAGAGCATGTTGATTGATTCACTATTTGAATTTCAGTGTCCATAAGCTGCATTTATATACATTCATATAAGTGCGTGTTGAGTAATGACCACATCTCAGCCTTGAATGAGAACTTAAAAAAGGTTGGCACAGTCTCTGGCCACATGGAGTTTGCAGCCACCCACTGACCTCAAAATCATTGGGAAATAGAAAGGTTATTGAGACCAGAGTGACCCACCTCAAATCCAACTGGAGGGGACACTCTTGAGTTCCCACAAATATTAACGCATGTCCTAGTCAATGTAAATTCAGTGAATGATCAAATACCCCAATATGCAAATGTCCCTCCCCCAGAAGCATGATCTAAGGCCCATCGGCATTTACCTTTTCCCATCCATGTCCCTCCTTGGGATTCCCCTGCTGCCTCACCCACCTACTCACCCTCATTCTTGCGCAGCCTGAGAATCAGTTCAAAGAAGCATTTCTGGTTCTCCTACCAGGGTGCATCCCCCAACCTCCACTACTACTCCTGCAGGGCAGCATTGGTCATTACACCTGGTCCACCTTCCACTCACAGTCATCGTCCATCCAGAAGGCAGTTTAGTATAAGAATGAAGGCTTGACACTCAGATAAACCTGGCTTTGGATCTGCTTATTAGCTGTTTCTTAATTTTCATCATCTGTAACATGGGATCACAATGCTTACTTCACAGTACTGTGAGAATTAAATATTAAGCCCCAATACAAAGTATAGCAGTTATTTCATGCCCCATCATCCGTGCAGCCCTTCACCCTAGCAACCCTATGCCGTCTCTGGGACTGTCTAATTACCCTCTGAAATGGACAAGGACCCTATTTCAGTGCTTTGTATTCTAACAGACCCACTATTAGCAAAAGGGGTGTAGAAAGGATGCATCGTTTAGTGTTAGAAAATCGGAAAGAGCTTGCTTTTGGGTCAGAGAGTAGTACAGAGAACTGCAAGGCTGTGTTCTAGCTACAGGGGACCAATGTTGGTCCAATGTTGACCAAGTAAAAGGTCATCTGGGTAGACAGTGTGATTAGGAGCTGATAGGGTGTGTGTAGCTCTGGAGCTAGTGCATAGGTTTGTCTAGGAAGAGTCACCCCAGTAGGACAGAGCTCCTTCCTCCAGGCATGGGACCACCATGTACCCTGCAAAGCTCTCTCCCAAGTCCCTCCTGGTTCCTCTCCTCAGAGCACCCTTTCCTCCTCCCTCACCAGCCAGCCTATCACCAGCCCCCAACAGCCTTGTGACTGATTCATCCCAGCTCTCCCTGTGACCTTCAGCAGCCCTGTCTCTGGCTCTTCCTGTCTTTGTATTGAGCCTCTGTCCCCAGCCATGGGAGCCACACCTAGTAAATGAGACCTGGAGAATCTCTGGTACCCATATGGCAGATGTGAAAGGTTGGGAAGAAAAGGAATTCATAAGCACACTGAATTATGCATTTGAAATGATTTTTTCAAGTGAAGTTGGTTCTCCAGAATTTTCCAAATATATAAGAATGGGGGGAGAACTCCTAGTAATGGATTAAAAGAAACAAAAATCAGTATCTTGAGAGGATATCTTTAAAACGTCTCTTTGCCAAACATTTGTTGATAAGGGTATACAGTATTATAAGAAAATGATCAATAGCTCTAAATGCTCTATAAGCAATATTATTTTAATAGCCACTGAAATTTATCTCAAGCACTAACGTACTGGCTAATAAAAATAATTGGCTCAGGAAAAAGTTGAGGTGTCTGAATAAAGCACTGCCGTTGGAGTCACAGAGATACATGTCTGAACCTGGTTTCTGCCACTTTCAACCTAAATGACCTTATTCATGGTGCTTAAACTCTCTGAGCCTCAGTTGTTTTCCATGTAAAATAGGATGAGAAATTCAAATTTCAGGCAGTATTAGATAACTATGCTTATGAGAGGTAAGTGGGATATAGAAAATTGTGTGCTTGGTCCATACTAGGTAGCCTGTAAACAGCAAGTGTTTTTGGTTCTTCTTCAACCAATAATGGAGACGGAGGAAGGGAGGAGAGGGAGAGGGAGAAAGAGAGGGGGAAGGAGAGGAGGAGGGAGAAAGAGGAGAAACTTTCATGAAAACCATCGTTTTGCTTGCAGGTGTCATGTTCCAAGTTGATTTTGTGATGGGACGGCGTTGCATTAACCATGTCTCCCATCATACGATACTGTTCAAATTTCAGTTTGCTGTGGGCTTCTACTTCAGGCCTTGAATGTGGGTTTCATAATCACATACATGGTAGGGAGAAAGATATTTACGCCATCGCTAAGATAGGTAATGTTCCTTTAGTGTGTAGTAGGCACTAGTCACTATGAAATGTTTTACACATAATACCTTGATTCATCCTCACAAAACCTTGTGAGGTAGTTACTATCCTTTACTATACAGATTAAAAAAAAATAGAGTTATAGTGAGTTTAAGGAATTTGGTGGGGAGGGCTTTGGTGTGGCAATGTTTTAGTTAGGTTCTGAGAGTGCCTAGGGTTAAGCTGATGAAATAACCAGGTGCAAGGTGGTGCAGTTGGTGTGTTATATTTGCTATGAGAAGTGAGGTTATAACAACTTATGCTGGGGCCAGATCCCCAAGGACTCTGTATGCCTTCACTGTACCTAGACATTTAGTGGCCTTTGGGGATTTTAAGTAGGAACTGGCATGAAGAAATTTCTGTTGAAGGATAGTAGTTCTGACCAGAGTGTGAAAGGTTGATAGATAGGTATTGCTAAAGTTGCGCTCTCAGTCTCCTTAAAGGGGGAACAGAGGGAGGCCAGAACTCGGGCAGCAGGGGTGGGAGATAATGGAGAGAATAGACTCAGGCAGTACCTGGGAGATAGAACTGCCTGGCTTGGCTATGGTTTGGGTGCAGAAGGTGAGGTAAAGGAGAGTCCAGGATGACTGCTAGCTTAATGGCCTGCAGAACTGGGTGGTGATGTCCTTAAGAGGTCATTCCTCTTTACCAGAGGAAAGAAGGGGTTGGGAAAATAAGGTATGTCTAGGAGATAACCTGGAAAAAAAAATAAAATAGGAAAACAGAGTTGAGGAGAGAAATAAAGATTGGCAAAAGACAAGCAAAATGTCTGGAGTCCCGGAATCTGAATTCTTAACGTTATCCACAGATGCTTCTTACCACATTTAAAATGTGAGACCCACTGGCCTAAATTATTTCCTAACAGCGCTGGAAAATCTGAAAGTTAAAATGACAGGACCGTTCCATGCATTTAAATGGCATCCCCCTGGGTGAGATGTACCTCTTGTCATCCTGTATAGATCACAAACAGAGTAGTATATTTTATTAAAGTGGAAAAACCCAGATAATTTCCAAAAACTACATGCTTCTAAACATTTTTGTTTGTTCTGTGTTCTGGCAGCATTTTAGAAATAAAAAAATCTTAAGAGTTTTATTTTTCCAGAAGAGAGAGATTTGCCTCTGAGCAATTTGACAAACATTGAGATTTCTCTTAATCTGTTTCTTTCCTCTGTCATTTTCTCTGTATGTTTCTCTCTTGTCCCATTTTATTTTGCCTCCTTTTTCTTCTCTGCCTTTCTTTGTCTTCTGTCCACCCAGAAATTAAAGTTGTTTCCATTGTATGCATTGATTTAATAGTTTTGTATTTTTTTCCTCGAGGGCATGTGTAGAATGTCTCACTGTGAGAATTCATCCTTAGCCATCCTTAGTTCTCCCCTTGGCTAATAGAGGCTGTATAGTGTAGTCCTTAAGGGCAAATGGAACCAGGCTGCCATATTCAAATCCCAGCAGTGGTTACTTATGTGGCCCTGGAGAATCGACTGACATTTTTTCTGCCTTGGTTTCCTCAAGTTCAAGTGTGGAAATTGATAGATCAGCTCTGCTCAGTTATACTTCAGTCAAAAACACCTCCCTGCATCATCCTGGCTCTGTCCGTCATGGTTCTGCTACAGCTCAGCTTCACGTCCTCTTCGTTTCTGGACCCTGGCTGAAGAAGCAGCCCTAATGTGTCACATCTTGGATTTGTGGCAAAGGGAAAAGAGAGCTTATGATGTGATGTGATGGCTCATAAACCTTCTGAGCGGACCAAGACACTTCTCATGTTTCTTTGGTTATAAAGCAAGCCACACGAAATGTCTGACTTAATGGGACAGGAAATATAATCCTCCAGAGAGGATGGACCTATTTAGGAAAAGGCTGATAGGAAGGGGCAGCAAATATTGTCAACAGTACAATCAACCACAACAACTTTATGTGATTAATGTATTAATTCATTAGTAAAACACTTAGACTGGTGTCCAGTGACCAGTGTCCGGTAAGTAAAATATACATATTAGCTATTATTAACAGAGTCTAATACAAGTATAAGAAGAAGAAGAAATTTATTCATTCACTCTTCGACTTTGAGGATCCACTGCGCATGCCAAAGATGGTACTATTTAGAGTTGAGAATATAGAAATGAAGGTCTTGGTCTCTGGCTTATATGATCTGTATGGTCCTGCATGAACACATATGAAGAGAAAAGGGTAGTTAATGACTCAGAGTTCTTGATAGACTAAGCACCCGACCACCAGGGTACCCAGGGCAAACCTCTATACCCATTCCTCCCACACAATTGGTTTTTATTTGTTCAACTGCTCCAGTAGGCTCTGAAATCCTTGGTTACAGTGAATGTGTCTTTTTCATCTTTGCACCCCCAGAAACTTCCACAATGCTTTATAGCACGTAGTGAACCTCTCAATTAAACTTAGCATCCTTTATACAGCCTGGAAGTGGGGTGGTGATTTCACCCTCTCCAATAGTAACAATTCCTTTTGTTTGATGCCCCCAGTTGGGTCAGGAATTCAGGGTACATGGGTACATGGATAAAGCACTCAGCAGTCTGAAGTTCATGTCCATACCATACCCAAAGCATTGCACAAAGGTGCAGAGACAGCCCAAGGAAATTAGTCATGTTTGCCAGGGTAGCCACTTTGCACGTCTGACCCAAGGCCACACTTGCTGCATGAGGAGTCTGTTGCATTTACATTACTTAAGGGGAGACAAATACATCTGAATTAAAATACTTGATCTATTTTTGTTAATGCTCTTGTTTTAATTCTTTTTCCTCTCTGTGCTTGTCTTGCAAGTTTTATTTTGGTGAGTACCATAAAGAGATGATATTTCTAGTGAGATGGGGAGCTGTCATTTCTCATGTTTTCAAACCTACATACACATTATTTTAGGGGGGAAAAGGATCATCATCTCAGTGAACTGGGACCAGAGTAGAGTGATCTCTCTGCTAATGCAACCTCCTGGATCCCCCAGTTGCACAAACCAGATGTTAAAAGGATAAGAGGGTCCACCCTGGTGATAGGACCATTCTGTGTGGCAGTTGCCCGTGTCCACAGTGGGTGATCAGCTAATGTCATCCATCTCATAAGCCAGTAGACCTTGTAATTATCATTCCAAGGAGATAGGCTGGAAATATCATTCCTTTCCTATTCTTACCTTAGATTTAGTACTTTCTGTTGTGGGAAGGAGGTGCTGCAGACAGGGGATTGATATGGAAATGCCATTTCACAGAACTCTTTGTTTTGGGGATACTTTTTAAAACCCAGTGACTATATCTTTATATTTAAAATAAAGTCCACCACCTGGGATGTGGTAATTATTAAAAACATAGAGCCTGAAGGGACTGTGGGTATGGAGACCACATCTCTTAACTTTTATCTTGAACAGACCTAAGCTATTAGGAATGATGGCGACCTCACCTTCTCAAAAGCCCTCCATGGTCCTTACGGGTCCTCATGGGTCCTCATAGCAGAGAGCCCGGAGATGGTCCTCAGAGACCTATGCTGCTTTCTCACAGCCTCAAGTATCTGGTCACTATTTGCTAATTTTCAACCATAGCCCCCAAGTCTGCCCTCAGTGCTGATAGCAGACCACTGTCCCCTGTCTTCCCTGGACTTCAAAGACTTCAGGCAGCTAGAGGTTAATGGAAAGAGCTCTATCCGTGGAGTCAGGAGGCCTGGATTCTTGATTTAATAACGTCATAATATAATCGCCTTGTGACCTTGGGAAAGTCACCTAACCTCTCTGGAGCTCATCATGTAAGTGGTATCACCCACCTCACAGGGTGGTTGTACCATCTTAAGTTACTAGGGAGGAAGGGATCAAGTGCTACCTGTTTCATCGTAGTCTGCGTTCCCTTGGGAGCAGAGTCTGAGACAAGGACTTGGGTCAGGTGGTTTATTTGGGAGGGATCCCAAAAGTAGGAATGAAGGAGCAGAGATAACGAGCATGAAGGAAGAAACACCAATGCAAGCGTCCATGGTCAAGGATTCTGCCGTGAGCCACATGGAAGTGGGGCAGATGGAGGGTGTTGTGATGAGCACCTCCAAGAACTGTCTGCCTGAGAGACAGGCGACTGGGACATTTATCCATGAGCTCCATCCCCCTTGTTTGCCAGCCCCACTACCCCACTTTGCTGCTCTTGTGTGCAGATAAGGAAGGCTTCAGAGAAGCCTGAGAAGACCTGAGAGCTGTCCCTGCTTGAGGCGGGGACTGTCAGACTGTATGTGAGATGGTGTTTAGCAGTAACTGCCCGCTGCCTCTGTCGCTGAGATCTGAGGTTGGCTCAGGACGCGATGTGGGACACCAAAAGTGTCGCTTGCTGGTGCACCAAAATACAGTGGCACATTTACCCTTCACTTACATTTCCAGTGTAAACTTTTAACTTCTTTTGGTTTTATTAGTAGGTCCTATATGCTGGGACTAGATCCTAGCCTTGGAAATTGAAAAAGCAAAGCGAACTCAGGTCCTACTTTTCATTAAACCCCCAAATTAGATTTCCGGTTTCATATTAGGCAGTGTTCTGATTTTCTCCATGTCCTTTACCTGGGCTCGCCTCAATCCTCCTCAAATACCTGGACTGAGACGACCTGGGAGTGTAACCTTGATGGAGCTGTGAGAACAAATGAGGCTCAGTGGAGAGATTTTGCAGACGGACTGACTGGGGGTTGAGTCCTATAGCTGTGTGACCTTGACCTTGTGGTGCTGTGCCCTGCCTCTTTATTGTAAAGTTGGGTAAACTGTATCAGCCTCATATTATGAACCTAAATAAGATCATGTATGAATGTGCTTGGTACCTCCTTCATCCCCATGTGAGTTTCCCAGAAGGATGCATTGTCTTTTGGCTGGGGGGGAGGGATATATATATATATATATATATATATATATATATATATATACACACATATACACACACATACACACACATATATATATATATATATATGTTTAAAAGGAAAGGTAGTGTCTTTATTTATATCTGCTGCCTGGTGTCTTTTAGCTTCAGATTTGTCTAATTCACTAATTCACAAAATGCAATGTTCAGGTCTCTTATGCTCCTTTCCCTTCCTTCTCTTCCTCTACCTTCAACAGATTTACTCTGTTATTTATTTGTTCATTCAATTTTACGTATTCACTTCTTAATTCAACTAAGTGTATTTATTTCTGTACTGAATATCTTCCTGAATTGGTCCAATTCATTATATTGCTAAAATAATTCGTAACTCTCTTCAGCTCCCCTTCCATTTCTTCTCCCTCCCTCAACCTGTCCACTAATTTGTTATTTAATTCATTCAATTCTATTTATTCACTCACTAGTTTTTGTTTTGTTTTTTTTTTTTCTAGTACGTTGAACACCTCCTTGGTGTAAGATACTCTGCTTAGCTGTTGGGGATTACAAAAGTAGCATGTTTTTTCTTAAAGGAAGGAAGGGAGAAAGGAAAGGAGAAAAGAAGGAAGGGAAGAAGAGGGGAGACAGGGAGATGGACAGAGAGACAGAGTCAGAGAAAGAAAGATAACATTAACCCAGCAACCTTGTGTCAAGGTTGCAAGCAGTGAACTCTGGTTCACACTTCTCTTCAGTAGGAAGCTGGCAGGAGATGATAACAAGTGTGACTGATGCTAGGTAGGAAAGACACAAGTAACAGAGGTAAGCTCCCCTGGCTAATAGGATCAATCAATCATGTCTTGCTTCTTCTGGAATCGTTCTTATCTCGGTTGAAGGTGCCTTCGTCACCCAGGCTCCCAGACCAAATCTGGGAGTCATCATCGATTCTTCTCTTTCTCTCTCCCACTTCCAACCCACCTCCCAAACCAATCTCCAAGTGCTGTCGACCCCACCTCTGAAATACATCACAGACCTCACCACTTCTGTTTCTACTGCTACCTCCCTAGTCCAGGTCACTTTCATTTCTTGCCTTTAACAGCCTTTTAGTACATCTCCTCGTCTCCGTTGTTTGTCTCTTCTGGGCCAGTGCATCCGTAGCATCCAGAGTGAGTTTTCAAACTTAAATTTGGTCCTATGATCCCCTTGCTGAAAACTTCCCAGTGGCCTCCTGCTGCACTTAGAGCAGCATTCAGGTTCTAGGGCCTCTAGATCTGGCTTCTGTCTATGCTGCCATCTTCTCTCCTGTCACAGCCCCTCTGCAGACATAAGGGACTTCTTTCCGCTCCTTCTCAGATGTACCATCTCACTTAATAGCTCTCCGTCCAACTTGGTACAGGGCCAGAAGAGAGATGTCACCTCAGAGAGGCCTTTCTGGAACATTCTGTGATGTAGCCAACCCTCTATTCCCACTCCCCACCCCAATTACTTCTCATCGTATTACCCTGTTGTATTTTCTTCATAGAACCCAGCCTATCTGAAATGATCTCATGTTCTTCAATTTGTATTTTATCCATCATTGCCCCCCCACCCCAAACTAGCCTGTGAGCTCCGTAAAGGGCGAGCGCCTGGTCTGTCTTGTTCGCCTCTTCATCCTTCACACCTAGAATGGTGCCTGCACCCAAGCCGATGCTCCTTTACCATTTGTTAAATATGTGAGTAAACTCTGTGATGTGTGGTTGGTGTTAGTAACGGGACTCTGTCAGAACCTGGAAGGGCAGAGTAGAGAATGAGCCACAGGGAAAGGGATGGCAGCCCAGAGACGAACATGTTGCATGTGGCAGGCCTGGTGGGACATGGACCTATTCAAGCCCAATACATATCGCTGGTGTCTTCAGTGGGTTTTCACTAGACGCAGGCCTCCAGGAGGGTGTATGGGCTCAAGCTGAATGATTGGCTCACTTGTCTTTCTCACATACTTCACTGGGAGACTTCTTAATACAAGGCTTCCAGAGAGCCTCCTCTGCTTTTTGCATCTATTGTAGGAGAGATGACAGCTCTTCCTGAGTCCCGAAGGGTCCAGCAAAAAATGAAATGATCTATTTGAAATATTTCACCAAACAGGCTCTATAAGTAAATATGATTTAATTTTTTTTCAAAGAAAATGAATGCTTTTGACAAAAATAAGTTTTATCAAAACAAAACAAAACACTCCTCACTCTCTGTTGGGTTGTCAGCCCAAAGAAAACAAGCAGAACATGAAATTTTGGGGGACAAATAAAATGCTTTTCTCCTACTTCCCTGCCACCCTCCTTATTCTTCAGTCCCATTCTTTTCCTCCTTACCCCTGCTTTAGTTGCTGAATCTATTCTCTCTGGAGAGGAAGACTCATAAAATATATGGTGCTATATATAGGCTTAGTAAAATGTTTGTCACAGCTCAGCTTGCCCGACCTAAGGTGCTGGTGGAAATAAGGTAAGTTTTCTCTTTTTAAATATTTTTGGTGTTCTTTAAACCTAACATGGTCCATCATTTTGTGTATTTATTTGCCATGTCATTTAGATGTATAATCACATGCATTGCACTATACCTCTCTAAAGGAGTGAATTTCATCTTTTTTAATGCATTGTAGGAATTTTGATTCATGTGAAACCATAGTTCCAAGAGAAATCAAGTTTTCCCTTTTCCCTTTTCCCTTCCTGCACAAACAGGAAGATGTTCAGTGATTATGGTGCAGGTGTTGCTTCCTTAGTGCCTCCTACCCCTCCCGCCAAAGTTTCTACATGGTACCCACCCACTTTTAGAAATAGCACTTTGTGGAACATGGAAGGAATCTCTGCTCCCTGCATATGAGCAAAACCATCTGGTTTAGTTGGTTTGGGCAGGTCTTAGAAATATATTGACAGATTATTGAAATACGAGATATTTGGGTATCTTGTAGTTTTGCTGGTTATATTGCTCCTGGGGGGAATAACAAATTCAGGTATTGTGAACAGTCTGTTTAAGAAAAAACACACAACTAAATAGCTTCAAAATAATTAAAATCCAAAGTCCACCTTGTGAAGGTGGGTGCCTTTAGTAGTGCTCAAATGTAGATTTTTCCCGCATACTTCCATTCCCTATCTGCCGAAAGAGGGAACACTCTGCTCATACCTGAGTGTCATCTTCCTCCAAGCAATCAGCAACGATTTCTCTCTCAAAGGGTACTTTCCTCCTAATTTTTCATTTTGATCTTATTCTTAGCTCCAGCTTCCATGGGGTTACTGTAGGAGAGGTCAAGAAAACAGTCTAGTTTGTGGCCTTCTTCCATGATTCTCATTCTCTATCCCCTGTTCATCAGCGGATCTTCTGTGAGACCAGCCTTAACTAAAAAAGATGATACTACATGAGTTTGCAGTGAGGCTGTGTTGAATGGGCATTTGTGTGGTGTTACCCAGAGGATTCATTGAAGGCTCTCTGTTCTACAATAGCAAATGATTCAGTGCTCCACTGCTACAGACTGCTGCATCCCAGAAATCTTCATCTGCAAGTTTGCTTCTTTACTCCAGTCATGGGTGTCATTACCTGGGAAATTCAACTACAGGGTGTCAGACAACTTATTAGTTTTCTGTATTTAGATCAAAATTAAGAATCTAAGCAGCCTAACGGGAATCAAAGGATTGTTTTGTGATCAATCTTGGTTACTTAAACTATAAAAGAAGGAAACATGCATCTAATACATGCATCCAATAGGTATCCAATTGCAGATCATAATTCTCCTAGCTACTAAAAAGAAAAAGGACGGTGCTGGATAATTGATAGCTTTGATAATATTTTTTTAAGTTCTCACCAGGTCCCTTTTAAATCTCAACTTACACAATGATTTCCTCCTTCTTATCTGGACCATCCTTTACTTAACAGCAAAGAACTCTTCACATTCATTGTTTTACTGATGCTTTGTGCTTGAATCTTCCAGAGGAGTTGTTCCAAACTGAATCCTCTTATTTCTAAAACCTATCCATCTGTATGTTTCAACTTTCAGCTTGTGTCTGCATCTTGCATCACTTATCAATCCATTTTTATGCTTAGGCTACAGATTAGATTTGCCCTTCCCCTCTATTTGTGAACATTTCCAGCTGAGTTTAAACCACATTTTCCTTCTAGTAGGACAAATTGACCTTTTCGCTTGATTAAAGATAAATGCCATTGACTCTCCACTTTTGGAGGCGGAGGCTGAGAGTTTTCCAGAAGCTCACTGAGATTTCTCTATTTATTGCTTGAAAATAAATATCAAACAATACTCATTTCCCTGCCGTTTTATGGAGACGAGTGTGAATCTTTTTTCTACTCTTAGAGGAATGAGGATTAGTGGGGTGGGAGGTCAAGTGCAATCTAGCAGTAGGGTATGAGAGGTTTCAGTTCTTTTTTTTCACATTTTTGGTCACAGGCCCTCACATCCTAAAGTTTTAGAGTCAAATTTTCAGTCTGACCGTAGTGGACATTTCAAGGAGTCCAGAAGTACCTGCAGAATATCAGCAGCATTTACCACACCTGGGCTGAGGCAAGGCTTGTTTTTCCATCTCTGTGGCTGATACGGCACTAATGTAACAATGTCCTAAAACTGATTGTGTTTGTGTGAGTATTTTTCCCTCTTATCTGTTCCCAATCCTAAAAATTAAGCGATGTGTGAAAATTGTCTAAAGAACAGATGCCACCTATAAGAGCTCTTGAAATAGCCTATGTTTGTAGCAGTTCTGCCTCCGTAGCCAATATTTTCCACATCTTTCTTTACTTTCTTCTTTCTTATTGAAGCATTTGCATGTAGAATAAAGAGGATAAAAACATAAAAAAACAAAGGCAGATTTGTTTCTTCTGAGAACATCTGTTCTTGCTTCAAAGTACCCACAAGATGTGGGTCCATTTTCTCCCAGTGTCCACACAGTGTGCTGCTGTTGTTATCACTCATAGACCTGAATTTAATGAGATTAGGAGCAGTGCTATCTAATCAGTTGAAATGTAGGGAAAAGCCTGTTACAGTGTATACATTTTAGATAATATGAAAGACAGGAATGCCCACAAAGAGAAGCTAAGATTGTGTATTACATCTTTTGTTGTAGAATTATTTTTTTCATTGGTCTCACGGCATCATTACTCAGTTCTGGGTGTATTTGGTCCATTCTAAGTTTCTTCACAGAATTCTCAGGATTTTTGTAACTATGGATTGCACGTGGGGTATAGGTACATTCTGAAAAATATTAAACACAAATTACCTGCTGAATACATTGTGATTGAAAGAAATCTTTCCACTTTGAAAGACTGTTTATTTTTCAAGAAGGAAATTTCCCCAAACTTCAGCTACTGTCATAACTCTTATAACCAACACTTAATAGAAATACTAATTACTGAAAATTAAAGGATCCAATTTAAAATGACTTAGCTTAAAAGATCTCTACCCAAATGATACTCTTTTTTCTTTTCTCCCCTAAACGATATAGAATATCTTCAGTCTTGGAGGTAGAGGAGTGGGGAGAGTGGTTAAGGAAAGATATATAATAAAAGTTTCAAAATTACTTAGATAAAAGTATACTGACCTTATTTGATGGTTTCCAAAGAAGTAAAGACATAGGTAGACATCAGTTATTCAACAAGCACTCGTTAAAGCACCTACTATGTACCTGGCCCTGTTGGAGCTAAGTGTGTAGTCTTCTGAAATATTTCAGATGCATACCATCCTTAGAGATGTATTGCCCAGTTACCTGTTTCATCTTTTTGTTTTTGCAAGTTGTTTCCAGAAGTAAGACTTTACATATATTGACTGACTAATGTAGGAAGATTTAAGCAGTATCCTTCTGCATGCGATCAGCTATCTATGTAGAGAGAGCAAACTTGTTCTAAGTTTTCTGGTTCTATGCAATCTTTTTTGTCTTTTCAACTTAAATCTCAGTTCAACGGCGAGTGGAACATAGTGTTCCACTCCCCCTCATTACTAACTGAAATGTTTCAATGCCTCAGTGTTTGTCTTGCCAACTTCTGTCCCTAAATACCATAATTCCTTGTTGCACCTGATTCTTCCTAGGGTTCACTTGAACACCATCTTGAGCATCTTGATCATGGATCTTTTGAGGCAACTTGGTTTATTCCTTTATTTAGTGGCACGTTTTACTGAATATTCTTTTGACCTAAACACGTTCAATTTTGGAATTTTGCATTATTTCATATTTTAAGTCTTTGGATCTTTTTGGAAGATGATGAACAATGAATCAGCCCTGGGGCCCATCATATTCCCTTCAGGAGCATTATTTGTAATGGGGTTTAAGCCTTGACATTATTATTATGGTAACGGTTACTGTCGTGATTTCTGTGGTCACTGAATTCTGATAAGACCGTGGGTTAATGGAAATGTCAAGTTAAAAGCATAGCTCTTTTCTCATCGAATTGGTGGATACTCTCCAAAAGCCAGACTGGTGTATTATGCCTGAGTGACCAAATGATTCTAAAGGAATGTATGATGAATTTCCTATATCTTCAAGAAATTCATCTGAAGTCTAAGACTTTAGGAAACAAAATGACAGCTGACTACTGTTTCCTGTAAATGTTGGCTTATTGCCATTGGCGTCGATATGTTGGCTATATGTTGGCTTATTGCCATTGGCGTCGATATGTTGGCTGTATGTTGGCTTATTGCCATTGGCATTTTAAGTATCTTGCACCTTTAGATAAAGGAGGGCACTTATTTGTTATTGTCCATTATGATTCAGTTGAGATTGTGCCCTGGGGACTGCGTGGAGGACCCTGTTGGATCAGTGAAACTCAGATGGGCTCTGGAGGGATACGATTCCTTGAATGCTGCTGGGTCATGTGCACCAGTGTGGCTTTGACAACGCTGATGCCATGAACACTACTTTTAGAATTGATTCTAACTTTGGCACTTACCACTGCCCTTAGGCAAAGGACCAGAGACCCTGTATGCGGGGCAGAAGCTCAATGACAACGAATGGCACACCGTTCGGGTGGTGCGGAGAGGAAAAAGCCTTAAGTTAACGGTGGACGATGATGTGGCCGAGGGTGAGTACAGCTGGAGTGAATTTGGCTCTCTTTGCTCTCAGACTCCTCTTGGTCATTCAGTGAGCAAAGTGTTGTGTTTGGAAACCTTGTATTTTGCTAAACAGAAGTCACGTGTCTTGTTCTCTGGTAAGACTAAGGCTCAGGTAAGACTAAGAAGATCTTCCTCTGTATTTTCATAATCCCTTTTCATTGATCTGTATGACAGAACTTATCCCCTATGGCGGTTACATACTGATGGGGCTCTCTCCTTAGGCATAGAGTATGTGTCTGGAGAACAGACGTAGAGTTCTACAGATCCTTCTATTATTCAGTTACTCAAAAACTGCTTATCAATCATCCTTCAAAGTGCCAGTTCCTTCCCTTTAGAATGAGTCACTCTCCAGTAGAGGGAGATGGATAAACCAGAAATTCAGAACATTATAGGTACAAGTAAGTACCGAAGTGAGTGCATGATACTTAGAAGGTGCTGAATAATTATTCATGTATTTAATAATTTATTTAATCATTATTAATCGAGTACCTACTCTGTACTAAGCACTGCTTTAGAAGGCACTGGGAATGTGGTGGTGGACAATTAGGCAAGTCCTTGGTCTGGTGGAATCTACATTATAGGAGGGCAAGGAATAAGTGAATGAATCCATACAGATGTAAAGGAACATTCAGACCCTCACACAAGCAATAAGTATTTCTTGACAGCCTGTTATATTTCAGGAATGTGCTAGGGATTGTAGAAGATAAAAGGGAAGAACAAAATTACCTATTTCCTTCAACAATGAACCAATTTTGTAGATGAGATAGGACTCGGGAATTTGAAAATAAGACAAGGAATATATAATGAGATTCTAATTTGGGTGGGTAAGGTTATAATTGTCAATCGGAAGGTAGTTTTCTCAATTATCAGTTTGGGCTGGAGAAATCTGGAGTGGTTTAGGGAGGTAGATCTTTAGGCAGAATTTGATGGATAATTTAATAAGATCTAGGGCAGAAGAGAGAAGGCATCTGTCACTGCATCTTACATGCTGCATTCTAAAATTTTTACTCTCCAGTATTTGAGAGCCGTGCATATCTGTTATGCAGACTTCTTGTCCATGTGGGAAGGGAAAACATGGGGCAGGATGGGGTATCACGCAGAACGCTGTTGGTGTCAGGACACCTGGATCCTGATGCTGATTCTCTGCAGGATGTTGGGAAAGTCACTTACCATTTCTGGACCTGTCAAATGAAGTCAGTGGCCTAAGCCATGTCTACAGTTTCTTCTATGAATAAGACAGGTTAGAGTGAGGAGCCTTCGGGTTTAACAGTCATTGTCACTAAAATGCTTTACACCTTGAAATTCTATTGTTGCTAAGACTATTTTCAGAATAAAGTTTCTGCAATTTTGGGTTCTGTAATTTAATTTTATAATCATGAGCCTGAGCTTCTGTTCTCCTGGAGTCAGGAATTATAGTGAGCCATGTATGTGTTTGTGCAGGTGAGAGTGTGTTTGTGTGTATGGGTGTGCGTGAGTCAAGAAGGAGAGTCTGGAAGGAGCGAGAACAGCTCACATATATCCGGTGCCCAGCTGGCATTAGGTGCTGGGTTAGCCTTGTACACATATCAGCTCCTGTAATCTTCTGGAGTGCACCATTGCCTTGCAGCTTAAGTGTTCTTATTGTCATTTTACGTAAGGGCGACACGAACTTGGAGTTGTGTGCGTAAGCTCTAAATTCATGTCTGTGTGATTTGACCAAGTCAAGCTGCTTGTCAGACTTCCCAGTTCATCCTAAGAAAATGATGTGTCTTACACTATAGGTAAAATACAGTGGAATGGATTGGGGTGAGGTGAGGAATACATTTCGGTAGGTACACAACAGTACCCAACCCCTTCCCTCCTAAAGAGAAGACAAACAGAACTACAGTGATTAGCCAGCACCCTCCAGTTGTACATAGACATAACTTAGTAGTGGGAGATAACAATTGCTGTTCTCTATGCCCGAAGGGTAACTTAGCTTTATATAATGAAAATAAGCAGAATGATTGTAAGCTTTAGAACCCACAGCCAACCTGAATTAATTCTTCAAGAAATCCGCATGAGAGAATGCAGAGAGCAGCCTGCAAAGGCAGCAGTGATAACACGTCACGTCCCCTGGTTCCTGCTCTGGGTTTAGCCCAGTAAAGCCAACAGTGCTATTTGCAGCGTGTTTTCAATCAACAGCCACTAGATGGCGACCTCACCCTGCTCTTTCCAGACAGCAAGTTCCTTTTCTTTCCATAGGGCAATTATATACCATTAAATCTATAGTCATAAAGAACTGCAGGACTGAGGGTACAGTAATGTGTAATGCCTCCCTCAGTCATTATTCTTTTTTAGAAGCTTTACAGTAAAGGTAATTATAAGTGTGCTTTCTCTTACCACTAATAATTAAAAGGCAGGATTAAACCATGGATGCCCAAGTCATCCAGTAATTTGATATTTGAAATGAATGAAGCTGTTTCGTACTCTGCCTTACCCCCTACTTTGCTACTGATGGAAAAAAAGCAGCCATAAGGATAAAGAAACTTGGGAGAAGAAAAGAGCTATTTTGCTTATGAGCCACAACCTTGGATTGCTTCTTACAGTGATAAGGGGTTTGGGAATTTTAATCTTAGCTCACAGAAGTCATAAAATCAGGCAATGAAACTAAAAACCACATAGTCCTCAGGTTATTAAGTAGTGTCTTATTGGCTTATTTAGTAATGCCTTTCATGCTGTTTAAAGTCGCCCAGGAGGTCAGATTTTCAGCTAGTTTGTAGAAATGATGCAAAGAATAGGTCAGATGTATAAGAAATGTAAAGCAAGGAAAGAAATGGTCCTCGGCCTGGCAGTTTTCATTTATTTTAATATAACGTGTTCCTGGAAAAATATTAAGTTCAGTTGACAGCTAAGGATTGATTAATTGAGCTGGATTTCTATGATTAAAAGTAAATTAAAAGAATACCTCCCTTGGGTTAGCTCCTCAGCATTAGGGCCTGACACTGCAGGGACCACCCGCGCCACCTAGAACTTCTTGCTGGTACAGAAATTCAGCTCTCTTCTGACTCCTCTGGTCCATGTTGACTTTTTCCTTTCCTTCCCTCGTCCTATATAGCATGTACAGCGTCAAGCTGTAAAAATCATTTTCCAAGAAAAAACTTGTTTCTCACGTTAATTAAAAAAAAAAAAAAGGAATGAGATCAATTTGGAAAATGTTAGGTTAAACAAAATGAAGTGGAATTCTTACTTGAAAGACCTATTAGGAGCCTTTAATATGCTAATATACGTTGCTCATCATCAATAATTACATATGCAGCGTTTGCCCAATTTATTTGGCACCAGAACTTCTTTTAAATTACTAAAGTATGTTACAGTACGTACTTTTGAAAAATGTTGATATCGAGGAGAGAAGGGTGTGAGAGTGGTAGAGCTGGAGGACTGTGGGCAAAACGTGCATCCTTTACTAAGGCTTTTAAGTCTTCAAGTCTTCTTAACTTCTCTCCCCATGTCTGTGAGCCAAGGGAGGTCAAGTTGCCTCCTCTAAGCCTCTCCTGGTGTCTTTGCTGAGGTCTCAGTGTTGGCCTGCTCTTAGTGGTGACTCCAAAGCAGATGTCTCAAGTACAGCCTCCTTCCGCAGATGTGAGGGATGCTTGCTGTGCCTGGGCTCCTTTTCCAAACCCTGCTGGGCATAGAGAAGAGGCAAGACGTGGTCCCTACTTAAAAAGAGCTTGTGTTCTGGTAAAAGGGAGAAAGCAATAAATGAAGTCACCAGGAAATTCTTAACACACTTCAGAGAAAGGAAAAGAAGTGAAAGCTGCATAATTAGTAATAGTTAACAGGCACTGTTCTAAGTACTTTATATGTACTGATACATTTAACCCTGATAATTTCCTCTTGATTTCACAGGGAAACTGAGGCACAGAAAAGTTATGAACCCAGGCAGTGAAGCCTCAGAGCCTACATGCTCATCCACTATATGCTAATGCCTTGTGGGGGAAGTTACAGCTTGAACTTGGCCAAAATTTTGAGTGGGTTTATGTTCTCAACAACCTTCAATACTCTGAGTCAGGCTGGTCTGTAAACTGCTTGCTGGCCATCAGTGAACTATGGAAGTGAATGTGTGAATAGGAGTCAAGGCAGCATGGCTGCTCTGGGGAAGGGGCTGGATACATTACCCATGAGTTAGATGGAATGACACTGTAATACTTGGCCACTGAAAAGGAGTGTGAACTCATCTCAGTTTCTGCATAGAAATTTCACCAGTTAAATTCCACCTACAGCTTTTCTTGGGCAATAATGCAAGGAATGCGTCAAGCTTTTTCTCCAGAAACAGTATAGTGTACAAGATAAGATATGGGCTTTGGACTGAAACATGCCTGTGTTCAATTTGGGGGTCTACCATTTATTACCTGTATGAACTTTGATAGAAGTTTAACCTCTCTAAGCAAAGCGTCCTCACCTCTAAAGCAAGACAGTGGTGCCTCTCTACAGTTTTATTGTGATAGTGACATTTGATGGTGGTTATAAAGTGCCTAGCATGATGCCTGGCATACAGACCATTCAGTAGTCTTGGTTTTTGCTTTACGTTTCTCCCAAGTTACTCGTCTCTCCTCCAGAGTTTGAAAGCAGCTGCTGTGAAGTATGCATACATTCTCCCCTTAAGTGGAAGTTTTAATTTAAGACAGCATTCCAGAGAGATGAGTGAGGTGAATCAGTCACATGTATACACATATCCACTCTTTTTTAGATTTCCTTCCCATTTAGGTCACCACCAAGCATTGAGTAGAGATTCCTGTGCTATAGAGTAGGTTCTCATTAGTTATCTATTTTATACATAGTAGTGTATAAATGTCGGTCCCAATAAGAAACTAACACAACACTGTAAAGCAACTATACTCCAATAAAAATTAATAAAAAAAAAAACAGAATTATAAAGGGACATCTACAAATAAATAAATTGATTGATTGATTCATTCATTCATTCTTTGGGAAGCAACAACAAAAAGCAGATTGCCTGAGAAACCTAAGACTATTATAGAGAATACTACAACTAAATTGATGGTGTTATTATAACTTTAACATTACACACTATACCATAATAAAGATTATTTTATTGAAATGACTAAAAGAAGAAGAGATGAGTGAAAAGGTTCCCAGTTATTGATTTTGCTTAGGTGATACACAGATTTAAAAAGGCACAGGTTTCAAACTTCAGCAATCTCTTCAGTGCATTTTCCAGGTGCAGCAGCATACATCTTTTCTGGCATCTCTGTCTGCAGCCAAGTGAGTTCCTTTAGCACATAGTGAAGCTAGTTCATTTTCTAATTTGGCTCCTTTCTAATTTGGTCACCTTCTTCACTCCCCTGCCTGCCCCCCTAACCCCACCAACTTCAAGTTGAAGCTCTCTGAGTTATCCTGAATTTTAAATCAGTCTGCATCCCTGGGCTAAATTCTCAAATTTCATTGTTAGCTTCCCTTCTCTTACTTGTCCAAGCGTTTCTTCAAGCTCTTCTTGAAAAGCTCAGTCAACACTCTACATGATTTTCTTGCTTTATGAAATTTATGTTCTAATGAGCAGAATTTCCTAACCCCTCAATTCTAGGGGCCGGTTTATCTATAAACTTATCTATTTTTCTCTAAAAGATCCCAATTAACTTTAAAGTTGTCTCTTCGAATTTTTTTTTGAACTCCAGTCTTCACCAGGGATCACCCCTTTATCACTTTTTAGTTGTCATCACTGATCATTTTTATTTTTAACGCTAAAATAAGAATGAGTAGGACTGCCGGCATCATCATAGTTAAGTTCCTGTGTCCTTATCGAGACTGGCTGTGGTTTCCCCTCCCCATCAGACTCCAGCCCCAGCTTTCAGCCTCCAGCCCTGGTATGAACAGTTGTAGCCAAATTGACGTAGGGTGTTTGTTTCAGTCACTTCATTGTTTTTAGATCATGTGAATTTAGGTTATGCTAGTTTGCATTTTCATGACCAGTCCACTTTTTAATACTAAGTAATTTTATACAATGATTCTTTCTTCTAGTTATTCAATTGTTAGCAGATTTATGTTGTATTTTGATTTTTGTTGTTACAGTTTTATATGTAAGTTAACCAACATCATTATTTTATTTTTGCTTATATTAAGAGAACGATTTGTCATTAGCTGTCAGAACACCACATAGAAGCTCATAAAATGTAAATTTGACTTTTGTGCTTCTGAGCGATTCTTTGAATTAGGTCTGTGTATGCTCCCAAAGGGATGAAGTTAATATCGAGCATCCAAGGGTGTGATCTGGTTGAAGCTCCCAGATACTGCAGTTTAAGGACCCAAGAAAATATGATCCCCTCCCCTCCTTTAATTTTTGCCACCCGAGTTCTATACCAATAGAGAAAAACAAATGCAAGTCTGGTGGAAATGAGATATTTTTATTAGTGATAACACTGATGTTTAAACGTGTGGTTTACATGTACTGAATTTCAGAATTAGAATTGCCCACTCAAGCACTAACTAATTCAGGACTGGGGTAGGATTGAAGCAAGGCCTGTTCCTCTAACGCCCATGCTGCGGATGAGTGAGGAGGCAAACTGGTGTTTCTTGAGGGCAGCTTGCTCCCTTAAAGGACGTGCCAGAGGCTGAGCTATGCACATATGGTTTCTCTTTGCAGACTGTCCTTAATATTGCTGATTTTGTCACTTCCTTTCCTCTGGAAATGGACAAAAGAGGCAGTAAGAGATTCTAGGAGTGTCTTGCTAATGGAATTTCTTCAAAGTGGAGGGTAGCAACAGGAGAGGGAAGGAAGAGGGAATTCCCCTTCCCTACCTTCTACCTCTGGGGCATTAGGACGTGGTTTGTTAAATTTTAATATGATTTATCCAAATAAATGTGAGAGAGCCACCTTCTGCTCTGGCCATACTAACGCTATTTTCCTTGACTTTGTTACTAACGTTTCCAGTCTCTTTGTATTTATTTCAAGCCCACCTCATTACCCTTGCCCCAGCCTCTCACTACTTCTGGGTAAACCAGGTAGTGAGTGGTCTAATATTTTATTTGTATGAGCTGGAGGTATTTTACTTGCACATGTCAGACACCCGTCTCAAATGCTTTAAGCATAAAGGAGAATCTATTGCCATGTAGTTTTTAAAAGTCCAGATTTGGCCAGCTAGATCCAGGTCTTCAAATGACATCATCCTGCCGAGCTGTTCCTCTCCGTTCTGTGGTTGTCTGCTGGGTCTGCTGTCTCACCAGGGAGGCCCTAGCCCTCCAGTTATCACGTGGCCTCCAGCGGCCCTGGGTTTTCTTCTTACCCCTTCAGAAAGCCTTGTTTGCAAAGAACGTCTCTTTCCTAAGTGTTCCAGCGCAAACCCTGGGGGAATATTACTGGACCAACTAGGGTTGCTGCTAATCCAGTGTTCTAAGGGGGGCTCCCTAGACCAGTCATGTAAGCATCACCTTGAAACTTGTTAGAAATGCAGATTCTCAGGCTATACTGCAGACTTTTGAATAATAAACTCTAAGGGTGGGGCTTAGTGAACTGTGTGATTCAGATGCATGCTAAGGTTCGAAGACCACTTTCTTAGTCCGTAGACCATACTCAACGGCTAGAGAGATAAAAATACACTGAGTGGTTCTGCCTGGGTAGATTGATTACTTCAGGGGCCGGGATGGGGTCGTCTTCATCCAGCCCAGTTGGTTTAAGGGTGAAGTGAGGACGGTATCTTCCCAAAGGAAGATTAGTTGTTATTATCAGAAAAAGCAACAGTTGCTGGTCAGGTAAAATTAATATGTTCTACAATAGAAACTTTTCCACAAGTACTGGGTGGTGAATTATTACACCAAGAAATATTAGTAATGAATGCCTAAGGCTCGCTTATTTTATCTTTATAAGGGTTAGAGCAATAAAAGTTTTCCTTCTTATTGTATGTACTGGTACCCAATTATTTTCCTGAATGGAGAAAACAAATAGTTTCATCCTTTAACTTGAGTTGCCCGTGAGCTTATATTTTCCTTTATAAGATGGGACATTCTGAGCAGCTGCAGGAGCGCATGGGATGCAGGGCGTTTAACTTGGGCTGGGACAGTCATCAGCTCCCCGACTGAAGCCAAGTCAGATATCTACTATATTGAGTGTTTTGCTTTCTGGAACTGAATACTTTGTGTGGAAACAAATTAGACCTAAAAGATGTAGTAAGGGTGCTATGACAAAACGTGGTAACTTCTCCTGTTTGTATCTCATCTGTGATTTTTCACAGGTACAATGGTGGGAGACCATACCCGCTTGGAATTCCACAACATTGAAACTGGTATCATGACCGAGAAACGTTACATCTCTGTCGTCCCCTCCAGTTTCATTGGCCACCTGCAGAGCCTCATGTTTAATGGGCTGCTCTACATTGACTTGTGCAAAAATGGAGACATCGATTACTGCGAACTGAAGGCTCGTTTTGGACTGAGGAACATCATCGCTGACCCTGTCACTTTTAAGACCAAGAGCAGCTACCTGAGCCTGGCCACCCTCCAGGCCTACACCTCCATGCACCTCTTCTTCCAGTTCAAGACCACCTCCGCTGACGGCTTCATTCTCTTCAATAGCGGTGATGGCAATGACTTCATTGCTGTTGAGCTCGTCAAGGGGTAAGTGGAAGAGATCGCCTAGTTTATACTAAATGTCTTAGCTCAAACCCCGAATAAAATATGCACAGAAAAAACTATCTATTCTACTCTCTACCCTCTATTCCTGATTCATGCTCTCATCCCCATTGATTAAAAATGTCTTTGTAATCATTAGGACTGGAAGGGAGAGAGATTCATGAGTTTGTTTAAAGATCTTCTTCTATAACTCAATACTGTCAGGCTTTTTAATCTGAAACGTAGTCCTTTAAACCTATGGGAAAAAAAGCTTATTTTTGCAAAAGAGGGATAGGGTATGTGTTGCATCTATCTCTGGGGCAGTATAGTCTGCAACCACCAAATTTATAGGAAGAAATGAAATACAGATATTTTCAGTACTACCATTAGCCCATACATATATGCAAATTTTAAAAAGCTGTTCTTGCTTCAAGATATTTTACTACTGTGTGTTGGGAAGTAGTCAAAACAAAAGCAAAAAATAGAACAAAACCCAAAAAACAGATCCATGATTGACTGTGAATTTAGATGTCGCCCCCTAATGTTTTGGAGTGTACCAGCTGTACTGCTTTGTGTCTCTGGATTTTTACTAGGTAGTGTTAAAGAAATGGATTCAATGAGTATAGAACTCAAGTGAAGTCTGGTAGAATAGGAACTGATTATTTTTATATTCTTAAATCAAGCTTTTAGTTATTCTTGCATGATGCCAGTCTAGCTTGGGGGATTTGAAGCCCCCAATGCCAGTTATGTACACATTGCCTTTAAACCACTGCAGGGAATCTCAAGTCATTGGGTGCTTGTGGTTCCTCCTAGGTACATACACTACGTGTTTGACCTTGGAAACGGCCCCAATGTGATCAAAGGCAACAGTGACCGCCCCCTGAATGACAACCAGTGGCACAACGTCGTCATCACCCGGGACAACAGTAACACCCACAGCCTGAAAGTGGACACTAAGGTGGTCACTCAGGTTATCAATGGTGCCAAAAATCTGGATTTGAAAGGTAAACCTTGTAAAGAAGTTTCTCCTTTTTAGAGCTTACAGTGGAAAGGCTGTTTCCAGAGGTAAACTACAGTTTAGGAGCGCCATGCATTTTTGATACATCATACATAACCTATTTTAACAACATTGAATTATAACATGACGCAATTTGTTAGTTTTTACTTCTACCACTCCTTAGGGATGGTTTGTTTTCTCTGTAAACCTTGGGCATGTGGGAGCTGAGTGATGAGGGGATAAATGTCAAAATGTGGAGGGATCATAATACAGAGGAAGGCATGTAGGTTTTGGAATCTCAGCTGAGTCATTTACCGCCTGGGTGACTTTGGTAAAATTTCTTAGCCTTGTTCACCTTCTATATACTTTTTTTTTTTTTTTTTTTTTTGCAAAATGAGGATAATAATTGTTACTACCTTTCTGGGCTATTAGGAGTTTGGATGGAATAGTGTCTATAATATCCTCAGCATACTATTGGTAACAGCACATAAAAAGCACTCAGTAAGTGGTTGCTTTGTTGAAAATGTTGTTAATCTTTACTTCATCATAAAATGGGAACAATACCTACCTCATAGAATGGATATAGTGATTAAAATTTGTGAGATGATGTGTATAAAATGAATGACACATAAGAAATGTTAGTTTCTTCTTTTTACAATGTAGAAACTCTGGTAATAATTTTGTTTATGCTGTTCCCCACCAGCTGTATTACCATTATCTAGTAAACAGTCTAATGTGACCTGGCTTTTGTTGACGTGGTTTCCATACCATTTACCCATTTGCTTTTACTACCTATTTTCTTTTCCAGGTGACCTCTACATGGCAGGTCTGGCCCAAGGCATGTACAGCAACCTCCCAAAGCTCGTGGCCTCCCGGGATGGCTTTCAGGGCTGTCTGGCATCAGTGGACTTGAATGGACGCCTGCCAGACCTCATCAACGATGCCCTCCATCGGAGTGGACAGATTGAGCGTGGCTGTGAAGGTACAACCTTTTTCTTTTTAAGCTACATTCTGTCGCAAGCCTCTTTGCTGCCTCTGCCAGTGCCTCCTTCCTTGGTTTACCAGTCCCCTCTCATCCCATTCACTATCTGACATTGCATCACCACTGATGTCCTCCTGTCACTGGCTGAGTATGTCAAGACATGTGGCACAGGCTCCAGGAATGTACAATATGTTGGCAGATGTCTTTCATACTTGCCATAGAGGACCTTTCCTGGCGTTGACATCAGGCTTCTCCTGACTTGTGCCTTTGCTTCCAGCATGGCTAAAAGGGTATCAGGGACTTTTATTTATATCTTAATACACAGGGAGGTACAAATCAGAGACTTTTATGTGAGTGTCACCATTAATAAAATATTTCTTATGTTGCTAATAGTGACTGCATCATTTAATGAAAACTGAGCAGAAGGTAGGAAAATGATGTCAGAATGCCGTGATGGAGGAAGGGAAGTGACAGTTACTGAGCACTTACTAGATGTCAGGCACCATTTGGCGGTTTCTTGGTGTGGTGTAGTGGAACAGCATGGGCTTTGATGTTAGAAAGACCTGGATTTAGGTCCAGGTAGTAGTTCCTGTTGGCTGTGTGACTTTTGACAAGTTACTTAACCTCTCTGAATGATATCTTCCTCATCTGTAAAAATGGGGCAATAAAACTTACCTTGGAAGGTAATATATATAAGTCAGATATATATATATATATAGAATGCCTGGTACATATATAGTAGGTACTCAATAAGTGGTAGGATTATTATTTACAAACATTATCTAATGTGAGACATTAATAGCATTGCATGCCCACGCATGCAGCACAACAAACCATGCTCACCCTCTTTCTGTAGATAATCCACTGTCTCTTGAGGTACTAACTGAATTTTATAGGTCATTTGAGTCCAATAGCTCTTTACAATAAAAGCTATCTAGTTTTAACCAGCAGGGGAGAGCAGACACATTTTCAGCCTTCCCCAGACTCCTTGGGTAGGCTGAAAAGGTGACTCGTGTCTAACTTGAAAGGCAAAGAGGATGATCTGATCAGTCACCAGGACCTATGTATTCTTTTGTCTGATGGAGCCTCATGGTTTTTTGTGCAATATACTGTTTCTTGTATCCCTCATTAATTTACCACATCCAACCTGTTCATTCATCTTCTAACTGTTCAACTTCATTTATTACTCCTGTTCTTAACCAGCTTCAGTCCTTCACTTGCCATCATAAAGCACATTTTAATAAAAGCTTCTAATCAGCTTCCCAGGCTTATTTGTAGTATGGAAGTCATTTTCCTTTGCCTAAGGGTCAGTTTCTTGTTACCAGTTTGCACTAGTAATAAGGCCGCTTGTCCCTATAACCCTCTCCAGTTTTCTTTTAGCCAGAAATAGTTCTTAAATTCTGTTAGCCAAATATGTTGTGTGTGTACAGGAGGGACAGGAAGTTGGGAATCACCAAGCATTTAAAGCAGCCGCTTTGCTTTCTTCTCCTGAAAATGCACAATTTCATTCAACTCAGAAGTTTTTGTCTTATTGGCCTGCTCTTAGTTCTTTTGGGTGTTAAGGGAAGTCCTGAAATTGATGCGCCATTTGAGAATTAATTTGAGTATACTAGTTTAGGAGATTGTGGAATGACAGAAATTCCAGTTTTCCTGGAATAATTAATCACATCTAGTAAAATCATAATATAAAAGCACATATTCAAAAGTATAAGGCTCTCTTCAAATGTTAAATATTTTTATCATGCCATCAGTTTTGTAGATTTAAAAGTCAACAGGAATCATCCATTTAACTCCATTGCAACGTCGCCTGATAGAAATATAATGTAAGTCATATACGTAATTTTAAATTTCCTGGTAGCTGCATTTAAGAAAAAAGATACAAAGTAACAGGTAAAGTTAAGTTTAATTTTACATTTTATTTAACTTAACCTAATATATCCAAAATATTATCATTTCAGCATATAATCATTATAAAATTTTTAGTTAGACATTTTATTTTCTTCATATGAGCCTTCAAAATCAAGTGTGTATTTTGCAGTTGTAGCACACCCCAGTTCAGACCACATCTTTGAGGTACTTAGTAGCCACATGCATCTATGGCTACTGTATCGGAGGCACAGTTCTATAGAGTATAAAAATTGGGGTTGGGCTTCCCTGGTGGCGCAGTGGTTGAGAGTCAGCCTCCCGATGCAGAGGATACAGGTTCGTGACCCGGTCCGGGAAGATCCCACATGCCGCGGAGCGGCTGGGCCCGTGAGACATGGCCACTGAGCCTGCGCGTCTGGAGCCTGTGCTCTCTGCAACGGGAGAGGCCACAACAGTGAGAGGCCTGCGTACCACAAAAAAAAAAAAATTGGGGTGTAAGGCAGTAAAGCTGTAGCATTTGATTAAAAGGAAGTCTACACCAACCTTTATAAAAGTGGATTAAAATGTACAGTGTAAAGGTGGAATGGACTCCACTTACGAGAGCTTTAGGGGAAGTTGTGGGAGCATTAGGGAAAAGAAATTACCCATCTGATTGGAGAAAATGTTCCTATCCCTACCTACAGCTCTATGTGCAGTTTGGCATGACTCATCACATGCATTAGGGTGGGTTCTGACCTTCCTCTGAGTATGGGTGATTGTTCAAAGCTGAATATTGTGGCTTGCTGGCTCTACCATCTGCATCTATGGCAAGTCCTATGGGCCTAATAACACTGCACTCTATTGCCATGGAGATAATTATGATGGTTACCCATGGAGCATTATGACCACCCCACTGGGTGGCATGAAGTGGAGGATGAGTTCTGAGGGAAGAAAGCCCTTGTTTATTGTACACAGATGACTTGGATAATTAGCCTAAGTGGCCAGGAAAAATGGCCAAAAAGTGGGTTAAGGCATAAATTACTGTCATTGGAAGTTTGCACTATTGTGAATAAGCCCTTGTAAGAGATACCAGGAGCTTTTTAGGGCACTATGGAAGATGATGGGGAGGGAAATGAAGGGCACGAAACCTTGGAGAGACTGCAAAAAAGTATCATTCTCATTGTGAATCTCTGTACATAGTACCGGACCCTCAGGAAGGCCTTTGACAGTTAGGCAAGTCATAGGAAACAGAACACAATTCTTGATTTATCATTTCTATGCCTAGAATAGGAAACAAGTAGGGAATAAGGATTCATTACTAAGAACTAAAACCTGAATCTTGTCACGATGGTGAATGTGTTTTATTTTTAACATATTTGGGGTACACAGGCTAGGATATATCATATGTTCTTATATGTGTCAAAGTCATTGATAATGACACAAGATCCCTAAGTAGCAATTGGATTACTTTCTGTATTATATCTAATCCCAAAGAGTCTGGAATTATTTTAAAGACACATTAATCCACTACTCTTTGGCTCTTGATTGTTTCTAGTAAGAAAGAAAAAAAATATTGAATTAGGTTTTTATTTTATGTTTCTAATCTATGCAGAGTATATAATTTAGAAATTAAGTGCAGTTTCTGGACAGCCTAGCCAACATCTAGCTGTGACTTGCAACCTCTCAATTTGGACTAGGAATTTTTTATAATGTCTGATTCAGCACTTGGCTGGTAAATATCTCTTTCTATCTTGAGGCCAGCTTTGCTGCAGAGACCAAGGCATGTATTGGCTAGAAATCCGATTCCACAACTGCAGACGGTAAACATCTGAGAGAAGCACACGTGCTTCATTTTGAGACTGGTGTAAATAAATAAAAAGGACATTGGTTTGGTGCCATTTTGCCCACAGCCGTTTGGGTTTGGCTACATTTTTATAAATTAAGCCAACTGAGATCGTTGGTGTTCCCACATCACCTTCATACAATTGCCCAATTCCTTGGTAGCATTTTCAGGAGGTTACAAGGAGTGCTCCCAAGCGACTCTTCCACGCGTAACTCCTAAATGTTCAGAATTATTTTTGTGGGCTCCGTCTGGCTGTGCATACGTGTCTTTCAGTCTGGCCATGTACTACCCTTATTTCTTGATGTTTATCCTGACTGATGGAAAATCATTTTTCTGGACCATATGCCTTGGGGTTGCCTGTATGGTTGTGGGAAGGCTCTTGTAACCTGCCTGTGCTCTGTCCAGTCCAACGTTTCCCTGCCCCTGCTCTGCTGATGTGGCTCTGATGAGGCCTGCTCCACCCTGGTCTGTGCATCCCCTGTCTGTGCTGTCTCTGGAGAACCTGTAGAGCATTTCAATTGTCTGTTCGAGTGATGTTGATTATGCCGATTGTGTTTTCATTTCTGTAACGTTACCCTGGTTTGCTGTACCTCTTACTAACCTCTGGTTATTGTTTTCGCCTTTTCTGTTCTTTTGCTAACAAAGTTGCGTTGACCAAAGCTGACCTGAAAGGTAGAGAAGGTTCTTGTTCCCATTACCACTTTGGACTGAAAGATGTCCTGAGTAACCCTTGGTATCTTATCTTTAGAGGACTTCAAGCTGTCACACCTCTTGGACAGCAGCGGTTATGGGGAGGGGGCTGAACCCTGTGTTCTTTATGAACAGTGGCAGAAAACCCAAATCACTGCATGAAAAATAACAACCAAGGCGAGGTGTCTTGGGGATGGGAATATGATTCCATTTTGGGGGGACCAGAGAGGTTTGACAGCATCCTATATTGTGACTACCCACAGGCATATTAATCCACCTCTGGAAATGCCTCTCCAAGTAGTTGCCGTGGAGGGTTGGCTCCTTTTAATTTATTCACTAGAGACACAAGACAGCACTTGGAAAATGAAAAAAAAAAAAAAGCCCATTTGAGTTCTTAATTTATTATTTTCTGGGTCAGGGAGGTCACTTCTCAGAGCAGGGCTTTTGAGTGCTTAGACGTTATGAAAGATAATGCTATTTTCTCTTAACTCATTTTAAAGAAATCTTTTAGGCATTTGGGAGATATTAATCTCATTAAAACATTCTAGAGTTTTATGTCTCCTATTGGGGATTTTGATTGAGCACTTTAATTTCCTGTTTTGTGATTCTAAAGAAAAAAGTACTCTTGGGGAAGAAGAGGATCTATCGATCTATTGATTTTACCCTGAAAACCCTTTAAAATGCCTGCATGTTAGATATCAGTGAATATCTACTGCAGATACTGCTTCTTCTACCATTCAAAGAGGCACCTTGCAAAGTCTGTAATGGTTCACTTTTCCTGTCGTGTCAGGCTACTTTGACTCAGAGTAGCAAGACGAGAACCTGCATTTTAGGTATCTTTCAGCTGATAGTTAAGGGGAGAATTGAGCCTTGGATGGCCTCTGCGAATTTGCAATCAGCACAAATTGTAAGAAGTGGTTAAGACAAAGGTACTTTGTCTTACTTTTTCACCTAAAAGATTATTTACTTTGCAGTGACTTGTTATATGTCATGAAGGTAAGCAGTACAAGTTTCTCTCTCGGGTGGATATTAACTAGATGAGGTCTCTCTAGCCATTTTACTATAACTCTTCTTCATCCCCTCTTAGCAGATTCACAAATCTGCTAATATCTCATAAAATTAATGAAAGGAACATGCACTGGATTAGTACTTTGAAGTTCTACGTAGTGGTACAATAGTTTTCAATTTCAAATATGTAGGGTCCTTTCAGTAATATGGAAGGCTGTTGTTTTTAGACATTCTATTCAATTTTCCAAATAGTTCTACTCCATGTCACTCTGTAAATGGAGGGGAGAGAAAAGGGGACAGGATTTGATATATAATGAGACAATTCAAGGTTGTCGAAGCTCTCTGTGACCAGATTTATTAGATAAAACTAGACAACTGCATCTCTCCCTAGACTTTACCGTTCTTCATGGTAGTAACTGTGGATTTTGAATCCCCAGAAACTTCCATGGGGACTCCGTATGTAGCAAAATGATCTTAAAATTTCCATTCAAAGGAGAAATGGTTTGTAGGAATCATACAAAGAACTAGTTGATTTCTATGCCTACTATAAATTGTTGACCAAAGTGTAGGTATAGATTTGGGGACATAATAGAGTGTCTTAATTTGCTCATTTATAGAAGCAGTCTAGTCATCAGTATGGTTTTTATGTGATTACTCCATTGACCCAAACTCCCTTCCATTCTTGTAATGACTTAACAGTCTCTTTGTGGCAGGAGCCGTTATTCTTTGTAATTATTCTGAGTCATCTTACTCCTTCCCAGTATTATGGCAAAAGACCTTTAGGATGTGAATGCCTTTCCCTTTTATTTTCCTGACATTGGGGTATGGACCATTACTCATGCTGGCTTTTTCATCTACAACCTGTGGGCACAGATAGGACTAATTAACATTAAGTGTGAAGGACAATAAAAACATGACAAAGAAATGAGGCAGTCTGAAAAGTAAAGGCACATGATATTCATAAGGAGATATAACAGTGGGTCTAGGAAGTGACAGGATGGGTCGGGACAAGTCAACAGCTTTAATCCTCTTGGCATCGTGTTGCTGGAGTGGTGTTTTTAAAAATATTTATTTGTTTGTTTGTTCATTCATTCATTCATTCTTCTCCAGTGATTGTGCTGTTCAGTTTAACAGGAACTCAGCTACTCCTGTGTATCAGATACTTAGCTAGGTACTGGGATTACAGGTGAGGTACAGTCTGACATCAAATAAATCCATAGGAGATCAGCCAGTAGCTACAGTGCAGAGTGAAAACTGCTATGCTAGAGTGGACGTGGAGCACGCAGTGTGTCTGCGGAGGAGGGCTGCTGCACTGTGTAGGGTCATGATGATCATGGTGGCTAGTCAGGGGATATTTTCTAGGCAGAGTTTGAACTGCGTCTGAAGGGCAACATGTTTTAGATGGATGAGAGGTGGAAGCTCACTTAAGAGCTTGGCCAGTTTGGGCACCTACAGGAAGCTCCATTGGGCTGAAATAACACTCACATGGGGATGTGATGTACACAAAGCTGGAGCAGTAGGATGGAGATGGGTGATGGCAGACCTTTTGTGTAAGAAGTTGGACTTTACCCCAAGGGCGCTATAAGGAGGACAGAGACTTGGATCAGAGTTTCATCTTTTCAAGATCACTCTGACACCAGAGTGGAGAATGGATGAGGAGGACAGGAAGTGGAAGCAGAGAGTGGTTAGGAGGGAAGTAGCATATTCCAAGACAGAGGGAAGAGGTGTGAACCTGACAGTTGTTACTCTTGTGGGCTAAGAAGATAAACATGTTTCTCTCTCAGATGAAGCCTCTGAGGAGTGAGGAAGAAAAGGAGCTTTCTCTCCTATGTATTTCCCTCCCACCCCTGCAGTGTTGCTTTGTTTCATAGCAGTTGCTTTTACACATCATGACCAAAGGTGTCAGGGAGGAACTTGATTGACGGCCCTGGTTTAGGTCACACTTTGCATCCCTCCAGGTTAAGAGAGGAAGTAGGACCTCCCCTGAGGTCCATGGGAGGTGTTGCATTGCTGAGAGGTACAGCCCTTTGAACGTCAGGGTCCCTTGAATAGAATAACAATATCCATGGACTTTTCAGAAGTAATTTTCTAATTCCTTTTTATTTGCAAGAGGGGTATTCCTAGAGAGGAAAAGACTCCCTAAAAGCATGTTCATTTAAGAAAGGACCTGCTCAACTATAAAAGAAATATTAAGTTTGATCTTTGGGGAGTGAGGCAGATGAGTCATAATCATGAAAAATAAAAAAAAAATAGCTCTTTATTGGTTTAGGGGATTAATCAGAATATCCTCTCCCTGCTTTCCATTATAATGCCCCTTAGCAGCTTCTGTCTTTGGAGTTGATGGGCTTCTTTTCTAGAAATGTAAGTTGTCCCTCTGCCCAGATGATGGGCATGTGGGTAGGAGAGGGCCATGTATTAATCAGATTTGGTTCCAAGTGCTGCGTATCTTAAGTCAATAAATGTTTTGAGTTTGGATACCTTGAAAACCCACAGATTCTTTCAAGTCATTTTAGGTTAAGAATTGGCATCAGCCAAATTCTTCTAACAGGTAATTCTCCAACTTTCCTTACTGTGAGGACTATAGTTCCTCACTTCATTTTATCCAAAGCTAAGAGATGTATTACTTTCTCTATTGTATTTTGTGTAGTAAAGTATAGTGTTTGACCTCATAGAAGTCAGTTCCTCAAAGATGGTTTGCATTATGGGAAATAATAAGAGAGACAGGAATTAAATGGAACTTTCCACAGTGGTTTCTGCCTCTTGTCTCTCAACGTTGCATGACAGAGGTTTTTCACAAAAGAACTGTTAACTATGACTTAACTACCCCAATGTGTTTGTTTCTGCAGTCCTGACCAATTACACACCCAACTAAAATGGGTAGAAATTGATTTTCCTTTCCAGCGGAATTGAGAATACCCTTTATTTGAGGGTTTCCTTAGTTCACACACATGCCAAGGGTGTTGTGTCTCCATGATGATGACAACCTTGCATGACAGATATTGTTATCGCCAGTTCATGGATGACTTTATAGATCTTATATATATTATCTGATTCAATCCTTATACCGTGTGAGGTAGAAACAACTTCTCCTTTATATAGATGGGGAAACTGTGGCTCAGAGAATTTAGGTAATTAGCCCAAGATCACGTTGCTAGTAAGTAATAAAGCTGTATTTTAAAACTTATGGCCTTTCCCCTACTGTACTATATGGTGTGAGTCTGGATTTGCATATTTCCGAAGCAGAAACAGTACAGAGATAACCAGAGAGTGTCCAAGTGTCCTCCAGCTGACTTTATGATAGCTGGTTTTCATAGCAATACTGTTTCACTAAGTTCTAGATGATTTGTGCACTATGTTCATTAAAACAAAGTATTTTAAATTAGCTGTCTTTTTGTCCAGCCTGGCCTTAGAAATCCCTTATCTCTCTCTCTCTCTTTTAAAAAATTCCCTCTACTGCTCCAACAAGCTGCTACATCAGTGCTGAGAAAAGAAGGAAAAGCAGAAAATGAGGTCCCAGTTTACATTTTCTGAGGCAGCATTGACTTTTGAGGACCTGTTCATGATTTTAAAAAGAAGGGATGATCTAATCATTTGACCTATATTACGCAGGCACCCTCTGAAGATAGGGTGGATTGAGCAAGACGGCTTTATGATGACACCATTCTCTCACCTTTACACACACTCCAACAAGGGCAGGTATTACTGTTACCTCTCTTGTCTGGAAGTGTCACCTGGGTAAATTGCTTTACTCACCAAGTATAATTATTCTTCGCTGTTCATTGGCCGTTGAGGGAAGTGCTGTGCTGGAGCTGGCACCAGCACAGGAATTTTCAGGAATTTTGTAAGCTGCTTGGCATCACGTAACACATATTCGCTTGAAATTGGCTGTGGTGGGAGTATTTTACGCCATGAAAATCAGCTTACATAAATGTTACAGATCAGGTTTTATTATTATTTTTTTTTCCCTCGGAGTTCTAGTTGTTAACAGGAACACAGGAAATCAGAGGCCACTGCAGATAAAGAACTCATGAAGGCATCTTGGTTTCAACCAATTCCCATGCCCATCTTGACTTATTTTAACTCATTGTATGGTGAGAGGGCTGAAGTGATTGAGGAGAACCGGGGTGTTATTGAAACTGTCCCCATGTCCCACAACTGTTGGATTTTATTGTTGGTCTTTTTCGCTCAGCGCCCTAACCAAGCAACTGTTTTGAACCCTTGCTTGAGGAGAGGAAGCCATTAACACCTGAGCATGCTCGATGAGCCCTGTCTCAGTGCCTTTCTGAGCATGAGCAAGGCATAGGTCCTGCCCTCAAGATGAAAAAGTAAGATCTTGGGAACACAGCTGCTCTTAGGTCTTTCTGCCAATGAAATTTTATAATAACATTCAGGACCCTGTTCTCTGACTTTGCTTAATCTTCTGTAAAGTGGGAACTAGAGCATTCACTTCTCAGCTGGCTCTTTATGAAGAGGGATGCTTGACACATTTAAGGATCATTGCTTTCTTATTTTAAAATTAAATAGAAGTGAGTTGGGTTTCTGCCAATGAAAAGGGATGAATCTTATGTTGCCTGTAAATGACTCCCTTTGGAAAACCCCAGAGGACCCAACACTGTAAATGTAGAAGCGCTTTGAGAGCTACAGAAGTATCTTTGTTGTAGGGACCAATACATACTTGCAGCTAAGTAAGGATAACCTCATCCCTAATGTCAAGAATACCTTTCATGAAGCCTCAACACTTTAATTCTTATATTTTAGCAATAGAGACTGTAGGTTGCTCAGGAAGTTGGTAAGGATCTTTCACACATACACACATGTGCACAGATACATATATGTATGTATATTCATCTTCCTTTTTTTGTTCTTTCTTTTTTTCTTTCCCGCTCAATTACTGCTCAGTCATCCTTCCTCTATGAAACAATGTAAATTTTAAAATGTAAAAGCGGAAGGGTTTATGAACTTACAAACGTGGGAAATAAAATTGAACGTGGAAGATATCTCTTTAAGCAGCCCATGGCAGCTCGCATACAGCTTCTTCCCATGGCAGCTGGGCCTTATATGGGGCCAGCAAACCCTTTGCCTGGCACAGAGTTCTACCGTGGTGACGCTTCACAATCAGGTTCCAGTCACAGATTCTAAGCCCTTTGACAAGCACCTCATGCTGTGTGATTAAAGATGATGAATATTGTTAAACCAGCCCCACCTGGTCCCACCAGTGGGCTACCAGCCTTGCCCTTTAGGATAAATGGATATTGGGAATCGGCCCAGATGTATCATTCCAGGCTCCCCCACTCACCAAGCCTATCTTTCCATTATGGCCAAGACCAGCTGGTGCTGGTTGTTTATCCATTTTAAACTGGGATGTTTGAGGCGCAGGTTTGGTTAAGTCCTACTTAGGCATTAACAGATATACACTCTGATACAAGTGTCCTGTGCTTCCAACAGCACTTACCTGCAAGTAATAAAAGGCAGTCTGTCAACTTTTGATTTTTCGAGACCTTGAAGAGGAGTTGACTGAGTCAGTCTGCATGTACAGCAAAGGTGGATTTGAGCAGTAACAGGCATGAAATGACTGTCTGGGACAATGCTTAAAAATAAAAACAACCCCAGATGCAAGCAGAATAATGAGAAATTTGTGGCAGCCATCAGAGTTATCATATGAAAAAAATAAAGAAAAAAGACAGTGCAGTGCTTTCCAGTAAACTAAAAACAGAGCTGGGAGTTAAAACCCAAATACCTACAAACATCATTGACAACTTACTTAGTCCTTTCATGCATACTTCTGTTGCCTTGTCACTTTCCCTACTACACAAAGAAAGTCACCATCCGTTCTCAAAAGAATATGTGACTATTTTAGTGAGGATTCATTACATATTTAATACACCAGCCCTATACAGGGAGTCCCTGAAGCTTTAGGGTAGTTTGTAGTTACTATTAATAATTTTAAAACTTTCTAAATATGTAATTCCAAAGGTTTATGTTATCTTAGAGTATCTGGAATTTTAGGTTGATTTGGAAGAATGTTTTAGATAAAATTATTAAGTCTTCAGAAATATCTGTTATGTTTGCAAACATACACATTTGATATAGATTTTTGTTCATATACTTAGACAAAACTAGATCTTCCTGTTTATTTTTAATTGAATTTTGAACTGAAATAGCATTTGAAAATTTTCTTTGTTAAAACAGCCACATCCTTACATTAAATGTAGGTTAGAGTACTCTTGCTAATCTAATGGCAAGACACACACACACACACACACACACACACACACACACACACACACACACACACACACACACACACACACACACCCTCTGGTTTATCCACATCCATAGAGGTTAGGTGGATCAGAGGTTAGGTGGATCAGTTGTAGAGTTAGCACGCGTGGGTTGGGTTTGAGACCTCACCCTGCTACTTGTTACCCGTGGGACCTTGCAAAAAAATCACCTGACGGTTCTGTGACTTATTTTACTTTTCTGAAATCCTTGCCTTCCAACTTGATCGTCAGTCAAAAAATTCTTTTGTTTTTGAAGTTCTGGATGTCTTCCATGAGAAAATCGTTCCTGTTTCTCTGATTCTTTAATACTTATAATTGCTTCATCATGTGTTTATGAAGACTAAATAACTAGTATCTGAAACACGCTTAGTACATTGTCTGGCACATGATAAGTGCTAGGTAAGTCCCTTGTTTTGTTATTGTTATATCCTTGGTCTGATTCGTATAAGATCAAATTATATCAATGGATGTGCAGTCAGAAACATTGTTTGACGTTTTTCTTTTTCCTTTTTTCCAGAGCATTTTGGTATGTTTCTTTACCTTTTCTTTTTTCTTCCTTTCTTTTCTTCTCCCTTCCTTCCTTCTTTCTCTCTCTCCCTCCCTCCTTCCCTTCCCTTCTCTTCTCTTCCCTTCCCTTCCCTTTTCTCTCTCTCTCTCTCTCTCTGTCTCAATTTTGAAGACAGTATGAGAATATGAGAAATAGATACAGATATAAGATATAGTGTATTCAGGAAGGGATGTCCTTAAATAGTTTGAAATAAGAAAAGGAGCTTATATTGCCATTTAGAAAGTGTTTTAGAGTCTAGTCCAAACTTGTACTCATTCAACAGTTATTGCATGCTGTCCCTGGGCATTGGGGACCCAAGAGCCTTTGTCCCAACATCTGCTGAGATTAAATGAGTCTAATAGTTAAATCAGAAGAGGAAATGTGGTCAATTAAATACCACCACTACCCCCAAAATGTTTGGTTCCAAGTAGAAAATTGCTTATTTAAGTTGATACTTGTAAATTCTATGGATAAATTAGTTAGGAAAACCACATGGCTTTAAGTCACAAAAGAATGACTTTATTTCTTTATCTTTTTTATTCTCTTGTTTTTTTTTAATTTCATCTATTAAGTAGAAGTACGTTTTTATTTATTTTTTTAAATTTCTTCCAACATCTTTTGAATTTTCTTTTTTTAAAATAATTTTATCGGAGTATAGTTGATTTACAATGTTGTGTTAGTTTCACGTGTACAGCAAAGTGAATCAGTTATACATATACATATATCCACTCTTTCTTAGATTCTTTTCCCATATAGGCCAGTACAAAGTCCTGAGTAGAGTTCCCTGTGCTATACAGTAGGTCCTTATTAGTTATCTATTTTATATATGGTAGTGTCTTGTTCTTTCTTTCATTCAATAATATTTTCTGAGCCCCTACTTTACACCAAATACTTTATCAGAAACTAGAGCTATAAAAGGTGAGCAAAACAGACAAGGCTTCTGCCCTCAAGGAACTCATATTCCAGAAGGATGAGATAGACAATAAAGAATTTAATAAATAACTTAGTTACAGTTCATGTAATCGTTGTGAGTTAAATAAAGTGGGAAATAGGCTGGAGAGTAAATGAAATGCTGATGGGGACTTCCTTAAATAGGATAGTCTGAAGAAAGATCATTTTGAGCTGAAACTTAAAGAAAAAATGAACCAGTCATTTGAAAATCTGCAGGAAGGACATTTCAGGCTATGGGTTGGCCAAGAGCAAAGGACCTTGAAGGTAGGGATGGTCTTGAAGTGTCAGAGCAGGGGTCCTGGAACGGAGCAGCTTCAGAACCACGCAGAGGGCTTGTCACAGCTCAGATTCCTGAGCCCCGCCTCCAGCCAGTAGGTCTGGGTGGAGCCTGAAAACATGCATTTCTCACAAGCTCCCAGGGGATGCAGGTGCTGTTGACTCTGACTCAGGCCCACGCTGTGAGCACCATTGTGTTAGAGAGGAATTGGAAGGAGGAAGGGATGGCTGGAGCATGGTGTGCTGGAGGTGAGTGGTAGGAAATGAGTCTGGAGGAGGAGGCAGGGGCCCTGGGATCTCACCCTAGAAAGGAAGTAGGATTTCTGGCTCAGATGGATGAGAAGTCATTGCAGGTTCTCCTGGTTTTCACTGAAACCCTGAAACTGCCCTTGTTCTTAGACGATTACCGTGTCGTCAAGTCTTTGAGGGTTATCCGATTCTGAATGGCATTCGCCCCTTAATGCGTGGGAAACAAATCCCGTGGACTTTGGAAATGGCCTATAATTCCCTCTGTATGGGATTCCGACAAACGGGACTGATTGCTTGCTTTGCAAAGAACCATTCTCCCATGCCCAGGTTTCAGAAGTATGAGATAATGGCAAATCCGGGGGCTGCAATTCAGATCAGCTCCACATTTACTGAAACACTTTCTCTGCATCTGGCACAGCGTAGGACGTAACCAAAGCATAGTACGTGCTTGGTACAGCAGGGACATAACCAAAGCATAGTACATGCTTTCTAACTGTAGGCAGCATTCACTCTTTTTGGGACAAATAGTAAAAAAATGTGAAAGAATTAGAGGATTATGTAAGCAGAGTACACTGCCATGTGTAATAAAGTGTTAAATATTATCATATATAAACGTTAGTGATGCGGATAATACGTGCCGTGGCCACTAGGAAGTGGGAGAATTGTTGTCTGAAGTTACTGGGGAATGTTTGATATCCAGGAGGCATTTTAGCTGGTCCTTAGGAAATGGTTAAAATGTGGCTAAAGAGGAAGAGAAAGACATGGGAAAACTTTTGTCTTCAGATTCAGTGAACATGCAAAGAATTAGTGTTTTCCCAAGGTTTTTGCTGTTCTGCGGCCTTTCAAGGGAAAGCTTTCCATGTGTTTCTGATTCTTGAGCGCAATTGAATTACTAGCCCATTGTCTGGTGAGAGCTGTTTGGTCAGGGAGCCCCATGGACTTCTCAGAAGCTTTTGTCCTTTGAAAGAAGCTGTGGTGATTTGCCATTGTTAATGAGCCTTGTACTACACAATGCTCAAGTTTAAGACCCACTGAGAACATGACCATGAACCTCCTTTCATCTCCACATGGGGGAACCACATGGCGTATAGCAGCTGCAGAAACCCAGCAGCTATGCTGCTCCCCCAGTGTTAGTGATTGTCTTTAAGTTTCTAATGTCATATCCTAACAGCTTTGTATTAGGAGTGATGGTCTGTACTGCTTCTACCCTTCATGAATAAATACAAAATGTCTTGCCACCCAGAAGACAACCCCTTTGTAGTCATGCATCTCTTCTGAATATGCATCCTTAGGACCCGAAAGGCTTATAGTTCAATATTCTGTGCCTGTGTGAGGCTTAGCCTGGAAATTGTGGAATACGCACTTACTGCAATGGATATATTTTTACTGTGTCAAGTGCTTTTTTGCATCAGATCCTGACTACTACATTTGATGAGTCAAAGGGCCCACCTCCTTTGCTGAGGCTGTCTGGGAAATTCATGGAGTTATCCTGAATATTAAGGTATTTCCTGTTAGCTTAGATAATTCCAAAGGTGTAGGTTTATCTTTAATGCCAAGATAAAGGCAGAGGATAGAAGTGGAAAAGAGAATGGTGAAAGAGAGGTCCCAGGATGACCTAGGAAATATGGCAGTCTGTAAGGCAGAGATCACCAAACTTTTTCAGTTGCTCACTCATATCTGCAGAAGGTTTTGAGAATGTCCCCAAGGTAGGTGTACTTAAAGAAAAGGAACATAATTTCTAATATTTTCTTCCTGTACCTCAAATACACCCTCTGGCATGCGCACACTCTGTTTGAATGCATTCTTCTGTGAGCCTACAGCAGCAGTGTGGTGCAGCGCACTGGTTCTCAAACATTAGTCTGCATCATAAAATCCTAGAAGCTTGTGCAAACACAGATGTCTACCTCCCCCCAGAGTTGTTTCTAATTCAGTAGGTATAGGGTGGCCCAATAATTTGCATTCCTAACAACTTCCCAGGTGATCTGGTCTGAAACTATGCTTTAAGAACCCCTGAGGTAGTTAGTCTTAGAGTTAGTTTACCTAAGTTGGACATCAGGGTCCTTTAATTATCCAATGTGTGACCTTGGGTAAGTTAGTTTAGTTCTGTGAGCTTAGTTTTTAAAATCTGTGGTACAGAGGTAATCATAATTCCTTACATTTTAGGGTCACTGGCAAGCTTCATGAGATACGCTAGACAAAGTGCTTATCACCCAGTGCTTATCGCCTACAAAACAACAATACATGCTGGCCGCTTTACCCTCCTCCTCCTCCTCCTCGTTATCGTCACACATCTTTCTAGTGTCACGAAGTAGACTGTAAGAACTTTTGTGCCTTAATTCACAAGAATCATGGGAATGCATTTTTCTGCTTCAGCATTGTTCCTTTAGAAAGACCATGCTCCGAGTGAGATATCTTCCTACTTGAATGGTAGAGATGAAGCTCTTTTGCAAAGTCTGCCAGAAAGAGAGCAGTGTGTTCAGCCCTCTCCCTTCTGTGTGTAACTGTGGATAGTTTGTGGCTAAGTGTGTATTTCTGTTGTCTTATGTAGTGAATTCTTCTTGCATGATATAGAGTTGACATTTTTGGCGGTTGTGTCTTTGAATGTTTTGGGGCATGAGAATAGTAAATTCAAGTGATTGCTTTGAATTTGATTAATTTTAACACGTTTTTCTCTCTCTCCTTTTTTCTTCTTTCCTGCTCTTCTTATGAATTACTAGGACCAAGTACCACCTGCCAGGAGGATTCATGCGCCAACCAGGGGGTCTGTATGCAGCAGTGGGAAGGCTTCACCTGCGACTGTTCCATGACCTCCTATTCTGGAAACCAGTGCAATGATCGTGAGTACAACCTTTTCATGCTTGGGATATTTTCAAAGAGTTCAGAGGTTTGGAGAAACCATAAGGGACATTACGTAAAAGGATGGCTCTTCTGAAAGATTCATAAGCAATTTCTCATCCAGAAACTGGGAAAATAAAGGACTAACGGTCTAATGGCAAAGCGACATTTCTTGTTCAACAATACTAGATGTTTTTCCATTTACTTACTCCCTGTTTTCTTTAGATTAGATGACCTTTGACAAACAAAACAATTATGACGATATTTTTGTTCTAAGGAGTTCAGTTTTCCATTAATTAAATCATCTGGATAACAATTTTGAGACTCTCCCACTGACATTGCCTAGAACTTGGAGGACATTTAAGGAGTGTAGCTATTTTTTCAAAAAGTCTGAGTTTAGAGAATTTCTTAGGCCTTCCAAATGATGAAGACATTAAGAGAGTTTATTATTTTTTCCAACTAGAAATGTTTAATGCATTCTCAAGGGTCTTTCAAATGTAGGCAGAGATTCCCTCTGGCTAAATTTATTGATATCTGTTTAGTTTATATATACATAGTCATTCTGTTTATATATATATATTTCTATTTTGTGAGTATGTTTATATGTATGTATCTGTGTGTTTGCTTCGTATTGGAAGAGAGCCAGTTGTTATTTTTGTCCACTAGTGATGCTTCGGGTACATCAGCTGTTTTAATTCTAGGAGGAGACTGATTTCATGAAGGTGATTCTAGCACTGACGGTGGAGAGAGTTCAGTTCTGTGGGAATCTATAGCCTGTGTCTCCACGTCCTCCTAACATGGCCACCTTTAGAAATGAGCAAACACTTGAAATCTCTGAATACCGATTGCAAAGTGATTTGTTGAAAAGCCCTGACTTAGTGGGTCCTGCTGAGCTTCTCATTTTCTAAATGCAGCCTTCATGGTAGGAGTTTATTTTATAACCTGAACTCATAGTTGTCATCAGTTGGTTTTATAAAAAAGATGCGTAATGTTATCTGAGCAAATATTAAGTTACATTACAGTTTGTACAAGTGGGAGCAGTCGCCAATTACAATGCTATCTCTGTTATGTCTATTTGGTTTTCCTTGATTCCTTATTTCTCAACTTTTTTCATGTGTGTAGTTGTCTCCTGTCCTGTTTTCCATTTTTTTCATAGGCCTTTTTTCTTTACGTACCCTGTCAGTCTCTTAAGATACACTAAGGAGAAACAAGTGCGGAATCTGGAAATGTAGAGAGAAAATTCTTTGAACCTCATTGATCTAGGTGTAAGCATTTGCCTCTGGATTTATGATGCAAAGGACACACTGTGTGCGGAAGGCTTTGGCATTAGATGGCCCTTTCCAATTATTTGGTAGTATTTTTATTGAAAGTCCTGTTTCCATATTTATGATTTGGAAATACTGTTCCACTCTGAAACAGGCAGTGATTGGATTCATCCAGAGTCCCTGAGGAATTGTTCTATATGCTCTTTCTTTTCCCTCCAATTTGTCTGCATGGGAGGCTTATTTCCTAAGTGGTAGCATAATGCTTCTTTATCCTCACAAGTTTATTCCATATCACACATACGTACCACTCCCAGTAAACCACGGTCAGGAATAGGCTGCACAAAGGAAAGACAGAAAGGTAAGTTACGCTAACTGCGGTGAATAGGCACAGTCTTCAGAAGGTATGTATGCATTTTTTGCTCACTGAAAAGTTCCTTTCTGCCACCCAGGCTAGGCATTGTTTTCTGCTAAAAATCAACCAGGATTCTTTCCAGTTTTCTGTGATTGTTTCTGATTTTGTCAAGAAAAGATTGTGCCTCAGTCTGGGATGAGGATTATGGCATTATCTGACCTGAACAATTTGTCAGTGTGTGATGAAGTACCAGAACCAGGATTGGGAAAGGTCAGCGTTCTTTTGTGGCAATAGCTTCTCATCCTTCAGAAATGTTTCTAAGACATCCAGGTTTAGGGTAATGTATTTTGAACTTTATTCTATAAGCAATGCAGTTGAGTTTTTGGTTGTAAAAGACTTCTGAGCCCAAATCATTAAAATAATCTACTTGCCTATTCTCCTCTTGGAGAGTGGACCAGGACTTGTGTGACTGGATGGCTACATGGATATGTGAGCAAGTACATTTTAATAGCAGAATGTGGGGAATATATGGAATTCAGATATATGTGATGTAACTATGAAGTTCAGATGTAAACCTTTAATGAAACCCAACCAAATATATCAAAATGGTAGGTTGCTTAATATTGTTACAACGAATGTCTCTGTATTAAAGTATTTGGGGTAACTTCACTTTGGGAACTAGCATCAGGGCCAGTTTGTTCCACCTAAGAAAATCAGCCTCAATTCTTTACGTCATAGGTTATTATTTTCTGTATCAACCTGGATCCTTAGAGTTGTAATTTGCTACTCCACAAACAACTTCAAGATGATGTTACCTATCTAATACTCTGTGTGCCTACCTTTGTTAGCAAATCATGGTAGCTTTGCTTGCATCAGGAGTTGAGTATTAACCCTCAGTGTCACCAGCAGATTTGAAAAAGGTTCGTGCTTATGGGCAAAAGCCATGGGGAAAATTGCAAAGAAAGAAGAAAGGGTAAAATAAGTGAATAGAAGATGAAGAAGGATGAAAGAGAAGGAATATAGAGAAAAGCAGAGATTGTATCTTCTATGAGAGAGCACAGAGATGGTTAATAGTTGCTTTGGTAACATGCGTGTCACAGGTGGCCTGCCTTTGACCTAAATAACAGAAACGGGCCATGCATTGTAAGTGGAGTGACATCAAGGAAATCTGGCCTTTACCCAATTCTTGGGAATAGCATGTTTTGTAGAATGTTGCCTACGTCTAAAATAAATTATATTCCTTAGAATACTGTCATAAGACCATGTGAATTGGTTAGAAATTCAATCTAATGGCTAAAGTTGTTTTTGCGGGGGAAAATGTTTGAATACTTTCATTTTCCTTGAGCAGTTTCTCAGGACAGCAGATTGAGCCTCAATTAATAGAAATGAAAACATCTCTATTTATTATTGCATATCCAAGAATTGAAACTTGTTCAAAAGGGAAACGGCTAGACTATGGTATTTTTCAAAATAAAGTGCTCAGTTCATCATATGTAGAAAAGTTAATTATATCTGAACGTGACTTGCAAGTTTCTAAAGAAATGTCCGCATTTTAGAGTCTTGCCCACTTCTTCTAGAATTGGTTCTGTCACTTATAACCTTTGCTTTGTTCTTGCCTGTTTGCTAGGTTTGGCATTTGTTTGACAATTTCGAGGTGCTGTCACATAGATGCGGCCTCCATGAGTAGAGTTTACATTTAAAAACTGTGTCTTGTTGAGTATGAATAGACCAAGCCTGCATGGTTTTAACTTTATTCCATCATTCTTTGTGAAAGCATGGTGGGTTGATGGAGCCAGTGCGGTAAATTTCTTGTTCATTCTTACAAAGATAGCTGTAAAACTGATATAAGTGGTTGTGAAAATATGACATGTATTCTCTGTCACTGGTTACCTTGTATGAGAGCGATTTCCTTGTATTGGATAGAAAACAAAAATCATCTGATTGGAAACTCAGGTCTAATTGATTTATTAATTGTCTTACCTAGTTTTAAGACATGACTTTCCACCTTTTCATGTAATGGTAAAATCATAGGGAGTTTCATTAGGTGATGTTTCAGGCTGGTTTGAAACTACAATGGGCAAAGTCATCCCAGAAGCAATTTTGAGTTCATGTAGGGTCCAGTAAGATCCATGAAAGGACACACAAGTAACGTTCTCCAAAGAATATCCTCAGTTCTGAAAACTTCAAAGCAGAGGGAGGCTGATTTCCCCGAGGGTGAGCACCACCTGCGTACCACTTAGTGACATGTTGTAGGGGTTACATTTTAAGAGCAACAAAAGGAAGGAAAGCTTTTAAGGGTCCTTGTAAGGAGATTCCTTTTGGATGTTAGGTTCTTATTGGTATTTTAAATCAGGGCAGAGAATCTGAGCAATTTCAGTATGTTGTAGACCTTACACCATCAGGTGAGCCCAGGATCCGTTTCCTGTATTGAATGGCAATGCCAACCCCACTGGCAACCTATTGTTGAGTTTCTCTCTTCTTCACAACTCCACACAAGGTCTCAGCAAAACCAGCCCACTCGCACATTCCCACACATATGCGAAAAAGTTATCATTTGGGAGGACTTTTTGAAAATAGCGATTTTAAACACTTCACAGCTATTACCTTTAGGCGTGTTCATGACAACTGTTTTGAGTAGTATAATTTTGGAATCTAGTTATTGCTTCTGTGCCCTGGAGAAGTGAATGTGGGACAGTCTGTGGCATGTGAGTCCACACATCAAGTTCTTGGATTTATAGATTGGATGTTTATAATGGCTTTGTGGGGTGAAAAGATGGGAATAAATGTGGGTTCTCAGTCCACCTTCAGCAGCCAGGTGCCCACACTACATTGCTCGATGTACACTGTGGGCTACTTGTTGGAGAAATTGCTTGGTTCATACTGGCATGTGATAATAGATGTTCTTTGCTTGCAGCAAATCAATAGCAAGCCACTGTGGAGTGTGCAGACAGTGGCGTGTGAAGTGCCTTTTCAGACAGTTTTATGCTGGAATGGCTGTTAAGCTGCACTGTTGGCTATTCACTGGCCTTTTGCTTTTTATTTATTGTGTGGGTTTATTTATTTTTTTAATGTAGGTTGGTATATTGATTAAATCTGTTAAAAACACATTTCCCATTCAGGCTTCAGAAAAAAATAAGCAATATGCACATTACTTAGTGCACAGACAAGGGGACAGACGTGTGTATGCTAATTCTGTCTCTTGGGTCCATATAGGTACCATGGCATTATGTTATGAGCCTATGTTGTTATATTTATAGATAATTTCCCTGGATATCAGACTACAACATATTCATGTGTTTGGTAATGTGTTTACTTCCTACCTCTGTTTTCATGCTTTACCTGTCCAGCAACTAGGCCATATTTGAGAAGTTCACTATTAAGACATCTATTTTCTGCTTAGAACATACTTTATCATTTACTCATTCATTCACTCACCAAACATTTCTTATTTGCAGATATGATCATGAATAGGATACATTCCTGTTCTTAAAGATATTACAGTCTAATGGGGGAAGACACATATGAACGTGCTTTAATAGAAATATGAACAGTATACAGTGAGAGGTCATAAAGTGGAGTGAGATCAACTCTCCCTGGGGTTGAGGCTCCATTAAGAAGAGCTACTGCTTTTAGAAAAGTTTTCATTGACAAATGAGTCTTGAAAAGTTTGTAAATACTTCCTAAGCAAATATGGTATGAACCAGGGCTGGAAAGGAAACGTGGCGTTCCAGCAAGCAGAGAGAAATATACTATAGCCACTGTTAACGTTTTGGCTATTTCCTCCCAGTTGTTTTTTTTTCCCCCCCAGGCTTTTGCAAATCGCATGGGCATACTCTTGCCCAGGTGTTGTACCTGTGAATAAACCCGTGTGCCAACATTTGTCTCTGTCAGAGATCAGGGGAGCTTTCAAAGACCCCTCCCTTGGTTGGGAATGGGGTGGGACTGTGTAGGGAGGGGACAGACGTGTGTGTATGCTGATTCTGTCTCTTGGGTCCCTATAGGTACCCTGGCATTATGTTATGAGCCTATGTTGTTATATTTATAGTGATAATTTCCCAGGATACGAGACTACAGTATATTCGTGTTTTTGGTAATGTGTTTACTTCCTACCTCAGTTTTCAGGCTTTACCTGTCCAGCAACCCTCCTTGAGCCAGGGGAGGTTCTGGAAGCCGCCTGAGTCAGGGATGGGGCCTCGATGGCCCTTCTTCAGTGGGCTCCAAGGGACCTGGAGGAAAGCATTCCTTCCTTTTGGCGGTCAAGCCCTTTAGAGCTTAGTTCTGAAGAGTGGGTGTCTGCATGGGGTGAGCTCTCTCACCCCACAGCTCTCTCCTGTCTCTCTGAGACAGGAGCTGGCTCCTTCCCCTCTCTCCCCGTGAGACGGCACAGAGCCTGCAGCAGTCAACGTGTGTTGAGTGAATGAGTGAGTGACTAATTCTCCTTGGGGTCTCCAGCTGGCTGTCCCTCCTGCCACAGATCTTAGGGCTCCCATTCTAAGGAGCAGGTCACTTTTTCCCTCAGGGAATCTGTTCTTCAGTTCCTGCCTATTCTGGCACCGAGTCAGAATACGGTATTTCGCTATGGTGTGGATTCAGCTCCACCCCTACCTATTTAGAAAATGCTCTTGTGATTACCAGATTTCTTCCCGGTCTTTATTCTAAGCATTTGTATGGTTAAAATTACACTCAGGTGAAAATTTGTGCTCTCATTGCATGATATGCATTTTCAAAGTGTAAAAAACATTAGATTTTCTAATTTTCTTCAGTAGAATGCACATGATGGTGCCCAGTTCACTGGGGAAGAATCCCCTGTGTTGAATCTCTTGCTGGATCCTAGATGTAGGCCTAGTAGGGCCCAAATCTTATTTCATTGAACCATTGGTAGACGTTTATCTTGGAAGTCTAATTACAATAAACCATATTTTTAAAAGGTTGATTTGTAATATATATAACTTATCACATTATAAAAGACTTCATAGTATAGTCATTAGGTTAACTAGCTTTAGAATCAAACTGCTTTAAATGCCAATTCTAACTCTAATACTATGAAATTGAATTAGCCTCCTTTGTTTCAGCACAAGGAGTGTGATCAGTACTTCATAAATAGGAGTAGTAACAGTTTTTATTATAACTAATACTATTTGTTATTTGTCAAATCAAATAGTATTTGATATTTGTCAAATCCTAATGTTCTGCTATGACCTTTATAAAGATGTTGTCCCTTTAATCATCCCAAAGTCCCTAAGAAATACCATACTACTATTGTCCTGATTTTAACAGTGGGAAAACTGAGGTCACACAGTTAGGAAGTAGCTGAGTCAGAACTTGAATCCAGGTTTGTTTGACATGAAGGCTCACATTATTATTAGATTTGCTACTACTTAGTCGTTATTAGAAATAATCACAGTGAACATCTGCACTAATTACTAGACTAGAGGGCTTGAAATTTCAGGTGGGCAAATCTTTTCAGACAACCAAATTATTGATACATAAGAATATAGGCTTGGAAAAGAGAAGCTCTGTGTTCTTGGTTGTTTATTTTATCACATTCTGGAATTCTGAATACTTCAGTTGTTTCTGTCTTAACACTCAGATGGGGCCATTTAGTAAGAACATCTTTAGATATTATAGATTTAGAATCAGAATATCCCCCCATAGCCCCAAATATTTATATTTGCATACTCAGTTGGCCATCTTCTGATTTCCCATCTTTTTTTCTTACTTTATTGCAATTTCAGTGTATGTCATAAAGCCTAGTGGATGAGACAGTTGATGTAGAGTGGATGGCTTCCGTTGAAATCTTGACTCCGTTGTTTAATAGCTGTGTTACCTTGGTGCTAGTAATTAATTAACACCTCGATGTCTCTAAAATGTAAATATTTATGTTCCATCTCATAAGAGTGTTGTAAGGATAAGTCAAATTCATAATTGTGACGTTCAGGACATAACATGTAATAGCCCCTACAGAACCATTAGCTACTCTTTAACATAGTTTTCAGAAAGTTAAAACATGACTCATACAAATGTAATTTTCATAAAGTTAAAACATAACTCATATAATGAGAATGAATAGAATAGAATGTGTGCCAAATGTATTTAACTCCTTAACGGGGGAAACAACAATATGGTTGAAGTGTAAACAACAAGATCGCAAAAGATTATTTGAAGAACTGATATTTATAGGCATTAAAAAGAATATTAAAATACAAATTTAGTTTAAATAACCTGGTGAATGTCTCACAGGGTAAAGAGCTCTTAACTTTTGATGTTATCTTTTCTACTGAACATTGTGTCTTTACTGAACAAAACCTACAGGTTAATGTATCATCTCATAGACTCTGCACCTTAATTAATAGTAAATACCTATGTCAAACAAAGGTACATTTTCCCGTAGAATTAAGTATTTCTTGTGTGGATATGTTAAACAATATCCCTATATGACATTGAAAGGACACGTGTCTTTCCTAGGTTTTTTCTTAAGTTTTAGATAATTTTTGTTAAGAATATTATGCTCTGTTCAATTACAAATCCTTTTTTACCTTGAATATCTCTCTCATACCATTATTTTTTAACCACTTAACTGTGTACCAGTCACCGTGCTAAATTTGTTGTGTCATTTTGTCATTTATACAACCCGAGAAAGTAAGATATTCTTATGATCCCTGTTTCACAGATGAGGAAACTGAGACATGGAGAAGTCAAGTGATTTGCTCGAGGTCACAAAACTGTTAGGTGGGGAGACAAAGACTCAGCTTTACGTTTGACCACATAGTCTGGGCTCTTGACTGCCAAGGTCTCCTGAATGCCTCAAGGAATGTTCTTAATAAGCACTCATCTGAACACATAGGGATTAACATTAGCCCCAGAAATTTACTACTTTTATGGCAACACTTACCCCATATATTCTAGTGTTTAACATTGTTATGGGGGCAGGGGGCAACATTAGGATTGACCTCCTCAGGTAGTAAGATCAGAAGTCCCATCAAGCAGGTGCCATTTTGCAGGTTTGGTAGGTCTAGGCAGGCAGAGCCTGAGTCCAGAGGAGTCAGGGAGGCTGGGAGGAGCAGCCTGGTACCATGGTCGGCAAGATCCAGAAGGTGAGACGGGTACAAAAGAAGCATTCACGAGTGGGCAGCATCAAAAGGAATGCTCCAAGTTATTTCTTTGCATCTGTGTTTCATTCCTGGGCCCACAGATATTCAGTGTGTCTAAAAGAAGGCCAGGGGATGGCAATTAAACCCAGAGTCTTCTTAGAATGAGGATGAAGGTATTGATACTCTTCAGAACAGTTTCATAGATGCAGGTTGTGGCTAGCTTGTTGCCCATGGGAATCACGCTTGCTTATAAATGCCCCTGATATCAAGACGGGGCTATTTTGTACCTAAAATCTGCGGTACTGCTGATATTAATACACACACAGTGTCATATAGATTCAGCAAGAGCCAGGACTGCTTGCAGCTTTTGTTTTCCACAACCCTGCATGAAACGAGCTGGGACTCACAGGTAAAGTATTCATTTCTACGAGTTCCAGTTGATACTTGGACTTACGGTTCAAGGAGAAATGGTCTCTGCACTTCTGGGACCTGGAGCTTGTCAGGGATTGTTTTGAGTTGTTGCAGTCTGTGGCCTCGCTAATTTCATTTCAGCCATCTTCAGCATGCTGTATTTGTAGACCATTTTTTTTTCTTTAATAAATTTATTTATTATTTATTTAGTTTTGGCTGCATTGGGTCTTCGTTGCTGCACGCAGGCTTTCTCTAGTTGTGGCGAGCGGGGGCTACTCTTTGTTGCGATGCACAGGCTTCTCATTGCGGTGGCTTCTCTTGTTGTGGAGCACAGGCTCTAGGCAGGTGGGCTTCAGTAGTTGTGGCACAAGGGCTCAGTAGTTGTGGCTCACGGGCTCTAGAGCGCAGGCTCAGTAGTTGTGGTGCGTGGGCTTAGTTGCCCCATGACGTGTGGGATCTTGCTGGACCAGGGCTTGAACCCACGTCCCCTGCATTGGCAGGTGGATTCTTGCCACTGCGCCACCAGGGGAGTCCCTCGTAGACTATTTTTATTGCTTATGTTTAATTATGGCCCATTTATTTCTGGTGTGCTTGGCTAGTTACTTATTGATGGTGATGGTAGTAATCCACTGAGAGCCTATTGGTTCACAGAGGATAATTTTATATTACCTTGTTAGTCACATACAGGTACAATTTTAATATATTTTTAATATAGACATAATTTCCTACATTTATTTTCATTTCCATTTATTAGCATTTCCATGTAAAGGCAAAAGAGATGCAAATGACTTTATCTTCTCTTGTAAAGTAGAGCTAATAAATATAATTTGGTTCCCTTCCCTTATTTTTTTCTGTTACCATTTTTCGTGGGGGGGGGGGCATTTTTTGATTGAGGTAAAATTTACATTCAGCAAAATGCACAGATCTTAAGTGCATTATGATAAATGTTTATAGCCACGTAACCAACACCCCAGTTAAGATAAAGGACAGTTTCATCTTCCCAGAGTGCTCCCTCGAGTCTCTTTCAGTCATTCCTTCTCTGTGAGGTCACTACTACTTGGATTTTTTTTTTTTTTTTTTTTTTTTTGCGGTACACGGGCCTCTCACTGTTGTGGCCTCTCCCGCTGTGGAGCACAGGCTCCAGACGCGTAGGCTCAGCGGCCATGGCTCACGGGCCCAGCTGCTCCACGGTATGTGGGATCTTCCCGGACTGGGGCACGAACCCGCGTCCCCTGCATCGGCAGGCGGACTCTCAACCACTGCGCCACCAGGGAAGCCCTACTACTTGGATTTGTATCAGCATACATGAGTTTTGTCTGTTGTTGAATATGTATAAATGGGATCGCCCAGTATGGGGTCTTTTATTTCTGTTTCCTCTAGCTCCATGGAGTGTGTTTAAGATGCATCCATGTCTCTGTGCATTCTGGCTGCCTTGATCTCTCTTGACTCTCGGCTCCATTGACTCATCTGAAGGAGTCTGCCGGGCTGCATCTGGGGTTCCTTCCCTGTGCCGTGGTGCAGACGTCCTCCAAGGCCATAAGCGAGGGCAATCTTGCAGCTCACCGTGTTTGTCTTCTCCCTTTCAGGAATCGCTGTCCTTTGCCTGATGTCCAGTGTCTTACAAGCCATTGTTTCACATTTGTTGTCCTTTTCTTGTTTGTTTCAGTTGTTTCAGATCCAATCACTATTACTCTATTGAGGTTGGAAGTGGGTGTCAACCTGTTTCTTTTTACTTGACTTCACCTTTACACTTGACATTGGGGGAAGGGAAAGGTAGGCTTGATGACATAACACCTAGTGTGCTGTGATTTAAACCACAACCTCTAGAGATGAGTTAACGCTTTGCATTAGCTCTGGAACAGCCCTGGTAGCCTAGAATATTCTAGAACCTGGTTTTAAAATTAATTAATTAATTTTTTGGTGTGTGTGTGGGGTATCCTTCAACTCCAGTTATAGACTTTCTGTAGTCAAACAGCCTTCTATAGCGAAAGAAGCCGCACCAAGCTAAATACCCGCAAATGTGTCTCCACCCAGTGTTTCATCTGAGTTTCATTTATAAGGTCCCTATTGCTTTTTCCCTCCAGTCCCTCTGCTAACACTTGATTAAGCTCGGTGGGTGCAGGGATGGATTTGACTCTTGCAGCTAGCAGTTCTTATTTTCTTTACCTAGAATTATAGTTTGTTTTCTCACCTACCTTTGTCCTGTAGATCTTTGCCGCCTGATCCATGTCTCTTGGCCAAATGAAATTAACTGTTTTCAAACAAAAAATTTGGATTCTTCAGGAAAGTGGAGGTGTTTCTATGCCAGTGTTTTGGCTGTTGACTGTCCTCATTTTGATCTTTAGATGCTTTCGTGTGCTTATTTTTGACGCATACCTACAAAAAGAAGAAAAGGAGGGACCTTGCATTGTTGATGCTTTTTAGTTTTAACTGAGGTTTTTTTGATAATTAAGGGTATACAGGCTCACTGTTGACAATCTGGAAAATGCATAAAAGTACAAGAAAAAACAAGCATGATTTTACCAATTATTTAATATGACCTTGTTTCAGGCTATGCATGGTGTCAAGCACATAATAGATGCTCAAACTATATTTGTTGAGTGAACGACTGAGCCTTGCATAGTTTCAGAGTCTGAGTTGTGCAAAGGTCCTAGCGTTCTTTTCATGAGATGAATAGCATTTCTACCAGGGCTAGGTGTTTTCTTGCCAGAAGGAATGCTTTTAGGCATTCAGGAATTCTAATGAGGCTTCCAATATGCAGTTTTCTTCTTTGGATGAAAAATGGAAATGTCAAGATGTTTTTATTTCTTTTCTCTCTTGCCCTTATCCCTTCTCACAGAAAGCCTTGCAGTTTCTGAGCAGTTATACATAGAGGCATCTACATATAAGTGGAATAGTTTTGCAGTGGATTGTAGTTTGAGGGAAAGAGCCCTTAAAATGTGTGTAGGGAAGGAGCCTCTTGGGTTCCAGTTTTTTTCCCTGGCATTTGCTTCCAGAGAGATGTTGTGGTTTACTTCACATGATGAGATTTCTAGAAACGCTAGTACCCTAGAGGTCTAGTGAGACAGAAGAACTCTTCTGCTTTAATATCATTCATCAATTTTTGCTGAGTTTTTTGTTGACCTAAATTAGCACATAATACATGACTGAAGAACTTAGATGCACTGTATACCGAAAAATGTAAAACACAAAGGTTTCTTGATTTTTGTACACCCTGGATTTCAAAATTTTTATATCTACGTGGGAGAATTCATCCAAACCTAGTAGACTCTTTTCAGCCACTTTCAGGAGCATTGATAGGAAACAACAGCATCTGACTCTGGGCCTTATTTCCTAGTCAGTTCACTGGATGTTTTTTGTAATCAGCCCTCAACTAACTGTAAAACTGCAGTTTTACCCAGATATCTTTATATGAGTAAAACAAAATTCGTGTTTATATAAATAAAAATAAGTACCTGTACATATATACATATTACAAATAAATACAAATTTCCTTTAGGATTTTTTCCCAATTGTTCTGAACTAATTTTTCTATCCAAATACCTTTGTTTCTGTGTGTCAGGGAGCCGCAGATCAGGTATCTGTCTACTGTCAAGGATATTTAGCAGGAAGCCCCTTTATCTGAACTGAATACTCAATATCTGGGGTATAATTTTATCTCTGAAAAAGGATTTGGGCAGGGAGACATCGTCTGGGATTTATTTTTCCTTAGGAGTAATATTTCTTTCTCCTCTCCCTGCCTGGAACTCCCAGTTGGCTCCTTCATACCGGTGCTCAAGTGTATCATCTAGTTAAAGCTCACACCAGTGACCTGGCACTGGGGGACCTTTGGCAAAGGGCCTGCAGTTCAACACACACATCGTCACACGTACCTGTGTGTCCCTGACTCATGAAAAATCATGAGAATGGAACAAATGGAAAAGAATGTATTAAAACAAGTAAGTTTAGCCAAACAAACTCTCAGCGTTGGTAGACGCTTTATTCCAGTCCCAACACACCACATGTCTTTCCAACATCTAACTTATTTAATTTGCATTTGAATTAATTTAGCATATTGTCTTATTATATAAAGTTTAATGAACAATAAACACAGCTATAACCAAATCTCACAGCTATTTCCCAGTATGGGGTAACATTTTGCATTTAGTTACATTTGGTTTCCTAGGCAATATTTGATTGTGGCTATATTTCCTAAAGCTGCGTTACTTGTCACATGGAACGTTTTGGTGGCAGATTCATCAGACATAGAGCAAGGCAGGGAGGAGTGTTACGTTGAAGTTCTTTCGAAGCCATGGTAGTGAAAATCACCTGGGTAACATAGAGTGTGTTAAAGATGATTCTCTGCTGCTTCCTTTGGCAGGCTTTGAGCTCCCCATCGTAGGCCTCCTTGCTTTTATTTCTGAAATCTATCCTGTGTACCCATTCCTGACTTATCTTCGCAGGACACCGTTGTTGTCTAATCACTCCTCTGCTCGTGAACCTTCTACGGCCCCCTCTTGATGTAGTTAAAACCCCACACTTGGTTTTCAAGGTCTTCAGTAATCTACTTTTTAAAATCTGTCTCTTGAACTAGTTTTTCTTTAAGATTCATGGCTTACCGTGCCCTCTAATAAGGCCAGTGTCCTCACTGTCACTAGCCTATTCTATGGTCATTATGCCCTTGCCACTCTCATTCCTCCCTTCTGAGAAACTTCCCTCCTCTTGACATGGCTTTTCAAATCCCGTACAATTTTTTGGGTCCAGCCCAAGTCTCCCCTATTCCTTTGTGTTTTCTCTGACCACTTTAGTCTATATTCATCACTTCTCCAAAATCCCACTACATTTATATTCAGAACTAGAGACATCATGACTCGGCACATAAAAGAAATTAATATGGACTTGAGAGTGAGTAGTGGGTTCAAATCCTGCTCCTTTCCTTCCTAACTGGGTGGCCTTTGGCAATTAATGCAACACAACCTCACAATATGTACCTTGCAAAAGTCCCAGTTTTGTTAATAGGGTTAGAAATAATAGATGTAAAGCAGAGTGTTGGACTTAACAGAATAGTTTTTGTAAAGTTCAAGGTAGCAGCTTAAATTAAAAACGTGAACCTTCCTTAAAAGCAAAATGTCATCAATGAATAAAACAAGTAGAATTTTGAGTAGATTAAGGACCACTTCTGTCATGTATTCATCCTATTCCCTATAGAATCAATTTGCCTGTGGTGGTGACTATAGTTTCCTCTAGAGTAGATGGTAGCTGTGTTGAGTGGATGTGGGTAGAAGGGTTACTAGGATTAGATTATTCAAATAGCAGTGATGTTCTGTCTCTTCTAATTTTAAATTTTAACATGTCCCTGATTTTGGGTCTGTGTAATTCAACCAAAAACCTAAAAATAAGTTTCAGAGGGCCTACTACCTTTCCTATAAATATCAGGACTTTTTAAGGCAATACTTATACAGGCTTCTAAGAGCACTGTGAAGGATTCTGGAACCTTCAGTAATCTCAGGTCCTACTTTTGGTTTTTTCCTGGTATATGGAAGAATTACTAGCCAGGGGGAATCTTTGGTTCTTGTCATTCACAGAACTGAGGGAAGAAAATCACAATCTTTGCAGCCTCTGTCATTATCAGAATATCAATATATAATCTTAACTTTGTAGATAATTAACTCATTTTAAAATCCACTCATCTGCAGTAGTAAAGTATAACGTAATTTAGTGTTCATGATGGACTATTTACAGTAGATGCCTTTAGTTATCTCTCCCCAGTTCGAAACTCTTTGAGCCTGAGGCTCTAAGATCAGGCCAGGCCAAGTTTGACACTGATCTGCTTTAACTCTGAACATGAGGCCCAGGTAGTAGAAGACCCATAGCCAACCTCTTATTCCCTATTCATTCTTGACCAGAAAAAAGAACAAAAACAGAGAACTGTAGAGTACTGATTTATTATCTGAGTGGCCTAATGTGCTAATTTTTGCCTGCCGTGGGAAGATGGCTGCATATTGATCTCCAGTGGAGTTTAACTGAACAAGAAGTCGTGTCTCAGTAACATTATATTTATCCAGTTACCCAGGGGTCCTCCATAATGGACTCAGCTGTGAACGCTAGGCGATTAGACCAAAATCTTAATCACGGTGATGGTGATAATCAGCTCCAACGAGCAGAATGCCGTTAGTTCTTTGGAACCTATGAAGCTGGTAGTATTTGAGGAAAGGAAGTATGATAAGTGTGACTGCTTAGTGTCTGGGGGGAAGATTGGTGGAGAGGGAATCTGAAAGATAAATTTCAGTCCTCTTAATAACTGGCACTAATGAGAATAATTATGTAGAGAACTTGGACTTCCAGAGTCTAGTTGTTCCCGAGAACGTGGTTCTTAAAACCCACATGTTCAAAGGGTTTTAAGAATTTGGTTAGCATATTTAGATGGTGGAGATTTAAATTCTTTTTAAAGTGTACTCTCATGGGAGTGATTTTTCCCTTTATATTCAGCCTATTAGAGGAAAATGTGATGTATTTCTCAGCCTTTGCATTGTAGAAGTGTGTTTATATAAATAGTGTTTATTTCTAATGACAAATATGTGATGCCAGGTAAGTAGTAGACCACAGATGATTAAGTAATTGCCTCCACACAGGCACACCATTGTTTCATATGTATTTACCTAACGTGAACCAGTTCTCTTACAGTTTCAACATCTGTGCCTTAACTAAAGTCTGGATATACTGCATTGATACAACATCCCTTGAAGTCTCCTTAGGTGGAGACTCATTTCTTCCATCCTTTTATTCCTGGAACTAGAACACAGTTCACAGTCGTTGTTCCATGATATCTCTTCTTTTAAGTTCCATATGCCTTTAATGCCATTTTCTCCCATCCTCATCATCAGCATCTCCTGACCTTCAGGATGTGAAGAACAATCTGAACTGAGTTCCTTGGTCATAGCCTCCATCTCACTGCATCCTTTGCAATTAACCTTGGTGACTTCAATTTTCGTGTTATGATTTTTCCCAATAACCTGACTTCCTCAGAAGCTTGGCTACCTAGCAAAGAGAATTTCTTTTGCTGTTACCACTTCCTATATTTTCACCTCTCTCTGACCTTGGCCTCCTGACTCTACCTTCTACCCTCCATAGTGTCAAAGGTTTCACTTGCCTTTGTACACCGTCTGGAGTTCCAAGTCAATAATATAAATGACATTCCCACCAGTACTCTAGAGCCCTTGCCTTGTGACCTGGCCACACTACCCAAATCTCAAGTAAATTCCTCTGCTTGGTCTCTTGGCTGCTACCTTATGACTTAGGGAAAGTCAGGCACTGGGCAGTTGGTTTCACTGCAAAAACCATATCCTCTTACTCTTAGCAGTGCCCTCAGTGTGTTTCTTTTTGTGGCCATCCAAGCTTTGACCCTAAATTCTGACCCTTCTGTCTTCTCTCCAGTGATAGCCTGTTCTCTACTTTTCTAGTTAGCATTCACCTAGTAGGAGCTATTTGTAAGTCTTCCTTCATAAACTTTGTTGCTTGTTTAAACACTTTAAATCTCCATGGTATGGCAGTTAAGACTTTCCAGGATTTTTCTTCATACATAATTTTCCATTTCAGGTCTTCTAGGACTCGCTTTCATAAACCTAAGCCAGTGGGAAAACTCTCTTCTCCAAATGTGTCCTAAACTCACCTTATCTGTTTGGCTCACCCTCCTTACTTTATTCATCTATATATGTTGAATGGGGCCTTGTACTGAATGAGTATTTGTGTAGAATTTCCATGTTTATACAACATGCTTACCAGTGTATTTTTTTTTTTATTTTGAATCTGGACTGTGTGATTATCTTTCCTTGTACAGTGCTTGACGTAGTGTCAGCCATTGAAAAAGAGAGGTTTTCTCATTTTTTTCCTTTCACTAAATATTTCTCCATTATAGTGCCTATCACACAAGTATGTTTTTTTTTTTTTTTTGCGGTATGCGGGCCTCTCACTGTTGTGGCCTCTCCCGTTGTGGAGCACAGGCTCCGGACACGCAGGCTCAGCAGCCATGGCTCACGGGCCTAGCCACTCCACGGCATGTGGGGTCTTCCCAGACCGGGGCACGAACCCGTGTCCCCTGCATCGGCAGGCGGACTCTCAACCACTGCGCCACCAGGGAAGCCCTCACACAAGTATTTGTTAATTATTCTGGCTCACTTGTTAACTGTGAATTCTACAGAATGGGTACAATGACTTATTTATCTTTCTATTCTCAGTATTTTATGAGGAAACTGGCAGACTGTAGATGTTCAATAAATTTTTGGTGGGTATAAGAAACACTAGATACCAATTAAGGGTAATGATGATAACTAGATGCTTACTTTGGAAGTATGTAGTGTGGATTAAACTACTGTAATGGGCCATGCAAGGTACAAAACTATGGATTTATAAATTATATTCATTATTATTAGTTGACAAATAATTTATTGTTTATTTATAAATAAATATCTCATTTATTTCTTGTTTTACATATAAAAAATAAATAAGGTTCAAAAGGCAGTATTGACTTTTCCAAGATCACACAGCTAATGAGTAGCAGAGTCCAAGAACCAGGACTCCTGACTGCTGGTTCTCTAGCCAGTGATCCTAAGTCAATATTTTCTAAACAGTGTTTTGTGTAATATCATGTCCCACTAGTTCTCATTCTCCTTTACATTTACCGACTAGACTGAAGTAAAGGGCCAGGGAATAGAGGGCAGAGGTAATAGTGTCCAAAGAAGGGACAAGTTAGAAGGAAGTCTCTGTACTTGGAGAGGCAAGTGCATGACTCTACTGCAAAAATTACTGTGTTGTATCCTAAAGATAAAGAGTAAAAGCAACTTAATATGTGTGATGAGTTACTCCCTGTCCCTTGCAAGAAAATAATTTTGTTCTTGTAGATGACTTCATATTTAAGTATTTCCTCTATTCTTTTTCTAACCTTCACTATAAACTAAACCCATTCCAAGTGGCCTCCCTAACTAGTGTATCTAGATGTACCCTTTCTTTTACAGAGTCCAATGTATTCCTTTGTTTTTTATTAGAATATAGGCTCAGTTCTGCTCAGGCTCAATGTTACATAGAAAGAACAAGGTGAGCAAGGGCAGGGGGTGGGAAAGGTCAGGGATCGTTTGGGGAGTAGAAAGTTTAATTGGAGTAGAGGGAGGGTGAAGTGTGTGTGAGAGATGGCCTGGATGAGGTCTGATCATGGGCTCCTAGGGGCAGAAGATTTTGGAGGAAGAGGACCAGTGGAAGTTTTTGGGCAAATATGTGATATGGGCAAAGTATGTCTTAGAAAGAGCCCCCTGGCAGAGTGTGGGGCGTGAGCTGAAAGAAAGTAGTAAGGCCCATATACGTAAGATACCACATCCATTTGTTTATCATTGAAATAATCTGGCCTTCGAGCGGAGTCTGATACATAGGGGGGATTCAATGAATATTTTTTGGAAGAACTAGTGAAAGCAAGAAAGCCATTAGGAGGCTCTTGTAATAGCTGGGGTATATGGCAAGGTGGCATGAGCTAGTGTTGGCAGTGAGAAGTTTAGCGTTAGCCTCAACTGAAAATAGAGTACAAGCCACGTGGAGGCAGAACAACCAATTGTAATATTCAAAGAATTGGTAAGGTGGCAAGGATTTAGGAAATCTACTTTGTTTGTAATCTTATAAGCTTTGATTATTATTCCTTTTAGCTTTCACTTTGTTTTTGTTATTTCCAACTAAAACTTTTTTTTTTAAGTTAAGAATTCACTTGTCATATTAAAACCTCTTTCTCTATTACTCAGTGCGTAGTATTTCAGACATACATTGGTTTAAAAATTGTTAGATCATATTTATTGTATGATTTCTAATGGAATGAACTCATATGGCCTCTCTGATTAAATTATACTTTTAATGCCCTTGGTTGTGTATGTCTAGGAACAAGTTCATTCCAAGTTCATTGTTCCTCTGATGGAGGCAGAATTGCGGTCATCTGAGTTCTGCCCCTGTGCCCAGGCTCCAGGTTTCTCCCTGATAGAAATACCAGGGGGTTCTGACTCTTCAGCCCTCAGAATCCTCCCCAAGCTCCCTGTTGCTAAACTGAAATGCTTGAAGCATTCAAAACTTATTTCCTGCCTCAGTGTGAAATGTGTGCAATTTTTCCTTCTTAAAGAGGACACATTCTGAACATTTAGAGGGTCGAGAAACCTCCCCTGCAACAGGAAAATCTTTTGATACATTTTTTTTAATCTTACAGAATTCTGGTCAAAAACATTTATGCAGCAAAGGCATGAGGTACATCAAATATATTAGGTTTTCTTTTTTTTTTTTTTTCTTTTGGCACCATTTGGTGTGAGTTATCAAGGCATCTGTAATGCATACATGTATTCTAACAATTTTGTTCAGACCATGCACATTGAAACATGGAGCGCCATTCATTTCTCGACTACATCCTTGCTTCACTTACTGTTCCCAGCTGATTGTCTTTTCTGTCAACTGTTACTGTTGAAGAGAATCCTCAAAGTGTGCTGTTGGGTGAAATTCAGCCATGTTACATGCCTGAGATTATATCTCAAAAAGAAGACTTTTTTTTTTTTAACAGAAAACAAAGCAATTGTGTTGATAGGATTAGGTGGGAGAAACTGATAAATCATGGTCATATACCACCCCTGAGGAGATGGGTGCAAGGTCAGCTACTATTTGCCTCTTTCTTAATCCTATGATTTTCTTTGGCTTAGAAATTTAGGCTCTGTCAAGTAGCTGAAGCAGGACAACCCAAGGTTACTAATATTCTTTGTGATTTTATTTTACCTTTTGAGAAATAAACCCTACCACTGTTTTGTAAATTGTTTAGATATCCACAGAAGAAAGGGTTATTCAATATTTGGGGGACTTAAGATGGAAACTGTCTCCCTTTGAGAAATTAGAAAATCATTCCTAAGAAACAACACTGTTATACCTTGTCACCAAAAACTAAATTAGGTGAAAAGCAGCAGCATGTGATTATTTTTTTAAAGTCCAGCTTAACTTTAAAATTATGAAAAATTTCAAGCATATAGAAAATGCAGAAAATATTCAACACCCTTGTACCCACCATCCTTATTTTAAAGTGTTAGCTTTTTACCATAATTGCTGAAGATTGTAATTTACCTTTTCATTTCTTCTTTAAATACTTGTCATGTTTTTCTTAACTGTTGAACACATGCGAATAAAATTTATAATATGTTAATATATGTAAAGTATAAAAATAACAAAATAAATGCTCATGCACCTACCACCCAACTTAAGAATTATAGATTCACTGTTTTAAAAAAAAAATCATAGTTACTGTGAGTTTACCAGTTCAGGCTTCTTTGTCCCCCCAAAAAATGATGCAAAAAAGGAAACTCCTGGGGTTTAGATTCTGATGTTTGCATTGAATCTGAAAATTTTCCTATTGGTCTTTAAATTAGGTGGTATGAGAATGATGTTTGCTAGAAAGAGATTTGAGTACCTAACCGATTATGGTCCTATCTTGTTAGGGTCTCTTCTGTTCCCTCATTAGCCCTCCCCGCTTATTCCTGGGAAAGCAGTCTTCTCTATACATGTTAAAATACTTATTAAGTATGAATGTTTTAAGTGCTTATCAAGTATTGGTTCACGCTGGTTCTTCATAAAACTGAGGGGAAAACCATCAATATCTGAAATGGTACCATTCTTAGTGATATTGGTTTTGAGAGCCACAATGCCAGAAAAAATAGATTCCAGAAAAAAGAAGTGGTAATCTCACATGCAGATCTGGATTGAAAACATAGCCAAAGGAATATTGAGAAAGAAGAGATTCTTTTTTTGGTTGTCTTTACTGAAAGTGCAAGGACCAAGCTGAATTCATTTACCACTTCTGAGCCAACGTGAGGCTACAACCCAGGGACACCTTACTTCCATGCACCGTTAAATCCAGTTGTCAGGTTTGGACAGGAGAGAGCCTTCCTTTTCCTCAGGGAGGCTATAGGGAGGTGCTTGTGAGGGAGGTTATTCATTTTCCAGAGTAGAGAACAGGGATCATCTATCATGATCAAATGGGAGTATTTCATATCATCCATCTCCAGTGAGGATAGTAGTAACAATTCTGTCCTTTTCTCCATTTTTTTTTTACTACTCTGATTGAGATTCATCTTTTAAAACGAAAGCGTAGTTTGAGGTTATTAGAAAACACATACATACACATAAGAATTATTTGTTCTCTGCTGCTTTTTATCCTCTCCATGAATAATTTCTGCAGACAGGTGACCAGTTCAGCCATCTGTCTCTTTGTTATAAATGCCTGTGGTTGCTTCATTCCCTTCTTCCTTGAAATTAAATGAAGACTTCTTTTGCAAGAGAAAGAAAAAGCCAGCAAATAAGACAAGACAACAAGATATTCCTGTATTGTCACCTTTTCTTTTGAGGAATATGGGGAATGACTCTTTCCTTCCAAATCAAATATGCAGATTCCTTAAAGGCTCTGTTGCAAACATATTATTGGAAAAAAAAAAAAAAAACTATTCTCAGTATTGGACAATTTGGAAAACACAAAGGGGGTCTTCAGAATTTATAATGTCAGTTCTTTCTAGCCTGCATTCAGCTAGATCCATTTATATGTTTCATTTTTAGCCTGTGTTGTAGTAGAACGCTTGATTGGTTCAAGGGAGTCTATAATTCCAATTAGGGAAAAAGAAATTTAGTAAGCATGTTGGCTTTGTGCATGATGACTTTTTTTTTTTAATTAATTATTTAATTAATTTTTGGCTGCTTTGGGTCTTTGTTGCTGTGCGCGGACTTTCTCTAGTTGCGGCGAGCGGGGGCTATTCTTTCATTGCGGTGCGCAGGCTTCTCATTGCGGTGGCTTCTCTTGTTGCGGAGCACAGGCTGTAGGCGCGTGGGCTTCAGTAGTTGTGACACACGGGCTCAGCAGTTGTGACTCACGGACTCTAGAGTGCAGGCTCAGTAGTTGTGGCACACAGGATTAGTTGCTTTGCGGCATGTGGGATCTTCCCAGACCAAGGCTCGAACCCCTGTCCCCTGCATTGGCAAGCAGATTCCTAACCACTGCACCACCAGGGAAGCCCTGTGCATGATGACTTGAGGACACTATTGTCCTGTCTTTCTTGCTTGGTTCAGAGGTGTTTTGTGCCATAAAACCAATCAACCACATTTGGGTCATGTCTACACATCACACATGATGTCTGCAGGAGCTTGTCTAGCACACATTGGAGTATAATTCATCACTAGATTGATAACAAAATCCTAAAGGTTTTCTGTTGAAATATATAAAGTGACTTCTTTAAAGAATTGCATAGTCCAAAAAGGGATAGCATTTCACCTTAGTGAAATTCCACTTCATGGATTTTGTTTTGCATCATTGAAACAATTAGGTAGAAATTAGAATAAGCTAATAAATAGAATGATAAAACTTTTGACAAATATTTGTGGAATGCTTCCTAATTTTAAATACAATGCTAGGTTATTTATATTCTCATAATTGATTTTTTTAATGTTTATTTTTTACTTATTTTTTTTCTTATTAGTCATCCATTTTATACACATCAGTGTATACATGTCAATCCCAATCTCCCAGTTCATCCCACCCCCACCCCCACCCCCCACTGCTTTCCCCCCTTGGTGTCCATACGTTTGTTCTCTACATCTGTGTCTCAATTTCTGCCATACAAACCAGTTCATCTGTACCATTTCTCTAGGTTCCACATATATGTGTTAATATATATTTGTTTTTCTCTTTCTGACTTACTTCACTCTGAATGGCAGTCTCTAGATCCATCCGCGTCTCCACAAATGACCCAATTTCGTTCCTTTTTATGGCTGAGTAATATTCCATTGTATATATGTACCACATCTTCTTTATCCATTCATCTGTCGATGGGCATTTAGGTTGCTTCCATGACCTGGCTGTTGTAAATAGTGCTGCAATGAACATTGGGGTGCATGTGTCTTTGAATTATGGTTTTCTCTGGGTATATGCCCAGTAGTGGGATTGCTAGGTCATATGGTAATTCTATTTTTAGTTTTTTAAGGAACCTCCATACTGTTCTCCATAGTGGCTGTATCAATTTACATTCCCACTAACAGTGCAAGAGGGTTCCCTTTTCTCCCCACCCTCTCCAGCATTTGTTGTTTGTAGGTATTCTGATGATGCCCATTGTAACTGGTGTGAGGTGATACCTCATTGTCGTTTTGATTTGCATTTCTCTAATAATTAGTGATGTTGAGCAGCTTTTCATGTGCTTCTTGGCCATCTGTATGTCTTCTTTGGAGAAATGTCTATTTAGGTCTTCTGCCCATTTTTGGATTGGGTTGTTTGTTTTTTTAATATTGAGCTGCATGAGCTGTTTGTATATTTTGGAGATTAATCCTTTGTCCACTGACTTGTTTGCAAATATTTTCTCCCATTCTGAGGGTTGTCTTTCTGTCTTGTTTATGGTTTCCTTTGCTGTGCAAAACCTTTTAAGTTTCATTAGGTCCCATTTGTTTATTTTTGTTTTTATTTTCATTACTCTAGGAGATGGATCAAAAAAGATCTTGCTGTGATTTATGTCAAAGCGTGTTCTTCCTATGTTTTCCTCTAAGAGTTTTATAGTGCCCAGTCTTACATTTAGATCTTGAATCCATGTTGAGTTTATTTTTGTGTAGGGTGTTAGGGAGTGTACTAATTTCATTCTTTTACATGTAGCTGTCCAGTTTTCCCAGCACCACTTATTGAAGAGACTGTCTTTTCTCCATTGTATATCCTTGCCTCCTTTGTCATAGATTAGTTGACCATAATTGTGTGGGTTTACCTCTGGGTCTCTATCCTGTTCCATTGATCTATATTTCAGTTTTTGTGCCAGTACCATGTTGTCTTGATTACTGTAGCTTTGTAGTATAGTGTGAAGTTAGGGAGTCTGATTCCTCCAGCTCCTTTTTTTTCCCTCAAGACTGCTTTGGCTATTTGGGATCTTTTGTGTCTCCATTCAAATTTTAAGACTTTTTGTTTTAGTTCTGTAAAAAATACCATTGGTAATTTGATAGGGATTGCGTTGAATCTGTAGGTTGCTTTGGGTAGTAGAGTCATTTTCACAACATTGACTCTTCCAATCCAAGGACATGGTATATCTCTCCATCTGTTGGTATCATCTTTTAATTTCTTTCATCAGTGTCTTATAATTTTCTGCAGACAGGTCTTTTGTCTCCCTAGGTAGGTTTATTCCTAGGTATTTTATTCTTTTTGTTGCCATGGTAGATGGGAGTGTTTCCTTAATTTCTCTTTCAAATTTTTCATCATTAGTGTATAGGAATGCTAGAGATTTCTGTGCATTAATTTTGTATTCTGCAACTTTACCAAATTCATTGATTAGCTCTAGTAGTTTTCAGGTGGCATCTTTAGGATTCTCTATGTATAGTATCATGTCATCTGCAAACAGTGACCATTTTACTTCTTCTTTTCCAATTTGTATTCCTTTTATTTCTTTTTCTTCTCTGATTGCCATGGCTAGGACTTCCAAAACTATGTTGAATAAAAGTGGTGAGAGGGGACATCCTTGTCTTGTTCCTGATCTCAGGGGAAATGCTTTCAGTTTTTCACCATTGAGAATGATATTTGCGGTGGGTTGGTCATATATGGCCTTTATTATGTTGAAGTAGGTTCCCTCTATGCCCACTTTCTGGAGAGTTTTGATCATAAATGGGTGTTGAATTTTGTCAAAAGCTTTTTCTGCATCTATTGAGATGATCATATGGTTTTTCTCCTTCAGTTTGTTAATATGGTGTGTCACATTGATTGCTTTGTGTATATTGAAGAATCCTTGTATTCCTGGGATAAATCCCACTTGATCATGGTGTATGATCCTTCTAATGTGCTGTTGGATTCTGTTTGCTAGTATTTTGTTGAGGATTTTTGCATCTATATTCATCAGTGATATTGGTCTGTAATTTTCTTTTTTTTGTAGTATCTATGTTTGGTTTTGGTATCAGGGTGACGGCGGCCTCATAGAATGTGTTTACAAGTGTTCCTTCCTCTGCAATTTTTTGGAAGAGTTTGAGAAGGATGGGTGTTAGCTCTTTAAATATTTGATAGCATTCACCTGCGAAGCCATCTGGTCCTGGACTTCTGTTTCTTGGAAGATTTATTTTTTTCCTTTTTTTTTGTGGTACGTGGGCCTCTCACTGTTGTGGCCTCTCCCGTTGCGGAGCACAGGCTCCAGACGCGCAGTCTCAGCGGCCATGGCTCATGGGCCCAGCCGCTCCGCAGCATGTGGGATCTTCCCACACCGGGCACAAACCCGTGTCCCCTGCATCGGCAGGTGGACTCTCAACCACTGCGCCACCAGGGAAGCCTTTGTTGGAAGATTTTTAATCACAGTTTCAATTTCATTACTTGGGATTGGTCTGTTCATATTTTCTAGTTCTTCCTTGTTCAGTTGTGGAAGGTTATACCTTTCTAAGGATTTGTCCATTTCTTTCAGGTTGTCCATTTTATTGGCATAGAGTTGCTCGTAGTTGTCTCTTTGGATGCTTTGTATTTCTGCGGTGTCTGTTGTAACTTCTCCTTTTTCATTTCTAATTTTATTGATTTGAGTCCTCTCCCTCGTTTTCTTGATGAGTCTGGCTAATGGTTTATCAATTTTGTTTATCTTCTCAGAGAACCAGCTTTTAGTTTTATTGATCTTTGCTATTGTTTTCTTTGTTTCTATTTCTTTTATTTCTGCTCTGATCTTTTCGATTTCTTTCCTTCTGCTAACTTTCGGTTTTGTTTGTTCTTCTTTCTCCAGTTCCTTTAGGTGTAAGGTTAGATTGTTTATTTGAGATGTTTCTTGTTTCTTGAGGTAGGCTTGTTTAGCTTTAAACTTCCCTCTTCCAACTGCTTTTGCTGCATCCCATAGGTTTTGGATCGTCGTGTTTTCATTGTCATTTGTCTCTAGGTATTTTTTGCTTTCCTCTTTGATTTCTTCAGTGATCCCTTGGTTATTTAGTAATGTATTGTTTAGCCTCCACGTGTTTGTGTATTTTACGTTTTTTTCCCTTTAATCGATTTCTAGTCTCAGAGTGTTGTGGTCAGAAAAGATGCTTGATATGATTTCAATTTTCTTAAATTTACTGAGGCTTGATTTGTGACCCAAGATCTGATCTATCCTGGAGAATGTTCCGTGCACAGTTGAGAAGTAAGTGTAATCTCCTGTTTTTGCATGTAATGTCCTTTAAATATCAATTAGATCTATCTGGTCTGTTGTGTCATTTAAAGCTTATGTTTCCTTATTAGTTTTCTGTTTGGATGATCTCCCATTGGTATAAGTGAGGTGTTAAAGTCCCCCAGTTTTATTTTGTTACTGCCAATTTCCTCTTTTAGAGCTGTTAGCAGTTGCCTTATGTATTGAGGTGCTCCTATGTTGGGTGCATATATATTCATAATTGTTATATCTTCTTCTTGGATTGATCCCTTGATCATTACATAGTGTCCTTCCTTTTCCCTTGTAACGTTCTTTATTTTAATGTCTATTTTGTCTGATATGAGTATTGCTACTCCAGCTTTCTTTTGATTTCCATTTGCATGGAATATCTTTCTCCATCCCCTCACTTTCAGTCTGTATGTATCCCTAGGTCTGAAGTAGGTCTCTTGTACACAGCATATATATGGGTCTTGTTTTTGTATCCATTCAGCAAGCCTGTGTCTTTTGGTTGGAGCAATTACTCCATTCACGTTTAAGGTAATTATCAATATGTATGTTCCTATGACCATTTTCTTAATTGTTTTGGGTTTGTTTTTGTAGCTCCTTTTCTTGTCTTGTTTTTCCCACTTAGGGAAGTTCCATTAGCATTTGTTGTAGAGCTGGTTTGGTGGTGCTGAATTCTCTTAGTTTTTGCTTGTCTGTAAAGCTTTTGATTTCTCTATCGAATCTGAATGAGATCCTTGCCAGGTACATTAATCTTGGTTGTAGATTCTTCCCTTTCATCACTTTAAGTATATCATGCCACTCCCTTCTGGCTTGTAGAGTTTCTGCTGAGAAATCAGCTGTTAACCTTATGGGAGTTCCCTTGTATGTTATTTGTCGTTTTTCTCTTGCTGCTTTCAATAATTTTTCTTCATCTTTAATTTTTGCCAATTTGATTACTATGTGTCTCGGTGTGTTTCTCCTTGGGTTTATCCTGTATGGGACTCTCTGCACTTCCTGGACTTGGATGGCTATTTCCTTTCCCATGTTAGGGAAGTTTTTGACTATAATCTCTTCAAAGATTTTCTCGGGTCCTTTCTCTCTCTCTTCTCCTTCTGGGACCCCTATAATGCGAATGTTGTTGCGTTTAATGTTTTCCCAGAGGTCTCTTAGGCTGTCTTCATTTCTTTTCATTCTTTTTTCTTTATTCTGTTCTGCAGCAGTGAATTCCACCAACCTGCCTTCCAGGTCACTTATCCGTTCTTCTGCCTCAGTTATTGTGCTATTGATTCCTTCTAGTGTATTTTTCATTTCAGTTATTGTATTGTTCATCTCTGTTTGTTCTTTAATTCTTCTAGATCTTTGTTAAACAGTTCTTGCATCTTCTCGATCTTTGCCTCCATTCTTTTTCTGAGGTCCGGGATCATCTTCACTGTCATTGTTCTGAATTCTTTTTCTGGAAGGTTGCCTATCTCCATTTCATTTAGTTTTTTGGGGGGGGTTTATCTTGTTCCTTCATCTGGTACATAGCCCTCTGCCTTTTCATCTTGTCTGTCTTTCTGGGAATGTGGTTTTCGTTCCACAGGCTGGAGGTTTGTAGTTCTTCTTGCTTCTGTTGTCTGCCCTCTGTTGGATGAGGCTATCTAAGAGGCTTGTGGAAGTTTCCTTATGGGAGGGACTGGTCCTCATGGTTGATTTGTATAACAGTCTTTCAATTAGATATTATCATCCCAGCAAGTAGATGATATTATTGCTCTCATTTAGAGCAGTGAAGAAAACTGAGATATAAGAATGGAGATGTCTGGTCCACAAGCCAGAAAGCTCGGAAGTAGGGAGTTGAGATTCAAATCCAGGTTTGTCTGTTAGGAGTTCATGCTCTTAACCCTTCTACCATATTGTCTTTCCATATGCTGTGGCACAAAGTAGAATTTTGACCTCACCACCTTCCCAGAGAGGGATCAGACAAAGTCCAGAGAAGATACAGATGGCCAGGAGCTCTGGTTGTGTCTGTGCTGGCTGCTATAAGAGGGTACTTGGCAAACAGCATCACACACAGATGGTGCGCAACCCACACATGTCTATTTACGTCGAGGCCCCGAGTGTTTGTGTTAACAGGTTTGGGGGATAATAAAAGAAGTTGTTGTTTGTTCTTTCTTTGCAAGTCTGCAATTAATTTTTAGCATAAATTTAAAAGGGAAGAATTTGTAAATTCACTAGACACTGAGAGACTGGTGATCCAAGGAAACATTTGTTTGTTGGGTTTAGAAAGGAGATCCTAAAGGGGTGGGATAGGGAGGGTGGGAGGGAGACGCAAGAGGGAGGGGATATGGGGATATTGGTATGCATATAGCTGATTCACTTTGTTATACAGCAGAAACTAACGCAATATTGTAAAGCAATTATACTCCAGTAAAGATTTTTTTTAAAAAAGGAGATCCTGTGCAAAAGTGGTTCATTGTTTCCTCTAGGTGGTGCTTTAATCTTGTAGGTCAAATTTAATGAGCCTGCATTTCTTTCTTTTTCGTTTTCTTTTCTTTTTTTAATTTTTTTTCCTCCTAGTTGTTGGTCCAGGAAAAGGCTGATTAAGAGTACTGTGCCAGTCAGGTTTGTTCAGTTTGGGTTTTCTCCATCATTATCTCTGTTTATAACCAAGATAATTAAACCCATTGAAAAATTTTAGATACTCCTTTTCAGCTTCTTTTTTGCAGAAATTGTATTCACCCATTTTGGGAAGGAGCATCAATAGTTGGAAGTAGCTCAGTTATCTCATCAGCGTATTGTCTCAACAGGCTGCACTTGTAATGGGTCTTTGTTCCTACAAAGTGGAGCAAGTCATAAGTGACTGAAACTATGTTCAACCGAGTTTGTCATTTGCGTGTCCATAAGTAAAGCACACCGGCTCCTGACGTTGCTCTGGGACATACACACAACCCAACATGTGATTTTCTTCTTCATATTTTAATATCAGTGGAGACAAAAAGGGGAGTGGACAATGGTTTAAACACAGTGACGTCAAAGAGGACTGGGGTGGGAAGGAAGCAGTTGAATGGGGAAATAAATAGCATTAGTCCAAATCGAACAAAACTAATCACTCATTTCCATTACCATGCAAGGACTTTATTTGTTGACTTGTCAACAAATGAAGCATTCCTGCTGTCAGGGCATAATTTTCTGGGATAAGACCAGAGTATGAGATAGTAGTTGGTGAAACAGAAAAGTTCCTTAAATGGCTTGGCTGTGAAATCATATTTATTTATCTACTCACTTCTGAATGTCTAGTATGTACCAAGCAAGGTGCTAGGTACTGAGGATACTGAAATTATGCTCAATCCCTAAAGGAGCCTAAAGTCTAATGAGAAAGGTAAAGAGACAGCTGAGTAATTGTGTGTTCAGTGACTGGCGGCCTTGTGCATAGGTTACAAGTAGGAAGTCGGGTGGCTGGGGAGAAACCTGAAGGGCAGTGTAATGAAGATGGCATGGCTGATAAGACACAGGCAGGCCGAGTCTGGAAGGATGGCTAGACTGGCAAGAGAAGAAAAGAGAGAGGCAGGCAGAGGGAGGAGAGTGTAAAAAAGCTTGAGACCCTCAGTGAGTGGGGAGTGACAAAGAGTTTGGTAACCTGAAGCATAGTGATGTCACTGAGGACAGAGGTGGGCCAGCATTAGGGAGACTTTGAGTGCTAAGCTGAGTGTGAGCTACTTTTCTAAAAGCTGTAGGAGAGCCTATAGCTCCCCACATAACCATGTAAGAAGGGTGGGTCATTCATCCCCATTTTACAGAAGGCACAAGGGGGTCCCAAGAGAGCAGGTGAGTTGCTGCAGGTGACCACCCAGATTCAGAGTCTGTGCAGACCATCTATCATAGTCTTTCCTTCATGGGAATTTAGATCTTGGCTCTCTTTGTCAGGCTTTCCAGGCTACTGAAGAATAGATTATGCAAGAGCAGATGAGCTCCTTGTTTTAATTATTTAAAGGTTGCTTGCTATTTTCAACATTTTAGTTTTCCTCAGAGTGTAGACAGAATGGCCTACGATCATACTCATTTCACCTTTGGTAAGCACATTTCCTTCAGCATTTTCAAGCAGAAATTTATAGTGATGTTTTTGACACTGATTCTGGTCCTACGTTCTCTGCCGGTCTTGCTGTATTGGAAGGTGGTGGAGAAATACAGCGTGCGTTTGTGTGTGTGGTGGCATGGGGTAGAAGGTGGCCGCAGTGGTAAAGATTTAGCTCAGGAGCTTTTCAGCTTTGCCTGTATTAAATTGGCCTAATAAGAATATGTGTAGTCACATTTCTAGCAAGTCAGTAAGGGTTCCTAAATTGTTTTAAAACCCACCAATGCTTGTGAATTCTTCCCAAATTAAAATATTATTTTAAAGGAGATTAAAAAAATCTTACTGCACGAGTATGATACTAGCTTACCAAAAACTCCTTGGATTATAACCGTTGTGAATTTATACTACTCTTGATGTATCTATTCACTGGTTTTCTTTGCTTTGATGGAGTGGCAGGACTTACAGCAGACCAGTTTTTGCCTAATTCTGTGTGTACCAAAGTTACTTATACCACGTTGGTATTCAATACCCACTAAAACAAAAACAAAATCCCAGGAACAGCCCACTTCATTTTCTGTGGGTAGGCGTGCTCTGAAAGGGACTATTAACTTACTCTAAAGAAGCTTTTGTTCTTGAAATGCTGAATGCATTTCCGTTCATGTTAGATTTTGCCAACCGCCTCGTTGACTATGAAATGCTAGGTCAGGGTCTTCATTAAACTAACTCTGTTTTCCCATTAATAATTTAGTAGTTAGAGAATTTACCAATATTTCCAAATAGGTAAATGGAAATCTCTAAGTAACCACCTCACATGACTTTATATGTTTCTAAAGTGGATGTTCATTTTAATACATTCATTCATAAATATTGTTTTTACCGGTATACAAGGCAAAATGTAAGATTCATTCATTAGTTTGTTCATAAAAACAGTAATAAAATTCCTACTGTGTAGCAGATACTGTATTTGGCATTAGAAATAAAATGGGAAACAAGACAAAATCTTTGCCCTTATGAAGTTTATAACACCTGCACTACCCATGCTTCATTGAACCACAAGTTCTTCTCCAAGACCAGGTATGAAAATCCATTTGGTCGGAATCAATGATGTTGGCACTATCATTCTCTAAAGTGAGCTGAGAAGTGAAAATCTGTATGGTGGGACCTGTTGGACCTCTCTCTGTCCCTGAGAATCCCTTTCTCTATTGCCACCGCCATACCAGCTGAGAGAAATACAGCCCCACCGCTGCTCTGACCCAGGTGTGGGCAATGGATCCTTTCCTCAAATCTGTAAACCACAGCTGAGACAGGCTGCAGTATTTAAGACTCCTCTGATAGATTTGGAATCGTGGATGGGGAGGCACACTGGCTACTAGCTGCGGGTGCTCAGAGAGGGCCCACAGGCCACGGTCATCCCTCATGGGGTCCCTCAAGGGCTTCCTCCCTGTCAGAGGCTACCCTTGTCTTAAGATCCTTAAGCATGACTAGAATTCTGAGCCCAAAGCAAAGAGAGGCCTGAAAAAAACTTCCTTTTCTTTTATTCTAAGGCTTACCTCCTTAGTCTTTAATTTCCAATCTCTCCTTAGTCTTTAATTTCCAATCTCAGTGTCTAGCTCATCCCAAGATGATTGGCACTTGGACTCATGACCTAGAGGAGAGGCTCTGTGTTCTATCCAAAGCGGGTGTGGCCTTGCCATGCACTGCCAGCTGCTCAAGCACATTTAAGCACAGTAGTCCAGCACCAGTGTGTGACATCCTGCAGCAGACAGCCGTTCCATTATGGTTCTCTTGGGTTCTCTGGACAGGATATAAATTCTCTCCAGCCTCGGGATTTCTGGCCTCTCCAGTGTGAGTGGTTGCTCTGTCCCCCATATCTCAATTGTTCTCTATTCCTCCCTCTTAAAGGGTACCATCAATTCACTCCTCAGGGTCTAGGACCAGATCAGAAAGGGTAGTCGTCTTTGGCTGATAGTGATTTTCCAAAGCAAATATCTTTTTCCTTCTCACCTCACCCATGTCCCCTTGTACCCTTTCTTTGCTCTTTCTGAATATAGAAGCCTTGCTAATACAGCAGTCACAAGCCAAGGGAGCTTGTTGTGAAGTGGCAGGAGCTGAATAGAAGCAGCTTTGTGCAATGGGGAAGAAATCTTTGTGTTAATACTACACACCCAAGACCTCCTAGTCTCCACCGGTTCACATCTGTATTACACACTTGGAACATCTTTATCCACGCTTCTGGCTCATAATCTGTCTTTGTCTTGGTTTAGAGTCCCATCTCTCTAAAATCTGCCTTGGGTCCCAGGCCCTTTTTGTCGTGACACTGGATCTCCAGGCTCAAAAATTTGTGTAAGGGAAATATTTTTAGATTTGGGAGACTACTTTTAATAGACAGCTAGGGCAGGTGACTGCAAATTTAAAATAAATTCAACAAGTATTTTTGTCCACCTACTTTACACCAAGGGTGTACAGATGTAGGGGCTAGCACAGGGAAAATAATGGGCATGGTGTCAGCTCTAGTAGAGCCTGAAATTGGCTGGAGAACACAGGCATTAAATAAACAGCTACAAGAGCATTGAAGGCTACAAAAGGCAAGATTCAAGGTACTATAGATGCAAACAGCGGAAGGGTGTAACCGAATCTGGGGGATTTGAGGATTTTTTGTTTAACTCTAACATTGTCTGATTGAATGACCCCGAGCAAATGATTTAACTTTTCTGTAATTAAGAGCCGTTCTTTTTACCCCCCATCTCCCCAAGCCCTTTCTGCTCCAACTCAGGCTCTCAAGTCTGTGAGCTGTAATGACAGGGGAGGATGCTGCCAACAGCAGTAAGCTTGGATGTAGAGAGGAAACATACAGAGCAAATGACAGAGGAGGCATCTAATTCACTCCAGAGCATCAAGTGGAAAATGCAGAAAGGGCTTGTGGGCAGGCAGCAACCTCCATGCTAGACACTCCATCTATCTTGCTTATTACTATAAACCTGACACTTAGCACAGTGACCCTCACATACCCGTGGAATGAGTGGATGGCTGACCACCGTCACTGTCACTTATTGTGCCCGATTCTTAAGGCTAGGGTCGAGCCCCCTTGGGAACACAGGCAGGAGCAGGTGGCTCCGTAGATGGAGTACATCAGTGGGTGGATCAGATGCCCACTGCCTCCCTAGTGTGGGCCAGCCCATGGGCCACCAGGTTGCGTTCATCCACTCTTTGTACAAGAACTTCTCTAGCTCTGCAGCCCTGATAAACATCTGGTCCCGTCATGATGCTGTGGAGCCACAGCAACATATGAGGTAGCTCTGTCCCCTTGGAGAGACTCATCTTAGGTGAGAGTCGTCCTGCTACTGTGCCATCTCATTCCCCTAACGTCCCCCCTTCCTGAGTTACCTACTTTGTGTGTTAGCTTCCACTGTGGAGCTCAGACTCCACTAGTCTTGCCTAAGGGCACTGGAGTCAGGGAAGTTATCCAGGTTGCTTCGAGGGGATATGGGAAAAGTCACTCTGACCAGAAATGTTCAGGTCCCATCTAGGACTAGGGTCTGTCACAATACTCCAAAGGTTACTGAAGCAAATTATCACAGTAGATAGGGTAGCCTAGACATTCTTTTTTTTAAAAATTTATTTATTAAAAAAATTTTTTTAACATCTTTATGGGAGTATAATTGCTTTACAATGGTGCGTTAGTTTCTGCTCTATAACAAAGTGAATCAGCTATATATATACATATATCCCCATGTCTCCTCCCTCTTGCATCTCCCTCCCACCCTCCCTATCTCACCCCTCTAGGTGGTCACAAAGCACCGAGCTGATCTCCCTGTGCTATGCAGCTGCTTCCCACTAGCTATCTATTTTGATAGTATATATAAGTCCATGCCATCTCACTTTGTCCCAGCTTACCCTTAGGGGGAAGGGTAAGCCTAGATATTCTATACCACCTGAATGCTGAGGGAATCACAGTTTGTGTGCGAGGTTCTCTATTAACAGTGGGGCTTTGGCTTTGGGAATTAAATGATGGGCTGCAGGAGAAGGATGTAAGGGACTGAAACTTCTCTCCACAGAAGCACCTGGAAGCCAGTCTGTGGACCTTTTTTCTCAGTAGCTGGTGAAGCCCGCTTGCCACCATACACAGCAAATCAACTTCTCTGATAAAGAATCAAGAAAACAATTGAGTCCTTACCATCAAAGGGAATCCTTTGGGCACTTCTTATAATAAAAGTGTTTGTTAATAGAAAATTAAAAATAAAAACAATAAGAAGAAAACAAAAAAGCCTTTATGGGAGAAACACAGTTTTCTCTGACACCACTCTTTCCCTCACCGCTTCATAGCACTGCCCCTTCAATGTACATCAAAAGAAGTGATTTCTTCACTTTCTGAGATCCTAGAGAGCTTCAACTGGGATCGGTCTGATAATAATTCTACGATTATGATCACTTTATACTACTTTACTTGTTTAATCCCTATAGGATTGTGGGCTCCTTCTTGACAGTGCTTTATTCGTATTCCCATCTCTCACTGTTCTTTATAGACACTAGGCCCGTAATAAATAAGTGTAGAATGAATAAGTGAATCAACAGGTAAATATGTAGTAGATACATTAATCCTAACTTCTCTGATACTTTTTCTCTTCCCTGCCTTAGATTTTAAAATGTAGTCCAATGAACCTATTATTAGTATCTCACTATTTGCCTCCAAAAGGATAAATTACCTGGTTCAGAATCAAAATTATCTTTCTCTAAATAAAGGGTTACTAAAATGTCCAGGTGCTTCCAGGCTGCTGAGCACACCTGCCCTGGCTCTCAGGAATTATAGCGGCTGATCAATCTGTCTAAGTACATCTGTCTCCCCATCTTTTCCCCATTTATTAAAATCCTGTTCATCCTTCAAGACTAGCTTAATTTTTAACTCCTCACTCAGTAAAGGCTTTCTTTATCTACCAGATCTGGAAAAATATTTTTCTTTCCTGATCTCTATTACAACAAACTGCTGCTCTCATTCATTTAGCATCGATAATGCAGAGACAAGCATTTTGGAGTGAGTATGCTGGTTCAAGTCCTACCTTTGCCACTCACTCAGTGATGGTCAGTTACCTCCCTTGACCCTGAGTTCCCTCATGGTGATAATACACTTTTGCAGTAGGACATCTGGTCTAGAATGTGAGATGAGGACCTGTATACAAGGTGCCTGTTCTGATACCTGGAACTTATTGAGGGCTCAGTAAAAGGGAACTGATCTTATTATTTGCACATATTTTATCTCACTCTTTAGAGTGTAAGTTCAAGGATTACATATCTTTTTCAGTAACCTAATATCTAACTTGCTTTTAGAAAATAGGTAAATAAGTGTATATCATATAATGAAGATAATGCTAAGATTAGTGCTAAGAAGACAAAGAAAGCAAGGTAAGGAGAGAATGCACAGGACCAGGGATAACGTGGTTGGGGAAGGCTTCTGTGAGGAAGGGACATGTGACTACAGATTGGATGAATTGATGGAGAGCACCAGACCTTGTGCTTGAGAGGAAGCAGTGCCCTTGATGGATATATGGTGAAGGAAGGTTAGAAAGAGCATCTCAGTGACACAGAGGCCAACAGAGTTTTACAAAGAAGGAAGTGATCCTTAGCTTCAGATCCTAAATGTCAGATTCCTGTCTTCCTGAGCGGTCTAGAAAGAGAACTGCTGAGAATGCCTCCTGGGTTTGGCAAGTGGAAGATGACTTTAATAAGTGGGTAAGAGTAGGGCTGGTGGAGTGGTGAGAACAGCAGGTTCAGGAGTAAAGGGGGTGTCCCCTGAGGTCAAGCAGTGAGGGAAGACCAGACTGGTGAAATATGTCAAAGGGAAGATTATAGTTTAATTTGAAAAATTCTATTATGAATCTAGCAGAGGGAGAGGAGATAACTGAACATTTGGGATCGAGATGATGACTGATAGAGCGTGGTCTTGAAGGAGGCAGGAGCTGATGAAAGGAAAGGCAGGGGTGGATGATTTGCTCAGAGGAGCATTGCCACATGCAGAGCAAAGAGAGAAGGACTGAATGCCGGTAAGGCTAGAGATGGCTTGGCTTCAAGTTTCTTAGTGAAATATGTTGAGGGTGCCAGGTGGTGAGCTTGAGTAGAAAGGTGGAGATTTGAGTTGGGTCAAGTAGGAGAGGAAGCTCATCAGGGAACATTGAAAAACAAAGGTTTTTCTTTTCTTTTTTTTTTTTTTTTTTTATCTTGGGTGAAGAAAGCCATTTAATCCTTTTAGTGTACAAGGGTATCACCATAGAAACAACCTCTAATCCCATTTTCCAAATTGCAGGGTTTTCTGCATAAACACATCAATAAACCAAGCTCCTTAAAAAATGCTCTCTACCTACCTACCTACACACACACACACACACACACACACACACACACACACACCCCTCTCTACATCCCTGTCAATTCATAACCAATTGAATATAATGGTGAATATTCTTTAGCTTAATTCTGGAATCTTAGAGTCATTTTTTTTTAATATTGAGTTTCTGATTTAGGTATATGATCTTAACATTGTGCTATTTAATAGTGTGAAGTTTAGATTCAGGTCATGCCACAATGGAGCTAATTCTAGCCACAAAATGTGGTTGGAACTTTGATAGACATATGCTCATTGTGACCCAGGACTGTGCTGGACACTCGGTATATATGATATCCCATTTACAGTCCCTGCAGCCACACTGTGAGCTGACAGATGGGGAAACTGAGATTCAATGATATTAAACAACTTGCTCAGCGTCACCCAGCTTGTTAAGGGACGTTCTTTTTATTGCAAATGCGGGTCTTTCTGACCCTAACCACCACCCTGTCACCTAGTTACAGCAAAAGACTTGAAGAACAATAATACTCTTTAGTTTTGTTACTGAATTGATACTGAAGATGCTCTTTAGCTCATGCTGGCTTAAATTTCCTGTGCAGTGGAGAGAGAGGAGAAAGTGCATTTTAATAAGCTTCAATTAAATTAATTTCATTTTACTTCTTTTGATGTATGGTCTCTTGAAAAAAAATCCAATTCTACTGATGTTTATTAAGTGCCTCTATTCACTTGGAAAGTGCCAGGCACTTCAGGGGATCTATGGATGAGGGTGATTCAGCCCACGCTTCAAGAGTTTACAATCTAGTGGAGAGGATGGGAGTGCGTAATTTGCTCTAATACTAGATTGAATGTGATAAGCCCAGTAAGAGGTGGCACAGACAATGGGTTCTTAATTCAGAGGTACAAGGCTATGTGAATAATTAGAAAATTGGCCTTGTCGTCATGCCTAAACACTGGAAGCATCACACAATAGAACTCTTTTAAAGAGTCTTTATTTCTTTGAATCCAGACTGTGTAATAAGTGAGGAATGTATAGATGGCAATGACGTCATCTTTAGTGGCTCCCCAGTTTGTGTTGTAGGGATAGGTGATTCAAGACTCAGGGGCAAGGAAGTAAGGATGCAACGATCCCGGTGGTGGTGCAGAGCGTTGCGGCTGTTCTGGGTTCTTGGTGTGTTTCGGCAAACAGTAGCTGTTCAGGACATTGAACTGCAACTGTGCAAAGATATATGTTATATAGAGTTGTTGGTTTTAATTTTTCTTTTAGGGTACTTTTTTGGAGTTAAGGAATTTGAAGTCCAGAAATACTGTGAGCCCAGAGAAGGTCACGTCCTACATATTCTGGGTAAACAATCTTGAATACATTTTCACAGGGATGTAAAAGGAGGGTACTAGACACTACACTACAACTCCTTTTCAAGTGCACTGCAAGCTCTTGGAAGAAGGGAATCAAAACCAAAGACGTGAGCTAGTACAAGGTACCACGCACAAATAGGAATTTAATAAATGCTTCCTGATTCTTCACCCGCTGGTGTCACTTATGTGTGTTAGGTGCTGTCACTATCATTTCTGAAATGCACAGCTGAAATAAATGCTGCTTTTGTCTTCTAAGAGTTTATATCTAAATAGAACAATCAGGCGGATATGGTTCCTCAAAAGGCTGGAAGTCAGCTAGCCACTGCCATGTTATTGGGAATACACATCTGGCTGCAGGAGCTCTCATTCCCTGACTTTCTCAGCACTCTGCACTGTGCTCCGTCGGCCTGTGGATGTCTGTCTCCGTATTAATCTGAACGCGCTTGCAGTCTGTTTGCCACACGCCCCGGTGCAGTCGGTCAGTGCCTCCTTGATGGATTGATTGCAGCCGCATTGGTGTTGCTTGGATGAGGTGATGGATGCCTCTCTGTCCTCTCCAGCCGTCTGGAGCCAGAATACAGAACGGCTGGTTAGAAGGTGATTAGCCTTCCCTAATGGTACTGTGTGCTGCAAACAGGGTTTCGGCCCCCATGTCTTCATTAGCCTTGATCAGAGTCTGCATTACCTCAGATCAGGTAATCGGTGATTTGTTATAAAGCAGAGCGTAGATGCCTTTGGAGCAAGTGCTGATGGCATGAATTCCAGGCGAGGAAAGGAAACATAGTGGGGCCCCGGGTGCCAGGGATCCATAGGGAAGAATGCAAGCTGGTGTGTGGTCTGGGTGCCTCTTCATCCAGCACTCCAGCAGATGGAGGGCAGTGTGCAGCTCTGACACAATCAGGGTGAACTCCCAGCAACAGCCTCTTGCCGTTTCTTTGCTTCCTGGGTGACACTGGGGATTGGAACTGTCTGGGAAATGTTGAGGACAGATTCTTCGTATCTTTGGGAGTCAGGCATATTTCTTTAAATAGCTTAGAAACTTCTGCTGTGCCCAATAATATTCAGAATGTTGGGGAGATGGGGAGAGCACAACAGACCAAGCCCTGAGCTTCTGAAGCTCTCACTGCATGTGAGAGACAGATAATAAACAGACACCAGAAGTAAAAAAAAAAACAACACTCTGAAGAAAAGGAAATTGGGTAAGGAGAGAAAGAATGGGACAAGTGGTGGTCAAGGAGGACTCCTCTGAGGAAGGGACATTTGAGTAGAGATGAAGTGAAGGGAGGGATACCTATGGTTGTAAGAAGGGCCTTCCAGGCAGAGAGGATAGCCAGTGCAGAGCTCATCTTGATACTTCAAGTGGTCTGTGTTCCTTTTATTTGATTTGATTTCAACTTGAGCACCTACCAGGAATCATTCAATGTGCACAAGTAATATCAAACGCCCTGGAGTAGGTAAATCTATAGTACGGTGTCTAGTACATTACTGGTGTTCAAAAAAATGTGAGCTTCTTCCTGTCCATTTGCAACTCAAGGAAATGACTTAAGATGAATTCTCACAGAGGGCTGCTACCACCTACCGTCTGAACACCACATCCTGTATCTCTAAGCAAGTCGCTGGGAAGCATCTTTCCTCCCCTTTCCTCTCCCCCCCTCCCTTGCTCTCCTTTTTTCTTCCTCTGCCCTTCTTTCCACCTCTTCAGTCCCCTCCCTTCACTTCTTCTTCTCCCTCCTCCCCTCCTATTCTCTTGTTCCCTGTCTCCTGAAACACAAGTGCCTCAAATTCAGGTTTAAAATGAATGAAAGGTAACCTGGAGTGAACTAGTGATTACTATCTGTGATAACATATCAATAATACCACAACCACTTCCCATGCCACAATCCACACACACACACACACACACACACACACACACACACACACACACACACACACACACACACATACGTAGTGGTGAGAGCCATCCCAGTCAGGTATTGGAGTGGGCTGAAAGTAGAAAAGGGTAAGTTTTGTGGGCATCTGAGACTTTTGTGGCACCTGGCGATTTAGATTGCCATTTTGCCAGAGGGATGCTGGCTCTCACTAACGATCTGTAGAGACAGTCATGGTAGGGATGCCTTTTTAGAGGTAGGTATAACACTGTAATCGCACCATTCTCTAACTATCCCCAAAGCTGTCCCTATAATATTTGAAGCCCTGATATCATTATTCTGTCAGTTTCTTAAAAATCTGAAAGTCATACTCATGAGGGAAATTCTTCCCCTACAGACAAGGTAATCTGCGTACTTTCTCCACTTGCTAATAATAATAACAACAATAGAAAGTATCTACTAAGCAACTGTTAAATTGTGTCATCTCTAACACAATCATCCGTAGAACCTCGTTCTCTTTACTGTGCAGATAAACACACTGAGACTCAAAAGACGCATAGAGCCTCACAGTATAAACGGAAGGCTCTGATGGCCTCTGGATCTGACTGCCTGCAAAGACAGTCCTCCGCTCACTCTCTTTGTCAGTTATCTCCCAAAACATCCCACTGCTCTCCGCCCCTTGAGACTTCGCCATCATTCTGTTATTCCCATTCCTTCCTCCTTAAGTCCTGTGGAATCCTTCTTAGAAGATTCTTTGTAATCTATCCATTCATTTGCAGCCCTACTCCTTTCTGCTCACAGAACCTTTATCCTTTTACATCTGGAGTATTGTACTTTTCTGCCTGTCTTTCAGCCTCCAATTGTTTGCCACACCAAGTAGTTTTATAGACTGTTGTCAGATTTCCTACCTTAAGTTCCACTTTGCCACGTTGCTACTCATCTTACAATTGTTCAGTGCTCTCCACTGTTCTCAGTATAATAATAGTCAGGCTTTGAACGCTGGCTTTACAGCCCTGCATAATCTACCCCAGCTTATTTATCCAACATTATTTCAGCCACGTGGCTGAGTTCACGAGATTCCCTGGAACATGCCAGGTATGTTCTTCCCTTGATAACTTTGCTCACACTGTCTGCCCTCCTTAAAGGGCAGCCTCCTTTGCTGTATTCTCTAAAAGATCCAGATCAATTTCTGTCTCATCTGTGAAATTCATCCTCCCTTTTTCTGGCTATATTGCTCTCTCCCTTCTTAAACGCTTTCTCTGAACTCCAAAGGTCTATAAAATGGTCCTATTTGAAATAAACCTTCAATAGAAACTGCTTATTTTACATAAGATACCCCTTGCTGTGGATGAATTATTATTATTATTGTTATTTTTAGTGATTGGTAACTGTTCAGCTTCAACTAACAGAAAACACTACTGCCATTGACTTATTAACCGGTTAGAGGTTGATGGTCTTAAGTAACAAAATGTCCAGAAGTGTGTAGTCCAGGGTGGTACAGCTACTCACTTATGCCATCTGGGACCCACACTCTTTCTGCTTCAGCATTCTCTGTATATTGGTTTTCAGCCTCCTTTTTATTGACCTTAGTCATAGTATAGGTGCTGTACCTCCAGGCAGGAGGAATGGAACAGCAGAAATCCAGGTATACCTCATTGGTCAGCAAGGTTATAATTACGTAACATGCCACCTCTAGCTGCAAGGGAAGCTGGGAAATTGAGTTTGGGGCTTTGAAGCTTCTATAGGGGAGGCAAGACTGGAAAAATGTGGCCAAAAATTGGTCTTAAGTGAACCGGCCTGTAGTATCAGACACAGCTGATGCTCTACTCTTTTTCAATGGGAGAACGTTGGAGTTAAAAAAAAAAAAGAAATGTGAACAGTTAGATTGCCTTGTTATCAAATACATGGCCTGGTGGCCATATGGCCTTAAGTTACTTATCTTTCTAAGATGGGTTTCCTCATCTAAACAATTAGATTAATAGTAACACTTGTTTATTTGAGTTATTGTGATGACTAAATGAGGTAAAGCCCATAGCCTATATTATGTGGCACATAGAAGGTGCTGACTAAATGCCCATCCCTTTTCTCTCTTCCAATTGGAGGCCCTGGCTGGTGTACTGAAAAGTCCCAAAAACAATAACAAAAAGCAGGAGTTGAATCAAAGAAGAGAATATCTCCTACCAGCCAGTCCCCATAAGCTCTTCTCAGTAGGTAAAAAGTATTGCCCCAGTAACAGAACTACAGAAGTGTTTGAGATTCATTTCTCTTGTGGTTAAGAGAGGGCAGGAAATTTCTGAATATTTATAAGGGTTGACCTGTGGATACTGAGGTATGTGGAAATAACTCACACATCTCAGGTGTTTAATGAGGATAAATAACAATTTGTGGGCCCGTCCGCTGTACAGTCCCATCACCTGAAATCACACACAGGAACCCTGCTTCTGAGAAGTGACACTTGGTGGAGGGAATGGCAGAGTGATATCCATCTAGCAAGATTTGCAGAAGAGGTACATGTGGAAGAATCATGTGTGATCCCCGAAAAAAAAAGGTGTTTATGTGTGTATATCATATATATATTTATATGACAGAACACGTTCTTAAGCCACCTACCTCCCACTACCCGCAAAAGTAGAACTGAATTTCCCATGTAGTAGGAAATTTGAAGTTCTTAGGAAAAAAAAAAAACTTTAAAACTTTATGGTACAGGAGACTTCCCTGGTGGCACAGTACTTAAGAATCTTCCTGCCAATGCAGGGGACACAGGTTCCAGCCCTGGTCCCGGAAGATCCCACATGCCACGGAGCAGCTAAGCCCATGCACCACAACTACTGAAGCCCACATGCCTAGAGCCCATACTCCACAAGAGAAGCCACGGCAATGAGAAGCCCACGCACTGCAACGAAGAGTAGCCCCCGCTCGGCGCAGCTAGAAAAAGACAGCGTGCAGCAACAAAGACCCAACGTAGCCAAAACGTAAATAAATAAACAAATAAATAAATAAAATTTTTAAAAAGTATTAAAAAAAATCTTTATGGTACAACAACCTGTATGTGTGCATTTTAAATTAAATAACTTTCTCTCTCTATCTCAAATGTGTTGAAAATCCCCCATTTTTTCTTTTGATCAAAGCAAAAGCAAAACCCTGCCAGATGTTGAGAAGAATGGTAACCAAATGATTCAATTAGAATTCTCCTGTGGGGACGTGGACTCTCTCAGTCAATGTCACAGAATGAAATAGTCTCAGATTTACCCAGCAGTGAGTTATTCCTTCTGGTTGTGGCAATTGGGAGCTGACGATGATGCGAATTTAAATGACTATCTTTATGAAACAAAGCAAAACAGAAAAGGGAACAGCTGGGGGACTGGATGGCTTGGGGATGCAGAATTGGATCTAGAATAAAGAATCTGTTACCTCCAGTTGCTGGTCATAATGCTAGTACAGGTTAATATGAATTGAAAGTTACAGCCGTGTGATAGCAGTTAGCTGTCACTTGTCTGAAATTTGACCATGGCATATATAGCACAATCTGTATCTAGGTGTCTAGAATATAATGTCCTCTTTAGTTAAGGGTCAAGCCACCAGCTTAACTATGTAGCCAAGGATTCAGGCGTGAGAATCACAGGGTCATAGAACTTAAGCTCTGGAAAGACATTGCTGTCATGTCCAGAGTCTGTGAACTCTCTGAAGTTGTATGTGTCATTTCTTTGCATGTGCTATATGTATTCTAAGGAACAGAAAGCATAGCTTTTATCATATCCAAAGGAAAGTATGAATCCACCAGCCTGCCACCCCTTCCCTGCCAAATGTTAAGAACTTGATTTAGACCTTGTCTTTGGAGTTGGGTAGAATTGAACTTAAGTTTGTTTTTTTTTAAGAAATATTTATTTATTTACTTTTGGCTGCATTGGGTCTTTGTTGCTGTGTGTGGGCTTTCTCTAGTTGTGGTGAGTGGGGCTACTCTGTTGCAGGTGTGGGCTTCTCATTGTGGTGGCTTCTCTTGTTGCAGAGCATGGGCTCTAGGCGCACGGGCTTCAGTAGTTGTGGCACATGGGCTCAGTAGTTGTGGTGCACAGGCTTTGTTGCTCCGTGGCATGTGAGATCTTCCCGGACCAGAGCTCGAACCCATGTCTCCTGCATTGGCAGGCAGATTCTTAATCACTGCGCCACCAGGGAAGTCCCTGAACTTAAGTTTTTGCCTTACCACTTACTAGCTGTGTGACCTTGGGCATGTCACCAATAAGACTTATTTTTCTAATTTATACAATGGGGACAATAATATAATCTACATAATAGAATTGTTATGAAGAAAATTTGAGATCATGTATGCAAAATTTTTACCGTAACATATATTGTGCTAAATGTGAGCTTATTATTATTATCATCATCATCGTCATCATCATCAAAAATACTGAGCCCCAGGAATGTTCAGATATCTTAAGATTAATAGCAGAAACAGGACCAGAATCCTGACATCTAATTCACTGCTTTGGCCATTGGGAAACATGACGACTCCACCTCTCTTTTTGTTCATTATTCCTTTCATGTTTTCACAGGGCTAGGCATGTAGAATAAGACACTAAAATCAAATGATTAGTTCTCCCATTGCATGTCCAAATGGTCTATTTCATTTGAGAGCTCTCCTTCAATATTCTTTAAACATCTTATCTAAATTGGAGTCTGAAACAGGAAATCACAAAGATCAAGGAGGTCCCACGTTGGCTTTTAGCACCCTCCACGCTCCTTGCCCAAGAAGAAACTGTGAGCAAGGTTAGAAGTCTGACTCTTCATTAGTGAGGGGAAGTCTCTTTGAGCAGCCCCTCTGTTGAATAGATAGAGTGGCTCTGACAAAAGGGATGATAGATTAGGAACTGTCTGGTGGCTAATGTACTGTTTACTGCAGTATAAATGACTGGTGTTTGGGAAATGACAGATGAGAGAGAGCACGAGTATGGACGTCAATGATTTCCAGGTTTCTGCGGTGGAGGAGAGTCATGGCTGACTGAGCTGTTGACTGGCAGTGGGAAGTCATTGGCGGGAGTTTCAGGGGGATGAAGAGTGCATGGAGAAGACTTTTCAATTAGCCCATTGATCCAAAGCTTTTGTGCCATATATGGAAGGTACTGTGAAAGGGTCCGGTTCTCTTGCTCTTTTCTCACTGCCTCATTCACTCAAATACAACTCTGCTTCCAGTCCAAGTGCAGCAATGTCCCCAGAGAGAAAGCACAAAGGGTAAGAATGGAGCTGTGCTCAGCCAATGGGAGATCCCTAGGGGAAGACGACAGAGGAAGAAAGAATAATGCCTGTGGTTGAAAGAAGGCAAGAAAGCAAAAAAGCAAGCAAGCAGGGAAGCATGCAAGAAAGTGTAAGGCGGAAGGAAGGAGGGAAAAGAGAAGAAGGGAAGGAATCTAGCACGTCAGTTAATCTACATCTGATATATTTGAGTTGAGTGGACTCGTGATGTTCTAACTTGCCCCAGGGAATCATAAGAAGCCTGCAGTTAATTTGTAGCTATTACAAACATTTAGCATCCATTTGCTTAGTTTCAATAATAATAATTATTATGATAATATAAGGCAGGCTGTCAGACAGTGTTTGCAAACACATCACCATTGTAACCTGTATTTGCCTTCTGCTTTGTCAGAGGTTTTATGTTCATGCGTTCATTCATTTTCCTCACAAATATTAATGGAGCATCTATTTTGTGTCAGTTTTAGGTACTTGGGATACATAAGTGGACAAACAAAAATACCTGCCCTCGTGGAACTTTCATATAAATTGGAGAGAACAAACAATATATATGATATCATATATAATACAGAGTGATGATAGATGATATGAAGTCAACTAAATTGTTGTACAGGGTTAGAGAATGATAGGATTGGGGGAAGCATATCTGCTATTTTAGATAAGATGCTTAAGCAGACATCTTTGAGGAGGTGACTTTTGAGCAGAGGCCAAAATAAAAGGAATGATCAAACTACGTAGACTTCTAAGGAGGAACATTCCATCTGAAGGGAATAGCAGGTGCAAAGGCCCTGAGGTGAGAGGGATGTCAAGGAGACCAGTGTGTCTGGAGAGAGGGAAGCAAATGGGAGAATAGGAGATGAAGACAGAGAGGTGGATGGGAGCCAGGCGATGTAGGACCTTTCAGGATAGTAAGTTATTAGAGTGTTTCAAAAAAGGCAGTAAAATAATGGGATACTTGTGATACAAGTATGGCTCTGGCTGCTATGTAGAGAACAGATGATAGGGATGGTGGTAAAAGTTGGGAGGCCAATTTGAAGGGTGATAGAATAGCCAGGGTAGAAATGCTGGTGACTCGGGCTAAGACGGTATTCTTGGATTTGGGATATATTTTGGAGGAACATCTAATAGAATTTGATTATGGATTAGATGTGAGGGGTGAGAAAAATAGAGTTTATATATCTTTTTATTTTAAAAATGTTGTTGTTTAAGTTCAGGGCTTGGTCTTAGTTATTTCATGGGCTTTTCTAATGAAGAGTTTGAGGCAATCACATATATATATTTTTTGGCTACGTTGGGTCTTCATTGCTGCACACGGGCTTTCTCTAGTTGTGGCAAGCGGGGGCTACTCTTTATTGCGGTGCACGGGCTTCTCATTGCGGTGGCTTCTCTTGTGGAGCACGGGCCCTAGGCGCATGGGCTCAGTAGTTGTGGCTCATGGGCTCTAGAGTGCAGGCTCAGTAGTTGTGGCGCATGGGCTTAGTTGCTCCGCGGCATGTGGGATCTTCCCGGACCAGGGCTCGAACCCATGTCCCCTGCATTGGCAGGTGGATTCTTAACCACGCACCACCAGGGAAGCCCGAGGCAATCATATTAAATTATAAATTGTAGTAACCCAAAGATCACAAAATGGTCCTTTTGTGGACCACATTCAGTCTATAAACGTGATGTTTGGGCTCACAATTTTTTAAATCTTTGAGCCAGCACTGCAAAACCCAAATGTCTGAATTCTTTTGAGAAATGGTAAGCTTTGGAGTATAGAATAGGTATCCCCATGAAGGCTCTCCTTTGCTGCAACTGAATAGCACTTTCTGTCTTTTAAAGGAACAGGTCTTCACTTCTGTTACTTCCTGAGCTTATTTCCTCGTCTCTGTTACCTGAATGGCCCTGGAGGTTTCCACTCCTTACTTGTTCCTCCCGTCCCCACTATGTAGTCCATTGCAGAAAGAGACATTAGTGAGATAATCTTAAACATGGTTCCATTTGAGTCAAGAGGGGCAGGTATCTCAGGATTATTGTAAGCAATCTATAAATCCATATGCAATCTAAGTATTGCCTGTACATCATATTAGTAATAAATAATCTGTTTTGTATGAGTATATATAATTATTGTTGGAAAGCAAAAATAATTCCAAATTATAATGAATAAAATGCATATTTGAATCTCACTAAATTTTAATAGTCTGTATCATCTCAACAGACACTAAAGTACTAAAAGTATGATTGCTTTCAAGTGGTTGTATCCTTTTTTTAACCCTTAAAAGGAACCCTTAAACTTAGAAAGGTTGGGAACAGCTGTTCTAGTCTGGCCTTCCACTTCACTGACGACAAAAGGAAATCCAAACAGGGACAGTTATGTGAACAGACCACTCAGCTGATTAACGGTAGCAGGACCCAGGTCTCCTAATGGGCTGCACTGGGTCTCTTGCAGTGCTTTCTCCCATACCCAAAAGTCCAGAAGATGGAAAGGGATGATTTATGAGACTCTGACATGCAACTTTTCTTTTTTTAATTGAAGTATAGTTGATTTATAGGATTATATTTATTTCAGATAAACAGTATAGTGATTCAATATTTTTACAGGTTATCCTCCATTAAAAGTTATTACAAGATAAAAGCTATAATTCCCTATGCTGTACAATATATCCTCGTTGCTTACCTATTTTATACATAGTAGTTTGTATCCCTTAATCTCTTACTCCTGTTTTACCCCCTCCCCTTCCCTCTCCCCACTGGTAACCACTAGTGTGTTTACTATATCTGAGACAAGCAAATTCTTGATTCTGTTTCAAGGATCACAATTTCCAGTTTACAGATGAATGGGAAGGATCTTCTCTTTGTAAGAATACACTGTAGGGCAGGGTTCCTCAACAGCTACAGTACTGACATTTTGAACTGCATAATTCTTTGAGGGGACTGTGTTGTATGTTATAGGATATTTGGCCTTTCCCTGGCTTCTACCCACTAGATGCTTCTAGTTAACTTCCCGCCTTCCCAAACACACACACACACACACACACACACTAGTTGTCACAATAAAAGCTATCTCCAGACATTGCCAGATGTCCCCTGGAGAGGGGCAGAATCGTCCCCTGTCAAGAATCACTGCTTTACTGCTGCTGTTCACCCATTGATTCAGAGTGCCAGGGAAAGACTTTGAACACTCAGCATCCTTGGAATCCTACTGACCCAAGAGCCATGCCTGGGCACCTGCTCATGGACCTCTTCTTCCCAAAAATCTAATCTACAGCGTCTTCCCAGTTCAGTACTTTACAAGAATCTTTGCAATTTTTCACTTTCAAAGGACGCTTAGCGGTTTCCAGTGCCTCAACTGCAGAGGTAAAGGGCTTTTTGTCTATTTCTCTATTTACCTCTGTTATTTATTTTTTTTAACTTTCCATTGTACAGTTTCTCTCTGTTTATTTTTCCTTTTTCGATTTGTATTGCTTTTTGTGTCTCTCTGTGTGTCTCCTTTATCCCTCCTTTATCCCTTTTTATCCCTATTGATACAGGCAGCCTTTCTCTGCCTGTACCAATATCTGTCTTTCTACCCAGATTTCTATTTCATTTTAGGGCTTAGCCTTTTGGTGTTTATCTCCCCAGTCTGTATCATTCTTTTAATGACTGTGTTTCTGGGTTTTTCCTTAAATTTTTTGAGTGACTGCTTGTCTTTTAGTGTCTTTCTCTCTGTTTGTATCTCTCCAGGTATTTTTCATGACCCCCTCTCACTTCTGGAGGATGTCGGTATATTTACACGACATTTCTGTTTTTGATTGTCTTTTTTTCTGTTTATTCACCTCTCTTCCATTTCTGCCTTTCTTTGGAAATGATCCATCTGTACCAGGCTCCTATCGAGATCTCTTTCTCTGGGTAGGAAGTTCTTTAGGCATGTTCTAAAAACCTTGTGCTTCTATTGAAAGATAAGCCTCAGGGGGAGGACAGGGAATGGACTTTTCAGTTAACCGCTCAGAGGCAACACCTTGTTTTATTTTATAGAATTGAATTTTTATAAATTATACATTTAGACTATTGACTCCAACAAAGGTTAAATACTTAACCTTTCATAAAATTAGTTTTATAAAAATATATTTTAAATGATTCTACATCATAAGCAATTATCTTAAAAAACTAATAGGTAATTCATTCTTAAGATTAACTCTTTTTCTAATGCGAGGTGAAATGAAATCAATAATTTGCAGAGATGTGTACATTGCTCTAGGTGAGGCTTGGGAATGAAAAGCTTTAAGAACAGGATTCGGCTATTTGTAAAGTACCTGCCTTTTTCCTTGGTTCCTAAAGAATGTCCAGCCCAAGAATGAGGGCCCTATGAGGTTCTCAAGGACAGTGAAAACGATTCACTCTTCTCATTTCGGTATGAGAATCGTAATAAACTTGCAAAACAGATTGGAATCCATCAGGTGTAACCAAATTAATCTTCCTTTAATGACGGTTTATACTGTGTGTCCAAAATTAAAACCAGTATCAGAGTTAATCAATTAAAATGTGTAATCATTACATAAAATGTGTAATCAAAACAAGAGGGAATTGTAAAGTCAGTAAAATTTATTTTATAGTAGAAACATGGTAAAAACACGCAGCTTAATTGGACCATATGTAAATTAATCAAGTTACAGCTCTAAGTATTTTCGTTGTTCTTGTTGTTTGTTTGTTTAAGTGTGGTACAGGGAAAAGTAACGGCTGCTGAGAATGGCAGGACTGTGTGAAGAGGGTTGTTAAGGTTTCTGAAACAAAACAACAAAAACCAAAAAAGAAGCGCAAGAAAACCAGGATGGAAATTTGGTTTTGACAGGGAAAACAGAAACTAAACAAGGGAAGGAAATGTTTCTTTTCTTTCTAGTTTAGGATAAAGTTTTTCAGTACCCTGTCTGGACTTAAATAAATTTAAGAATACAGTAATACATCATTGAAAAGTCTGCTCTAGGCAATTGATATTCGGAGGGTGCTTGATATTTTAGATGGGGCGTTTGTTTTCTCTGATAAATCACGCAAATATCCAAGCCCTTGAAGCTTCCTAAAATTTCTAGTAATTAAGTTCAGTTCAGTCAAATTCTGTGCTTCCAGCAGTTATTGAGTATTTATTTCCATGGTCGTTGTGCTCGGGTTGGGGAGGAGAGTATCACTGAGATCTCCACTCTGACCGGGCTCTCGGATAACTTTTGCCAAACATCACTGCCTCGGCTAATAATGTTTCTACCATAAACCAAAGTGGCAACAAGTATGTGAATGTATAACGTGAAACCACGTTCTAACCTGAGGATGCCTGAGAGAGGAAGGTGACATCTGCCAGTCTCCTTGTCTGCCAATTCCACTTGATATTTCTTACATCTACACACTCACCAGGACTGAGCAACACGGTGACTGGTCTCTTGGTTTCTTCATTCTTCCTCCATTTAAGTGCATTCTCCAAACTACGGCCAACTCTTTTCGATATTTAATGAGCTTTGGTAGCTCTGTATTGGTTAAAACTAGTCAATGGCTCCTCACTTCTTTTAGGATAAAAATCTGTGCTCTGATTCCTGACATTTGAGATTTTTGTCCTGCTTGATACTTATCTTGGGAAGCATATGGTATGCAGTGGCAGGAAGTCAAGCAGCTAGAGCTTGGGTTCAAATCTTATCTTCCCTTCTTATCTATTCGCATGCCCCTGAGCAAGTTCTTTCACCTCTCTATGGCTCAGTTACTTCATCTGTGAAATAGGGATAATAATGTCACCCACTTTGCAGGATTGATGTTCATGAAGACTAGTTAGTGCTAGTGAGGTAGGTGACTGGTAGAGAAAAAGTAACCTTCAATAAATGTTAACTCTTATTATTGTTGCCACCTCTGTAGACTCATCCTTTCACACTGCCCTTCTCTCGTTCTCCACTGGGTGGTTTTGAGTTCCTGGAACCTCTGCATGCTGTTCCTTTCATCCCCTTCACTCACTAACTCCAACTTGACCTTCAGGACCCAGACTGCGGACTCTGCCCTAAAGGATGGGCAGCCCTCTTATGTGCCAAGTTTCCCTCTGTCCCAACACCTTGTATTTACTTGTTTAGTTCTCTGTTCCTCCCACAATATGCACACCTGGGGGGCAGAAACTCTGCCTTGTTCATCTGGCAGCTCTAGCTCCTGACACTGCTTCGTTCATGGGCTGCAGTCAGGAGCCCCCTGCCTCCGCTGAATGAACCAACCTAGAGTGAGAATCCAGGAAAGGGATGTAGGTTAATTACTAAATATCTGAACGCTCAGGTGTATGTGTTTAAGAGTAGGCAGGTGTCTCTGTAGAACACTGGTATCTCCAGATGCTCCCAGGTATGTTTGGAATGATGAGTACGTGGTCAAATAAGATAGGGAATTGGGGGTAGGTCTCTCCTAAAGAGTTGCACTTTTGATTAGCAAAGCTCTAACTGCAATGAAGAAGCATGTGTGCAACCTAGAGTTTCCCAAATAGTTCAGATTCTGGAACCCACCTTTATTAATAAATTGTGAAACCCAAGCAGAGTGCCCTAAGGAACACAGTCTGGGAAATGCAAGTCAGAGCTAGTCAGAGCAGCTGCAACCCAGACTTCTCTTTTTCCCCCAGTCCTGGGACCTTTTCAAGAGGTTGTGAGAGACCCAGTGAGGGCTTCAGCTCTGTGTAGAGGCTAGTTTGAGCTGGAATCTTGAATGGGTACTATAGAGAGTAAACTGAAGCCATTCAGAGATAAAGAATTGCTTTAGCTATTACAACCTGGCTTCATATAATACCCTCCAGAGGTATTCTCTGAGCAAATGCCTCTCTGAGCAAAGAGGTATTCTCACATGGGGCACAGTGGTTTTAAAAAGGCAGGACCCAGAATTTTAGGGTTTGTGGACAACCATATACGTTTTAAGGATTTCCTATCAACTGCATCAAAATCACCTGGATCACTTATTAAACGTGCTGACTCCTGAGGCCTCAACTTGGACCTAATGATAAGGCAGTCTGTGAGTGGGAGACTAATAACCCACATTTGTATCAAGGTCCACTGTGATCCTTATGCCCCCAGATGTTTAAGATCTATGGTTCTGCATTGACCCTGAGTTGAAGCCAATTTGAGAATGGAAATCTTTCAGTAGGTCCAAGGTTTACAAAGTAATTTGTTAAGTCATAAAATTATTACATGTGGAATTATCATCAATAGGGTCCTTATTTTATATATATATATATATATATATATACACACATATACCTCTGAATGTATATATATATATGATATACATATTAAAAGTTATAAGGACTTAGATGTTTTATTTTGTGAGAAGAAAGGTTGTTGAGCATGTCAGTTAACTGTCTGAGCCTCACAGTAATCATCTGTGAAACAGGAATTGTGCCATCTGACCTTCCTCTGCATGGGGGGGGGGGGTAGAGAGAATGAAGCAAGAAAGACAGAAAATCAAGTGAAATATGAAGTGCTATGAAAAATAAGGTATTATGATGCATCTATGCAGATTCGGTGAGATGGCAGTCTTGTTACACATAATGATATTTTTCTAAGTAACCTAGTTTGGTTTGCTGTTCTGTGGGGTTTGAGAGTGCATTTTGATCACTTAATTTCAGATTTATTAAACACTAAACATGATTGTTAGAAGTAAGGGAAACCTCTGGGATTGCTTAGAATAGGGTTTTTATAAAGCATTCCCTTTGATTCTAACAATAGTTAAATATTAGGAATCGTTATGCTAAACTCTAAGGTGATTCCACAGTATGAGCAAATGCTGTGGAAAACAAATAGGACATTCATTTATGAAATTAACCCTTTTTCTGATGCTGTGGGAGTAAGATTATCAATCATGTCATGTCTAAGAATTCCACCTCAGATTTACATAGCACATTAAAATAAATGGGGGAAATTCACAAAGCCTGACATCAAGTTTAAGTTAGCTGTTTTATACTTTTAAGAAAAGTCCTTTTTCCTTCTGTAAGTGTAAACTTTTTTTTTAAATGGTAACAAACTTAAGTTCAGTCTATCAAAGTACATTGAAAAAGCTTAGCAGACAAAATAACTTTGACAGAAAATAAGTGAAATCCAAGTTTTATTCATGTACAGTAGTTACGAAGATACTGAGATAAGTTACTTGGCGTACTGTCCTTTTAACAGGCCTTCCTCTCCAGTCTTGTCTCATTTTTCACTTTCACAAGGATTTTAATATATTCTTTTCATTACATAAAACATGCCACATTTGGCCTTTTCATGAAAATGGATCTGATATTCTCCTTTGACAGCCATTCATGTGAAAAGAACAGGTCCTATTTCTGTCCATCGCCTACATGTACATATTCATAGAAATCATAGATTTTTAGTAAAATGTATTAATCCCAGAAATTTAAAGCATTTCAGTCAGTAACTATATCATATTCCCTTTCTGTCAAGCGACACATGTGGTCAGGGGTTCTCAGTCCCAAATCCAACTCAATCTAAATTACGTGAATTCCATTTTCTACACTGAGGAACAGGAATACAGGAAATAAAATCACCAGCCCAGGGAGCATGAACCCCAAATTAATCTTGAAGACTTGAGCTGTACTGTTTTATCTCTATAGTTACATGTCTTAAGTATTACTACTTTTAATTTGAAGTAAAATTTGTCCTTCTAGGTTTGTTTTTTTTTTTTTTTTTTTGAGGAGGATAGATAGAGCTAATCATCCCTCTGCTATTTTATAAACAAATATTAAGAGAGAGTGTGTGTGTGTGTAATTTTACTCTGATAGTGGAATTTTAGTATCTGATCGATAACCTTATTGGCCTGAATTTAAATCTTTCTGGGAGGGAAAATTAATCGGCTGTGATATTGTTTACCTCAATGGTATCATTTCTTCCTGAGATATGAAAAACATTGCAAAGTTTTTACATGATCTTTCCATGTTGAAGGACAGTTGCATTTTACTCAGCACTGCAAGCTGTTTTTGGACAAGAGAGGTATAATTGTAGAATTACTGAATTCAGAAATCAGTAAGTTGTTTATATAATATTCAACAAGATACATCTCCCACCTCCAACTTCTTATAACAAAATTCCAAATCACCAAATGGTGTTCCTTGTTTAAACACTGTGACTAATTGATTGCTTTACATTTATATGATCATGTTCTGATGTCTTTTCTGAACACAAGAAAAAGAAAATTTCCCAAAGTAAAATGAGGAGATGCCAGATATTTTGCAACACTGGTAGGAGTGTGCATGTGGATGGGGAAAGGGCATGAGAAGGTGTATTCTCCACTTATCCCTAGTTCTATACCCCGGATGAATAGTCGATAAATACAATGACAAAGACAAACCAGGCAAAGATGGAAAGGTCACAGGACTGAATGGAAACCAGGACTCAATCTACTTTGTCATTATTTTGTCGTCGTTTTGATTTTGTTTTGTTTTTTAAAGGAAGTTATGACAAGGAGCAGCTAAGGACGTGTAAATTGGCAGCAGACTGTGGTTTATGATAATGACGGTCCTGAAGGGACTTGGCTTTCTTGGTGACATTGAAGTAAATTGCACTGCTCAAGTTGTATACTAAGAAGGGTTGATAATGAGCTATATGGAGAAGGCAGGATGGCTTGCTGGTTTTATGGTGGTGTCGACTATCAAAATGAGTGGAAGGGAAAAGGGGACTGGGTGGAACTACTTGGATTAATTTTAATACACATTATGAATGACAAAGTTTCTACTTGTTTTAGAGGGATAAAAACACATAAAAGTGTCTCAGACTACTACTGGCAGCTATTTCAATCCGTTTTTCTAACTTCCAGTACCTTTGATTTACTCTGAATTCCTAGTGTCTTGTTAGGTGACGTCACATTCGTTTAAATTTACTTGGATTACAAATAACATTTTTCTCTTTAGATGAGGAAAAAGGAAGGGAGTGCTATAGCTTCCTCATATAGAAACAGACATAGCTCATATGTTAAATCCTGTTTCCAAGAGATTCCATGGACTACTGGGGTAGTTTCACCTAAAGAGTGGGGCTTGACAGCTCTCCCAGTCTGAATGCATTGCTTTTAACTAAAGCCCTGATGTAAAACACATGTGCATATGTGTGCATGCAGGCACAAATGCGCACACGGCAGAAAGCTCTGGTATCTACCAGGACCTACTTCAGTTATTTACAGGGCACTGAAGCTGCCAGGTTCCCGAGTTCCTTAGGCAAATCTTCGTTGCTGTGGTCTATGATAGCCACATATTCTCTGAGTACCACTTCCTAGTTTCTTAGTTCTGTGCCACTCACACCAATTAGAATATGAAATAAAGTGGATGATTTCTGGTCATTTTAGAATTGGGGTGCAACAAGGGGGAGTGTTGGTCTATAAGAGTATTTTAATTCCAGAGGGAAAAGAGGTTAGTGGCCTCTACCTTGTTACAGGGCAAAGTATCCGGGCAGCTTCTCTTTCCCTTCTGTGGTTTCTTTCTCCCTGGTGCCACATTGAGAGGAGATTCACTCCTGAGAGAGGGTGCTCAGCTGAGAGCCATTGCCAAGGCCAGTGGGCGTAAATTCAGTCCTCCTGAAGGGAGATGAAGGGCTGCAGGATTTATGACTTATTTGAGTTCTCATACATCACCCTCAGTGTTGCTCGCTTATGATGGCCCTGCCAAAAGATAAAGAAGCGTAGGACGCTTGGTGCGGGCTGTGGTGACAGGCCAGGGACAAATGTCTCTGTTGGGTAAATTGATTTGAACGGCTCTAGTGAAATATCGGGTTAGACTGAAAATAAGATTGGGTTTAATGATCCTGCTGATTTCCTAGACTGTCGGGATTCCAAATCCCGGACAAGTTAATTAAGGCGCTCTTGTGAAGAGGCTGTGTATGGATATTTATAAATCCATATAATTATTAATGTCAGTAAATACCAGCATGTAAAACTCTAGACCTGTTTTTCAATCTAACATATTGAATATTGAATACAAGAAACATTATTTGCAATTTATAGAGTATTTATCTGGGAAAAACTGTTGAGAATATTATTTCTTCCTCCACACCCCAGAGTCAAGAAATAGAGACCTACAGGCATAAAAATATGTAATGGAAAGACAGAGAACTGATAAACAGTTATACCCTGCTGGTACAATTTAGCAGACTTACACTTAATAACAGTGGAGAGAGGACTTCTGCTTTGTGGGAAAGTGCAGTTGAGCTAGGCCGCTAAGCCGAAGATTAAATCGTTGGATTACTTTTTCAATTATGAAGAAAAATAGTGTTACCTTGTTTTTTGAGTGTGGCTAGTCAGTTAAAAATAATAGATTTGGATTCTCTTTGTAGGACCAAAATTTCTAGCGGATTTCTGGTTTTCCATTTAAAATTGACTCTGCATTGATGAGTTGACTTCTAACCGTGGGCGTGCTTTCGTTACTGTTCTTACCTCCAGGTGATTAGTGTTGATTGATGATGGTTCCATTTTATTTGGGGGCAAGAGTGACTGGGTTCATCTTCCACGTGTTACAAAATCCCAGTTGTTTCTTTGTGCTTCACGTTTTTCTTTTGCAGCAAGGAGCCCTACTTACATCAAAATGAATTCCAAGGAGAGGCTCCCCCTGATACTTGTTGCTCAGCAGAGCCACGGGCAAACAGGATCCCTGACCACATGGCTTTCTTTTCCCTGATTCTATCTTATCTCTGGACAAATTCTCCACCTTTATTTGGCCTAAAGTATGACTTCTTCATTTCCGCGAGTGGCTGAGGGCCCTGGAGTACCATCTCTAATGGTTGTGAGGAGGATGGGAAATTGGGTTTAGGAAAGAATGAAAGATACCGTCAAATAGGTTCTACTTTTAGAACTCAGAAAACAGAGTCAGCATCTGAGAGTGTTGTGCTTGTTTGTCAATACAGTGTAGAGTGACAGCGCCACAACCGACTCTCCATTCTGAGGAGAGGCCTCAGCGTGACGGCAAACCTTGCAACCATCTCTATAGAATATTGAGGTTCCTCTATCTTAGAGCTTGTCCTTAGGTAAATCACGCCTGTATTGACCTGCCTCTTCCTCAGTTTCAACTCACTGCAAGTGACGTACTTACTGAGAAAAATCCATTTGCTTGAGCCTAATTTTAGGTAATTTCCCTTTATCTGTGTTAGCGGAACCCATAGCTGTTTTCTATGGGCCTCATTCCTCCACAGGTTTCCAACTCAGGACTAAATCAAAACAGTTCCCATTCAGTACATTTTTATTGATTTCTTTCTTTATCTCCAGTTTTTCTTCATATGAGGATATTGAGAATCAGAGAGATTGAGAGATTTGTCCAAGGTCAAACAGCCTGTAAGGGACAAGACAGTTTTTGGACCCAATTGTGTCTGAGTACAAAACACATCTTCTGCACCACACCGTTGCTGCAGGCAGGAGGTGAGCATTGTCTGTCCTGCCCCCTCCAAGCTCGAGTCTTGGCACATTCACCCGAGTTCTCCAGGCACTCTGACCTGCTTCAGTAGTCCAGGACTCAGCCGGGTCCCTGCCTGTAGTGCCTTTTCCATGATCTTCTCATAGCCTTTTATTCTCCTTCTTCAGCCACAGATCATATGTCACTCCCTAGGAATGTCTGGTTCATCTCAAGTGGGCTTCCCCGGTTACCCTCTGTCTGTTACCCTGATGATTTCGTTTACAGCAGTGATTACATTTTATAATTATTTTTGCCTGTTTCACCTCTCCTCCCCATGTAAACTCCACGAGAGTAAGAATCCTGCCTAACTTGTTTATCCTTTACTGTCAGGTCCCACACAGAGTAGGCCCCAATAACTGTTTCATAAACAAGTGAATACCTCGGTGAGTAAATGTTCCTGGAGAGACAGAAATATAAGCAAACAATTATAATCCCAGGAGAAGTTTGTTAAATATTCTAATAAAAATGTCAGCAAAATGCTGTGACGATAGAGATAAAGATGGGTGAGGAAGGAAGAATGAATAGTAGGGGGATATTAGGATGTTCTTGGAGGAGCATATGACCTGAGTCTGGTGGATGGGTGGGGTTTCAGTATACAAAGATTACAGAGCGTGGGGGAAGCCTTCCTGGAGCAGCATTAACAAGCACACACAGATAGAACTGTGTGGCGTAAACATGGATGTATAATAACGAAGTAAGAATCATGACTTTGCCTCTGAACGGCTGTTGATTTTGGACCATGTGTTTAATAAACATTTTTTTGAGAGCCTTCTAAATTTCAGGCACATGACCGTCACCTTTTCTCTTTGAATCTCAGTTTCGTTGCTTGCTGAGTAGGGATCATAATCTATGGTTCAGAATTTTTAATGAAACAGTGTATGTCAAAGAATCTGGTTTTTAGCAGGTACTTTCATCCATGGAGATTGTAACTGAGTTTAGGTGACCTGCTACATTTAGAAAACTGTTATTTAAAGTCAAGGAGCAGATCTGTTATAATGCCATAATTAGAATGGATAATCACATTTGCAGAAAAGGGACTATACTGTGAGTAAATGTAGTTTATTCAGAGAAGGCTGGACCTGGGGTTTGGGGAGATAGGTTCTAATCTCAGTATAACCTTGGGTTCTGGGGGACTCTAAAAGATCAATTCATAGTGTCTCCATATCCTTGTCCTTAAACTTACTGTTATTATACAAACACCTGAATGTGAACGTAACCTCTTCTTGAGGGTTTCAATAAGGAAAGCGAAGATCATTTCTCTCTAGAACATTAAGCTTACACAGGAAGGTGCTTTTTGAAGTATTATAATGAAAGTGATGTGGAAAGAGGAGCAGCCTCTTAATCATTTTCACAGTGCAGAGGTGCTACCGCAGGTCATAATTTTATACAAAGATGTATATAAATTAAATAATGATTCTGGGGTTGGCCAGATCTCCTGATGTTCTAAGGCTTGTCATGGTGAATTGTGGTGTCCCTTAGCAAGTGCATACTTAAAAAGAATGGGAGACTGGTAAGGTTAGAAGCATAGGGAGTAACTAGGAACATGTTAAAGATAGCCTAGAGGTGAAAATGAAAGTGAGAACACAGAAGAAAAACAAAGTGGTGAAACAGATCGGCAAAGTGAGAGGAAACCAAAGTGGAGGGAAATCTTTGCAAAAGGGAGGAGAGCCTTCTCATTTTTCTAACAAAACATTCCACTCCCCTTCACTGAGTGGCTGCCTCTTTGAAAAGTGAGAAGTTGTGTTGGGGGCCAGTCAGTCTTCTTTACAAGCAGACAACTCCCTGGATATCATCCCATTGGATCCCTATTTTCTGTAAGAATACCTGCAAAATTGTGAGGCTTGGCTGACTGATAACTCTTTTTCAGTAAGCAATAAACGGTATAAGCAAACTTGAACCTGATTTTTGAGGAGGTCATCTTACAAGGGGAAAAAGTCACTAAAATTCCAGAATCTTTTCCCGTCCACAGTCACTCTTATTGGATGAATACTTAACACGTGGTTTTCCTATTATCCCTATTTTTGAGATGAGAAAACTGAGGCTAAGATTAGCTAAATAATTTACCTAGGGTCAAATAGGCCCTGAGTGGTAGAACAAGATTTTGACTTTTTTTTTTTTTTGCGGTACGCGGGCCTCTCACTGTTGTGGCCTCTCCCTTTGCGGAGCACAGGCTCCGGACGCGCGGGCTCAGCCGCTCCGCGGCATGTGGGATCTTCCCGGACCGGGGCGCGAACCCGTGTCCCCCGCATCGGCAGGCGGACTCTCAACCACTGCGCCACCAGGGAAGCCCAGTAGAACCAGATTTAAATTTCGTTCTCTCTGACTCCAAAGTTCATAATGTATTTTCTAATTTAAAAAATAAAAATTAGTGTGTATACATAATAAGTAGGTTGGGATTATGTTTTATTAAGGGCTAATTTTGAAATATAAGATTATCTTTGGAGAAAGTATCCTTTTCTTTCTTTCTGTCCTTAATGTTGTTTGAAAATTAGAATAGGAAAGATAAGGCAAGTGTGCCTTTGTGCTGGGAGTAGCTAAAACTGCTCACTTGAACAACAAAGTTCTGCCATCTGGGCTATTGCACATTCTCCTAAATTGGTATTGTCTATCCTGCTGTCTTGGAAAGGGAGCAACTAGTGCTGGGGAAAGGATTCAAAATGAAGCTAAGGGATCTTTGTGTGGTTCTTTTTGTTTGTTTGTTTGAGGTTTTTCTGGTGAGATTTTGTTTAATTACCACTGTGGTAGAATGGCTGGCCAAAGTCAGAAATCTTTTATTTCCACTCAGTGAGCAGCGCAATAAAGCTTCGGAATGTACGGCACAAACAAATGCCATTTCGTTTTTTTCTACCTCTTAAAAAAAGTTCATCAAGAATTTATTTTTTAGAATAATCCTATGTTAAATCAGGCAACCAGACAGTGCAAAAGGAATTAATCCTATGTTAAATCAGGCAACCAGACAATGAAAAAGGAATTAAAGAAAATGAAATGGTGGAATTATCATAAAAATATTAAATTCTGTCAAAAGTCCTACCAAATGAATTGGTTAATAAGCATCTAAAACTTACTGCCCTCTGGGTTCTCTTCTCAGTGGCATCTTTATGGTTCATCAGTTTGCTTCCCTCAACACCACTTACCTAGAATCCTTGACAAATACCCATTTTAGATACTGGGAGTGGCCCATAGACTTGAGAGCAAAGCAAGGCTGTGTCATGAGCCGGGGAGTCGGGAAGGGTTGGGTTAATAACGGATTAGGAACAAAGATTTTAGTAGGTGACTATTTGCTTGAGTGAACGAAGCCAGTTTGCACTATGACCCTCCATCGTATTAGGCCTGGCAAGGATTCCTGCTAGAAAAACAATCTGCAGGATTTGAAGTTACACACTCATCCGGTTTTCCCAAATCCTTTATTTCTGAGAAGTACCAGGTCCTAGAGATATGGCAGTAGACTTGATGAAGTTCATTTGGTCCTGGTATCTTGGGACGTGTGGTGTGGGACAACCCCTGCTGTGTTGGTCATGGACAGGCTGATCTTGTGTGAGGCTGCAGCAGGCTGTGTATGGCCTCTGTCCCACACAGGCAGCAAAGCACGGTGTGGTTCTTTGTGAATGTGTGCTGGCTGCGTAACCTGCTGATTCCAGTTCTGTAAAGCGTGCTGAAAAGGTCTTTTTTGTCTCTGATAGCATGACAGTGTGAGGTTGAGAGACATTCGTTTTCACTGAGAAAAATTTAAAGCTACCACGTGAGGGATCTTTTCTGATTATAGCATGGCTGTAGGATTCCTCAATCTTGGCACTATTGACGTTTTGGACTGGATAATTCTTTGTTGCGGAGCTCTCCTATGCCTTGTACGATGTTTGGCATCATCTCTGGACTCTACCCACTAGAAGCCAGTAGCACCCTCCCCCAGTGTGACAACAAAAAATATCTCAGACATTACCAAATGTCCCCTGGGGGGCAACATTGCTCCTGCATGAAAACCACTGCCTTAGATTTTGTGCCCTTTGAAGTAAGACCACCGATTTTATTTCTTCCTCCTAATTATGCTCAACACTGCGAGGCCTTCTTTTAAGACAGACTTGCAACATAAATCTCTGGTTCTTTTTGAGGAAACATACTGCATTTTAATCTTTAGTGGTTGATTGTCCCCACATGTGAAATAGGAAGTTGATGCAGGCAGTAGTTATATTCACATATTTTTGAGCCAGAATCCCCTGAGTTTGAGTTAATGATTTGCTACCAAGTAGCTATGTGACCTTGGCCAAGAGACTTCACAGTTCTGTCTCCCTTTCTGTATCTGTGAGATGAGGAAAATGATAATTCTACCTTTTTCATCCTGTTTTGATCATGATTAGATGAGACAGCGTGGTGAAAACTTGTAACACAGTGCCTGGCACAAGGTGAGTGCTTGATGTTTCCTGTAATTATTACTATCACTGACAGAATTTTGGAAAAATTAGTCATCTTGTTATTATTGCCAGTGTTTATGTTTTTCTTTACAAGATACTTTCCACATTTTTTAATCTCAGAAAATAGACTTACACATATGTGCACACATTACAGTCTGATTAGCTATACACTATCTTTGGACAAATCCTGGACATTCTGATCAGCTCTTCTGTTTTTTTCTGCTTTTGCTCTCACTGTTCCCAGCTTTTTCCTCCCATTCTTTCCTTCTGGAGCCACCATTAGACAAAGAACAAATCATCTCCTTGATTTGCAGCCCTTGCACCAATGAGAAAACTCCTATGGTGATTTTTGATCTTATGCTTCATTGGTTAGGCCTCCTCATAAACACCATGGCATCTTAAAAAGAAGGAAAACCCAAAAAACAGCAGCTTTCTTTTGGCCAGAACTTTATCAAATCTGTGTCTGTAATGGCGGAGAAATGTAGGAAATGAGAAAATCCTTTTTTCTTTTTTTTTTTTTTTTGCTGCAGAAGCAAAGTGACCTTGAGGGAGCACTGGCCCTGTGTTAGCTTTTCATGGCATCGACCACACCCCTCTTCCTTTACCTCCTCCTGTTCCCCTTCCAGCCACACAACAAGCCGCAATCACTCTGCCCTCCTGCTCCAAATTTATGACCAAGAAGAGGCCATAAACAGAGAAGGCCAGTCCTAATCCCAGGCACTGCACCTTCCTGTTTGGGAGAAGAACGACAGCTTGATGGGACCGTAAAGAATAAGCCGGCATCGCACTTGCTCCATGAATCACGCTCTGAGAGAGAGAAACTAGCAGGGGAGCTGCAGTGAGTGCAGGTGGCTCAGAGCCCTGAGGCAGGGCTTCCTTGAGCCGCCTGGAGCAAAGGGTCCCCAAGGATGCCCTCTCCATGACGTGGCCTGACACTTCCAAGTAGTCTCACAACTAAGAGAACTCACCAACTCATAGATCCATAGAAGCTTTTGAAGGGATCCCTATGAAATGGTAGAGGCCACTGCAGCTCGCTGATGCTCAGAGATTGACGAAGGCATCACCTGGAATAACACTCCTACAGGAAGCATTTGGGGAATAAGCACACACCTTTCACAGATCCCTTCTTCCTCCTCTAGCTGCCTCTTAGCGTGTATGTGTGGGAATCACCAGGGTGATCTTGTTCAGTTTCTGATTCAGTTGGTCTGGGTGGGGCCTGAGAATCTGAATTTTTACAAGCCACCAGGTGAGGCTGGCGTGGCTCGTCTCTCAACCGCATTTTGCGTAGTGAGATCCTGGAGTGTCTCAGAGCTCTCTTTTCCCCAACTCAGAGTCATTTCTTTTGGAGTGGCACTTGCTCGCTTTTAGGGGGAAACAGTGGTAATCTCCCCAGTTGGTTTGGGTAAAACAAACTTCCTCTATGTTTATGAAATATCAGAGACTCGGAGAACTATAGGCATATAGTTTCTGTTTGTTTGTTTTTTTGCGGTACGCGGGCCTCTCACTGTTGTGGCCTCTCCCGTTGCGGAGCGCAGGCTCCGGATGCGCAGGCTCAGCGGCCATGGCTCACGGGCCCAGCCGCTCCGCGGCATGTGGGATCCTCCCGGACCGGGGCACGAACCCGCGTCCCCCGCATCGGCAGGCGGACTCTCAACCACTGCGCCACCAGGGAAGCCCCATGGCATATAGTTACTATTGAGCGTAGTCTCCTTCCCCTAATATGATTCAAAAAAAAAATCTCCTGGTAAATGGTCTTCCAGATTCTTCTCAGATCACTGGTGCAGCTGAGCGGTCTCAAGCCAGCACTGCAGAGAACAGCTGGTTCTTTTGTTGTTCAGCTCCAAGTGTAACAATGCTGGTGTTTGTCAGAATCTGCTTCCACCCATCGATCTAGGTTTAGGTAACAGAGCAACACACAACTTATGTTGCACCTTTCTACAGTTTCCAGAAACTTTCCTTTCCTTTCCAGCTCTGACAGTAGTAACTGCAGTCTATGCTTTGAGTTCAGGAGACACAATTGGGGTCTATCATGGTCCCTGCAAAAGCGCAGTGAGTGGAAGAAGCAAGAGGCAGGGAAGGTCTAATAATCTGTCCATGTGCCTGAGGCCCGGATGGGGTCATTTTCTTCTGTGAGTAAGACCTATAAGCTGACACTAGCAAAGAGTATGCTTGTGGCTAAAGGATTGAATCTTAAGACGTGCTCCAAGACAGGAACACTCCCCTGATCTGTTTGCCTAAATGAAACATGCTGTAGACCTAACTCAACTTCACTTTCTCATCAAACCCTTCCCTACATGCTTCTTCCAATGATATGTGACTTGAATCTGTGGAGACACAGGGTCTTGTAGTGGAACAAGGATGGGGTTTGAGTCTGATAACCTGGACTTAACTCTCAGACCCACCATTGATTATGCAGCCTGGCTCTAGCTGCTTAAGTCTCTGAGCATAAATTTCCTCCTCTGTAAAAACCTGGTAATAGGGACTTAAGGGGATATTTTTGAAGATTATATGAGATGAAACAGAAAGGCCTAATATGATATCTGGCACAATAGTCACTCAATAAACTTTAATTCCATTCTGCCGTGAAGCAGGTTGTTTATATGAAATTTGACAGAATTAAGCAGTCTGTGGTAGACTACTTCTGGGGGCTCCGGAGTCCACCTGTCTGAGTTTGAAAGCCGGCTGAACTACTTCTTTACTGTGTGGCCACTGATATATTTACTTTAGTTTATCTAGGTCTCATTTTCCTGGATTTTGAAGATTAATTAAGTTACTACATGTGAAACACTTAGAAGAGTTTCTGGCACATGGGAAGTGTTCCTGATATTATGATATAGATTTTATGTATTTCTTCTAGTTGTACTTGGAGAGTGGCAAGCAAAACCAAGCAGCAACTGTCCCCTCTGCCCCACCACCAACGAACAAAACAAAACAAACAACAACAACAAACACCCACCACCAACAACAACCACCTCCTTTTGGTTTTGGTACAATAATCTAAATGTTATTCTCCTGGACCTCTTTGGAGCAATTCAGACCTGGCAGGAGTTAAATGTTTTGAGTTACAGCCTTGAGAAAAAGTTAATTTGTTATGGATCGTAAACCTAAATGCATAGCTAAAATTGTAAAGCTTCTAGAAGAAAATATAGGAAAATATCTTTGCGACCTTGTGGTAGACAACAATTTCTTGGAGAGACTACAAAAGCACTAACTAGTAGATTGGTGTTGATCAAAATTAAAATTTCCTGCTCTTCAAAAAATATCCTTAAGAAAATTAAAGGGTGAGCTATAGACTGGGAGATAATATTTTTCAAGAGGTACATATGAAAACAACGTGTCTTCAGAATATATAAAGATCTTCTACAAGTCACTAATAAAGAGACAGTGAAAATTGGGCAAAAGAATTGGATAGACATATCATAAAAGAAGGGACACAAATGGCCAATAGGCCTATGAAAAGATGCTCCACATCTTTAGTAATCAGGGGAATTAAAATCACAATGAGGTATCGTTTCATACTCATGAAAATGATTAAAATTAAAAAGACTGACAACACCAGTTATTGGTGAGCATGAGAGTACAGGAATTCTCATACAGAGCAGATAGGGAGGAAAAAATGACATGGCCACTTTGGAAAGTTGTTTGACAGTTTCTAATACAACTAAGTATAGTCTGTCTAAATTAAGACCCAGCAAATTTCTTTATCCAAAAGAGATGAAGATACATATTCACAAAAATACTTATGTAAAAAACATTCATGGTAGCTTTATAATAGCCTCACACTGGAAACGGGACAGGTGTCCACCAGCAAGAGAGTGGGTAAACAGAATATGTTATTTTCATATGATGGAATACTAATAATCAATAAAATAGAATGAACTACAGATAAACGCAAGATATATGTCTCAAAATAGTATATTGTATGGGAGAAAAAACACAAAAGGATACATATTATATAATTCCATTTATGAAATTATAAAAATTCCATACATTTTATAGAATTAAAATTTATGGAATTATAAAAATTGGTTTTGCCTGTTCAAGAACAGACAAAACCAATCTGCATTAGAAATCATAACATTGAGCAACCATGAGGGGTGGGGATTGAAAAGAAGGGGCATGAGAGAGCTTTCTGGGTTGGTAGAAATGTTCTATATCCTGATGAGAGTGTTGGTTTCATGGATATATTGATTTGTTAAAACTCACCCAATTGTATACTTAAAATCATTCTGAGCCCAGATTATTATATTCTTTTCCTCCATCAGAATTTCTTCTCTGCAGCTGACCATCATCTAGAAAACAGAGAAACAGTGATACCGACCAGGGGTCTTGGCCTTCCCCAATCAATAGACATTGACTAGAGGCCAGACAAGAAATTCAGGCAAGGCCTTCCTGGGGCCCTGCTGCAGCAGCCGGGAACGAGAACAAACAGCAGGTTCCCTTGCTTGCTTGCTTGCTGAGGTGGGCAAGCTCTTTCCTTATATGGGGTAGGAGTGTATCCAGGGGTCAGGCCGGAGGGGTGGCTTAGGTGTTTTTCTCACCCCTTAGGTGGTGTTGAGTGCAGGGGGCATGCTCAGTACCCTGCTTTTGCTCCGGACACCCTGTTTTTGCTCCCGGCTCTTCAGAAGTGACAGATGGTTTTTTTTGTCTTTTTGTATCATTTTGTCCAGAATTTCCCCCAACTGCACATGCACACAGTTATTTTTAGTCCCATATAGTTTCTCTGTATTTTGTTGCTTGAGCAGAGGTGTGTCCAGGGGCAAGCACTGCAGCACTGCAGCAAAGGGTCCAGGTCCCAGCCTGTCTCAATAGGAATATCATAACAGTAAACAAAAGCCCTTTTAATTAATTATGGGCATCTCTTAAAAGCCTGTACCTTCCCCTCTAGATAAATTATTCCTTTGTGAATCCTCTCCAGGGGGAATCTCTTACAACTGCCCTTCATTTCTGGGCTTCTGAACTTTGGCCTTCCTGTCCCTGTCTCATCCTGGCTTATCTCTTGTAGAATAGAATTGATGGCCCTTTCCACTTCAGTTGGACTCTTCATTCAGATTTTTCCATGCACATTACAAACTCCAATTCATTAACATCATCGTAAAATGGTAATGTCCTGTGAAAAAGAGAGGTCATGGTACCAATTAAAATAATCTTCTAGTCACACTTCAAATCAATGTCAGTGCAAACACTTGAAACAAGAGTTGATGCATCCCCATTCCTCTGCCAGATTGATAGCAGTACAGTGGTTGAAACAGAGATGAAATCCCAGTCCACACTTACAGAATGTGCCATGCTGCACTTGGCATATGGATCTGCTGAGAGCAGGGACAAGGGAAGAGAAGAAATGGACCAGGACTAGATAGGGATCTCATAAGCAGTACATACCATTTGTCTTGAAATAGCCATAAGGACATCTATTAAAAATATTCATGCGTTCATTCATAAAATTTCAGGGCTGGGTTGCAGCTCAATCATTTTACTGTTGACATAATTGAAACCCAGACCACATAAGCCCAAGGTCACATAGCTTGTTCTCTCCCAGATCTGCTGACTGCCAGCCCTGAGCCATTGCCACTGCAGTCTTCATGTGTTCCAGATCACATAAGAGATTTCCTTATTCCTTGGATTCTCCTATATTTGGAGTTATAGCCGTTAAGAAACGTTTAAATGCATTGTTTCATTTGGGCGTGGGGTATTAAATAAATAATACAAACATCCTCTCAAACTGCAAGGAGTCTAATGGAAACTGACAGTTGAGGAGGAAGCACTCCATGCCCAGTACTCTGTGGAATGTTTTACATGCATGAATTCACTTAATTCTCACGATATCCTGCTGTGTTGCTATACTATTGGGGATACTATTGTGACTCCCCATTTTACAGTTACAGATGCTGAAGCATAAGGGGGTTAAAAACCTGCCCCAAATGCAGTTTGCAAGTGAGAGAGCCAGCCTGGAGATGCAGAATGCTGCTTCCAGCGGCCACACCTCTCCAACCTGCTTCCTCTCTGTGGGAGAGGAGGTAGAGGCGGTTTATTTCCTCTGGAAAAAGAACTAAAATCTCAGTGAAGTAAACCGATGAGTGATCAGTGAATGTGTATCATCACAGGTGATAGTAAATAGACAGTTGTCACTGCACAAAGTGATTTATTTCACTTGAATTTTCACAACTTGAGGAGAAAGTGTTATTTTTTGCATCCCCCATTACACATGAAGAAACCGAGGTGTGCAGCGTTAAAGGAACCTGCCCATGGCCACACAGCTGGGAAGAGTGTGGACCTGGACAGGCTGGCCCCAGGAGCTGCTTCCCCTGGAGGACTGCAGAGATGTCGAAATAAAATGGCATTTGTTCAGTCCAGCTCTAATTGATGAGACAATAAACAGAAAATGCACTAAATAAAATTTCGCTGGAGAAAGATTTACACTTAGCTGTTTTTGAGCTGGAAAGTCTCTGGCTTGATACAGACTACCTTCATTTTTATGGAGCGGGCATCAAACCTATTTTCGAAAGAACTGGCTTTTCTCCAAGTTCTCCCTGGTCAGTGTGACCTGACACATTCTGTGGTTTAAACCAGTAATTCTCAAGAAAGGGCAGCATTGGGAGGGACGGCAGTGCCCTCCCGGAGGAGGTGTCAACATCTGGAAGGCAGGGAGTGGGGGGATGTTTGTTCCAAAAAGGAAGCAGAGCTGGAGGATTGATTCTGAGCTTGACCTAGGACTTGCTCTTCCATCTCCCCTAGCTAGGATGGGAAAGTTTGCATCAGGCAAGCAGAGTCAGCATTCACATTGGTACCTTGTGATTGGAGTAAAAAAAAAAGTTTCTTTTTCTAAAATTGTTTTGGTTTTGATTTGTGTTGAGTCACACTTTTTAAGTTATTTAATTTTTAAAGCTTTGTAAGAGTGTGGAGATTTTCTTTCTGAGGAACACACTTTTTTAAAATCTGAAGAAAACTGGTTTAAACAGAGATAGGAGTAGCTGCTGTATCTCTGTCCGTGGTGTGGACAGGTTGAAAATAAGTCCTAGTGGTGGCTCTAAGGCATTTTGAAGAGCTTGGATTCTCCTCATCCAAAGTGAATTCTGTACATGTATTGGAACTTCAAAATTATGGGAAGTGTGTCTAGGGAATCCAGGCCCTCATTAGGAAGAGGAAATGATTTCTAGGATAAAACTCAGATAAGGCTTGGGCTAAGAAACTCAGAGTTCATGTTGTTACAAAGAACTAAGGCTGAATATTTGGAATACCAGCTTCCCAGAACACCTGAGGCTTGCTAATTCTCATTTACTTACTCCTGACTTACTCGTAGTTACCCCAGACTGGTTTTTGACTTGTAGAGAGGGTCGAGTTGCAGTCTGCACAAGTCTGTGTCCTAATAGGCTGAGACAGAAAACCCTGCCTGAACCTCTGTGTCCCCAGGGTTAGAGATAAGCTGTTTCTCTTTGTAGGAAGCTTCTTCACTGCCAGATGGCACACAGCTTTCCTAGCTTTTAGACACTAAAAGGACTATTCTGCCATAGTTGTGTCTCTTAGACTATTATCTTATGAACAGTTATCCCCAAAGAATGTCACTCCTCCAATCAAGATGCAAAAACCCAGTAGATAAGATAAAATTCACCTCGCCTGCCCATTAGGGATCAGAGGTTGCCTGTTTAGAGCCCACATCTGCAGCGTTTTCTGGGCTTCCTTCCTTGCATCGACTCCCCCACCCCCATGTCATTTCTTGAGTGTGCACGAATGTGCTTACCAACAGGGATGCCCAGAAGCAATTGGTCTTTGAGTACCAGGTAGTGAAACAAAGAGAGGAGGGTGTGATGAATAGTATTCTTTCAGAAGATGCTAAGGTTCTTTTCTTTCCATGTTTTACTTCTCAAATTTAATTAAATTTATCCATTCATTCAAAACTAGCCATGTTGTCACCATGTGCCTTTTCCTGTGCTGGTGCTAGAGATCTCTGAATGAAGGAAACAAAGAAGGATGCTATTCTCATGTGGATTGCATCTAGTCGTGGATATGAAATTGAAGCAGCTAAACTCACTGAGAATGAGAGCTAACCTAACATCTGCCCAGCACTTGATACATGACAGCTGCAGTTTTAAGACTTTCTGTATATTAACTTAAGTCTTTCAATCGGCATATAAGGCATATGCCACTGTGATCTCCTTTTCAAGAAGAGGAGACTGAAGAACCAGGGACTTTAGGGAACTAGACCAAGGCCACAAAGCTAGGGAGTGACAGAGTTGGGATTTGAACCTGAGCTGTCTGGCTCCAGGGTTCATGATTTTAGTCAAGATGCTATAATGCATTGAATAATGGGGGTTATCTCCTTTATATTGGATGGTCAGGAAGTGACTCTCAAAAGAAAGGTCATTAAAGCTGAAACCAAAAATATGAGAAAGTCCTGCAGGTGAAGTGAGTGTGTGTATGTATGGTTTTTACGTGAGTATTGTATGTGTTGTGTGTGTGTTGTGTGTGTGTATTGTGTCTGGAGTAGAGCAGGAACCTAACAGGCTTCCTAGCAGAGGAAGTAGCATGCGTGATGGTCCTGAGGAAAAGGAGGTTGGGAGTGAGAAGAGAGAGATGGAGGCTTGGGCAATTCAAATGGAAAGGCAGGTTGGGTGAAAGCTTATGGTAGAATTGGGGATACATGTGAGGTTGGGACGGTGTGGGGCAGGGGCAGGGCTGCAGGGTCTTATATGCCAAGTTTGGAATGTAGAGTCATGGAAATATTTTAAACAAAATAAGTCAAATAATTCAACTGAGGTTAAAAGAAAATCACTCTTGCTGTCATGATGCAAGGGTCCACGGCTCTTGCAGTGGTCCAGGCAAGAGATGAAGGAGGCGTGGTCCTGGGTGAATGGCAAGGCTCTGTGTGTGCTCTGCGGTTACAGAGCTTCCCTGATGGCCATCTCCCACTTCATTGCACTTAGGGCTTCCATTCCCTACAAGAGGATTTGTGACTTAAGCAGAAACTTTTCACACAAATACTTCCCATTTGGGTGTTCGCCCTCTGTGCAAGGAGCCCTACTTCAGCAGGCTTCCTGGTCAGAATATCCCATTGGAAATGCTGAGAACCAAGACCCTGAGTTGAACCCCAGGAGGAGGGATGAACTGAGGATTCTCTGAGTGCAGCATGGAAATTTTACTCTGAATACTTGGAAGTAGGGCCAGTGCTACTTAAAAATTTTCTTTTGGACACCCTGAAGTTTTTTATTAATAGTTTTTTCTGCTTAATTGCCTTATCCATGGATGTCTGATAGCAGCAGTTTGGGATAGTAAAAAACCAGAGTAGTCCCTTTTTGAAGGAGTCTCCTATCTGCTGAAGACTACTGAAGTAGAGGACAAAATATAGTATTTGCTGGAAGTGTAAACAGATGTTATTTTGATTACTTTCTGTGAACTGCAGGGTTCAGTTGAAGTAGATGTTTTATGTAAATACAGTGGTGGCTCGCAAGCTGCTGTGTCTAGCAGTCATCCCCAGATGCACCATGTTGCACTAGTATATGGGATTCCACTATCCCCACCTACCACTGTGACTTCTCGTGGCCCCTTCCATTTCTGTTCCTTCAGGACACATAGAGACAGCTTAGGTGTTAACTGCCCCTCTGTTTCCCTTCCACCAAAATAGAACTTTTTGATCCTTTCCCCTTCTTTCTTATTCATAAGACGACTTCTTATAGGATTCCAAGACAGGGAGATCGTGGTGATGCTACACTCCACTGTAATAATAGTTGTTATTACTTGAGCACCTACTGTTTGCCAGGATTGGGCCAATTGCTATTTTCATCATCTTATTTAGTCCTCAGTCCTCAGAGCTTTAAAGGAAGGTGATATTGCTGCTGCTGTACAGATGAAGAAACTGAAGCTAAATCAATCTTGGCTTCATAGTGATTGAAGCAAGTGATGTAATTTCTTCATTGTACCCTGCAGAGGTCTAACCACATGGGGGGAATTGTGTAAGATCTGAATAACATGTTTTAAGGGAAACATTGGCAAATGAAGAAAGGTCGGGGAAACATCCAAGATGATCTAATTAAATCTATATACATTTCTCACGCACAATACAACAGGCCTGAAAAATCACATGGCTCATTGGGGGAGCTAGAGCAGTATTTATGTGTTAATGTTTTTACCACAACAGGAAAAGAAAAAAGGTGCTGTGGGGATAGACAGAAGGACCATCATACCTAGCCCAGGAAACGAATGGGGTCCTGAATAAATAGATTTTAGGGAGAGAAAGGTAGGCTGGCATTGAGTGCATCCTAGGCTAAGTAAACAACATGTGTAACAACTCGGAGAAGGCAGACTTGGGGACTGCAGTCATTTAGGGTGGCTGGAGCATAGTGCCCAAGTTAGGGAGTCCAGAGACACAAGGCTGCAGAGGCAAGCAGAGAGTGGATCATGAAGGGTCTGGAAATGTTAAGGAGTTTGTACCTTATCTAAGGGCTCTGCAGAAGTGAAGCATTTAGAGCAGGGGTGTATTATGGTTTCATTTGACTTTAATATGTAAAATAAGTATGGATTTATGGGGAGAGGCTGGAGGTTTTTGCAGTAATCCGGGTGAGAAATGATGGTGGTTCTAACTTAATGTCATGACAGTGAGAGTAGATAAAAGAGCACAGATATAAAAGATTTTAATCAGACAAGAGACCTGGGAACAAGGGTCCGTAGGGATATCTAACAGTTTAAAAAGTATTTAGAGGGCTGTCTTGTGGAAGAAGGAGATTATTTATTCTTTTTATTTACAGATGACATATAAGGATTAATGGGAGAAATATATTTTAACTTCAGTACAATAGGATGGTCCAAAAATTGAAAGCCTAAGTTTACCATCCATCACTGAATGTGTCTAAGCATTTTAATTCGAGACATATTTTTAAATGCTTTGGATGTGCTGTAGATTGGGTAACAATGCACAAGACACTGAGCCCGCCCTTAAGGAGCCTGAGATCCTGAGATAACTAACAGCTAATTAAAGTGAGTGAAATACATATTATTGATATGAACAAAGGACTACGGAAACTCATTCTGTCCAGGGTCGAGAGGAGTTATTAGCTGAGGTGATGAAAACCGGCTGAGGAGTCAAATAGAGGAAAAATTTGTATGGTATCGGGAGGACATCTACATGGAATTGCCCAGGAAACACTTGGAAATATGAATCTAGAGCTTACAAAATAGTCAGGGCTGGGGTAATATTTGTGGAGTTTTCAGTATAAGCAAGAATCATCAAAGCAAAAGTCCTCAGAAGATAGGCAGATAATATAAATAAGTGAAGTGGACAAGGCATAAGACAATAAGGAGTACTGAGGACTGTGGAAAATTGTAAAGCAAATACCTTTTCCAGAAGGCGGTGCTGCTCAGCTCTAATAGAATGTTACCGTGTAGGAAGGTTAGTTTGTGCAGCCAGCTCTTCATACTTTCTAAATGAAAACAAACACTTGGATATTTGTGTTATGTTTTTGGTTAAATTTTTTTCCACACTGTATATATTTGATCTATTATGTTCCAAAGACTGTCATTGCCTTTTATGGTTTCTTTTTGTTTGTTTGTTTTGCGGTACACGGGCCTCTCACCGCTGTGGCCTCTCCCGTTGTGGAGCACAGGCTCCGGACGCGCAGGCTTAGCGGCCATGGCTCACGGGCCCAGCCGCTCCGCGGCATGTGGGATCTTCCCGGACCAGGGCACGAACCCGCGTCCCCTGCATCGGCAGGCGGACTCTCAACCACTGCGCCACCAGGGAAGCCCTGCCTTGTATGTTTTAAGGTGATTATTGAAGCTATGAATACAAATTTTTCCAAGTGAGTTGAACACTAGTCTGTATACACTGCTAATCTTTCTCGAGTGGGCAATCAAATCTTACCTGATATACAGCCTTTCTTTCTTCTATATCTGAGGATTCATGATGCCGTAGTCATGCCTGAGGAGGTGATGCAGTATATTATCAAGCAAGATACAAAAGACGAAGAGAGATAAAAACATGATGTTAACCTAGAGCCCAGTGAAGATTTGGTTGTTTACAAAGAGTAATCAAGTACATAAGGTAGTAACTGTGGCTGTGTTTTCAGACGTCAGAAAACATTGCTTTTCTGTCATAGTGCTTGTGTTTTAATTAATGTGGGTTTAACCCCTACAGGTATGCCACTTCATGCCCTAGCACCCAGGATGGTACTGAAAACAAAATGTTTTAAGAGTCATTGTAGAGAACAGGGACCAAAGATGGAATCCTAAGTAACATTAGGGACGAGTGAGGAGGATGACCAAAAAAGGTGGGCTTTGGAATGAGCCAAGAGGAGTATCACCAAGACCAAGAGGGGAGAGAGCGGGGGCTTCCCTGGTGGCGCAGTGGTTGAGAGTCCGCCTGCCATTGCAGGGGATGTGGGTTCGTGCCCCGGTCCGGGAGGATCCCACATGCCGCGGAGCGGCTGGGCCCGTGAGCCGTGGCCGCTGGACCTGTGCGTCCGGAGCCTGTGGTCCGCAACGGGAGAGGCCACGGCAGTGGGAGGCCCGCGTACAGCAAAAAAAAAAAAAAAAAAAAAAAAAAAGAGGGGAGAGAGCTTTAAGAAGAAAGATCCTTTTGGCACATTATGCACATGGAAAATGGTGAGGCCATCGGTTCTAAAAGGTAGGGGCTTCTGATGACCTCTAGAGGACACTCTAAGGAGAAGAGCTGTCAAGGTTTCAGGTTGCTGTGTCCTGGGCAGTGAGCAGAAGTCAGTGAGTGGAGCAATTGTAGACTGCTCTTCTGGTAAGTTTGGCAGCAAGGGGAAGGAGAGAGGCAATTGTGTTCCAAGGATGAAGCAAGGTTAAAGAAAGGTGGTACTTTTTTTTTTTTTTAATGGAGTAGAATTGATAATATATTGAGATGAGGAGAGTGATCATTGATGAAGCCACAGGTATGGAATGAGGCATAAAACAGAAAGATCAGAAGTAGAGCAATTGGGAATTGTCTTCCTTTCAGACAGGTAAAAAATATGAATCTTTGGAGGTAGCAGAGAGGAAAATTGAGGGAGCTGATGCCTGATGACTCCACATTTTCTCTGAAGTAGAATATGAAGGAAAGGATTTGTAGAGAGGTGTGGGCTGGGAAAAAAAGTAGAAACAAGTTTAGAACATCTGCTGTAGGGAATTTAACAGGGGTGAATGAAAGGATTGTTATGGTTCAAACTGAGATTGGAAACAATTAAATAGTAATGATCAGCACAGCTGTGAACATTTCTCCAACAGTATCAGGGAGCCCAGGAACAGGAAGCAAAGAAAGGAGGAATTGGTTTGCTCCAGCATTGGAGAATGACCAGCCAGATTCAGCAGAAGATTAACGGGCTGATAAGTGCACAGGTAAATAAATGGCCAATTGAAGACAAGCTTGGGAGGGACGTAAAAGGAATCAGGAGAGGACACATTTGTTGAGAGAAAAGAGAGAGCCCCTGGGATAACTATTTTTCTTGGATATTGGAATGCGGGACTCTTACACTGGGTGAGACTTGTATCTGAGTGACCTCTGAGGTTCCTTCTAATTCCAAGATTCTTTTATTCTAGACATGAGAAACCACAGCCAGTTCCTATGCTGTTGTCATAATTGTCATAGTACGTACAAAAAAGTCTTAGATATACCAAGGTATCTCTCTCAGGAATGGCCTCAAGAAAAATAAAGTAGATGATATTTCACACTTGTACTTCTCTCCTTTTGTAGTATCATCTTTCATTCCTTCATCATATCCCTAGTGGATCAAGCTAAGGAGGGCATTGTTCTCCAATAGGAAGGCTGTCCTTAGGTCCTACTCGAGTCAAAACCTCTAGGTAGATACTTGTTCTGCTTCTGTGTGGATCCGTATCTGGTCTCTAGTTATTTATTTTCATTTCAGTGCAGCTACAAGGGGCTTCACTCTCAAGTCAGCTTTTTGGGCTTTCTGACTCAGGTCGCAAGAGAGCCTTCCTTTTGTTTAATTCTTGTTAATTCTTACAACTTCTACTGGACGGGAGGTGATGTGAGGAGGAGGAATAAAAAGAACGGAGCAATTAGCCTAGTGGACTTGAGATGAACAGAGGGTGAGGTTCAGTGCCAGATGCTTTCCCGTTCTGAATCCCACGTCTTGAGTCGGACAGCTCTTTTGTGTACTTCCCAATTTCCGCACAAGCACCAGTAAACCCAGTTCACTTTCCTCTGGCCTTGGCTTTCAGGTTTTAGGAGACACAGATCAAATATGTGTTATTTCTTCAGTGAACCCGCAGATTTCACCCTGGGGACCAGCTCCCTTGCTGTTGAGACAGCTAAAAGCACTAAGCAACACGTTTGAAATATGCCCCAGACTCTCTGGAACCAGGGGCTTTGAATGCTTGCCAGAGCTTTAGTGCCTCTTGGTGTACTTCTGAGGTAGGTCAAAGTCCCACACAAGTTCTGTTGGAGGAGAGAATCTTTACCTGGAACTCGAGCGAAAATAGCCTTGAAATGAAAGCAAGAGATTCGACATCATGAGCTGTCTGTAGGAACTTTGATTTCATGGCATTTAAGTTTCTTTCTCTAAAGCACAGACCCTGCCCCATGGTACATGCTCATTAAATGTGAGCGGAAACTGCCCACACATCAGGATGCCAGTTTCCCACCTCCATCTCTGTTCCAGTGGTTTATGAATGATAAAGTAACTTCTTTTACTTTGTGCGTGTAGCCAAAAACTTTAGGTTCTTTACAGTGGCAAATGCTGGGGAAATCCTATGACCAAAAGGAGCCCTGATGCTGTGATGGAGATAATTGGCTATTGGTTTTGAGGATTTGAGAAACCGAATTTTGAGTTCTCACTCAACAGCATGTCAATTTTGTGTGGGTAAGTTGCCTAACTTCTCTGTACCTAAGTTTCCTGTAATACTAGGATTATGAGATCTCTCTCTTAGATTTGTAATAGGATGAAATTTCCTCCCTTTTTCCCCTGTAACCTCCTCTTACGCCTTCCCCATATCTCTATGAGTGTGTTGTATTACAGCTTCTGCTATAACTCTTCTACTGGGTTATGGGCAGAGTCCCTGGCAGTCCCCTCCTACAGAGGACGGGGAGGAAAGTCTGTGCTCGCCGTGCATCAATGATTACCCAAGATACTGTGTGACATGCTCTGGCCTTGTTAGTCTGTCTGTACCATTGTCCACCATAGGGTCATAATACTTAGTGATGGACAATCAGACATCTACTCAGTGGTCTATATGTACAGTTGACTCTCCTTTTTTTAGAAACCAGAAAATTAGAAATGATCTGCAATGGAGAGGAGCTCCCTAATTTACTTATCCAATAAGAACTTATTACGCATCTCCTATGTGCTAAGGCTGGGGCCATGACGGTGTGTAAAGAGAGATGTTGTCTTTGTTCATGTGGGGCATATATCCTAGAGGGAGCGACACACATTAATCAAATCCCCTCACAAGCAAAAGTGCATTTGCAGCAGTGATGAGGGCCACACAGTGATTGAACTTGGTGCTGCCCAATTCAGAGATGTGATGGAATCTGGAAGGTCAGGAGGCGCTTGTCTGAGGAAGTAGCCGTGGATAGCCATCTTCAGGATGAGCAGAGTTAACCAGGAGAGGGAGAAAAGGGCCTCACAGTCATAGAGAAGAGTGTGGGAAGCACCCGGAGCATGAGGGGATGTGATGAGGATGTGAGATGAAGCCAGCGTGGCTGGAGCCCCGGGAGCAAGGTTCATGGTGAGGCTTGCCTGGGGGACCATGCCCAGAAGTCTGGCGCTTACTCAAGCTGCAGTGGAAAGCTGTGCAGAGATGATATCCTCTGAAGAATGAGCTGGCGCCTAGAAGTGGGCCCGGCCTGCTCTCTGGAGGACATCCACCCTCCGTGACAAGAGCTGTGTCATCAAGAATTACCCCCTTTTTCTCTGTGCTAACCACACTGGGTTATACATGAGCTGTGCGTGTCCTTGTCCCAGCTCACCCTGTTACCTTTAGAAGAGGATGACCAGTGCCCTCTGGCCCCACGCCCCTCCCCGCCTCCATGGTCCACGGACCAGCACAGTGTGCCTGGTGCCAGAGTGGGCAGAAGAGTGATAGCTGTTGTTTCAGTTGACTTGAGCTAACCTATCACACTTCACCCAGAGACCCCAGCTCTGCTCAGCTGAGCATTCTCTGTCCTAAGGTGAAACACACAAGCAAATAAATAAGTAGGGAGCTGTTTGGAGATCCTCTTTGTCACCACTGAAGCATGCTCATTTATTTAGCAAAATGCCCATAATTTTTAAATTGCTTGATTTAGCCACTGGCTACTTGGTATCTTCAAGGGGTCCCATCAGGAACAGTGCTTCCCCATTACGTGGAAAAACAAGGCAGGCTTTTGATCTCTGGAATTAATTACACGCAAGGGTTTTCATTGTTTGGAGCAGCAAGCAGCTGGTTCCTGCAGGGTCCAGGCTGAAATCTCCTGCCAATTCCCTTTCTATGCTTGTCCCTCCCTCCACGCCTACATCCTTTCTTTCTTTCATTATGCTCAGTGGGTTCAATTCAATGAGGGAAATTGTAATTAAAACACTTACAAAGCTCCAGTTTTCTCTGTGACTGCCCTTAAGAAGGTGACCATTCACAATTCACTCTTTTTCCAAATACAGCACAATGACAGAGTTTCCAGGAATGTCTTTCTTACTGACACAGGCCGCCCAGGAGGGTAGTAATACATTTGAGAACAACTCCACAATGAGCTATAAGACCAGGGGCGAAAGGGAGAGGAGGCGGTTTGCTCTTCAGGTGTTGGGGAGAAAATGCAATAAGGAGTCACTTTCATCAGGGCACAACACCTTCTCTGGTGGCCCTGCAGACCAGTTAACAATGGTTTATAGCTTTCTATCTTCCTTCCTTTTCTTTAATTGTTCATACTTCTGGTACCAAGAGGAGGGGTCTTATTTTCCTTTTAGGTGTAATTAGAGTAATCAAAGGTTTTGTAATACTCTCATGTTTGTTTCTCTGTCTCTATTCAATTTTTTTTTTTTCTGTACAAGAGAAAAATATAAAACACGAAACAAAAACGCCCAAGTCTCCGGGTTTTGTGAATTCTTGCAGTGAAAATTGGTTTTACCATAATAACAATTCGCAGCAATGATTCTGAGGTGAACAACCTGAAATTACTCCCTTAAAGGCAATAATTTGTATAGTATATATTTTGAGGAAGCGGGGAGGACTAAGTGACAATTTAGGTGAATTTTAACACAGTTTATCTTTATATTTTGTGATAAATGAGGAAGCATACTGTTGGTGTATTCAGCTAAGGATGTGCATTTGCATTTGGTTTTGTTTCTGTTGAATAGATTCTGGTTTGAATGTCATATTAAACTCTCAGCTTCCAAACACTTAATTCCTTTGTTGAGAATTTACACAATCTTGAAAGGAAAGGGACCCAAATGCAGTTATCCTTTAAGGTAAGGAGGTTAGGCAAACAATGAATTGACAATTGTTCTACCTTTTATATTAACAAAACCTACTTCTTGCAGTTCAGAACCCATAGGAAATTTGTTTGAAAGATATTTTGCCACATCATCCCAGGCATTTCCAAGGTGACAAAGTGATGTGTCACAAACAAGCTTGTGCCATCTTTGAATACAAGCTGATGGGAAGAGAAAAAGTCAAGAACAAGAAACTGTTGTAAGGTTTCACAACCTATTTATGTTTGCTCAAGATAGAGGGACTTCTATAATATTACCCTTAAGGAAGCCAAATAAAACAGTTTAACATCTTGGAATAGTAGGTCCTTTTTGTATATTGATTTAAAAAATGAGGAAATGGATATAGGAATAATATTTTATTCCTGAATTTTTTTTCACTTGAATCCACTCTTCAAAATATGTATGTGTTCCTATTATTTATCTTGGCCTACATACATGTTTCCTTGTTCCACATATTCATAAAAACCTGTGTGTGAGGACGTATACATGACTCTATAAGTATTCTGATTATTTATGTAAAACTAAAGGAAGACAAGATGAATTCCTAATGAATTAAAAGGTAAATTGCTTGTGTTTATATAAGCTTATAAGGCATCTTAAGCTACTTAATCAATTTCTCATGATCATCGGTGGTTTTCATCTGGGAGAGAATCACCAGGTCAAACGTGGAGATAGTGGCACAGCCGTGAGTAGAACCCAGGGTTCCTGTTTTCCACATGACAGTTTCTTTCAAAGCAGCACCACGATGCCAGCTAGGAAGTAAAAGTAAAGTCTTCATAAAGACCAGGTTTACGAGGGTGCAAAGTTTCTTCTCAATGTTGTTAATAAAATAAAAGAGATACAGGAGTTTAGGGAGTCACTACAGTCTTCCTAGGGATGAAATATGTTCCATTTATCCTTGCAAGAAGAGTCCCAAGGGAATGCACAGGAGGAAGACCATTGAGGATACGGGAAAAGGAGGATGTCTTTGGCTGATCAAATTCCTAAAGGTATTTCTTGCTCTCCAGATGGCTTCCTAACGTTGAAAGATAAATTGAGGCATGTTAAAAATTTTAAGAGTTTATTTGAGCAAAACTCAACTCGAATTGGGCGGCATCCAATCTAATGGATAGAAAGGAGCTTCAGGGATCTGTACAAAATGAAAGGCTACCAGGTAGAAGGGAGCAGTTACAGGAAGTTATTCTAGGCAAAAAAGCAGGTTGGTTATTACAGAGTTACTTTCCTTTAGGTGTTGCAGGAGTCTATCAGGCAGATGACCTAACTAGTGCTGATCTGGTGATTCCTGATAGACTGTTTCAAGATTCCATTTCTGGGAGAGCCAAGATTATGATTAAGTCTCCATTTGGTGACGTGGGGCTTCGCCTAATTGACTCCATTTGGAGTCTGTTGTCTTGTTTTTTTTAACACTAAACATCCTTTCTTCTCTTCCTCTATCTTTAAGGACTGGACTTACTATTCCACTTTAAAGAAAAATTAAAAAGAAAATTTACTGAATTACAAAGAGGATAGTAGTTTTCCCATTACCTAGAATCAACCACTATTAATAGTTTGTAAAGCAGCATATAGGTATATTTTTCTTCTCTGAAAAAAGTATGAAGTTAAACTGTCCTCATGTGCTTCCACCTCAACTATATTCTATCCCCCCAAATCCCCAAAGAAATCACTATTTTCTTTTTAATTTATTTTTGGCTGCTTTGGGTCTTCATTGCTGCGCACAGGCTTTCTCTAGTTGTGGCGAGCGGGGGCTCCTCTTTGTTGTGGTGCGCGGGCTTCTCACTGCGGTGGCTTCTCTTGTTGCAGAGCACAGGGTCTAGGCGCGTGGGCTTCAGTAGTTGTGGTGCACGGGCTTAGTAGTTGTGGTGTACAGGCTTAGTTGCTCCGCAGCATGTGGGATTTTCCGGGACCAGGCCTCCAACCCATGTCCCCTGCATCGGCAGGCAGATTCTTAACCGCTGCGCCACCAGGGAAGTCCCCGAAATCACTATTTTGAGTTCGGTGTGTATATTATTCAAGGTTTTCCAGAGAAACAGAAAAAAAAAAAATAGGAGATATATTTTTATATCTACATACTATATCTGTAGCTGGGACTTTATGATAAGGAATTGGCTTGTGTGATATGGAGGCTGAGAAGTCTCAAGATCTGGAGTCTGATGGCCTGAGAACCAGGAGAGCCAAAGGTGTAAGTTCCATCTAGGTCTGAAAGCAGGAGGAGACCAGTGCCCCAGCTCAAGACTGTCGGGTAGAGACAGACAGTTCTCTCTTGCTCAACCTCTTGTTCTGTTTCGGCCCTTGCCTGGCTGGAGGGCGCCCACTCTCCCTAGGGGAGGGAGGTCGGCTTTACTCAGTCCACCAATTCAAACGTTCATCTCATGCAGAAACACCCTCACAGATACACCCAGAATAATGTTTAAACAAATAATGGGGTACCCCTAACCCAGTCAAGTTGCCACATGAAATTAATTATCACAGCGTGGATACTTGTAATTTTTAAAATATGCACTTACGTGCACATATATGTGTCTAGAGAAAACTCAGCCTAGGATATTTTTATATAGTTTCTTCAGTTTACTTGCGTAGTACGATGCTGTTTGCACTGTTCTGCATCATGCTTCTTTCTTTCAGCTTTGTGATTTTGATGGCTAGGTTCCTGATAGACTGGACATTCTTCAGAGGGGTGGCATTTGATTTGGATCCTGAGAGATGGATAAGATTGTGCCAGGGAAGAAAGGAAAGGGACAGGTAGGACAATATTATATGCATTGGCACTGAGTTTTGTAAGGTCATGGAATAGACTGGAAAGTTAAGGTTGCTAGAATTTGGGGGACTGAGGTGTCTCATATAGAAGATTAAGTAATCTAGACCATATAGCCTAGACCAGAGAATTTGCATTTTTACTAGGAGCCAAGGGATGTTATAAATGAAGGTGAAGTGTATTAGTTTGTGAGGGCTGCTGTGACTAAGTACCACAAATTGGGTGCCTTAAACAATAGAAACATATTGTCTTGGAGGCTGGAAGTCAGAGATCAGGGTACTGGCAGGGTTGGTTCCTTCTGAGGACTGTAAAGAAGAATCTGGTCCATGCTGTCTCCTTTGGTTGCTGTTGGTAATCTTTGGTATTCTTTGTCTTGTACAGCCATTACCTGATGGTTGCATTACGCTGACCTCTGCCTGGATGCTCCTGTGGCATTCTGTATGTGTACATGCTGTGTTCTGATTTCTACTTTCTAAACCAATCATTTTGAATTAGGGCTCAGCCTAATGACCTCATTTTAACTTGATTACCTCTATAAGGATTCTAACCACAAATAAGGTCACATTCTGAGGTACTGGGGCTTAGGACTTCAACATATGAATTTGCAGGGGGGACATAGTTCAACCAATAACATGAAGTGACAAAAAATATTTCTTACAGATGATAATTTTTTTTTTTTTTTTTGTGGTACGCGGGCCCCTCCCTGTTGTGGCCTCTCCTGTTGCGGAGCACAGGCTCCGGACGCGCAGGCTCAGTGGCCATGGCTCACGGGCCTAGACGCTCCGCGCGTGGCATGTGGCATCCTCCCAGACCGGGGCACGAACCCGCGTCCCCTGCATCGGCAGGCGGACTCTCAACCACTGCGCCACCAGGGAAGCCCACAGATGATAATTCTAACTCTGTTTAAAGTAGGCTGAAGTATAGAGAAATGATGGTGGGAGAACAGATATGAGGCTGTGAACATATTGAAGGATCGGAAGCCACTCAAATACAATCCAGTCCCTCTGGAAATCCTTACCCTCTCTAGGCACCTTAATTTTCCTTAAAAAACCCAAAGGAAAACAGAGACTTGGAAAAATATCTATGGATTCCTGGAAATGAAGTATGAGTTTCTCTCTCATTTGTCCCTGGTTCTTTCATTTTACTTTCCAATGCAGGTTTTTCATTGTTCAAGGCACACTTATTTTAGAATGTCCATTTAATTTAATCACATAGGAAATGATTTTATCATAAAAATACTTTAACTGTAAACCTGCTGGACAAAAGGGTTTATAAATTCTACAATTTCTTTCTTTCTTTCTTTCTTTTTTTTTTTTAACTTCTACAATTTCTGAGTTAAATGTCTTCCTGAAACAAAATGGAGGAGAAGGAAGGAATGAGACTTTCAACATTGATAACATTTCATCATGGTCACACGCTGAGTCAACGACAGCACCGCTCTCTAAGTTGCCTGTTTAGCTCTAGATCATGTCTGCTACCTTATATTTATGTCTTAACAAATGTGCATATGCAGCCTAGTTGTTATGGGGACAGTGGGAAGCATAAATTTGATTTTTCTTGGCTTCTTCACATTTAAAGTCTCTACTTCTTGGTTGAATTAACATAGTATATTAGCATTTACTTTTCTGGGGGTACCAGATGTTTTATTCTGTGTGTTTGTTTTATTTGTGTTTTAGTTGGTGAGTCATTTAAAATGAAATTTGACAAAAAGGAAAGAATGGTACATACCAATAAATATGTAGTTTAATAATATTCCGAGTGCATATGCCCAGTGAGAGTATATCCAAATAATCGTACTCCAGTGAAGAATTATTCAGCGTTGCCTATTTTTGAGCTGGATTCTCAGTTATGCTATTCAAGTTGATGGGAGATTTCAGGGAAAGGGCAGGGAAGAAGAGAGAGGAGGAATGGCCTTATGGGGTGCAGGTTCTCAAAGCCTTTAAAGTGAGTGATTAGCATCTTAATAATAGGAGAGTTGCTGTGTTATATTCTAGGGACTCTAACATGGCATAACTTTCTGTGATGTGGTTCCCACCGATAAGGGGAGGATGAATAGAAGCACAGACTGAATTTCCCTCCAGGGCAAAGAACTCCTTTTGCTGGGACTCTTGGCTAAAATGAAAGTGTTAGACTGTGAGAAGAAATGGCATCAGTAAAACGGTAGATGAAAATATAGAGCGAGGATCGGAAATCCACGAGCAGTTTGTGTGCCTGACCAACTCTTTTCTAACACTGCCTTGATTATATCTTCTTCATCTCTCTTCTCTATCTTTATCTTCTCCCTTTGCCCAAATTAGTTTAGCTCTATAAGCCCACACTCAGTCGTATGGTGAAGACAGTCATTAATTAATTCAGTAACTATTTGCTGAGCTGAACAGAATGGACAAAATTCCCTATCGTTGTGGAATTTTCTTTTTGGGGGGAGTTTGGGAGTGGTTAACAAAATAAATAAGTTAATATAACTTATTAGATGGTGCTAAATTCTGCAAAAAGAATAAAGCAGGGAAAAGGGATAAAGATTGGGAGGTTAAAATTTTATAGAATGGTCAGAGAAGAGACTGCTTTTCTGATGTGACCCTGTTATTTTTTAGTGTTTATTCTGTGGGCATTGAAACTTCCAGGAACTTTCCCTGAAAGTGACATTGGGGTACCAGTATCTGGGCCCTGGTGATTAAATTATGACACATTATGGTCATTTTTTTTAACATCTTTATTGGAGTATAATTGCTTTACAATGGTGTGTTAGTTTCTGCTTTATACAAAGTGAATCAGCTATACATATACGTACATCCCCATATCTCCTCCCTCTTGCATCTCTCTCCCACCCTCTCTATCCCACCCCTCTAGGTGGTCACAAAGCACGGAGCTGATCTCCCTGTGCTATGCGGCTACTTCCCACTAGCTATCTATTTTACATTTGGTAGTGTATATACGTCCATGCCACTCTCTTACTTCATCCCAGCTTACCCTTCCCCCTCCCCATGCCCTCAAGTCCATTCTCTACGTCTGCGTCTTTATTCCTGTCCTGCCCTTAAGTTCTTCAGAACCATTTTTTTTCGATTCCATATATATGTGTTAACCTATGGTATTTGTTTTCCTCTTTCTAACTTACTTCACTCTGTATGACAGACTCTAGGTCCATCCACCTCACTACAAATAACTCAATTTTGTTTCTTTTTATGGCTGAGTAATATTCCATTGTATATATGTGCCACATCTTCTTTATCCATTCATCTGTCCATGGACACTTAGGTTGCTTCCATGCCCTGGCTATTGTAAATAGAGCTGCAATGAACGTTGTGGTACATGACTCTTTTTGAATTATGGTTTTCTCTGGGTATATGCCCTAGAAGAGCAAACAAACAATGATGAACAACACATTATTGCCATTTTAAAAAATTTATCATAATGGACAACTAGGAGGGCATTTTGCTTCCAGCCTGGAGAATGTGATAGATTTATAATTTTAGACAATGATCACAGGACATGGAACCTCAGGACCTCTTCTATCATGTGTTTGGAATTGTCATAGATGAAAGCTCTATGACAAGAGAAAACAATATGATAATTTGTAAGAGAGCTGTTCAGGATAAGCGGGATATGATAGTTAACTTCTGTATTCTGTATGTATCCTTCCATCTCTACCTGTTTTCCTTTGCTCTAGACATAGTGTTTTGTATGTGTTGGATTTCATTCACTTGGCAAATCACTGTCAACAAATTAGGAAGCATGTGATGACCCTCTTATTGGCCACTGCATTATACACAAGCCTCCTGTGTTTGTTCTGAATAACAACAGGCTTCCCATAAATTGGTAATTTGACTGTCAGTTTCCATAATGCCCTTGACAGTTAAACAAACACAACTCTGTGTGATTCTAATCTGAAACATTGATCCTCAGATTGTATGGTAAAGGGAAGGGGTAGGGTTCCTCTCTACTCCTCAAAAAAAAAAAAAAAAAAAAAAGGAGAACAAAGGGAAATGGCAAATTTAGGAGCGCTCTCAACACAAAGCACCACTCTTGACTGTAGCGCCCCTCCTTGTCCGCTGAATGTTTAAAAGGAAACAAATCATGGCTCTATGATGTTTGGTAGCCTTGAGTAATTAAAGTTCCTTCAGTATCTCTTGGAAAACCTTGGACAACACTCCAGCCACAGTCAGGGCTTCGTTAATAATGTATTTCCACATTTTTCTCCCCTTGTGTGTTTCTCTATTATTTTCCTTCTTAGAGACAGTTGCATGTAATCAGGCAGTTGGAACTGAAAAATTTGCTTTTTCCTTGCTGTTATTCCGTACCTGAATACACTTTCCCCTCTTTTTTTGCCTTCCTTTTTTTCTGACAGGGGAAATAAGTTAACTAAACCTCAAATGAAAAACAATAGCAATAGCAAAACTGATCCAGTTTTAAATAAATTGTCCTAATAATAGCAATTATTATAGCTATTTGCACAAATACATTTATTGTGGATGAATTTAGGTCCTGTCATGGAAAAAATAAATCACAGTCATTTACAAAGGTTTTCAGTATCCTTCTTGAAGGTGTGTGTGTAGACATGAAGTCTCAGGGACAGGGCAAAAACACAGGGTGGGGCTCAGTTTGATGGTGTGACAGCATTGTTTTAGGTCTGTGTGTAGGAAACGCTCTTGCCCTAGAGCAATCAGTGTTAAATTCTTTCTACTCATTAACATTCTAAGCTGATCTGTTGGTTCTCTGGCTTCTTTATTCTTCTGTGAACTTGAGAACTTTGGAAAGTTGGAATCCTTGAAAACCTAATCAGGTTTCTCTGAGTATGCTTCTTAGGTGGCTTCTCAGATGCTCTATTCAATACTGAATTTCAACGCTCTGCCAATTCAACACTCCAATTCAGTGGGAGAAGTGCAGTTTAAAAACGACAGAGGGACTTCCCTGGCAGTCCAGTGGTTAAGACTTTGCCTTCCAATTCAGGGAGTGTAGGTTCAATCCCTGGTTGGGGAGCTAAGATCCCACATGCCTCGGGGCCAAAAAAACAAAACATAAAACAGAAGCAATATTGTAAGAAATTCAATAAAGACTTAAAAAAAAAAAAAACTGACAGAGAAATAAAAGTCACTTTCTTTTTTCATGTATTATCATTAGCAGCTGGCCCCCAACCATTGAATTAACAGTGAAATCAAATTTGGAAGGATGGATGGATGAATAGATGGGTGAGCTTATGAATGTATAGATAGATATGTACATAGATAATAAAGTAACTGCCTTTTGATTTCCTTTCTGATTTCAGAAGGTCATGGCAGGTCCCTTGATTACCACTCAGCCAAGATGTACTCTAACTGTTGTGTGGGAGATGGGTTACTGCCATTCTTGAGTGACTGGTGGTTTCTGAGTTTTCTTTTAACCATCATTTAGACCCAATGCAGGATAGTAGGAGAAAAATGTTTCTCTGACTTTTATGAATGTCTGTGAAGCTGATAAACATATGTAATATAGCTACCGATATGTGCTTCTACAAGCCATTCTAGATAGATTGCCAGTCCCAAAGATTCTACTGAGGAAGAAACAGGCAGCTAGCATTTGCACTCTTGTTAAGGTAGTTATCAGTGGTGTCCTGATCTTCTCCAAAACTTTCCAGGTTTTGGCTGTGGAGCAGATGGCACTGACTGGAGATAATGTTTTTAGTTTTGCTTTTGTTTTTTAAAAATCATTGGGTGGTTCATAAATCTCCAAGCCCAAGTAAGAATTGAGTGGTTTGGGCTGGAACATGAAGCTAATGCCATAGTGTAGTATAATGGAAAGAATACAGTTAGTGTGGTTTGAGAACATAAAATCAAGTCTCTCTTCTAATGCAAAATCATTTGCAACCTTGAACGTGTCCACCAGTTTGACCTAGCCGATAATTAGGCTAATTTCATAGTGCCGTAATGAGAACCAAGTGAGATAAAGCATGTGCAAATGCTTGGTTACTCTTAAGGACTACCAGTTACTCGTATTGTTGTTGCTGGGTTGAGGAGTTCACTCTGGTGAAGAGTCACTATTCAATGACTAAAATGATTGTCCCTTATACTCTGTCTCCCCACGTCCCCTTCCTCCCCTGTTGTTCCAGTGCGGTCAGTATGTGTTGACATTCCACTATGAGCCTATCTATATGTTATTTTCTAAGCTGGAAGTCATGCTGTCTACAGTCAACAGAGTTCTACCCCCTCTTCTGGAGATACTCTAGACCATAGAAACAATTTTAGGGATCCCAAGTATTAATTTTACAGATAGATTTCAGAATCAAAGAGAATATTGACATGCCTTTAACTATTTTCCATAGGTACCTGGCTCCAGATGTATATCTTAGAGGCAAATCGGCATTTATTCTTACAGACGTCTCATTGGACCGTGTAAGAAAATTGCAGATTAGACCAGCATTTTCCTCCTGCTGGGTGTGAATTAGATCAATGCTCAAATGGGAGTCCTAGTTAATCTCTGTGATAGATGTTACCAGACCTCTATGTGTGCCTTAGAGCCTTAAAGAAACTGGAAAACTCTTTGCAATACAGACTGCATTAAGTGAAGCCTTTTCTTCTTAGTCCCTTCGCTTTGCAACTATTACCAACCTTTCTTTAAAAGCTAAGCCAGGATGTATTGAAGGATTCTATTTCCATTCCATTCCTTCCTATCGCACACAATTGCTATTGAACACTCATTCCCTCTTTGGTCCTATCAAAGACCAGTCTTTGTAAGGTAGCATAGTACAGTGGCAAGAGAACATTTTCTACAGCCAGACTGCCTGTCTGTGTTCACACTCTAGCTCTGCTACTTACTTGCTGTGTGGCCGTGGGCAAGTTATTTAACCTCTCTGTACCTCAGTATCCACTTCACAGGAAGCTTGTTAGGAAGATTAAATGAGTTAATCTCTGCTAAGTGATTAGAAAAGCACCTGGCATACAGTAAGCCCTATATAAGTTTTGTTATATAAAATAAGGCTTAGTAGATTACTTGCGTTGCACACATTAGCTAGCATAGTACCTTCCATACAGTAGATATGCAATAAATACTTGGTGACTAAATGCATCAATAAATTAGAGTGGGACAGAGGACACATGGTTGCATTCCATTTTTCTACTGAGTAGCTGTGTGACCTTGCACAGCAGTTTAAACTCCTTGGAGCTGTCTTCTTATTTGTGAAATAGAAATAATATTTATCCAGCATATTTCAAAGGATAATCATAATTATCCAAGTGATAATGTACTTTTAATGAGTTTAAAAAATGTGAGGGATTACAGTGTTTATCAAATTACTGAATCAATTTCAGGGAGAACTATGCTGTATTAAATAGTTAAGGTTTGACAGACGCACCTGATCCAGAGGTTGGCTGTCATCGTGAGCACCATGACCTAGAAACCAGCAGCCTGTGTCAATTCTTGGGAATATAGAAAAAGTGCTTCAAGGTCCTCCATCTCAGTCAGGAAGGAGGCTTCTCATTTGCCTGCCAGCTCTCTTGTCTATATTTGGCCGCTTCTTGTTATGAAAGATAACCTTAGCAAGCCTGGGGAGTTTTAATCTTCCTTTCTCACGTCCTTCCACACTGTTAGGCCATGTTCCAAGGACAGTGGTTTGCAGCTGTTTGTTTTTATGCTGATGGATGCTGCAGTCTGTAATCCATGAACCGAAGCAGGGCTCCTCTTCCATTGCTGCTGGCATACCTTGTTGTGTTTATGAGTCTGACAGGCAAACATATCTGAGGCATATCTCATATGCTGATCTCTGAGGGAGATAAGGCCCTTGTTTTGCTTGAGTGGAAACATAATAGGTGGCAGAAAAGCCTGTACTGATTTCTACTTGGGCTGAAAGAGCCAGGATAAGATGGGGTCCTCCTTGGTCACACTCCAGCCTCTGCCATTTGATCTTTTAACTCAAATTTGCAAAACCATTGAAGAGGGGGGCAGGTTTCTTCCTTCCTCAACATACCTACTTTTATTTTTTGATTTTTCAAGCTGCTGCCACTATTCTGTGATGGATATCATGGTAGAGAAAAATGAAAGTCAAATAGTGTCAGAGCTTAAAATCTCTTAATTTGCTGGGTGATCTTTATGTATTTTATTTTTTGCCCTTTGATTTAGGTTCCTCACCTATGTAAATTGCTCCATTTCAGTTGACCAGCAGATTTTTACATAGTACAATTATTTTCTTGTTGAAGAGAGACTGTGTAAATGTCCACATGGGCTGGTAGGCAGGGGCTGAGGAACTTCAAAGCAGTCAAACCCTGACTAGAGCTTGTGTTTTGACGCACATTGTATTAATTTTTTTTCCTATTTATAATCATGGTTTACATGTCATGATTTCCCAGGGAGACCATAAACTTCTTGAGGCCAGTAGGCCACTGATAATGAGTAAATATTAGTCAGAAGGATACGAAATAAATGCCTCTTACCAATCTACTGGTTCAGAAGAGTGTGGACGGGGTTCCTTCTCTCTCACTTAAAAATTGGACTTTGCAGACAATTTTTAGTACTGACCTCCCTTTTCTGATTCCTTGATGATTATTAATTGGTTCCAGTGGTGTACATTTCAGATCTTTAATTAAGTCCTCCTTTCTGTCTAACTCTCTGCCAAAGCATGTTTTTTATTTTTCTTTCTGCAATGCTCAAACAGAAGTTGATGTCAAATGCATGCTGTTTGATTACTTGCCATCTAGATTTGCTTGCAGAGAGGACTAGGGAAGCATCATTTATTTCAGGTAGTTCTTTTGTTTGTTTGTCTGTTTAATTGCTTCTTGGCCTTTTGGCTAAGATCAAGAGTATTTCAGGTAGTTTTACAAAGAAACATTCCTGGCCCTCAATGCACGTGGCAGAGAGAGGGCAGGAGAGGAAAATGAGGTGGATGTCCTTCCCAGGCATTAACTAATTTATGGTGGAAATGGAAAACAGAAGGTCAAGTGCCACTGGCCCTTTGCCAAACTGAGCTGTAGTAGTGTTAGCTCAGACATGATCAATATGTAAGACTTAGTCTGCAGGGCTCTCTTACCTGTACTGCTACACTAGCCAAGGGCCTCCTACAACTCTGTGGTGAGAAGCATCCTCATGGGTTAGAGTCCTGTCTTAGAGAAGACGGGCAGCCTCTAGAAGAGAGGTGCTGGCAGTCATGCAATTGCCTAGTCCATCACTTGACTCTTGATTCCCAGCTCTCAATTACTCCTCTTTCATGGGGTTGCTTCTTAGATCATGGTGACTAGCGAGGAAGAAATGGTGTTCTGTTGGTCATCTACTGCTGCAGAACAAATTACTCTAAAACTGAGCACCTTCGAACAATAAGAATGCGTCCCAGTTTCTGTGGCTCAGAAATCCAGGTGTGGCATAGCTGGGTGACTGTGGCTCAGTGTCCCTCAAAGGCTGCAGCCAAGGTGCCAGCCTGGGCTTCAGTCTCAAGGCTCAACTTGGGAGGGATCTTCTTCTAAGCTCCTTTGTATGACAGTTGGTAGGCCTTAGGTCCTTGTAGACTGTTGGCCAAAGACATCAGTTCCTTGACACATGGACCTCTCTATAGGACAGCTTACAGTATAGTAGCTATCTTCCCTCAGAATAAATGAGAGAGAGAGATGGGGCAACCGAGCTAAAAACTGTCTTTTTCAATCTGATCTTGAAAGTAATTCCATCACCCTTGCTATATTCTATCCATCCCTTAGAAGTGATAAGTCCAGTACATATTTAAGGGGAGAGGGTGACATAAGGGCATGGATACCAGGAGGCAGGGATGATTGGGGACCATGTTGCACACTGCCTCCAACAGGTGGAGATAGGATGAAATGGACATTAGAATGCCTACCTTACAGGGCTTACTGGGGTTGCATATATGAAGTACTATCACGGTGCCTGCCACAGAGTAGAGCAGCATTACATCCTGTTTCCCGTCACCCCCAGCACATTGCCTGGTGCATACTGGGCACTCAAGTACCAACATGCCTGTGAAATTCCGTCTATTTTATTAAAAAGATGAGTGTCTCCCTGTTACAAGGAGATTAATGTTTGATGTTATCCTTTATAGACAATGTCCTTCTTGTGTTTCACTGCTCCAGTTGCCGTCAAGGGAATGGATTTAAAGCTGAAATTAATCATTCAAAAATAAGGCATAACTAAAGCTGGTCTAGAGTGACCTTGCTTGAATTATCTTTTTAACCATAATTAGGAGTTTCTTCTTTAGGGCAGGGATTGCTGTTGCCAGTCTTCCACAGTAGATGATAAGAATTAATTCCCTCATGACCTAGAAAACGTTCTCTCTGCTAATCTGGTCTCATCTGGAAGTTCAATAACTAGCAGGCAAAACACACTGTGTGTGTAATCTTAACCACATGGCCTTGAAGCGCTGGGTAGATATTCTCTGCCCTTTGTGAATCTGGAAGGCAATGATTTTTGACTATTCCTTCTGAATACTTCTGTAGTTACATCCTTGATTTCTCTTACAGAAGATGAGAAATCATCATCCTTGTCAATCCCATTGTCAAAGGTATTTATTAGGTTTCTACTTCCACATGGGTAGGTACGAAAAGCACTTCACATTTCATGTGGTTCCTGACCTTTTGGGTGATTATAAGGAGAGATAACAGTGACCCAGGTGTAAAACTGAAAATTAAACTATAACTGAAATGAAATGCCCCATAGAACTAGACCTATCAGTTGTAATGCAGATCAGCCCCTTATAATTGATGATACGGTATGAGACAAATTACATGTAACTGCGATATAAGGCATAAAATATGGCAAGTCATACAGTCCAGACTGTGATAAAATGCTATACTATATAGTAGGGTTCTGCTCCATTTACATTATCTTCAGGCAAGGGGATAAAAGCATCTGTCTGGGAGCTTGTAGCCTATTTGATCAGGGATACCTAAATAGGGTATATCTGAGTTGTCTCGTAGACAAGGATGCTTACTTGATGGAGATACTTAGAAATGTATGTAGACTTATGTAGACATTCCAATAAAGCTTTTAGGTAATGAAGCTGTTTTTTACATTGGTTGAAATGACAAGATAATGAATCTAGAAGATTTTTCCCTTCTGATGTGCTTCGTTCGGAATGACACTTGAAATATGTCCAGGGCATCTGTTGCTGCTATTAGAATCTCAGGGTTGAATCAAACTTTAGAGGTCATTGAGTTCATTCAGCCATGATCTTTTTGTTAAACTTATGATCACTTAGGCTACTCCAGTGGTCAGAGTAGCTTCCAAGGTAGAACAAAGCACACGTGTGCCGACCAGTGGGAGGTTAGACTTTTGGCAGCTGGTGCGTGGGAGTAGATACCATGTTTTTCACTGTTCCTTTGGAAATAAGTGGCAGAGGCCCATTTCCACTATCAGTACTGCCCAGTGGCCTTATATCATAAAAATCCACCCGAGCTTGCTGTGTATACCTTCCAGAACCCTATGCACAATGATACCTAAACCATTTTATTTTAACTGGCCCATGTATGAGGAGATTGAATAAGATGAAGCTTGTTTCAATGTATACATTTTCTAAACAGGAGAACAAGATGTGGCAAAATAAAGTATTCTTCAATTCATTGAAAGTATTAACAACTTGGCTCTGATTGTTAATGCTTGTCCCTGCTATGTAATGTACAGTTTTGTCAGATTAAAAACCCCCTTGGATATAATTTTATTTACACCTACATATATATTTCTAAGAGATGATCGGCCATTTCTGGGAATACTTACAAGTAAAGAATTTGAGGGCTTCCCTGGTGGCGCAGTGGTTGAGAGTCCGCCTGCCGATGCAGGGGACACGGGTTCGTGCCCCAGTCCGGGAAGATCCCACATGCCGCGGAGCGGCTGGGCCGTGAGCCATGGCCGCTGAGCCTGTGTGTCCAGAGCCTGTGCTCCGCAATGGGAGAGGCCACAACAGTGAGAGGCCTGCGTACTGCAAAAAAAAAAAAAAAAAAGAATTTGAGTTGTTTTTGCAGCACAAGTTAAGCAAATGACTTCCTCTCTTTGGGCCTTACTTCCAGTACATGTAAAGGCAGGAGGTTGCACTGGATGATCTATAAGTTCCCTTCTAGCTCTAACATCCTGTTAGTCCATGATTCTTATGTAGGGATACTGGGAGATGATAAAAGAGAGGACCTAACTTCTTTTCTGTCACCAATCTTTATGATTCATGGTAGTGTGTGTGTGTCCTTGAGTCAACACTGCGTCTTTTAATGACAAAAGCAAGTCTGTGTTCCTCTGCTTCTTATGGAGACAGCTGTGCTTCTGAAGAGCAATTCTCATCCCAGCACTGCTCTGACTCCTGCTAGCTGTACTCAGTTCCATGGTCCCTTTCTTGTGGGGGATGTCTTCAGCTGTAGAAAGACCCTTGAGCTAAATTACCAGGTAAATGTTATCAATGCACTAGCTGATGGGGAGAATTTTGGGATCTGGGGAAACAAATCAATTTGTTTATGAAACTGCAGACTGATTTGAAACCCATTTCATAGTAAAATATCTACCTTTAAAACTATCCTTTTCTCTACTGCAGAATAACAACCGGAAAGATAATGTTACTGAAATAATTGTTCCTCTGTGAAGAAAAGGATATTTAGACAAACCAACAGAATATGTTATTTGATGTTGTAAATCATTATATTAAGGTTAAAACTTGAACCAGTCTTTTAATGAGATCAGAGGTATTATAGATAATTTAAACTTCCAAATACAGTCGACCCTTGAACAATGCAAAGGTTAGGGGCGCCAACCCTCCCCACAGTCGAAAATCCACATATAATTTATAGTGGGCCCTCCATACCTGCTGTTCCTCCATATTTGTGGTTCTGCACCTGCAGATTCAACCAACTGCAAGTTGTGTAGTATTATAAAACTTACTATTGAAAAAGTGGGCCTTTGCATTTAAACCCATGTTGTCAAGGATCAACTGTATATATATGTTTTTAAGTCCCATACCAACTGCTTGTTTTAACATCCTACACCTTAAAATTTTGCCCAGAGATATTCTGAAAAGAATAATAGAAGGATTATAATGTTTCTGCCTCTCTTACACTTTGGAAGAAGTTCCAATAGGCAGGCGAAGAGATCAAAAGCTACAGGTAAGAGAGAAAGAGAAAGTCAGACTGGATCATCATTCGCTAGTTAGCTGTTTGTATGTTAAGATCACAATGCCGTTTGATCTGATGAAGCCACCTGAAGGGAAAGTGGAACCTCTTCCAAATCAGCCCTCACTTGACACTTCTGGATTGACAGCTGGAGGAATCCACAAGTCATGTGAGCTTGCGGTTTGGTTTGTATGGAAATCTGAAACTGGACCATTTAAAGCCCCTGGGTTCTACTGAGGACAGTTAAACCTCTGAACGTCCTTGACTCACTCACCTCAGAAACAAAGTCAGTCGTGCTCTTTTGCCTAAGCATAAACGTGAGGAAGAAGCAGATACACAAAGGATTTGAAAGATGGTTTTAAGAAATGCAAGAGATGTAGATAAACTATTTTCTCTGAACTGCAGTAACCAAGTGGAATACATTGTTTTAAGATAGATGGTCTCACAGTTGTATACTTATCTTCAAACTCATTAAGTTTTATCCATTAATTATGTGCAGCTTTTTATATGTCAAATAAAAGACAGATGGAGCCTCTCTGAGGAGTTTTAATTTGGGAGTGATCACCAAAACACCAGCAGTGTACTCAGTAAGGCTAAAGTCTTATCATTTAGGATCAGTGGCTAAGGGGAATCTGTTTATATCCACATTCTAGCAGTTTCTGATTCCCACACCGGTTTTCCCTCACTTATGGGGAGGTTTGATACCCCTTTCTCATCTCTTTTCCCAGCTCTCATTCTTTTAAGGCCCTCCAAATAGTTCACGTGGATGCTTTCTCCTCTGTCTTGCCCTTTAGATGCATTACTAGCTTCCTCTGCTTTCTTCTCGAGTCCCATATCCAACAAGAGCTTTCTGAAGGAAAAGAAGAAAGCCTTTGACAATTTTTGGATTTCAGATTCCCAAGCCAGAGCCCTCCCGAACGCTTGTCCTGCTCACCTTTTGTGTACTTGTCATGGTCTTTGTCTTACTCCTCTTCCAGTAATCCCCCCAGCTACAGCTGGGCCTTCGTGATTAGTTAAGATCCAGTGACCCAAACACAATTAATTGTCTTTTGGCCAAAAGGAAATACTCAGCCCATAATTTGGTGGTTTATCTTCTATCCCTCTGCCAACAACTTTTGTGTTTGTGTGCTTTGTAAACCTCTGCTTGCCTTCTGCATCTCCTAAACTAGAGATGAGTCAGCTGTTCTTTTAGCATTTCATGAATACAATGTACTGTGCTCAGTACTTTGCATTTATTATCTCATTAACTCTTTAGAGCAATTAGTAAAGTTGGTTCCATTATCACTTCCACTTTTTGGATGGTAAAACTAAGGCTCAGAGGTCCTGTAGGTAGTGAGTGTTAAGTGCCGGTATTAAGACCAAATCTGCTGACTTGTGATCCCAAATGGTTAATGTTTAGAGTACTTCTCTATGCTGTGCTAGGCACTATGCTAGTTAATGGAAACAGAGAAAAAGAATAGGATTCTGTCCAAGCTGTCCATCTAAGGAAGGAGATAGGTGTACAAAACATAAATTACAACAGGTACAAAGGTGCTTTTACAGAGGTATAGCAGCATTCTGTGGCAGATAAAATAAGCAAGAAGACATGTATTTTCCTCATTGCAAACGGAGGGTGTCCTAAAATAGTCCAGGTTGTCATAAAAGCAGGCTTTTCTTGGTTACTGTCAGATACCATACTATTTCCCCATAGGTTGTTGATATGGATGGTATTATAAATAGGAAAGAAAGTTTGAAAAGACGTGAGGGCAAAGCAGTCTGCCACCTCTGCTGATAGATCAAAATAATACCCTGAATTTGGATTTAATGCTCAAGAGAGAATATAAATAATTTCATATATATTCACACATGTTTATACGTACACATATACATAAATAGACATACACACATAAACATATCCATATATCCATAGAAAACATATACATAAATATCTACACATACATATGTATACGCACAGATATAATATATACACATACATCACGTTTCAAGAAGCAGTCTTCGGCTAGCTTAAGGCCCATTAAAATTTAGGTGTTTAATAAAATTGATTCGACAGAGCACCCCAAATCTTTTTTTTTTTTTTTTTTTTTGCGGTACGCGGGCCTCTCACTGTTGTGGCCTCTCCCGTTGCGGAGCACAGGCTCCGGACGCGCAGGCTCAGCGGCCATGGCTCACGGGCCCAGCCGCATCGTGGCATGTGGGATCCTCCCGGACCGGGGCACGAACCCGTGTCCCCTGCATCGGCAGACAGACTCTCAACCACTGCGCCACCAGGGAAGCCCACCAAATCTTTTGTTTATACCTCATCGCATCTAAGTACTGTGTGGGGCATTGACTTTATTCTGCTACCTTAGAAGAGGACTTCAAATGGTTTTAATAATCAGTCATAGTGAAGGCATCACTGAAATTAGGACTAGATGAGTTGTAGCAGATTATCTCTAGCCTGAGTCTCTATTTCTACACGTGAGAACTAAGGCCAAGGGAGCTTAAATGGCTTGACAAAGGAGCAATAGATGGAACCATATTTAGGGTTCAAAGTTCTGTCTTCCAGATGAGTCCTCTTTCTACTTCACCATGCCTTTTCCATCAGGAAGAAATGCTGGAAATCTGTCTAATGCACCCTAATTGGAGAGGAGTTCAAGCTGAACAAGTAGAATATACAGGCCATACAAAGCCTAAAGGAAATTTATACTTTTGGCAAATTAATTTAGAGATTCAGCTAAATAAAATAATTTCCTGATTTTACAGGTAGGCCAAATAAAGGCCAGATATACTATAGCATGGATTCTGTTGTATATTTGCAGCCTCAAATACATGAGACTTGGTTTGTGGAGGAGACCAAGGATTCTTATACTACTCAGCTGCTATTTGCATTCATAACACAGGCGGGCAGGAGGACATTGATGGAACATTTCTTTCTGCCTCCTTCATTTTTAAATGGACGGTGACATGCTTCACAGCAACATCTCCTAACAAAAGATGACAAATTCCCATTTGTTTCCCGTCAGTGGCACTGTGCGAGGTGTTTTACTAAGTCTAAGTTTGGTGCTCCTGAGGCACAGAAGTTTTATTCTTGCAGCAATGTGGAACTCCCATAAAAATAACAGTTCCGTTGCCAGTCACTCTGTCAGGAGTACTGGCAGACTGAAGAAGACTTATCTGACTTCACTAAAGCAATTAGTCTGAAACTCTGATCTGTAAATCTGGATGGGAACCACACAAGGGGAAGCGCTGCCTGTCAGAAGCGATGGCTTTTGTGCGTTCTCAAAAACAAAGGTCATGTTAAAACACTGGGTTGAAAATAGAACCTTAGAAATGAAGGAAAGGATGAAGGGAAATTTTATTGAGCTCACTCAATGTTCCAGGCTTTCTGCTAGCCTCCCATTATATACTTGAAACAGTGAACTGGCATTATCACTTTTTTCCTTTAGCATCAATTGGGGTGTGTGTATGTGTGTGTGTGTGTGTGTGTGTGTGTGTGTGTGTGAGAGAGAGAGAGAGAGAGAGACTACAATGTAAAAAAATAAAAATTCATATTTTTGTTGTTTTTCCCTATGTAAAAAATAAGATAATATGACATCTGCTATAAGGGATGTTTCTTCAAGATCCCAGTAGAATATTTTGTTACTGGAAAATTTCTAGAATCTTGAAGGCAAAAATAGTAAAAGTGTAGCAACATACAGGAAATGTCATTAGAGGTTTTATATAAAACGGTTTTTAAAATCTCCTTAGAATGAGGATTTACAACTATCAGAGCTAAGTTTTATTTGATATAAAGTATAGTGACTCTTAAAGGATAGCATGCGGGAGTTTTGGGAAGGGATGGAAATATTCTTTATCCTGATTATGGTGGTGGTTACGTGAACAAATACATGTGTTAAATTTGATAGACCTGTATACCAAAATTTAAAAAAAAACCCTCAATTTTACTCCATGATGATTTTAAAAATAAAATGTAAAAACATTTCAATAAAAGGTTGTCAACTCTATGCTGGTGGATGTCTAACAAAAATGATATTATTTGCCTGTATTGTCAACTGACTATGAAGGTCTAATTAATGACAAAAAAGAAGTATCATCATTCCTCACACAAGATAAAATTATGATCTTTACATCTAGTTCTTAACATTTTTTCTTTCGTGTCATCTGTAATAACCCATGGCTATATCATTGCCTGTGCCTTCATGCTGTTTGGAAAATCAGAAGAATGTAGGCATTTAAGGATTCAGGGTGATAGGTAAATGTCCCTGTGCATCTTCCTTCCAACGGGTCAAATGTGGTGACTTTGGTTGGTTCTTATCCTTGTCTTTCGGCATGCATCAGCCATCAGTTCTCCTATTGATTTTTTTTTTAAACAAAGGTCAAACGCATGTTTGTAGGTGACACCAGTTGCTTCAGAGTTTGTCCCTGCTCCTTACTGTTCTGATTTAAACCCCTTGTGGCACTTCCTACTGCATAGATAGTGTTAAATGGGGTTGAGAGTGACACAGAAATGAACTCAGGAGTAAGTTTACAGCACTGTCGGGGACCATCTGTTAATGTAAATGTTTAAGGTAAAATGCATTAAGGCTTAAAAGCCGATGAGACATTTTATTTGCAATCCTTTGTGATTATGCCTGGGTTCCTGCCTGGTTTTACCCTTTTATCTGCTGCTATTCATTTGCTGGGATGGAATCCTAAACACATTTGAAGTATATTTTTTTAAATAACTAGCTTAGATAAGAAAAATTAGGAGTTATGTTGGGGGTTTGGGGGAGTTTCAAAGTGTTTAAATTAAACACATTTATATGGCTACTTATCATTTGTGATTACCTACTATTATGTGGTTGTTTGATGAAATTTATTGTCTCCAATATTAAAATATTAAGCACTATCTTATAGGGCTATCAATGTCAGCCAAGATAAAAATAATTTATGAAATGAGTGACCTGGTATTAAAATCACCCTTAAAGCTATTTGAATTATATTGTAATTTTCCAGTGATCTTATAATAAAATAGAGATGTTTGAATGCACCCATTTTATTTTTAACACATTAACGTATATTATCTGAGAAGAAATTCAAGTAACACATCTTTATGGTTCATAGGAAAATGGTCTTCTTCAAAAGGGAAAATAAAATTCAGCTACTAGATGTAATTCAAAAATATTCATTTCTGGCTTCTACCAAGTAATGTAATGGCTTGGGCTTATGGAATGGGTTTTATGTGCCATAGAAGTCCTACCCAAATGTAAGAGAGCACAAAAAAAGAGGGAACAATGAGGGGAACTTCAGGCAGAGAAGAAGTGAGGGAAGGGGAGAAAAAGAATTTGAATACAAGATGATTTAAATAAATAAGGCAGACAGTTTTCTGGATAGGACTCATATTGGAGTTTTCTAGAAACCTCTGAATATGAAGAGTGAAAAATGATTGGAAATTTTGAATGGTTTCCCTCTGAGTGGATAAAACTACCTGTTCAGCTGTAATGATTCTGATGATATTGCCTGTTAAGCTTGTGCTTTGAGATCAGCAAAAAAGTCCCATTTTCTCATCTCCCAGTTGAGCTGAGGTTGATTGATGCATAATTAAAATCACTGAGGAATGATGATAAGAGCTGCAGAGTCTCTAAATTTTCCCATGATGATTTTCTTTCTCTTTTTTAAAAGTCATTTCTTATGATTCTTATGCTGTAAACTTTTGATAGCTTGATATTGGGGGCAGAGAGTTTGTGTTAGGTTGATAGGAGATAGGATATGGGGTCTGCAGAATTTTGAGCTGCAAGGAAAAGACAGAGAGAATTCAAATGAAATCACAACCTCTTAGACTGGCTGAAATCCTGCAGGTCACTTAGCCTGTCTCCTTTATTACACAGAGTAGGAAACTCCTGAGCACTCCTGAGGCAAAGTGATTTTTTTGGAGGTTACACATCTGGTCAGAGGTAGAGGCAGGAAAGAAGCCCAAATCTTCCCATTCCCATTTCATTTTCCTCTCCACTAGAACATCATTCCTTTCTATAACATGGGATCTTATGCTCTCTTTGTAATGCTTGAGAAGTGGTTTTTTAACCTTTCCTCTGTCTGTGCTAGGAGCTGTATGCCTGGGAAGGTGAAAAGAGTAACACTAACATCCAACCTTGAATCATTTGTCCCATTTTAAATTGAGGGTATGTGCTGCAGAGATTTAAGTTTGCATAGGAAACCTGGAAATTCTGTTACTTAGTGGACCACTTAGCACTTGAGCTGATGGATATTGCAGAACCATCACTAACATATGACCCAGCAATCCCACTACTGGGCATATACCCTGAGAAAACCATATTTCAAAAAGAGACATGTACCACAATGTTCATTGCAGCACTATTTACGATAGCCAGTACATGGAAGCAACCTAAATGTCCATCAGCAGATGAATGGATAAAGATGATGTAACACATATATACAATGGAATATTACTCAGCCATAAAAAGGAATGAAACTAGTTATTTGTAATGAGGTGGATGGACCTAGAATCTGTCATACAGAGTAAGTCAGAAAGAGAAAAACAAATACCATATGCTAACACACATATATGGAATCTAAAAAAATGGTACTGATGAACCTAGTGGCAAGGCAAGCATAAAGACTCAGACATAGAGAATGGACTTGAGGATGGGGTGTGGGGGGAAGGGGAAGCTGGGTCAAAGTGAGAGAGTGGCATGGACATATATACACCACCAAATGTAAAATGGATGGCTAGTGGGAAGCTGCTGCATAGCACAGGGAGATTAGCTCGGTGCTTTGTGACCACCTAGAGGGGTGGGATAGGGAGAGTGGGAGGGAGGCTCAAGAGGGAGGGCGTATGGGGACATATGTATGCATATAGCTGATTCACTTTGTTGTACAGCAGAAAGTAATGCGATATTGTAAAGCAATTATACTCCAGTAAAGATATATATATATATATATATATATATATATATATATAAAGAAGTCTCTTAATAGTTCTTCAGATGTAGTACCTGTGGAAGGGTAGGGTTAAGTGAGAATACGCTCAAAGTCTATGTAAGAAAGAAGACAAGTTCATCGTTTAAATGCAAATAATTGTTTTTTATTGTATTGGCTTTCATATTCTTCACTTTCTCTTTGTTATATTAGCTTTTTTTTTGTATGTCATGTAGAAAATATGCCTTGTCAGTCAAGGCTGGATATTTAGAAATAAGGCATCTTAAATCATGGTGCAGCTGTTTATTTTCAAGAGGTATCTCTTCTAATCTATGCAATTATTGTCCTAGACATGTAGGATATTTCAGTGAAACTTAGAAAGCAAGGATATTCTGCACAGCTAAATCTTTTTATTGATGATCATATGACAACAACCCCCCACCCCCCAAAACTATATAAAACCAAAAATACCATGTTTTTATGAGTTGAGTATCTGTATCAGGATTTGGGGGGGATGTGGTATTGGTGGCAGGCAGGGGCAGAAGAATTCAGGCATCTTTTATAATCCTCCTTATCTGTTCTGCCTATGAGGGGATTAGCCAATGGAAGCTCAATTGAGCAACTGCTGTATGCAAAACCATGTGGCAACACGATGAGGTAGGTACGTCTGACCTCAAGGTATTAATAAACTTAATATGAAAACTATGATATGAGTGCCCAACAATATATTAAATTGCCCAACTTAAATGAGTACAATAAAAAATAACTGCTTTTAGAAATGAAATTGAGTTATTTATAGTGAGGTGGATGGACCTAAAGACTGTCATACAGAGTGAAGTAAGTCAGAAAGAGAAAAATAAATACCATATGCTAACACATATATATGGAATCTAAAAAAAAAAAAAAAGGGTTCTGAAGAACCTAGGGGCAGGACAGGAATAAAGATGCAGATGTAGAGAATGGACTTGAGGACACAGGGAGGGGGAAGGGTAAGCTGGGACGAAGTGAGAGAGTGGCATGGACATATGTACACTACCAAATGTAAAATAGATAGCTAGTGGGAAGCAGCTGCATAGCACAGGGAGATCAGCTCCGTGCTTTGTGACCACCTAGAGGGCTGGAATAGGTAGGGTGGGAGGGAGACACAAGAGGGAGGAGATTTGGGGATATATATATATATATGTATATATATATATATATGTATATATATGTATATATATATGTATAGCTTATTCACTCTGTTATAGAGCAGAAACTAACACACCATTGTAAAGCAATTATATTCCAATAAAGATGTTAAAAAAATAAAATAACTGCTTTTAGTTTCCAAGAAATTTTGTTGGCAACAAACAAGGAAGTTGCCTTGGTAAGAAGGTTATTTGCTTTGAGCTTCCATCAACGAGAAGTAGTCCAATAACAGTAGAGGAGTAAAAGCCTACAGATGAGAACAACATCATAAACACAAGCATGCGAGCGCAGTTCCCTGTAGGTAAGGAATTTTATGTCTCTTCCTTAATTGACAGTTACTTCATATGTGAATGAAAAAGGCCAAATATAGTCATAGGGTTTGCCTTTTGCTTTCTGCCTCTTCAGTTTTTCAAGAAACACTACACTCGCACCTAGGAATATTTTGACAAGCTTAGAAACCTTTTCAAAAAATAATTCGTGCACAGCAAGATGTTACGAAAATCAGATTTTTTCCCAGATGACGACTACAGAACTTTTCATTCACACCTTCAAACTCATGCAGAGAGCAGTCAAGATCTCTCCTTCTGCACATTCTGGCACCATTTAGGGGACTTGAAAGGAACACAGAAGACTCCTTAGAGGCATCTCTTAACCTCATCGTACCTCTTGGCCTGTTTCAAGAACACTTAATTGACCTGAATTAAGATAGTGACTTTTCATTTCTCAATCTGAGGCATAAGTCAAGTGGGAACTTTGCATTATTTTTGTTTTTGAAATAATCACAAACTCATATCTGAGTACTTCCTTGAGCCAAGCCTCTGAACTAACACAATTTGGATTGCTATGATGATAAAGCCACCTTTGCTTTGATATTTCAGAGAATATGTAGCCAAGTTATCAGTTTTGTGGAGGACTGACTACACTGTAACTTCAGAAACACTTTCTCTTTTAAATATCAAGAAAATTTGGCTAAGGGCTTAATTCTCTCCTGGTTCTAGATTGTGTAGTATAATCCTTACCTCCTTATGCAGAAAGGCTATTTTTAGACTTATGCTTGCTTCCTGTTAATGTAAACTAGTGATTATTAAGGTCTCTGAATATGCATCTCTGGAGGCCTAGCATCCAATGAAGGTACCCAGGCATTGGAAATCCTTGCCTTCCCTTTTAGAGAAGAGGGTAGTGCTGGCCACCATGGACAGCAACTCTTATAATAGACCTGCTCCTTTGCCCCTGCAGAATCCCAGTCTTCCAATGATAGTCAGATTCTGGGTTTTGTCTTTGTCATCTCTATCATCTTTCTCCTTGATCTTTTGCTCCCCTTAGTTGACTTATCAAGTAACTAGAACCTCATGCATCTTGGGTCATCCTACCCCCCCATGTCTTTCCTAATCATTCCATTCTCCCTACCAGCTTCTTAAATTGCCACAGTCTCATATCTGACACTCCCCTCAGCCCCAGTGTCCCTTTGCTCCCCATTACCTCTTCTTGTCATTCCATCCGCGATTCAAAGATCTTCATTCCCAACCCTCCACCTCTTGTCAACAGAGGAAGTCCAAACTCTTCAGCCTCTTTAGGAAGTAGACTTTGTCCACCACATCACATGACACATAGTGTAGGGATTCAAAGAATAGGAAGCTTACAGAATCAAGCTTGTAGCACTGCCCAGACATACATGGTATTACAAGGAAACAAAGCCTTTTGTAGAAATTGACTGATAATATCCCAGGACTCAAAGCCTGGAATTTTTAGCAGGGACATAAACCCCAAGATTTAAAGGTAAAGGACCTGATAGAAAAAACAGAAATCACAGAGTACACAAGCCATGTTGCCAAGAGCAACATGGAACCCACGAGGAGGGTCCTGTGTTAATAAGGTTTGTCCCAGATTACCTTTTGGTAGAAACAGCCTCCCATCTCAGTAAGGAAAGTGACCCAAAACAAACAGAATGAAATAAGCATCCTCCCTCCTTCACCCCAACAATTTCTGTCTTGATTAGTGTCATTTTTGTGTTCGAATGTGCTACATGTTATGAAAGCACCTCTTATTGCCAGGTATATAGTTCATTGTTATTTGAAAACTTTTGACTGTGAAAAATGCTGAAGAACCTTAAGGACACAGTATATAAGTCCTTGGATGTCAGGATAAGAATTTTGCACTAATATAATAGGTAGTGGGAAGCTCCATCCATATTCCCTCACATTCCATGTTCTTTTTCACCTGTATGTGAAAAGCACAAAGGAGTAATAATAGTGGCATTTTGTAATGTAAGAAATGTAAGTTGCATCTGGCTCACGTTCAGCCTCTGATTCCTCGGGAGGTTTTTCACACCCCCTCCCCTATTCCTGCTTTCCAGCTGAGCTGACAGAAGGACAGAAGGATTAAGAAATCAAGTAGCTTATCTTAGAGGTTCCCCACAGGGCACTTTGTCCCAGGTGTTCCTGCTTGTAGCTTATACAATCAGGACTGTGCATGCTGAGGGTGTTACTATAAGGGTGATTGTTTGAGCCAGTGGGTGATGGTGTCAAAGCAGTTATATCAGGCGATGTGTGATCTTAAAGACCTAGTTAGTGCCCCAGGAGACCTGGAGACTGGGCTGCTTCCCATACCTTTGCAATTGCACGTTCTGAAGTGTGGTAGCGCCACTTACCAAACAGGAACAAAAGTGAATGATTAAGGAGGGGACAGTGTGTTCCTCTAGTGCCTCGGGGGAAAAAAAAAAATCCCTCCAAGTTAATCTTTTCTAATGTGTCCTTTTTTGTTATGTGTATATTTTTGTTGGGCTTCTTTGTTCACTTAAAATGGAATTAAATCAAAGCTGAGAATTGACCATGGTTTCCTCTGATAACCTGAAAAAAAAAGCAACAAATTGTTTTTTTAAAAAAAATGAAAAGAATAAATTAGCTGTATTTTTTATTATATTTTTTTCTATCTTAAGGTTATTTATAATAAATAATTCTACCTCAAACTTGAGATGAAATGAAAGATTCAGGAGGCTTATGGTTTGTGTCCCAGTTGTGGCCACTAATCTTAATATGTAGGGAATCCATTTGAAACTGGATCTCAGTTGAATTAGGACCATCCCTACAGAGCAGATCAGAGACCTATTTTATTTTCTCTCCTTTCTTTTATTTTTAACTATGTGATTAAGGCATGCTATTGAAAAGATTTCAAAATATACTGAAGAATATCAAGAAAAATAAAAGTCCCCTCTGACCATCTCCAGCCCTACTCTTCTCTCAAGTGGGAATCACTGTTGACATCTCAAGGTACAGATGTCCAAACCTGTTAATCTACCTTTACAAGTAGGAACATGCATATGTGTACACATACATACCTGCCCTAAAACGTTGTTTAGTCTTCATACAGAGTAATACAAGAAATATATATCCTGGATATCTTCCCCGGTTGGTATATGTAGAAATATGTAAGCTCTATTGAAAGTCAAAGTGAAATGTGAAGGTCTGCTGGAGCTGCCTCCTGAATATGTGCTTTCAGGCTGGAGTGGATAAGATGTGGCTGAAATTAGCCAGCCAGTTTCTACCACAGCACGATGACTTGGTTCTGTGGATGAATGAGCCCTGTGAAGGAGTGAGTGCAGCGAGCTTCCACCCTGCTGCGTTGTTCTCGGAGACCTTGGGCAGTTACAGACCCTTGGGGCTTCCTTCTTCCCAGTTTTGAAAGCAGAAAAGAAACATTTTCCCCAAGGGCCTTGTCCAACGGATCCCAACCCTGTTACATTCTGAGGTTTCTAGCTCTGCTTGCGCTGGGCTTGCAGGGCCTGGGGTTGAAGATGATGGTGTGCTTTTAGACAACTAGAGGCTCTCATCTGGCTTCACTCATTCACATGTTCACTCATTTACACTCACATTACCACATGGCAGAGACCCTGAGCACAGGGCTAGAGATAGAAACGTGAAAGAGACACGATCCAGTCATTGCCGAAGGGCGTGACAGATCAGTGAGGGACACAAACAAGGGCACAGACAATTACAAGAAAGCGTGAGTTGTGCATAGACCAGTGCAGCGTACAGAAGCTTCTAGGCAAACTTGAGGGCGCGAGGAGAGGCTTCCCGGACAAGACATGTAATCCAAGTACTGAGGGATGGATGATTGCAGCTTAGCTGGGTGAAGAGAGCTGTGGAGGAAAGGAGTGTTGGAGAAAGAGGAGAACACGTGCCAAAGGTCCAAGAGTGCCTGTCAGGGATTGGCAGGTTGGGACAAGTGATTCCTGGGACAGGGAGGCAGGACAGATCTCTTTGACCTTAAAGGCCCCCTAAAGGAGTTTGAACCTTATTTTGAGAGTCATGGGGAACAACTGAAGAATTTTAAGAGGCGTCAAGGTGTGATTTATAAGGTTTATAAGATGGAGGACAGACGGAATGGGGCAGGGGGACCGTTAGGATGCTATTGTGGTTGCTGGGGTAGGAGGTGATGGTGGCTTTAACTGTGGCAGTGGCTATGGGGCTGGATAAATGGGACGAGTTTTGGGAGGCATTTCTTGCATCCTGTGATCAAGTCCGTGCGGTTGTGGAAGCACTGGTTTCAGAAACTGCATAAACCACGTGCGAAGCAGTTAACTCTGACATTGCAAAGCCGGATGCTTTTGATGCGGCGGTTAGATAATTATCTGTCTCTGAGGGTGTGTATATATGAGTGCATTCTTTATTTCGCTTTGTTTTCAAGTGATAGTTGCATCTGAGGCTGGAGCTTGCTCCCCCTATCTTTTGGGCTCCGGGTACAGTGCCTGGTCTATTTTCTACATGACTGGGCTTTGCTTCAGAACTGACGAGTCATTTATCATTCTGATTGATTTTTTTTCCTCTCTTTCCTCCCCCCACTCAAATAAAAGGGGAGGGGTGAAATAGAGATTGTGATGAGACAACATCAGGGCAACTCAACCCAAATATGCAATTATCACAAGCCCCTGAGTCTAGCTCCGTTGTCCTCTTCTTGTTTTGTTACTCAGAGCTGAGCTAGAGACATGGAGGGTGGAATAAGTCAGGCAGCGGCTAAGGGGAAATAGGTCAGCAGCCCAAGCTTGGAGAGTGTTGGTCTCTGCCAGAGGGGAGTGGTAAGAAGGGGCCACAGCAGAGGTGTGAAATGACCAACCAGTGTCCTGAGCAGTGGGGTACAGCTAAGCTCTAAATTGCCTACGACAGCTATCATTGCTCCCAAAGGCTTGGATTTGCTTTCACCTGTGTTTTCTGTTTTAGCTTCCTTTATTCTTAGTGCCAGTCGCTCCAAAGGCAAAGACTCCAAAGCTTAAGCATTCATCTTTATTAAAGCAGAAAGGTGCAGACTGAAGGTGTGTGTGTATTTTTTAAAACATCCTTTGTAAGGATAAGTGGATTGTGGAAAGTGGTTGGGATCGTATTACAATAAAATACATACCACTTCTTCAGAAGACAGTCCCTCTATTCTGCAGAATTTTTATTCACTCTTCAGATTTTATACAACTCTGGCTTAATCCAATTCACGGATACAGTTCTAAGGAATTAGGATATTTGGACAACACAATCCTTCCAAAATATATATGTATCCTTTGCCCTTGAAGGAACATATGTCTGTTAATGTTTTAAGAGAACTCTGAGATTTTTTAAAAACGACAGTTAATACCCATTAGAAAGCCGTAGAAATGTATGCAGTGATGATCAGCTTTCTCTTGGACTCCAGCAAACCTCTGACCATCAAATATCGAAGGGAAACGTACTGGGCTGAAATGGAGGGCGATAGAAAGGATTGTAGACATTGAGACCATTTAAAATGAGGCTTTAAAAAAAAATTCTGACCGATACATTTTGGCTTCAAAAAGATGGTGGAGCGCGCGCGCGTGTGTGTGTGTGTGTGTGTGTGTGTGTGTGTGTGTGTGTGTGTATGAAACAGGAAGAAATGCCAGTGCATCAAAATGGACAGGTCATTTTGTTGAATGTAACCAAACTCCTGAGCGTTCAGAGATTAGGAACCGTCGTAATTGCTGGCAGTCATGCTTTATGCTAATGTGTCTGTCCTCTGCCGTATGCTTCTGCTGAGACGGCCACTTTACTCCTGCTTAATTTTCCCTCTAATGGTAGTGGTAGAGGCCTGGGTATCTACAGTCCCCTTTTACCAATTTAACTGGCTGCCACCACAGGCCATTATAAATTATTATTCTTATTTAGCACTTGAGTCTACAATTTATTTCTTTCCTTCACGTCCTGTAACATATAGTCATAGACTTAGGTCTAAGTTAGCTATGATTCTTCGTCCTTATAAATCCACATCTGTCATTAGAAATAAGCTAAACTTTCTTGGATGCTAAACATTTGTAACCCCTGCAAGACAGACGGGTGATTTATCCAGGAGTTTCCTTCATGTATGTATGCACGTCATATTTACGGAATACTTTATACTAGGCAATATTTTAGGCATTGAAGATAAAACTGTGAGCAATATGCATTAGGGGGGAGAGATATTACCAGGAATTTCTAGGAAATACAAGTCAGATTTGAGGAAAAATACTTCTCCATGGTGATAGTCACAGTATGGTTTTATCTACACAGCTCCATGGGAAACCTCTGCAAAGTTTTATTTCCATTGTTTTTTCTGTCTGTCCTCTGGATTTCAAGGAATTGTTTTTGCCTTTACTGGGATGATATATTAGTGCTATCCCTCTGAAGACCTAGGAAAAATATTTCCTTATTTCTTACTGATGATTATTTTGGAACGTGGAAACAATCCCTGGAAACCTATATATGTTGAAGGCCATAGAAAGGATTGTAGACATTGAGACAGTTTAAAATGAGGCTTTAAAAAAAATTCTGATTCATACTTTTTGGCTTCAAAAAGATGGTGGAGCGTGTGTGTGTGTGTGTGTGTGTGTGTGTGTGTGTGTGTGTGTTGTAAGAATTTTCATTGTAAGAATTCATATTCATCTGGACAAGCACAGGATATTACCATCTGAATTCTAGATTCTAGAAACTTTTCACATTTTCTTGCCAACTCTCCCAGTTGTACTATTCCCAGTTGGTTGATTGATTTTCTGTCTCTTTCTCTGTTTCTTCCTTAAGTTCTCCTCCTCTTTCTGGAAAATCCATGCTTCAGTGTGCTGGCAGGAAAGAACAATCATAAACTGTGTAAATTAGCATACAGATAATTATTTTCCTTTTATCTCTTAGTTGTGTTTCTACCACTAATAAATATGCGACTTCAGTTATTTGTTAACTTCTCTGAGCCACATTTCCTTACCTGTAGCATCATTCAATACTTCCTGTAAGGACTGCGATATTATGTGAAAAAAAAAAATACTAGCACCATATCATCCACTTGCCCATGTTTGGTTGTCACCAGTCTTCTCTGTGAATCTGCCTGGATCCCTCCTGCCTGCCCCAGACTCCCAATGCAGTGCTTCCATGGCGTCCACCCACATCCCGCCCCACCTGCCACAGATAGCAATGCCCCTATCGTGCTTGAGCCTATTGTGCAGTGGTTTACTTGGCTTTTCACACCTAGCATATTTAAATCCTCTCCAGGTAAGGTTTTGATCTCTTACGTTGACCCTGTTCTGCCACGGAGAAATCCAGTTTCATAGTAAGTCAGTGTGCTTCTGAGAAATTGAGCTTTTGAGATAATTTTGATATATCGTGATGATAGGATCAACCTTAAAGCAGCCTTTAAGTGTCCAGCCAACGTGGCTACCTGGTCAAAATGACCTTTTCTACCCTTTGCCGTGGTGCTTGGACTCTCTTCAGTGTAGATGCTTTCCTTGGCTCTTTAAAGGTTTTTAGAGTTCTAGACTTTTCTTCTCAACCTCAAATCCTCCTGGTTAGCATCTGACATCATCATCAGTTGGCACCTGAGATGGGCTAAACCGAGATCAAGGTCTTGCCGAAATGGAGCATAGCCTCAGGTTGGAGAGCAAAGGAAACAGGAGAAGAGAAAGCAACAGAAGAACATGTATTCTTGCACCACATTTTTGCCATGTTTGCTGTAACCCTAGGAGTTTTGCTGCTGCCATATCTAAAAAAGCCCTGGCTCTGTGTAACTTGGTAAGAGGAAGAAGCATAGTAATTTTCTGCCTGCTTTCCAAAGGTAGGTGTGCCAGCTGAGTACCTTGGTGTGCATCGTGAAGCACCATCAGGTGAAAATTAGGGAGTGAATTCACTTGGAGCTTTACAAAAGGGTTTCTGACTCTGAAGGCTGAATTGACGAGTCCAGAAGGAAGAGGGAAAAACATCACCGAGTGAGTAATTTGTGGATGAACTGAGTGAACCAATACTCACTTCCTGACTAGAATTTGTGGCTCTGGTACATCTGTTCTTCCTCTTACTTTCCACGTTGGATTCAGTGGATGTGCCAGGAATGAATGACCCCTTTATCATTTATTTCAGTACATCGCTTATCACTGCAGAGGGGGACGTTTGTGCATATTTTTCATGTTAATGCAGTGTCCCCCTGCTACTCAATGCAGTGAATACCGTGGTGCTAATACATGAGAGTCTCACAGCCTGTGCTTCGTGTCAGAAATGCTGTACAGTATCCCGATAGTTGGCTGCAAAGTCTGCCCTGAAGATCGAATAATGGAGACACATGTACATTCTTAACAAGGGTTCAGCAGGTTGTTTGGGTTTACATTACTCTCTTACAACTGCCTCTCAGAAAGGGATCCCTCTTTCTCTTTCTGACTTACTCAGTATGACAAATACCGTATGCTAACACATATATATGGAATTTAAGAAAAAAAAATGTCATGAAGAAACTAGGGGTAAGGCAGGAATAAAGACACAGACCTACTGGAGAATGGACTTGAGGATATGGGGAGGGGGAAGGGTGAGCTGTGACAGAGCGAGACAGAGGCATGGACGTATATACACGACCAAACGTAAGGTAGATAGCTAGTGGGAAGCAGCCGCATAGCACAGGGATATCAGCTCGGTGTTTTGTGACCACCTGGAGGGGTGGGATGGGAAGGGTGGGAGGGAGGGAGCCGCAAGAGGGAGGAGATATGAGAACATGTGTATATGTATGGCTGATTCACTTTGTTGTAAAGCAGAAACTAACACACCATTGTAAAGCAATTATACCCCAATAAAGATGTTTAAAAAAAAAAAAAGAAAGGGATCCCTCTACAAAGTGCTTGTTACTGCCTCATACCTCTGGAGAACTCTTCTGGGCTGCTATCTAAACCTGCATGGCAGAGCAAACTAGAATAACGAGCCCTTGACAGAATCACCTGGGAACAGGACGGCCCATGATGCTCCCTTTATCTGGGATTTAAAATGTTTTATTGTTGCCAAAATAAGCATCCCAGTCATCTAGCTCTGGATGCACTCTGTCATAGTTGATCTCAGATTTGCAATACAAGAACAATCTCAATTAAGCTGATTTGTTTAATGAAAACGTATCCCCCCTATTTTAAACTTTCACGCCAGTCCCCTAGAAAGCACATGCATTATTGCATATGAGTTAAAAAGCTGTTTACTTCGCAGTTCTTTTTGTTTGCAGCCTCATTGCATTTTCTTCTCTAATTAGTAGATATATGCATCATCTCTTGGCAATAAGGTGAGTATTTTTTTTTTTCCTCATTGGGTAGTTTCCTAGGGAAGAAACTCATGGCATTGTTCTGGCTCTGGGTGTGCTCCCTGTCTTTCCACATATTGTCACCCCACCACACTTTTCCTGCAATGTTGCCGAGCCTGGCTAATTTAGATCCTGTCTCTAATTTAAGTTGCATTGAGGACATCTGATGCTTATGATCACAAAGCTGCAGAGTTCAGGAGCTCAGAGAAATGCTCCCTATTGAGATTTCTGGATGCCACAGTGATGCCTGGAATAGGGAGCATGTCTGAGTCCTTTGGGCAGCAAGTAACTGGGAGTCCTGACCATTTGTCAGACAAGATGACTGTTGCGGCTTCAGATATCTTCACAATAGGCCAAATTCAAAGGCCAAAAGGAAGATAGATTTTTCTCATGCACCTCACTTTTTATCAGGGAGGAAAACTTTTCCCAAAAGCCTCCCCACCCAACCTGCAGCAGTTTCCCTTGTGTCTGATTGGTCAAAATTGGACCTATGGTCACCCCTAAATCAATCACCAGCAAAGGAGAACAGGGTTTCCATGATTAGTAGAGCCCAGTCGTGATGTATCTCCTGGGGCTGGGCCCATCTTCCTGAGCACAGTGTTACCCAATTCCTGAGCCACATCAAAAGTCCAGCTAGTTAACAGGTAGAGGAGAATAGATGCGGAGTAGGTGACCGTCCAATAGCGTTTACTACGGGAGGAGTCGTGGATGGGTTTCTTGGTATGTTGTATGCCATGTGCAAGGGTCTAAGCAGAATTTTCTATTTCGTTTGAGATACTTTCACGTAATTGTTATTTCCTTGTTTGATGCCACCCTGGAGCCCAGTTCTTTTACTGCATGCAGAGAGAAAGGCATGAGGGGACGTAGGGTGTCCTGGGGAAAAATAGAAGCAAATGGGCGTCTAAAAAGAGTCCCCTGTAAGGAGAGTGACAATATAATTTATAATTTAAATCACGACAGTTTTGAGAGTCAAAGAGGGTGCTATGAATAATTGTGCGATGTCAACAGGTATAAATCATCCTAGGCAAAGTTAAATATATGTCCAAGCCAGGTCTCTATGAGGGAGTCTAGTTTTAAAATGTTAAGGAAAAGCAAAATTTTATTTTTTTAAAAGTTCTCTTAGGTGAAGAAAATGCCACATTTATTTAAAATCATAGAAAATTCCCAATGTATATGCAAAGTTGATGTTTAATTTTGTTTAAATCCTAAATCTTATGAGACATTAGAAAGAAGACTATTATAGAAGGTACAGTTACTTTTTTTTTTTTTTTTTTTTTTTTACCCCTTAGAATGTATAGATCTTCTAGGATGAATTTGGAAAAAAAATATTAGCATATGTAAAATCAAAATATTTATATTGGAAACTATAAATGTTTTATCTTTTATTTTATCCCATGTCGGTGCCAAGTGTTCCTCTAATTTCTCCTAACCTGCCAAGGCTCAGCTATCACTGATATTTTTGTACTAAGGATCTTTTGGCTGTTGATGGAAGTCTGAAAAACAGCTTTGTGTGAGGGAATAACCAAAACTGTAGAAGACTAATCTCCTACAGACAGAATGTGTTCAAGCACGAATGAAACAGTGAATGGTCTTGCTAAAGGAAGGGGAAAACCAGTGATGTTTGCCCTCCAAGAAAATATGCCAGGGTACTCTCTTTCCCATATGTAGTTCAGTTTTGCATTTTGCTCTTGTGCTCACAGAATGTTCTCTACCTGTCAGTCACAATAAAGGAGAGCCTTTTCATTGAAACAGATCACTGAATCTGTTTTAGTGACTACAGCTGACCATCTATATATATCTGAAAGAATAAGAGGTGCAGAAAGAAACCTAAACGTGCATCTAGGGAAGGTATTTTCAAAATTGAGTGTGGCTACTGAGAAAGTAAGAGGAATTATTTTGAAAACCCCAAATCTTCCCTTTCTTCCACTCAGTTTCAGGTAGATACTAATGTAAACCTTTTATGAATAGTAAAGAGACTTGTACTTCCCTACATTTGTAGTCTTCAGTCTTTCTTTCAGGCTTCTTAAGAACAGGACCCAGTTTCTTGCTTTTTCTTATTGGCCCAGTGTGCCCCTTATTAAATACTAAGAAATTGTGATTGACACTAAGATGTTGCTTTGATTTCTGGTTTATGTAATTAGAGCACGGATATTAGAAATGAGTAGTTTAAAAATACCAGCTTTCCATCAAGAATTTAACAGAAACCTCATATTTCTGAACAAACTTCTGTTGCTTTGAAAGGGGCTATTTCTTGATCTGCAAAGCCACTAATCTGTGGACTACATTCAGTCTGGGCTACCAGAAGGAATAGGTCACCCGCTGGGCCTTGATGACAGTATTGTGATTTAGATGGCAAACAAGGCATGAAATACCCTGTCGCAGAGCTCAGCACCCTAAGATGGGGACAAGAAGCCCCTCGCCTTTGGGTATAATCAGAGGTCACTGTGGTAAATCATATCGTGTTCCAGTATCTGGGCTCATAACCTACAGGTTGCTCGTTGCTTTCAGGGAGCATTCTGTTTGGTCCCAAACTGCAGAGAAATAGGTGGATTGGGTGGATTCGTGTGCATGTTGAATCATCAGCTCTACTGCTAGAATATCCCAGCAGCCCATCATTAATTATCCTCTCTGATCTTTACGTTTGTTTCCTAAGGGGTAGGTAAGAACGTGGGTGCAGAGCACACTTAATACTCAGGTAGAAGATAACAGATTCAACTCTCTAAAACCCGTATGCTGGAAGGACTGGCTGTTTCCTCTACCTTACTCTTGACATACAGCCAACAGCCCTGCCAGCAGCCATCTAACAAAGCAGCAGAGAGGCTCAGAGGTGCTGTTTGCAGCAAGCCTCGCTCCTCACATGAGTGTCACACTGTCGTGCTTGTGGAATGAGACTGGCGTTTAGCCACACCATTTATATGTAAGAATTACTCTTCTCTCTATTTTTCCAATCCAACTTTAAATTGTCCCAGAGTTCCCCACCTTCTGGCCTGGCAGGAAATGCAGAGATTTGCTTTTTTAATAATGGAGTTGTATATGATTCCCTAGCTAGTGATCACAGAAAAGCCTGAGGAAGATAATAGTTTTTAGTTTGCCGTGGGGCTGATCTTTATTTTCGTTCTTTTGGCTCTGGGTGGTTCAGGCTGTGCTTCGTCTCAGACACTATCGTTCCACTTGTGTTTAGTGATACGTGCTCCCACCGGCCACCATCCAGCTTCTGGTAAACATCTATTCTGGTCTTTTGTGGAAGCAGAGCACTTGTCTTTCCTACCTGGATCCTCATCATGGGTTGAACCGAGTCCCCCAGAAGATATGCAGAAGTCCTAATCTCTGATACCTGTGAATGTGACCTTATTCAGAAATAGGGTTTTTGCAGATGCGATTAAGATGTAAGTTAAAAGGGGGTCATACTGGAGTAGGGTAAGTCCCTAATCCAATATGGCTGGGGTCCTTATAAAAGAGGAGAAGAGACAGAGGCAGACACACACAGAGAAGAGACTGCCAGGAGAAGACCAGCACACAGAGGAAACACACTATGTGACAACCGAGGCAGAGGTTGGAATGATACATCTGCCAGCCAGAGAGCACCGAGGATTGCCAGCAATGCCAGGAGCTAGGAGAGAGGCATGGGGCAGATTCTGCCCTAGAGCTTTCAGGGAGAACATGGCCCTGCCTGTGCCTTGGTTTTGGACTTCTGGTCTCCAGAACGGTCAAAAATAAACCGCCCACTTATCTTAAGCCACCTGGTTTATTACAGCGACCTTAGGTAAATAATACAATCCCCTTCTTTCCCTTCCCTTGTGCAGATCCTATGTTTCTTACCAAGTCCTTTCTGCTGTACCTCCCCCTCACTGGGGTCATTGAGCGTAATCCCTCTCCACTGAGCATTTGGAAGTATGACGCTGGCCACTCTTCCTGGGGTTGGAGAGGGTAAAGAAAATGCTGGTACAATTTAGTCTTTTTCAGATATTTCACTATGTTACACTTATATTTTCAGGAGGCAGGTTTTGGGGGGAAAGATGCAAGGAGCAAGAGGTTGCTAGTTCCCAAGGTCAAACCTCCTGCTCTCCTGACTTGGCATACGCTTCCCAAAGAGTGTCTCTTACAACTTTGACTTGTCAGTTCTTTTCAGCAAATGTTTACTGAGAACCTCCCATGTGCAAGGCAATGAGGAAAGAGACTTAGTCTTCCATGAGCCAACAATCCAAAGAGTTTGAATTGTTGCACAAAGAGTTACATAGACATTTATAAAGCATTACAGAAGCTTGGAGAAGGTGTAATTTTTGTAAGGACTGGATGGTCATCATAAAAGTCCTTACTTAGTGGTCATTTTTGAGCTGCATCTTTAAGGATGAGCAGGATTTTGTCAGGCAGACTAGGAAAGGGCATTCTAGGACAAGGGAATGTTATGAGAAATTACATGGTAACTTTGAAAAAGAGGGAGTTAGTGTGGATTATTAGATGATTGGGTGGGTGAAAAGAATGGTAACAAATGAGGAAAAGGTAGATTAAGGCCAGACTGTAAACGACTGGAGAGTGCTTACTATGGGCTAGGTCCTGTACTAGTTGAGTTGTTTCTAATATGTTCTCAAACCTGAGAGGCATTATGTAATGGATCAACCTGAAAATTAGGAGATAACAGGTAACTTGTTCAACAAATTCCGATGGTAGGTGGTTGAGGCCAGAGTTCAAGCCAGGTCTAAATCCCCAGCCCCTATTCTTCTCACTACACTATGCTGCAAAGAGAAATGGGGGATGTTTGGAAGCTCTTGAGAACCAGTAGCAATTATATAGCCTGAGTGGAAGATGCATTGGACTTCAGAGACCGGAGGCAGTGTGGCTGGCTGTGGCAATACAGGAAGGAGTGATGTGAGATTAAAAAGAGGTATCCAAGTGGAAAGAAGGGGACATATTCGCCCAAGTTTGATAATCAGTTTATCAACTGATGGTTGAAAGGAATGAGAAAGGAGAGTATTGGCTCTAAAGTTCTTGCTTTGAATAATGGTTTGAAGATGGTGCCGTTCTTCAAGGTGAATTAGAGGAACGACATATTCTTGAAAGAAATAATGATTTTGTTTTCAGCTGCTTTGAGTTTTAAGTGCCTGGTGGAAGATATCCAGCAGACAATTATAAATTTTGGTTTGGAGTTCAGGCGGGAAGTCCGGGCCAGAGAGCCATTTGTGATTTGTCAACATGGTGGTACAGCCAGAGTGACCTTTCTTCAAATATAAATCTCGTTTCTGTCATTCCACTGCCTAAGTCACTTCAGCAATTACATGGAGGTTTTTGAGAAAAAGACCTACATCCTTAACACGACTGGCTGTGATCTGGCTCTGCCTGTGTCTCCAGCCGCATCCTGAGGTACGTTCGCCCTCAGGCTCAGGCTCTGGATTTCAGTTCTCAGAGACATTTGTGAGATTTCTTTCCACCTCAGGAAGCACCCTCCTAACACACATATACTCACCTGTACACAAGCACATGCATGCATCAGTGCACGCATTGCAAGTATGCACGCACAAACATGTGAACACATGCATGCACACCCTCATAGTACACACATACATGAGTATGTGCACATAGGTCCATGTGTACACACTGTGAACACACATAGGTGCCCCCTGCCTGCACACCCACACATGTGCACATATGCACATGCATGCTCACGTACATATGCATACCTTTCACCTAGTCAGTTCCAACTCATTCCACACATGCTCAGCTGAAACATCTTTTATAAGGGAAACAGCTATTTATCCATGACCTCACACTTAAAACAGTTTTCCTTTCTCTTTTATGCCATAACATTATTGAGGTATGAGTAATTTGTGCTCTAATGTTTTCTTCCGTATTACAGTAGGAGTTTCATGTCAGCAGCAACAATCTACATATTTCTCTAACCTCTAAGTACAGTACCTAGCATGAATGGGCAATTCAATTTATAGACTATGGGTGTACATTAATGAGTGGATGGATGGATAGATGGATGGATGGATGGATGGATGGATGGGTGGGTGGTGGATGGTGGATGGATGAATAAATGAGGCTGTGAGTGTCAATGAGATGTACAGAGTGGACATGCACTCTGGGGAAAATAGGCAGAACTCAGAGGATCGTCCCCACTCCACAATGAACGTCCAACTCACTCACTGTCTTCTCTAATGAGGATTACTGCTTTGGTAAACTTTGAGTGTTTTCTTTCAAATTTCTTGACCTCTAAAAAGATGCACTTTTCCATTTATGCTCTGGGTCACGTTGTATGGAAAATATATGAGGAAAACTAGACAGTCCTTTCTATTAGTGTCTGAACTATCTCATTAGTTGACACCAGTGCTGGAGTAATCAGCTTCACATTAAGAATTCTCATTAGATGGTATTTTTCCCTTTTACTGCTGGCATGGAGTTCAGAACATTTAATTTATCATCACTTTCCTATTTATCACTTAAAGGAACTTCACCTTCCCCCTGGTTATCACATCCTAATTTTTCTGGGTTTTGTAAAATCTTTAATCTTATGATAGGGTTTTATTTTTTTCTTGGGTAAGCCTTTAGCAGTTGCTTCATCCAGCATTTCAAAGCCATGTTTTAGTGAAGTGAGGTATCCTTTCATTAAGATTTTATCTTGCCAGCACTCATTCACTGCCTGTAACACGTCCACAGTTTTCAGGGTATTTCATGGCTAGGTCCAGTTGCTCATTTGGTCAGAACACATTTAGACCAAAATAGTGGTTTACTCCTTGTTTAAATAATATGGTTTTGCCTGTGATCATAGGATCCTTTTATTTAATCCCAGGCAGCCACTTCTCAGGAATGTGCTTTTAATTATAAGGAAAACTGGATGAAAAAAGTAACTTGCTCATGGCACAGATATGCCACCACCACAGAAAATAATCCGCAGTCAGGTCCATAGCGTCACTCTCATTTATGAACATCATTTTAGTATCTTATGCACAAATATTATCTCTTCAGATCATCTCCAGCCAAAGAGAAAACTTGTTTAGTCACAGATGGGCTGTCTACCTTTCCATAAAAATATCCTGTAGAAAGCTTTCTAAACAAGAATAGGATTTTTCAAATGACTTTTTGTAATTTTTTTTGTTTTGTTTATTTTACATGTGACATCTGTGTTAAAGAAAGTACATGAAAGCAATTTGCATCACCAAAATGAGAATGGCCATCTATTTATACCTTAGAAGTGTCTCGCAATGCACATTAATACAGTTCTCTTGGAGTTTCAGAGCAGTCGTCCATTCCTTTCTCCTGGCTTCTCTGAATTCCACACTGTTGATAAAGTTGAGAATGGGCTTCTTTAGTTTCCATCCTCTTCGCCAAGTACTTCCCCATGCCACACCCCCACTACCAAATTCTTACCCAGTCTCAGGCAGAGCTGGCAAGTAGAGCTTTCTTTCTCTCTGTGCAGAGAAATTAAGAGAGAAAGAGAAGATTGCCAAAAGGCTAAAACTATTTAAGGAGTTAACAGAAAAAGCAGCGTCGGAGAAACAATGGAGGAACATAAGTTCCCAATTATAACAGGCACCAGAAAAAGTATCAAAGACCAGGAGGCAGGTCCACAATGGGGAGGATAAGGGATTTAAAATAAATCCTTTCCTCCTGATCCTAACATGTGCACTCATTTCTTTGCTCTAGCCTTTTTTCTTCTTCTATTGTTATTATTTTTCCTGCCTTTTCTCTTTCTAAGCCTACTGGATTTTAAGCTTCCTGAAACAGGTATAAGTTCTGTCTTGATCACCACTATATACCCAATAATTAGCATATAGTAGGTACTAAATAAATATCTAGAGACAGGCAGCTCTTTCTATAGTTTCAATCATTTTGAATTAGGCTCTCCATTTTCTGACCTCTAACCTCCTTTCCTTCCTTTCAGTATGGTACCATAGACCTTCTTTTCCTGTGTCTTCAAGGCTAGTAAATTTAAGGTCTATCATCTCCATATGGGCACCAGAGAATGATATGATGTCATAGTTCATAATCTTGCAACACAATGGCCCTGGGCAGCTGCACATAGTGGGGTGAGGAGAGATGACTTGGGTTGAAACCTAACTCAGGAGTTGGAACCTGTTTGCTGAGTGTAGATATTATCTTGGGAATATTCCTTCCTTTTAATGGAATGAAAGAGAATAATAAGCCGGAAGAACTGCTTATACCCAAGCCCAGATTCTGCAGATGTATTTTCTCTTCTTTGATTCCTATAAGAAGATACTAGCTAGGAGTTTTGCATTTTAAGCAAGGAGAAAAGTTAAGTACATAAGGAAAAAGCAAAACATACCCCCAAAAAATGAGCAAAAAAAGGAAAATTAAACTAATAAAAAAGTACATTTTCATTTGATCTTGCCACATGATTTCTTCATCCTCCACACCTTTGGGCACATCCAGTAATTTAAACAAAGGAACTTTAAAGTATTTAATATCTTTGAAATTTTCCATTAAATTTGAGAGTATTATATGAAACAATATAATCGAGCATATGTAGTAATTTACCTTAAAGAGCAGTTTTTAAAATAAGAACAATTGAAAGGCTTATAAAATTCACCAGATAGAATCTCTCTATGCACAATATCCAGGGGGTTCAAGAGAAGGTATATAGGAGTGATTCCTTATCAGTGAATATGATTAGTTAATGCAGTATATTTTTATATCTGTTTCCAAATAAAAATGGGTTTTGAAGTCTGACTTAATTATTTATCTTGTGATAAAATGCTGTAGATGTATAGGTAGATAGGTAGGGATAGAAATAGCTAGTTTAGATAGAGAGAAAGAGATATATCCATACATACACCCAGAGATTGCTTCCCTATGCAAATATAGAAAATGACATATAAGCATACTAACTAATGAATAAAGAAAGAAAATGATGAGCCTCGTATTCCATGACCGACTCTACTACTAATAGCTTATATTATTCTCCTACCTTGAGTTAACAAGTCTCCTCAGCTAATAGACACTGTAACGATTATTGAATACAACTGTCTTATTTTACTGATAAGAGCACTAAGTGCCTTTAGGGAGCAGAGAACAGAGTACACCCCCTTACTAAAGCCAGTGTGAAGGTGATTCCCAAGGCCAACAAGCCAAGAGGGGGAATTAATTCATCCTTTCAATGCATATTTTTTCATTTACCAGCATTTTATTGAGGGCTTTATCTGGGGAGAGACACTGTGCTAGGCGCTGGGGATACAGGTGAACAACCAACAAATTCCTGACATCAAGGAACCTAAATTCTCATGGTGGAGTCTGAGAATCTATAAGTATATAGATATGCAAATAAAATACCTATGGACCGTTACCAGCACTACAGTGGAAATCATCAGAGTGACGTAATAGGTGTTAACTGGCTTGGAGGAAGAGTGTGTAGCATAGTCTTCTATGGGGGCATTGAAATTGAGACATGAAGGCTGAGGAATGGCCAGGCATGTGATAAGTACACGGGCTTTGAGGGGAATTTCGTGCTTGGGAAAGAGGAAGGGACCAGTGAGCAGGAAGGGTAAAAACCAAATTGAGGAGGCATCTTGCCAGATTCTGCAGAGCATTGAAGGCCGTGGGAAGCAATGAAGGTGTAATTCTAAAAGCAATAGAGAACATTGGTGGGTTTTAATTGAGAGAATGACATCAGCTGATTTATATTTTGAAAGGTCACTCTCGTGGCTTTATGGAAGATGGATTGTAGGAGAGGGGGACAGAGAGGAAGAGGGAAAATTACTCAGGAGGCTTTTAGTGGGAAGTGTGGAGAAAGAGTGGATGTGTTGCAAGTACATTTTTGGGACAGTGATAACAAAATTTGCTGATGGCTCATGGATATGAAGGTGGGAGGGTTGACAAGGGAGCGGTTGGGGATGTCCACCCTTTTTGACTTGATAGCCTGAGTGGACTACGGTAGTATTTACTGAGATGGGGAAGGCTGGGGTAGAAACAAATATATTTTATTAGACTAGCATTTATATTTTATTTGACTTGGATTGTCTAATCCAAATCAAAAAAGATTAAGTCTCACCTAGAGCCAAGTATATTTTATTTTGGTCAGGACCAATATGAAAGTGCCAAAGGAAATCATGAAATACGGGTAATAGCTTCTCCCTGTATCACAAACAACACAGTCATTAACTTTCATAGTGGTTGAAGGCCATCTTGGCACTGGGATGTGAGTTGGTAGAGTTTGTGAATGTGGAAATGATAGTGGATGTGTGTCACTGCACTGTGCGTGGTGAGTGTGTGTGTGCCTCTGTGTGGTAATGTGTGAGGACAGGATGTCACTGCGAGCTTATGAACGTGGATGCCCTTGGGTTGGGTGGCAATTTAAGGTATTTTATGGTTGATCTTTAGAAAGCCCTAATCATTTTTCTTTCCAAACCATTTTCAAGAATAGTGCTTTGTGTGAATATTCATGGAATTATAGACAGACTAATTCTCTTTTGCCTAGAATGAAAATAGGTATGCGTTCATCATCAATAAATATTTGGGGAAGTTCAAGAGTGTATTCATTTTTACTGGTCTCAGATTTTGCTACCTGACAGATGTAGTAAAGCACTCAGTAGAGAACCATGTGTTAGCCAGATATGTAGAACATCAAACTGAAAGGTTCTATAACAGCTATGAAGGGCACAGTTGCTTTTAGAGTTCTAAACGTTAAGAATGTCTGTCTGAAATTTGAAACTTGAAATCAAAACTAATAGATGGCAATCTCAAACTGTCCACAGCCATGATTATCACATTGTAACACACCATATATTTTGAATGGCACCGAAAGGGATGCATTTTTCCCTAAGATGAATCAGTTCTCTGCTTCTAGCTTAATACAGTACAGTAAGGCACACATACTCCAAACTCATTTAAAGGAGGGAAAAAAAAGCCTTCTTATTTTCTGCATTGGGGAAGGAGAGGTAGTTTGTGGTGGAGAACAGAGGGAGGAGAGATGGGAGAGTTAAGTTCTTTACCCTGCTGGGAGAAAACTGGGAGAAAATTTGGGGAGAACTCATGTGGAGGCAACGTTATTAGGGTAAATAAAACCTCAGAATCTCTTAAGGTTTTGAGGTTAGTGCGACTGAAGCACGTTTATTTCCTTTGTAATCCACTCTAAAAATAACCTACTGGCTAGGATGGATGATATGACAGTTTCTCTCCAGGTAGAGCGTATCCTTTCAATGTCCAAAGACATACTCCTTTACATAATAGAGAGTCCCTGGGTGTTTCATTGATTGTAATTGACTTTTCCCTGTTGGTTGCTTATTTCTCAGTCTTCTTCTGTTGTGTATTCACAAGGGTGGACTTCCCTTGAGCCTTGTGGCTGTCTGTCCATTGATACTTTTAAACTAGGATTTGGGGTTGCCATGAGGTTTATAGCTTCAGAAAATTAACCTTATCAGTTTACCCAGAGAGGATGATTCATTAACCAGACTTACAATAACTAGATAATTGTGTCTCCTTCTGATGCATTTCTTTATGTATGCCCTAGAAGCAAAGGTTTGAGGGTAATTTTCTTCAAAGCCTGGGAGAATAAAGGGCGTGTCCTTAGCAGAAGCAGAAGGGTTTCGAAACTAGGCGAGGAGGGGGTCAGGGTCAGAATAGTTGGCAGAGCCCTGTTTTTAATGTTATGCGTGAGAGAAACGACCATTTAAATAGATTTCCCCCAAGTTTGTGGGGATTTGGCAGTTCCTTGCTCTATCTGTGCTAAGATCTCGCTGGCTTTAGAGCCCTCCTACAATTAAGAGTTTCTTTCTCTGTTGAGCCGTCTCTCTTTCCCATGTTGTGTATTTTTCGGGTGACCATTTTAGCAATTGTACCCAGTATTTTTAATATTAAACCATATAGCCTCAGTTTCTTTTTCTTTTTTTTTTTTTTTTTGCGGTACGCAGGCTTCTCACTGTTGCGGCCTCTCCCGTTGCGGAGCACAGGCTCCGGATGTGCAGGCTCAGCGGCCATGGCTCATGGGGCCCAGCCGCTCCACAGCATGTGGGATCTTCCCAGACCAGGGCACGAACCCGTGTCCCTGCATCAGCAGGAGGACTCTCAACCACTGCGCCACCAGGGAAGCCCAGCCTCAGTTTCTTATAAAGAGGGTTTAAGGAAATCATTAGATGTGTTTGCAAAACCAATGGGTAATATAAGAGTTAACCTGACCTGGAAAATAAGCATTGGCCTATATTCCCAGTGCTTACAAAAAAAAGCACACTAGGCCAAATCTCTGAATCTACAGTTTTCTCTAAAAACTAAGATATGAAAGCCTTGAAAATTGGGCAGCATGGCTAATAAGATGCATAAAATAAAAATTTCCTATCCTTCTTTCATTTGGTATTATATTTATGGGTAGATTAAAATATTGTGCTTGTAGTAGACAATTATTTGTATAATGTTACATTATTCTATTTTCCCAGCTCTGTTGCAATTGAAAAATAAATTCAAGAAAGCTAATAAATATTTTGAAAGCAGCCATTTTCATGACATACACAGAGACAAGAAGAAAGATATTTGAAATTTCCGAGAGGTTTAAAAGAGTACACATATGGAACTGCTAAGAGCGTGTGGAGGCTAGCTCCTGTGAACTAGTGGTATGGGCCAATTTTCAGCTAGGATTGTCCTCTGTACCCTCTGCATCCATTCTCGTATTGTCTAAAATGATGTTCAGTAATAATACTGCCTTCAGAATTAACTGAACTGCCTTCTACCAGCTAGGATGTAAGTTCCACGAGGACACCAGTGTCATTTTTGCCTTCATTTTTCACTGATTTGTTCCAATATAGTTTTTGCCTTCTTTATCCACTGATTTTTTTCCCAGATGCTTAGCATGGTGCACAACATATAGTAGGAACTTCATAAATATTTGCCAAATGGATGAATGAATTGGCTTATTGTTTTGATGACAAGTGGTAGGTTAAATAATAACATTGCACTAAGGTCAGCTTCCTGTTTTGTTTGTTTGTTTGTTTGTTTGTTTTTTCCGGTATGCGGGCCTCTCACTGTTGCAGCCTCTCCCGTTGTGGAGCACAGGCTCCAGACACGCAGGCTTAGCGGCCATGGCTTACGGGCCCCGCTTCCCGGACCGGGGCACGAACCCTTGTCCCCTGTATCGGCAGGCGGACTCTCAACCACTGCGCCACCAGGGAAGCCCAGCTTCCTGGTTTTGATCATTATCCTATGATTATGTAAGGTGTTAACACAAGGGGAAGAAGAACGATGGGTATCTGGGAACTCTGTACTATTTTTACAACTCTTCCATGAATCAGAAATTACCTTAAAAAAAAGTTGATGTAGAATTGAGAATGGAAGAGGAAGAAGGGGACTAAGGATATGAAAGGGATGAGAACCGTTGACTCTGGAGCAGTGCAGGAAGACAAGTATGGGTACAGGGGCAAGAAATACCTGATGTGAATGCAAGCAGGTGCCTCTGAAGGACTAAATGGAATTTGGCTGCTACCTAACTTTTCTTGAAACCATAAGAAAATCTGGAGTTGGAATCTCAGATACTCATTGTCTACCGTGAAGTTTCACCAGTTGCTGTCTTTCACTTGTGCCACTGTGCCTGCTCCCTGATGGTTGCGGGTGCCAACTGCTCACAGCTCTGAATTCTAGATTTACCCTCCCTGCTTAAAATTGCATTAACAAGTGTAAAGATATTAGGACTTAACTGTGTAATTTCTTATATAATCGGAAGTCTTAAAAGAGCAATAGAAAAAAGGAGAGTTTGGAAGAGAAAAAAATGGGCAACCATTAGAATGATTTTGTGAAGGCAACAAACACGAGTTAATCTAACTTCAGTGTTCTCATCAACTTGTTCTCCATATGGAGAAGGAGTCCAGTGTGTGCATGACTAAGTTATGTGCTCAAAACTTTCAAAACCAGAATCCCCAAGAAGTTACAGTCCATTTTCAGCAATACCCACAAAACCTAATATAGTCCACTTCTGAGTAATCATTTAATTATGGTATTTTATCATCTTATTTTTAAAAACTATGCTGAGTACATAAAAGTGACTAAAATATCAACAGATCCTTTCTTCCTCCACATAACCATTAATCTTAAATGTTCTAAGAGGAGATGTTTAAAAGGTAACTCTTTGCAGAACTAGTGCTTCTTTCTGGAGCTGTGTGTCCCTCTTCTTACCAGCCCCTGCTTTCTTTTTCTTATTTTATCTTCCTTGTCACCTTGCAGTTATAAGAATTCCAGCGTGTAGGAGTGGACTGGTGGGAGAAGGGAGAAGGATGCATTCTACATTCAGTTGTTCATCAGCCTTGAAGCCTGGCTGGCAGCAGTATAGTGGACGATGGATCTTTCAAACAAACAGAACATTGCCTGTTCCTTCCTTCTGTAATTTTTGGCAGAGTTCTCTGCTCTGTGTCTGGATTCTCAAAACTTTAGATGAGTAAAATAGGACATGGTATTAATATAAAGAACTAGCATCTTTGTTGACTTATTCAACAGACTATGTGTACATAAAAAAGCGAAATAAGCACTTTCAGAAGTGTTGTCTGCACATGTCTGGTATTTTAGAGTTTAGACAATGTAAACTGTAGTACCTTAGAGAAAGCTGGACTGGTGTCCGGATGCTTTACAGTTTACCTTCTGAATAAAGATATCCCATTGGCCACAAGTGAATAAAATATGAGCATCTGCCTGTAGCATTGCACATCTGTTAGCATATGGACCAATATAGACCAAAATACACAGTGGTAAAGCTCAAGGTAAATTTCTTGAGCTGAAATGTCATAGGATTTACAGCCAAACTAGGTGAGCCCCTCTTTGTAGCAGGATGGCAATGATGAAAAAGATAAGGCAGAAGTTAGAATTGAGATGAAAATTTCATACCTGGAGAGGCAGGACTTTTTTACATAAAATTCACATAGTATAACCGAGTGATAAAAGGAGTTGTTCCCAGTAGACCAGGGTTTCTCAACCTGAGCGCCCATTGACATTTTGAGTCCAATAATTATTTGCTGCGAGGGGCTGTCCTGTGCGCTGTAGGATGTTGAGCAGAATCCTTGACTTGTGCCCAGGAGCTGCCAGTAGCACCTGCCTCCACTTACGAAAATCAAGACTTTGCCAAATGTCCCGAGAGGTGGGGAAGAAGAAAAACATGCCTAGTTTAGAACTATTGCCATGGTCCGTATTGACCAGAAGGAAGTTCCGTACTCTTACAAAAAGATGTACTCTTTGTACCAAATCCATGAGTAGTATGGTGGGGCAGTCTAACTGGGGGGGACTCATTGTTTATTGGACCTTTTAAATATCTATGCCGTGTGGGCAAAGGGTAAGTAAACAGTGGCCAGTTGGCCAGCAGAACAGCATTCCTCCATCAGTTCATTATCCTCTCTGGCCTTCGTATCTCATCTCTAACTTTTTCCTGGCTTCTTTTCTCTGGCCATGGAGTTGATGGTCTCCTTTATCCTAGAGCAAATCAGAATGTCTCTTGATGATACAAAGGTTTAAAATTACTATATTTTCTTTCTTCACATCATGACTAACTGAGACAAGTAATCTTCAGTGTCTGCCTTCACCTCCTCACTTTCTGGAACATACCCCAATTTGCCCAAATGCTACAATCCAATATCCCAATGATCTCATTTGCTGAACTTTTCCTGAATCCATCTTTTTTGACTCCCATGCAGCTTTTGCTCCTCTTGATCAATGGTTCTTAAATGGTACCGTGTGTCAGAATCACTGGAGGGCTTGTTAAAACACAGATTTCTGGGATTCATACTTGGTAGGCTCCTGGCCTGAGAATTTGCACTTATCACACGTTCCCAGGTGGTGCCCATGCTGCTGGTCTGGGGATCACAGTTCAAAAGCCATGTCTTGATTATTCTCTTCTTGAGTGCTTCGGTTTGCCTTTCATGATCATAGTTTCCTAACACTGACTCCCACTGACATTTTAGGTCACATTTTCTAGTTCCCTCTACTTCTCAGTGATTCTCAACAAGGGTAATTTTGCCGCCCACCCCCCCCCTCCCCCACCGCCCAGAGGACATTTGGCAACGTCTGGAGATATTTTTGGTTATCACAGATAACTGGGGGTGGGAGGTACGGAGGCAGAGGGTACCAGCTACAAATGGTATCTAGTAGGTAGAGGCTAGGGTTGCTGCTAAACATCCTATAATCCACAGAATAGCTTCCCACAACAAGGAAATTATCCACCCCCAAATGTGAGAAGTGCCAAGATTGAGAAACACTGCTATGAAGGTAGGCATTCTCCAAGGAGAATGACCCTCTTACCTTCCTTTTAGACTGTACTTCTCTCTTGTCAATCTCAGACATTCTCAGAGCTTCCGCTCAAGCCTCTTTGTAAATGACTCCCAAAGGTATATTTTTAAATATGGCATTACTTTTGAGTCCTCACCTAGATTTCCAACTGCCTGATGAATATCAACTGGATGAGCCACCAGTATCTTAAGGTTAATATGCCCAAACTAAACTTATCCTTATTGTAAGAGACTTCTTTACTTCCATTATGGTAATCATCATTGGAGAATTCACTGTGGAAAAAATATTTGGCATTATTTCTTCTGAATCTTTCTCCCTTCCTTTTATAACCAATCAAGTGTATATTGTTGATGTGTCTCTACCCACTTAAACATTCCTAACTTGTACAAATGCTAAAAGATGATTCTTTTAAGAAGAGAATCGTAAAATAAGATGTATGGTTCAGAAATACCACTCTAGCAGCAATGCACGGAATTTACAAATATTCAGGAAAACAAAAGAGAACGTCACCATTCCATGTGAGATTATCTAGTGTTTTGATTGGCCAGGGAAACATATGCCCCATTACTCCCAGGAAGAGCAAAGTTATATGCCTGTATAGAACTCAGTCCCGTACTGCTTGAAGAAAGTGCTAATCTGTGGTGTTATGCTTCAGACGAAGAAGTAGTATGAGGATATTATCTTCTCACAAACATGATGAGTCTGTTCATTAGGTTTGCTTTAGAAGAAGCCACTATATATTTTATTTCTTGATAGAATGCCATGTATATTGTCCTTGTTATTGGTATTATTAGCAATACTAATAATAGCCACCATCTTTGAGCATTTTCTAAGCACCAGAATAAGTACTTTGCATGTCATCTTATATATAGTAAGCCTATTGGGTAGATTCTGATATTGTATCCATTATGCACCCATGGAAACTAAAGGTTAAAGAGGATAATGAATATACTCAAGGTCACGTATCATAACTGGTAGAGTCAGGATTTGAAGACAGGCTGCCAACAACCAAATTGTTGCTTCTCTAATAGCACAGAATTCAATTGCTGTAGGACATGATCCCCAGAACCTGGTATTTGTGACTAACCAGACCTATCCTCCTCAGAATCAAGGACCTGGGTGCAAAAGGAGAGGCCATACAATTCAACCCTGTCCCTCCAGGGGATGGTGGAAGTGGTTACCCATTAGTGAGAGAAGCAATATAGCTGGCTAATGGAGGGGGACACAGAGGAGAGCTTTTCTTTGTGGAAGTTTATTACAGAGACATCTGCAGACCTCTGACTCTCTCCTGCATACCCTTTCTCCTTCATAACTTCCATTTCTAGGCTGTAATGGATGCAAAATTACTGCAGCATTTTGTTCTGCCAGGCCGACCCCTTACATGTGCCACAGTTGTACATCTCTGGCTTAGTTACTGTTTGCATGTTCAAGATTCCCGTGAGCGGGGATGAACAGTTCCAGAGGGGCTGCCTCATTTTAGAAACAAGGAAACCTGCCTCATTCTGGGTGGATATTATTTTGATCACTGACGCTGATGGAGTAACCCCTACTTGATGTTTCTCTGGTGTGTGAAGTGTCTTTAAATTAATATCAGGTCAGAGATACCAAGAAATCATAGTTTCAAATGCAGTAATTACAGAACTTTGGGGAGACTTCATTTTCACTCCAACATCCCTTTGTCTTCATAACATTTTGTTAGGGAACAGCAAAAGATATACCAGGTTGGGAAAATAATGGTCTTTATCATCCTCTGCCTTCCTTCCTCTTTCTTCTCCAGGCCTTTCCAAAAATTTCTGCAACCCCCTATCCCACCACATTTAGCGGTAATCCTTATTGGAAAAAATGAACAAATTTGTTTTGGTAGTGATTTTTATATCTTTTTCTACTAGAGATTCTGATATTCATTCATTCAATCAGAAAATACTGTGTTTACTCTATTTAGGCACCTTCCTAAGCACTGTAGATGTATCAGGGAACTAGACAAACATGACTCCTATCCAAGAGTTTACATTCTAGTAACATTAGCCAGAAAGTAGCCACATGTGTTTCTAAAAGGTTGTCTTTTATTTAAAAAAATATATATTGAATGGATTTGATATGTAATATTGTGTAAGTTTCGGGTGTATACTTACACAATGTGTTACTTTGACGCATTTACATGTTGTAATATGATTGTCAATGTAGCTATATTTATCACTTTCTACAATTATAGTATAATATTATTATCTATATTCATTATAATGTGCATTAGATCTCTATGGCATATTTACGACTTGTTACAAGTTTGTACCTTTAAACACCATCACTCTTATCCTTCCCTCTGCCATCACTTGATAACTGCCATTTTACTCTGCTTTTCATAGGTTTGACGTTTTTAGATTCCACATGTAAGGATATCATAGAGTACTTGTCTTTCTTTGTCTGATTTGTCTCATTTACATAATGTGCTTGGGGTCTATCCATGTTGTCACAAACAGGAGAGTATCCTCCTTTCTCGTGGTTGAATAATATTCCATTGTGTATATGTACCACATCTTTTTTATTCTTCCATTGATGTTGTCCTTTCATTCGTCATATTCCTTATATGAAATATGACATATACTATATATAATATATCATGTCTCATTTATAAGTTTCTCATATATTCTCTACTTTATCCTACATCTCTCTTGACTATTTCACACATTTCATAAAATGTATATATATAATATGTATATATAACATTTTATATATACATATTATATATATATTTTGTTGTTGTTGTTGCCTGTGATAGTCTACATGGAGGAAAGGACTTAGATGGAAGTAAGGTAACCACAGAAAGGTACAGAGTGTCTTTCCTTTTAATGTAATTGCAAAAATAGGAGTGATATTAGTCGTTAGAACATATTTATGTTTCACTACTAAGCTGTTAAAAAGAATCATGGACATGTGAATATGGTCTGGGTTGTAGATTCTTTAAAAAATGATCATTAGCTGTCCCTAAAGGACTTTATTACATTTCCTGAAATCATGGGTTTTCTTTTTTGACGTGTACCTCCCAAAAGTATGTGCAGCAATAAATTTGTAAGATCATTTTTAAAGCTGCACAGACAGATGTGAGGAGCAGAGGTAGCTGCTGGGTGGGAGAGGGGAAGCACTAGTGGCAAAAACAAAAGAAACAAAAAAAACCCAAAAAACAAAAAACGTGTTTCAGGTCTTGGGCAGCACTTCTGTCTTTTTAGGCATTTGTCAGATTCCAGCTATTAACCTGTCAGCGTCAGACAGATCGAAGGAAACACTTCCTTTCAAGTTGAGCCCTTAACAAAAGGAAAATAAGAAAAAACTCATTGCTGGAGTTGACAGAGAAATGATCCCACCAGGGGCTGGGCTACGCCTGGAGAGAAAGTGATACTAACACCTGGGTGCATGCTCTCAGAGAGTGAGAGATTTTATGCGGTGTGATAGGGATGTGGAAGGAGTGACAGCAGTGAATAGAGAAAGCTCTCTCTTTGAATCTGCTTGAGCAAAGATGCAAAACCAATTCAGAGATGCAGGGCACACATTTTAGTGAAAGAAGATGGGGCTGACTGGTGCTGAGATCATGGCAAGTCAGCAGAAAAATGGTGAATCCCATCCCAGTGGGGAGCACAAATCATCCTCAGACATCAGCAGGGGGGAAAGAAAAAGTAATGACTCTTTTCTTAACAAAGCCATGCCCCTATCTCTGAACTTGGTGGCATTTTTTTTTTTTTTTTCCAGAGGACACATGTAGTTTTATAGCCTTATTTTGCTCATGAAAATTCCAGCACAAAACAAAGTTCATCAAATATTTCTGGCTTTCCTTGTTTTGGGCACACAGTAAGCCTACACATCCTGAGACTTCCTGTATTGAATAGTGCTATGTGATCATTTCGAGCCAATGAGCTGTGAAGGGGAGGGACATGTGTCCCTTCCAGGCCAGGCATTTAGGTGTTGGTATGAGACCCTCTATAGCGCTCTCTTTCCCCTTCTCCAAGGCTGCTAGCAATCTTCATATAGTGGCCAATCCATTTGCCTGGCCCCTGGAGTGAGCACTATGACAACATACAGCAAAGCCTGCAGTCTATCCACAGTAGACAAAAATAGACCATTATTTTACCTTTATGTTAAGCCATTGAGATTTTGGGCTTGTTTGTCACAGCAGCATAACCTGGCCTGTTATAATGGACACATTGGGTTAAATGTAAGTGTAAGATGTTTTATTTTTCTTAACGAATAGAGGCAAAAAGTTTGTAATTTATAAACCTCTTCTCACAACCCAAATTACCATCCAGTTATACCCACAGCCCTATCCATGAGGGACAGTTTCCTTAAAGATGTTTTGTTTATTTTAGTCCTGGAAGACTTAAGGCCACTTTACAAAGTGCAATGCTTAGGGATATGACAAAATGTAAGCACTGTGTTGGTGGATGCCTTAGTATCTGAGGGGCTTTTGTGGGTGGAGAGGAGCAATCATTACTCTCTGTATTTTGTTTAATGCTCCATTTATTTAAATTATGTATCTAAAATTCAAACTTTTAAAAACTAAATTTTCTTTATAAAATAATTAATTCCTCTTAGAAATTTAAATATTAATTCCATATTTTGTATGGATGGATTTTTTAGAACATTTCAAATACCTTAAAATACACACCTTTTACACTTAAACTTCTACTCTTAAACTTAAATCTATAGCAAATCATGAGTTTGAGTCATTTTATCATTATTTCTGAAAAGCTTTTGCACAGCAAAGGAAACCATAAACAAGACGAAAAGACACCCCTCAGGGGCTTCCCTGGTGGTACAGTGGTTGAGAGACCGCCTGCCGATGCAGGAGACTTGGGTTCGTGCCCTGGTCCAGGAAGATCCCACGTGCCATGGAGTGGCTAGGCCCGCGAGCCATGGCCGCTGAGCCTGCGCGTCCAGAGCCTGTGCTCCGCAACGGGAGAGGCCACAACAGTGAGAGGCCCACGTACCACAAAAAAAAAAAAAAAAAAAAGACACCCCTCAGAATGGGAGAAAATATTTGCAAATGAAGCAACTGACAAAGGATTAATCTCCAAAATTTACAAGCAGCTCATGCAGCTCAATATCAAAAAAAAACAAACAACCCAATCCAAAAATGGGCAGAAGACCTAAATAGACATTTCTCCAAAGAAGATATACAGATTGCCAACGAACACATGAAAGGATGCTCAACACCACTAATCATTAGAGAAATGCAAATCAGAACTACAATGAGGTACCACGTCACCCTGGTCAGAATGGCCATCATCAAAAAATCTGGACTTGTTTTTATGTTTTCCAGGGTTCTATATTAATACCCAGGCAATATATTAAGTTAGTTGCTTTTCAGGGTGAATCGAATCTCAGCTTCTGGTCAGCTGGCTGAGATTATTTTTCTAACTGTTAAATTCATTTATTGTTTCAAGATATAACTCCGTTCACAAAAGTGTGAATTTTTTCTCGCAACTTGCTGTCTCTCCCCGCAAATAATCTACCTATATTTAAAGTTACACTTGGCTACATTATATGAACCATGTTCATTATTAGATATTGTTCTTTATTTAACATTATTAAAAACATATGTTCTTAGAAGCAACTTCTTAAAAAGTCGAGGACCATCTGACAGTTTCATCTCCCAAGAGATGAGGGTGAATCTGAGTAGTTATTTCTCCTTAGCTTACTAGATTAGTGTGTCATATTTATTGAAATCAATAAAAATTAAATATATTTTATTATGTTCATACTTCTTTTATATTACAACTACCTGTAATATGAGTTATATTATATAACTGTTTTTTGAGCATCACTATGAATTCCATAGACTTAGCTTGTTTTAATCAACAACAAAAATAATGAGTAATTTTATGGTTAGTAATCTTATTTAGTGTTCAAATTATCACCCGCTGGCTAGTAGGATCTCCTTTAAGTGAGCTCGTTGTCCTTTCAGTATTTTCTTTGATATTTTTGTGAACATACTTGTGTTTTGGCAACAACAGTAGTTCTAGACTCATGGAGATTACTTCCTTTCCCAAGACATGAAATCAACAGGACTGCAGAGAATCTTGCATATGTGAGGGTGGTTCGTGGGCCCGAGTGCCCCTCTTCTTAGCAATTCAAGTAATAAATCTGAAAAACGTATTTCTTTCTAAAGTCATAAGTTCATACTGATTTTTTCCACGAGAAGGGCATAATTTTTGGTAATGTCTCTCCAACTGGTTGCTGATTCCCACTTACCGTTTTCATCTAGATGATCAGTATACTGTAAATATCAGGGAATGTTCATAACAGGGGCTGATAGAAAAACCAAACTATAGAAAAGCAGGTAGAGTGTGAGACTGTATTCACTAAGTATCCATGCGTGCCCCTGAAGAAAAGCCTGACAGGGTCTACTCTAAAATTGATTTACCCTCCTCGCCATGCTTTTAAATTTTCATATTATCCAGCTTTTGTTTCTTAAGCATATTTTAACTTGTAATGAGAATGCAAAAATATTATTTTTTTAAATAATGAAAGAAAACTTTCTAGCCGGAAATAGCTCTATGTATTTTTCATCATACTGCATCTTGTATACACAGCATATTCATAAAATCTCAAAACTTGCTTTACTCTTTTTAACTAGGTGATATTTTGCTTTTGTGTCCATGCTTTCCCTTTAGAATGAAGAAGATTCTAGATAATCTTATTATATCCTATTTCTACTTCACTGCATTGCTCTCTGGGGGGGGGGGGATTAACAGCAAAAGACTTGTCACTTGAGTTCTATTCATGACCTCTCTTCTGTGAGCATTATAGGTGGAAGGCAGCAAAGAGGAGATGCAATTCCAGGGGAATATGGGCTCATAGATCTTTCAGAACAATGTTAAAAGAAAAGCTTTCTCATGATTGCTGTAGCAAGTGGTGCTTTAGAGTCATCATTGTAAGAGCATTGAATCCAAAAGTGAGGAACAGGACAGTATTCTGAGTGGCTTTTCAAGACAACAGGGAGTCTGCTCTCAGGTCTCCTTCGGCCACGTAGATATGTGTGTCATAAAAGCATGGGATTGTGAGCCCATTCGTATGACATAAATCAACAATGAAATGTGCCTCTATAAGTGAAGAAGCAACTTTGGATTTTAGGAAGAGCTTTCTGGCTCCATGCAGACCTTGAAACCTCTCTTGAGTGGCAACAGTCTCAACATTTTCACACAGTCAGCTGTTTCTTCCATAGTTCCGTTTACATCCAACTTAAATTTCACTTGCAGCATTTTCATTTTTTTTTTTTGTTGGCCAGTTCTCTATTTTGATTACCCAGTTTTATTATAAAATATCACACGGATGCACCACTGGGAGAAAAGAGGCAACACGCTACCTGTTTGGCTGTCTGTGCATGAATTGAGTAACAGATGCTTAGTGACCGTTCACTGTCAGACTTTGAATGAACTGACAGGATTGGTCATGGGTCACGATGTACATCTGTGATTTATGGTCGTGATTGTGGACTGAAAAACTAGCAGCGAAGTTTACACTTCATGCAAATGCCCACAGTTAGTATAGCATAGTTCAGACATACCTCATTTTTATTGCACTTCCCTCTGTAGCACTTTGCAGATACTGTGTTTCTTACAAATTGAGTTTGTGGCAACCCTGTGTTGTCAGATGATGTTTCGCATTTTTTAGCAATACCTTATTTTTTAATTTAGGTATATACAGTTTCTTTAGATGTGATGCTACTGCATATTTAATAGACTCTAGTATAGTGTAAACATAACTTTTATATGCACCGGGAAACCAAAAAATTCATGTGACCCACTTTATTGCGATATCCGCTTTATTGTGCCGGTCTGTTATTGAACCTGCAATGTCTCCGAACTATTCCTGTAACTGAAAATTAAACTCTCTTGTTTGGATACTGAAGTTATTAACTAAATCATGGTAAACGAAACCTGTACACATCAGAACCATGTAAAATAAGGACTACCTGTGTGTATGTGTGTGTTTAGTATTTTTCACGTTGTAGCTTCAGCACACCATGCCACAAACTTGATGCCTTATAATGCCTAGGTTAGTGTGTTCTAAGACAAATACTCTTCATTTTATCTCTGTTGGCCCGTTTATTCCAATGTGGCTTTTTGTCCTGTAGTGTATTCTATGTTCTGGTGAAAAGTTTTGACCCATAATAGCTGACAGATACGTGCAGGTGGCCATGCACAGAAGCAAAAATGAAATTTCACTCTAGTTGTTAACACGAAGGTTTCCCAAGGGTTTGGGGTGCTGGTGGAGGAAACAGAATAATGAGTAGCAGGCAGGGACTTACTGGAGTTCTCTGACATTTTGAGGAGTACTCTTACACATCACTGTAGCCTGAGGGGAAGCTTGGCTGAAAGAAACTGGCCAGAGGCGTGTTCTGACTTTGGATGACTCGGAGAGAATGGCAGCACTGTTAACAACGTACAAATATTGGGAGACTTTTTCCCCACTGGAACTATGCTATCGATCCCATATAATGCTGATTCAGTTAGCATTCCCATTTCCAGATACTCAATAGCTAGGTAAACAAAAGAATTGGGAACAGCTTTTTGGAGAGAGATTTTAATGTTCTCTGTAAATTTAACGAAGATAAAGATGTTTGTTAAGATAGTTAGACCCAGCGTTAGTATGAGTATGTACAATGGAAACAGCCTTACTTGGAATATGCAGTACTTAGGTTTAACTCATGGCCTTGCCAGTTATTAGCTATGTTTCATCATTCCTTTATGCATTAATTTATTTTCAACAAGTTTTTACTATGGCCTATTGTGTGCCAGGCACCACACCAGGCTTATGCCATCAGGGTCAAATCACTTCTTCAAGTTTCTCACCTGTGAGAATCTTAGACTTCTGAAATCTATGTAAACACACACACACACACATACATACATACATACATACATACATACATACATACATACATACCTGGTTCAAAAGGCAGCTCTGTAGTATGAAAATACCTATTTTTCTCCTGTTTTTCTTTGAAAGCCAGGAGTGAGTATAACATAATTTCATGGAAGTAATGAAAATATAATTTTCAGTGATAAAGTTCATAACTGAGGAGAGAGTAAAGTATTTTTTTAGCTTATCTTCAGCTTGTGTCATCACCCCACCAAGTACAGAAATAATGAATGCAATAATTCACCTTTATTTAGGATGCCAATTAGAGGGTAGACCCATCATGGGAAAAGCCCTCAGGTCTACTCCTCTCCATTCGCATGGGGCTGTAACTAAATGATTTTGTATGGCCGTGTGTGTGTATGTGTGTGCATGGGCGCGCGCGCGCACGTGTGCTTGTGCATGTGCATGCCTGGAAAAGAAGAGCCCACTTCTTTGTCCATTATTCATCTCAATGTTTACTGTCAAGATGGGTTTTCCAATTTTCCATTGTTTCCCCTAAATTGAATCTCATGTAGAGTTTAGAGCTGGTCTGTCTGCTAGGAAATAGCTATGTAATAAAACAGCCATATAATAGTGCTATAATTCACCCAGTTATTCATTCCTTCCCTCAACAAAAGGACCTAAAATGCATCAGTATATGTGGATTTCAGTTAAATTTGGAGGACAGTTATTGAGTGACTACTGCATGCAAGCTCTAGGCTGAGACTATTGAAATGGATAAGAAACTGTCCCCTCTTAAGGAGCTTGAAATCTAGAGAGAGACAGATGTACAAATAAAAATTGAAAACATTTGGTGTAATTTCTAATAGAACGTCCTCGGGACTGTAGAAGTGGACAGGGATATTTACTGTCTTGGAGGCTGGGATATAAGTCAGGGAAGGTGTTTCAGTGGCGATTATGCTTAAAGAGGGTGTCTAAAGAATGAATAAGCAGAACAGGCCGAGTCAGCAAAATTGTGGATGGAGAAAAATGCATTCCAGCCAGCAAATTCTTTTTCTTTTTCTTCTTCTTTTTTTTCTTTTTTGCTTCTTTGAAAGATTTGTTTTTCTCATCCTTAACACCCTCTGCTAATTCCTCTCTTGGTTTTTAACTATTTCTAAATTGTGTCTTAAGGATCTAATCAGTGTCATGGGATGGCTCTATACCCCACGCTGCCCACCCCCATGTCACACCACTGTATGAGCAACACATCCTTTCTCCTGAAAATGATAATATCTGGCTCCAATCAGAAGTCCTGCTTACAGCTCTGATGTAGGTCTGGGGCTTGTCCATGTTACTTGAAATCAGTATTGATTGCTTCAGCTCTAAACACAAGGCCCAAAGGGTCATGCTGGTTGCCATAGGTGAGGGACAAAAAGTAAACCCGAGCTAGATGAAACGAAGAGGTAGATGTAGAATCAAAAACGCCAGGAGTCTTCAGTGCCTGCTGTCAGGCATCATCAAATCAAGAAGCTTTCTTTGCTGGTAAGGTCAGGGGGAGGCAAGGGAGGATGAGCATACTCAGAGACAATACATTGCCCTGCATGAGAGCAAGTTGTGGTGCTTAGTATAAATCACACCGTTTGCTTACAATCTTCATTTTTTTTTTTTTTTTTTTTTTTCGGTACGCGGGCCTCTCACTGTTGTGGCCTCTCCCGTTGCGGAGCACAGGCTCCGGACGCGCAGGCTCAGCGGCCATGGTTCACGGGCCCAGCCGCTCCGCGGCATGCGGGATCTTCCCGGACTGGGGCACGAACCCACGTCCCCTGCATCGGCAGGCGGACTCTCAACCACTGCGCCACCAGGGAAGCCCTACAACCTTCATTATTTACCTTTAATCTCTGGCAGATGGGAACTGGCTGGGTGCACACAAGGGTACAGAATACCCCCATGTGTGCTTGTGTGCCAGAGTGATCTCCTAGGAGAATTAACCTCTACCGTCCCGGTGTCGTCAGTGGGATGCCATTTAGAGTGACCATATACAGTTTATCTCCAAACTGGGATACCTTGGAGGGTAAAAGAGGGCGCTGTTAATAATCATACCAGCATAACAGTGGGACATCCCTAGGCAAACAGGGACTCTTAAGGGATATATGATGATCTTGCCGTTTGTTCTGTCTGAAGGGAAATTTCCAAGGAGAAATACAAATAACACATGAATCATGGCCCTGGAAGTAGGCTAAGACTTCAGACAATTAGTTACTGAGTCAGTTCATAAGTTTATAAGTTTGGGAAAACTTTAAATTTACGCAAAGATTCCCTAAAATTTTTACTGAGGTACATGAGATAGCTGTCCTTTTCATGCATAGTAGTACATTCCCACAGGAATATCAGAATTGTATGCAGTGCCTAGAAAGTGACTGCAATGATTTTATTCAAGAAAACATTGCAGTTCAGGCTAAAACATATGTACAAGGACAACTGTAAATTGTATATGAAGATTAAGTACTTAACCTATCACAGTCGAAGCACTACTTGTCACACTCTTCCCCCAGATCTTCCTCTGGCTGCCCCTTTTCATCCCGTAATCTCATCTCAATGTACCGTTCCTTCTTAGAGAGAGGCCTTTGCTGGCCACCACAACTAAAGTGACTCACGGACTCCTGTCCTGCTTTATCACATTGTTCTTATATCATTTTCTCAGTATTTATTGGTATATAACATTTTCTTGCTTATTTACCAATGAATTAATTGTATGCTTTTCCTACTAGGATGTAAGAATATTGGAGACAGGACTACAGGTAGATACTCAATAAATACTTGCTTATCAGATGGACTGATAGAAAATAGACCGTATTTTTGTCTTTACTGAACATCTTTTGCAATAGTCATTCCTCTCTTTTCATGACTTTTTTTGTAACTAGATAGGCATCTTCTTAGCACCTCCAGCTCCTGCCCTCACCACTTCACTACCAGGTTGATGCTACGTAACCCCCATATGGTTAAATATGGACTCATTGCATAACCTCGTTGAATGTGGACTCTGCCACATCTTGGAACCAGATTTTCATCAGCATCCATTTCGCTGTGCTTGACCTTTATGTCGTTTATTCTTAGCCTTCTCCTGAATCACCCTCAGTATAGTAGCATGCCATGCAATGTTAATCTTCTGGTCGTGTGAGTAGACATTTTTTCAATTTCCTCTTGTCCCGCTCTTGCTGAAGATTGTCAACTGCAGAGACACAGCACTTTTATGCACTGCATGATTTATACTTTGTCACTCAGAATTTTTCTTATTGTCAAATGAATGATTTCATATATGTACAACCACTTTCATTAAAAACATGTGTTGTACTTTTGTTTTCATTATTAACATAACTCTTCTTTCAATTATTTTACTCACTGCTTTTGCATTTAATGAATGTCATAGCATTCAAAATATCCATTAAAGTACCTAAAAAAAATGGAGCACAGCGTACACCGGCGCTGTTCAGCATAGAAGCCTCTAGCCACGCATGGCTATCGAGCACTTGAAATGCGGTTAGTGCAGCTGAAGAACTGGATTTTTAATGCAATTTAATTTAATTTAAATTTAGCTATAAAAATCGATGTTCAATTCAGTCAACTTGGGTATGTGAATCTGCTTTTCTAATTGTAAATTTTATGAAATTCCTACGCAGATCATATATTTTTACTAAAAATTAAGCTTCTGAATTGAGATGTGCTGTAAGTATAAAATGCACATCAGGATTTGAAGACTTAATATTAAAAGTAGAATGTAAGATATCTCACTAATATTTTAAAATTTTGATTACATTTTAGAATGATAATATTTTGACTATTTTGGATTAAATAAAATATATTATTAAATTATTTTCTCTAATTTCCTTATTTTTTTTAATGTGGTTACTAGAAAATTACAAAGTATATATTTGCTTTGTATTATATTCCCGTCAGAAAGCACTTAGCCTAGACTGTTTATTGGCTTAGGCCAGATAATTTTAAATGGTATTGGTTTTGTTTGATCTCTACCATGTTAATATTAATCAAAACAAAACAGAACAGGGAACCATCAGTTGCTAAGACTCACAGGTTGGGTTGCCCAGGGGCAGACTCTGAGCTGGAGCTCAGTGTGCCACATGATTTGTAGGAGATTCCTGGGGGTCACCACATGTGCAAGGGAGGGGACAGAAGTAGGATCATGCAGTGGGAGGAGCTGAGCTTTGATGCCTGCCCAGCAAGAGCATCATCCAGCCCCACGGGGTGCCCACGGGGAGCTCTGGAGCTGAGATGGCTTTCACATTATCCTGAGTTGGGCCAAGGTGGGCAGGCCTTTATACCTCTGCATCAATAAGTCACTGAATCATCCTGGAAGATCATGATCTTGGGTAAGGTACTCTCTGTACCTGAGGCTAATAACCCTGAAGGGGCTGACAGCTGAAGGTTCTCTGTAGGTAGCACTCCTGGCAGCTTGGACACGTCCTTAGTTGCAGGGAGCTCTGGGCAGTACATCACAGTGTCCATCATATTGACATTTTTTATTAAAAATTTCACATGAAAAATCTTGATTATTGTCATTTTTTATCGTATGTATTGGCTAACACCAAGTCATAGCTGAAGCTAAGTCTGTCTTCTTAGGCCATGGTATGAGGTGTGCGTTTCTCATTGATCCTCTCTCTCCCTCCTGACTCATCTCTGGCTTAGCTGCTGTTTTATTACTGCCTGGCTCCTCTGGATGTTTGTGTTGGTTTATAGGCTCAGACCAGACTGACTTGAGCCCCACCATGATTGGGGACCACAGTTAATGCTCTTTGATGGTTGCAGACAACATTGGCCAGACTTTATTCTTTTCCATGAAAGTTTACAAGAAAATGAACTTTTGTGTTTGTCAAATTCTCATTGCTACTTGTAAGTTAACTCCTGGAAGACAGGGACCATATATATATATTTTATATATATATATATAATATATATTTTATATATAATATATATATTGCTACTTGTAAGTTAACTCCTGGAAGACAGGGACCATATATATAATATATATATATATATATATATATATATATTATATATATATATATATATATATATATATATATTATATATATATATATATATATATATATATATATATATATATATATATATATATGAAGCCTTGGTCAAAGATTGTTTTACAATCTTTATAATATATATATTATATATATATAATATATATATATATTATATCTATATATATGAAGCCTTGTTCAAAGATTGTTTTACATCAGAGGCTTACCAAGTAAATTATTCACTGAAAGAATAAATATGTGTGACAACCAATAGTGTCCTTATTCTGTGTCTACATCCTCAGTGAATGCTTGTGTGCCATTATATCCTTGATATTTCCCTCTCACCTTACAGCAGTAAAGAAATAAAAAATGGAAATCTTCATTAACCCTTTGTTGGAAATTTGGGTATAAAATTCAGAGTTGTGTTGCATGTTTTTGACATTTAAAAAGATTTAATAAATTGACTGTGAGTGTTAACCTGTGGTGAATTTGAAAGAGAATATCTGAATGGAATGGGGGGGCACATACTGTCAGCAAACAGAAAAGATCAGCTATGTATTTGTTATGGAGAGAAAATAGGGAAAATGTCAGAAAGAGTAAGACTTCGTTTTTCCTACAGTCTTCCTGACTGTTTCCCCAGTCCTTTACACTGCTATGCAATTTTATGGAATATGAATCTCAATTAGGAAACTTTAAAGAAGACAAAAAATGGGAAGAGTCTGTCTTCTAAATATGTCGTCCATTCTTTAGGCAGCAGTTTAGTTTCAGTTAAAAGGAAGAACAAAGCCCTGCCAATGTTTTGGAACGAGGCTAGCTGGGTCCTTCAGTGGGGCTCTTTTTAGAAGTGGACCATCAGGGCAGATGCGGTATTACATAATGCTGTCTTCCTCATTCCCGCAGAGAAATTGCAGCTGCTTTGAGGCTTTAGAGAAGCAGCAGTAACCTTGAATTCTGTGTTGCCTATGTGTAGAAAATTCCAGGCAATGTGTCATTTTTCCCCATTTTCAAATTATCTTTTTGAGGGAGATGTAAGGGAATCATCTCATCATCTCCATTTTAGAGATAATTAAACTGAATTTCAGTGAGATTTGTTGTCTCACTTCAAGTTATCCATTAGCAGAAATGAGAACAAACTCTTGCTTTCTCTCTTTCTCAGACTCATTCTCTATTCTAGCTTCTCTTTGACTGTCAATAAAATATCAAATATTTTGTGTGTATATGAGAAATTTGAAATTTCATTCATTTCACTGACATTTATTGAATTCCTGCCTTGCACTGCTGACCAAGGTTAGAACTGGTTTAAAAATGTTTCCTTCAGAGTGCCTAGTGGATATTTTCTGCCACTCAGGCTAAAATGCCACGGATAATTTTCATTTCATCTTGCATATGTGTAAGTAATTGAGACATGATAGAAATGAATATGAGAAGTACATGATATAGAATGAGACACATCTTGGGGAAAATGTTTCAGCTCTGGGAGAGTTTAGAACAAATTTGTCCCCGATCGTGGTTATCCAAAGATTTATTTATATGTGGCATAAAGTGTATGTAAGCCTGTGAAAACATAAACAACTTGGGAAAAAGAAATGTGACTTTTAGTCTTACCTCCAATACTTTTTGACTTAAGGAAAGTCATGAAACCCCTCCTTCCCATGTTTTCTCCATATATATATATATATATATATATATATATATATATATATACAGTAAATCCTATTGATTTCCTCCAGGGAGATTTGGAAGATAAAATAAAGTCATAGATATTAAGAAAGATGGCACAATATAAATGACAGTGGTATTATTATCCCTGTCCTCTAGGGGCTTGCTAAAACAATTTCCTAAGGGTAACTTTCAGGCTGACTTTGATGTGTGAATGTCCAGATATCTGAAATATAGGAGTAACATAGAGGACGAAGAAGGGTTTTCTGGCAATCCACAGTATCCTCCCCTCCTCCTATTAAAAAAGAAACCTTTTTTAAATATCAAAAAGACAGTTGGTGACTCTGCATATGATTTATTAAGCCAAATAAGTCTGTTTTTTTAACATCTTTGTTGGAGTATAATTGCTTTACAATGGTGTGTTAGTTTCTGCTTTATAACACAGTGAATCAGCTATACATATATCCCCATATCTCTTCCCTCTGGCCTCTCTCTCCCTCCCACCCTCCCTATCCCACCCTTCTAGGTGGTCACAAACCACCAGCACCGAGCTAATCTCCGTGTGCTATGCGGCTGCTTCCCACTAGTTACCGGTTTTACATTCTTTTTTAAATTCAAGGAGCAAAGATCTAAATAAACATGAGCTATCATATGCAGAGGTACTTTAATTGTACAGGTGACCTACATAAATGATTTAATTTCTATGAAGTATGTTATAGATGAGAAAACAGAGAGGTTCAGAGAAGTCAGGCCGATCCCCCAAGATCACACAGCTCATTGTTGACTGAGCCTTGGTATGAAACCAGAGCTGTATTCAGAGTTAGAGCTATTTCCACCATGTGGTACTGTCCTGCCTCCATGTAATTATCCAGCACTACTACTTCTCCTTCTCCTCCTTTTTTTACTCTCTTTATCATGTAGTATCTGATTGTCTTTGTCTTTTTTTCCTCCAAGGGTACATTCACCAACTCCTGTCTAGAGTTTAATTTATAGCCATAAAGCAGGATAAAAGTCTTTGTCTCCAAGCCAATAGGCTGAGTTTCCAGAGGCATAAATTCTAGGAATTAGTAATATCCTGTATAAAATCACTGAAGGATGGTGTCTGAGGTAATTTCATTGGCCTCTGTGATACTCCCTAAAGGTATAATTTATTCCACAGTCCCTGGACACATGTGTTCATACTGTTTGGAACACACTGTGCTTGCCTTTCCCAGAAACCTTCAACGAAACAGGACCAGACACGGATCAAGGTCTGTCGGTCCACACCTAAAGTGTCCTCTGCAGAACACCTTGCTAAGCTAGTCTCGTGTTTCCATTTTCTTCTCTTTAATGACCAACTCTAAGCACTCAAAATGAAAAGGGACGGGGTTTGTTCTTCTTCCAGACTCCTCAGCTTCCCATGGTAATTTGCAAGGTAGAAGGGGAAATCCATTAGAAGAACCTGAATGGGTTAAAAGGTAATAGGATTTGGAGAACAGGGCTCAGTGAATCACAAATAAATGTACTACCTTCACAGTCGTTACAATTGCTGAGTCCAGTCTTGCCCCTTTTACCATGGGGCCACGGCGCTTGTAGCATCACAGAGTGCTTGATAAGAGCAGATGAAAAGAGAAATTGATATCCTGGGTTCCAGGACCCCAACAGGTACCAAAATCCATAGATGCTCAAGCCCCTTGTACAAGATGGCAAAGTATTTGCGTATAACCTATGCACATCCTCCTGTATACATTAAATCATCTCTAGATTACTTGTAATACCTAATTCAGTGTAAATGCTATGTAAGTAGTTGCCAGTATGTGACAAATTGAAGTTTTGCTTTCTGGAATTAAAAAATACATATATTTTCAATCCATGGTTGTTTGAATCTGTGGATGTGGAACCCTTGGATACGGAGGACTGACTATACTATGTTCTCCAGGGACTGCCAGTGCTTTACTTAGCAATATTAGAAAAGAAATTTATTTCCAGCTTTATTGAAGTATAATTGACAAAATTGTAAGATATTAAATTATACAATGAAAGTATTAAAGAAATTCTTAGGATATTCTTAGGATATATTCTAAGGCAAGAATGAATACTGTAAAACACAAGCCAGAACAATTAAAACACCTATAGAGTCCTACTCCCCAAGCTTGGTCACTAATACTGTTGTGAAATGCCAGGAATTGGGATGTAGAGAAGATCTCAGAGATCCCACGAGCCATCCGAGAACCACAAAAGAATTCTGGTGCTAGAAAACTTTGGCGGGGCTGTGTTCTCACCACTCCTCCTTAATCTGCATTTACCCCTTGGGCCATGTAGGGACCACATGGCTGGAAAATATTCTGCCAACCCAGTGAGAAGTAAGTCTCTTTTGTTCTGTATGTCACGGATTCTGTATGCTGCCTGGTTGGAGAGGAAAGTCTAACCCTGAAGTTCTCAGGCATTTGCTACTCTCTGAATAGGTAGATCTTCAGTTAGGTCCCAACTTGTCTCCATCTGTTATATCTAGAGTATTTTGGCCTTCATCTGGAGGAAGATGACAGGAAAGCGTTCTGTTCCTGCAGAAAATCTGCTTGTCATCAGAGTAACTATGTACAGTCGAAACAGCAACTACCTACATACAGTTGCTGTGTGCTGCTCTGCCTCTTGAAAGCTAGCACTTTGGTGTGAATCAATTATGAAAAGTGACGCACAGCACCGCTACACACACACACTGCACCTGAAAACCCTAGACGTAACACAAATGTCTAGAACTGTGAACACTCACACAGAGCACTTCAAATAATATAAAAATTCAGCCATTTGTGAAGAGTGAGTAATAACAGAAGTTTGCGGTTATATAACCTGGTTCTAATAAAATAATTCAGATTTCTATGGTATTTTACAGTTTTATAATAGCACTTTCATATTTATTTTCTCCTGTCCTTCTACAAAGACCTTGTAAGATATTTACTTATTACCCATTTCTTAGACAAAGAAAGCCAGGCTCAGTGGTTTTGCCCAGGGTATCATAGCCTAAGAAATGGCAGAACTATTAAATTCTTATTTTAAATTATTTTTTTTTCTTGCTTTCTCTATTTTGAGATACATATTTTCCCTCTGGTATCAGGATATAGGCCAGGACAAAGTAATACGTAAAGTCCCTCAAAGGATTAGTTCAGAAAGGGACCATGGGGCTTCCCTGGTGGCGCAGTGGTTGAGGGTCTGCCTGCCGATGCAGGGGACACAGGTTCGTGCCCCGGTCCGGGAAGATCCCACATGCCGCAGGGCGGCTGGGCCCGTGAGCCATGGCCGCTGAGCCTGCGCGTCTGGAGCCTGTGCTCCGCAACGGGAGAGGCCACAACAGTGAGAGGCCCGCGTACCGCAAAAAAAAAAAAAAAAAAAAAAAAAAAAGGACCATGAAAGTTTCTGCCTTAGAAGCTCAATTTGGCATTTCACTGTCGTTGGAGAAGGCCAGTCTATCTCCATGGCATGTCTTGTGCCAGGAAAACATCCTTTGGATCATTGTGTAGAAAGCAGTGAGGTAGCATTTCTCAGAAGCAAAGTGCTTTGCTAAGCAGTTAAAACTATAGAAAATATTAAAACATGATTCTTTTAAAGATATTCTTTCAAATTAAAACAATCGGAATAAAACATAGGAATAGGAATAAACCTTGGACATCTAAGTATCGTGACTCTTATATTCCAGAAGTTACTGGGATCACTGAAAATAAGATGCTGTGAAGTAGAGTGATTCTATTTATTTATTTATTTATTTATGGCTGCGTTGGGTCTTAGTCGCATCATTGAGGGATCTTTCCTTGCAGCATGCAGGCTCTTCCTGGTGGCGCAGAGGCTTCTTTCTAGTTGTGGCACGTGGGTTCTCTAGTTGTGGCATGCGGGCTGCAGAGCGCATGGGCTCTGTACTTGTGGCACACAGGCTTAGTTGCCCCGCGGCATGTGGGATCTTAGTTCCCTGACCAGGAATCAAACCCATGTCCCCTGCATTGGAAGGCAGATTCTCAACCACTGGACCACCAGGGAAGTCCCAGTAGAGTGATTCTTGAAGGATTGGGTATGGCAGAAGTGTGAGACTTTGTAGGCTAAATCATAAGGTCATTGCCTAATTGGGATTTATAGGACCAAGACCCTATCAGAGTTGTAAATTATCAGTGTTGGACAGAACGTGAATGACTGCATATCTTGTTAAAATCACTAGGGAACTTAAAGGAGGCAGGAGGTAGTGATTGGCATTAGAACTTTTCAGAAACATCAGGACAAAAGTAGTTCTAGATATATGACCATGGTCTGAAAAATGAAGCACAATTGATATTCCAAAACAGCAACTCAAGCTTAAAGCACTACCTATTTTTTTCCTTCAGAAAATAGTACACAAAGTTGGTGAGAATGAACCAGGCTATTGAGCTGACCCTAGAGCAGAAGAAATGAGACCAGCCATCTAGGGAGTGAATTTCTGTAGGAGAGGGCAAGCGATTGTGAGGGATGACTTAATGGACACTTCTCCAGTAAAGTGCCTTTCTTCTCAAAGTTCTTTATAACCCTATGATTTCGTATTTCTTTCTCATTTTCAGAGCTGATGGCTCTACTATTGCTGCCTGAATTGTGCCTTTGAATGAGAAATGACATGATTAAAATGAGAACATTGAAGTATTTTAAGAGAACTGTCCAATGACCTTTGCTTATGGATCTAGTTTGAGTGGTGAATGTGGCACCACGGATCTCCATGCATGTGGTCATCTGATGACTTTCAAAAATAAAAGACTTAGTTCCATTTGGCCTTTTTGGAAGGAGTACTGTCTTGTCTCAGAATACTTTAGGAGTTCCCTTGGTCAGCAAGTCAACAGAGACCTGGATATCTAAGCCTGTCTGTATGCATGCATCCTGTTATTTGACATAATTTATGTATTCTGTTGTACAGAAAGGAAGAAAGTCCTAATAAATAATACATTCATATTCCAGGCATATGTTTTATGGATTTCACTTGTATCAATTAATTTTATAAATTAAATTTTATTCTCATGTCATGTTGAACATAAAAAGTAATAAGGTTATAGTATTATGTCTGTTCTGTAAGTTCACACATATCAAATGAATATCTAGAAAATATCTGTTACTACCAATGGGTTGTTTAAGCCCTTTGTTAGCTATATGCATTCTACCTCTAGTTCAAAATGTAGCAAACGTCATATTATTTTTAAAAGTTCTTAATTGATGATTAAACTTCAAAGAATTTCCAGTAATACATGTCAAATAAGATTTTTTGATAAAAACCTGATTAGCCTTCAAAACCAAAATTTTAAAAAAATCAATATTTCAGGTGATAATCTGCATTTAAATCCAACTTAAAATTAAATACTGTCAGGATTGCACACTCAGAGGCTTTCCTGGAAAAATGGCTTATACAAATGCCACACACATATATTTTATAATTGACAATAGAAGCACAGGAAATTATGTGAAAAAAAATTTGTTCATATTTGGAAGCTATATTTGTTGTCATCTTTAAAAAGACAGTAAACTTGTTTGTCATTCAAACCAAATCCATTTGTTCCATTATCTATTATTTCCTATCTCTTCTCACTTGCATTGGAGACAGGGGAAACAGGCTGTGAAAATGCCATGGGAAAATAATTCTTGCTCAGACTCTAACAGAATTAAGAAATTAATGATAGACGCTTGGTTTGGACATATGGCGCTTAGATGAACCGGAAAACCTTGATTTGAGCTAGTCTGAGTTTTAATACACTGTCCTTACATACATATGTTTGGACAGGTATATGGGGTTTGAGAGATTTGGAAAGCTTGGCCTTTTCCTTGCCTTTTGTGAGCGAGTGGCGTTGTGTGCTGTTTGCCTCCGTACCCAGCTAGGATGTCCTCTAATGAGCTGACAACAGTTGCAGCCACTAGGTGTATTCTTAATGTTGGATCACTCCCAATATAAGTTCTGAGGATAAGTGGATAATAATTTTCTTTAGCCATAAGGATGCCATAAGGATGCAACTGTTATTATCACATCTGTGTGTGTGCATGTTTCTGAGTGTGTGTCTGCGAAGTTAAATGGTCTTTAGTACTGGTTTGTTGTCAAAAGCAGGGTGAGCACAAGTCACCTATCTATATAAAGAAAACTGTGCCACAGGAAGTAGCCGCATCTATGGAGTATACAGGAATACAAGAAAAGTTGATGCTGACCCTTCCTCTCCTTTCACTCTACCTTGGACAGCTAGTTTCAGTAAATAAAATGATTTTCAGAGGGTCTTAACTTGTCCTCAGTGTTTAACATTTCAGCAGGTGTGTTCTCATATGTCCTGAATGAAAATACAAACCCACAGACACAGAAACAGAAACACACACACAGGTTTATATATTTTATATAATGTGTGTATATATGTGCACATACTTAAAAATATAAACACTTTAAGCTAAGAAAAACATTTGAGTAGTAGGAAAACAATTAAAAATTGTGTAAGATGCAGCAGTTTTATCTTTTATCAAATATAACAGGTGTATCTTTCAACTCTGCTGATTCCTTCTATAGAAGTCAGTTTTCTGAGTGTGGTGTACTGAATGATACATGATATGGCAAGAGAGCTCATCCCAGTGGTGGAATCGTACAACCACTGGATTGTCTAAGAGTCAAGCTCTCTCTGTTGATTTGGAGATAGATTATACCTGCTTTTCCCAAGAGCCTTTACTTTTCTATCCTGTTCTTCTGTCAATAACGATCCCCTTGTTCCCATCTTGCTGTTGCCTGCCTTCCTTATGTCACTAATAAATGAGATTATTTGTGGAATGCACTTAGCACTGTGTCTGACTCCTTGTGAGTATTCAATAAATGTAAGCTACTATCGTTATTACACTTTGATCCTTTCCACATCCTCTTGATGTTTTTAGGGCAAATAATTTAATCCCCATTTTATTAGAAGAAATCTGAGACTAACAGAGGTTAGCAGGTTATCTGGCTTGTCTCTGGTCTCCGGATTAGTGAACAGTAATATAGGTACTTGAATTAAGAACTCCAATATTTTAGACCAGTGCTTATTCTTCTATAGCAAACTTTTAAGTGAGTCTTTTTTTTTTTCCAAAATATTCCCAAGAAAATAAAGGAGACACCAGATCTCTCTTGTATCTTATGCCTGGCTTTAAACTCATGCCTTGTCTTAAAAGCCAGGGATTTACTTAATAAATTTAAATGCATTTACCTGAGGTGACAGCCAAAGTGTAGTTCTAAATAACCTCTATTGGTGGTCTCAAACTGCTGTGTATGTTCAGTATGTTCCATTAAGCACAATCTTATGAAATTTTCATAGGTCAATCTCCCTTGATTTAATTTTCAGCCAACATCAACATCTATTGAGAATATCCATAACATCATATGATAAGGTACATATAAAGTACTATGTGAGTACACATGGAGAAGCAAGAAAATTCTTCTTGGGACTGTGGCGAATGCTCCTAGGAGGGGGTGCCACTTGAATTCTGTATTAAATGATGGATAGACAATTAATACAGACAGAAGGGCATAGGCAGAGTGGCTCCTTTCAGACTGAGGGAGCCATTTGAGCAAAGGCATTAAGGTACAAGAAACAGTGAATGATCCAATATGGTCAAACTGTGTTGGTGGCAAAAGTGACTGTTGTCTGGCTGTGAAATGCCTTGTGTGCTAGGCTAAGGAGTTTGAAGACGATTTGGTAGTATCTGAGCTGCAGCAGATGTTTTTAGGAAGAAGAGTGCCATAGCCAGATTTGTGATTTAGAAAAGTGACACTGGCAGCAGTGTGATGGAAGAATAGCCAGGGTTCAAACTGCAGTCAAACCATTGCGTGATTTCAGGAGTGATACGATGAGGGTTGAGATTAAGGAAGTGGCCATGAAGGCAAGGGAAAAGATGTCAGAAAAATGTTGTGGATGTACTTGACAGGACTTAGCACCTGGTGAAATATACAGAATAAGTGAAATGGGGAAGACAGAAAACTGGCTTAGATAGATGAGTGGATAATTGTTGCCAGCACAGAGAGCTAAATAAGCTCCTTTTTTTCAATACAGATTAGATTTAATTACAAGAATACCATCTATTCATTTGCCATATTTGTTACAGTAACACATCTTGTATTTTGATATAAAAGTAGTTATAATAGCCTTTAACACTGTATTTTAGTAGTTTACCTAGACTTTAAACTCCTTGAGGGCAAAGACAGCCAAGTCTATGTCATTCATCTTTTAAATACCCAGCCTGTTGGTGCCTGACACAGAGTAGAGCTCCACGCATATTTGATGAATTGGATTGAGGTTGAATGTACTTATGGCAATAGGAGAAATGCCTAGGAGATTTTCTTGTCTCTGTTCCAATTCTTTGGTTTATCTCAGCCTTTGCTTTAATTTTTTTTTCTTTTTTATAAATTTATTTACTTATTTTTTATTTTTGGCTGCATTGGGTCTTCATTGCTGTGCACAGGCTTTCTCTTGGGACTTTGTCGCGGTGCGCGGGCTTCTCATTGTGGTGGCTTCTCTTGTTGCGCCGCGCGGGCTCTAGGTGCACGGGCTTCAGTAGTTGTGGCTCGCGGGCTCTAGGCACGCGGGCTTCAGTAGTTGTGGCACATGGGCTTAGTTGCTCCACGGCATGTGAGATCTTCCCGGACCAGGGCTTGGACCCCAGACCAGGGCTCAAAACCATACCCTCTGCATTGGCAGGCGGATTCTTAACCACTGTGCCTATCTCAGCCTTTTTGTTTTGGCTTCTATTTCGGGGAAGTACCTATCTCAGCCTTTTCATTTTGGCTCCTATGAGGTTTTTCCAGCGCTTCAAACATTTCTAGTTGACAAGAAGAAAAAGACAGTGAGTGAGTGAGTGAGTGAAAAGGAGGAGGAGGGGTATTGCAGCATCTAGACTGACCTGCACAGGTTTGCCTCTCAGAATTTTCACTTTTGATGGGGAACTGTCCCGGATTTCATCCACCAGGCTAAGGTTCTGACATGGTACCTACTTAAATCAAGCTTGAAGGGAAATTGATTGAAAAGAAAACAATTCATTCTCTTCCCCTGACGGAAGGGAGACTTTTGTCCATATTGTAGAATAAATATTAGCAGGCTGATTGCTTTAAGATCTAGAAGCCTAGAGGAGTTATGGTGACTTTGCTCCCTTTTTACAGGGAGATTTCCTTCAACTTTAGAGACATTTGTTACAGAGGTTTTTATTACCTTTCAAGGAATCCTATTTTTTCTCCCTATGTGATTATTTGTATTAACTAGATATGGGTGTCGGAAGACTCACACAGATACTTCTGTATGCAACTGTGTCTTTATCTTGAAATATATATTCCTCCAGACGGGGGGGTAAGCAGCTAGTTTTCCATTTTTCTATGAAGGCCTTAAATATCACAGGGGTTTGTTGTTGTTGATGTTTTCTGTGTTGAAAGAAAATGGATTTGAACTCATAAAGGTGGTGTGAAGGGGAAAAGGTGGAATAATGGCTACTTGATGCTGTTGCTGGTGGTAGAAAACATTTTCTCATCCTTTAGGAGCCCAAAAGATGCCTACGTTGTCACATACCCATCTTTTCAGCTGACAAAAGTTGGATTCATTTTCTCTTACAGAAATTGCAAACTAGCATCTCTGGGGGCAAAATCTAGCCCTGAAACTGTATGTTTGGCCCACGTTAAATGACACCAGGTTGAGCATGACCTTTCCATTTTAACACAGTCACCTCTACTGTATAATGTCTGACCTAGCTCACACGTTTATCAACTTCCAACTCCCAGAAGAGGTGAGTATGACTGTCTTGCTAAAGGTTTTTAGTGTAACTGTGTGCTTTGATGGAAGGCGGGTTCCTCCCTAGCAATGAAGTCAGACGTGTGGTTCCTGAGAGAGCAGTGAACAAGTGACAAATGTCCTTAAATTAAGGCACTCTTGGACTGTCTCCCCAAGTCACCTTATAAGTTGCACAGGTCTTCTCAAAAATAAGGTGTTTGCCAATATATTTTCCATTTTCCATGCCACTCTGAACCGTCACCCCTGCCAGCCAGGTAGCAGTTGCTCTACAAGATGATGTGGCATGAAAGTATTTGATTGAGTCCTGGCCAGTCAAGATGTTAAGGTACAAAGCTAGTAATGCTTTTTCTGAAATGGGCTCCTTTTGAGCAGTCTTGGAAGCATAGCATTTTCTTGTTTCTTTTAGATCTAATGCCTTCACTTTTCTTCTGAGCTAGGAATATGTTGCCTCCTTGGTTGTTTTCTTTCTTCTTCCCTCTCTTCCTCCCTCCTTTTTCCTCCCTTCCTTCCTTCCCTCCCTTCCTCCCTCCCTCCCTCTCTCCTTCTCTCCCTCTTTCTCTTTTTCTTTCTTCATTTCTTTAGAAAATCTTAGCAAGAGTTAATGGACTTAGGATCTCAAAATTAGGTGATTAGAAATTTCTGGCATAAAGCTTAGAGAACTGATGTTCGAATTCTCCTTGGCTTGAGTCAATCCTTTATCCTTTTTAGGTAAATGAATTAAGTCTCCTGCAATTTCCTGTGTGGGAGACTAGCTTTAGATGAATCATTTGAATTGAAAGCCCTGTCTGCTTATCAAGGGGCATGATTCTAGAGTTCTCCTGAGTATTTCGTGCACACTTAGTACAGTCATTGAGGTACATCAGGTAACCCTGTGCCTTAATCTATAAGAAGTTTCGATTCATGTGTGTTATTTGGGTAAAGGGTGTAAGTGCAGTTTTGTATCTTCAGATTTCTTTTCAAAATTTCCCTTGGGCCACTTAAAAATAACCCTCTTTGTCCCTTTTTTTTCGTGAAACTTTTTATTGGGAGACCTCAGGCCTAACTTCAGCACCAGAGACCAAAATTCATATCCCACTTAGCTGTACAATCCCTAGTCCATTGCTGATACTCAGATGAAATAGTAATGGTGCTCTTTTTCACCCCCAAAGTGACAGCATGTTATGAATGCTCTGATCCCTGCATAGTTCTGTGAAGTTTTTAATGGGCCACTGCAGAGCCTATAGGGACAGATTTACATGCTAAATTGTTTTATAACCAGCAGCAAATGATTCTAGAAAAAGCCAGGCAGATCTTCCTCACAAGGAAAATCTAGCATCTTTACCTTTGCAATGGTTTTAGGATGCTTGTTAAAGCTTCTCACAATTCTCTCCTCTTGTAAAGGGCAGCTCTCAATTAAGCATTCATGAGTGTCATTCTGTTTCGTGGTCCCAAACTTTCTCTTGAAATCACGGGGCAGGAGGGTGAGGAGAAGCTAGTCAAGATTTACTTATACCTACACAGTGCCAGTTATTTCAGTAAACTAGTGAGGTCTTTTCTAAATGTTACAGATTAGGAAATTGAGACACTAAAGATTAGTTACTTAACTGGCACAAGTTCACACAACTAGTAAACAACAGAGGCACAGTTCCAATCCAGCTCTTCATGAAAAACCTGTGTTCTTTCCACAACAAGCTGCCTCTTTCATTTCACATAAACCTTGTAACTCCCACATGGGGCAGGACTACCAGGTACAACTAATGGGTTGTTCTCGCCTGTAGGGGTCTCACATTTCTAGAATGCTTTACTACTTTCACAAGATTTTCATTTATGTTACCTATTCAGATCTCAGCAGCATTCTTTGCAGCACATTTTACAGAGGAGTTCTTTTGGATTGAAGAGGGTTGGGAATTTATCAGGTATTTTCTAGGAATGATCCCTTGCTTGTGTGTATGTGTGTGTGTGTGTGTGTGTGTGAGAGAGAGAGAGAGAGAGAATTGAATCGAACAACAAATATTCCATTTTAAACTAGGCACCATGAATGATACAAAGTTACAACTACAACGTTTAACATTAATTGAGTTTTTATTGTGGTAATTATCTTACACGCATTATTTTGCTTAATCCTCATAGCCTTGTAAGTACTGTCTATCCCAATTTTTGCTGGTGTAGAAACTGTGACTCCGAAAACTCAAGTAACTCAGCCACTGTCTCACAGTTCGTAAGTGGTAGCTTCAAGATTTGAACCCAGGTTGTCGAACTCCCGAGCCTGTGTTCTTAACCACTGCAGAAAATTACAAAATTACAAATCATGGGCCTATATCGTGGTGCTAGATTATAGATGGCAAGACAACAGCAACACAGGAGGCAAGATTGATGTGGTTCTTGAAGAATGATCTGGACTTTGGTCTAGGTAGGGGAGAAGGAGAGCGCGTCCCAGAGACATGGGAATGGCATGGACATTCCATTTTATTTTCTTTTTGTTCTGCATAGAGTTATAATATCTGACATGATAATATGCGAAGGAAAGGACTTTAGTCTCCTGGAGTATGGAGCTGACGGGAGTAGACTTCGGGGAGGGTGGCAACCATGGGGTCTGAAAGGCTTTGGAGGGCAAGCTTCGAAGAGTCTGGAGAAGCAAGTGTGCACTGCAAACCCCGGGCAGACAGCAGAACACTCAGCCCAGGCAGGCTGAGCCTGCAGTCTAATCCCGGAAGGAGAGAGAAATTCAGAACAGCAAAGCAAGAGCCATTCTTGGGCAAAGCCTCAGGAAAGAAGAACCTGCCTGAACCCAGAGAGCTCATCTGGATACCAGGAAAGAGAGCAGAAGAGGACATTTGCAGAGGAAGGAAGAGAGGCGCCCCCAGCCCTCAGGAACTCTGGGGGATGTTTTATCCCAACACACTTCACGGAACGCTGCTCTAAGCCGAACACCAGCGAGCAGCAGCAACTGCTGAGACGGAGGGGGGCAGAGACAGCTGAGCAACTGACCTTCGGTGATGAGTGTGAGGCTCTAATTAAGAGCAGAATTTCTTCCATTATGTGGAGGAGGGAGCTGCAGAAAATGCAGGAGGGGGATGATGGAGTAAAAGCTAGGAAAGGACCTTCTTAGCAAGCCAGATGTAAATTAAGTCCAAATGGGTGTAAGAGGCTGGGAGAAGCCAAGGGGAGCACTGACTGGTTTTCCTGTTTGCCAGTTGCAGTTTCTTCTGCATTCCCAGTAACCGGGCACTGACTGTTGTGCTTAGAAGCCAGCAACTCGACAGGGACCAGAAGTCAGATGCTTATGCTTTTCTCTGTGGTAATTCCCTTCTTGTTTGTTGAGTATCCTTGGTGATGTCTATGTAAATTTGCTCAGAGTAGCAATTTAGCAGCTTTTCTGTTAATAGATGAGGAATTTCTTAATAGTCAACTGACTGCATTCCATCATGGCAGGGGTTCAGAAGTGGAGCTGTGAAGGTTGTAGAGATTGACACTGGGAAACGGAGATCTTGGGAAAGCCTATTTCCGCAGTACCCTATTTAATTTTGCCCAATTTTAGACAGGAGGAAATAAGCTTCTGTACCTTGTGAACCTGGTTTCTTATAAAGACTTACTGCTCTGAATCTTCCCTCTTTTATCACTTGGTTAATAAATGCCTTTCAAACAGAATTCAGAGGGACGATCCCTCCCAAGTTGCCCAGAAGACTTCAGACACAGAGGCATATGTTGTTTCATGTCAGAAGTTTCTCACCGTCCATCTTCAGGAGACAGGCAGCAGTGATGTCTTTTTTGATGTGAGCAGGTGGGCATGGGAGGAATGCACCTTTGCTATCCAGATGTCACCTTTGCTTCACTGTATGCAGTGCAGAAGTGATTACCTTAAAAGTAAACCATGAGAACCCCCAAATCCTTCTTTCTCAACCCCTGCATTCTGCTCGGTATGTGCAGTACTTTTCCCTGACTTGGCTGCATTAGCAGATGAAAACCTCACATGTATAGTTTATGATGTGCACTAAGATTTCACAAGTGTTTCTGTAAGTATCGCTTCATGTGATTCTCACAAAAACCTTGGGAGATCACCAGCCCAAGAATTGGCAGAACACTGTAGAAGGAGACCAGCTGGGGCTCAGAGAGGTCAGGGCACTTCCAAAGTCCCACAGCTCAAGTCCAGTCCGCACCCACCTGCAGTCTGGTAGCACCATTCCATAGCTATTTGTTGGTGTCGCTGTCTTGCATGGGGGAAAAAGAGAATCTTTAAAAAGTCTTAGCGTGATGGCTAGCAGAAAGGGAAGAAAAGGTAGATGTGAGAAAGCTCCAGCTTTCTTTGGATCCTGATTTATTTTGGGGAAGAGAATGGAGTAGGTCATAAGTGGTTATTTATTTCTGGAATCCCTCTTCTGGAAGAAACCAGGTGCCCTACAATGATACATCAGTTTTGTTTGGGTTTTGTTTTGGGTTTTTTTGTTGTTGTTGTTTAACATAATTGTTCTCACATGAGACACAGACAAGCCTAGCGTGGACCATTCTAAATCTTGCCCTTGTGTATGGTTGAAATGACTGTGGAGCGTCCATGTCACAAACCATGGGTTCTGGCTTGCTCATGGAGACTCCTGATGGTAACTACTTAATTTTATTCCTGGGCCCTGTTGCCCAGGGGTGGAGGTCAGTTCTGATGTTAATCAAGGCCAGGTCCAGTTCTTGAAACGGAATGAAGAATGAAAGTCGTGTATTTTCCCTCTGGCACTTGCCTACAGCCTTCTCCACCCCACCCTTTCCCCCACATCTAGCAACAGGAGTAACATGTGCTGTGTTGGAAAGGCCGAGAAGGTTGGCAGAAGTACTCAGCACTTCTCTTAAGCCTCTTTTCTCACTGGATGAATGAGAGTGACAGAAGAAGTGACTGTTGCCTCAACTAATTCCTGGACATGTTCCCAAACAGAGTGACAGGCAAAGAAAGGGGCAAGAGCTGCTTGCATTCTAACCAAAGCCAGCACTTCACACTTCCAGCTTTAGTCCTGTTGTCCACCTTCCATGGGGGGTTGTCCTCTGACCCAGCTATTGAGGAGGTGCAGCCACCTCCCAGGAGATCCACCCCATGAACTAAAATAAAGACCACTGTTTATCTGCAGATACTGTTAGCCCAATTAGAGCAAAAACAATGAAAGGAAATTACGGCCTCATTAAATACAAGTAGGATAAACTCCAATAAGGCAAACTAAATCAGTTATACAATTTAAAACTTTCTCAAAAAGCAAATTAATTTGAAACCACCAATCACTTAAATAAAGGCAGAAGCCACGTGGTGGCCTCTCTGTGAGCCAGTGAATCAGCAGAAGTCCCAGATCTCAGTGCAGTGGCACAGGTGATGAATGATGCTTCATGCAGTTACAAAATGAAGTGAAACTGGTTTTTGAGGGGTTGCCTGACTCCACGAAAAGAAAAATATTCTTCTGAAAGCCCTTTGGTTTACAAATATGATCAGGCTTTGAAAGGATTTTAAGTCTTTGATATTAATTCACAGAGATATGTATTTATTAAAATGTTTATCAAATAGTGGTGAACTGGGGCCTGGTTGATTGATGTCAGTGTTTGATTTATCCTCGACTGAAGATGCCAGACTGTTAAGTCTGTATGCATGATACAATTTTGCTTCTGGTGGGTGAGAAATCTCCAGCTTAGGCTTTCTAAAACCTCAGGCCTCTTGACAACTCCCAGGCTCCTACTGTATACCTACTTGAGGTCCTGCCCTGTCACTATTCACAGTTTTCTGTAATAACATTCTTGGGGTTGAGTTCCAGGACAGAAGTGAATCTAGAGCTCCAGTTCCGTGATCCACACTGGCCTGGGACTTGGTGATGTCCCGGAAGTAAGGTGCACTGTTTAAGGAGCTGAGACAAAGGAAACCAGTTTAACCAATGGTCGACTCAAATTAGAAGCTCAAAAGTGCAGGGTCATGGAAGCCAGCCGCTGAGAGCTGAGAGTCTCACCATTCTGTGAGGTCCTTCGGGGTAGGTGCAGCCACCGCAAACATGTCAGCAAACTCTTAGCGACAGAGAAAACTGGCCCAGAGCGTGCAGACTCAACCTAAGTTCCTCCACTGTGCTGTCGATGAATTTACGACACATTAGTTTTCTAATTTGTATCTTTTGAAAGCCAATGTGCTTTATTTTCTTTTCAAAAATATTATTTTATATTTTCATACTATAAAAGTAAAATGTGCTCATTATATTTTTAAAAATGAGAGATAAAGAAAAGTAAAAAAAAAAAAAAAAAAAAAAAAAAAAAAAACTACTCCCATCCTCCCAAAACTACTGTGCTAATAATTAGGCTTATTTCATCCCTATTTTTTTTTCTCTAACCACTTTTATTTTTCCATATTGTGTATTTGGGTCTATTTTCAACTGTGAGGGACTTGCTGTTTTGAACAGGGATTTTCTACAGGCACTGTGCTCTTCCTTTTTTCCTTCTTCCACTAGACAGTCATTTACTGTGCTAAGTACTGAGAGGATGAAGATAGAATGTTTTGAACTTTATTTGTAGTCAGCTGGTTGGAGTCCAGTAACAGCTGTCTTAGATCACATTCTTTTCTTATTTGTACTTTAAAAGCCCTTCTTTGAATCTCACACTCTTCATTTGGTAACCAAATGGAAATACAGAGAACTTTATCAGTGTTTTTTTTTTTGCGGTATGCGGGCCTCTCACTGTTGTGGCCTCTCCCGTTGCGGAGCACAGGCTCCAGACGTGCAGGCTCAGTGGCCATGGCTCACGGGCCCAGCCACTCCGCGGCACGTGGACCGGGGCACGAACCCGTGTCCCCTGCATTGGCAGGCGGACTCTCAACCACTATGCCACCAGGGAAGCCCTATCAGTGTATTTTGAATCAGCTTGGAGGTTCTAAGCCTTGCACACACTCAAATACCAATGCACATATAATTTTATGTGTATGTGGGAAAGAGGCAGTGGTGGGAAGTTTTGCATAAAAAGTGAAATGTCAGGGTCATAAGTGGGGGAGAGGTAGAAGACCCTGAAATGAGACCCGTGAGCTTACATTTTACTCTTGACCACTCCTAGGTCATTTCCTGAGCATACCAGACCTAAAAAATCTAGGGTTCACAAAGCCATGAGATTGAGGAAGCCAGCTGATTACCACTGTAACATGAAACCTTTCCTCATCTGGGAAGGCTGGTGGGGAGTGGGAAAACAAGTTCCCAGGGCACAGTTTGATTTGCTCGAAAAACTTATCTTGTTACAAACTGAGTATCTTGATGACATTCAGCCTAACAACTGACTTGTCTCATCCCGACCTCAGCATTTCTATCTAAAGCTATTTACGCAAAACCATTTTCAAAACATTTCTCCATCTTCATAAAATGATTTTTGAAATCCAAGTTAGATTTTATTCTTTTATTTGAAAAAAGTAATATGACAAATTTAGAAATATGACTATGAATGCAACTAAAGAAGAGGGAGCCCTGTCTTGGGAACTTTCACCTGAAGTACATCAATCACTTTTACTGAAATACCATGAGGAAAATCCAAACACCTGGTTAGCTCACCACTGATACTTGGGTTGTGACGATATTTTAGAGGAACATACAGCTAAAAAGTCTCTAACGTTTTGTCTTTGGTAGACCTCTTTTTCACTTGTCTTTCTTAAGGATATCATAATAAACTGCTCATTGGTGATTTGTCAAGAGATTTTCCCTCACTCCATTCTCCTCAATGCATGTTTTAGTTTATCTTGTATGTGAAATGCAGAGGCCCAAGCCTGGTGGAACCCTGAAGAGAAGAAAATGGAAGGCTAAGTCACTGTGAAGCTGAAAATCCAGATTTGGAAGGAGTCAGCAGCCTCACAGAGGATGTCTGAATGACACTGCTTGCATTGCCTGGGGCTCTGCAAATGGGACTGTGGTCAGGCAGGATTGGCCATTGTGTACAGGGCATGGTGTTCACCAGTGAGCTGTAAAGTCTCTCCCATTCCACTCATCTAGCACTTAGTACTCTCCTGTGCCTCTTACCTCACATGATTATCCTATGTTTTCTTATATGCTAGGAAACCAGGATGGCTTCTAGACAGTGTATGGCACAACTCATTTCACTGAATTTGGGGTGCGAATGGCTCTTCTAGTGGATGCCTGCATGGCCTGCATAACCAGACCTGATAGTCTTGTCAGTGCCCGACTAGGATGTAAATGTTTAAAGGGCAGAGATTATGGAATACAAAAAGTTTTCAATAAATTTTCAACTAAATTGACCAAGTCAGGAGACCAGCCCTAACTCCACTGACTGCCAGAAGGAATGAATTGGTTTCCCAAGTAAAATCTGCCCCACAAACATGAGCTGTTCGGCAATATTTAAAAAAAAAAAAAAAAACATTTAAAATTATGTAATGTTTCTGGTGGGTCATATGCGCTCAGGTTTTGCCTCAGGCCCCATCACTCTGTTTTGTCATGACAAGCTTATTCCCACATTTATGATACCTGCCAGGCTGCTATAGGAAGTTTGATATGTGGCTTGGCCTTTCTGGACCTCATTTAACCTGTCTGGACAGCAGTTTTCTCATCTGTAAAATTGCCATCCTACTTGCCCTGCGTGCCTCAGGAGACCTTCCGATGACCCAAAGAGGTAATCTAGGTCGGCAAAAGGACTGTAAAGCTTACAAAGCACAGTGTAATAAAATGTATTATCATTCAATCCATTAATAGTGTTATGATTATTATTTTGATGGTATTGAAATGTGATCAGACCCAACATCTAGTATCTGCAAGTAAAGCTTCTTCACTTTAATCTTATAAAAGTGAACCTTCATCCTTTGGTTGGCAGACCAGCCTAAAGCCTGCAGAATGTTACATTTCTGGGCATGTTTTCATTCTCTCTATATTCCCCTGTGGTTTCTTGTGACCGTACAAAGATCGAGAGGCCACCTTTCATTCAAGAGGTTGTGGCATTCTATTCATTGTCAAGTTCTGGACGTTTTCCTCCTGATCACAGAAAACTGGTGTCACGTGGAGTATCCCTTCTTCACTCTTGACCCCTGCTTCCTCTATGGTGGGTATCCACCTAAAACTGGAGAAGAGAAATCTGAAACCATGTATGTTAGAATGGAATACCCATCACAAGACACTTCCAAACCTTAAGATATATTTGGCTCTTGAATATTATGGATCTTTCATGTATCCTTTGGTGAAATATTAAGCAAAATGATAGACAAAATATAGACTGTGTAAAACCCCATGGAATTACATGATTTGAGTACTCATTCAGAGATGATCCATGAAGGGTCATGGAGTATTTGCTATACCTATGTCATATGAATACCACCTTCACCATTTTTGTAATATTCACTTATCACCTGTGCCATTATTTGTCTTAAGTTGATTTCTTTTACTTAAAAGAAATACATTTATTTTAAAAGCAAAATATATAACCATAAGATGAATGAAAAGTCAGTATCACTTCTCATAAATAAAAGCTAATGGTAAATATAAAAGCAATAAGAAAAAAATGTTATTATATATTAGCTATATATTATAGCCTGCCAAAACCAAGGCCTACTCTCTCCTTGAAAGAAAGAAAGAAAGGAAGGAAGGAAGGAAGGAAGGAAGGAAGGAAGGAAGGAAGAAGGAAGAAAGGAAGGAGAAAAAGAAAGCAAATTGACAAGTCTTAAACTCTTAAAGACCTATAAGTACCAATTTTCTCTATGAGGAAATAAGAATCAAAAGAAAAATTAATACTTAATAATTTTGGACATTTGAGATTGGTTCAGGATGGCAGAGTAGAAGGACGTGCTCTCACTTCCTCTTGTGAGAGCACCAGAATCACAACTAACTGCTGAACAATCATCGACAGGAAGACACAGGAACTCACCAAAATAGATATCCCACATCCAAAGACAAAGGAGAAGCTACAATGAGATGGTAGGAGGGGCGCTATCACAATAAAATCAAATCCCATAACCGCTGGGTGGGTGACTCACAAACTGGAGAACACTTATACCACAGAAGTCCACCCACTGGAGTGAAGGTTCTGAGCCCCACGTCAGGCTTTCCAACCCCCTGGGGGTCCGGCAACAGGAGGAGGAATTCCTAGATAATCAGACTTTGAATGCTAGTGGGATTTGATTACAGGACTCTGACAGGACTGGGGGAAACAGAGACTCCACTCTTGGAGGGCACACACAAAGTAGTGTGTGCATTGGGACCCAGAGGAAGGAGCAGTGATCCCATAGGTGACTGAACCAGACCTACCTGCTGGTGTTGGAGGGTCTCCTGCAGAGGCATGGGGTGGCTGTGGCTCACCATGAGGGCAAAGACACTGGCAGCAGAAGTTCTAGGAAGTATTCCTTGGTGTGAGCCCTCCCAGAGTCTGCCATTAGCCCCACCAAAGAGCCCACGTAGGCTCCAGTGCTGGGTTGCCTCAGGACAAACAACCAACAGGGAGGGAACCCAGCCCCATGCAACAGCAGACAAGTGAATTATAGTTTTACTGAGCTCTGCCCACCAGAGCAACAGCCAGCTCTACCCACCACCAGTCCCTCCCATCAAGAAGCTTGCACAAGCCTCTTAGATAGCCTCATCCACCAGAGGACAGACAGCAGAAGCAAGAACAACTACAGTTCTGCAGCCTGTGGAAGTTCCAGGCAGGATAAACCCAAGGACAAACACGCCAAGACACACAGTAATCAAATTGGCAAAAATTAAAGACGAAGAAAAATTATTGAAAGCAGCAAGGGAAAAACGACAAATAACATACAAGTAAACTCCCATAAGGTTAAAGCTGATTTCTCAGCAGAAACTCTACAGGCCAGAAGGGAGTAGCATGACATATTTAAAGTGATGAAAGGGAAGAACCTACAACCAAGATTACTCTACCTGGCAAGGATCTCATTCAGATTCGATGGAGAAATCAAAAGCTTTATAGACAAGCAAAAGCTAAGAGAATTCAGCACCACCAAACCAGCTCTACAACAAATGCTAAAGGAACTTCTCTAAGTGGGAAACACAAGAGAAGAAAAGGACCTACAAAAACAAACTCATAACAATTAAGAAAATGGTCATAGGAACATACATATCGATAATTACCTTAAACGTGAATGGATTAAATGCTCCAGCCAAAAGACACAGGTTCGCTGAATGGATACAAAAACAAGACCCATATATATGCGGTCTACAAGAGACCCACTTCAGAGCTAGGGACACATACAACTGAAAGTGAGGAGATAGAAAAAGATATTCCATGCAAATGGAAATCAAAAGAAAGCTGGAGTAGCAATACTCATATCAGATAAAGTAGACTTTAACAGAAAGAATGTTACAAGAGAAAAGGAAGGACACTACATAATGATCAAAGGGATCAATCCAAGAAGAATATATAAGAGTTATAAATATATATGCACCCAACATAGAAACACCTCAATTCATAAGGAAACTGCTAACAGCTATAAAAGAGGAAATCGACAGTAACACAGTAAAAGTGGGGGACTTTAACACCTCACTTACACCAATGGACAAATCATCCAAACAGAAAATTAATAAGGAGACACAAGCTTTAATAGACACAATAAACCAGATAGGTTTAATTGATATTTATAGGACATTCTATCCAAAAACAGCAGATTACACTTTCTTCTCAAGTGCACATAGAACATTCTCCAAGATAGATCACATCCTGGATCACAAATCAAGCCTCAGTAAATTTATGAAAACTGAAATCAGATCAAGCATCTTTTCTGACCACAACACTATGAGATTAGAAATCAATTACGGGGAAAAAGAACATAAAAAACACAAACACATGGAGGCTAAACAGTACGTTACTAACTAACCAAGAGATCACTGAATAAATCAAAGAGGAAATCAAAAACTTCCTAGAGACCAATGACAATGAAAACATAACGATCCAAAACCTATGGGTTGCAGCAAAAGCAGGTCTAAGAGGGGAGTTTATAGCAATACAATCCTACCTGAAGAAACAAGAAAAATCTCAAATAAACAATCTAACCTTACACCTAAAGGAACTAGAGAAAGAAGAACAAACAAAACCCAATGTTAGTAGAAGGAAAGAAATCATAAGGATCAGAGCAGAAATAAATGAAATAGAAACAAAGAAAACAATAGCAAAGATCAATAAAACTAAAAGCTGGTTCTTTGAGACGATAAATAAAATTGATAAACCATTAGCCAGACTCATCAAAAAAAAAAAGAGGGAGAGGACTCAAATCAATAAAATTAGATATGAAAAAGGAGAACTTGCAACAGACACTGCAGGAATACAAAGCATCCTAAGAGACGACTACAAGCAACTCTATGCCAATAAAATGGACAGCCTGGAAGAAATGGCCAAATTCTTAGAAAGGTATAACCTTCCAAGACTGAACCAGGAAGAAATAGAAAATATGAACAGACCAATCACAAATAATGAAACTGAAACTATGATTAAAAATCTTCCAACAAACAAAAGTCCAGGACCAGAGGGCTTCACAGGTGAATTCTATCAAACATTTAGAGAAGAGCTAACACCTATCCTTCTCAAACTCTTCCAAAGAATTGCAGAGGAAGGAACACTCCCAAACTCATTCTATGAGGCCACCATCACCCTGATACCAAAACCAGACAACGATACTGCAAAAAAAAAACAAAATTACAGACCAATATCACTGATGAATATAGATGCAAAAATCCTCAACAGAATACTAGCAAACAGAATCCAACAACACATTAAAAGGATCATACACCATGATCAAGTGAGATTTATCCCAGGGATGCAAGGATTCTTCAATATACGCAAATCAGTCAGTGTGATACACCATATTAACAAATTGAAGAATAAAAACCATATGATCATCTCAATAGATGCAGAAAAAGCTTTTGACAAAATTCAACATACATTTATGATAAAAACTCTCCAAAAAGTGGGCATAGAGGGAACCTACCTCAACATAATAAAGGCCATATATGACAAACCCACAGCTAACAGCATTCTCAATGGTGAAAAACTGAAAGCATTTCCTCTGAGATCAGGAAAAAGACAAGGATGTCCACTCTCACCACTATTCTTCAACATAGTTTTGGAAGTCCTAGCCATGTCAATCAGAGAAGAAAAAGAAATAGAAGGAATACAAATTGGAAAAGAAGAAGTAAAACTGCCACTGTTTGCAGATGACATGATACTATACATAGAGACTCCTAAAGATGCCACCAGAAAACTACTGGAGCTAATCAATGAATTTGGTAAAGTAGCAGGATACAAAATTAATGCACAGAAATCTCTTGCATTCCTGTACACTAATGATGAAAAATCTGAAAAAGAAATTAAGGAAACACTCCCACTTACCTTTGCAACAAAAAGAATAAAATACCTAGGAATAAACCTACCTAGGTATTTTAACCTTGGGAGACAAAAGACCTGTATGCAGAAAACTGTACGACACTGATGAAAGAAATTAAAGATGATACCAACAGATGGAGAGATATACCATGTTCTTGGATTGGAAGAATCAACATTGTGAAAATGACTGTACTACCCAAAGCAATCTACAGATTCAATGCAATCCCTATCAAATTACCAATGGCATTTTTTACGGAACTAGAACAAATCATCTTAAAATCTGTATGGAGACACAAAAGACCCCAAATAGCCAAAGCAGTCTTGAGGGAAAAAAGCGGAGCTGGAGGAATCAGACTCCCTGACTTCAGACTATACTACAAAGCTACAGTAATCAAGGTAATATGGTACTGGCACAAAAACAGAAATATAGGTCATGGAACAGGATAGAAAGCCTAGAGATAAACCCATACACCTATGGTTCACAAATCTATGACAAAGGAGGCGAGGATATACAATGGAGGAAAGACAGTCTCTTCAATAAGTGGTGCTGGGAAAACTGGACAGCTACATGTAAAAGAATGAAATTAGAATACTCCCTAACACCATACAGAAAAATAAACTCAAAATGGGTTAGAGACCTAAATATAACACCAGGCACTACAAAACTCTTAGAGGAAAACATAGGAAGAACACTCTTTGACATAAATCACAGGGAGATCTTTATTTGATCCACCTCCTAGAGTAATGGAAATAAAAACAAAAATAAACAAATGGGACCTAATGCAACTTCAAAGCTTTTGCACAGCAAAGGAAACCATAAACAAGACAAAAAGATAACCCTTAGAATGGGAGAAAATATTTGCAAATGAATCAATGGACAAAGGATTAATCTCCAAAATATATAAACAGCTCATGCAGCTCAATATTAAAAAAAACAAACAACCCAATCCAAAATTGTGTCATTTGTTGAGACGTGGATGGATCTACAGAGTGTCATACAGAGTGAAGTAAGTCAGAAAGAGAAAAACAAATATCATATATTAACGCATGTATGTGGAACCTAGAAAAATGGTACAGATGAACTGGTTTGCAGGGTAGAAATTGAGACACAGATGTAGAGAACAAACTTATGGACACCAAGAGGGGAAAGCGGCAGGGGATGGAGGTGGTGGTGTGATTAATTGGGAGATTGGGATTGACTTATATACACTAATATGTATAAAATGGATAACTAATAAGAATCTGCTGTATAAAAAAATAGATAAATTCAAAAAAAAGTTAATAATTTTGCATATGTTTTAGTATTTAGTGTTTTCTTTATTATGGCTTCAAATCATTTGACATATCAAATAGAGTGGTCACAAACATGGGGTATTCATGTATTCTGATGGTATATGGAGATTTTATCCTTATCTGTGGATGTTTTCAATAATATGATCTAAATTGCTGGGAAGTTATATCTTTTAAGTTTTAATAAAAAATCTATTCTTTGCCTCATTTCTTAATTAAAGGAATAAGGAACTTTATTTCTTTAAGCCAAAGTCTTCACTATAGATAATTAAACAACCACCACAATAAGAAAGTACTAAAAGATTATTTATTCAGATACCAGTGGACGTGCTTTATATTCTAATTTAGTCCTCACAATAGCTCTATAAAGTAAATGCTATTAAGGTACCCATTTTACAGATGTGGAAAATGAGGCTTACATAGAATCTGTTAGTTTGCTGTGATCACATAGCTAGTAAATCAGACAATCTGATTCTGGAGCCTGCAATCTTAACTCTTCCTGAAATAATCTTACCTCTAAGGAAAAAAAAAAGATTACTAAGTATAGTAAGAGGCCACAGTTCATTATTTTTTGTAAAGTATGTTAATCATCTACCTCACTGAAATTAAGTTTGGCATTCTGAAATTTCTGTACCTTTGAAAGATCAAATTTTACAATTTGGATTTAGGTTCAGAAAGTAAAGTAAATAAGCAAATATCCAACAATAACAAAAAACCTTTTACTGGTCACTTTGGGTTTTTTTGTTTGTTTTTTAAAATGAATGTTCAATGAACCTCCCTCCCCGCCTTCCTCCCTCCCTCTCTCCCTTCCTTTTCTTTTTCCTTCCTTCCTTCCTTTGTATTGCTTTACTTAAATTCCTTAAAATGATGCTATTTTATTAAAAAGACTCTGAAGACAAATTTGAGATAAGGTTCTGTGGGAATTCATAGAGCCAGGGAAAAGTAAAAATTTCCGAAGTCTGTAGAACCCAAGACTTCATTTAAAATTGCCAGCGATGACTCCCACCAATATTTCATTCCATGCCCTTTCATCATTATCTCATTCCTTTTTCCACCTCCTTCATGGCAGGGTTTCTCAACCTCAGTACTATTGAGACACTGTGGGCCAGATAAGTCTTCACTGGAAATGGCTGTCCTGTACATTGTAGGATGTATAGCGGTACTGCTGGGCTTTACCCACTAGATGCCAGTAGTATCCCCCCAGTTGTAACTATCAAAAATATTATCAGACTTTGCAAAATCGTTCCTGGTGAAGAACCATGGGATTACCTAAGCTCATGGTACTTTTCTGCCCATTTTGCTGTTAATTGATATCTGCTGTTGTTGCTGGTAGTGGTGTTATTGTTGTCACTTTTTACCTGTATTAAAGCTTGTCTTTCTGCTTAGAGAGAGGACAGGCTTAGAATCCTTAGGTCTTAATAAAGTCTCCCTTGATTTTCAAGTCGTAACAGTGAAGTAGAAAATACAATGGCATTATAACATATATATCTAAATGTTTTTAGTTTAAGTACTGAATCTAAATTTCTATCAGATTGTCTTCTCAAAGAAGGATATTTTCTAAAGGTACTAATCAAGCACAGTGACTTCCAGAAGTGAATGGGACCCTTATCGGCCTGAGCTGGCCTGGGATCACTGTGGAAATCAGAAAAGGAATGGACAACATTATGATTGCTTTTTGGTTAATCTGAGGTTTCCAAAATTCCAGGGGCTTTTTTTTTTTTTTCTTTTTCACCAGCATAAGCTGGTATCGCGCCTCCCTTTTTTGTGTTTGCATAATTAGAGAAACAAGCATATCCTCATCTTGTCATATGGTGTAGTGACATGGGCCAGAAGATACCACGCTCGTAGATTCCCCATCTAGATTATAATAATTGCCCTATCACTACTTAGGGAAACACTCTTGAAGCCCCCAGACACATGTGCCACCGTTTGATGGATAATTAACTCAAAATTCATATCAACAACACAATTTCAAATTCTTACCTGTTAGACCAGTAAAAGAACTTGGGGTACTTTGTTGGGAAGGATGATGGAGCGGAGGGAAGTGAAAATACAAAGGAGAACTTAGAACAAAAGACTTAAGAAAGATTTTACAGGAGAAAGGTGTTTGCGATGGAACCTAGCAAGCACCACTTTTCCCATATTGCCACGTGGAAATTGCCTATGTGCGTAATATTTTCCTGAACTGCTGCTATGCTAAGGCTAAGCTGAGAAGGAGGTGGCAGTTAAGTAAAGGTCCACTCTTGGAAGCAGGTCTTCTTTTGTGAGTTGTGCTTTTGGTTACATTGAAAAGATAATAATATTTGTTTCTGTTTCCATCATGTCCTTATATTGTCAGCTCCTTACTCTACTCTTATTACTCAGATGCATGATTGGTTTAGTCCCCTCTTTTATTCCTGGAGACTCTCCTCTAGATTTATTCTCTCTCAGAAGTATTCCTTTCTACTTCCCTACAATCAAAACCAGTGTTCAAAGAAAAATGTTCAAATCAAACCATTTAGGAATGGCTCTGATAAGGTACCCTACACCTTTCTAAAACACAGAAGTTATTACTAATTGATACTTTGATATATTTGCTTTAAGGCACTACTCTTGCATATTTAATAGTGAGATTAATGGATTAGTTAGGGTGGGATAAATTTAGGGTAGAAATTATTTTGAGACCCTCATAAACACCTGTTCTTATGATGAATGAAGCTGATCAAGGCTTTTACTGCTGTAACTCAAAAAAAAAAATTCATTGGAACATATGGTTTAATGTTACTATTAATGAAATTTCCTTGTTTCACCTACCTACTTCATAAGCAACCTTCTTTTCTACTATCACTTGTTTCTGTGTCTTAGATGTATTGATTTATCATTCATCAGTGCCTAGCTTTGAGGATAGATAGCAGCATAATTAAATAAGTTTATTCATCTGCATATATGTCTTATGCTATGTTCTAAAATTTATAGTGGGAAATGAGGACATAGATTGATTCCAGTAAGGAACCATCCATGGGTTATTTTAAGTGAATTGGAGAGTTCAAGGCTGCAGAAACCTTCAAATGTCATCTACTGGAGACTTCAAAATAAAATCCCTTAAAAAGAGATAGATTATGGATATAATGCTACCAGGAATCGTAAGTGTTATCAACTTGGACCTCTTTAGAACCTATTGAGACTCAGTGGAGTGAAGTGACTTGGAGTAAATTCCCACAGCTGGTTAAAATAAGTTGAGGCAACCTCTTCTTTCTTGGGCTCCAGCATTACCCAAAGCTTTTCCTTGTCCGCTGCAACCTCTGCTGCAGTAGTACTCCTTTGAGGATGCTTATAAAATGGTTTCATTTCAAACAGTGAAACATAGTTCAGGGCTTCTTAGAATTCAACAGTTAAGTTGAAGCTGGAATTTTTAAGCCCAGAACTTTGAAATAAACATATATAAGGAAAATTTAAAACTTTTTACATGAATTCTTAATCTTAGACTGTGAGTGAAAATGGTTTGCCATATTGATTTTAGCCTTTCCCCTGACGTGGATCTCCCCCTCCCCAGCTTTTTGAGTGAGTCAGTTCTATGTAGGGCCTAGCATAACTCAGCACATTGGAGGTGCTCCACCAAGTTTGTTGCTTTTTTCACCTGCATTTTCACACATGGTTTCTGATTGTGCTTACAGGGCACATTGAACTACAATCACTCTCTCACTCCAAAATCTGTCACCTTAAGGCAAAGCAAAATCATTCCCTCCTTTGCTCAATGGATGACTGGGTGATAGCTGTTCTTTGCGCATATTCATGTTGAGTAGGTGCTGTATAACATCACTTGTTCTTTTTTTAATGTGACTCACGACAAAATTACCCCAGCTTTCAGTAATCTCAAGGAAAAAAAAAAAAAAAAAAACACTTGCCATCTGCAGTTTACTGCTTTTAACCTGAAAAATAGGATCTAAAATGATACTCAGATACTTAGAATGTTTCACTTGTTATAGGCAGAAGCTGACAGATGGCACATGGTGGTAGGCTGGTGCAACACAAGAAGCAAAGGCAGAGCCAAGTAGGCACTGGTGTGGAAGAGCTTGGGAAAAGGTCACGACCATATTTTAAACCATAGAAAATTAGTTACTTCCTTTATTCTCCAAATAGGCAGTTTATAGATATTCTCAGTAACACTTTGCAGTTGGTCTTTGAGGAGGGAGCCTGTAAGTAGTGATGCAAGGGGATACCACTTATGTCTGTTGGTAAGGAGACTATCCTAACCTCTAATTTTAAGCCATACAACTTGGATGCTTACTCAATTTAAGATTCTTGTTCCTCCTCTTTGTATAATGCATTTACTTGGATTTCTATAACTGGAGATTAACAGCAACGTAATTTACCTTGGGGATGGGGGAGCAAAGAGGGCTAAGTGGAGCATTTCTTAAAACTTTGTTTTCCTTGGACATATTCTTATTCAGCTGTGGCATGTAACATAATAGATTTTCAAGAAATATTTATAAAATATTGACACTGGGAAGAGTTTATACATCCTTCTTAATCACAGACTCCAGAAACTTCTGCATTCTAGAATTTCAGAGAATTTGACCCTGTTGCTTTATGCTGAAGGTAAGAGACTTTTGACATCTGATTGCTTCCATCAGCATTTTCCAATGTAGAGCACGATGCAGAAATATCCTGATGGACATATTTTTGACACAAAGTGATTATTTGAATTGATTTTAACAGCATACCATTTTGAAAGATTGAAAGGACAAATGCAGCTGGACGTGTGGTAAAGTATGTGCAGTATGTTGTGAAATATCTTTTAAATCACAAGGATGTGGATGATACCATTCACTCAATGCTGAAAACCTCTCAGTCGAACAAAGACAAGTATTTGCTTTGTTCCATGATACACTGCATGTGTGATTTAAAATGGCAGAGCTGACTAAGCTCTCAGGTCTGTAGACCTTGTTTGCTTTGGGAGGCAGGGAGCTCTCCATGGTCCTGAATGGCATAAGCTTCTTTTGTGTGTGTGTGTGTGTGTACAAATTTGTTTTTTTTAAACATCTTTATTGGAGTATAATTGCTTTACAATGGTGTGTTACTTTCTGCTGTATAACAAAGTGAATCAGCTATACATATACATACATCCTGATATCTCCTCCCTCTTGTGTCTCCCTCCCACCCTCCCTATCCCACCGCTCTAGGTGGTCACAAAGCACCGAGCTGATCGCCCTGTGCTATGCGGCTGCTTCCCACTAGCTATCTCTTTTACATTTGGTAGTGTATATATGTCCATGCCACTCTATCACTTCTTCCCAGCTTACCCTTCCCCCTCCCCGTGTCCTCAAGTCCATTCTCTACATCTGCATCTTTAGTCCTGTCCTGCCTCTAGGTTCTTCAGAACCATTTTATTTTTTTTTTTTTTTAGATTCCATATATATGTGTTAGCATACAGTATTTGTTTTCTCTTTCTGACTTACTTCACTCTGTATGACACAGTCTAGGTCCATCCACCTCACTACAAATAACTCAATTTCATTTCTTTTTATGGCTAAGTAATATTCCATTGTATATATGTGCCACATCTTCTTTATCCATTCATCTGTTGATGGACACTTAGGTTGCTTCCATGTCGTGGCTATTGTAAATAGAGATGCAGTGAACATTGTGGCACATGACTCTTTTTGAATTATGGTTTTCTCAGGGTATATTCCCAGTAATGGGATTGCTGGATTGTATGGTAGTTCTATTTTTAGTTTTTTAAGGAACCTCCATACTGTTCTCCATAGTGACTGTATCAATTTACATACCCACCAACAGTGCAAGAGGGTTCTGTTGTCTCCACACCCTTTCCAGCATATATTGTTTGTAGATATTTTGATGATGGCCATTCTGACCGGTGTGAGGTGATATCTCATTGTAGTTTTGATTTGCATTTCTCTACTGATTAGTGATGTTGAGCATCCTTTCATGTGTTTGTGGGCAATCTGTATATCTTCTTTGGAGAAATGTCTATTTAGGTCTTCTGCCCATTTTTGGATTGGGTTGTTTGTTTTTCTGATATTGAGCTGCATGAGCTGCTTGTAAAGTTTGGAGATTAACCCTTTGTCAGTTGCTTCATTTGCAAATATGTTCTCCCATTTTGAGAGCTGTCTTTCCATCTTGTTTATGGTTTCCTTTGCTGTGCAAAAGCTTTTAAGTTTCATTAGGTCCCATTTGTTTATTTTTGTTTTTATTTCCATTTCTCTCGGAGTTGGGTCAGAAAGGATCTTGCTGTGATTTATATCATAGAATGTTCTGCCTATATCTTCCTCTAAGAGTTTGATAGTGTCTGGCCTTAAAGATTTAGGTCTTTAGTCCATTTTGGGTTTACTTTTGTGTATGGTGTTAGGGAGTGTTCTAATTTCATTCTTTTACATGTAGCTGTCCAGTTTTCCCAGCACCACTTACTGAAGAGGCTGTCTTTTCTCCATTGTATATTCTTGCCTCCTTTATCAAAAATAAGGTGACCATAAATCCATAAATATGGATTTATCTCTGGGCTTTCTATCGTGTTCCATTGATCTTTATTTCTGTTTTTGTGCCAGTATCATACTGTCTAGATTACTGTAGCTTTGTAGTATAGTCTGAAGTCCAGCAGCCTGACTCCTTCAGCTCCATTTTTCTTTCTAAAGGTTGCTTTGGCTATTCAGGGTCTTTTGTGTTTCCATACAAATTGTGAAATTTTTTTTTCTAGTTCTGTGAAAACTGACATTGGTAGTTTGACAGGGATTGCATTGAATCTGTAGATTGCTTTGGGTAGTAGAGGCATTTTCACAATGTTGATTCTTCCAATCCAAGAACATGGTATGTTTCTCCATCTGTTTGTATCATCCTTAATTTCTTTCATCAGTGTCTTATAGTTTTCTGCATAGAGGTCTTTTGTCTCCCTAGGTAGGTTTATTCCTAAGTATTGTATTCTTTTTGTTGCAGTGGTAAATGGGAGTGTTTCATTAATTTCTCTTTCAGATTTTTCATCATTAGTGTATAGGAATGCAAGAGATTTCTGTGCATTAATTTTGTATCCTGCAACTTTACCAAATTCACTGATTAGCTTTAGTAGTTTTCTGGTGGCATCTTTAGGATTCTCTATGTATAGAATCATGTCATCTGCAAACAGTGACAGCTTTACTTCTTGTCCGATTTGGATTCCTTTGATTTCTTTTTCTTCTCTGGTTGCTGTGGCTAAAACTTCCAAAACTATTTTGAATAATAGTGGTGAGAATGTACCACCTTGTCTTGTTCCTGATCTTAGTGGAAATGCTTTCAGTTTTTCACCATTGAGAACGATGTTGGCTGTGAGTTTGTCATATATGGCCTTTATTATGTTGAGGTAGGTTCCCTCTATGCCTACTTTCTGGAGGGCTTTTATCATAAATGGGTGTTGAATTTTGTCAAAAGCTTTTTCTGCATCTATTGAGATGAGCATATGTTTTTTCTCCTTCAGTTTGTTAATATGGTGTACCACATTGATTGATTTGCGTATATTGAAGAATCCTTGCATCCCTGGGATAAACCCCACTTGATCATGGTGTATGATCCTTTTAATGTGCTGCTGGATTCTGTTTGCTAGTGTTTCGTTGAGGATTTTGAATGGCTTAAGCTTGATGGGTATGGACACAAGATTCCAAGGAAAGTGACTGGAATCCCTTGATCTGCACTGACTTTAGTAATAAAGGCAGTGGAATAATGGGATCCCATGGAATTTAGCAAAATAAGAGTAGAGACAGGTGGTAAGGAGTAGCCCAGACTATAGTTCACAGCACAGCAACGTGTAAGTTGCAGGTTCAGCTGTAAAATTTGATTCCTGTGGTTTATCCCAAAGCAGTGATTTTCAAAGGCGGTTTTGAATAGTCTTACGAAATGCAGCTATATTACCTGAGGTGATGAGTTTGCCTCTTTTTTTAAGGCAAGCAGTGTTGGGCCTGATCATTACTTGAATTACCAAATCGAAAGACAAAGTCAGGTGCTGAGATACTGAGACTGTGGCTTCTTGCCTTTTCTTTTCTCTCCCCTTCTCTCCTCACCTCACCTTCCTCACCTCCCTTCTCTTCTCCCCTTCTTTTCTCTCTCCCTTCCACTCCTCCCATCCTTTTCTACTCTCTCCTTTCTCTTTTCTTCTCTTCCCTTCTTTGTCTCTCTGCCTGTCTTTCTCTGTCTCTCTGAATTGACTCTGAGTCAATATTCAAATTTGATAATTCAGGGATATGGGTCCTTATGGGTTTCATCTTTCAGAGGACATTTCAAAGAGAGGTCCTGATCAGTGGTGAAACTTATAGATTTTTTGACACTTTTTTTCAAAAATAAACTTATTGGGACTTTGAGAGGCTATCATTTGAGCAATTGTAGTCTACCTCCACAGAGGCTTGATAGACTTTCAACTACCTTCTCAACTACCATCCTTACTCCTCCCTCATTGTTTCCCTGTTTCAGGAAGTGGGATCTGTTCCTCTCCCAGTGAAGATAAATAGTGATTTCCAGGGAACTCTTTGGGATCATAAGGAAAAGAATTCCTTTTATGAGAATGGAAAACCTGGCATCTTTTGGTCTCAAGTAGATTACCTTCTTTCTCAAGGGAGATGAACCAGAGTTCATGGGAGTCACAGTCTAATGAAGCCAATGACCACAGTGTTTTCTATCTCTGGGGAGATGCAAATAGTGAACTTCCTGACCTGGTGCCAATATAAGAAATGCAGTGATGACCTGCCACATCTGAATTCCTTCTTGCCCTTGGTACACTCTCTTCACCTCCATTTTATATGATCTCTTCCTCATCTCCCCATATTATTTAATTTAGTAAGCAGACATCCCCTGGTATGAGCTCTGTAAATATTGTAACTGAATTACTGTCTGTTTACTTAACTCATTACAGAAAACCATGATAAGCTTTTTAATTACAAAATTAGCTCTGCCAAATCAATTTCTTTCATTTAATAAACTGAAGAAAATGGTACAACAAGGATAAAATCATACCCCTTTCCTATCCTTTTTAAAAATACTCTTTGTCTAAAAATAATTGTTGTAATAAAAATAATAATAACAACAGCAACAGCACTCCTGTTATCCCTGTCCCAGTACTGTGTGGCTCCTTTAAACTGTTAAGCCATGCTAGACCCATTCAGCCAGCACTACATAAAAGACTCCTCTTGAACCTACACATTATTCTCTGCCTTGTCCTGACCTGCCTAGCTCTTTACTTACCAACTTGTTTCTGATTTTTCTGGTTTTAATCTTATGGCTAAGTTTTCTGTATGTCTTGCATCTCTCTTTAGATTTGTCACTCATCATTGCTTCTTTTTAAGATACACCTCTCCACTGTAATTTGTATGTCTGCTAATGTTACACAGCTTTGGACCCTTTAGTGTAGATACATATCTCTGATACAGCAAGACCAAGCTCAAGGATGCTTTACCTAGTCTGTAGCCAGCAAGCTGAGATCCCCCTGGCCTCTCAAGCAAGGGCTGGACAAATCCTAACAATAAAATAAGTGACTTATATATGCCCTTCTTTGTTTTCTCCATTTTCATTGTAAAGGTAAATATTTAGTCAGTTTGGTTTATGGGTCTGGTTAAATCATTTTAATTTTACTTTATTTAATGTAATCACTTTGGGAGACATTTGGGAGTATGGCCACTTGTGAAATCATTATAATTTCCATGGAGAAACTTCAGGGATATTTTACCAAAATGTTTCTGAAATGCTACACCCATGGTTAAACCTAAAGAGGAATATTTGGGGAAAAGAAGGTATCCCTTATGAAAATGATAAAGAATACCTATATGGGAAATCCTTCCCATTCTATATCCTTTATCCAAGCATATTTCACACAAATGAGATGCTTTATACTGTGTCTCTAATTAGACTTATTTCAAAGTCTCAAGCCAGAAGAAATTCATCGTTGCTCAGAAAAACACATAGTGTATAATCATGAGATTTCTAAGACTGCTGCAACATTTGACCAACAGTGTCCTTACTGAAAGTTTTACACTTTCTTTCTCTGGATAAGGCCAGATGCATATGAAAACAGACTTAACATGTTTTTGCCTATGGCTAGAAAATCAAGAGAAAACATTGAAAGCTATATATTATTAATGTTGCCGCATATAATTTGGGAACTATAAATCCCAGAGACCAGGTACTTTTTCCCCACTAATGTTGTATTAAAACAGAATTCTCTTAATGTGTTTACAAATGCATTGCCATTAAATACATAAGTTCTTTCTTTGTACATTCCTCGTTTTTGGCCAAACTCTTGGTGGTTGAGTTGAAAATGGTTATTGTCTAGTAAGAGGTGGTTTATGAAGAATAACATATTTCACTGGATCACTCAGTTAGGAACTCAGCATGTGTTTGCTCAGCCCTCATCTTGATGACCACAGATTGTTGGCTCTTGCTACTGCCTAAAGTGGCACAATAATTAATTCAGGAGTTTGCTTCTTTTCCCTGGGATGCTTTAGGGCAGTGTAAGACAATTAAGTCTTTAGAGGAATGAGAAGGAATCTTTGATCTATTTTAGGTCTAAAGATGTCATAACTGTGAATCACAAAGTTGTGACATGACACACTTACCTCAGAAAATTGTCTTTATGGAATTACAGCTGTATCTTGTCTCAGATTCCACTCTCATGCAATTTTGTATGTTCTCATTAAAGCAAGAACCAACTTCCTAATGTAGTTTCTGGGAACTTGCATCAAAAAAATTCCAACCTTTGTGGACTGTTTTCCAAATAGCTTTTATGTCATGAGTCAGAACACGGCATGAGAAATTTCTCCTTGAAAAGAGATCACTGCTTTTGACAGTTAGCTTTTCTCAATGCAGTCATCAGACTGCACATGACTGATGTGTGTGCATATGTGGGGAGGGGTCTCCGTTCCCTGGAACCATAATGTCAGGTTTCATATTGTCTGAGATTAGCATCTCTTCAAAATCAACCATGTACTGCTTTCTCTCCAAATCGCCTTCCCTGCTGACCATAACTGGTTATATAATCCTGCGTCTTCCATTATCCTGACTGCCGATCCATGCCTGATGCCTATGCCAGGTCTCACAATGCCACAAGCTTTTGATTGCTGCATTCTAAGCTGCTTAATAAGACAATTAAAAATGATTTACAAATGGCTGTCGCAATACACCTGGGGATCAGGGAGAGAATGTTCTATGTGCTGCAGTATTAAAAATGCATGCCCTTCTACAGCTTCTTTTGCAGCTGCCTTTAATTCTAGTACTGGTTTACTTCTGTCATATTATTTTTTTTCAAATATTATTTTACAGTAGTCCCTTCTAGATCATGTATATCTGGAAAGAATTCAAGGGATGTGCCACTGATCCTGGGTTGTTCTGAAAGCTTTTTCCTTGTAGTGGGAGTGGTAGTGGCGGGGGGGTGGGGTGGGTGGGTGAGGGCAACTGCCTAGAAATCTAGAGAGTTAGGAGGTAGTACGAATAGTCTTTCATCAAGCTGACTTATTCTCAGCTTCAGGGTTAAACCTAATTTAATCACTGATACATCCATCCTGATCCGTTTCCTCTTTCCTCTTCACTCTTATTGCTGCATTGATTAAAATGGGAAAATTTCACGAAGATTCTATCGTGAGTCACACAAAATTCATCTATAGAAAATGGAAATTTATCAGAAATAATGGCATTGGTAGGTTGAACATGATAACTGAAAAATTAAGACAGAATCTCTTCTCATCTTGTATGTGTGGAAAATGCTCATTTTGGGGGTTTTATTTAGTTGTTTTTTTTTTTTTTTTTAGTTCAGAAAAGTTAAAATTGATATTGACCTAAATTTTAAGGAGAGTCTCTATTTTTAATTCTGAGATCCAAGGATTAATAGAATTGGCATTGACTGGCTCATTGTAACTTTTCTTAGGAAGAGTGTGTATGGAATGGATTAAAGAAAAGAAGAACCTTTGAAGCCAGATAGCCCTGTAATTCATTTTTACCTCTGTTATTTAGTAAAGTATAAGACTTTGAGAAAGATGCTACAGCCATCTGAAATTCCATATTCTCATTAATAAAGTAAATATATGCACCCTGACATCTCAGGTTTACGTGACTATTGTATAAGGTAATCTACGTAAAGTGCGTGGATCACTGAATGAGCATACTTTGAAGCATACTTTGTAAACATACTTTGAAGTGGTGGAGATTGAAAATAATTTTTTTAGGGTTTCATCTAATAGTTGTGGGTTTCATCTAGTAGTTGTCAGTTTCATGGAAGACTGCAGTCCCAGAAGGAAAGGAAACAGAGATAGGGAGGATCCACCAATGGGAGATGGCCAAATTGTTCCAAAGTATAGTAATTTCAGGCCCATCAAGTGTTCCAAATACAGTCATTGCGAGCCCATCAACCAGTGAGATTGTGATTTAAGAATACACCCTTCCTTGGTCAGAACTGGCTTACCATCCAGTAGAGACCAATCCTAAATGTATATAAGACATCCATGACTCTACCTGGGGTAGACATAGCTGGAACATCATATCTTTTATGCAAGATTGCAAGCTCTCTGAGAACAGTAGTCTTCTTCACTGAACAGTACTTTTTCTACTACATATTCAAGAGATACTTTTTGGTTGCACCGAGGTTAAATTAAATTTACTTAAAGCTTAATGTTAAACCTCAATTAAAACATATTTAGTGAGCATCTATTATGGGGACGTGATTGGGTTAGGACAAGCAGGGGTCCAAGGGAGTGTAAGACATTTATTCTGCATTCTAAGAGTCTGCAATATAGTTGGGGAGAAGAGACACCCAGTTAAAATTGTCAGTGTGACTTAGACAAATTATTTAACATATCTAACAAGTTTTTTTTTAATACGCAAAATGAGGAGTTGTAGTTGGTCTTTTAGTTTCCTTATAATTCTAGAACTCCAAGAAAGTAGCCATTTTCATGGCTGCATATTTATGTAAGATGGGTGTTATCCATAATAGGTCCTATAGGTATGCAGAAAAGAAAGATATCTGGAAATCGGGGGAGATACGTATAAGTGGAGGTGCTGGAATTTGAATTGAGCCTTAAAGGATAGACTTAGGTGAAAAATCAACCTTCATCACCAAATAGCATGGGCAAGTTACAGAGAGAATACACTACCTGATAGTTATTGTGTGTGTGTGTTGGGGGGGAGGGGTGTGGTGGAAGGTTTAGCAAGAAGTACATCTAGAATTGTCCTGCCTTTTCCTATTCTGTATTTTCTCTATCTCTCCACATTTTTTCTACATTTTCAGAATCTAGCTGTTTTAGTCATACCAAATATCTTAAAAGAACCTGTGTTCTATGTGATAACAGGAATTTGAGGTAGTTAGAATTTCAAGAGAAGATTATGCTTTCTTGATGTCTGAATGGACCCAACCTCTTGAGTTTAGGGTATCAATTGGTGGTGGCTCCTTGGATCTCTTGTCTGTCCCTGTCACAAATCAAGGACTGGCACATCTCAAAATAAAACTTTTCCAAGGGGAGAATTATTTCTCCTTTAATGTATGTTTCTGAGGAGGAGGGGAATGCAGATAACCCTTTCAGGAGAAGTTTAAACACACAGACTCCTCACTGAGGGTCCAATTAGAAGGAAAAACCCACTCTACAAGGTTCTTCTCTGCCCTTGAAATTAGACTTCAAGAAACATGCACTGACTTCCCCCAGGCACAGAAGCAGGATCTGTGTTTTAATTCTGACCTTAATTAAACCTTTACACAAGCTTTTTATTTTGCTTTCCATTGAAGACAGGACAGGTAGAGGGAAGGACATGAGTACATTTGTTCTTCTCTCTTCCTTGAGAACGGTGTACCCAAAATGTTCTCTCTCTCTTTTGGAATGGAGGAAAATTGGATTTTGAAGCAGAGTCACAGGGAGTTATGGTAGCAGTACTTGCAGAAAGTAGTTGAAATGAGTGCCCAGAAATCACTCCAGTTTCTTCCTTACCTCTCACTGGAGTCTAGTTACATTTCCTCGTACTTAACAAAACCAAAGTCACTGAAGATACTGCCCATACATTGGTGACACTCAATTCTCTAATTAGTTCAATGTCATGCATAAAGATATCATCCTATAAAATCTGAGGGAAAGCTCAAAATGGTAATTCATCTTACATTTAAATATAGACAGGGCTTTTAAATGCATGCCCGATCAGAAGAGTGGGTATGATGTTTATGTGTGTGCAGGTATGTCAGATTTTTTTTTGCTTTTCTACCTCCCATCTTTTTTGGCGATTGTTGAAAATGTAAGGAAACAAAATTATAGCCAAGAGAGATAGCCCTGCGTCTGAATCTTAAGTTCCTGTTCTTTGGAGAGTTTTTTTGCTTATTTAGTTGTTTGTTTGTTTTTTCCTGTCCCATTGAAAACATAATCCCATTTGTGTTAAAATTTAGTGGGTTCTGCTGCGTGCAACTGTAACTTTCAGGAGTAAAAGACAGGTCCGTGTAATATCCACTACATCTAAACCAGGAAGAAATATTTCACTTTATCTTGCCACAGTCCTAAAAATAAAAGGACACATTCTAGATATGACACAGTGAGAAGAGGAAAGAACTCTTTTACTGATGGGGGCATATCGTAAATTGTCTTCTCACCTTTGACATCTGGGTTAATTATTCTTAATGCATCTATGTAGAAAGCAAGTATAAATGAAACAAAATATTTGCAGAAAATTGCCATAGAGAAGCAATGACGTGCTAGGAAAAAGGTGACAACTCTGGAGCCATACTGCCCTGAGTTTGAATCCTGACTATGATACTTACCAGACCCCTAACTTTGAGTTTCAGTTGCCTTTATTTGCAGAATGGAGAGAAAAACAATAGCCCTCAAAATATCAGTAAAAATAGATAAATTTATCTTTTTTGCCTCATATTTGTTCTGACCAGTTTATCTTTTTTTTCATTGTGTTGCATTTACTTTTAACAATGTTGAATATCTTCAAAAGAAAGAAAGAAAGGACAGGAGAAAGAAAAAAAGGAAGGATAGATGGGAAAGAGAAAAAGAAAGGTATATATTTGTTATTTTGTCTGGGACAACTAGATATAGACAACAAACAAAAGATAACAAAAGTCAAAAATAGCTAGGGATATATTTAACAAGATGAAAAACCCATATTTATTTTTTAAACTATAGAAATAAATAAACAATATCTGGCCAAATGAAAGACAGACTATGGCCTTGGAGGGATGATTTAATATCAAAGTGATCCCCCCCTGTAATTGCGAGTAAAATCTGCTGGTGGCTTTTTGGTGACCCAGAGTGATCTTAAAGTTCATATGAAAGAATTAATGTCTGAGAATAGCCAAAAGAAATCTAAGAAAGAAGATTTTGAGGAAGGACTATACTTTATAATTCTAATATAAAACCATTGTAGTAAATAAAAAATAATGTAGTTCTGGCATAGAAATGGGCAAGTCGATTAAAGGAAGAGAAGAGTAGCCCAGAAATAGTCCCCAGCATACATGGGAATTTAATTGCTTACAGACCTGTTATCACAATTGAGTGGAGAGATTGAAAGTGTTTATTTGACAAATGGTAGAAGGACAACCCACCATCCACATGGAAGAAATCCATATGGGTATCTATCTCACTTCATAAATAAAATAAATTCCTAACAAATTAAAGACAAAGATTTTTTCTTTTAAGTACCAAAAATATTGGAAGAAAGTGTGTACTATCTATACAACCTAGTGATTGGTTGAAACATACGTAACCAAAACAGGAATCTCAGATGCTATAATATAAAAAGAAAATAGTCAACATGTAAAAATTTTAAGGCAAAACTTATAGTAAAAGATTCCATTAACACTTCAATATGTAAATGATATATTTGGGAAAAGTTGTAATGAACTAAGTCTATTAGAATTACAAGCAGTTGTAACCCAGAACTCAAATAGCTGTGTTTTAACAAGTTAGGCGTCTTAATTTTTTTCACGTAAGAAGAAGTCAGAAGATGAGCAATCCAGAGCTCATACAGCAGCTCTGTACAATAATCGCTAGCAGCTGTCCTGATCGTGGGCTTTCATCCTCACGTTTGTCACCTAATGTTCACCAAAAGGCTGTTGCACCTTCAGTATTTGATCCAACTTCTAGGAAGGAAAAAGTAGGAAGGGTGAAAGCAGAAAAGTATATACCAGCTAAGTTTGCACCTTTCAAAGGAAATTACCTGGAAGTCTCACCATGCGATGTCAGCTTACATTTCTTTCACCATAACTGTGTCTATCCCAGCTGTAAAAGGGAGATTGGTTAATGCAGTTTGTTTCGTTGTTGTTTTTGTTTCTTTAATCTGGGCATATTCCAACCTTAACATTAGAGTTCTTTTATGGGGAAAAGGTACGTAATAATTCTGGATAGGTGGCTAGCAGTACCTCCCACAAGCAAAGATAGATTATGTATAGGATTTTTGCAAGTTGATAATTAAAGAAAAGAGCCCAGTAGATGAATGGGTGATGAATATGAATACACGCTTTACAAAAGAAAGCATTCTGATGGCCCTTAAACCTATGAAAAGATGTCCTATCGCTTTTGTGAGTAAAGAATTGCAAATTTAAGTAACAATGAAATATCACTTTATATTCATTCGATTGGCACAAATTTGAAAGTGCGCCAACTCCTACTGCTGTTTAAGATGGAGAAAAAATTTAAATTGCTACAGCTTTTTTAAAAAAGAAACGAAGATTAACTTTTGCATGGCAATTTTTATTAAAATTAAAAGACATACACACTTTGCCTCAGGAATCCTAGCTATGAGAATCTATCTCATAAAAATAAAAATATCAGTATTTATACATGCAAGGGTTTTTTGGTGACTTTGTTTTTTATAGTGGTTAAAAAAGAGGAAATATTAAGTAAATGTTTATAAATAGGGAAATTGAGTTGTTGAGTAAGTCATAATAAATCCCCTTTAGAGACTGTTATACAGTTCTTAGAAGAATGAACTTGATCTATCTTGATCTGAACCACATGACCTCGAGGAATTTCCACAATATATTGTTAAGCGAGGAAATAATAATAGGGAGAGATAAGAATAAAACAAGTTGTCAATCTGGGTTGCCAAGAGAGGGAAAGAAGAAGGGAAACAATAGGGAAATTTGGAATGTGAAAGAGGAAAATAAATCAAACTTTATTAGATATGTGCATAAGTAAAATAACTTAGAATTCAGCTTTTGAAAAAAGAGCTGGAGTAAGGTAGAGAAACCGCAGCAAATGAACCGGGTACAGCAGGGCCAGTGTAGGATAAAGAACAGAAGATTAAGAATTCACTTGGAGCTGTTCTGGATTAGATGTTATCACTCATTCTCTTAAGAGGAGAATTTATAAACTTGTAAAGAATTTACTGCACGTGCTTTATATTCTGTTCAATAGAAATACGAATAGTAAGCTCTATAGAGTTCTCCTTTATACTAAATTTTCTGAAACTACGTTTTAAAAAAACTATATATTTTTTAAAAAGTGGTAAATCTGTATATTTTCTCACTTAAGAAAACAAATCATACCCCTAACAGAGGGATACTGAGAGGACTCCATGATACTGCATCACTCTGATGCATGACTTGCGTACTTGAAAAGTGTAGGCTACTTCAGAGTAGGGAAGAGTCAGCACAGCTTGCAGTTGAGTCCCAGAATTTTCCCAGCCATCTGATTCCCAAGCCCAGAGCTTTGGCTTCTGGGCTGTGTTGCTGGCAGTGAGGAAGTGGGATGGTGTGTTTGAATCACAGCACTTCTCTGTTTCCTGGCTAAGTTACAAAACAATGTTGTCGTCGTGAAACTGAATGGCATCAGCACACATTTGTGGCACGCACCGAGCGTGCACAGCACTGTAGTAGCACTCCAGGCAAGCATATGATTGCATTTAAAAGAGGTGTTGCTGCTGCCTTTCAGAAGTTTACCAACTAAAGGGAGACAAAAACAACCAACAGAAAGCAGCCCAGCGGACTTTCCTTTAAGACAATTACATGATCTGACTCTGAGCTTAGCTTGGGGCTTTGCACATTTTAAGGACTCAGTAATGTCAGTTGAACAAATGAATGAATGAATGAACATATTAACAGGAACTGGACTGTTACAGCTGTTCTTAACCAGTACTTTTGCCCTCTATTTTTGTCTCATGGTTTCCAGTTAATTTTCAATTCATTTTTTCTCATGGTTTCCAGTAAGCTTTAGGAATCAGCAAGAGGTGCTGAATCTGAACCTGAAAGTGTGCTTTCCTGAGCCTGCTTGATGTTTTAAATAAACTGAATTAGAATGCCTTTAAGTGAGGCACACTCTGGTTTTCCCATAGGAAACCCCTAGCCCATGGTGTTGAGTTGGTGATCCCTCAGCTACAGGAAGCTGTGCCCCTCCAGTCCACAGAAATTTCACTCACGCTACTTCTCTGGACCGAATTGCTTATTGTGCCCCATAAACCTAGTGAACTCCATTCTATCCTTTTACGTTCAGTTAAAAGGCCACTGCCTTCGTGATGCCTTTTTAAAGCATATCTGGAGAAAGTTAAGTATTTGCTTCTTTATTACTCCATCTGTTGATCAACTGTGGCACTTTTCATATTGATATAATAACTTATTTACCTATCTGACTCCCGATCGAGAAAGATGGGGTACTCTATTTGTATCCCATTGGCCTATCCTTGGCTTTATCACAGAATCCCTGTAATGGTGCTTGTTAACTGACTGACAGGTTACTTGGTGGATGGGTAGGTGGATGGATGGACTGGCTGATAAATGAATGAACGAATCATTAAGTGAAATAGTGACTCTTATAGATCTGGAAAAAGGAAAGTGGAAAGTTACTGTTGAAAGAGCTCTAGAGAAAAAAAAAAAATTTTATGAAGACCTTTGTGGGATAAGATGAAGGTGAGGGGGACTTCTCTATTATTTATCTTTGGAAATTGTGAGTTAAAATTTGTAAACAGGGTAGATATTTTGGACAGAAAGGAGGGGCTACATAACTGCAGCACACTTATCATCCTCTAAAATAGTCCCTTTCTTTGGCATGTTTAAAACCTGAAGTCTGGTTGGCGTTATAAATATGCATGAGCTGTTGGGGGAAGAGAGCATAACGTGTGAATCACACTTCAAACAGACCTACCAGCTCACTCCTGACTTCAAGTTTTTCAGAAGTGTGAAGTGAAAATGGTTTTAAAATTAGAAAATGTGCCATCAGAACTTTTATCAGCCCTCAGAGAAAATAATCTCTTTAAATGTGGGGAATGCTGGAGATATTTATTTAGTTAGTTTCACAGTTAAGATGCTTTGATAAGTTTTCGTGGCATAAAATGCACAAATTAATTTTAATGAGTGTGGGGGAAAAAAATACCTTCTAAAACAACCTGAGTACCTAATGCTGCAATCTAGGGTTTCTGAGGGATTATTTAAACTTAATCTGTGAGCAAATTGTTTCACTGGAAAAAAGAAACTCTCAGGTGTCTTTTCCTTCTGATACATTTACATTTGAAAAATGATCTTGTAGCATTTGAGAAGTGGGTAAATTCTGGGAAGAGACACTTGGATCTTAAATTGCTAAATTGTAACAACAAAAATGAGAGGAAAATAGTATAGTTAGCTGTTTGCTTTCAAGTTTGTGGTAAATTGGTTTATTATCATTATTATTGATTTTTTATGCATATCGAGATTGAATTGAATGTGAACAGAGGGGAAAATCATAATAAAAGATAAGATAAAGGATGGTGGAGACCCTTATTTTTATGACTAGTGTTTAAAGAATAGCCCATCATTTCCAGTAACTGTGTCATCAAAAAATGGCTGTTTGAATGTGTTCTGTAGAATGTGTCATATAAGGCCAGTAATTGAGAACAAAGACGAAGAGAGGGACACTCTATTAATGTGATTCTGAAGCTTTGGTACATCAGCATCATCTTTTAGGCTTGATAACAACCCAGATTTCTCAGAAGTTCCCAGGTGAAATTGATGCTGCTGGTCTAGGACCACACTTTGGGAATCATTGTTCTGTTCCAATATTTAGGTAAGATTAAAGAAAAGAAAATTTAATGAGTATCTGTGATTAAATGCTGGGCTCATTTTGTGAACCTTAAGTGTCTTAGTGAGTTTCTCTTTTCTTTTTCAAAAATTGGATGATATTTTATTTTTTTAATTTATTTTATTTTATTTTATTTTTGTGGTACGCAGGCCTCTCACTGTTGTGGCCTCTCCCATTGTGGAGCACAGGCTCCGGACGTGCAGGCTTAGCGGCCATGGCTCACGGGCCCAGCCGCTCCGCAGCATATGGGATCTTCCCGGACCAGGGCACGAACCCGTGTCCCTTGCATCGGCAGGCAGACTCTGAACCACTGCGCCACCAGGGAAGCCCTGGGTGATATTTTAAAATGCCATTTTATTAACCTACTATTCTGAAGATTGAAATTCTGCTATACTCACTGTTAACGTTAACTGCCTTACGTTTTCCAAGGCAACATGGGACGGACATTATTTTAAAGGAATGGAAAACCAGCATTTACTTTCATAAAATTAGTTAGCTTCTTGACTGAGTTGTAGTTTTTGTCACTACTTTATTGCTGTTACTTGAAACATGCCCATGATATTTCTCCATGTATCAGATTGAGAGTAAATCTGAATACTTGAAACCTGATTTAAATAGATGCTGTCAGATCCTATCCTTGGGAGTACAGTAAAGATCAGGAAAAACAGTAAGACAGCATCATCTCTTATGTATACATTCTTGGGCATGTCTTCTTTCAGTATCTCTCCAAAGCATACATGTTTTGACCATACCACACACTGGAAACCAAGAGATAAAATGACTTTATTCTGTGCTGTGAATGTCATTAGGTCAGCAGTTTTCTGCCAAATCATTAATCTCTGCCCAGGTCCAAACCGCTTCAGAGATTTCCTACCACTCAGCATTTTCCTCTTTGAAGGACCCTCCCAGCACCAGTCTTCTGGCTTTGTTCCGCTTACTCTCTGCTAAAAGGAAGACTTTCTCTGAGCAGCTACTCCCAAAATGAGGCCAGTGGTAAGGGTTAACAGGTCAAGAGACCCATCTGCAGGGTTTCTTTTCTTCTTTCACCTAAAAAATGCACTTCTTGTGTCTCAGGCTTGTCTTTATGCCTAAAGGCTGTATTTCTCTATGATTTCATAGTTTTTACTCTGGCATACCTGATGCTCTCCATTCTTAATTATCTTCAAAGATGCTTATCCTATTTCAGACTCCTAAGTAAGACATATACAAGGGGCAAGAAAACAAACAGAAGTCCTGTCTGAGTTTTGTCTAGGACCAAGGTCACTCAGTGTTAATGCAGCTGTCTCACTGCCTTTTCCTTCCAAAACATACATATTTTAGTTGTATCATTGCTCTGCTAGGAGAAATCATTATTATTTTTTATAAGCAGTGACACCGCCACTGAGATTAGTTTCAGGCAGTGGTTCTTAAAGTGTGGTCTGGAACCAACAGCCTTACCAAATTCTCAGGCCCCACCTCAGACCTACTGAGTGAAAAACTCTGAAGGAGGGACCTAGCAATTTGTATTTTAACAAGCCCTTCAGGTGGTTTTCGTGTACACTACAGCTGGGCAACAACCAGTTTAAGGATTTGGAAGGAAGGGCAGGACTGGGTGGAAAACGTGGAGGAGTCTCGCCCTCTTAATGTTTGATATTCATGTATCCTTGACTGAAATCGGCGTCTGCCTGAGACACTTTCATTTGTTCTGCAAATAACCGGCAGCTTGGCGGTGGTGAAAAGGTTACCCAAGGAACACCGCACACACGTACTCTATTCCCTCAAACCCCACACTCAAGACTTCATTCTAAGCCCCTGCATGGGTAATTCCCCTTGTGTGGGGGGGGGGGCTTGTGGTTCTCCCAAGTCCCCAGCCACAACTAATATTGCATTCTATGCTGTTTCATGTGCAGTCAGTGCCCCCGACCATTGAAGGCTTATCCCTCCTAATTGTGGGAGGTATTTAGTCCAGATATTGCAATCCAGGTTTGCTTTCCTTCCCCTTCTAGCAAAAGTTATAGATTGCTACAATACCTGTGTCTGTCCCAGACTATGTTTATAAAAATAATAATAAATTACCTCTTTTGCTGTAGGATTTCTTTCAGGCTCAAAATGTGTTTTTCAGCTTATGGGGTATTGATTGTATATTATCAGTTTAGCTCACACACTGACAATTACACGTAGCGCCAAGGTAGCCTTGACAATGCAGCCCAGTTGCCATAGCAATGAAAGAAGGCCTATTGTTGCTACCCACAGCCTGCTCTATAATGATAATCGTGCTGCTCATTTCATTTTAATTGAAATTTGAAATCATAGTCTCTAGGAAGAAGTAAATGGACTCTCTCCCCATTTCTCCCCCTGACCACCCAAATAATAAGTACAAATGGGAAATACTTGCACATTTTCTTAAAGGTAAATATCAAGGTTTTTGAGAGTGTGTTTTCCAGCATTTTCATGAGTATCAGAAACAGATGAAGGGTAGTATTTTGCTGAATAAAAATTGAATTAGGGGGCTTCCCTGGTGGCGCAGTGGTTGAGAGTCCGCCTGCCGATGCAGGGGACATGGGTTCGTGCCCTGGTCCGGGAAGATCCCACATGCCATGGAGCGGCTAGGCCCGTGAGCCATGGCCGCTGAACCTGCGCATCCGGGGCCTGTGCTCCGCAACAGGAGAGGCCACAACAGTGAGAGGCCCGCGTACTGCAAAAAAAAAAAAAGAAAAAAAAAATTGAATTAGGTCTTATGCTTTTGGATTCTTTTTTTTTTTAATTTTATTTATTTATTAATTTATTTTTGGCTATGTTGGGTCTTTGTTTCTACACGAGGGCTTTCTCTAGTTGCGGTGAGCGGTGGCTTCATCGCGGTGCACGGGCCTCTCACTCTCGCGGCCTCCCTTGTTGTGGAGCACAAGCTCCAGACGCACAGGCTCAGTAGTTGTGGCTCATGGACCCAGTTGCTCCGTGGCATGTGGGATCCTCCCGGACCAGGGCTCAAACCCGTGTCCCCTGCATTGGTAGGCACACTCTCAACCACTGCACCACCAGGAAAGACCCTGGATCCTTAATTAACAGCTATCTATTATTTCTCTAAGTCTCTAATCTTAACAGCCTGTCCTGCATGGTATATCTTACATATATCTTCCATCTTTAATGGATATACTTGTTGAATTTCATTTATACCCAAAAACTCACAGCAGATAGCATAAGATACTTTAAAATTAGTCATAAGGCACAGTGGAAGCTTTTAAACAGTTGAAAAAATAGACAATATTAATAAATATTCAGTCACATAGGGCCCCAGTTCTATGCCAGTGCCTCTTCTATGATGCCTTCAATCTAATGATATTTATTTGGTAGCACAACTATAAGCTACACTCCAATGTAGTATATAGTGCTACATGTAGCAGAGAGAGAGACATTGTGAAGTGTAGTCAGGAACAAAGAGCTTCTATGTCAGAAGACATTCCAAAAAGGGATACAAATCTAATATGGAAAACAAAGCAAACAGCTATCAAAATGAAAGTAAAATAGTAACTAAACAAATAATATATAGGCACGATATTCCAAACTATAAAAAAAGTATGAACTTGGTCTAAAATTAACAAAGATGTCAATGGAAGACTGGGTCAAATCCTAGCTTTTACTTTGACCTTTTGACCCTTCTCTAGCATTTTCTTTCTCTAATCTGATATCTTATTAATAATAATCTTCTTTTTTATTTTATTTTTCCCAGTTCCTTTTTGAAAATTAAAAATCATAGCTAGATGGCTCCTACCTCATTTTTACTCACTTTCAATCCTTTTCTGAATGAGATCAGATGATTTCTCTTTTCCCAGTATAGAGTTTTGTTTTCTTGGATCATGTGGAGGGTATAATAGGTATTTAGGGTAGAGAGAGATGTATGGTTGTGGGTTAAGATTTAACCAAGGGAATAAGAAATATAGGCTCTCCCCTTAAAGAAATTACTACGAAATGAAGACTTAGTTTTTATGAAGTGACCCCAGAAAATGTGCATTTACATTACTGGGGGTACACACAGTGCTGGGGTGCCTTATGTGAAAAGCATCTCAATCACAGATTCCAAAGTTCAGCTTTTAGGAAGAATAACATGACTTAGAAATTAGATGGCCCCCTCTTCTATGAAAATGGAGGCATTTTGGGGTTGGTTTGCTTGCGATACAAAAGAGACAATGCTTCCACTGATATTTTCAATCTTTGCTGTTGCCCCTATTTACAATCATGGTCTTCCAAATATTTATGGCATTGATAAAATGATCAATACAGTGTTTATTTATTTATTCACTTATTAATAATTATTGAGTACCTACGATATGTGAAGGCAAAAATATTCTAAGTGCTAAGACAAAGCTTGGAATAAGATGGACACTGTCCCGACCTCCACAGAGCCTACATCCTAGTAGGCTTGCACATTAGACAAGTAATTATACAATAAATTACTTAAGTTCAATTATGATGAGGAGAAATAATAAATTCTACAAGAGATCTCTGAAAATTTACTACAAAATTATTTAGTGTTGTCAGATAAATTTGCTCATCATTGAAAGCTAGTATTGTTGATTAAATCAATTGTTAACAAGGAAGTGACTTTGAAAAACATTCACTACAAACAGAAGCATAAAGAAAAATCTGAGACATATTAAAACAAGAGTATTGCTATATAATCAGACTAAATACTATAAAAATCTGCATTTGAATTCTGCCATGTGTTAGGTTTGTTCAGCATGTATTTTTAAGATATGGTTGTCTATTATTTTGCTCTGAGCACAGCTTTAATCTTTCATATCCTTAATTCTAATCGTTTTGAATTTTATTAAACTTTAAAATCCATATATTTGATTCATTTGTGCTTAAATAATTGAAATTGTTAACAAAAACTCATCAATATGCTTAAACCAGGATCTCCACTCCCCTGTAACTGAGTTTTTCCCATGTGTTTTAGCAAGATTTGTACTAGAGTTTGCCCAACCATACCTTCTTCTGTCCCATCCTTACCTTGATCCTCGCATACTTCAGTGGCTCTTTATATCATGTATGGCTTCCTTTCCAATATGTCTTCATTCAAATGTAAGGTTGTTGAAAATAAGGTCCAAACCCTACATGACTCCTTAGCAGCATGTAAAATGCCACGCATCCCACAGATGCTCAGTAAACATTTGCTCTGGAGAATCTTGATTATATCCTCTTTAAACAATATCTAGTTACTAAAATTAGTAAGTCTGACATCTAAGAGGTAAAGCTTTAAAATTCCATCCAAGTTCTCAGTGGGACCAATTCTAGTCCATAACCACAGCCCTGGTAGGTGTTCCCTTTTCTGCTCTGTGCTCACATAATGGCTCTGCCTCTCACCCTCAAATCGCAACCCACTGCCTGTAATGGCATTCTGTTTATTAACTTTTAAAACTTTTCCTATCGGGTAGGCCTTCTCCATTCAACCTCATGAGCGATGAAAGGATTGCAGCTGAAAGAAGCTTCTAACCCTCAAAGTAGACTTCCATAGTCTAGCCCGGCACATCTGTCTCTGAGCAAATCTGGAACCCTCAAATGGTTTTGAAGCCATTACTAGCAGTTGGTCTTAGATGCTAGTAACCAAGAAGAAAATTGAGGCTTGTGGGCTAGAAAGAGTCCCTAAGTTCAAAGTAATATCAAAGCAGCCAGAATAGCACAGGTGGTGAGAGATGTGGGCTTCTGTTTGCAAGGAACTCTGACAACTACCTTCCACACAGAAGCACCTCCCTGTTTCAGGCTCCAAATCCTCAAAGACAGACAGTCCTTAATTAAGTGTCAAAGAATTGATTAGGAGACTCCTGCAATGCAGGTTCATTGATGAAACCATTTTGGCAGCCTGGATGATATAATTAGCCCACACAAGATGTGAAATCTGTAGTGTTTGGGGATATAGTCCGATAATTTTTAATTTTGTAATAAAAAGGAGACAAAGAAAGAAAGGAAACAGCAAGAGAAGATGATGTATGCTTGTCTGTGAAAAACGGAGGAAAAAGATTCCAAGGTAACATTTGCTAGATATGGATCATAGCTTTAGGTTTCCATTATCCTTCTCAGAGAATATTACCTAGGATACCTGTGTTATCTCTACCTTTATGAAATTTGACAGTGTACCAATACTGTCTTTATTGGAAGCAGAGGTATTCCTCAAATCAGTGTACTCACATATTCCAGTTCCATCATAGACATTTATTTAAAGAACCTTCTCCTACACATGCTAACCTGAGTCCTCTGGAGGACAGCAAAGGAGAAGATCTGAATAATGTAGGACCTAAGTTTCGCTAATGGCTAGAACCAGGAGGAAGGGTATGGGAATGAGTGCCTGAGGGTAACTATCAAAAGAAAATGTCGTATTTGGGACTTCACTGTTAACACCATAACATTTTTTCCCTATTAGGGACCATCCTTCATTGACAATTGTTAATGGATACGGCTCCCCAGTTTCCCCCAGTCTTTTAATTTTTGTTGTGTATGGAAAGATGATGTGGATAGTTAAGGATGCTGAACAAATATTTTGGCTTATCTCTAGGTACTCTCAAGTTTTTGTGGTATTTGTGTCAATAACGTGGTTCTGTATTTTTGTCAACGATTTTGTCATCTCAGGATATTTTGCAGAAGTGCAGCTCACACAGCCAACTTGTTTATAAAGGGTTTCATCATCTTAAGAGGTGATTAAGTTATTATTATTTGTGCTTTTTTTTTTTTTTTTTTGCTGTACGCAGGCCTCTCACTGTTGTGGCCTCTCCCGTTGCGGAGCACAGGCTCCGGACGCACACGCCCAGCGGCCATGGCTCACAGGCCCAGCCACTCCGCGGCATGCGGGATCCTCCCGGACCGGGGCACGAACCCGCGTCCCCTGCATCGGCAGGTGGACTCCCAATCACTGCGCCACCAGGGAAGCCCTATGTGTGCCTTTCAAACATCATTTTCATCATAGCTCATTTCTCAGGTGGAAATATTAATACCTAGGAAATTTGCTGTGGGCTGGCTCACTTATAATGAAAGAAAGTCACCTCACACTTACTGTCTTCTACCAACTTCTTCTTGTGAAACCAGGGGCACTTTGCATGTTCATGAGAGGTTAGGGATTATTAATCCAATTGCTTCTAGTAAAGACTGTCCTAAGAGGTATACATAGTGAAAGATTCTTATTTTAAAAGATTCATAGAGAAAACAATTCTGCAACATCTATTTTCTCTACTATTTCAGCAATTTTGTTCTTGGGGATTTTTCCTATGGTTAATTTAATTTGTTTTAATTTGAATCCTATTTTATATATGAGAATATTATTCCTTCTTTTTAGCATTCTGTTTTCTAGATGAAAAAAAGCACTTTCATTTTTATTTTCTGACACTTCTCTAAAATCACCTTGAGTTTTCTACCTGTACACTAGTTTGAGATGACCTGGAGCCAGACTGCCTGGGTTGAAGCCTGGTCCTACTGTTTACTATCTGTCTGACCTTGAGAAGTTATTTAACCTCTTGGTTCCTCTGTAAAGTGGGTTAATAATAGTACATACCTTATAGAGTTTCTGGAAGGATAAAATGTGTTAATAGTATACATGCAAAGTATTTAGAAGAATATCTGGCTGGCATATATTATGCACTCAGTAAATGTTAGCTATTCTACTTTACTCCATTCCGTTTCTGTGGTTTAACATGAAATTGATAAGCTTGCCAGTAAATAGTTATACCAGGATGCCAAAGGTGTTATCTAAAAAAAAGTTTCTTACTTAAACATTTTTGGTAAACATAGAGTGGCATACACATTTAAAAATTTTCCTTTACTGTGGGGCTTCTCAGACATTTAAAAAAACATTTTTATTGGAGTATAGTTGCTTTACAATGTTGTGTTAGTTTCCGCTGTACAGCAAAGTGAATCAGCTATATGTATACATATATCCCCTCTTCTTTGGATTTCCTTCCTGTTTAGGTCTGAGTAGAGTTCGCTGTGCTATACGGTAGGTTCTCATTAGTTGTCTATATGAATTGTGCCTACCATTATAGCTCATGGATATGTTTCTTCATATTATTTTATCAGAGTAGCTTTCTTTTTCATGCACCACCTACTAACATCTCCAATGAATTCAGTTGGGAAAGCAGTGGTCCAGCCATAGTAAGACATACTTCTGAAGACCCCAAAGTTGTTGCTAGATCATTCTGTGGTTTCAACAGGTATTTATTGAAATTGTCCTAAAAACAGAGAACAGGAAAAGGAATCCCTGAGACTTTTCTACTCTTTAAAAACAAGCTCAATTTTAATTATTGGTGAGAGTGAAAGCTTTCCTTTTGATAGTAGTTATATTGTGTGATCTAAAGGCATCAGATTTCTCTATAATGATTACTTCCCAAGAAGGGAAGTGTCACTCAAACCTGGCATAGTTCCTAGCCATCTCTGTTGGCATTGCACATTCCTTTCCTCATGACTCTATAGGGAATCCATGATGTGGATTTTTCTGTATCTGAGCTGACAAAAGATATAAATCAAATGTTTTAGGCCATTAACAAGAAGGTAAATCAGGAACGACACTGATCTAGAAGCATTAATTCAGGGTAAGCACCAAATGCATTGCAGCATTGATTCTGGCATTTTTCTCTGCTCCTAATAGCTTTGAGAATTTGATCTATATGTTTATGGATCTAAATGAAGGGAAATAAACGTTTGGACAGATTTCTTGCTATTGAGTTTCCTTATCACCACTTTTCAGCCTTGATAGTAGACTTGGGCCATGAGTTTCATTCACCTGGAAACATTCTGAAATTGAGGATGCTGACCAGAGCACCAAGGTGTGGTGCTTGCAGTTTTCAAGCATGTAAATAAATTATTCTTTTTGAACAAATTCATAATCTATGTACCATGAGCATGTTTGGAACGCATCTATAAAGCAGGTAGGTAAATTTTCAGAACCACTTAGCAGTTTTCCCAGGTGGCAGGACACTATATTATTATTTTTATTATTTTTAAGAGACAAAATTTATTTTTAGGAACTGGGCTAAGTGGTTCAAATTCATTATTTCACTTAATCCTTCTAATATACCAATGAGGTAGAAAGTATTACTATATTCTCTTTATAGAAGAGGCATCTGGAGCTAAATCAGATTAAATGACACTTTCTCTTGGGTTTTGAGTAAATGTCATAATGCCCCCTAGAAGTATTCAATGCTCACCGTAAAGAGTTACCCTATTAACAGATAATGCAGTTTTCTGGATTAATCATTCTGAAGAGTGTGTAGGCATGGGGGGAAAAGGCATATGTCATTCTCCAGGATCATACTAGATTTTTATAGGTGATATATTATTACAATGAGATCCTTTTGACATTTTCAACAACGAACCCTTCCTGGTGGGGCTGAGAATCATCTCCGCCATTTGCTTCTCGAGGGCACGGGTCGTGCCCTGGTATGCACCATCCCACATGTCTCTTACTGTGGTGCTTTGCATAAGGCAGGAACTCAGGAAATGTTTGTTGTGCATATGGAAGAATACCCAATTCTGTAATCCAAGAGGTTGTTATCTTGGTACTTGTTTGCCTTTGGTGGGCATAAGGTTTTTAACCATAAGAGGTCAGTTAGAGTTTCTGTCTTGTTACACAGAGGTAATTATACATTCAACACTGCAAAGAAAATACCTATAGCATGCTTTGAGTCACTATTAAGGGGCGTTGAATAAAGTGAAAAAGTAGAATGAATTTATTAATTCTAGTACTTTGGGTAATGAATTCAAAGTGAATCTTCATTGTAAAATTGGTGGTAGAGGTGGAGGTTATGGTGGTGAGTCTCTTTCCAGGCATCATGGCCAAGCATTAAGAAGTATTTCCAGGTCCCCTATTTCAGACACCCCAGAATTATTTAAATATCTAAATTAGAGATATGTGAAAGAAAATAGGGTTTTTGGAAGTAAATTTGTATTACTGCTAGCCATTTAGCCTGTAAAACACATGATTCTTTTCCTTAGACTATACAAAGATGAAATTTCTAGTGGATATCTTTTGGGGGCATAACCTTCATAGAAAAGTTTCCTTTTCACAGGATATCCATGCACATGTGGTTAATCAGTCTCCATGAAAAGGCAGTTTCTTCTCCAAAGCAAACCCATCAAGGCAATTGAGTCAAATGACTTCAGACTCCCCAAGGGGACCACCGGCCACCCTTAAATCCATCACACTTGTGAATAGCTAGTTGATCATTCTGTTTCAGCTGACATTGGTAGGTATTTAGGACTTTTTTCTTTGGTCCTTGTTGGGAGGTCATGTGGTTTTTCATGAGCTGCTCAGTGAAAGGAGGGAGGAGAAGGAGAGAAAGGAAGAGATAAAGGAGGAAAGACTAAGCAACAGTCCCAGGAACCTGAAAGATGGAGAATTTCCAAAGCAAAGTTGGAGTCATCTGAAGAGGAGTGTGGCTTTTATTTTTGTAGCAAAGACTACCCTTCCACCTCGCCCCCGCCCCGAGTTCCTTCCTAGAAAGATATATGCAGTGGACGCCTGTGAATATAACTTTTGACAGTGACACAGAACAGTGAAAACTGTAAGTCAGTCCATGGTGAATGCAACATTATTTCATGCATAAAAAAAGAGTCATACAACTATATACCTATATAACCTATTTCACAGTAACAATAAAAACACATTTATCGATTCATCAAAAGGGTGACAGTTTTGTTGTGTCTATCCAAATGTCTTATACTGTGATTTTTCTCTTCCTTGAGAAAGATTTCCTTGAAAACAATACTTACAGCAGTGGCAGGAATTTACATTACACTCGGGTATAAGTTCTGACTAGGAAGCACATTGCATTTTGAAGTTAGGCTATAATGGACATTCCTTGAAAACTCCCCTAAAGGGAAATAATGTTTCATCTACTCATTTGCTCAGATTTCCTTTTGCGTCAAAAGGAAGAGGGGAACACATGCATACCTCAGAGATAGTGCAGATTCTGTTCCAGACTACTGTGGTAAAGCGAATATTGCAATAAAGTGAGTCACACAAATTTTTTCGTTTCCCAATGCATATAAAAGTTATGTTTACACATAGTCTATTAGGCATAATAGACTATTAAGTGTAGTCTGTTAAGGGTGCAATAGCATCATATCTAAAAAAACCCCAACGTATGTACCTTAATTAAAAAATAATTTTTGCTAAAATATGCTATCATCTGAGCCTTCAGTGAGCTGTAATCTTGTTGCTTGTGGAGTGTCTTGCCTTAATGTTTTGGCTGACTGATCAGGGTGATGGTTGCTGAAGGTTGGGGTGGCCGTGGCCGTGGCCGTTTCTTAAAATAAGACGACAATGAAGTTTGCTGTGTTGAATGGCTCTTCCTTTCGTGAATGACTTCACTATAGCGTGCAGTGCTGTTTAATAGCATTTTGCCCACAGAGCTTCCTTTAAAATTGGAGTCACTGCTCTCAAATCCTGCCACCGCTTTATCAACTAAGTTTATGTAATATTCTAAATCCTTCATTGTCATTTCAACAATCTTCACAGCATCTTCACCAGGAGTAGATTCCATCTCAGGAAACCACTTTCTTTGCTCATCCATCAGAAGCAACTCCTCATCCATGGAAGTTTTATCATGAGATTGCAGCAATTCAGTCACATTTTCCGGCACCACTTCTAATTCTAGTTCTCTTGCCATTTTCACTACATCTGCAATTACTTCCTCCACTGAAGTCTTGAACCTCTCAAAGTCATCCATGAGAGTTGGAATCGACTTCTTCCAAACTCCTGTTAATGTTGATATTTTGAGCTTTTCCCATGAGTCACAAATGTTCTTAATGGGTGACATCCAGAATGGTGAATCCTTTCCAGAAGATTTTCAATTTTCTTCTCTCAGATCCATCGGAGGAATCACTGTCTATGGCAGCTATAGTCTTTTGAAATGTATTTTTTAAATAATAAAACTTGAAAGTCACAGTTACTCCTTGATCTATGGGCTGCAGAATGGATGTTGTGTTAGCAGGCAAGAAAACAACATTAATCTTGTTGTACATCTCCATCCGAGCTTGTGCGTAAGCAGGTACGTTGTCAGTGATCAGTAATATATGGAATTTTTTTTTTTTTTTCTGAGTAGTAAGTCTGAACAGTGGCTTAAAATATTCAATAAACCATGTTGTAAACAGATATGCTGTCATCCAGGCTTTGCTTTTCCATTTATAAAGCACAGGCAGAGTAGATTTAGCATAATTCTTAAGGGCCCTAGAATTTTCAGAATGCTAAATGAGTGTTGGCTTCTACTTAAAGCCACCAGCTGTATTAGTCCCTAACAAGAGAGTCAGCCTGTCCTTTGAAGCCAGGCATTGACTTCTCCTCTCTAGCTATGAAAGTCCTAGATGGCATGTTCTTCCACTATAATAAGGCTGTTTGTCTACATTGAAAATCTGTGGTTTAGTGTAGCCACCTTCATTAATTAACTTAGCTAGATCTGGATAATCTACTGCAGCTTCTACATCAGTGCTTGCTGCTTCATCTTGCACTTTTATGTAATGGAGATGACTTTTTTCCTTAAACCTCATGAACCAACCTCTGCTATCTTCAGACTTTTCTTCTGCAGTTTCCTCACCCCTCTCAGCCTTCATAGCATTGAGTGGAGTTAGGGCCTTGCTCTGGATTAGGCTTTGGCTTAAGGGAACGTTGTGGCTGACTTGATTTTCTGTCCAGACCACTGAAACTTCCTCCACGTCAGCAATAAGTCTGTTTAGCTTTCTTATCATTCTTGTGTTCACTGGAGTAGCACTTTTAATTTCCTTCAAGAACATTTCCTTTGCCCTCACAACTTGGCTACCTGTTTGGTGCAGGAGGCCTAGCTTTCAGCCTGTTTTGGGTTTTGAATGCCTTCCTCACTAAACTTAATTATTTCTAACTTTTAATTGAAAGTGAGAGACGTGATTCTTCCTTTTACTGGAACACTTGCAGGCCATCGCGGGGTTATTAATTGGCCTACCTTCAGTATTGTCATGTCTCAGGGAATAGGGGGACCTGAGGAGAGGGAGAGAGATGGGGGACTGGCTGTTTGGTGAAGCAGTCAGAACACACACAACATTTATCGATTAAGTCTGTCATTATACATGGGCACTCCAAAACGGTACAGTAGTAACATAAACATCACTGATCACAGATCACCATAACAAATATAATAATAATGAAAAAATTTGAAATATCGCGAGAGTTACCAAAATGTGGCACAGAGACAAGAAGTGAGCAAAGGCTGTTGGAAGAATGGTGCCGATAGACGTGCTCCACACAGGGCTGCCACAGACCTTCGATGTGTAAATAGCACAGTATCTGCCAAGTGCGGTAAAGTGAAGCATGTAAAACGAGGCATGCCTGTATGTTTGTCGTGGAGACATTGTCACGGTAAGTTGAACAGGTGTATAATCCTTATTGAACATTTTCTTTAGTGTCATCATGCTGTGCTTGACAGTCAGTAAAATACCAGCTTTTCCCCATTGAATTGACATGTTTTCTCTCTTCTTTTTCTTTCTCTCCCTTCTACATCCATTATCTCCCCTGTGCTCATGGTGCATAATAACTATTCAATAACTCTTACTGAAAAAATGAATTGGATTCAAGTCTAATTTCTACATACTTATAACAATGTTTTATGTTAAAGGCCTAGGCTTTGTAACATGCGGTATTAACCACAGGTCATTTTCTAATGGACACTTAGTTGTTGCTTCCTGAAGTTCAGGATTCATTAGGGTCACTGCTGGCATGGAGGTATCTTCCTGGCCCTGATGTGCTCTGAAGGTGAATGTCCAAACTCTAAGGCTATTTGATTTCTCTCAGTTCTCCGAGGTTATGGATCCAAAGGGGTCACAGCCATTCTCGTTCTAATCCAGAGAATCTCTGAAAAAGGAAATTATCTTTGAGGTCCTCTGGAATTCTGAATATCCTGGTGGAGATACAGGGAGGAAAAAAGGGAAACTTGATCTGGTTTATTCAAAACCTCTTCTGGTTCTTAAATCGTTTTTTAAAAATTTTTATTGGAGTGTTGTTGATTTACAATGTTGTGTTAGTTTCAGGTGTACAGCAAAGTGAATCAGTTATACATATACATATATCCACTCTTTTTTAGATTCTTTTCCTATATAGGTCATTACAGAGTATTGAATAGAATTCCCTGTGCTGTACAGTAGGTCCTTACTAGTTTTCTGTTTTATATATAGTAGTGGGTATATGTCAATCCCAATCTCTCAATTTATCCCTCCCCCGCTTTACCCCTTAGTAGCCATTAAGTTTGTTTTCTACAGCTGTGACTCTTATTTCTGTTTTGTAAATAATTCATTTGTATGACTCCTTCTTATCTTAACCGTCTACTAAGTCTCTTAGAAACTGTTGAGAATGAGATTACACAGACATTATGAAGGAATTATGCCCTAGCGAGAGTCTTCAAGGTTCAGGGTTTACCCTTATAAAAACTGCACATAATCTGAAGCATGATAGGAGCAAAGATTCAGCATGGATCAAACGTATACATGCTTGAATGTCCTATAGAGCTTTCCATCTCCAGTGAATCAGGGTCACTGTGCCTTGGGTACAACAATTGGAAGCCAACAGAGGCCAGCAGGGAGCTCTCCAGCAGGAAATACTCTCCTGCGGTCTTTGAGTGAAGGCCTGTCAGTGTCAGCCAGGGTAGAGTTCTAAGGACACTGCTGTGCCCATCACATAAGACACATGAACTATGGAGAAGTCATCACTCTGAATACTTCAGAAGTATTTCAGAAGGGAAACTGACATTAGAACACAGGCCAGATACCAAATCAAATAAATTGTGGAAGTAGGGAGAGCAAGCTGAAATGCAAAGGCATAGCCGATAGCCAGATCAGGGCAGATCAGAGATTCATGATAGGTAAAGACAACTAGTGCAAGCAATTGGTGTGCTGACTACTCTGCAGAGAAGCAGCCTTTTCATGGTGGTGGGTCTAAGTGGCCTGAAACTCCCACCCATTCACAAAGGAGCCATAAAGCAGTATGCTTGGGGATCTGTCCAAGTTCTGACTTCCTGAATCACTGTGTGTCCACTTCCATTGGAATCTTGGCATAATTTGTCCACTGACAGAAAACAGGAAGTGCCCAAATTTTGCAGCATCACGGCAGAGATGGACAAATGTAAGAACTTTCCATTTAGCAACAATAATAATAGACACTATTAACTGAGAGCGTCCTATTTGCCAGGCATTTGACGTAAGATTTTGAAGCCTTGTAGCAACCTACTCTTGGAACAGCCTGCTGAGCCTCAAAGAAGTCAAGTTTGGCTGAAACTGCTTAGCAGGTAATTGGCAGAATATGGATTTGCCTGCTAGTATGTCCCAGTTTAATGTTCTGAACTTTCTGCTGTGTTAAATGCTATATATGAATATTCCAGTGGCAGTGTCTAAGGCCGTCTTCCCATTTAACAGAAAAGTTGATTCTCAGAAGAATCTCAAATAGGAGTGCTCAGGCAGCTATAGAAACAAAGGAGATCCCGGAAAGGACAGTGCTCACTAACTCCTGGTCACTTTCTACCTTATGGATATGGTTAGTAGGAACTTGGGTGCTGGAATTAGACAGAATGGGATTGAGATCTTGGTTCTTCCATTCACTAGCTGTGCCACTTGGCCATGGTACTCAGCCTCTCTAGGGGTGTGATTCTTATTCTGTAAAATGTGATAATCTGAGGATAATAATAGTGCCTATTTTAGATAGTTGTCAAGATTAAGGCACTTAGTTCAGTGCTGGACACATGGTATCATTAGTACATGGTCACCATCATCTTCATTATCTCATCAGAGAATCAAGCAGGTGTTGGCCATATGTAGGCTTGAAGCATTTGATGTGGTAAAATGGACCCAGCAGGAAGTATTCAGGGATGGTTTAGACATCTTTTCTGGTACATATACAACAATTACCAAACCAACGCTATTCAACATTTAATCTAGTATAGCGAAAGAACACTGAAAGATAAACAAGTGACTTCACTCACCTCCTTTGTTCTCAGAATCGCTACTTAGATGTTCCCAAAGATCTCTTCCAGCTCTAAGAGTCTGACTAAGATTGTTGAGCACCAACTACGTGCAAAGTTTGTCACTGGGAAAAATGGGGTTCATACACTCTGAAAAGCAGTATGTTAAAAGACCTATCATTCTTCTATAGAACTAGCCACATGATAAACCTACTGTTTGGCTTTGGCATAGAAGGGTTTTGAAGAGAATAAAAGGAGACACGTGACAAGAGTTGAACTTCTGGGAAGAATGGTGATAATATAAATATGCTGTAGCCTCTAAATAAGAATAGTGATGTTTAAAGGAACGTAAATTAAAGGGACCACTAAAAGGAAAAGAGATGGATTTCCCCTCTGGATCTGACTCTGGTTTTAAATTGCACAGGTGAGAGATTGGTTTGAGAGGTTTATTTCAACCTTTAGTAGTGTATTAGCAGTGTCACAGAACAAGGGGTATGGTTAAAAGAGAGAGAGGGGAAAATAGGAACAAGCATGAGTGTCTTGGAATCTAATTTATTTAAATTTAGATTATTTTGCTTTCGCTTTAATCTTTGTATAAATCATTGTTCTAAGTACTTAAATCATAGGTTGCAGTTTATTTTTAATTTTGCAAAGTTTTAGCAATGTTTATTAATTATTTAAGCTCTGAACATTTTTAACCATTGAGAAGACCCTTCTCAAATGAAATTGAGGTTCCAAGTGGCCAGAGTAACTAGTAAGTGGGGGGAAAATCTGTTTAAACACTTGGTCCAATCACAGTTATGTTGAAACACCTTGAGATTAGTATAGAAAAGAAAAAAAGATGGATGGAAGATATGTTGGAGGAGAGTCCTGAATGAATAAAAAGTTTTCTAATGTGTTTTTCTTGGATGGGCGTATCTTACAGTTCCTACAAACAAATGGAACGTATTATTTACTAATGAGCAACACAGCTCCACAGAACATTATCTGATGATGTCAGTTAGTTCTAGGACAGGACTTTTCAGAATGCAGATATGAATAATGCAATCCAAACAAGACAACCTCATAATGTATTATCAAGAATAACTACATACAAATTTAAAATTAAAAGTGTTTTAAATTTCTTCAAACACTTAGACAATGATACAATTTATTGTCCTAAGTGATTAGCACAATTTTAAGAGCATGTGTTTTATTTCAACAATACTTCCATGGAGAAACAGAAACTTTTTAGGAGAGGTTTCCTGGATCCTTGGATAACCACAATTTCCATTTGACTCAGACCCTGGTGTTGTATTTTCTCAGAATTCCTCTAACCTTCACTTTGTCCTGTTTCCAATGATTGCTCAGATTATTTCAACTGATGACATACATTTATTTCCTTTGACATGCAAAACAAAACAAGCAAACAAAAAAATAAATAAAAACAAAAACCCAGAACCTTTTCCTTCCCTCTGTTCCCAGAAAGAACTAGGAACTTCCTAGCCTTGGGTTACATTGTGAAGCTGACAGTTTGTTTTGAGAATTTCCAAGTGAACATATTTGGCATTTTACCGAGGCCTCCCAGGAATGGGATTCCTTTATAACCTAAAGGAACAATTCTGCTTCTGGGAATTTCTAACACACCAGAAGGTAGCTGGAAGGCTTTTTTTTTTTTTTTTTTTTTTTGTCTGGGTAGTTTGGAGGCCAGTCGATGCTGTGGAAGAAATTAAGGAACAAATATCCTTTAGAGAACTCCCACAAAAGAAACCAGGGGTTAGGACAGCTCACTTCCAAGAGGGGTTAGGCAGTAAGACCTGAGAGAGCTCGGTGTCTGTTTATTGGCTACAGTTGCTTTTTGTCAACAGTACAGAAACAAGGCACACGGGATACAAGTGAAATGTATGTACAGAAACCTGGGGTCGGTTTTCAGAGATCATTTTCCCCTACCTTCAGGTCTCTAGATGTGCTGGGCCCTCCAGAAAATACAAGCCTTGAACTCTATCTATTTATTTATAGTTTCCAAATTCTCAGATTCTGACTATAAGACATCTGATGTGATTAACTGATTTTTCTAATTTAAGGTACAGTTATTTTCTGTGTAGGAGGCTATAAAGCCGCTTTTTTTTTTTTTTTTTTTTTTACCTTTGTGCTCTGTTTTTCACATTCTTGTCACTGTCAAGACTGGTAATTAATCAACACTCAGTCATGGATGGCTTCTTCTTCCTCCTCTTCTATCCTTTCTTCTCCTGCCTGAGTGATGAAGAATGATGTCTCTTCTGTTGTGCCCCTGGCTCCCTGTCCTCGGAGCATTCAAGCCAGGCCCTGTGACAACAAGTTCCCACCAAGGGGAAAGCACTGGAATGACAAATGTGTCTCCTGGATCCCAGGCATCAAGGGGTAGACTTTCTGATTCTTGTCACTGGCCACCATCGATCTCTCCAGGTCAGCGGGCCTTTGGGAAAAGCAGAAACAAAGAAGAAAGAAGAAGTTCTCATCCCTGCATGGCACTTCTTCCAATGCCCTGGCTTTTAATACTGTGAGAAACTCAGGGAGGGGTGGCTTTGCAATGGTGCTAGAAAGTGATGAGTTTTTCCCAAGGTTTAGACACCTAGGCCTCCTTTCACTCACCAACCCAGAAGCACACTTGTAGTCATACTCATACTCTCTACTGTCTCTGCAATTTTGTTTTTCCCAAGTGTTAACAGGAAACAAAAGCAAACATGCTGTGTAAGAAATTGACAAATCTCCCATTCATTTTATGATTGGTTTATGTCTCTGGACACCATAGGACCCAGTCTGTACTCTTATTTAATTGAGGAGATTGGGGAGGAAACTTACCCACCCATTGCAGGGCTGGAAATTCTGCTTTTAGAGATTCATACCTTTGGATTAAGATGTTGCATCTCCATGGGGTCCCATGAAACAGAAGGGATTCTAGGTAGAAAAGATGATGCAGTATGACCTAATCAACTGTACTCTTACGAATTTCCTTAGCAGATCCATATATTATGGAGATCACTAGTTGACAGCAGTAGCCCTGAAAGCATGGGAAATGGAATAGGTAAGTGGAGATGGTCTGGAGGAGAAAAGAAGTTCTGAGAAAGGGACATCGCACAGCCTGGGAGCAGGGTGGGGGTCGAAGGGTTTAGGAATGATGAAGGAGTGAAGGGGGTGTTAGCACATTTAGTCAGGCGGAGTGAAGTGAATGACTTGGTGGCCTGGATCATCCCTCTCCATGTTTTGCGCAAGAACCTCCACATTATAGGTAAACAGAATGTCGACCTCAATATGTTGTGGCTTTTTTTTTTCCTTTTTAGCATTTAGTATTTTTAGTATTTAGTATTTTCTATCTTATTTGCTTGCTTGAACTGATTTATGTAAAAAAGGAAACGTAAGAATTCAGAGGTACGTTGTGAAACTCAAGTTAGGTCAGGAATGGTATTAATTCAGTCAGTTAGCTGCATAACAGACACCCACAAAATCTCAGCAGCACAGGACGTAAACACTTTTGGTGGAGCTGTGTGTTTGTTCAGGGTTAGCCACCGAAGCCTCAAATCGGCAGGACAACTCTGCCAATCTCAGCGGCGTTTGTTCATAGGCCTGGAGGTCAGATGAGGTTCTGTGATGTGGGCTTTACTAGGCTGGGGTGGGTCAGTTTTAACGACACATCTTTCAGCCTCTTTCTGTGTCCAGCTGCCTGGCTCTGGAATATTCTTCTCTATTTTTGCATATTAGTCTTTGCTGCTTCCTGGGCCAAACAGCTATATGGCCTTTCTCATTCTCAGGTGTGCCTCACGCCCATTTAAGAGAACAGCCAAATTGACATCCTCAAGTCCCAATCCAAATGCTTGGGGAAGGAACTTTCTAGTCAGGAGGTATGGCCATGTTAGGTAAGGTAATTGCTGGAACCATCTGGAAAATAAAAGAATGTGCAAAAGACAAAAATGGTAATAATGTAATAATTAATGACATCGAGTTTTGAATTCCTTAACTTTGCTGTGAGTAGAGATAAGGAGGGGATTGTTCTCAATTGTTGCTTACACAGAACAGGGTCTTAATAAATCAATCAGCTTAGTCTTTTGAACCTGATTATTGATGGAAAGACCTTTGGATAGGTTGTTCAGAGCGTCTTTTTCTATTTCCTTGTTACATTTGCTATTTCTGTGTTTTCCTCATTCCATGATTTATTGGAAACCGAAAAGAATACTTGAATGAACTTTGGTTATTCATTCCTTTTTTTGTTGCTGGCTCCACAGTCAGAGATCCAAGCCAGGCATCTCACTGGTGGCCTTAACCACATGCAATGCTGTCTCAAGGTCCTATTTACAAGACCATTCAAACTTGGCTTATCAACACTGATTTTTTCCTACTGCACAGTATACAGCCTCTTCCCCAGCTGGGATGGCCCCCTCAACTGCTCCCCATCGATCAATCCTGGCGCCATGCCTTTTCTTGAAGATTCCTGTTGAAAATGTCCTCTCACCTCTTCTGACTACTGAATCAAAATGTGTTAATTCATGAAGCCCCCATCTCAATCTCATTTTTTCCCTGACTCCTTTATGAAGCCACATGGACTATTCCATTAAACAGCTCTCTCTCCCTTCTCTGAATGTCTGTAATTTCTCTTTTAGCCAATGCCAACGGTTTGGATTTAATCCCATACTGCCTTGTACTCTTATCAATTTCTCTTTTCATTGTCCTTATATCCCACACCAGATTTACCTACTCCTTTGGCAGGGGCACCAAATCTTCTGCCTCTTCTGTGTTTCCCAGGAACCAGAGACAGTGCCAGTTGCATAGTAGTTGCTTAATAAATACTTGTTATCTGATTGTAGCATTCCCATTAGCATGTCAAAATGATGGTTATACGATCAGAAGGCTATCTGTCATCATTCTCTGAACTATCTCCTGTTCAGCTATTCATGTTTAGTCTTTATCTCTTTCTTTCTAGAGATTATTATTTTCCATTATAAGGCCACTTTCTTTCTGGGAGGGTGATGCTCTTACTCTGCCATCAATTTCTCCATGAGTCTGATAGAAAAGGGATGATCCAAATAACTTCTTTCTAATATGATTTATATGGAATGGAAGCATTTTCTGTTTCCCCCTTACGTGTTCTTGTTTTGAATTGCAAATATTCATTTTCACATATATTTAAAAGTTATTTTGACAGTATGTAATGTAGATTTAAAACATTCTGAACTTGGCTGTTTTCCCTTGATCAATTCTTTTTTTAGCAGAAACACTGTAAACATACCGACAAGTGTCAGAACATACAGTATAGTGAACAGCAAAGGACAATCTGTTATGATATTTTTCGTATTAAAGACCAGTTTGTTTATGCCACCAGGAGGAATTCATTTTTAGTATGTGGATTTGATGGATTTAGTGAGAATGATATAATTTGCTTTGCTAAACAACAGTGCCACAGCAGAAGGATATACATTACTCTTTACTTAATGCTAAAGGGGAAAAAATCATAATGATAGAAAATGTTAAGGTAGCCAAAGAGGCAGTATTCCTAGAATTAACAGAAGGAAATTCAGCTATGATACTCAGAAGTTGACTGGCAGTAATTCCTTTTAAATAGGTCAGTTGAATGGCCAGGAACTTGCTTCATAGTAGAAGTGAAGCTGTTAGTTGTTTTACTTAGAAACCTTGAAACTGAGGAGTCGTCTCCTGAGAATAACTGATGTGAGCTATAATCTTCCTGACTGGTTCTCCAAAATGGGGATTGAACTGTGAGAAGTATCACAAGTAATTTCTGAGCTGTCGGACTTGGAGGAAGCAAAAACAAGGGGCATTCTTTCTCTTCTTATTTTTGTCTTTCCTCGTCTTCCTTCTTTACTTTCCACTTATTCCCTCTTTTCTCCCTGACTTTAGCTTATTCTCTTCCTCTTGCTCCTTCCAATTTTGATATGAGGGATTAAATAGGCCTTAGAGGGAAATGATAAGATTAGAAACTGCTAGTCTTATGAGAAGGAAAAAATTAAGTGTGTAGGGCTTTGTTCATGATTCTTCTTATGACATAGAAAAAGAAGCAAAACACAGAATCAAAGATGAGCAAAATCAATTGAATCAATATTCACTAATATGTATTTCTTAAGGGAGGAGATATAAAGAGGTATAAGAGTTCATGCTTTAGAGTTGTTTGCAATCCATTGAAAGCTGAAAAAGTTATGAGTTGAAAAAGATACATGAGAAAGAAACATAACAGTTTAAGGTAGTATGTGTTAAGAACAAATTAACTGTTCCAGATAGAAGTGTGGAAGAGGAGGCAGACACTGTTCACTGGGGTGGTCCAAGGAAGGTGGGCCTTGAGCTGGAGTTTGGATGACACTGCATGAGATTCAAACAGACAAACCATGCCTGGGTCTGAGTTTGAGCAAAGGGGCAGAGGCAGCTCTAGATAAGTTTGGCTCATGTAGAAGGATTTTAAATGTGGATGAGTATGGGAAAGTGACTTGAAGTCAGCTTGTGAAGGGCCCTGAATGTCAAAGTAGAGAACTTGCAGTCTAATCAGTACATGCTTGAGAATCATTGATAGTAATTATGGGAAAGGAAGTTGTGAGCCATATAATAGAACAGGAACTGAGAGGCCAGGTCACTGATTGGGGGTGGGAGAGTAGGGGTGGGAGGTGCCTAGACCAGAAAGGGATAAAAAAGGGATACATTTTGAATGTCAGCACATAGAGTGAATGAAGGCATCAGTTGAAAAATATTTTGAAAAGTCAAGAAAGGGAGGTGGCTTTGTGAAGGTGTTGGTTTTGAGGTTTTGATGACTATGAAATAGCCAAGTGAGAATACCCGCTAATCAATAAGGAGATCCTGAACTAGAGTTTGGGAGAGAGTATAAATCTCACCTGTGCATTTGTGAGTTAGCCACCTCAAGGTGATGGTTGAATCCATGAAAATGGATGACATTTTCCGCAAAAAAAGTGTGTTCAGAGGGTTTGGCATATCCATGATGAGTGTATAGTAAGAGAGTGAGGGACTGTTGAAGAAAAGAGGAGCAGTTAGAAGAACAAGAGAACCCAGGTGGTGGATGGAATAATGTGTGTTTCGGAACCATGGGGGAGCTGGACTCTAAAGCCAGCTGTGTATCGTGGAGGAAAAAGTGGATCCCCTGGGATGAAGAACAGAAGGCGACTTAAAAGGCTTTTGTAGTGATCATATGTTTGTCTGTAGACTAACATGCCTGGGAAGGAACGGGTTAGCTTTTACTGGTTCTTCTTCATTAATACAAATAGAAAAACAGGTGGTGAAACAAATTGGAAAACACTGTACACACAACTGACACTCCTAGAGAAAAAGATTTCACACTGTCTCTTGCTAACCTGTTCTGATCCTCAAGGGCACTTGTTACCCAGGAGTTCTTTTTAAAATCATTATCCAAAATCCCTGTTGCTCTCACTGAAGCGGTATTTTTTTCTGACTTTCTTTTGTTTATCCTCAGGGGACATGAAGAACATATGGTAACTATTTCTCAAGTAATAATCTTCATATTTTTGAAATAGGTATTGCACAAGTTTTGTTTGTTTGTTTTTTCTTTCTCTCTAGCCTTCTATTCTTCAGGCTAAATAATACTAAGTAGTTTATCCTTTCTTTATGGGCATTTCTTCCTAGGGCAATGGCTCAGACTGAGAGCCACAGTGGAGTCCATTTTGCCTATTGGTAGAAATTAAAGAATGAAATGATGATGACTCCTTCTGAGAACAACTCTGCATCTTTTGTAGCCTGAGAGCACTTATCAAAACTAATAGGTACATAGGAGATCTCTCAAAAACATAAAATTTGTGGTCAAGTGGAAAGAAACATAGCTTTTATCTTTTATCTCTTACTCCCAATGACAGCTGTGTATCAACTCACTTCCTGTTTGAATGAAAGTAAGGGTAAAAAAATAAGTACTAAGATATGAAATCAGGAATATGATTTCTACAAGGTTGTTAAAAGTCAAGGCTAGTCTGTTGGGCTGTTTCTTAGAGGTATGATATTTTCTTTATTTTAATATATTCATAAACACTCAGAGGTTGTTAAAAGCTCTTGTAATAAATGTTGCCTCCACATCCTCCCTAGAATTTATGCTATCATTTTTCATGGCAGTCTTAGTAAAGATTATTAAAGGATTCTGAGTCTCAATTCATCAACAAGTATTTGCTGAAGGCCAGGCAAGAGTTTGCCACTGTGTTCCAGGGGAAGTTAAGTAAACCCAAAATTAGAGACTATTAAGGTTGATAAAGCTTATGATTTATCTCAAAGCAGGAATTCTCTTGATAGCAAAATGGGACTGAATGTTTACATACGACTGACCTTGAGCTAGCCACTATTCTAAGACTTTCTACATAATTATTTACATTATTTCTTTTAATACTTATAACGACCCATTGCATTAGGTACTATTATCCTTATTGTGCAGATGAGGAAACCCCTGAGACTTGCCTAAGGTCATATAGCTAGTAAGCAATAGAGGTCAGATTTGAACCTGGGTCTCCTGGCTCCAAATCCTGCATATTTAATAATTACTTCACGAGAGATGACTTCCAGGCTCTCCTTGAGTAAATTGAGAGGTGAGAAGTGCACTACTTTGTACTAGAAAATTCCTCCTTCTGTTGAGATGGTATCTTCCTTCCTCTACCTCTCCTTGGTTGGTTAAGTTTTACTCCCTGCATGGAAGAGTCTCTTCTACAGAGATGGAAGAATTTCTTCTTCAGAAGCTGAAGACAGCCTTCAAACTCCTCCAAAATTTTTTTTTTTCTTCAGGATTCATATCATTTTCTCCTTCACCTGCACATATGGCATTTGGCATTTGTTTTATTTATTTCACTTTGTAAAATTTGCCTTATTCCAGAAAGGGTATTGGATGGTTCACACAAATATACCTAATAGACAAGTGAGCTAATGTATCCTTTCAAGTTTGGTGGCATTAGTAGATTTGATAAGCGTGCCTTTTGTGTCTTCCTTTGTGCTACATATAAAAGATTAGGGCAGTGGAGAGCGTGGACCCCTGCAGCGGGCCCCTGGACACTCCCCCAGGACTTCTTGAATATCCAGCCCGCATCTTTCCATCCTGATTACAATGCCTGATTACAATGTTGTCCACTGGCATGCATATCAAGACTTTCTTGGGACTTCCCTGGTGGCGCAGTGGTTCAGAATCCACCTGCCAATGCAGGGGACATGGGTTCGATCCCTGGGCCAGGAAGATCCCACATGCTGTGGAGCAATTAAGCCCCTGCACCACAACTACTGAGCCTATGCTCTAGAGCCCATGAGCCGCAACTGCTGAGCCCATGTGCTGCAACTACTGAAGCCCACGCGCCCTAGAGCCTGTGCACCGCGGCAAGAGAAGCCACCGCAATGAGAAGCCCACATACCGAAACGAAGAGTAGGCCCTGCTAGCCGCAACTAGAGAAAGCCCGCGTGGAGCAATGAAGACCACAGCCAAAAAAAAAAAAAAAAAAATCTTGGGCAGCATTTTTCTCCAGGATCTAATCATCCATTAACCTTGGAAGACAGCATTGTATAGGCTATGAAGGTGGATTTTGGATTCAAAAATATATCTTAATTAAAGCTGTGTGATATTGGACGATTTACTTAATCTCTGAGCTTTCATTCTCCTTGTCTGGCAGGAATAACAACAGATATGTTGCCCCTTCTTAAGGATACTTGTAAGGATTAAATGTGATACACAGGTTCTATTTGGAGCACATAGTAGGTGCTTAATTATGATTACAGATACATGTCAAGAAGAGTTGGTGTGGCTGGTGGACTCTGGTAGATGTTTATTTAACAATCGTCTTCCTGGGGTGGTGGGGGGAAGCTCTGGTTTGTAGCATTCGCTGATTTCGGTGGTGAAAGTACTCCCACCAAAGCTGCTTTCAAGCTACCATTGTGGCATCACCCAACACAGAGTTGGGAAATAATATGGACAACTAAATGGCCCTTGGGAGCCAATGCAAGCCTGTTCTATGTCACTATGTGTGTCCCACGCTCACTCCCATTCCCAGGCACAAATAAGATTTGCAGCATTAGTAAGTAAATTATAAGATACACAGAAAAGAAATCCATTACAAAGAACTCCCATCAGGTACTGATATTGCCTGAAAAGGAGAGGTGATGATTTTAGTTACATTTCTAATTGTGAAACCTCTTTTGCCTGCTCTGGTACAGGGGCTCCAGTTATTCTTTCTGTATTTGTTTGCTTTTTTTTTTCTTTCTTTACCTCTATCTGTCTCACCCTCCCTTTCTACACCTTCCTCTTCCAATAAATGCTTTATATGGCAACAGTTATCCAGGAAAGTGAAGGATTTTATAAGAAATTCCAAGGTTTATTTAGAAAAATGAACACAAAGTATCCATGTTTTACCGATACGTAGCATACAGCTAAGAGTTGGGTATAAAAAGAAACATTTGCCTACCCAAAGAAACCACCATCAAAATCTTGGCATAAGAGAAATGTTTTTTTCTGATATTGACTGTTTATTCTTTCCTTATGAAGAGAAATGTCTGAATATGCTCATTTTCATACTTTAAGTCATCATCAATTACAGAGTTGCAGACACATTTCTTGTGGGCTACCTCCAGCGGCTGTCAGTGAAAACCAAGCAGCTGTTGGGTAGATAGTGAAGAAAAGCACCCTTCGTGCTACCCTCCTATTTTAGTCTCCTGGCACAGGTGGAGATATTTATGCACAGAGAAGGAAACGAAGAGCATGCATCCAGGTTCCTTTCTAGCTGTCTGCTTAGAAAGCACTGCTTTTTGGACAGTCCTCACAACATGACACAGATGAGACTTCGTATGCACAGTGCTGTATTTATGTGCTGGTCGCTTCCTTCTGGCAACTCTTTGGCAGGAGGAATCAAATTCTTCTCTCAAATTTCCCTTTGTGTTTACTAAATCTTTGAGCATTGTAGATTGTGAGAGCGATGATTGCTTTTATGCTTCAAAGACTGGAAATATTTTCTTCTTTGACACTTGATGGTTGATTTGGGGAAGTGGTAATAACCAGGTGGAACTGGACAAGGAATTACGATATATAATTCCCATTAGTGGTAAGTTTTCCTTAGACATTTCATCATACTTGAAAATGGAATACCCTGTAGGTTGGGAACCTAATTTTATAGTGGCTCTGCTTTTGGAGTGTTCTGTTCAATCCATTTATTAGACAGTTTTTACTTTTCAATGCTTATTAATGTTGAGGTATTTTAACAAACATCTTAAAGCTATCATTGTAGAGCTAAAAAGTCCTACCATAGAGATACCGGCAAAGATAGGTAGAGTTATACAAGAATGCATCGTAAGTACAACCAATCATTTGGAATTACTCCTGAATTGCTGTTTAAAAAGTTTGTAAGTCACCATGGTTTAGCATAAAGTTAATGAAAATAGGACTGCATAATTTTGATGTGAAACATCAAGCACCTCATAATTACCATCATCATCCATCTTTATCCACTATTAACCATCATCATGATTACCGTATTTTTATTGCTTGGATTAATCCAGTCCTAATAGAGCACAATGGTATGGAAATTATTTAATTACATTATAAGTGCAAACTTTATCAAGTCAGAAATCATTTAGTCTTACGACAGAAATCAGAAATACCACCTCCTGGAAGGACTAAGTTATATATGCCGTTGAGGTGTTTAACTCATACATGCAGAGAAATATGTAGGTTGTCTGACAGCTGACTTTTCTTCTATTCTCCCATGTTTTAATTTTCTCTCTCTATCAAGGAATCTCAAACATTAGTGTTCAGAAGAAGCACTTAGGAACTTTGCAAAATAAACAAATTTGGGTATCTCATCATAGTGGGTCTCTGTTGGAGCTCTTGGAGTCTCTCTCTCTATTTTTTGTGACAAGCATTCCAGATGCTTCTGATATAGGGTGTCTGGAAGAACTCATTTTAAGGAACGTCCCACTCAGCCCTCAGAAAAGGCATTCATTATTCTGCCTATGTTTTTTGTTATATTACTGTCCAATGGAATGTGACTATCAATAAGTAATTATTGTGATTACTATTATATGTTACTGTAGTTACATCAGTCCTAATTATATTGGCCATTAATTATTAATAATAATAAATTATAGCAGATATATATATATGGTACTACTATGACAGACATTCTATTAAAGGATTTTCATGTATTAATCCTTATAGAAGCCTTTTGAGGCAGATAATATCATATCCCCATGTTCTAGATGAGAAGTTTCCTTTGGAGGAGGTGATCACTGAGTCATAGAGGTAAGAGAGTGAACTGGAACCAGACCACGTGGGTTCAGGGTCTGCCTCGGCCAGTTACTGGCTGTGTGGCAGTTCCAAAGGCCCTTCTCTCCCCGACTGTAAAGACGACTAAGGATATGACTAATACTAACCTCATAGGGTGGAGCTGAAATATGCAAGTGTTCGAAGGCTAGCCCAGAAAATTGTCCATGCTCTCGAATGTTAACTGTTATCACCCTCTGCTGTGACAAGTCTGCTTTTCCAGCCCCATTTCTACTAAGTCATCATCGTTAACATCACAATGCTGCTTTCTGGGCTGTAAGTGGGAAGAGTGCTTTGGGGTGTTTTTTATTTCTTTCTTTCTTTCTTTTTTTTTTTTGCGGTACGCGGGCCTCTCACTGTTGTGACCTCTCCTGTTTGCAGAGCACAGGCTCCAGATGCGCAGGCTCAGCGGCCATGGCTCACGGGCCCAGCCGCTCCGCAGCATGTGGGATCCTCCCGGACCGGGGCACGAACCCGTGTCCCCTGCATCGGCAGGCGGACTCTCAACCACTGCGCCACCAGGGAAGCCCTCTTTTTTTTTTAAATCAATGGGAAACATTTGGTTTTCAATTAATTTTCATAGGCAAACATACAAATATTAGTCATAATTAATAACATGATTACCTAATTAGAAAAGCAGAACACAATGCATGTGACCAGGAGATTAATGTACAAGTCTCAGTGTTCATTACAACTATTAAATTCATTCGCATTTTTAGTCTGAAATTTGAAAGAAAGAAAGAAAAAAAAAAGGAAAAAAAAGGAAAAGAAAAGAAAGAAAAAACCCTAAGCCTCTTTCTCTACCAGATTACATTTCAGACATTAGCCTGTCTCTAGCCTTTCCCACTCTGGGAGGAATATCTCACAGCATGCTGCACCACTGCATAGCTACTTCCTGGCTCTCTGGCCTTTGAGGCAGGCTCTCAACCCCTTTGAGTTCTGAAGTATTTTCAACTACCATTGTATCAATGGAACATTGCTTACAAATCCCTGTCCTGTGTCCATCACTGTCTGTCATTCCTTGGACTGCAGTTCTCAGGATTCAGTGTGCATTAGTGTCACCTGGGGTTCTTTAATAAATGCAAATTCCTGAGTCCTAGATTCATTCCTGAGGTCTGGCATGGAGCTCAGAAATCTGAGCCCCAATCACTGACCCCCTCCCCTGGGTGACCTTGATGTAGCCAGTCCACAGACTTCTCTTTGAGAAACACCAGCTTAGCTTGTAGAAAAGCAAAAGTGTACATGAATAAACATTTGGGGCATGATAGGACAAAAGAAACTGAAGTAAGAAGAGCAGGCATTTCAAAAGAAAGTGAGACTGCCTCTCTCGAGGCATCATATAAATATATCCGACTAACGATTGCTGTACAGATAGGGTTTTTGCAGCAAGGTTCAGAACAGGGGCAAGTGAGGATATGCAGTTGAGCTGGGAGCACTGAGAAGGAGACCACTCTGAAGATGAACACGAGCACAAGTCAAAATTGAGATCACCATACGAGTTCCCCTTCTCGGCTTCCTCCCTTTATTTCTTTGGCCAGCTCTCCCTGCCCCAACCTGCCACTAAACATCCTGTTTAGAATGGACCTGGGTCTCAGGGGATTGTTGAATATGCATAGAGGAAAGGTTTTGCAAGCTGTGCTTGGAATCTTCTGAGTTTGTTGATAGGTATGTATTTTGGCATTGTTTCAAGAGAAGGGACATAGATGGGAGAGAGATCTTAACAGGAAGAAAACCAAGGAATCCCTCCCAGATGATAATTCAATTGACAGTGATCTCAATAATTGAGTTAATTGATTATCAGTCATTGAGAAGCACATCTAAAGGTTTAGGATATACATTAGCACATTTAATCTTCTTAACCACTTTACAGAGAAGAAAACTGGGAAGTTGAGTAACTTTCCCAAAGGGCATAAAGAGGAGGCAGCAAGCATAATGACTCCACACTTGGGAGGAAACAAATCATCATTTGTATGTAAAGGAAAACTACGTTTCGAGTCCATCGCAAATGGTGCCATTTGAATTAATTAGACTGAATAACTGTAAGAATTGGAACCTGCAGCTCAAACAGAATCCAAACAGTTGTGGCAGCAAATGTAACTTTCTGGTGCTTTTTATGATGGTAAATTGGGTAGGGTTACCTAATCCCATGTAGGACAGTTCCTGGATTTACAGAAATGGGCATATGAGGTAGGATTAAAGAACCAGACAGAATTCATCCACTAGACTCTGCCATGATGGTTCTTTTTTTTTTTTGTTCTAAAGCTGAGCCAAGAATATCAGTGCCCTAATTTTTTATTTCTTTTTGGCCCAAAGAGCTCAAGATCTCACACTGAGAACATTGAAGTCTTTACCAAGGATCTTTTTTTAGCCAAGAATATATTTTTTGATCTCCACCTTCCCAAAACATCTTTCTGTATCAATATTTGTTGAAAATTTAATTTTCTATGACTGGCTGAACAACAATAATATTCATAATAACTTATAGTTAGTGAGCTCTCTGTGTGGTCACTGTTTCAAGTGTTTTATCCATATTTCATTGTATGAAATAGCACAATTTACTTTGACTAACTCAGTTTTATCGGACATTATGTTAATTTTCCAATTTTTGCCATTATAAACAGTGTTGCAGAAATCATATCTGTAGGTAACTATAGAAAATGTTTGTAATTATACCCTTATAATAAATTTTCAGAAGTAGAATTGCCAGTGTAAGAGCGTGCATATTTTAAAGTTTGCAACACATTTTATCAGATTTCCAGCCAGGAATGTTGCACCAATTTATATTTCCACCAACAACATAGGAAGATTTTTATGAAAAGTTTAAAAGAAATGACTTGTGAATGAACAAACTCTGAGTTCTTTGTAAGATGTCTACACCTACCAGGCTTTATCAAGAGCCAGGATGTCCAATTACCTGCTCCCTCAGAAGCAGGAATCAAGGATACGTTTCAGTCTGTCTATAATACACTGCCATATAAGTATTGATACTAAGGAATTTCTCCAAAAGTCACATGGGGTAAAGTGTTACAAATTCTCTGCTCCATAAACAAAACTCCTGGTATGTGAGAGGTACTCATTCCTTGTCATCATTCAGATCATTCAGGTCTCAGTTTAAATGTCACCTTTAGAGAGAACCTTTTCCTACCACCCTATCTAAGATAGTGTCCCCAACCTACCAGTCACTCTCTATCCCATTCCTCTGTCTGAACATTTTTATAGCACTTATCACTGTTCTTTTTGTTCATTGCTTCTCTCCTCATTACAACATAAGCTTCTAGGAGTCAAGAGACCTTTCCTGTACTAGTCATTTTATCTCTGGGGCCTGAAACAGTGCTTGAAACATGGAAGACACCCAGAGATGATGCATCAGTGAGTGAATGCTGGTCCTATTAAATGCCTAATTTCACCATTCACCTCTCATTCACAGCTGCTAGGCTGCAGTACAACACTGTTAAGAGACAAAATACGCACTTGGGGCAAAGTATCCTTTATGACCCTATCTAAGAAGCTCAGCCTTGTAGATGAAGGTAAGCAGGAAAGGACTAATGATTAAAGCATCAGTAACATTGGCCCTTTGGTTACAAATGGGAGTTAATTTCCCCTTGGATTTATCCTAGGAGTTGCCATTTAATGATATTAGGCTGTTGTTATAGATGAGTTTGGATGCACTTTTCTCTATGCTTTCTTAAGAGCTGTGTCCTTTGGGTAGCCATCTTAATTTCCTCAATCCCTGTCTTCCATGGATAAAGCCATGAGCTATTAAATATCCTCTTTTCAAATCCGCTTAAGATTATTCTGTCCACTAATGGATGTTCTGAGAGATACTATTTTGAAAGCAAGTATCTTAACAATTTACCATGTACCTTAACTAGGTGAACATGCTTGTTTTATCAGGACAAGTGTGTCATCTGTGTGGTTCCCCATGGAATCCCCAACACCTACAAAGTGGTACATAGGAAGCATTCCAAAAGAATACTGAATATGTGAACAAGTTAGTCAAAGTATGTCCTACCCATCAAGAAACCCAGTTGGAATCTATTACGTGTTCTGGGTAACTCCTTTGAGCATTGAGAATTTGTGTGACTAGTTCTCTCTTACTTATATCTAAGTTAAACTGCTGAGTGTGGGCAGTAGAAATTGCTTCAGTAGGGATTTAGTTGGCTTGAATTTTTGAGGTATTATTTGTCTTATTGGGGAGAATGCTTACCCACTTCCCTGATTGTAGGAAGCCCAGGTCTCCCAGGAGTTCTGTCTGGATTTCATGTAGAGCTCTAAGGTTATAATAAACATTCCTGACTTCTACATATTTGCTGTTTGCCCAGAGAAGATGATTGGGTCAAAGTCACTTTTTTTATTTTTATAATTTATTTATTTATTTAATTTATTTTTTTATACAACAGGTTCTTATTAGTTATCTATTTTATACATATTATTCTATATATGTCAATCCCAATCTCCCAATTCATCCCACCATCACCACCCCACTCCGCCACTTTCCCCCCTTGGTGTCCATATGTTTGTTTTCTACAAAGTCACTTCTTTTGTCACTTCTCAGTTCATTTGTTGTGGATTACATGGTTAGCTAAGATAAGACAATAGAGCCAGTCTGATGCTGTAGGGACTCTTAGTAGTGTTTGCTTGGTGGGACCATGGTGTTCCTTGGGGGTTTGTAAGCCCTGTCTAAATGGTGAAACACAGGGCACTTTGAACTGCCCTTTCCTCTTTGTCACCTGACTTAATTGCCCCTTACCCATCCCTAATACTCCTCTAGTAAAACAAGCAGGAAGTGTGGTCTCTAGTCTCCCTTATAACAATAACTATATACTTTTATCCTGTGGGCAAGTCACTTAATTTACCTGTACCTAAAGGTGAAGTGATTAGGTTTCAAAACCAAATAGCCTAGATTTGTGTCGTGGTCCTACTACTCACTATTACTGACCTTGAGCAAGCTACTTAACCTCTTTTTGCCTCAGTTTCCTCATTTTTATAATAGGGTTGTTAAGAGTACTTTCCCCATATGCTTATTGTGAGATAATACATAAAGTGAGCTTAGAGGAATGACTGGAGCATCACAAGTTCTCAATGTTAAATTGTTTTTATTAGGAAGGGAGGTATGTATACTTACTTGTCTGGAGTTAACGAAAAGGACCACTAGCTCATTCCAACTCTAAGATAATGATGATAATAAGTACAGTTATGATTATTTGACGTGCCCAGGCACTGAATTGAATGCTTTGTCTATCTTATGCAGTTTAAATCTGGCAACTTGCTGAAGTATGTATGTATTATTATTCTATGTTGCCAGTGAGAAAACCGGAGATGGGGAAGATTGGATACTTTGTTCAAGGTTAAATAGCTCTTAAGTGGTGGAGTTCAGCTTTGAATGTAGCTCCATCTGACTTTAAAACTTTACGCTCCATCACACCTATAATCTTCTTTCATTGAGCCTTAGTGCTGTATTATAAATTCTGATGGCTATTCCAGAGGAATCTTTCTGAATCCTTGCCTTGATCACTTACTTTCAAAGCCAGTCCAAATCCTGAAAACACAGGATTTTTATAAACTCTATCAATATAATTCAAAACTATATAAACACCTTTTAAAGACGTGCAGCTAAGTTGCCTCCCCTGTTATTACACTAACAATGCAATTTTCCTTGGTATTGCTCTGAGTATTAAGGAATTAAAGTACTTGAGGCTGGATGTTGAAAGAATTTTTGTTTTGTTTTATCTTAGTCATTGTTTCTGGTATTTTTTTTTTCTTTTTCCTTCATTCTACTTTTTCCTTCTTCAATCTTGGCTTGAAGGGGAACTTCCTGTACCTGTTCAGGAATCTGTGGCAAAGGGAACAAGCACAGTAATTCGTCTCCCACTATTTGGATGTTAATATAGTATCATAGCAGCCAGAAAACAGACGGAGCCCCTGTGAACATCATTGGGTTTGGGCTGCAGATTTGGTTGCCAAAATGCATTTTTTAACCATTCACATTTCCACCACCTGTTATGGGTAATAATCGTCTAAAGGACAAATCCCCCTGTCTGTGATTTTTCTTTCTGGGCTTCATTGGAGAAAGACTGTGAAATGATTTATTCCTCTGTACATGTGAAGCTACAATGTTTTCTCAGGTGCAGAGTTTTGGCCTCTGATACTCTATGTTCTTAGGTTAATCTGTTAACTTGCTTGGGGGAAAAGGGACAAGAAAGATGAATGAACGTGTTACAAAACCAAGATGAGAAGGATCTCAAAAAATCCCAACCACTGTCTCTTCCTCCCCGTTCCCACCTGCTCCTGGGAAGTCCTTTATAGGAAACTGGGTCTGTTAACAGCTATGCTTTATACCTGTTGTTACAAAACGAGACCAGCTCTTTCTTACTCAGTGGATATAATGGATAGTTTACCTATCTTCCCTTCCATATCCTCCTTAAAAGAAGACACACGTGCGCACGTGCACACACACACACAGTTTTGTGCTCAAATAAGTGTGGGAAATGCTGGATGAAACAAAATTAAGTAGGTCTTTTCACTGCAGGCGTCCTCAGAGCCTTAAAAAAATAAAACAAACAAACTCACCTTGGAATGCTTTTTTAGGAGTAGCTTAGGGGCTAATGTTCTATTAGATAACACTTTGGAGAACAATGGACTAGATCATTTTCATTTCATTTTTAAGATTTACTTTACAAACTTATGTTGTTGCTTGGGTAAATTGACTTGTTAGTTCGAGTGAACTTTTTTATAGATAATTTTTCATGTTACAAGTGTATTTTTATAGTTACTCCCAGAAGCTACTAAGTTCTACTTAGTTCTAAGAAGATTCTGCAGGAACATTCTCTCAGTAGCTACCCTGTTTTCGTTCCCCCTCCATCTTTCTCCTGTCCTTATAAAGCCATGAGCATACCTAAAAAGAAGAACGATAAGGAAGTGGTAGAGGTACATTCCTCTGTAGGTGGATTGGTATGTTAGTTATGCTGTATGCAAGTAATCTGTGGGTGGGTTTTATTAATTAGATATCAAGAAATTGTATGAAAAATAAACATATCCTGGATTTGTCTTTGTGCACATTTTGAAGGTGTTTTTCCTTTTTTATTATCAGTTTCACTTTGGCATGTTCATGGAATCAACATAAATTTATGGAGTCAAATGTAACAGAGTAAAACTACAATGCAGTTTTTTTTAATGTAACATTCAAAATACACTATATCACAAATTACTTTAAAGAAACAATGGAAAGCAAAAGGAAGCCCTTAAAAGGAGATTCTCACCATGGTAGGTAGCACAGAACCCATGTGACAGGGGTCAAGAACTCTCCTGTTGGGCTTCAAACTCTGGCCCAGCTCATTCTCTCAGTGTGTCAGCACTGATTCTAGGAGAGACTGGCCCTTGTGGCTGCCATAATGTAAAGCACTCGCACAACCACGTAGCATTTCCGTTCTTGGAAAATTATGCTATTGATCTTTGGTTTTAAGAAATCAATCATAAGGACATGTTTTTATTCCCTTCCAAGTCAACTAATTTCATAAAACAATGTGTTGAAATGAAAATGTTTTATTGTTAAACTTGGTATAGTCATAACCACATGTATCCTATGTTGGGCTCAGTCATACTACCCATTTTTCATGAGACTCCTAGTTATATTAAAGAAAAAAATTTTCTGATTATGAAATAAATGAGTTCATTGTCGTTCTGTGTTCTGAGTGTTGCTCTCTACAGCGTATGTGGAGAGGAGGCGGCTGTGAGGATAATTCTCTGGTCACCTGGAATGGCTCCCATTGGTCCATGAAAGAAGACAGTCCCATTTTCTGGGTGATAAAGAGCCCAGTGTCTGAGTAAGAGGGCAAACATGGAGGGCACTCAAATTGTCTTCCTAGCTGTTCTAGAGTGGTCTTTGGTTCAGAAAGCAAAATCGAGGGATGTGCTGCAAATCAAAGTTTACTTGGATTTTCCCTTATTCCTGAGCCAGATCCATCTGAATATAGTTTCCTTCCAGTTCTGGCAATAGGTTGTCAGTTTTTGTGTTCGTGGTTCTCTGTGAGTATACATTCTCTTATCTTTGTCAGTATTTTGTGGGAAGAGCAAAGAGCCTTTATCAGGGGTTGGTAACATGGTGATGTTTTCAGCAGCAAGTTCTTAGTTTGTTTTTATAAACGTTCTCCTTTTTTTCTTTTAAACTTCCATTGACATGCAGTCTTTTACTTATGGTCTATTTCCTTTTACTTTCCCTCTTCCACACCTTCTCCAAATTCAGAGGGAAAGGACACCAGTGAAAAGAATTCTAGGGATACATTGTGAGCCGAAGTTCCAGTAAAGTTAGGGGAAATCTTTATTTTGAACCGTGGACATGGTTTCATTCCTTCTTGAGACTGGTACTACTGGATGGTTCTGAGACTGGCACAGGTACTACTGGTTGCTTAACAGAATGGGCATAAAGCTGTATCTTATATTAAGATCCTTCTTTTCAAAAGAAAGCTCCGTTTTGTATTTATTATATCTTTAGCTTTCCTAGAGCTATAGATCTCCACAATATTGATGGTCCATTCCAGTACTATTTGAGGGAATTATAATATTTGTCAAATTATATATATTTATATCTATATACATACAATACCTCAAATAATATTTGTTAAATGATTACATAAATTCAAAATCTCTTTGAAATAATAGAAATGGGAAATGGAGTTGCAGGTTTTATATGTATGTCTCTAAAAGGGTCAGAGTGGTAGAAGTTTTAGAAGCACGCGTTAGAAAGAGTTGGTGAAGTTGGAAAACAGAAACAATAAAAGAACAAAACTTAAAGAGATAGATGTTTTCTCTGTGCTTTTCCTGGTGAGGCTCTGCTGAGATTATTCTGGTTATCTGTGCTGTGTAACAAACAACCCCAAATCCAGTGGCTTTTAAGTAACAATCATTTTTCTGATGTCATGGATTCTGTGGGGCAGGAATTTGGACAGAGCAATACAAGAATGGCTTGTCTCTGATCCCTGATATCCAGAGTCTCAACTGGGAAGACTTGAAAAGCTAAGAGTGATTTGCATGGCCGGGACCTGGAATTACCCGGAGGGTTCTTTACTTATAATGTGTCTGGTGCCCGGACTGGGAGGATTCAAAGGCTGAGCTGATCTGGGACTATCTACTTGGCATTTCTATGCAGTTTGTGCTTCTTATTCACAGTCTGGTTTTCTGAGAGAGACTGTCCTGAGAGGGAGTTTCTGGAGAGGGAATGTTCTCAGAAACCAGGTGGAAACTGCATTGCCTATTCGAGCCTCAGAAGCACACAGGGATATTCCCACCACATTTCATTGGTTACCAGTGAGTCACTCAGGCCAATCAGATTAAAGGGGAGAGAAAATTAGACCCCCCCCCCTTCTGATTAGGGAGAGGAAAGGTCACATTGCAAAAGAGCAAGTTGCATGGGAGATGTGTTTTATGGCTGTCTTTGGAAAAATACACTTCTCCACCGACATTGTTTGGTTGTTTTGAAAAAGTATGATATGACTGTATTTTTATAATGTTTGTTTGAGAAGTGTATCAGGTACTTCATCATGCTAATATAAGATGGATCATTTTAAAGTGCTCTGTATCTGAAATGCTGCCTTTCTTCATCTTTCTAGGAATGCTCTAAGATAATATACGGGAACTAATCGACATTACTTTCTTCATTCATATAGCTCAATTAACAATAACCATTATTTAATAAATATTATAGGAAAAACATCAGAGAATGGAAAATAAGAAATGGGGACATACAAGCAAGAAGAGAAATTAATGAATAATTAGAGAGTGGAAATACTTAGGTCATAGTAGCATACACCAATGAAGTTCTAGGGATTCTCAACCCTTGTTTCTCAAACGAATCATCTACAGAGTTAAAAAATAAAAAGCAAAAACAAAAAACTCTGGCACCAAGAAACACTGATTTAATTGGTCTGAAGTGTGAACCAGACATCAGAATTTAAAAGCTCCCGAGGAGATTCTTATGTGCAGCCAGCCTTGTGAACCATTGTTCTCATAAACTCTTTGTAAAGAGCATACAAGAAAAAAATCTTTAATTGTAATGCTTAGTTGCCTTAGTGAATTCTTATCAATAAGACGCTAATCTAAGCAGACACTCATTTGCCTCTTCACTCTTCTATGGATTATTCCACAGCAGACTCTGTTGGTTTCATGTCTGACATGGAGACAAAGCCCACATGCCAGTATCTAAAGCAAAAAGCAGAAAAGGACTTGTTTTCTTGATGATCATTGAACTACTGAAAGAGCAACCTTATAGTTGCCCTATTTTTATGGAGATGATGTTTCCTATTTTTCTCAGCCAGGTGTTAGGATATTCTATAGCTTGCAACCAAAAGCATTTGAACTATTCCTACCTACAAGCACATTTTCTTGATTACCTGGTCAATCTGCTGTGCAGATTCACCATGAATTCAGATGGATCTGGGTTTGGATCCTGGCTCTGCCACAGTTAAATAACTGAATAACCTTCAGCCATCTTTCTAGCTCACTGTGATTCCATAAATTGGGAGAGAATAGAATACCTGTTCTATGAAACGGCTTTAGGAATTAAAATCATTCATTTTTCATTCAACAAACCTTGACTGAGCACATGGCTATTCCCAGATCCTGTTCTGTACAAAGAGTGTGTGGTGATGAGTAGGACAGCCACACATTGTATTCTTTCGAGGAAGAAAGGCAATAAGTAAGTTAAAAAGAAGATACTGTCAGTTTCTGATATACGCTGGGATAAAACAGGATGGAGCAAGAGTATGATTGGGAGATACTTTAGGTTGTGTGAATAGGAAAAGCTCAAATCCCAAATGATAAAAGGTAGCTCTGCAAGGACCAGAAAAGCACATCTAAGAGGAATTGTTAATGAAAACACCTTATGCTAAAATAGGCTTAGCTTGGGACTTCCCTGGTTGCGCAGTGGTTAGGAATCCGCCTGCCAATGCAGGGGACACAGGTTCGATCCCTGGTATGGGAAGATCCCACATGCCGCGGAGCTACTAAGCCCTTGCACCACAACTACGGAGCCCGTGAGCCACAACTACTGAAGCCCGTGCACCTAGAGCCCGTGCTCTGCAACAATAGAAGCCACCACAATGAGAAGCCCATGCACCGCAACGAAGAGTAGCCCCCGCTCACCACAACTAGAGAAAGCCTGCACGCAGCAACGAAGACACAACGCAGCCAAAAATAAATAAAATTTTAAAAAACATAAAAATAAAGACAAAACGTTAAAGTAAAGGGAAATAAAAAATTAAAAAAGGCTTAGCTTGTTTGAGAACCAAGAAAAGGCAGAGAGCCGGCATGTAATCAGCAACGGACAGAGTGAAGAGAGTAAGAGTGGACAGCTAGGTGGAGACTTGATTATGTAAGCCGGGGGGGGGGAGCAGTTTAGCTTCATTGTAAGTCTGAGGGTGAGTTTTTGTAGAATTTTAAGCAAGGGAGTAAATTACCTACTGTTATTTATGGAGAGTCAAGAGGGAAGTGGGAAACCCAGTTAGGAGACAATTGTAATTGTCCAAGTGAGATACGATGGTGTCTCGTTTTAGATTGGTGCCAACAGAAATGAAAAAAAAAAAAGAAAAAGGGGCATTCGATTTTGCTGTGAACCTAAATCTGTGCTAAAATAGGAACCATTTTAAAAATGTACATAAATGTAAGTAAAACACTTAGCTTTACATTGTGGGCACTCAATAAATACTAGCTGTTATCCTGGTTTTATTATCATTAGTGTTAATAAAACCTTAAGGCAAGATCTTGTTCTGTCATCAGCACTGCTTTTGCAGAAAGTTTTAATAAGAAAATCAGAGAGGTTTTTCCAAAATGTATGTATCATGTTTAAAGGCTTTCCCCCTGAGTGTGCTATGATACTAAGAGGGCCTGGTTAGCTTAAGGTCTCTATAGAGGGAGGCTACTTAATTTAGTGATGTGGGTTAACTAAGGGTAAGTGCAAAGAGCCAACACTTCTAACGGATGTCTATTTTTATTTTCACATCTGATGGTCAAATAATTGTATTTTAGCATCCCAACACAGTTTTTCATCGTTGTACGGTGTGGTTCTATGATCATTTTACATTATGTACCACCCAACCCAAATCAGTTTCATGATCCTATACAGGCAGTATTATTTTCCCATCAAAATAGGGACAAATATGCAAAAGCAGGATAAATACTACCTTTCAGAATGTTCAATTTGATCAGCATTGGTCTTAAGACGAATGCAAATCCTCACTGTCTTGTCTTACCAGGCTACTTGTAAGAGGCTATTTGACAGGCCATATAAACGAAGGCTAGTTTATAATTAAGACAAAGGGTCTGCATTGAAATGTAGGTTACAGTTCTCAACCTAAATATCTCTACTTTTCATTTTCTACTAGAAAACTGCTTGCCATCTTTATTTCTTAGTTTCAGGCCTGTAAACTGAGATTAAGATATGCTTTCCAGTTTAAAGGATGCTGCCTGCATCAGTGAAATCATCCTTCCATACTTGAGGGACGTTAAAAAGGGAGGCTTCCTAGGTAGAGATGATAATGTTTTATCCATCCTGTTTTTCCCCCTTAAATAGGTTTTATTTTTTAAAGCAGTTTTAGGTTCATAGCAAAATTGAGCAGAAAATACAAAGTTCCCTTATACGCACTGCTCCTCCACTGTCAGCATCCCCCACCAGAGTGGTACATTTCTTACACTGGATGAACCTATATTGACACATCATTATCACCTAAGGTCCATGGTTTACATTAGGGGTCACTCTTGGTGTTGTACATTCAGTGGGTTTTGACATATGTATAATGACATGTATCCACTATTATAGTATCATACGGAGTAATTTCACTGCCCTAAAAATCCTCTGTGTTCCTCCCCTTCCTTCCCCGCCCCTTCCCTTGGCAACCATTGATCTTTTCACCATCTCTGTAGTTTTACATTTCCAGAATGTAATATAGTTACAATCATACAGTATGTAGTCTTTTCAGATTGGCTTCTTTTGCTTAATAATATACATTTAAGGTTCCTCCATGCCTTTTCAGGTTTTGATAGCTCATTTCTTTTCAGTGCAGGATACTATTCCATTTTCTGGATGTACCACAATTTATATATCCATTCGCCTACTGAAGAACATCTTGATTGCTTCCGAGTTGTGGCAGTTATGAATAAAGCTGCTATGAACATCTGTATGCAGGTTTTTGTGCGGACGTGTTTTCAGCTCGTTTGGGTAAATATTAAGGAGTGCAGTTGTTGGGCTGTATGTTAAGAGTTTCTTTAGTTTTGTAAGAAACTGCCAGAGTGGCTGTATTGTTTTGCATTCTCACCAGCAACGAATGACAGTTTAATCGTTGAGAGTTTACTGTTGTTCACATCTTTGTCAGCATTCGGTATTGTTGGTACTCTGGATTTTGGCCTTTTTAATAAGCGTGTAGTGGTATCTCATTGCTGTTTTAATTTGCAATTCCCGAATGACATAGGATGTTGAGCCTATTTTCATATACTTATATTCTATTTGTATATTTTCTTGGGTGAGGTGTCCAGATTCTTTGTCCATTTTTTCATGGGGTTGTTCATTTTCTTATTGTTGAGTTTTAAGTGTTCTTTGTATATTTTGGATAACGGTCCTTTATTAGATACACCTTTTGCAAATATTTTCTCTCAGTCTGTGGCTTATCTTTTCATTCTCATGAAAGTTCTCTCATGTTTTTAATTGTAGAATTAGACAAAGGAATAACCAAAGCTTAGTCATCTTATTTAGAGCGCACATTATCTTCTATTTCCCTGGTTTCATCTGAGATAGAAAACTGACCTGTACCAATTTTCTCTTTCACAACAATTTCAGCGAAATATAATGAAAGGGACCAGGAAGTCTTAGCAAATTCGCTAAAAGTTAGAGTCAAGAGACATGCGTCCCAATTTTCTACCTACAGAGAAAGAGAGGCAGATACCAAATACGTAAAGCGTTTATTTGAACTATACCTTGGAGCTGGGGACATTGTTCATTAATCTGCTGGAAATATATTATGGATTTTGTTTTCCTTCCCCATGAAGGTTTCAGTGATCTAGGTTAGATTGTTGAAGTAAGGGTCCTGCTGGGCATTTCTAAGTGTTTAAATACTCTCCTATTCTGTTCCTTTTACTCTTGTCTTTCCTTTTTGAAATTTACCACTGTCTTCTCTTTAGAAATTCCATTGAAAATCTAAAGGGGATGCAGCTATTTATCTCTATGGGCAATTAATTACTTTCAATGGGAATATCATGTTACTGAATCACATTTCTTATTAGAAAAAAAATAATGGTGTTTACCCAAATGCATGTAGAGTAATGATGATGCTGACCCTCTGCCAATACTTGAGACCATGCAGATGAATAAAGAAGAGCTTCCTGTCCCCTTCAAGAATCAAATCCATGGTTTACACATTGTTTAGCACTTTGCTCCAAGCCCGTCACAGATTGCCATCACTATGCATGATGACAATAAATGAAGACATTATGTTAGGACACAAAAGGGATTTCCTCTCAGAGCTGTGGCAAACATACACAAGTTTGAACTTTTCATATGACTGGTATTTTTTTTTTGAAACTATATTTTTAGTTACAAATTACCTCATATAACTTGATTATGCTCAAATATGTTCTATATATGACAGAGCGGGAAGAATGGTTTTACCATGCTTGGTCCTCAATTGATATTTTATTTTGCATCCTATTTTATCCTGGAGGGGAATAAAAGGAAAAAGGACTCATTTGCAATAGAACGGCTTAGAGAGGAAATGCAGTTACTGTGTGGCAATGATCAGAGATTCTATAGATCATCACTGTTGCTCTTTTCAGCTCTTAGGAACACTCTGTTTTGGACAGTTGTAGACACAAGGGTGATTTTTCCCATTATGATTGTAAAAAGGAGACTGAAAGATTGGGGCCAGAAGTCAGGAAGTCTAGTCTTTATAGCTCGACTTGGTTCTTAACTAACTGTACAGTTTTGGATAATGTATTCTCTTTGGGTATGTGTTTCTGTTTATCTCACTACAAAATGAAGATAATGAGATTTGCATTACCATTGTCACTATGAGGCACAGGTGAGATAAGTGTGAATCACTCGGGGATATATAAAGTCATTTATAAGTTTAATAATAAATTATAATACAAGAAAAGAATTATTGGTTCAGTTGAGTTTCTCACACATGAAACTCAACACATTCTTAGTACTTGACAGTCAGGGCGGCAGTGAGTGGTCAAGATGACAGTAGAGGAAGAAACTCACCTACCTGAGTTTAGGAATATGGCAACATCTAGGACCTATTCAGAATTAGGAGTTATTCTGGGTTGAAATGGATGTCCCCTCAAAATATATGTTCTTCCCAGAACCTCAGAATGTGAGTTTAGTTGGAAATAGGGTTGCTTCATATATAATGAAGATGAGGTCATGTTGGAATAGGGGGAGCTCTTAATCCAACATAACTGGCGTCTTTGTAGTAAGAGGAGAAGAAACATGCATACATACACACATGCAGAGAAAAACAGCCGAGATTGGAAAGATGCAGGACAAGCCAAGGAACACCAAGGACTGCTGGCAACCACGAGAAGCTGAGAGAGAGCATGGCCCTTACTAACACCTTGATTTCAGACCGCTAGCCTCTAGAACTGGGAGAAAATTAATCTCTGGTTTTTTTAAGCCACCCAGTTTATGGTACTTTTTTACTGCAGCCCTAGCAAATAATCCAGGAATCAAGGAGGCCGCTGAGCCCAGTTGGCCACTGAGGGACTTCCACAGAGGCCACCAAGTTGGAGTGGCCACAACTAGATCTCAGAAGCCAGATATGTAGGCAGAGATCCAAGAGCCAGGGAGACTAATGAGGAATAGTCAGCAAAAGAGTTCTTGGCCCTCACCTGTACCAGACGCCAGTGTTTCTGCCAATTTCTATCTGCTCACTACCCAAGTCACCTTAATGGACGGCTGTGGGTTGGACCACTTCTGGTTTGAACAAACCCTTAAACATGGAGTAAGGTATAACCAAAAGCCCAGGTATCTTGCTCTACACTGAAAAAGAGGAAGCAACCATCCCTGATCACATAGCTTCTCTCATTCATAGAGAACCTCATGTACATTTAACACGGTATTATTCGAGGCTTCTCTACCTACTTTATCTTTCTTGATAATAATCCTGAAAGGTCCACATTCCCAGGAATTATTCTGGAAATGGTTGGGTTATGTCTTAGTTTCCTATTGGTGCTGTAACAAGTCACCACAAATTTTATGGCTTGAAACAAGACAAACCTATTATTGTGCAGTTAGGTGAGCAGTGCAGTATGGGTTGCACTGGATTAAAATCAAAGTGCATTCCTTTCTGGAGGCTCTAGGGGCAAATCTGTCTCCTGTTCATTTGGGGTGTTGACAGAATTCAGTTTCTTGCAGCTGTAGGAGAGCCCTGACTTTTGGCTGGCTGTAAACTGAGGGCCACTGCCAGCTTCTAGAGGCTACTGCATTCTCTGGCTCATGGCCCCTTTCTTGCATCTTCAAAGCCAGCAACAGCTGGTCAAGTCCTTCTCCCATCCAATCTTTCTGACCCATTCTGCCTCCTTGTCCATTTTTAAAGACTCATGTAACTAGAGGGAGCCCTTCAGATAATCCAGAATCTCCCTTTCTTCAGGTCAGCTGATCAGCAAACTCAATTCCACCTGCAACCTTAATTCCCTCTTGACACGTAACTCAATGTGTTCACAAATTCTGGAGATTAGGATATGGACATCTTTGGGTCACCATTATTCTGCCACAGGTTATCTGCAGCTGAACAGCACAACTTCCCAACAGGACTGAGGAGAAGGAGCAGCAAGACTGTGAGGAGGAAACAGAGCTTTATCAAAACGTAGCAAATGAAGGGGCTTCCCTGGTGGCGCAGTGGTTGAGAGTCCGCCTGATGATGCAGGAGACACGGGCTCGTGCCGGGGTCCGGGAAGATCCCACATGCCGCAGAGCGGCCGGGCCCGTGAGCCATGGCCGCTGGGCCTGCGCGTTCGGAGCCTGTGCTCTGCAACGGGAGGGGCCCCAGCAGTGAGAGGCCCGCGTACCGCAAAAAAAAAAAAAAAAAAAAAAACCCTGTTATCAACCTGTTGATTTGAAATTTAAAAACTGAGTCTACTTAATGGAAAATATTTGACTGTTAAGAACATCAGACATCTTTGATGGGACTGGTTTCTTATCAGCCAACAATTTTTTTAACTAAAATTTTCCTTGCTTAATTAATTTCATCCAGTTATCATTAGAATATTTCATCCCATCAATTTATTACACCATTTATCTATCACCTTCTATTTCCCTGCCCCTTTTAAACAACCTAAGAGGCATATTACTGATAACAGTCATTGGCTCCCATTTTAGTTTCAGCTCTGTTTAGTGATTTTATCACCAAGTGTTGGACACATACTTATTTCTTGTTTTCTTATGCGGATTTCATGCATATTTTGGCATTCCTTCTCTTCTCACATCTATTTAAAAATGAAACACTACAAAAGTATACTTTTAAAATGTCTTTGAAGACAGTTCATTCATTCATGTAATCATAGCTATGGAATACCTGCTATGTACTAGGTATTGTTCTAAGCACTGGAAACGCACCAGTGATTCAGATGTTCAAGGTCCCTGTCGGATGCATTGCCTTAATACAAACTTGTTTTTATTAAGTCTTCTCTTCCCCTTCATGATTAACCCTTGCCTACTTAGATTTTGTTTTTCTCCTTATCTTGACATCTATACATCTTTGTTACTCTTTCCATTATCCAAATTTCATATCCTACGTCTCATTTGCCTGTGGCTCAGCTTTTGAATGACTCTACTTGGAAAGAGTTTAATTAAGAAAATGCCACCAAAGCGTGAAATGTGTTAGCGCTGTATACATCTGCTGTCTGTCAAGGGGTTTCCTTATAACCCACAAAAATTAACTTTCTATTGGTGACATTGTAGCTATACTATTCAGGCCATTAAAGGTAATATGTATATATTATCTTTTATATATATGTGTATATATATATATATATATATATATATATATATCTTATTAGGGCCCCTTATATATCATATCATATATATATATCTTATTAGGGCCCCTTCCTGGTGCCCCTCCAATGTTTCCTTTTTAGGCCTCTTCACTTAATCTCCCAAATGGTGAGACCAACCCTGACCTCAAATGTGACAGTTAATCACAAACCAATGACATCGTCCCCCAAAGCAGTAGAAAGGTCATTTTTCAAATAATGATTTAAGTAGGTCAAGGTAAACAAGTTACTCACATTTAAGGAAGAAGAAACTACATATTTGAGAAAGTCTTATAGATTTAGGTAACTTTGCCTGCCCCGATGTTCCATTCTTCATATTAATTTACCTGTTAGGTGAGGATCTCCTCAATGGAGCTGATATTGGTACCCTCCCAGAGCTTATTCAGTTCTTGAGATATAGCAGAAAACTTTCCTGAAGTGTTAGCAGACATATCATCTTAGGGGCTCAGTGGTGTAAGTCTCACTGATAAAGCTTCCTGCATTTGAATTCTTGGATGTGAAAGGGGAGAAATGAACACTTGAAAGTCTTTTGGGGAATATTAAATAATTTGTTGTTTAAAATATTTTTAAAAAATTATTAAAAATAATCACTTTGAGTAACTCAGTTAAATACAAAAAATTTGCATTAAATTTAGATGTGGCTAAGCAGCAAAATAGTTGATGTTCTGGTGCCAGTCAGGTACGTGACAAAGACAAATGTTTAATGCCTAACTGCTTCACCAGAGATGACTTCTCATCCCATATCAGAGTCATCCCAGAGTCTTAAAAGAAGCAGTTAGTAGGTAAAGAGAATTAAAGAGACATCCACCATAGCTTCAGTCCTTTTCCTTACGTACATGGAGAAAGAGTATATTTGTGCCGTGGGCTCATTAGCAAAATATATTAGCTATAGCTGACTGATTTGCACCTGGTGCGTGCCTGTGGCCTCCAAAGAGAAGATTTACAATTAGGTTTTGAGTCTGGAAAGCTTTGAAAGTTCTTCCTATCAAAAATCAGAGAGACATTTGGAAATGTAAACATACCATATATCTTTCTGGATTACACATGCACTAAAGTTGACCTTTTAATTTTTTAGAGGAGAGCAGTCATGGCACATTGTCACATCACGCTTGAAATGAGATTCCAGATGGAGTTTTAACCTCAAATGGAGCAAAGAGATCCACTGTTACAACCCCCTTCTTATAGATTAGCAAACTGAGTCCCTGAGAGATTAAAGAAGAGATTTAAAATCTCAAATATTTAGCAGCCTGGCCAGGACTAGGACCCAGGTTAATCTAATTTCCAGCATAGTGTTTATTTATTTTTTCCCTTTTCTCCACTGACATTATGGTTGCTTGAATAAACATCTTGGTTGCTTGAATAAACATTATGGTCGCTTGAATAAACATCTAAATACACTATCACCTAATAGTGTATTTTCTAATCTCCATTAATCATATTTTATAAGATTTCTGTACCTTTAAAATCAGTTTAATTGGAATAAAATTTGACACAATTGGTGGTGCTTCACCAGGTTAACAGTTCTATTCTGTTTTTATACTGAATTTCCCATTTGTTTGATTTAAAGTGAGGTTGAAGGGGCAAACGGCCACCTCTAGCCAGAAACTTTTATCTAACTGCCGCATCCCTTGAGTTCTCTGATAATTATTAATAAAGGTGGTAGATAGATAACCGTTCCATGAGAGAAGGCAAGTGCTGAAGGCATGCCAGGGGTGACTCTCGCAGCTTGTCAGTAGGAAGAAAGAGTAAAGACAGATCCGTCCTGTTTGTCAGGAGCGAAATGTATGTTAGAGAAAACTAACTCCCAGGAAGGGGATGTGTCAGAAAGATGGATTACCTCAGGAAGTCCAGACTGCTCTCCTGGTGGGCAGCAGCCCACTTGGATATAATTTGCCAGCTGTCCGTCTTTTCCTACCGTGTCTCTGTCTTTTCCCTCCTCTCCTCTACCACTGACAAGCCTGTGCTTATAGATCTAATGCAGCCACACAGGCTTCGGAATAGCTAAAGACCTGGAAGGCAGGGGAAACTTGTTTGCAGTGAGTGAATATTCAGCACGCTCATTCTTCCAATCAGTACTCCCAGAAGCGCTCAGAAAGACAGACCCTGTGGGGAAAATTCTTTAAACGAACACCTTACTAGAGAATGATCCTGTTAGGTGAGTAAAAGACTGATTACATTCCCAGAGGTGAGCCGTAATGAGGCTCACAGTAACTAAATGAAGCAATCTGCTGCGCTTGGTATCTGGACTTGAGCCTGAGCATTTCAGACTGGCATCTGGAAAAGGAAAAGGCTCTGGGGAAAGCACACAATACACTGGAAATAATATTTCATCTTCATTATTTCCCAAAGGGAATTCAGGGCATATTTCTTGGGAAACAGTTTTTTTTTTTTTTTTTTTTTTAATGTCTGAAACATTTATATTAACTTATTTCCATACAAATAACCCAAAGTAAGTTTAGTATTAGTTGGTTTTTTGTTTGTTTGTTTGTTTTATACTGGAGGTTCTTATTAGTCATCAATTTTATACACATCAGTGTGTACATGTCAATCCCAATCGCCCAATTCAGCACACCACCATCCCCACCCCGCCGCGGTTTTCCCCCCTTGGTGTCCATACGTTTGTTCTCTACATCTGTGTCTCTGCCCTGGAAACGGGTTCATCTGTACCATTTTTCTAGGTTCCACATACATACGTTAATGTACAATATTTGTTTTTCTCTTTCTGACTTACTTCACTCTGTATGACACTCTGTACATCCATCCACATATCAACAAATGACTCAATTTTGTTCCTTTATATGGCTGAGTAATATTCCATTGTATATATGTACCACAACTTCTTCATCCATTCATCTGTCGATGGGCATTTAGGTTGCTTCCATGACCTGGCTATTGTAAATAGTGCTGCAATGAACATTGGGGTGCATGTGTCTTTTTGAATTATGGTTTTCTCTGGGTATATGCCCAGTAGTGGGATTGCTGGGTCATATAGTAATTCTATTTTTAGTTTTTTAAGGAACCTCCATACTGTTCTCCATAGTGACTGTATCAAATTACATTCCCACCAACAGTGCAAGAGGGTTCCATTTTTTCTCCACACCCGCTCCAGCATTTGTTGTTTGTAGATTTTCTGATGATGGCCATTCTAACTGGTGTGAGGTGATACCTCATTGTAGTTCTGATTTGCGTTTCTCTAATAATTAGTGATGTTGAGCAGCTTTTCATGTGCTTCTTGGCCATCTGTATGTCTTCTTTGGAGAGATGTCTATTTAGGTCTTCCGCCCATTTTTGGATTGGGTTGTTTGTTTCTTTAATATTGAGCTGCATGAGCTGTTTATATATTTTAGAGATTAATCCTTTGTCCATTGATTTGTTTGCAAATATTTTCTCCCATTCTGAGGGTTGTCTTTTTGTATTGTTTATGGTTTCCATTGCTGTGCAAAAGCTTTGAAATTTCATTAGGTCCCATTTGTTTATTTTTGTTTTTATTTCCGTTACTCTAGGAGGTGGATCAAAAAAGATTTTGCTGTGATTTATGTCAAAGAGTGTTCTTTCTATGTTTTCCTCTAAGAGTTTTATAGTGTCCGGTCTTACATTTAGGTCTCGAATCCATTTTGAGTTTATTTTTGTGTGTGGTGTTAGGGAGTGTTCTAATTTCATCCTATTACATGTAGCTGTCCAGTTTTCCCAGCACCACTTATTGAAGAGGCTGTCTCTTCTCCATTGTATACCCTTGCCTCCTTTGCCATAGATTAGTTGACCATAGGTGTGTGGGTTTATCTCTGGGCTTTCTATCTTGTTCCATTGATCTATGTTTCTGTTTTTGTGTCAGTACCATATTGTCTTGATTACTGTAGCTTTGTAGTATAGTCTGAAGTCAGGGAGTCTGATTCCTGAAGCACCATTTTTTTCCCTCAAGACTGCTTTGGCTATTCAGGGTCTTTTGTGTCTCCATACAAATTTTAAGATGATTTCTTCTAGTTCCATAAAAACTGCCATTGGTAATTTGATAGGGATTGCATTGAATCTGTAGATTGCTTTGGGTAGTAGAGTCATTTTCACAACATTGACTCTTCCAATCCAAGGACATGGTATATCTCTCCATCTGTTGGTATCATCTTTAATTTCTTTCATCGGTGTCTTATACTTTTCTGCATACATGTCTCTGGTCTCCCTAGGTAGGTTTATTCCAAGGTATTTTATTCTTTTTGTTGCAATGGTAAGGGGGAGTGTTTCCTTACTTTCGCTTTCAGATTTTTCATCATTAGTGTATAGGAATGCAAGAGATATCTGTGCATTAATTTTGTATCCTGCAACTTTATCAAATTCATTGATTAGCTCTAGTAGTTTTCTGGTGGCATCTTTAGGATTCTCTATGTATAGTATCATGTCATCTGCAAACAGTGGCAGTTTTACTTCTTCTTTTCCAACTTGTATTCCTTTTATTTATTTTTCTTCTCTGATTGTCGTGGCTAGGACTTCCAAAACTATGTTGAATAATAGTGGTGAGAGTGGACATCCTTGTCCCATTCCTGATATTAGAGGAAATGCTTTCAGTTTTTCACCATTGGGAAGGATGTTTGCTGTGGCTTTGTCGTATATGGCCTTTATTATGTTGAAGTAGATTCCCTCTATGCCCACTCTCTGGAGAGTTTTTATCATAAATAGGTATTGAATTTTTTCAACAGCTTTTTCTACATCTATTGAGATGATCATATGGTTTTTATTCTTCAATTTGTTAATATGGTGTATCTCATTGATTGCTTTGCGTATATTGAAGAATCCTTGCATCCCTGGGATAAATCCCACTTGATCATGGTGTATGATCCTTTTAATGTGTTGTTGGATTCTGTTTGCTAGTATTTTGTTGAGGATTTTTGCATCTATATTCATCAGTGATATTGGTCTGTAATTTTCTTTTTTGTAGTATCTTTGTCTGGTTTTGGTATCAGGGTGATGGTGGCCTGATAGAATGAGTTTGGGAATGTTCCTTCCTCTGCAATTTTTTGGAAGAGTTTGAGAAGGATGGGTGTTAGCTCTTCTCTAAGTGTTTGATAGAATTCACCTGTGAAGCCATCTGGTCCTGGACTTTTGTTTGTTGGAAGATTTTTAATCACTGTTTCAATTTCACTACTTGTGATTAGTCTGTTCATATTTTCTATCTTGGTTCAGTCTTGGAAGGTTATACCTTTCTAAGAATTTGTCCTTTCTTCCAGGTTGTCCATTTTACTGGCATAGAGTTGCTTGTAGTAGTCTCTTAGGATGCTTTGTATTTCTGTGGTGTCTGTTGTAACTTCCCCCTTTTCATTTCTAATTTTATTGATTTGAGTCCTCTCCCTCTTTTTCTTGATAAGTCTGGTAATGGTTTATCAGTTTTGTTTATCTTCTCAAAGAACCAGCTTTTAGTTTTATTGATCTTTGCTATTGTTTTCTTTGTTTCTATTTCATTTATTTCTGCTCTGATCTTTATGATTTCTTTCCTTCTGCTAACTTTGGGTTATGTTTGTTTTTCTTTCTCTAGTTCCTTTAGGTGTAAGGTTAAATTGTTTACTTGAGCTTTTTCTTGTTTCTTGAGGTAGGCTTTTTTAGCTATAAACTTCCCTCTTAGAACTGCTTTTGCTGCATCCCATAGGTTTTGGATCATCGTGTTTTCATTGTCATTTGTCTCTAGGTATTTTTTGATTTCCTCTTTGATTTCTTCAGTGATCTCTTGGTTATTTAGTAGTGTATTGTTTAGGCTACATGTGTTTGTGTTTTTTACGTTTTTTTTCTCTATAGTTCATTTCTAATCTCATAGCATTGTGGTCAGAAAAGATGCTTGATATGATTTCAATTTTCTTAAATTTACTGAGGCTTGATTTGTGACACAAGATGTGATCTATCCTGGAGAATGTTCCGTGTGCAATTGAGAAGAAAGTGCAATCTGCTGTTTTTGGATGGAATTTCCTATAAATATCAATTAAATCTATCTGGTCTATTGTGTCATTAAAAGCTTGTGTTTCCTTATGTATTTTCGTTTTGGATGATCTGTCCATTGGTGTAAGTGAGGTGTTAAAGTCCCCCACTATTATTGTGTTACTGTCGATTTCCTCTTTTATAGCTGTTAGCAGTTGCGTTATATATTGAGGTGCTCCTATGTTGGGTGCATATATATTTATAATTGTTATATCTTCTTCTTGGATTGATCTCTTGATCACTATGTAGTGTCCTTTCTTGTCTCTTGTAACATTCTTTATTTTAAAGTCTATTTTATCTGATATGAGTATAGCTACTCCAGCTTTCTTTGTTTTTTTTTTTTTTTGTTTTTTTTGCAGTACACAGGCCTCTCAATGTTGTGGTCTCTCCCATTGCAGAGCACAGGCTCCAGACGCACAGGCTCAGAGGCCATGGCTCATGGGCCTAGCCACTCCACGGCATGTGGGATCTTCCTGGACCGGGGCGCAAACCTGCGTCCCCTGCATCAGCCGGCGGACTCTCAACCACTGCGCCACCAGGGAAGCCCCAGCTTCTTTTGATTTCCATTTGCATGGAATATCTTTTTCTCTCCCCTCACTTGCAGTCTGTATGTGTCCCTAGGTCTGAAGTTGGTCTCTTATAGACAGCATATATATGAGTCTTGTTTTTGTATCCATTCAGCAAGCCTGTGTCTTTTGGTTGGAGCATTTAATCCATTCACATTTAAGGTAATTATCAATATGTATGTTCCTATGACCATTTTCTTAATTGTTTTGGGTTTGTTTTTGTAGGTCCTTTTCTTCTCTTGTGTTTCCCACTTAGAGAAGTTCCTTTAGCATTTTTTGTAGAGCTGGTTTGGTGGTGCTGAATTCTCTTAGCTTTTGCTTGTCGGTAAAGCTTTTGATTTCTCCATCGAATCTGAATGAGATCCTTGCCAGGTAGAGTAATCATGGTTTTAGTTTCTTCCCTTTCATCACTTTAAATATATCATGCCACTCCCTTCTGGCTTGTAGAGTTTCTGCTGAGAAATCAGCTGTTAACCTTATGGGAGTTCCCTTGTATGTTATTTGTCGTTTTTCCCTTGGTGCTTTCAAGAATTTCTCTTTGTCTTTAATTTTTGCCATTTTGATTACTATGTGTCTCGGTGTGTTTCTCCTTGGGTTTATCCTGTATGGGACTCGCCGTACTTTCTGGACTTGGGTGGCTATTTCCTTTCCCATGTTAGGGAAGTTTCGACTCTAATCTCTTCAGATATTTTCTCGTGTCCTTTTTCTCTCTCTTCTCCTTCTGGGACCCCTATAATGCGAATGTTGTTGTGTTTAATGTTTTCCCAAAGGTCTCTTAGGCTGGCTTCATTTCTTTTCATTCTTTTTTCTTTATTCTGTTCCGCAGCAGTGAATTCCACCATTCTGTTCCAGGTCACTTATCCGTTCTTCTGCTTCAGTTGTTCTGCTATTGATTCCTTCTAGTGTAGTTTTAATTTCAGTTATTGTATTGTTCATCTCTGTTTGTTTGTTGTTTAATTCTTCTAGGTCTTTGTTAAACATTTCTTGCATCTTCTCGATCTTTGCCTCCATTCTGTTTCCGAGGTCCTGATCATCTTTATTATCATTATTCTGAATTCTTTTTCTGGAAGGTTGCCTATCTCCACTTCATTTAGTTGTTCTTCTGGGGTTTTATCTTGTTCCTTCATCTGGTACATAGCCCTCTGCCTTTTCGTCTTGTCTATGTTTCTGTGAAGGTGGTTTTTGTTCCACAGGCTGCAGGACTGTAGCTGTTGTTGCTTCTGCTGTCTGCCCTCTGGTGGATGAGGCTATTTCAGAGACTTGTGCCAGCTTCCTGATGGGAGGAACTGGTGGTGGGTAGACCTGGCTGTTGCTCTGGTGGGCAGAGCTCAGTAAAACTTTAATCCCCTTGTCTGCTGATGGGTGGGGCTGGGTTCTTTCCCTGTTGGTTGTTTGGCCTGAGGCAACCCAACACTGGAGCCTACCTGGGCTCTTTGATGGGGCTGATGGTGGACTCTGGGAGGGCTCACGCCAAGGAATACTTCCCAGAACTTCTTCTGCCAGTGTCCTTGTCCCCACGGTGAGCCACAGCCCACGCCCCTGTCTGTGCCGCAGACCCTCCAACACAAGCAGGTAGGTCTGGTTCAGTCACTGCTCCTTCCCCTGGGTCCTGATACGCACACTACTTTGTGTGTGTTGGGCAGCAGTTTTGAAGAAAGAAGATTGATATAAGAGGCAAGCTTGGTGTGGGCATGACGACTTCATACAACCAAACCATAGACACCTTCCTGCCTTTGAGGAGGCTGAGCTACCCAGTGGACCCTACCTGTTTCTTTAAAGCCCCAAGAGCTGCCTGGCCAAGGGTTCTAGTACAGCATCTCAGCTCCGTTGGATGAAGATTGGAAGTTTGAAACCATGGTCATTATGTTCCCTACAGGAGTAAGTGGGACATGAATTTACCTTCCACCCTTGTGAATTAGCCACATAAAGTACAGGTTGGAATCATCAACCTTGATCATTGCTGTCTGATCTTGTTTATATTTTAAATCCTCCCTGGGAGCGCTATAGCCCAGAAGCTCATTTCATTGAAAGGTCACTGGCCTTGGGGATCCTTGAGGGAGGATTTCTTATTTGGTGAATTATTGTCCTAAATAATTCATTTCATGGAGCATGTATCTTTGTGATCCTGTCTTCTGCTGCCCACTTCCTCCCCAACAGGCCTAGGCAGGGTGCTGATGTCTACAGAAGACTCTCACCTGTGAACCACAAGATTGGGTTCTCAAAGGGGCTAAGACACTTGCTAGTAATATGACCACCTGTTGCTGCTTAATATTTCTGAGCCTCACTTTACTCATCTGTAAACTGGGGAGAGCAATAATCGCCCTGCTTTTATCCTTTCCTTAGCATTTAAGAGATGTTGAGAGTGCTTTATATACTATCATGAGCCATTGTAGGGTAAGTTTTGTTCATTCAAAGAGCCTGATTTTTATTTTAAACTCTTCCGGACTACCTTATGATTCCTGACTATCTAAGGCCTTTCTCATTCCTCAGGCACACAAGTAGTGTTTGTTTCAAAGAAGGATGTTCAAAAGCAAGACCAGTTAGATTCTCTGGATCACACCACTGGGGGCTCTTGACTCGGTGACTTTGCTTTCCCCATCCTTATCTCACTGAAAAAAGAACTAGGTAAGGTTTTATCCTGAGGCTAAAGAGAACTCTTGAAAATGTCCTTAGGGATATGAATAGACCATTTGCCATTTAGTCCCTTAATACAGTTAGTTTCCAAAATGTAAAAGGCCGAGATAGCCTTTGTTTCTTAGAGATTTCAGTCAGAGCCAGCGTGGGTGCTTGTTAGTGTCATAATGATGAGTAGCAAAAGCGGTTAAGCTGATCATTGAGGAAAACCAAATGTCTTCTCTGTCCCCCACTCCACCCCCATTTAATAGTCGACTTTGTTGTAAAGGTGTCCCACTGTTTCAGTAGGATGGTATGTTGCTCATGTGTCAGCTAGATGGAGGGCAGCAACGCCAACCTGTTTCTCTAGGTATGCTTCCTTCAGATGGAGGACCAAGACCGCCATGCAGTTCAGATCCCAGCAATAAGAGGCAGAGGTGTTCAGTGATTAAATAGCCAGGGTGCCCTGACGTCTCTGCCAACGTACCAAAGAGAAGAATATCTTCTCAATTTTTTCACTTACTAGCAGCAGTTTAGCTTGTCTTAGAAGCATGCCTGTATTTAAACAGAGAAAGCACGTTTAAAGCATTGGTTAATAGGCTTTTGCTTTATGAAGCGGTAGTGCTCTAAAATGGGGGCAACTAAAATTACCATTCCACTGGGAAGAAAATGCTAAGCTGGTTGTGGTAGAGTGAGGGTTGAGGGAATGATAGGAGAAAGTTGAGATTTCAGGAGCTACAGGAAAAAGAAAACAAAAAATATTAGGCATTTAAAAAATTAATTAGCTAACGGTCTCAGAGAAGAAGACGAACACCTAGGGAAGTAATTAGAAAGGGAAGGAACATTAAAACTATTTTATATGCTATGAAGTGAAACCTGAGGCTCAAAAAGTAATTTGGCTCAGATCATATGGCAGGAGAATCTGGTGTTAGAATCTGGATTTGAGCCCGTGTTCATCTGACTATAGCTCTGAAGCGTGAATTGGTCAGCTTTTGTGTCTTATGGAATCTGGAATTGCTACTCTTTTCCACCTTTATTCAGCCTCTGTGTCCATCCCCACCTCTTTAATCTGTTCCTTCTTTTTAAAAATATTTTAGGATCCTAAGGAACAAAATGTTAGACGAGTGAGTTGATATCTAGGTATCTACTGTTTTGAAATTGTATTAAATAGAGGACCTCATTCTTCAAAGTTTGAAAATCCATGTCAGTTGCATAGTCTCAGACAGGGGGACGGTTTTTTTTTCCCCTCTTGAATGCTATAGAAAAATACTTCATGCTTCTTAGCTGTTGAACATCTCAATATTAACTTAGAGTGCGTCTCTTCCTACAATTCCCTTACAGGTTGCTCACTTTCAGTGACACCTGCTTTCTAGTTGGAGAAATTCGTAAAATCATGGGAACCACATCCGACTTTCTTTCAGTTAGGATGACAGATCCAATAAACTGCCCGGGCGTGAAGTACAGGTAAAGGTAATCAGATCTCACGCTTCAGGGAATTAACTGCTTACCTGTGATGGTCGGGAAGAAATTTTCCCCATTACCATCCTGCAGATACACAAGGCCAAGAGCAGCATGCAACTTTCTGCTATCCTAAAGCTTTCTTATAGAACTTCATTATACACAGAGTATAAAATCTGAACCTATGGAATAATATGCTGTGTATAATAGTTGTCATACATGGATAAGTATTTAATATGCAGCAAAATAAATACTGTAACATTTGAGACAGAGTTCTGTTTATATAACTGAAATAGTGATTCATTAAACTACTTAAAATCGTTTTACATTTCCTCTAGGGATCTCAAAGTACCTTGCCAAAATGAGCTCATTAATCCTTATGAATATTCTGTCAAATAAATTCCGTTAAATTTCTCTGAAAAAAACAGGTCAATCTTACTAACCAGTAAGTCCTTATAGCACCAAGTTTCCATAGCAGCCTAACAATCTTTATTGCTTTGAAATCTCATTAGAAATTTGACTTCTAACACCATTATTCTAGATGGAAGTTTTTCATCCCTAGTTCACTCTCTGCATTCATTCCTCCAACAATATGTGGTGAGAGTCAGCAGTGTGCACAGTGCTGGGCATAAAATGGTAAATAGGGCTGAGGGTCCAGTGGGAGAGAGCTGGGAAATTCTTCCAAATATACTAGCAAGATCCTTCTTCATCCAATGTCCTCCTCTTACTGGACAGGTCATCAGATCACCTAGGCTTTGACATATGTACACCTAGTCTGATTCATAGGCCCTTAGTCCATTATAGGCTCTTAGCCTGTAATGGATTCCAGTTAGTTCAGGTGACATTTAGAGTGGTCCAGAGATGTCTGTTCTAGTATAACTTCAATGTGTGTGTGATGCATGTGTGTGTATGCGTGTGTATGCGTGTGTGTGTGTGTGTGTGTGTGTGTGTGTGTGTGTGAGAGAGAGAGAGAGAGAGAGAGAGAGAGAGAGAGAGAGAGAGAGAGGAATTCTGTATAAAAGATGATTAGATTTAAATTTCACAACATTTTCCAGATAAACTCTAGGGGCAGGTCCCATGTTGATCCTAGAAAAATGATAGAGAATAACAATTAAGACACCCTTTTAAACTGGATATCCATGTTTAAGTTTTAAGTTTGGTTTCATTTAAAAAAATATTCTTTTGGACCAAACCATGATAGTGTCTAAACTTGTTGCTATTTGACTTAACGAAAGGCCAGACTTGAAGGAAGGGTCTAAATAATTTTGAGAAAAGATTTGTGGAATATTTTGAGAGAAAGGATTTGTGGAATATTTAAACATTTCTTTTGAGCAATGCTGTTTTGGTTACAAAGAGGATAGAACTTTCACCTCTGGAAGTGAATACGACCTTTTCAGTTTGGTACCTAATGGATGTATAAGAAACAAACAAAATCATGTTTTCTTGGGGCCATGCCTTAGCCCAGCATTGGATAGCAACTGACATATTGGTGGTCTCACTTAAAGAAAAATGTCATTAGACTGTTGTTTCCCAAAATACATTCACTTAAAAAACAGTCCTGGGAATTCCCTGGCAGTCCAGGGGTTAGGACTCTGCGGTCTCATTGCCGAGGGCCCAGGTTTGATCCCCAGTTGGGGAACTAAGATCCCACAAGCCATGTGGTGTGACCAAAAACAAACAAACAAAAAAAAAAACAGTCCTATGGTATGGTCCTTGGGAATTAAAAGAGGGAAGATATTCAATAAAAATACATTGGGGGACTTGCCTGGTGGCGCAGTGGTTAAGAATCCACCTGCCAATGCAGGGGACATGGGTTCAAGCCCTGGTCTGGGGAGATCCCACATGCCGCAGAGCAGCTAAGTCCATGCGCCACAACTACTGAGCCTGCACTCTAGAGCCTGCGAGCCACAACTACTGAAGCCCGTGTGCCTAGAGCCCATGCTCCGCAACAAGAGAAGCCACCGCAGTGAGAAGCCCGCACACCGCAACAAAGACCCAAGGCAGCCAAAAAAAAAAAAAGAATATATTGTGTAAAAATACATTGGGAAGCTTCTTAATACAGCTCCTACCCTTAGGTATTCACAGTGCGTATTAGCAAATTAAAGGTTCTAAGAAGTCTTGTAGTATAAATACATTTTAAATTTTATTTAACTCAAGATTTCTCAAATTCATTTGACCAACGTGTGGAACAGCTCCTATAGAACACATACTGAACGGTGGCAGAAGACCTCAGACCTCCCAAAAGGCAAGAAACTCCCTACGTAGCTGAGTAGGGCAAAAGAAAAAAGAAAACACAGAGACAAAAGAATAGATGTGATTGAAGACACAATCAAAACTGGACCTGCACCAGTGGGAGGGAGCTGTGAAGGAGGAAAGGTTTCCACACACTAGGAAGCCCCTTTGCGGGCGGAGACGGCGGGTGGCGGAGGGGGGAAGCTTTGGGGCCATGGAGGAGAGCACAGCAACGGGGCTACGTAGGGCAAAGCGGAGAGATTCCCGCACAGAGGATCGGTGCCAGCCGGCACTCACCAGCCCGAGAGGCTTGGCTGCTCACCCGCTGGGGCGGGCAGGGGCTGGGAGCTGAGGCTCAGGCTTCGGAGGTCGGATCGCAGGGAGAGAACTGGGGTTAGCTGCATGAACACAGACTGAAGGGGTTAGTGCGCCACGGCTGGCCGGGAAGGAGTCCGGGAAAAAGTCTGGAGCTGCCGAAGAGACAAGAGACTTTTTCTTCCCTCTTTGTTTCCTGCTGTGCAAGGAGAGGGGATTACGAGCATTGCTTAAAGGAGCTCCAGAGACGGGCTCGAGCTGGGACTATCAGTGCGGACCCCAGAGACGGGCATGAGACGCTAAGGCTGCTGCTGCCGCCACGAAGAAGCCTGTGTGTAAGCACAGGACACTATCCACACCTGCCCTCCCGGGAGCCTGTGCAGCCCACCACTGCCAGGGTCCCGGGATCCAGGGACAACTTCCCCGAGAGAACACACGGCACGCCTCAGGCTTGTGCAACATCCCGCTGGCCTCTGCCACCGCAGGCCCGCCCCACATCCGTACGCCTCCCTCCCCCTGGCCTGAGTGTGCCAGAGCCCCCGAATCAGCTGATCCTTTAACCCCGTCCTGTCTGAGCGAAGAACAGACGTCCTCAGGCGACCTACATGCAGAGGCAGAGCCAAATCCAGAGCTGAGCCCCTGGGAGCTGTGAAAACAAAGAAGAGAAAGGGAAATCTATCCCAGCAGCCTCAGGAGCAGCAGATTAAATCCCCACAATCAACTTGATGTACCCTGCATCTGTGGAATACCTGAATAGACAATGAATCATCCCAAATTGAGGAGGTAGACTTCGGGAGCAAAGATATACATATTTTTTCCCTTTTCCTCTTTTGATGAGTGTGTATGTGTGTGACTTTGTCTGTATTTCTTTTCTTTTACCATTTGCCCTACGGTTCTGTCTGTCTCTTTTTGTTTTTTCTTTTTTTTTAACCTTTAAATTTTTTTTCTTAATAATTCTTTTTTATTTTAATAACTTTATTTTATTTTCTTTTATTTTACTTTATTTTATTTTCTTTCTTTCTGTTTTTTCTCCCTTTTATTCTGAGCCGTGTGGATGAAAGGCTGTTGGTGCTCCAGCAAGGAGTCAGGGCTGTGCTGCTGAGGTGGGAGAGCCAACTTCAGAACACTGGTCCACAAGAGACCTCACAGCTCCATGTAATATCAAATGGCAAAAATCTACCAGAGATTTCCATCTCAACACCAAGACCCAGCTTCACTCAACAACCAGCAAGCTACACTGCTGGACACCCTATGCCAGACAACTAGCAAGACAGGAACACAACGCTACCCATGAGCAGAGAGGCTGACTAAAATCATAATAAGGCCACAGACACCCCAAAACACACCACCAGACGTGAACCTGCCCACCAGAAAGGCAAGATCCAGCCTCATCCACCAGAACACAGGCACTAGTCCCCTCCACCAGGAAGCCTACACAACCCACTGAACCAACCTTAGCCACTGGGGACAGACACCAAAATCAACGGGAACTACGAACCTGCAGCCTATGGAAAGGAGACCCCAAACACAGTAAGTTAAGGAAAATGAGAAGACAGAAAAACACACAGCAGATGAAGAAGCAAGGTAAAAACCTGCCAGACCTAACAAATGAAGAGGAAATAGGCAGTCTACCTGAAAAAGAATTCAGAATAATGATAGTAAAGACGATCCAAAATCTTGGAAATAGAATACAGAAAATACAAGAAACGTTTAAAAAGGACCTAGAAGAACTAAAGAGCAAACAAACAATGATGAACAACACAATAAATGAAATTAAAAATTCTCTAGAAGGGATCAATAGCAGAATAACTGAGGCAGAAGAATGGATAAGTGACCTGGAAGAGAAAATAGTGGAAATAACTACTGCAGAGCAGAATAAAGAAAAAAGAAGGAAAAGAACTGAGGACAGTCTCAGAGTCCTCTGGGACAACATTAAACACACCAACATTCGTATTATATGGGTCCCAGAAGAAGAACAGAAAGAGAAAGGGACTGAGAAAATATTTGAAGAGATTACACTTGAAAACTTCCCTAATACAGGAAAGGAAATAGTTAATCAAGTCCAGGAAGCACAGAGAGTCCCATACAGGATAAATCCAAGGAGAAACACGCTAAGACACATATTATGAAACTATCAATAAATAAATAAAAAGAAAAAATTTTAAAAGCAGCAAGGGAAAAATAACACACAAGGGAATCCCCATAAGATTAACAGCTGATCTTTCAGCAGAAACTCTGCAAGCCAGAGGGGAGTGGCAGGACATATTTAAAGTGATGAAGGAGAAAAACCTACAACCAAGATTACTCTACCAGCAAGGATCTCATTCAGATTTGATGGAGAAATTAAACCTCTACAGACAAGCAAAAGCTAAGAGAATTCAGCACCACAAAACCAGCTTTACAACAAATGCTAATGGGACTTCTCTAAGCAGGAAACACAAGAGAAGGAAAAGACCTACAATAACAAACCCAAAACAATTTAGGAAATGGTAATAGGAACATACATATCGATAACTACTTTAAATGTAAATGGATTAAATGCTCCAGCCAAAAGACATAGACTGGCTGAATGGATACAAAAACAAGACCCGTATATATGCTGTCTACAAGAGACCCAGTTCAGACCTAGGGACACATACAGAGTAAAAGTAAGGGGATGGAAAAAGATATTCCATGCGAATGGAAATCAAAAGAAAACTGGAGTAGCAATTCTCATATCAGTAAAATAAAGACTATTACAGGAGACAAAGAAGGATACTATATAATGATCAAGGGATCAATCCAAGAAGACATAACAATTGTAAATATTTATGCACCCAACATAGGAGCAATCAATACATAAGGCAAATACTAACAGCCATAAAAGGGCAAATCGACAGGCAGACAATAATAGTGGGGGACTTTAACACCCCACTTTCACCAATGGACAGATTATCCAAAATGAAAATAAATAAGGAAACACAAGCTTTAAGTGATACATTAAACAAGATGGACTTAATTGATATTCATAGGACATTCCATCCAAAAGCAGCAAAATACACATTCTTCTCAAGTGCTCATGGAACATTCTCCAGGATAGATCATATCTTGGGTCACAAATCAAGCCTTGGTAAATTTAAGTAAATTGAAATCGTATCAAGTATCTTTTCTGAACACAACGTTATGAGACTAGATATCAATTAGAGGAAAAAATATGTAGAAAATACGAACACATGGAGGCTAAACAATACACTACGTAATAACCAAGAGATCACAGAGGAAATCAAAGAGGAAATCAACAAATACCTAGAAACAAATGACAATGAAAACAGGATGAACCAAAATCTATGGGGTGCAACAAAAGCAGTTCTAAGAGGGAAGTTTATAGCAATACAATCCTACCTTAAGAAACAAGAAAAACCTCAAATAAACAACATAACCTGACACCTAAAGCAATTGGAGAAAGAAAAACAAAAAAAAACCCAAAGTTAGCAGAAGGAAAGAAATCATAAAGATCAGATCAGAAATAAGTGAAAAAGAAATGAAGGAAACAATAGCAAATATCAATAAAACTAAACACTGGTTGTTTAAGAAGAGAAACAAAATTAATAAACCATTAGCAAGACTCATCAGGAAAGAAAAAGGAAAAGACTCAATAGAATTAGAAATGAAAAAGGAGAAGAAATTGTATTTCTGACACTACAGAAATACAAAGGATCATGAGAGATTACTACAAGCAACTCTATGACAATAAAATGGACAACCTGAAGGAAATGGACAAATTCTTAGAAATGCAAACCTGCCAAGACTGAACCAGGAAGAAATAAAAAGCATACACAGACCATTTACAAGCACTGAAATTGAAACTGTGATTAAAAAATCTTCCAACAAACAAAAGCCCAGGACCAGATGGCTTCACAGGTGAATTCTATCAAACATTTAGAGAAGAGCTAACACCTATCCTTTTCAAACTCTTCCAAAATATAGCAGAGGGAGGAACACTCCCAAACTCATTTTCCAAGGCCACCATCACCCAGATACCAAAACCAGACAAAGATGTCACAAAGAAAGAAAACTACAGGCCAATATCACTGATGAACATAGATGCAAAAATCCTCAACAAAAAACTAGCAAACAGAATCCAACAGCACATTAAAAGGATCATACACCACGATCAAGTGGGGTTTATCCCAGGAATGCACGGATTCTTCAATGTATGCAAATCATTCAATGTGATACACCATATGAACAAATTGAAGGAGAAAAACCGTATGATCATCTTATTCGATGCAGAGAAAGCTTTCAACAAAATTCAACACCCATTTATGATAAAAACCCTGCAGAAAGTAGGCATAGAGGAAACTTTCCTCAACATAATAAAGGCCATATATGACAAATCCACAGCCAACATCCTCCTCTATGGTGAAAAACTGAAACCATTTCCACTAAGATCAGGAACAAGACAAGGTTGCCCACTCTCACCACTGTTATCCAACATACTTTTGGAAGTTTTAGCCACCGCAATCAGAGAGGAAAAAGAAATAAAAGGAATCCAAATTGGAAAAGAAGAAGTAAAATTGTCACTGTTTGCAGATGACATGATACTATACGTAGAGAATCCTAATGATGCCACCAGAAAACTACTGGAGTTAATCAATGAATTTGGTAAAGTAGCAGGCTACAAAATTAATGCACAGAAATCTCTAGCATTTCTATACACTAATGATGAAAAATATGAAAGTGAAATTAAGAAAACACTCCTATTTACCATGGCAACAAAAAGAATAAAATACCTAGGAATAAACCTACCTTAGAAGACAAAAGACCTGTATGCAGAAAATTATAAGACACTGATGAAAGAAATTAAAGATGATACAAATAGATGGAGAGATATACCATGTTCTTGGATTGGAAGAATCAACATTGTGAAAATGACTCTACTACCCAAAGCAATCTACAGATTCAATGCAATCCCTATCAAATTACCAATGGCATTTTTCACAGAACTAGAACAAAAAATTTCACAATTCTTATGGAAATGCAAAAGACCCCGAATAGCCAAAGCAATCTTTAGAAAGAAAAACAGAGTTGGAGGAATCAGGCTCCCTGACTTCAGACTATACTTCAAAGCTGCAGTCATTAAGACAGTATGGTACTGGCACAAAAACAGAAATATAGATCAATGGAACAGGATAGAAAGCCCAGAGATAAACCCACGCACATATGGTCAGCTTATCTTTGATAAAGGAGGTAAGAATATACAGTGGAGAAAAGACAGCCTCTTCAATAAGTGGTGCTAGGAAAACTGGACAGGTACATGTAAAAGTGTGAAATTAGAACACTCCCTAACACCATACACAAAAATAGACTCAAAATGGATTAAATACCTAAATGTAAGGCCAGACACTATCAAACTCTTAGAGGAAAACATAGGCAGAACACTCTATGACATAAATCACAGCAAGATCCTTTTGGACCCACCTCCTAGAGAAATGGAAAGAAAAACAAAAATAAACAAATGGGACTTAATGAAACTTCAAAGTATTTGCACAGCAAAGGAAACCATAAACAAGACCAAAAGACAACCCTCAGAATGGGAGAAAATATTTGCAAATGAAGCAACTGAAAAAAGATTAATCTCCAAAATTTACAAGCAGCTCATGCAGCTCAATAACATAAAAACACACAACCCAATCCAAAAATGGGCAGAAGACCTAAATAGACATTTCTCCAAAGAAGATATACAGATTGCCAACAAACACATGAAACAATGCTCAACATCATGAATCATTAGAGAAATGCAAATCAAAACTACAATGAGGTATCATCTCACACCGGTCAGAATGGCCATCATCAAAGAATCTACAAACAATAAATGCTGGAGAGGGTGTGGAGAAAAGGGAACCCTCTTACACTGTTGGTGGGAATGTAAATTGATACAGCCACTGTGGAGAACAGTATGGAGGTTCCTTAAAAAACTAAAAATAGAACTACCATATGACCCAGCAATCCCACTACTGGGCATATACCCTGAGAAAACCATAACTCAAAAAGAGTTATGGTTTTGTACCAAAATGTTCATTGCAGCTCTATTTACAATAGCCAGGACATGGAAGCAACCTAAGTGTCCGTCAACAGATGAATGGATAAAGAAGGTGTGGCACATATATACAATGGAATATTACTCAGCCATAAAAAGAAACGAAATTGAGTTATTTGTAGTGAGGTGGATGGATGTAGAGTCTGTCATACAGAGTGAAGTAAGTCAGAAAGAGAAAAACAAATACCGTATGCTAACACATATATATGGAATCTAAGAAAAAAAAAAGGTCATGAAGAACCTAGGGGCAAGACGGGAATAAAGACACAGACCTACTAGAGAATGGACTTGAGGATATGGGGAGGGGGAATGGTAAGCTGTGACAAAGTGAGAGGTGGCATGGACATATATACACTACCAAACGTAAAATAGATAGCTAGTGGGAAGCAGCCGCATAGCACAGGGAGATCAGCTCGGTGCTTTGTGACCACCTAGAGGGGTGGGATAGGGAAGGTGGGAGGGAGGGAGACGCAAGAGGGAAAAGATATGGGAACATAGGTATATGTATAACTGATTCACTTTGTTATAAAGCAGAAACTAACACACCACTGTAAAGCAATCATACTCCAATAAAGATGTTAAAAAAAATGGAATTCAAGCCCATCAGAACTACTGAATCAGAATCGGCACTTTCACCATCTCCCCAGTGTACTTGTGTACCCATGAATACTTGAAAGGTATATTTCTACCACGACATGTCTTTTCTATCTGAGAAATACACAGATTTTATTCAGTTTGATATAAATAAAACACTCAAAAGTGCAAAAAAAAAAAACTCATTTGACCAGTCACTTATGTAATGTTCATTGATATAACACTTATTAATATTCAGCTCCTGGGAACACAATTTGGGAAATACTATACTAGAAAAAAATATGTATAAAATAAATCGGGGGAATCCAGCTAAGTAATGGAGTACTTACTTACATTAATAAGTTATTTAAGTATTTTATTTTATGCAGGGTTCCTTTAATGTGAGTTTCTCAAGTGCATTAAAATAGTATTTTAAGTGGTTTTTAAAGCATTAATCACTTTTGAAAAGATAATAAACATGTTTCTAAAAATTTAAGCTTATAATTCCCACTCCTACCCTGTCTCCCAGTCCCGCATTTCTTCTCGTCAGCATTTGATTTATAAGAGCTCAAGTTATATTCAACTTTTCAGGACATTTCCCACGCCATATGAAAGAAAGTATATCTATATTTATGTAAGAAAGGGAAAAAGCCTACTTCTGAGTAGCCACTAAAATCTATGTGACAGTGGGGGATAATAATAAGAGGAAATTAACTGGATAAAAGGGTCAGGAACCTTTATTTAACGATGACTTTCTGTGAGACTGGGGCTAACAAATAACCTCTGTGATTCTTACTGTATAATTAAAATGACTATTACTTCCCACCACCTGAAAATGAATGATATGGGGGTTAAACAAGAACAGAATTTTGACCTTTGAGTAAATCCCTTCAGTGATTTAAAAGAAAGTGTCCTCATTTCTAACCAATACTTTAATATATGTCTATGATCCCATTCACTAACCAGCTCTAATTTTATTCTTTTCCTTAGTGCCTGCTGCCTGTCATTTGTCCACTTGTTTTCCCTCCGTATAGTTAAGATGTTGTCAATAATACTTGCCTTTCGGTGAAAAGTCCACTTGAGGAAAAATAATTGTTGAGGACAAAAAACACCACCTGGATCAAGAGACAAGTAAACACACATGGTGGACCTTTAGTCCAGGGTTTATTTACTCAAGCCTAGAAAATAATTATGGGGCAAAGTGATTAGGTATGGAAGTGTAGAACTGTAATGAATGACTGTGAGTAAACGTTATCGTCATTATCACTGTTTTCCCCCATAAGTAAAATGCCCTTTCATAAGACAAAGAATGACCTAAGATCAGTTGGAGTTTAGTCATCTGATTGTATTCATTCTTTTTTATTCTGTAGAGATTTACCATATTTAATTACCATTTGAAGACCTAAAATACCAGCTCTTCTAAAATAATGTTCCCTCTGAAATTTCCAACAGTTACAGAATTTGGTTATCTGGAAATTTACTGCACATATGGCCCAGCAGGAGAATAATTACACCTTACTGATATCCTCTCACAATGCCATGAGAAAAAGTAGAAAGGAAAATCTGGCTGAAGCTGTGAAAAAATGAGATATATTTATAAACCTGAGAGGTGGACTTTCCAAATTAGTTTCAAATCCAGATACCACAAACATATGCTTGTACTCACCTTCACATTTCCACAAATTCATACAAGAAAACACTCCATGATTTACTTCTAGGCATTAGGCATATAAATATCTGCATAGTATATTTGTGTGTGTATGTATCTATGTATGTATAATATGTGATTCACACGTATGATTGTGAGATATGAAATATGATTCATAATTTGCTAGGGTTAGCCACTGTTACTTTAATTTTTCCTTAATATACAAACTCTCAATATCTAAGCTTAGGAGAAAAATTTTAAATGTATGAAAATTCTTTTTTTCCATCAACATTCATAAGAGCATTAAACTGTATATTAACTATTCCCCTGGGTGAATAAATTATACTTACCTCTTTGCCTGGGGGTTGCTTCTTATTAAAGTGTGTTAGATCCATATATCATAAAAGGACACGATTGAGATTCCTCCCCCCGCATTTATTTTTGATAAAAATAGTCACTGCTTGCAAACATGTACATATATTTTAAAAAATTGTTCTTCACTAATTATATACTGTGTAGTGTCACAAGGGTGTTGTTATTTTATTTTACCTTTATTTTTGCTTGTAATATTTTTGTTAAATTTGGGAGGAAACTTGAAAAATTAATTAAAATGAACTTGTGTCTCAACATTTCATTGCATCCCAGGAATGGAGAAGAGGGAAGGAGACTAGCAATAGCAACTCATTGGATAAGAGGCAACCACTGGTTTTATGAAAGGATCAGGGCTTGTTCAGATTCTATTTAGAATATTGTAAGGGCTTAATAGCTAGCTCTAGTGAGATTACAAGTTACAAATTGATGGTTGAAGATAAAGGGAAGATGAGGGCTAGAAAGCAGGATATTAGAAACAAATGAGAGCTATCTAAATCCCACACAATCTGGGAAAATGCAAATGAATATGACCAAAGGGGAGTGGGGAAAATCCAACAAGCAGATAGCCCATAGGTGATAGAAGTATGGCTGCAGCGCTGGGTGGCCCTTTCCCGCCTCTGTCTACCTGGAGGTCAGAAGACACACTGGGCCTTCCCTCCATTCATTCATTCCACAGAGAAGAACATTGTCTGTGTTGTAGGCAAGGTCAGATTCGTGGATCTGCAGCCTGAACAGTTGCTTATTTTAATGGTCTGCCGTCGCCATCTGTAAAGTTTCAATAATTTTTAAATAGTTTTCATTTTTGCACATTTTCATTTTACTGGGTGTCGTGAATTATGTAATCAATCCTGGATGTGGACATATTGAGTGTATAAATGCTTCCATGAGTTGCATACCAAATACAGTAATCACTAAGTATTTATTTATACATCTAACAGTTACCCATCTATTCATTCATACATGCATATTGACATACTCTCCCATGCAGGAAACGTGGAGGAGTGAAAGTTGTATGTATGGGTCTGTGGGCCAGGAAAGAAGGTGAACTTGAAAAAAAAAAAAAGTTAAATCTAATAAATATCAGTAATTGAAAGCCTCTTTTATGTTTCAAGGCCAAGAACTATGAAAATATAAATACATATTGTGTATATATATGTGTGTATATGTGACTATATATAATGAAATAAATGATAGACGTTAGTAATATATCTTATTCTCCTCCTTACAAAAATATGGCAATCTAAGTAATCCATAGGTCTGGAAAGAGGCCAGGAATCTGCATTTTTAAACAAGTGCCCCAAGAGCTTCTGATGCAGGTTGTTTCCAGACATGCCCTCCAAACACTGAGTGAAAAGATAGTTGATGTTGTGTTTTTCGTATTTACTTATAAGTGGGAGAACCTGGTGACTCTTTTTTCTAGTAGCCCTCAGCAGCAGCCTCAGAGGAAAAAAAAAGAATGTTGTAACTAGACTTTCTCTGTGTTGTTTGGGCCCCTGTTCAAAATCACTGTAAGGTATTTGCTTCACCAAGCAATACACTGTATACAGTGCAGTCCCTATTGGATGCCAAGCCACCAAATGCAGCTTGGTAAGATTGTTTGCAAATGCAGCTAACCAGATTAGGGGCAAGTACATTTTAGAAACAGCTTCTGGAAATGTGACCTGTCACCTATCCACCTGGTATCAGAGATCTTGAATAAAAAGAGAGTTAGAAATATACTAGTATATATGTTCAGAAGAATACTCACTGGTAATTTAGATTTTTTATTCGCACCCACATTTTCTGAAAGATAAAACTCTGAGAACTTGTTTTATTGTGCCTATAGGAAATTCCTCTCCTCCCCACTTCCTCCTCTTACTCCTCCTTTCCTTCTTTTTCATGCTTCTTTTTACATATAAAGCTATTCTCAGCATTTCAGGGACTTCCTTAACTTCATCTGTCCATTCCATCAATAAATATTTATTGAGCACCTACTAAATGCACTGTACAAGACACTACAGTGAATAAAAGTATATATAAAAAAATCACTCAGCACATATTTACTGAGGGCCACTTTGTGCCAGTCTCACTTTCTGACCCATGACTAAGGGTGTAGACCCCATCCTCAAGGAGCTTGTATTCCAGTACCTATATCTAAACAACTATAATAAAAAACTAAAAACAAATCAATGAGGGGCTTCCCTTGTGGCGTAGTGGCTGAGAATCTGCCTGCTAATGCAGGGGACACGGGTTCGAGCCCTGGTCTGGGAGGATCCCACATGCCACGGAGCAGCTAGGCCCGTGAGTCACAACTACTGAGCCTGCGCGTCTGGAGCCTGTGCTCCGCAACAAGAGAGGCCGCAATAGTGAGAGGTCCGCGCACCGCGACGAAGAGTGGCCCCCGCTCGCCACAACTAGAGAAAGCCCTCGCATAGAAACGAAGACCCAACACAGCAAAAATAAATTAATAAATTAATAAACTCCTACCCCCATTATCTTCTTAAAATAAAGGACAAATCAATGAGATGTCAGTCAAGTGTCATGGAATTTCAGAGGCAAGGAATCTTTAAATCTAAAGTAATCAGAGAAGGCTTTGTGGATGAAATTCTATTTTATCTGGCCCTTGAAGGATAAGAAATATTTATGTAGGTGAAGACACCCAAGGAAGGCATTCCAAGTAATGGAAATAGCGTGGCAGGCATACAGAGGTGAGAAGGTGTGGAGTAAGCCCTGGGAATATAAAGCAGTTAATTTGATTTTAAGTACCCAGTATATAAAAAGGAATCCTAAATAATACAATGAGAAGAGGTAGCAAAGGCCAAAAATGGGACACTAAGAGTATAAATTAAGAAAATTATCTCCAGATTCTCTTTTCTAATTTTGCTTCTGTAAGAATGGTATCCATCTAGATTGATGATCACCTTTCTTCTTCTCCATATGCAAATTTCTTCTCTAGAGAAAAATTTACCTTCCTCCCTCCAATCATGATCCAGGTCCCAAAGAAGTTTCCCTCCATGGTGTCTTGCAAAGTCAGCCTCTCTTGGGAATTGCTCACTGGTACACCCTGGAACATTCTGGTGTTTGTTTTCCATAGGCTCACTAACAGCCTTCACCTATTATTCACCTCCTAGACATTCAGTGGTTGCTGAAAGGCCTTTTCCTAAAATCAGTGTGGTGTAATCTTTAAAATCCTAAATCAAGGCCACAGGCAGCCTTGATGGCCTCTGGACCCTTGGTGAGAAAAATAAACTCAGTGCACACCAGTGAGAGATCACGGCCTTTTCCTCTGACAACTTTTTTGGCATCTTTGGCTGCCCTTTTTATGTGCTTGTCATTGTGCTTTCTTACATCAATCTCATAAAACATCCTTTTCCTCATGCTTGACATATTGATATCATTCTACCACAGATGAAACACAGAGCGATGTAATATGGGCAGGTGATGGAATTATTTGCAATGCACAGAAATCTCTGCTGATGTTTAAGACTGGTGCAATATTAAACACATTACTTTCCCTGACAGACGTTTTCATTACACCCATGCCATGCAGGTGGAGAATCTAAAAGTGAAATCTTGTTTCTCCCAACTGGGTCCATGCAATATAAGTTAAAAGTGTGCAAGTGTGTGTGTATGTGTGTGTGTGTGTGTGTGTGTGTGTGTGTGTGTGTGTGTGTGTGTCTTTCTCTGTATATTTATCTTTACAAAATACAGTCTATTGTTTAAACCACATTTGAATTTACTTGGAGAAATGGCACATATCCCAGAGAACTTAGAGTAAAAACAGTCATTCTTTATCAGACCAGTATTTGTATGGTGGTGGTGTCACATGGACAGATTTGAAGAACTTTTCTCAGATGGGACAGACAAAAAAATAGCCTGGTAAAACTCAAGGAATACCAACATTAGAAGGCCAGTTTTTCCTTCAGAATGAGTTAATGTGGATCATAGTCTTATGAGAAAGAGAACCAAGTGCAAGACAGATGATACAAAAGGCTATAGTGATGAAAACAACAAAAGGTAGCATTTCTTGGTGATTTCTTGTGCCAGTAACTTTCACATGTTTTATGTTCATGTTTAAAAATTAAATCCTTGTAACAACCCTAAGAAGTAGGTAACTGATTACACCTGTTTACCAGTGAGAAAAGCAAAGTACATAAAACTCATGTAACTTGTCCAAAGTAACACATCCGTTGATTCAAACCCAGGTCTGTCTGGGCACAAAGTTTAGGCTTTTAACTGATTGAAATTCTATATCCCTATGGAGAGGTAAAGCCCAGATTCTAGAAGATCGGCTAAAGAAATATGCCATGCCAGTCAGCAGGAATACTGGCTCTGAGGCTAGAAGAGTGCCTGTCTATTGTCTGCCCACTCCTGCTGAATGTTCACGATCTTTTTAAATAAATAGTTGCAGCTCTGTGGGGTGTTTTGATGGTATGCCCTCTGGATTCCATTGGTGGAGTTTACTTACTCTACCCTGGACCTAAAGCTGAAGTGAAGGTTGTTACCTCCGGGTGAGGAATAGTTGCAGTTCTAATGGAATTTTCTCTTGGTTCTGTGTTTTTCCTCTTCCGGTCTTCTAATGAGGAAAGACATCTCAGAGGGCAACGTCTCTTTCAGTTTCATCAGGCAGATCCAGCAGAGGCCTGTGCAACCCAAGTGTCCTTTTGCAGCGTCTGCCTGGAAGGAAGAGTTTTCTAAGAGGGAACTTGTGGTTCATTCATTATGTACTTTCTCTACTGGGGCAATAATAGTGAAAACTATTTTACAATGGATTTTACAATGGACATCCTCACATCCACCGTTGGGAATTATACCATTAATGTATAGGAATTTAAGAGCTCTTTGCTCCCATAACTTTATTGAGAGGAAAAACCCAGAAGAATCTTAGTTGACATTAACATGACACAATTAACAACTTGTTTAGCTGCCCTTTCAACCCAGAAGTTGAGACATTAGCCTTTTCTATGTTTCAGGTGAGCAAAATGAGACAATGTATTTGTACCTTAATTCAGCACACATTTTTGATAACCTCCCATATACTAGGCACTGGAGAGGAATACAGTGGAATACAATGTAAAAGTTCAGTTTCTTTACCCTTCAGTGTTTTGTAATCTACTGGTGGAAGCAAACACAATGACATAGTCTGTAATACAATGTGTGAATTGTGGTGATAGAGGCATAGGTGGAGTATCATGAGAGCAGAGCAGGTGACCAACTGGCTCAGCTGGATTTGGGAGGTGGAGATTCCTATAGGATGTGACAACAGGGCAGAGCATGAACTAAGAGCATGGTCTACACAAAAGTAACCTTTTTTTTTTTTTGGCGGTTCGCGGGCCTCTCACTGTTGTGGCCTCTCCCGTTGCGGAGCACAGGCTCCGGACGCGCAGGCTCAGCGGCCATGGCTCACGGGCCCAGCCGCTCCGCGGCATGTGGGATCTTCCCAGACCGGGGCACGAACCCGCGTCCCCTGCATCGGCAGGCGGACTCTCAACCACTGCGCCACCAGGGAAGCCCAGTAATCTTTTTCTGATGGGGTATACTGCATGTTGAACTGAATGCTGAGTGCTTTACATGCACTGTCAAAATTAATCTTTTCCTTAAAACAACCCAATGGAATGTGTACTATTATTATCACCATTTTATAAACTTTGCAAGTAGCAAAGCAGAGATTTGAACACATGTTCTCTGGCTTCAGAGCTCAGCTCTTCACAAAGATGCCACACTACCATTAACTCTGGTATGTCACCTTGGAATACCCCCAAGCAAAGCAGAGTTCTTCTTTGCTCAGTAATCACTCTTGCCCTCAGGCAGTGAGTTTGGTTTTAGCTTTTGATGAATTTCCTTTCTGAAATGGAAGTTAATGATTTGGGTGGAAAATAAACCTGCAGATATCAGCTTTGCTGTTAGCCGCTTAGCCCCAAGGTCTAGGCATCTGGGTTCCTCTAAGTATGTGTATGCAGTGCTCTATATTATTCACTGCGCACATCTCCAGCATGGCACTATATTGTACAGGTAACACATGACCACGCCCTGATGGCTCTCAACCCCGTGGTCCTTGGCATCTCAAATTGGCCCAGCAGCAAAATACTTTGCCTGCCAGGGTAGTGCTTTTCTGAAGACAAGCATTTTCTTTTATATTCTGGAGACAAAAGAGCATTTTCTTTCATTAGCCTACTAGAGCCTTATGGAAATTCTGAGAAGTCAAGTTCAGCCTCATAATGCATGAATGTTATTTATCTTGAATGCTGCAAATTTGGCATATTGGTGGGGGGTGACAAGGTTAGGTAGATTTATTAGCATCCCGTCAGGAAATTTCCCATGAGTAGTGGAGGTTTGTCAAAAACTTCAGTATAATTGATGGGAGCAAGTTGGACTAATTCTTAGCAGATCCATACTGGCTCTGTTCACACCTTTCCTTTACAGACAACAAAATGTACTGAGCAGAGAGCTCATTAAAAAGACCTTCCTGTAAACATACTCTTTGTACCGGGTTTCTCTCCTTTTCCTTTCTTTCATATAATTATTTCAGTTACTTGAAAAGATACAAGCACATATCAGAAGCATTACTGAATAGGCAATGATTTTTACTCATTTGTATGTATCTTTTAACTCTCCAAGGGACCGCTTTTACTCCAGGGAATAAGGATTAACAAGAAGCTGGTATCAATTCTGTGTCTCCCTCTGCTTTTACCAAAGGATTAGTGGTTTCAACCGTTGGGTCTAAAAGCCATCAGGACAGAGATATAATAGTGGGAAGAGGTTAGCCTTTGAATTAGGACACTTGGGTCCCAGTCTCAAGCCTCCAGCTTGCTAGCTCTTTGGCCATGGGCCAGTCATTTAAACTTGCTGAGCTTCGGTTTCCTTGTTTGAAAGGTGAGGTTAATGATACCCATCTCACAGGGTTCCTAATAAATATTAAATGAAATGAAAAATGTCACAGTTACTTGACCTGAGCATCTTTCAATTTCTAGTTCAAGCACTGCCTCCCCTGAAAAGCCTTTCCTGATGTGCCCAAGAAATAATAGCTGCCGTTTATTGAGAAGTTGTAAAGTTGCCATACACTGTGCAGCACAGTTTGCATGCTTTCTGCATGCAGACTTTTCACAAAGTAGCATCTTCTGGCTGGGAAGACCTGCCGTGGAAGGTTCTGCAGATGAAAGAGTTTTAAGAAAGTGGACTTGTGATCCAATAGCCAAGCCTCAGGATCAAGAGATAGGGAGAGCGACTGTGGAAAAGAGAGAGAAATAGAGAGAAATGGAGTCCAAGAGTTGGCAGGGAGGAGAGAGAGACAGAGAGGGAATAAGAGAAGAAATCTTGGCCAAGACAAGATGTCTATCCTTTCTAAACTTTAGTTTCCTTATCAGTAAAGCAGTAAATAATAAAGCCCACGTCTTACCTCTATTTGGGTGACTAAATGGGATGATTTCTATCACATGCTTCCCACAGTGCCTGGCACGTAACAAACTCTTATTAATAGAATATAATATTATCGTTTCTGATGACAGGTTCCTTTTTGTTATGAGCATTCCTAGCACACATTATGTTCTAGATTCCATCCTCCGATTTTCATTGTTCATTTCAATTTCTACCTTCTCTGCTAGTCTTTGAGGAAACCAGAGTCCATGGTTTTTCATCTCTGGACAGCGTCCATCACACAAAAACACAGATTATTTCTGAAGAAAAAAATAGGGAGAGAAAGAAGGAAGGAGGAATACAGTAATGTGCTTGATAAAGTGTCAGAGGCTACACAGGGTGGTAACCTAGCAAACACTACAGGAGTAGCAGGTCAATTTAGGTTCTAGCCAGAATTTTCATAAAGTTGCAGTTCCTATTGCAAAGTGATAGCTCTGCCTCCGAAAGCATTTCACCAAAGCCAGAAGAGCAAGACAAACGAACAAACAAAATGTTCACACATTATAGTGTTTGAATTTTAATGTATTTTCCCTATTCCTTTCTTCCTATAGGAGGAATTGATACTCTAAGGGAGACTTTTCACAAAGTAGCATCTTCTGGCTGGGAAGACCTGCCATGGAAGGTTCTGCAGATGAAAGAGTTTGATTAGTTTTAAGAAAGTGGACTTGCGATCCAATAGCCAACATTGCAAAGGGAGTTGAATTGCTTCTGTTTCTGTTTAGGCTAAAACAATTTGGCCTAGCCAAGGATGATTTTGGCCTGGGAAGCTCAGATTTCTAATCCAGCCTGACTGGCCTATTCCTAGTTCCAGAATTTTCCACATGCCTTTTTTTTTTTTTTTTTGCGGTACGCGGGCCTTTCACCGCTGTGGCCTCTCCCGTTGCGGAGCACAGGCTCCGGACGCACAGGCCCAGCGGCCATGGCTCACGGGCCCAGGCACTCCGTGGCATGTGGGATCCTCCCGGACCGGGGCACGAACCCGTGTCCCCTGCATCGGCAGGTGGACTCTCAACCACTGCGCCACCAGGGAAGCCCTCCACATGCCTTTTTATTTCACTTACGGGGTAGTTTCAAGGAGTCAAATGAAACACCCTTAGTGAGAGTGTTTTACACTACTGGTTGTAGTCTCAACTCTGAGACTCTTCTTACATTCTCTGTGCCTGGGACACCCATACACCCCATTCATCTAGTCAAACAGCCTTGTCTTTATCCAGCACAGATCTCACCCTTCCCTTGCGGTCTTCAAACATGGGAACAGCCTTTCTTGAGAAGTGCATTTCTGTCTCTTCTCACATTGTGGCCTTCTTTAAAGGTCAGGAATTTCGAAAAGAAATAAAGGTCCTAGAAAGTGAAAGAGAAAGTTACAAGCTAATTCTTTTCTAAAGTTTATTGTCATCAATTACTATAAAGCAGATCTGGATGGGGCTTTCAGATGAGTTTTGTTTTTCCTGTAACAAGGTTGAAAAATAATTTTGAGTTAACGTTTTAAAAATGGAGAACTTCACATAAAAATGAAAATTGTTAGCTACTCTTGGCAAGTCAGAAGACATTGCAAAAATATCTTCTGCAAAATCTGGGCCTGCATTCCCATGTGGCAAAATTCTGCTAGAGATCAGTAGCAATTATTTTAGATATTCTTTGGGTGGCTGCACTTTCTAGAATTCTCTATTTCCCCACCAACACCAATGCTGATGGCCAGTTCTGATAATGACAACTAAATATGAAAATGCTTGAACACTAGAATTCTTAAACCCAGACTACTTTATTAATTTGCATTACCTGCTTAAACTCTGGAGGCATTTGATTGTGCAAACCATACTATAAAGGGCAGGAAAAGGAAATACCAAACTAGATGTGTTACATGCTATTATTTAATTATAGTCTCTCTTTTCTGTCACTTCTACAGTTTCTACTTACATTTCCCCATTCCCAGCTACCTAAATATCTTTACTCCCAATGGAAGATGAATTATACAAGATTTACAGCCTATGGACCAGAAGAAAAATTCTGCTTCTAAGTCCTGCAGTCTTATTTTGCACTTCTGGCATTAAATATCCCTAAATCAAGAAGAGGTTAAGAAAAAATTAGCAAAATAACTATTGCCCTACTAACAGGCAGTAATAGAACAATCTGTTCATGTACCCACTTCACAAGTCCACGTTCTTAAAACTAATCAAACCCTTTCATCCGCAGAACCTTCCACGGCAGGACTTTTTCTGTGAAGAAAGACCAGCAAGTTCCCCCACACAATTCTATTCGACAGAAAATTATCATCTTATTATTTTTTCCATTTCAGAACTAAATATTTTTTCCCTTCTAACTTTCCCAGTCTTATTTTAAAATGGAAATAGCCAAGAGCTAGGTAGTTGTCTTATTCTTTTTCCTTGAATCCATTCCCCACTCCTTTTTCACATTATGTATATGTTTTTCTCTGAAGTTTTGCTTACATATATAAGCTTCTTTTATATTTTAACTTGCATTTATATTGCTCTTCAGGCTTATATCCTTAATGCTTAAAAAACTTGGGAATTTTTCTACCTCTTTTATTTTGCATTGCAATGCCTTAAGTTGTGTGTTTGTGTGTGTGTGTGTGTGTGTGTGTTTATTGACCTTTATGAAAAACATTCTAAGTTTACATCTCACCACTTGTCACCAACCCTGCTCTCTCATAGCTTGTGATATTTTTAAATGTTTATGAAGTAGCCCAGACCCAGAGTGAACTTTCTAAAGTCCATGTAATATCAATATCTGTCCCCACTTAACCCTCCAGATGACACTTCAGTGACCTCAGGTTGAAATACAAATGCTTTATCACTCACAAGGATTATCATGGTCTGCTGTCTCTCTCCCTTTCCAGCAGCATCTGTTTCATTCCCTCATCCAGATTCCAGCCATACTGCACACCTCAGAGGGCCTTGAGTACCATAATACAGAGATGGAACTTGCCATGTGTATGCATTAAGTAGCCACTGAAAGATTTTGTTCAAAGGGGTGAAATTATGTGAACTGTGCATTAGGAAGATTTCTTTGGGGAAACTGTGTAGCAGGCCCTGTTCAAAAACAGAGTTGGCAACTAATAACTGCATCAGTTGTCAGTTATATTTGTTATAGTTATATTTGTTATATTGCTGTTATATTTGTTCAGACCAAGAGGTATTTAGGGACTGAACCGGGCTCTGGGAATGGGGCTACCAAGGAATGACTTTAAAGTTTTGAGCCTGAGTAAATGGAAAAATGGGAACACATAGTAAATTTGGGGCAATATGGGGCATATGGAAAGTAGTCATGAAAATGGTGAGTTTGGGTCATCTATAGAAAGAGTTGGTTGTAATAGTTGGTTATAGCTTAGATTTTGGATGGGATTAGAGAGTATAGACCTGGGGTCCTCTGCTTAGAAGTAGTAGCTGAATCCATGGGTTGATTCACATGAAGTCATCAAGAGACAGAATATGGAGCAATGTTACTGAGGATAGAGCCTTGGGGGGAACACATTTTTAAGTTGTACGTGATAGAAGACAAACTAAAGGAAAGTTTGAGAATCAGAAATTGTCAGGTTCATTGCACCATTACCCTCATTTTTTCCCTGTCTGAGAATACCCTTATCAAGAATTTATAAGAGTAACCAATCCCTTCCACCAAAATAAGAGCTACCTATTTAGCCTGTAGTTACATATCCTATTGTAGTAACCAAAGGTCTTGCCCATTAGAGTAGGTAAATCAGACGCCTCCACCTCCACCTCTTCGAATGAGGTACATCTGGATGTCAAGGTGATTGGCATAACAGTAATGCATAATAACCAGAAATTAGGTTTATCTTCCAAGATCTTAATAGAACATCCTCCTCAGGAGGAAACCTTTCTGACTTATCAGGCTTAGAAGTGAAATCTATTTACTTTTCATTTATTTTTCACCCTATCTGTTTCTGTCATTGTCCTTTTTTAATTACTAGAGATATTTATATGGAAAACAGGATCCTTTTTTTTTTTTTTTTAAGATCTTGTGGTTGATGTCTTGTTTCCTCCCATCATGCCAGTTATTTAAGCTGCAGTAGAATCTCCTTTTATCATCTATGGTTTCCCTAAAGAGCAGTGTGAAGGAGATTAGATATTGAGAGGAGTAGGTAAATAGAAACAGGATGTGTGTATATGTATAGCAGGGGGATGGGGGGGCGGTGGAGATTGGTGGGTGGCCAGGGATAGTACCTTAGGAATTGTCTCAGATCTAAGAGAAAGTTGATGGCATTTCAGAGGGAATTTGAAAAGTAAGATAGTGCAAAAATGACTCTGAAAGAAGTGAATGAGACCTCCAGACCAGTGACCAGCACAGTAGAGGAGTAGGGGCTGGTGAAGTCAGAAACAAGATTGTTCTCCTGGCTTGTGGAGCTAGAACACACCTTTCTTCTGTGCTCTGGGAAGATGAGCCTCCCCCTTATAATATGACATTTGGAGAACTTTTTAACTGTTAAGAAAATGTTCAGAATGCACTGCAAGGGCTGCCCAGCCACATCCATTGATTTACATGGAACCCATGGGGTTCAGTCACATAGAGATCTTGTGAAGACTGGAAAGCTGACAAGGAGCTGAGACCAAAAAGAGAGAAATTGGGGTCCTCAGGGAAATTCACCATGAGTGACCCATCAGCTAGACTAAATAGCATGCCTAGGATGTCAAGGAAAAGAAGTGGTTCCAGGTCAGGTTTGAAACTAATTCTAAATATCCTTAGATCTTCTTTCCCTGCATTGCCTGTGGGTGCTGGGAAAGAGACAGTTTGCAAAGGAGAGAACATGTCTCTCAGGGCTTTCCTGTTCTTCCATGGGAGAGGCCCCTGAAAGTGCTGCATTGTGACAAGAGGAAGATGTTCTACCACTGTCTGTAGAGGGACAAGCGCCCTAGAAGATACGAATCTAGATGTGGTTGCCAGCTCTACTGGGGACAGAGTAAAAGCTTTCAAGGACACACTGGCCTCTCGAGCATGAGGCTGGAAATCTGATAGATGTAAGCTCTACTCCCAGCCAGGAATTTCTAGAAAATAAGTGGAGTGGGCAGGGGATCCTAGGGCAAGGCTAGACTTCTTGCTAATCAAGAAAGTGTGTGTTCAAAATATTGGGGCAAAGTGTGGGGTTCTTCTAAGCAGGGTACATTGGTAACTTCATGGTTTTAGCTCATGGGCTTGCTCTTATTTGGTCAGCGTTAAGGTCAGCTAAAAAATGAGAAAATTATAACATGAATGGGTGCATTCCTCATTTCTATTCTATGGTCTAAATTATTTTATTCTGGGCCTCCCCTCTTCCTATAGGCAAGAAGGGGAAAGTCTGAGAGCCATGTGTTTCTGCCATGACACCCTGGGTGCAACCTGATGGCTCTTCCAAAAGTCCCCGTGTCCTCCTCGGAGAAGAGTCCAGCATAATGGCCTATGCTGCCCTCACAGCTGCAAGAAAGCATGGCAGGCAGTGATGCCCCCCAAATATGTTGTTAATCCTAGTTGATGCTGAGGACTGTGTGTCAGAAACTCACTTTCAGCAATCTGTTAACAGCAACAAAAAGAGCAATTGGTCTCAAGCCATGGAGAAAATCAGCTTATTATTTGCAAAGACTGTTACTTAATGAGGCTTCTTGGTGACTTTTCAGAGACAATGTTAGACATTGAAAATGGATATTTCACCTTCTCACTCCGCTGTGCAGGCTCCAGCAGAAGAGAGGGGAGATATTAAGTATATTTCTTTGCTTCCTTTATAGGAGCTTTAATGATTTATGTTGCAGTGGTGCTAAACAGGTGATGGGTGCACAGGCAGACCAGCAAGGAGGCCGCCTAGGATCGGGGACCTCCCGCCTCCCAGTCAAAGTACATTAACATGCTGGCCTCAGACCACTTTAGCTACAGTTGAAAGGACAAGAAAGAAATGTGAAGAAAAAAATTGTCTTGCATTGCAGACTTCAGAGGGAAACACCAGCAAAAAACACTGCTCATGCTTTGGGAGGCACTTTTATTTTTTGTTGTTTAATAGATGTCTCTTCGATTCCCCTTCATTCATCTTTTCACTTCATTCACTTTTCACCTGCCTTTATTTGGCAATGTTGCCTCCACTTTCATAATCCTCAGAAGGGCTGTGTTGATTTAAGCCCTGTCTCATTGAAAGGGAATGGCATCCTTATTTCATTACAGACCATTTAAAGATACAACTCAATTACTTCTTCTTTCAGGAAGCTTTCCTGGATTCCCTGACCCTGTGTTGAAATGGAACTCTGCTTCAATCCTCCCAAACTCATTGCTTAGAAATGATCACAAAGTTACACTATCAGGAAGTGGCCCAGACCATCTGCTTCAACTATGTTTCCTGCCTTTATAATCCTGGAAATAAAAAATAAAATTTTTTCTCAGCATTCAAGATGTACTCTGGACCTTCTGCACAACAAACCGGATCATCCTAGCACCAGGGAATACCAGCTAATGATAGCTAATACATTCAGATTGCTTACCATGCCAGGTGTGTTTCAGGTAGTGATTAAAAGGCAGAATAGGGTACAAATGTGTGATGTCCAGAGCCAGAGACATTTTCAGATCTTGCCATTTCATCCCTGTGTGACATTGGCTGTGTTACTTCACCTTTCTAAGCCACAATTTTCTCCTTTATAAAATGGGGATAATTGTAGCTGTTGTAAGTTGTTTTCAGTGTTAAATGAGATCATCTGTGTTAGAACACTTATCATAATACCTAGCATGTAGTAAAAAATAAATGTTTATTATTCTTCTCATCCATTGCATATCTCCAAACGCTTAAGCATAATTTTCAACACCCTGTTATATGGCAAGGATCTTAGATTCTGAAATTGCTACACAGTAAACCTGGTGGCTGAAGACCAATGGGATGATAATTATGATAATAGTCGGGCACATTTTCTTCTTCAGACAATGGATTTTAAATCTCTGCTCAAGAAACTGATTGGCAGTGCTGTCTTAGATCACTACCCTCTATTCCTCTATTTTTGAAGCAGAGGATGATTCTATCAGATTTCCCCAATTGTGAGCTTTTGGAATCTAGGATTGAATATTTGCCATGGAGAATATGGGGGCACATAACTAGAGAGTGTATAATAATCCCATACTCACTCTTGCAAAAGGAAAGACAAAAAGCTTTATCTCAGGAGTGCTTGAGGGTGAATACTTTGCTTGTATATATATTAAATGCATTGCTTTTTTCCCATGTATCCCACCCCCCTCTCCTCTGTCTCTGTCACACACACACACACTCACGCACTTCCCAGAAGAGTTCTGCTACCTGAAGCAATGTTAAGAAGAATTATAGAATTCGACCTTATAAAATACTGTGGGCTGTTCCAAGGAAATGTAAAGTTCTCAAACTCTTGGAGTTGTTTTATTAGCACTATTCCTAATAACAATTACTGTTTGCATGAGTCAACAGTGGGTATCGCCACTTTCTGTGATAACACTTATCAGACTGTTAGCAGTTACACAGAACTCCCCCCTTCTACAAGCTCCATACTAAGTCACCAACGCCATTTCCTGTGGTAGAGCGCCCCCTAGCACCTCCACACACCTCTGTGTTCAGTTTGCTCCAAGACTCTAAAGAACAGCTATTAAATATCTGGGGCAGCTCTCACCATTGAGGGATCTAGGCTCTCCAAGAGTTTACGTGTCCAGCATTGATCTCCGGATATTTGTTCATCTGACTTCCCAGAAGCTCGAATAGGGAAGGACAGTCTTCGGAGAGCCTGATCTGCTGGAGGCAAAGCAGGTGGCTTTCTGTCAGGTCACAATTGAATTAGAGTCCCGTTAATTTTGTCAAGTCAACGCAATTCTCTTAAGCTGCTAATGATCTTTGGAAGAGTTTCAGTGAAGCAGTGGGTGGACTTTTATTAGAAAATGTTTAAAGCTCGTGTCTGTGTGTGTGTGTGTGTGTGTGTGTGTGTGTGTGTGTGTGTGAGAGAGAGAGAGAGAGAGAGAGAACAATTGAGGTAACCTGATTTATGAAGTTCACATACTTTATTGCTGAAATGAAGAGGTGTTGGCTGTTGTCTTATTTGTATTTAATTTGGGTGGCCCACCTTGGCGTTAGATCAAAAGCTTTGGGCCCTCTTTTTAAAGCATTTGCATGTCTGGGAGGAAGGTGGTAGGCTCATGCATCAGAACATACGAGTGCATTGCTTAAACCTCTCTCCGAAGGCAGGGAGGGGGAGGGGGAGGTGTGAGGTATTTTAAAAATACGACATGCTGCTAAATTCCCTGCCAACCTCCGTTCATGCTGAGTGGAGTGTAACAAGTATCAGATAGTTCCTCCAGATGTCAGCTATTTAAAGAGGCATGTGCTACAGGGAGATCAGTTCGGTGCTTTGTGATCATCTAGAGGGGTGGGTTAGGAAGGGTGGGAGGGAGACGCAAGAGGGAGGGGATATATGTGTATGTATAGCTGATTCACTTTGTTATACAGCAGAAACTAACACAACACTGTAAAGCAATTATACTCCAATAAAGATGTTAAAAAAATGGGTTAAAGACCTAAATATAAGAACTAAAACTATAAAACTCTAAGAAGAAAACATAGAGGAAAATCTTCATGAGATTAGAATTGGCAATGATTTCTTGGCTATAACACCAAAGCATAGGCAATAGATAAACTGGAGTTCATCAAAATAAAAACTTTTGTGCATCAAAGGAGACTATCAACAGAGCGAAGAGGACACCAATGGGATGTGAGAAAGTATTTGCAAATCATATACGATAAAGGATTGATATTCAAAATGTATAAAGAACTGCTACAACTCAGCAACAACAACAAAACACCCCACCCAAAAAAACCCAATTGAATAGACACTACTTCTCCAAAGAAGATAATACAATGGCCAATAAGCACATGGATAATGCTCAACATCACTAATCATTAGGGATATGCAATCAAAACTCCAATGAGAGGGCTTCCCTGGTGGCGCAGTGGTTGAGAGTCTGCCTGCCGATGCAGGGGACACGGGTTCGTGCCCCGGTCTGGGAAGATCCCACATGCCGCGGAGCGGCTGGGCCCGTGAGCCATGGCCACTGAGCCTCTGTGTCTGGAGCCTATGCTCCGCAACGGGAGAGGCCACAACAGTGAGAGGCCCGTGTACCGCAAAAAAAAAAAAAAAAAAAACTACAATGAGATATTACTCCATACCCATTAGGATGGCTATTATAAAAAGCAAAATCAAAACAGAAAACAACAAGTGTTAGTGAGGATGTGGAGAAATTGGAAAGCTTGTGCATTGTAAAACTCTACAGCCACTGTGGAAATCTGTATGGTAGTTCCTCAAAAATTAAACATCAAATTACCATATGATTTAGCAATTCCACTTCTAGGCATATACCCAAAAGAATTAGAAGCAGGAACATGAACAGCTATTTGTACCCCAGTGGTCATAGCAGCATTCTTTACTATAGCCAAAAGGAAGAAACAACTCAGATGCCCATTTAGGGATGGATGGATACACAAAATGTGGTATATGCATAGAATGGAATATTAATCAGCATGAAAAGAATTAAATTTTGATAAATGCCACAATGTGGACAAACCTTGAAAACACTCTGCTAAGTGAAATGAGCCAGACACAGGACAAATATTATATGATTCAATGCATTTGAGATATCTGGAATTGTCAGATTTGTAGGAGAAAGTAAGTTGACCAATGTAAGATAGTACTGATTGGAAAAAAAGAGAGGATCAGTTTTGCTTCTCATTTTCAGAATGTGTAGCATTGGTGTTTTAATCTTTACTATAGTAAAGGCCCACTCCCCTCCATCAGCTCATGTGGTGTTTTCTTACCACATCCATGCTTAAAACTTTCTGCAGAAGATTATAATTTTTTTTTTTGAAACAATCTGTTCTCCTTCAGTTTCTATGAATTCAGACTTGATTTTTTTTTTTTTTTTTTTCTTAATTCAGATCTGAGCTCTGTTCTTTCATCTTCTGGAGCTCCTGTAGTTATTGAGTTTTATCATTTCTCTGAGGATTAGTTCTTTAGGTTTTGTGTGGAAATGAAATAAGCTAGCTTTCAGCTCTTGGCTTACTGCTGGAGGCAAACTTACTTAACTAGTCCTTCCTTTCTGGTTGGAGATGACGTGGGCTCAAATCATCCTACTGCCTTGTGTGAATCAGACACCCAAATATACAGGTGGTCTGAGAAAAGAGGGATGTGTGACTGAGTGAAGGTAGAATTTCTGGAGAAGAAAGTTTGGTATTTTCCTTCAGCCCTCACATCTCTCTCTTCTGAGGAACAAAATGGAGGTGTCTTTTGGTTATGTCAAACACCAGAGGGATCAGACGTCCTTCAAACAAACTGACTTGGAGAGAGACCATGGTCAAGGTTTGTGGGAGTTTTTTTTCTTGCCTTTTCTTTTCTGGATTCTTCTGCAGGCATCCTAGGTTGACACATTTGCAGAAAGAGATAAGAGGCAACCAAACAGAGAAGAATCACAACCTACGTAGTCCCTGTGTGTCTGCTGGTAAAAGGATCCCACTATCCTATCTTTAGTTAGTCCCTTGGTAGGGCAGGAGAGGCGGAGCTTTTGTTTATGAAGTTAAATAAAAACACTGTGTGTCGAAAGGAAGGGCCTTCCTTGTCTGCTGTTTACAGTGATAGGGGAGGCGGTATTAGTTTTTGTTCTAAGCTCTGCTTCCAGCCTTTTTTCCTACCTTCTGTTTCACATTGTCTCATACGGAAAACTTCTGTCTTTCAAATGAAGCACTTGTTCTGTTGTCAGCAATTATAGCTTCTCTAGTGTTTTTCTAAGACCCTTCTCTGAAGGGAACATCACTCTGGTTCTCACATCAATAGTAATGCTTCCGTTTTTCCTATGTATATACAATTTTTTCTTCTTCAACTTGGAGTCATAATGTTGAATGAAAACTGAGCCCGCGAATGCTATTCTGGGGTCTTTTGGATGCAGTGCTGAGCTCTCTTCAGTATATTCCATGGAGAGGTTAGAACTTGGTAAGAAAGTCTATTTTCTTCTCCTGTCCCTTCTTATCCACCCTTCTCTTTACCTGTCCATGCTCTGAAGATGGCATTCACTCAACTGGACCACAGGGCAATTGCTGATGAACTTGAACTATGGAATGACACTGATTATGGGTTGCCCTGAAATTTACTCAAGCCTTGTCAATGTATTTTCCATTTCACATTTTTCTCACATTTGTGGTACGTCAATACATATATATTTACCTTATCACTACCTTAAAGGATATCAGTCATGTTTCTCATACACAAATACACATACACTATGGATTTAAAGAGGATTCATCACTATGTACATTCTGTTTTAAAGGGTCTAAGTTAAAATTGAATAATGTTGTAAGAATGAAAACTGAAAGAGAAGTCTTGGGGTGCCAACAGGTAGGAAGGATGGCATATGTTAAAAGAGCATTGAAAAGAAAGTGATTAAGAAGAAAAATGAAATGGAAAAGAAAACTCTCCTCCATTTAGGGCCCACAGAACTAGGCTAAACCAGAGAACAGGGAGACACGTGTTGAAGGGTACTTTTGACAAGTCCCTCGCACCCACCCCCATAGCCGCCCACAACATAGGTGTATATTGTCTCTGCACGATTTAGTATCGGGTGCTCTTCTGCATTTCTCAGTCTGGGGGCTGAATTCCTCAGCATCCTTGTCACGTTACAGAAATAGAAAGCCCAATATCATAGTCATACCACCACCCCACTTGCCGCCCACAGCCTAACAGAAGAGCAGGCAAACCTCAGTTTCCGAAAGGGCTGTATTCCGGAAGTTACTTGATGAATTCTCAGAGCTCAGATCATGTTTTCCCAGAGATAGAATGTATTCTATTTCCAGAACTCAAACATCTGCTAACCCAGGACTTTCCCAATATCCTAGTCTAGCACTACTACTATTATCAGGTACCTGGCTACATAGGAAATGTTTTCTAAAGGAGTATGTATTTGGAATTCCGGTTTGGGGTGCTAACAACATATTTCTTACCACTGCAGATTTGATGACAAGGCCTGGGCTACCCAACCATGCACTTTCTGTCTCCAAACATTCCATGGGGGGTAGCTCTTGTATCTGGGTCAAGGTGGACGTGAAGAGGGGACTCAAGGACAGAAAGAGGCTCCAACTAGAAAAGCTGTGGTGAGGTTCTGGGCTGGATGCTCTGGGATGGAGTGAAGAGGAGAGTTAGATCTGGTTGAGGGGAATAATCAGAGCCCTGGGGATGGGGAGGGGTGGAGGAGAAGGGATGGAAGTTGAAGGAGTGCGGCTTCAGCGGTTAATAAAGAACAGAAGCAGAACATAGTTCAGTGAAATTCCACACTTCTTGTTCAGTTTGTTCCACACCCAATCCTATTTGTGCCAGAAAAGTGAGCAAAGTTGATCTATACTCAATTCCTTCTGTGAGGGGAGGAGACGGACATATATGCAGATCAGCATTCATGGAGAGGAACTGTTCAGTCCCAGGCCAGAAATTCAGTAAGAGCACAGGAAGGAGAGCTTTATTCTATTGAAGGATTAGGAAACACTTGATGGAAGAGAAGAGGAAGCACTTGTGGTAGGCCTGAGGATTTTACTTACTTGAGATAGGTAGGGAATAGAAGGATAAGCCCAGTCCAGGAAGAGGGTGGGTGAGATCTCAGTCCCCAGGTGGGGCAGTGCAGGGGAGGTGGAGGGAATGAGGAGGATATGCCTGTAGAGTGTCTAGGATTAGAAGGGATGGGAAGTCATGATTTTACTTTCTAGGATGGATTTTCTTCTGTGGCACCATATATCCTCCTTGACCTCCAAAGAGACTTCAGTCCCACAGGCAACTAGTAGCTGTAGTGGGTGAGAAGGAGTGAGGGTGGGAGAGGGTACTGTGGAGAGGACCTGGGGCTTTGAGAAGCTGACAGCTGGGGGCTAGTGGTCAAGGAGGTTCCCCCTCTTCTTGCCTCTTCTCTGGTCCCAATGCCACCCAGCCCATGGTGGCACTCTCAGATCCTGATCAGGTGGGGGTAGGGAGAGAAGCATGGTTTTGGAGCTCAGATTATGTCTTAGGGTATCCCAGACATCAGCAACAGGGGAACATAGGGGAAGGGAATTTTTGAGCAAATGGGGAGGACCTGGAATGCTGGTTCACACATTGTATGAAATTGGTTGTAAGAAAGACTGCGTCAGTCTGTACTTTGTGAAATAATCATAAGCCCCTGTTTCCTTGGGCTCTCCTGCCCACCACTTCTTCTAAAATGACAAGTGAAATGCCTGATTCTCCAACTTCTCCCCATGCACATAAATCCCTATGCCAAGGTTGGGAGTGCTCTCTGGTCACTGAATTCTGAGACATGGGAGAAAAGAAGGAGTAGGAGAAGAAGAATCTTTGCAAACATTTTTCAAAGGCATAAGCCTTCTATTAAAAAACTGAAATGGTCACTTTTGTGTCAGGAATTAGGGGAGAGGACAGATGCCTACAGAGAGACAGCCACACCGACTACAAGTGCTGCACTCAGAAGAGGCCCTTCAAAGCAGAGCGAGCTCCACATTTCGGAGAAGGCAAATGGCTATTGACATTCACAGAGGCCTGGGGAGAGTGGATGGTTCCTGGGTCGATAGGTACAAGGTGAGGGAGGAGGTGGCTGGCTCTCAGCCTCCACTCTTCTGTCAGCCATTAGGGCCTGCCTCTGCTGGAATTCCTCTTTGAGGTCTCTGCAGCTGGAGGTTAGAGGTTTACACACTTTAAATGTGTGTGTAATGTGAGTGTGTGCACACACTCTCTCTCTGGCCTGCACGCCTGACCCCAGTCTTAATAATGAACTATTAGGGAAATGGAATTCTAATCATTCACTGTCTCTTGACCATTCCCAAGTGGAAGGACACAAGGCTTTATATTAAGATTCAGAGCAACTTGGAAGCTGTAATTTTGAGGCTTAAACAGCATTCTTTGATGGAATGCTCTTATTAGTCATATGTACAGAAACCTCCATGCTGTCAGCCATAGAATATCATGTCTGTATAACATGCTGGGTGAGTATTGGCATAAGTTTAAAAAAAAAATTACCAACCCTACTATCTAAATGAACACGCTAAAATTTGAGTATTACCTACCCATCAATGTACTTCGGAAGCTCTCTTTTGCCCTGAGTTCAGGTGAAGTTCTCAACTCCTATAAAAGCATATTTTGGGGGCTTCCCTGGTGGCGCAGTGGTTGAGAGTCTGCCTGCCGATGCAGGGGACACGGGTTCGTGCCCCGGTCCGGGAAGATCCCACATGCTGCGGAGCGGCTGGGCCCGTGAGCCATGGCCGCTGAGCCTGCGCGTCCGGAGCCTGTGCTCTGCAGCGGGAAAGGCCACAACAGTGAGAGGCCCGCGTACCGAAAAAAGAAAAAAAAAAGCATATTTTGGTATCTTTGTAACGGGTGTGTGCGTGTGTGTGTGTATGTGTGATCTTATTCACTAGTAACCGGAGTTATGTGTGATCTTATTCACTAGTAACCGGAGGTGAGCAGGAACATGTTAACAATCAAGTCAGTAGGTAAGAGATATGGATCTTATTTTACTCGTGTTTTTATACATCTTTGAGCACTTTCTCTTTCTAGAATTCAGTTTACTCATCTATGTGAGGGATTTGAAGTAATCAGTGGTTCTTAAATAATTGGGGGGTCATGAACTTCTTTAAAAATCTGAAGAAATCTTTGCACCTTCTTTCCAGGAAAAAAAAAATGCACAACCAGACTAAATTGAATGTAGTTTCAGGAAGGAGTTTTACAGACCATTTTCAAGGTTGTCATATTCAACCATAGATATTATGCACTACATAAATATGTAGTTTAGAATTATACAACTCTAAGGGGCACAATTCATATGACTGTTGATAACCCTTCAGAAGTGTGCAAAGAGGTGGCCCTCTTCATAGCAGTTCCTTGAACTCCAGGCTAAGAACTCTTGGGCCAAGTGAGCTCTGCGGTTCTTTATGGATTTGAATGTCCCTAATTCCACAAATGTCATTATTATTATCCAAAGCCTTGTATTGGTCAGCTCAGGCTGTATAACAAAATACAACAGACTGGCTTAAATAACAGAAGTGTACTTCCTCATAGTTCTGGAACTGGAAATCCAAGATCCAGGTGCCAGTAGGTGAAGTTTCTCCTGAGGCTTCTTCTCTCCTTGACTTGCAGATAGCCACTTTCTCCCTTGTCTTCACACGGCCCTTGTCTCCATGCCTGCATACTCTTGGTGTTGCTGCTGCTTCTTCTAAGGACATGTATCCTATTGGATCAGGTTCCCACCTTTATGACATCATTTAATTTTAAGTATCTCTTTAAGGGTCCTTTCTCCAAAAACAGCCACATTTAGGGGTTAGAGTTTCAACATATGAATTTTAGGGAAACAAAATTCAGTCTATACCAAACCCCAACTTGGTAAATGCATTGCAGAGAGTAATAGTTAACAGCTAGGTGAATCAAAGCATCTTTCAAATCTCCTCCACGTCAGAAAAGACACAAATAGGTCTATTAAAAATTAGAATAAACTATGCTGCTTTCTGCAGTGGGGATGTATAATTGATAACCAAAATCTTTATGCTACTATTCTTATTAGAAGGAACACTTTCACGGAGGTTTTCTGTTTTGGTTTGTTTGTTTTTAGTAGTAAAACCAAACAAAAACAAAACAAAACAAAAAAAAACTATTTAAAAACTTAGTACGTAGAAATAAATTAACTTTGTTTGGAATTGGTCATCAAGAGCCCTGGTCAAGGGTTGTACGTACTGGGGAAGAGAATGAGTTGGGGGAGAAGAAATTATAATAAACCATAAATATTTTTTGTTTTTCTTTGGGCCATGCATGAAATCATCTTCCTATGACGTAAATCAAGCAACCAGAAGTGCCTTCCACATCTGGTAACTGGGGGTGGGGCAGCTGGGGGTGGCTATTTCTGCTAGTCCCGATTTTCTTTTCACTGTAGTGGGAGAGTGGGGGCTGAGGAGAAAAGGCCAAGAGTTTCTTGTAGTTTTTAAAATTTATTATCGCTCCCCCAGCATCACATTTAGTAACCACCATCCGCTGAGTAACTCCCAAAGCAACAGCCATTGTACACCCACCCCTAACTCCCCTAGTCCCAGCAGGAGCTCAGGAAGAGACTTTGAAAGAGAAGAGGGTTAAAAAATGTGCTGGATGTTGTTATTCCTAAAGCTTCACCATGACTCTGTGACACTTTAATTTATTTAGCAACAAGTCAAACCTGTTAGTGGTGTTACAGACCCTCCAAGAACATTCAGCACCACCCAAGAGCACACTGTCCTTTTGTCCTTCTCTTTTCGGATGCACCCGCCTTTCTGTGTTCATCTCAGTACCAACAAGGTACGCATTTTAGGAAGTTGCGCCTGTCAAGCACCATGACTCCCTCTGTGATCCTTTACTGCTGCACACACACTCCCTTGGATGAAGTGGCTCACTCTCCCTGAATTGGGCTAAGATATACGGCACTGAAGACTTCTGCCTCTCATACCATCACTCCCCTGTGAATCTTCTTCTTGATTCCTAGAAAATCCACAGCAAACGCTTCGTCTTCTGCATTCATTTGCCTGAAATTAACAAGGGAGTTGTTGGCCAAGCAAGGCCGTGGGGAGAGGTACAGCAGGGGAAATAAACAGTAGGTATTAACCCAAAGTTGTGTACTTGTTAGCCTCAGTGTCTATTATACAGATTTAAATTTTATTTATTTTTTTTAATTCTTGAATTTTATTTTATTTATTTATTTTTGATACAACAGGTTCTTTTAGTTGTCTGTTTTATACCATATGAGTGTACATATGTCAATCCCAATCTCCCAATTCATCCCATGCCCCTGCCACATTTAAATTTAAAAAAACTCATAATCCATATGAGATAGCCTATGATTGAGTTGCTTAATGTCTGGAAATTAATGTTAGAGCAAAGAATTAAAATCCAGCTATTTCCATTTCTAAAGCAGCATGACAAATACATCTCTCAGCCACACCATATTAAAACCATTGGAAATCACACATAATAGAGTCCCTTCTTCATTAAAACTTGGTTTCAGGGGACAAAAATGTGGTCTTTCTTCTGGTATAACTTTTCAAAAGCCTTCCAATTTTCTCTAGCTCCAAGTTTCATATATATATATATGCTTTTTGTCTTCTTTGTCTTTCTTTTATGGCTTAAAAATAAACTCCGTGTACCTTATTTAACAATGAGATTGCTCATATCAGAGTTCTCTTTTGGAATATTGTTTCCAGGATTTTCACTTAGAGAGGATCAAAAATCAGAGGGTGTCAGATGCATTTTCATGGCATTTAGTTTCCAGATTGAGCAGTAGTTTTTAAAATTATAATTGATTTTGTCAGGTTCTTGGATTTTGGAGTAAAGACTGGCAATCTCGGGAAATGAACATCATCTCTGTTCATAAAATAGTAACAAGATTGGTGTAAATGTTCTGGGGACTCCTTCAGACCTACCAAGGGAAGGGAGCAACTTCCAAGATAAAGAGCTTGGCTGTCATTTGTGACAGGAGCACAGGCAGTAATTTATTTATTTGTATTTCCTAAGACTCCAATAATTGTATGAATAGCTACAGGTTATCTGAATCCAGAATATATTGTGGATCAGCAGCTAATTAAATGCAACCCTAGGTGGCCTTTCCATTTTCAGATAGTGAACACAAACTATTTTTAGTCTGGAAAGTATAAATTGCCCAGGCACTGTGTAATATGCATCAATATCTAATGCAAATACTTTGGGCATCATTTAATTCTTATATATATAATTGAAAGTTGTTTATACGAAACATATTTTTTGGCTTTAAGTGCTACACAAAAGAACACAAAGGATGTATAAACTATCATCTAATAGCTAGCACTCTGAGACAACCATTTGTGTGTAATTTGCTTTATTTCATTACAGAGCAAGCATTTTGATATGTATGTTATATAACTTGTGATAAGCATTATTATTTTAAAAAAGGAGAAAATTAGAAGAATTTGATCTCAGGTCTCTTTCTGAAAGCATCCCTCTACTATTCCATTATATACAGAAAGTGATCATTAAGGACAGAATATTTTTAAGCACACATGAATGTATCTCCTTTCATTTATCATTTTTATTTATCTAATTTTTCTCATTTTATTGATAAAATGAGAGTTTATGTAATTTGTTCAGTCACAAATATTGCAGATTTTTTTGTAATTGATTTTGACTGTTATTGCATTGTGGTCAGAAGATATGGAATAAAATTATTGCTTCTTCATTATTTATTTATGATTCTAATACATGACTACTTTTTGCATTATGTCTCATGTTTTTGAAAGGATGGGACCCTCTAATTGTTTATCCAGGGTTGTAGGTATGTCATTTATTTCTGGTCTGCTAATTATGCTTTTTAGAAGAGTTATAGCCTTTTTCTCCCAGCTTATTCTGTAAGTTTTAACAAGAAGGATATAGTATTTATATTCAATAAATAGTTATTAAGCTCTTAACATGGGTTAAGCATTGTTGTAAGTCCTGGAAATTAGCAGTAATCAAACAAAACTATCCACCCCCATGGAACATACATTTTAGTGGGGTTTTTGATTATGGGTTTGTCAGTTTTTTTCAGTCTATCAATATGTGTTTTATATATTTTTAGGCTATGTTATTAGGTACATACAGATTCAGGACTGTTATATCCCCTGGGTTAATGGTTTTTCTCAAGACACAAAGACATTATCACCAAAAATGTTATCAATTTTGTCTGCCAGTAATATTTCTGAATCTGTTTCCTTTTGGTTAACATTTGCCAAGTACATTTGTTAGAATATTGGTTTGAGGGTTTGGTAATTATGCTTCTCTAGGTCATACATAGCCACAGGTTACTTTCTTCTTGTTTCTCGGTCATGCTGCCTTGGGCCACTTACCAGTTTAAGCTTTTCTGTGTGAGATCAAGGAACCTTCTGTGTTGTTTAAACATAGTTATGTGGTCTCAGTTAAAAACTGACAAATCAGTGTCCTAATTAATATATCTGGCAAATGTCAACCAAAAGAAAACAGATATGATGTCCTCATGCACATGGTGAAGTTGGCTTATCTCCACATCTGCATTCCAGAAAAGGGACAAAGAGGAAATAGAAAGCGCTAAGTGTCATTCTCTTGAGATGTGAGTTGGAATTTGCATACATTACTTGTGTAGCATTCAGCAACGGAAGAGTAAATTAATTTAGACCATAGATTCAGTACATAGGTGACTTGGGTTCAAATCCTGGCTCTACCATCTACTAGCTATGGCAAGTGACAGTGTGTACCTCCTTTCCCCAGTTATAGAATAGGGACAATAATAATACCTAGTTTATAAGCATTAAGAAAATGTTGATTATTATTCTTGTTCTGAAGCCACCACAAACAAGTTGTTGACAGTGGTGGTAGTGGTAGTTACACAATGCTTACTTAAATTTAGACCTATCATACCAGTTCCTTTTACCATCATTTCCTTTTGAATGTCACTCCCTTTCTCTGGGATTATTTTCTTTGTACTGAAGTATGTCCTTTAGTGGTTATGCTGGTGATCATCTGTGAGTGGTAAGCTTAATCAAACTTCCTTCATCTTAAAATGTCTTAGGTTTGCCTCCACTCTTAAATGATCTGCCTAGTTAAATAAATCTAGATTGAAAGGCATTTTTCTTTCAACACAAAACTATTATATTCATTGTCTTGTGAGCTTTACTTAAAAGTTATATGTTGATTTTTATCTTAGTTTTGGTGTTTTTGGTTTCATGATGATGAACCAAGGTGTGGCTATTTCTCTCTCTTTCTCTCTCTCTTTTTTTTTTTTTTTTTCCTGCTTAGGATTCTTTAATATAAGAATTCACATTCCTTAAATATAAAAAATTTCCAAATTGTTATCATTTTGATTACCCTTTACCCCATTTTCTCTACTTTCTTTTTCTAGAAATCTTAATAGATGTATGTTGAACTTTTCATTTGATTTTTCATAATTCTTACCTCTTTTGTATTATCTAAATCTTTTTCCCTCTGTGTTCCATTTTAGGAACTTTCTTTAGTTCTTTCTTCTAGTTCATTAATTCTCTCTTCGAATACATGTACATAATCTATCCACTGACTTTTTTTTTTTTTTTTTTTTTTGCGGTACGCGGGCCTCTCACTGTTGTGGCCTCTCCCGTTGCCGAGCACAGGCTCCGGACGCGCAGGCTCAGCGGCCATGGCTCACGGGCCCAGCCGCTCCACGGCATGTGGGGTCTTCCCGGACCGGGGCACGAACCCGTGTCCCCTGCATCGGCAGGCATGACTCTCAACCACTGCGTCACCAGGGAAGCCCAATCTACTGACTTTTTAAAAAATTTCATTAACTGTGTTGCATTTCCAAATGATTTTAGCTCTTTCTTAAGTATGCCCATTATCACATTCTTTTTTTTTTTTCTCCTCTATGGTTTCTATAATTTATTTAGTCATTTCAACCATTTTGGGGGACAATTTCTTTCAGATTGTTCTGTTATCTCACATTCCTGGGTTTCTTATTCTCCCACTCTTGTGTCTATTAACTGTCTCTCATGGTGGATAATCTTCTTACTGGATAATTATTTTTCTTATAATCTTATTTTATGTTGATATTGCTTTAGGAGCCATGCATGCCACACTCTACAGAGTAATATTCTAGAGGAAGATTTCAGCTTCTTCTGACACTGAAACGGTGTGTGTTATTAAACAAGTCATTCTCTAAGTATCTCAGTTTCTTTAACTTTGTTAAGTGTCTTCTGAATACCTTTCTTTTTCTTGTCCAAACCAGTTATTGAGGAGGAATGGCCTTGTCTTGGTTAGAGAGAGAAGAGTAGTTTTGCTTTCTGTTCAGGATTTTTAAGACACATGTCTTTATTTAAGGGAATTCAGTTTTATTTACGTTCAGTCCACCAGGATTCCCCGCTGGGAGATAAAGGACAATAGGCAAGCAAGTCAGCGTACTTTTCCCATAGCAATGAGCTCTTCACCAATGTAAAATGTCCTCTTAGATCACAGGAACAGCAGCTGTGTAGGTGTTGCTAGTGGGGGGAGAAAAAAACCCACAGTAATCTTTGGTGTTTAAAATAGAAACATAAAATTGTTAATTTGTCTGAAGACAACTTGTACTGCATGCAATAATGAAAAATGAAGTTTTAGTGCAACAATACTAGATTCGTTTTACAGAAGTCTAAAATTTCTCACCTCATTGCGTGAGGTTTTAATAAACACCAGTGCGCTAGGATTTTTGTAGTACGAAGGAATTGGTTTTAAGCCTCAAAATAAAGCCAAGAGATTACATTTAAGTAAATGCAGCTGTTAAGGGCAAATATAAATTTTAAAAGAAATTTTAATTGTTATTATATATAAATTTGAAAAGAAACTTAGAGGTTCTGTACTCCATCCTCTCATTTACTGCAAGACAGCAACTTCAGTGTCCCTAAAAGACATCTACTGCTTGAAGATTTCCTGTGATGGAGAGCCCGCTGCCTTGCAAGGCATCCCTTCCAATTTTGTAATGGCTCCAAATGTGGAAAAGTTCTTCCTTATAATGAGATGCTTGCATATTTTGGAGATATATCTATCCTATGTATGTATGTAAGTATGTATGTATCTCTATCTATCTATCTACGAAATGTTCTCTCCTAGAGTAATTAAACGTATGTCTGTACTATTTCACAAACATTCGTTGAATGTCTTATACTGTCCTGGTATTGTGCTAAGTTTGAGATAGGGAATATTGTGATCTCCATTTTACTGATGAGAAAACAGGCTTTCAGAGGATAGGCAACTTGCCCAAGGTCACACAGCTATTAAATAATGGAGCAGGGATTTGAACATAAGCTATCTGGCCCTAGAACTTAAGCTGTTTGACTCTAGGACGAGGTCCCAGCTCCCTACATGATGCGTCTATAAATCATGTAGGGGACCCAGATGTAAACCCAACTGACAATAACAGAATGTGACAAATGTTAACAGAAGATAGGAAAGAGCAACGAATTCTGCTTTTTCAGATTGGAAATGGTAGATTGTGAAGACATAGGTATCATCAATGACAAAATACTGTTATCGTAAATGCTGTTTCATCTATTTTAAGAACATCCTGTTTCTCTTACTATGATGTAAACTTACATTTCAATATTCCCCTGTCCTCACTATCAGTTTTGGAAAGGGCTAAATCCTTAGTACCACTGAGAAATTCCCTTGTTACTCACCTTGCAGACATTTTTGGAACTGCTTAGATAACACTTCGTACCTTCTGTTTGGGGAGCATTCATCTCATTCCCCATCCCCCCACCAAGATTTCTCTGTTAAGTGGGTTTAAGACTACATCATATCAACGAGAAAATGAAAATGGCCAGTTATTTTAAATCTGTGCCTCTGTCTTAGAATATATACTCTTCATGGAGTTGTGAGATAGACAGTTGAATGAGGTGGATACTTGAACTACGATGTTCCTAGAATTAAAAGTTTATGAATTGGATCCAGTGGGTATTTTAGTATCTGACAAGTAATTGTGTGGAAGAAATTGAACAAAGGAAAACTCCTGGCTGTGCTACAATTTAACTTTTTATTTATATGGTATTTATTTGACATCTCTGAATAGGGGAACCCTGTCATTTGAGATAAAAAACATAGTTTCCAACATGTGAGTTTCTTCTCTTCTCCCCTCCCTCCCCTTCCCCCCTTTCCTTTTCTTCCTGTGCTTCCTTTCTCTTCCTTTCCTTTCCTTTCCTTTTGTTGCCTTTCCTTATCCCTTGAAACACCTGTGCTTTTTTCTTTTTTTTGAAATAAAAAGTCCCCATTGAGATTTTCAGGATTTAGCAAAATCTAAACGACAAGTGAAAGCTAAGCTTAAAGTTTTCCTCCACTGGGAAGCCCTCTGGGGCTGATTCCATCCCACATTGATAATCTCCTTACTTTACATTTCTGCTCCTCTGCCTATTTGAAATTCTTTAAGTCCAGATTCATGGTAACAGTTAAACTGAACGTTTACAATATTATTTTCAAATGTATCTTCTCATTTAACCCTCAAAACAATCCTGTGAGTTTTGAATTATTCATGTTTATTCTATTGAGGAAATAGGCTCAGTGAGTTTAAAGTAACTTGCTCGAGGTCACAGGGCCAAGTAGTAGATGAGGTTTTGAACTCTAGTCCTTCGACATTAGGGTCACTTGTCACCTTGTATATGAATCCCTCCTCATACTCCTTTTTCTCGCTACAGTGGATTAATTCCATTCTCTATTCTTCTGTATACTTTGTTTATACCTTTATTCTAATAGCACATTGTATTTGGGAAGCTGAATATATGGATGGAATTTATGGTTTGTTTTATTTGTTTTTGATGGCTTTTTCCTGCTAGATTATAAACTTCTTAAGCCCTTAAATCTTTTCTTTTTCATGCCGGAGTCCCCTGGAAGTCCACCACTTCACCTGGTGCCTTGCCCATGGTTAGCATAAATGTAATGTTCGTGAAATAGATCAACTGATGCAGCAAAATAATTGTTTCTTTCTATACTAAGTAGAACCTAGTTCAGAGGTACATTCTCAGTAACTTTAAAAAAAATTATTGAATTCTAATGAAATACCAAATAAATCCAGTGGAAATTATTAAAAGATTTAGAAGCCATGCTTTTTAGGGGGAAGGCTAAATAATTGGAATGTACTGTTTATTTAAGAAAAGAGGGTGAGAAAATAAAGAGATGGGAAAGAGAAGTAGCCAGAGAGCCCTTCCAGATCCCAAGGCAGACTGAGATGGTGTGAGTTCCACCCTCTGCTGGAGAATGATTAGCTGTGAAACAGGGCTGGTTCTGGGGCCATGGTGAGCTTTATTGTTTTGGAGTTGGCTTGAAGGGTATTTGTGAGAAGGATGTGATTAAGCTGCTCCCCATTCTGCAAAATATGGGCAAAGAGAATCCAATGAGTCGGGTAACACACGGGAGTGGCTTTCCATTCTATGTTTGGGAATTGCAAGGGGAGCTCTTTGTTTATTCAGTCCTCTTGAGATTTGTCAACAAGAAGAGAAAACCATCAGCAGAGATAAATTTCAAGGAGTCCTCTGGAGAAAAAGACAGTTATTTTCATTACTCACATTTATTGAGCATTTACTGTGTGCCAGGCACTGTTTATACATAGTTTACAGATGATACCTTTCTAAATCCTCACAGCAAACCTTTTGGATAGATAGTATGATTATTCCCATTTTTCAGATGGAGAGGCTGTGATACAGAGGGGCTAAGGATCTTGCCAACATTTTTCACATCCGCTAACAAGCAAAATCAGGATTTGAACCTAGGTAGTCAAGCACCAGAGCCCCAAATCGAAATCTGTATGCACTCTCAAAGTCTCTTCGAAATTTTTGATTTGATAATTTTTTATAGACATACAAATGATATTATTACTTCTGTTATTATAGAACCATCATTCACATTGTTTGAGTCATTAAAACTGGATAAAGATTTACATGATCTCTGATAGCCGGTGTAAGCTTAGAGAAGACTAACAGGGGTTTAAATGTCCAAATCTCTCTAGGAAGTAATTGAATCCTGTCCTTGACTAAAAGCAACATTTGTTTCCATGGTAAAATAATTTCACTTGGATTGCGAACGAAGCTGGCTAAAGTTTACACAGGAATATTTCATATTTTTTTTCTTTTCCTTAAAGAAATGTGTGAGATTCTAACAAAGCAGATATCCCAGTGCCCTTGATCAAGAGACTGGGAAAATTTCCTAGAGTGATTTTTCTCAACATCCAAACTCCCGATATCCCCATTTCAGCCACAAGGAGGATAAGAAAACAACTATGGATGTTAATATGAAGGATAAGTTAAAGGAACAGAAGCCACATATATATCCTCTAAACTATAAAATTATACAACAATGCCATTGTCTTCGTTTTTTTAACCAAATACATGTAGGAGTGATACTTAAAAGGATAAAGCTTCTATTTTATACTCCCAAATGTAAAGTATCGTCAAAATCTGCCTTTTTGCAGGATGGCTTTCTTCAATAAATGAGCAGAAGGATGAATTATGTGGCTATAAATAAACCTACTGACATATAATAAAGCAAAGGTCGACTGTTTTATGGAACCCTTGGGTATATTTATAGCCACGTTAACAGTCACCTGTATTTTTTCAGGACTTTCGTTTCATTTCACATTATGAGAGTTTAGTCGTTTTTGTTTTTATTTTCCCTCCTCCCTAAACTTACTTTTTGGAACTCTGTTTCAAGAGAAAAAGTAAGGATTTCTACTCTTTATATTTGGGGAGAAAAGGGCCCTCACTGGAGTATAGGGCTCACACAGACACAGACTGCTCCAGTGTTTTCTGTGTCTGTGCAGTCAGATTAGCTGTACTTGCGACAAACAACCGGATGGGTGTCTCCTGCCAGCAGCGAAGTGGAAAGTCAGAGTCTGTGCAAGTGAGAGAAGGCACATGCAGAGACAAAATGTATTGTGAGAGACTGACAGGGCAGCGCCACATTAGATTCCTGGCACCTGACACGATTAAGTACTATCGTGAGGCTTATTTTAGGAGCCAGAAGATTCCCCAGACTACGTTATAGCTGAGGTACCCACCAAGGGAAGACAGAGAGTGTCAGATGGGTCAGGATTCTCGTACCTTATCTTGAGACAGTCTTTTTTGGGGAGGGGAGAAGCGGGGAGATTAAAACAGGGGGAAGAAATCTATAATGCCAAATTCTGCAGATTGAAACAATAGAGAAACCAAGCTGTTAACTAGGCAAATCCAGCCACAGGCTTCTTTTTTTTGGAAACTGCATTCCATTCAGAAACTTAAGGTTCCAGAAAGTCTGGTTAGGATGCCATGGGGGTTTATCTAAGTGGAGCTAAGCGTGGTTGTTCCTGTGAAATTATTTATACTTTTCAACTTTAAATCTGTGGTGAGCATAACGTTTCTAAATCTATTTCTCTTCCTTTCTATCTTAAAAGTAGACTCTCATCTTTATCCTGGAGCTCATTCCTAAGTGTTCTCATTCAAAGGGCCCACTAGAAAAGACAACTCAGGAGGAAAGAGGGGAGCTTTGGTGGTAGTCCAGGTGATGACAAATCCTTCAGCTGCAACTATAGATGCAGACTGTGTCCAGGAGTTATCTCTGGAGCTAAAAACCTAAGAAAAAATACTTAATATATCAGCCTAATATAAACTCTAATAGACCTGAGAATGATGGGAATTAGAAAAGAAATCTAAGTAGGAATGTGTTGACTAGAGGAAGAGAGAGGAGGGATAGAAAACAAATGAAAAAAAATTCAATAATGTGTTAAATTGGAGTACATTCATTTTATCAGGGTAATTGTGGATTATTTCTTTAAAGTTTAAGAAGTAAAATAAACCAGTCTTGCATTTGTCCTCTGATAAGTCTTCTCAGTATTTAACTCAGTCCCCAAATGGAATTCCAGCCTTATTGGAATTCATAGATACTTCTTTTGACATTTTGCAAAAAATAAATAAATAATTATAAGCATGACAGGTAAAATGAATAGTTCCAGCTGTGAGGCACCAGCAGCATTTCCAGATTCCGTACTGCATTAAGGCTTTATTTTTCACTTTGTTGCCTAGCAGATAATTGATTGGAAGGTACATCTAAGCTTCCCATCCTTCCTTGGGATGAAGGAAAAGAAAAAAAAGAGTCTCCAACACTCAGTGCCAATTTAGAAAAGAAGAAAAACGTTAAGTGGGGAGGGGGTCAACTCATCACCTCTGGAAATGTGTGTCTCTGGGGATCAGTGTCACTAAAGCCACCTAAGCATGTCAGTGGAATGAATGCTATATAAAACTCTGAGTATGAGGTTGGCAATTGATTCACTGGATTCATTAATTCAGCAAATATTTACTGAGCTTCTACTATGTGCTACCCACTCTTCCACACACAGAAGATATAGGGGAGACCAAGACAAAGTTTCAACTTTCAGGGAACTTACAGTCTTTTTAAGGAGATAGACTATGAACAATCATAAAGAAAATAATTTCAGAAAGTGGAGAGTGCTTCAAAGGAAATAGAACAAGGTAATGGGATAAAGTGCCTTTCAGGGTGGTAGTGGCTAACTTTAGATGAGGGCCAGAGAGGGCCTCCGAGGAGGTGACGTCTACGATGAGCCAATCACATGAAAATCTTAGGGAAAAGTGTTCCAGAGAAGAGGGGACAGCAAGTATAAAGGCATTGAGTTGGGAAACAACTTGGCACATTCAAAGAGCAAAGAGTGGGTCTGGGAGACTGGAAGGTAGTGAGTAAGGGGTCATCTGGCAGAAGATGGAGTTGGAGAATTAGGTATAAGCCAGGTCATCTAGGTCTCTTTAAGGCCATGTTAGAGAGTTAGACTAAGTCCAAAGTGCAGTGGGGCTCCATCTGGAGGACAAAATCAAGGAGTGGTTGGATTGAATGGGAATGTTTTTTTTTTTTAAAGATTTAATTTCATTTATTTTTGGCTGCGTTGGGTCTTCGTTGCTGCGTGCAGGGTTTCTCTAGTTGCAGCGAGCGGGGGCTACTCTTTGTTGCGGTACACGGGCTTCTCCTTGTGGTGGCTTCTCTTGTTGCGGAGCCTGGGCTCTAGGCGTGCCGGCTTCAGTAGTCGTGGCACACGGGCTTCAGTAGTGGTGGCTTGTGGGCTCTAGCGTGCAGGCTCAGTCGTTGTGGCACACAGGCTTAGTTGCTCCACGGTATGTGGGATCTTCCTGGACCAGGGATCGAACCCGTGTCCCCTGCCTTGGCAGGCGGATTCTTACCACCAGGGAAGTCCCTTGAATGGGAATTATCATCTGCCTTAAGGGAGGATGCTTAGGATATTAATATATTTTTTCTTCTCACTTTTGTCCTAACAGTAGCCTGAGACCCTAAACATGTACTTAACCTTCTTGGAGCTTTAGTTTATTTTTCTATGAGACAAAAAGTACTGCCACTCTGTCTGGTGCTATGCCAGATGCTGTGTATACATTATCTCATTTAATCCTCCCAAGAACCTCATAAAGGGAGGAATTATTCCCATTTTACAGAGGAGGAAACAGGTTTATATCGAGCCTCCATAAATCACCCCTCTCTCTTATGGTGCTGTTCCTAGGTACATGTTGCTAGTTTAAAACATCGTGTTTGTGGGCCACCACCCAAAGGCATGAAAGATCACGCATGAGGGCTGTTCCACTGGAGGCTGTGGGTCTAATCACCCTTACAGCTGAGAGCCAGAACAGGTGGGATGACCGTGCACCATCTACCATGGGCAGCAGGGCTCCTTAGGAGAACACCAGTTTCATAACCAAAGTACCAAGTCACCATCATAAATTCTGAAATGAACTTGATATCTGACCTTGAAGACAAATCATTCATAGGTTTGGTATCTTTATGTTAGAGACAGGTAATGCTAACTTCTTCAGTGTCTCCTCGAGGTGCCCCAAGAATAAATAGGACTGTCTTAATCCTTTATTCTCAGTCAGCAGGGTTGAAATGTTTAGTGAGAGCAGAAGTATAAGAGGTGCTATAAACTCCTTTTTAAACAAGGAATGCCCCCTAATTATTCCCTCACCTATCTCCTCCATCTCCACCTGCCCACCCCCCAAAAAATATATATATAGTGTGCTTTTGTAAGCAAGGTGAGTGGGAAGGAAGGAGTCAGAGCCAGCAAGCCCCCAGAGTCTAGGAGGCTGTTGGCTTTCTGTATCCTGCTGAACAGCATAGTTAGGAGAAGTTGGGCGGGGGAGAGAGGGGGCGTAGAATGGAGGCCGCCGCATCCGGAATGTTACCGTGCCTTGGCAGAGCCCTGGGTCAGCTTTCTCCTGGAGTGACAGATGGCCACAACAGGTGCGCCAAGCTTCTTCCTGCCACTCCGGCTCTCCCCTGCAGCTTCAGCCTGGGTGTAAAAGCCGCATTCTCTTCAGTGCCCAGAGTCCTGGAGGCCCGAAGGCTTCACCCACCTGGGGCAGCACCTCTAAGGCCAGTCCAGGACAGGCCAGCAGATGCAGCCCTCACCTCTCCTGAAATTCTTTGACCAGGTCAGCCAGCACGGGCGCTAACCCCTGGGTCCTGAATTCCAAAAGCATCCTGTTTACCAGGGATGGAAGGGCCTCCAGCCATCAAAGCTCTCACCCTCCGGAATTCCCGGTCCACCTCTCTGCCTTCCCCTTTGAGAACCAAGACGCGTTCCCGCCATTCGCCCCTCGGGTGGGCCCTGGGCATCTGAACCCCCAGAGAGGCACACCCACCCGGGAGAGTGGCCGCGCGGTGCTGACCACCAGCTCAGGGGGAGCATCTGTGGCACCGCCGTGTGCAGACGTCCCGGCGCTTCTGCTACTCACGGGGGTTATTTTCATTTCTATTTGGGACCACCTTAGCCTTAGCCTCCGCCTTCAGTTTTTCTTCCCCAGTTGCCCGAGTTTGGCTTACTGCGCCTGGGAGAGAAGGGACAGGGTGATCAAAGGTGCAGGATCCGTCTGCCCGCCTTACACGCGCGCGCGTGCTCATTCCCCTGGAAAGGAGAGGAGCGTGAGGAGGGTGGGGGGCTGTGCGGGAGGCTCGCGCGGGTGTAGACGAGCGAGCGAGCGAGCGAGCGTGTACTTGAATGGGGAGGGCAGGGATTCCGGGTCGCCCGGGCCCCTCCTTCCTCGGAGCCAGCCAGTCCCTCGGCAGAGCGCTCGGGCGGCACTGATTTGCTCTCAGGAGTGCGCTATTTGCATACGACTTGCCCATTTGTGAATTTGGTTCCCCAACTCCTCGCTTCACTTCACCTGTACCTCCCAGTGCCGCGCACTTTGCAGGCGCCCGCCCCCCTCTTGGCCACCCCTGCCGCCTACCGGGCACCTCCTCTCACGCCTTCCCTGCTCGCCCACCCACCTCTCCGCGCCCCGTGCCACGTTGGTTTGGGTGGCTGCTCCGCGCCGGGTTCCTTCTCCTCTTCTTCTGTCTCTCCGGTCCTTCTTGTTCTCTTCCTCCGGCTGCTGCTGCTGTTTTTCATCCAGTTGGGAAACCCAGGACGCAGGCGGCTGCTCCGTGGAGCTCTTCCAGAAAGCGCAGGGTTAACAGCCTCCGTGCCCTTACACCGAGACTGCGAGGAAACCGCGAAGAAGTCTCCCACCTGCAGCCCCCCTTTGCCTGGCAGTTCTGCATTGCATCGCATGGGAGTGGAAAACGAAAAAAAAAAAAAAAATGTTCAAACTGCTTGGATGTTGGGATAAACTAACCTGAACCTACTTGGGTCTCCTGCTGCCTCCTCCTCTTCCTTCGTTTCCACCTTTCCTCTGTGTGGCTTCCCAGAGTGTGCCGTTCAGTCATCCGGCCTGAGGTGCCCAGAGATCAGGAGCTGCGCCTGGCCTCCCCTGACATGTGTGGCATCCCGGGGCTCCCTAGGAGGGCTGCTACACCTGGGTGGACTTTGACATCCTAAATTTCAGCTGCAGGAAAGGGGAGCTTTTGCCTTATATCCTTTTATTTTTTAAGTAGTAGTTGTTGTTGGTTTTTGTGTTTTTTTCATCATCTTGTCTTGAAAACGCTTATTCCTTCCCTCTTTCCAAAATTTGGGCCAAGTCTTCCTCCTGCTATGATGGGCCCCTGGGCATCATGAACTTCATTATTGCTCACTGGCTGGAATTCAAACTGCCCATCTGTGGTGGTCCAGTGTGTTGACCATGCACCTGAGAATCCACGCGAGACGGAGCCCTCCTCGCCGGCCGGCCTGGACGCTTGGGATCTGGTCCCTCTTCTGGGGATGTATCATCAGCTCCGTGTGGAGTTCCTCTAATGTACCCTTCTCCTCCTCCTCTTCTTCCTCGCCGGGGTCTCACTCTCAGCACGAGCACCATTTCCATGGCAGCAAGCATCACTCAGTGCCTATTTCTATCTATCGCTCCCCTGTTTCCCTTCGAGGAGGGCACGGTGGGTCTCTCTGCTCTTTATCCTTTTAACGGGCCGTAGCAATTCCTTAACCCACTTGCCTTTCAGGTAACGTTAAGGGTGGGAAGAGAATTTTAAAAATTGAATTTAAAATAATGAAAAGCATCGCATGTGCATGAGGGAAGAAAATGTCCAGTTTCTCCCTAAAAGGCTAGAGTTTTCTGCCCCAGTCTCCCCATATCCCCTCTGATGGGTCCTCCTCTCCTTGGCTCCCTTATTCATAGCTTCACAAGCACCACATTCTCCCCTTTGCAACCTTCTGCCTCCTTCACCCCCCATGATGGCAGACAACGTGGTCAGAGAAGTCCCCAGTGCTGCACTTCGGAGGATTCATTCATTCACCTTGCTTTCACCCTTCTTCTCTCTGATCTTGTTTGAGAGCTAGTCGTGGGAAAATAGCAGACAGCAGGAATCCTTAGGTCTTCAGCCTAAAGTTGATTGAACTGCTTTTAAAGTGTCCTGTGTGGTAAAGGTCGGGGGCGTGGGGGGAAGTAGCTGAGTGTGATCTTTAATAACCAGTGGTCATTATTGTTCATTTGGGCCGCTTTACGTTTGTCCACATGTCAGAAGGAGAGAGCAGCTATCGTGAAAACCGCACACCTAATATTGCTAACTACCCAGGGGGAAGCGATGTATAAGATAAGGCAAAGTCCATTTATAATTTAACCAAGTGTAAATTACTGCCACTTCAGTTCCACCATTTATGGAAATGTTATTTCAATTAAAGGTAGCACGGGTGGGCTTGTTCACACCATATAAGTACAATATGTTTTGCTCTAAACGACCCTCCTTGCATAGCGATTGAAGGAAGAGATCTCTGGCTCTTAAATTTATATTCAGCTTTGAGCAGGCTGCCTCAGAAAGGGTGATGTCTGCTACCGAGGTAGGCTCTTGCTGTAGTAAACTGTTCTAAAGAAGGGAGCTTCGTTATTTATTTACTATGCACTCCACCCTGATGGTGAGGAGAATGGGGATCACAGAACCCAACTGCAGGAGCAGCCCTCTGGGGGGCAGCGAGAGCAAACCACACTAGAGGTCCCCTGCCCTAGCTTGTATTTTGAAGGCCTGTAACATACAGACCGCATTCGGAATGTCAGTTCTTCCCACTGCCTCCTAGCCCTGGGTTTCTGCTCTGTGCTCTCTGTAGTGTTAAGTGGAAGCACATTGAGAAAATGCCAGCACGTACTCTGGCTCTTTCTGTCTCTTTACATCTTATTTGATGGAGTTGTCAAGCAGCTCAGTGCTTGTAAGGTTGGTGGAGGCGGATGGTGGGGAGGAGGGAATGCTTGATCTCGATATGGTTGCTGTTTTCTCTGTGACTCCTGCTAGGTCGGGTGTAAGCTTTCAAAAAAAAAAAAAAAACACCCTAGGAGAGGAAAGAACCACAACCACCAAAAATGCAAAAGCAATTTCATGGAAGTAGAAGCTGTTAGCTCCTAAGGAGGAGTGGGGGTGGGATTGTAACGATTGGGAAAGAAAAAAGAAGGGATGGGAGATGAAGCCAGACAGACTATTCCTAATAGCCGTAATTAAACACAGAAACGCTCAGCGATCATTAGCTAAATTTTGCTAATTAGTGTAAATAATCAGCAGGGAGACGAAGATTATGTATTAGTTAGAGGTTATAGGCTGGCAAGGTCTCCATGTTTTCCGTTCAGGATGTAAACAGTTAAGAGCAGCTACTACTTAAGTGATGGAATTTGCAATACTTACCGGGGATTCCTTGGTCTGTCAATCTCTTTCTTTCTCTCTGGCACTTCCTCGCTCTCTCTCTCTCTCAGTTTCTCTCTCTCTCTCTCTCTCTCTCTCTCTCTCTCTCTCTCTCTCTCTCTCTCTCTCTCTCTCTCTCAGCTAAAGGGGCAAAAGGGGTTGAGCCAGCACAGGTTAAAAACAGCTCTTCTCTAGTCATGTCTTCATTGATCAGTTGCTCAGTACCCTCTAAATCTTCTTAACTGGTTCCATCTTCTTTCACATTAACCTACATCTGATAAGATTCAGTATGATGGAAAAGGAGAACAAAGTAAATAAATGACCAGAGACCCTAGAAAAGGCCCTTAGATGCACAGAGCTGAGAATGCAGTGAACTTCAAGATCTGGCATGACTGAGACAAGACAGCTCATGAAATCAACTTTTCAGTATCCTCTTTCAATCCTGAAGTCCCATCCCACTGATCTGGGCTTACAGACTGAATGCATCTATATTAAGCAGGCTCCTTGCATATTTAATTAATGTTTTTGAGCTTGAAATCAAGAGAAGCAGCAAGCAACAAGATACCCCAAACTCTGGCTTCAATCCCTTATCTAAGCTGTGCCCTTTTCTCCCTGAAAGGACCAGGAGACCCCTCGGTGCTCCGTTAATGCTCCCCTAATTCTTACTTAGAGTACACTTGCTTTCCCCTAGTCCAAGACAAAGGCTTAGCTAACAGCAATTGTTTTAAAAAATCTTTTAGATGGGGGTGGTAGGAGGCATAGCACCATGAGACTAATGGTTGTTACTAATAGTTTTCTGCCCACCCTATTCCAGAGTTACAAGGAGCAGTCTGTACTGTCTGTGAGGAAGTAAATGCCCTTCATTCTGGTATAAAATGAAAAGTAGAGCCTTGAGTTCAAGAACCTTCTCTGGACTCAAGAGGGATTTTTTCCTTTGCTTGTTTTTTCTACCGTTGTTCACTTTGCACATTTCCTGAGAAGCCAGAGGTCCTCAGAGCTGCCCGTTAATGAGCTTTTGCCACTCCTCCTTCTAAACCATCCTGCCCTATAGTGAGACTCACACTAAAACAGATGGAAGAAAGAGAAATTCTCCAAACAGCTGTTCTTCTGCCCATACTTGGTTCTGATCTTTAAAAAATTGATTATGTATAGATTTGCCTAAAATCTTGATCCTAGAGCAGGCTGAGCTCCTTTATAAGTTGGGGAGACTAAGGCCACACCTGCCCGGGATATCCAAAATAGTCTCAGGTTAAGGTTGTGTCTTCGGATACAATTAACTCTCTTCTCAACTGGAGTCTAGTAAGCTTTTCCCCATTGCTCAGTCCCCTCCTTCAGGCTCCCTGTTTTCTTTCATGCTCTCTTCAATTGAACTAACATTTATTGGGTATCTACTATGTGCCAGGCTGTGTGTAACCTGCTAAGGATAGAAAACTAAATAAGACATTGTATTGTTCAGCACGGGATCATTTCAGAAGTATTTGGATCATCTATGAAAGATAAGTGCTTCTAAAAATTTTTAAAATTTGAGGGATGGGACGAGGATCCAGATACCCAACCAAATTAATTAATATAAAATCTGAATATCCCTTGTGAAATGCAGATTCTCATTGTTCTGTTATTCAGAATAACCTACAGGTATTTTTCGTCCTCAACTTTATTTTCATACTCATATATCATGCTTCTTGAAACTCCTGGATAACTTAGTGGTATGGGACATATCAATACTAAAATACATTTGTTTACCAACCTTCAGTTTCATAGGAGAGTTTTGTGTATTTGCCTTTCTCTCTCCCACCTTTAAGAAATCCAATGCACATCTACTTAAAAATATTTTAATACTTACAGTTTGGAAAAAGTTTCTCTACAGAGCCTAGGTTTAGTATGTCCCTTATATTTTATTTTCCATAAAATAGCAGACCTTCCTGTCTCTGTAGGCATTTGGGGGTACCTAGTTGAAAACCTAAAACTCAGTTTTACAAGGGAATATACCACAATGTATTTAGAGGAAAGTCTCTTGCTCAGAAACCTGTGTGTGTGTGTGTGTGTGTGTGTGTGTGTGTGTGGGACAACATAAATCCTCTTTGAGTCATCTTAGCAAAGACGGTGGTGGTAGTCCCCCTTGTGGTCCATGAGCCTGGAGTCTTTCTTTAAGAAATTATGCTTCTCATTCATTGTCACAGAGACCCACCTCTGAAGTTTTTCCAGCCACGGGGCTTGTTTTGCTCGGATCTATTGAGCACTTTCTTTTGCTCAGCCAGCTGCTTTCTAACCACTTTCTCTCTCCCTTCCTTCTTGGGATTCAGATTGCTGAATAATTCAGCGTGTTGGTTGACAGATAAAATGACAAGATTTATATGTCTTTGGCCTTGGTGATGAATTAATTAAATTGGTTTCTTTTTCTCTGTCTCCTCTAGATGCGTTGTTTGGCTTCTCTAAAATTTGCTGGCAAGTGGTGGGTCTGGAGATTAACTTGTTCTTGAAAGGCCACCGTAGGAAGATTATACTAGCCCAGTGTACATTTCTTCAGGACTTTCAACATGGATCATTGTGCGGGGGTTGGTGGTTGGAGGTGAGGCCTGCCGTATCAGAGGGAGCAGAGATGAGAGAATTGGAACAATTCCTTTCAGGAAAAACAAAACAAAACCCTTCACCAAACTGACCGATGGCTGGAATTTAGTAGTAAGACCTTTATTGTTTTACTGTCTGATTTTGAATCTGGAAGACATGACATATTTTATTTTACATTTTAATGAATGAATTTATCAGATCTCAGAAAGCTTACTTCGCTAGGACTCTATGTGATCTGGGAGGGAGGCAGATCTCTCAAGATAAAACTTGAACTTAATCATACTTCCCTTCCTGTATTAGTTTGTTAGGGCTGCCATTTAAAAAAAAACAAACAAAAAAACAGACTGGGTAGCTTCAACAACAGAAATTAATTTTCTCACAGATCTGGAGGCTAGAAGTCCAAGATCACAGTGGTGGCAGATTCGGTTTCTTCTGAGTCCTGTCTCCTTGGCTTGCAGGTGGCCTCCTTCTTGCTGTGTCTTCAAGGGCTCTTTTCCTCTGTGTTCATGCATCCCCATTGTTTCCTTGTATGTCGGAATTTCCTCTTCTAATAAGGGCACTGGTCAGATTGGATTAAGTTTCACTCAAAGGTCCCATTTTAACCTAATCACCTCTTTAAAGGCCCTATCTCCAAATATAGTTATATTCTGAAGTTCTGGGGGTCTAGGCTTCAACACATGAATTTTGTGGGCACATAGTTCAGCCCATAACACTCCTCCTCCCCCAGGACCCAGTCATTGCAAAGTAAAAATGTACGTTCAGTGCATCTCTGTTGAACTCAAACTTCCACTGTGGGAAAATAAAACCTTCCGTGACAGTGGCAACAATTTACAAAATTGATAAGATGGGGCCTTTAAATATATGGAGAAAACACCACCAGTAATTGTAGTTAATATTTGTGTTTGCTTTCCTCTTGGTTTATCTCTTGTGACTGAGTCTCTACCTTGATGTGCACACAGGCTAATTCTGTCTGACTGTAGCCCCGTGCTCTGCAGACAAACTCTAATACCCACTCTCTATGGCTCTCTCTTGAGACCGGCTGCCATTCCAGGCCTGGCGTCCCTGCTCTACCAGGGACTTCCTTTATGAACTACAGCGGCTCACTCTTTTCCTTTCTCAGCACTAGGACGGCATGATTCTCCAATCTGTACGTCTTTAAAGACACCACTGTGTATCTTCAACCTGTCTGAGTTCCACAGGTCTGCCAGTATTTGTAGGTCTGTTTTCTTGACTATGACAATAACTTATGCCAAAGCCACAGCCACAGCCACAGCCAGGTTTTCTCTTCTCCCCTCTCCACCAGAAGCAGCATAATGTACAAGAGGGACACACTGTGATGTTATAAAGCCCGCAATCCAACTTCACCACAGTCACGCAGAGACAGAAAGAATGCAGCTTTCATTTAAACACACCTTTTCAACACTAGAAAGGAGCTCTGCGTTGCGTTTAAAATGCTCTGCTGTGTTTGGCCATATCAGGGTAGGGGGCAGAACAGCAGCTGAGTTTATACAGAGCAGGTGGTTTATTTCTACTTACAGTTAGTTTTTGCGAAAGACTTGCTGGGATCATATGCCAACATGTAACGCACAGCTCCTGTGTACCAGGCACTCTTCCAATGCTTTACGTATATAATTTCATTTAATCCTCACAATCTTTGACCTTAATAAGGTTACCGCCGTTTCATAAATAAAAACAGTGAGACTCAGAGAGCTGAAGTGACTTGATCAAAGTAGGGTAGGGGTGCAGCCAGGCTTCAAACCTGGTTCTGACCACAAAGCTCTTGGTCTTTTTGTTCTCCCTGACAGACCGTCATCTCAAGAAACATACAACAAACACAGCGAGCTTAGGGATTATCTGATCCTCTGATATTCCAGATGGCCAAAGTGGGGACTTAGACAAGGGCATCCGATCAGTATCAGAATCAGCTGGGAACCCGGGCAGTATGACGCTACGTCCATCACCCTTTTACTCTACGGCACGAATGCCGACTTCTCATTCCTCCAAGACCTTTTGCTTCAGGTTGATCTCCCCGTAACCAGATTAAGTCCTGTAGGAATGGATTCTGCCAGCGTTGGATTCTCCCGGCCTTCTGTGAAATTAATGTTTCATATGTATTCTTCTAGTAGGTGTCTGGCTTTGTGCTAAGACGTAGGATTCTTGTGTGTTCTGGAGGTCTCCTCAATGGGAGACCCTAGTGTGAGAAAGTGATCATATTCAGGTTGGTTCCCATGCAGGGAGACATTTCCTGTCCTGGTTGGGCCTCACTGGCCAGAAAGCAGCGGGGAGATGACTTGTGTATTCACCTGTCTCTGTTTCCCATCTGAAGCCACAGCCCAGTTATTGTTCAAAGACACGTTCCCTGCCCCAGTTCCCACCCTTTGCTCACCAGCTGTTGAGTGGCTGTATGAACATAAAACCTCCAGAAACCTGAAAGCCACCTTTTCTGAGATACTGTCCACACCCTCCCTTTTTTAATGTTTTGAAATATTTCTGTCAGCCACCCCCCACATTAAAACACAATGGTGTACACTTCTGAGTGACTTCCCCCCAAACTGTGAATTTCAACTATTTCCCAGGCAGTCTTTCAAAATTTGAACATAATTACATGTTTTGGGTGCAAATTGTGGTTTTTGCTACATAAGAAACTAATGGAGATGATCCGCCTGTTCCTGTATTTACAGATTATATGCTTCAGAACCGAGGGTATATATTTAGGCAGCTTTTCTGTGTGGCACATTAAAATGAAAATGAACTGGGGTGAGCCACCATGGTTGCTAAGCAGTAGAGCAGGTTGACAGAGCAAAGCATTAAACTGAACCGGTGTCAGTGTTTTACTTAACATTTATTTGCTTTGCACCTTTGTCATTTGATGTTGTCAAAGAAGGGAAGGGGGAGGAGATAGGCAGGGTCTGGCTGTCTGCACAGCTCAAACAAGGAGGAAGAAATAATCAGCCCACGACATCCAAGCAAAATGAGCACTTTTTAAAAGTTGAAATTGCTATACAGGGAACTCTTTTTTTATGAAGAGCGTGCAAGACTTGTAAAAGTACACAGGTGTGTCTGACAGCTTCAGGAACATGGACCTGGGCAGACACTTGTTTTTGCAGTATGGGCGATGACTACCAAAGAGGAATTAGCTTCCCCAGGTCAAAAATTTTAAATATGCTTCCATTGTCCATTTAATTCCTGGTTTCAAGTCCTAGACTTATCATGAGCAAGGAGGGATAGGCAGCAAAGTCTTTTGGGCTTCTTTATAAGTGATAACTAACAGAATAAAGCCAACTGTTTTGAACCTCTTTTTTTTTTAATATAAATTTATTTTTTATTTTATTTTTGGCTGCATTGGGCCTTCATTGCTGCGCGCGAGCTTTCTCTAGTTGCAGCGAGTGGGGGCTACTCTTCGTTGCAGTGCATGGGTTTCTCATTGCAGTGGCTTCTCTTTGTTGTGGAGCACGGGCTCTAGGGGCTTCAGCAGTTGTGGCACACGGCCTTCGGTAGTTGTGGATCAAGGGCTCCAGAGCTCAGGCTCAGTAGTTGTGGCGCACAGGCTTAGTTGCTCCGCAGCATGTGGGATCTTCCCGGACCAGGGCTTGAACCTGTGTCCCCTGCATTGGCAGGCGAATTCTTAACCACTGTACCACCAGGGAAGCCCGAACCTCTGTTTCTAATAAAGGCTGAAAGGCCCTTGTGAACAATTAGCTCACAGGTAAAACAAAGCAAGACCCTCTTGGATTCTTCAGGTCAATTTTAGCAGCATTCTGATTTTTTTAAAGTTTGAAAAGATGATTAAAGGGTTAAATCTCAGCTACTGGGAAACTTTGGCCTCCTGAATAATTTGGGTGGGAGGAGGGTCCTGTGACTTAGATAGTCAAGGTTTTATTGTATATCTCTTTCCTTGAACCAATTATTATATATCTCTTGACATGGACCACTATCTCAGCATACTTGGATGGACATCTTTGGGTGTTCACTTCTGTCAATTCAATCTTCTTAGAAAAAATAAACCCAAGAAAGGAGACCTCTGTGCTTTTACAAGAATGACAATAGTATCTTCTTTACTCATAATAATAATAATATTAGTAATAATAATTCACTTTTTTTAGTTCTTTGAATATACCTGACACTCTTCTAAAGGTATCGCATTTATTTCTCCTGAGATACGTACAGC